>NC_079467.1:15000000-16250000 GCF_026250575.1 Diorhabda carinulata
AAATCACTATTGGTACAAAGAGTCCTTTATAAATTGTAAAGAACAACATATTTTTCTAAAACAGGAGCATCCCGCTCCTCCTGCTTGGACCCGCCTCCACTAGGAAAATTCTAGGATGTGTGGGACCCAAATGGGCTCTCCAAGTGGCGAGAGAAAGGATGCTCAAAACTGGCAATTACATAGGTAACCTTAGCATTCTCAACTACTTGTAAGATGCTCATAGATGTGGTTACAAATAAATTAACACCGAATCACAAATTCCAGAGACATTTGACAATATTAAGTCACTATGAATCAGCTAGTTGCGATGTGGTTTTACCTGCATAGTCTGATAGTTGAAAAAATGAGAATGGACAAGAGTCGATTGATAGAGTCCCTCAGTCTAACTAGCTCTACTAATGGATTTCTGCTAATCAATTTTTTAAGAGGAAACCTTTGCCTTAAGGGGGTATATCTTGCAATGTAAATGTACCATAAAAATATATGTCTTCTTCCTGTTAGAACAAAGTTAGTCCGGGATTACAAGATGTTACTTAACGGTACTGGTACTAAATAATCATGTCAACTTTCTTTGGATTCCTGATCGTTCTGAGGTACAAGGCTATGAATTGGCATATAAGTTGACAAGAGAGATCATTAGTGTTGCATTCTATTAAGACCTCACAACGATCACGTTCACGATCACGATCTTTCACGTTCCACTTAGTCTAGAAAAGAAGCTTTAAGATGTTACGTTACAATTTATAAGTCTTCGAATTTATTAGTGAAGTGTTGAACTAATTTACATTAAAGTAAAATAAAAATATCTTCTAAAGTAGTAAAATATTTGGTAGTGCGTCACAAGAATGGTTCAAAAGTGGGTTGGCGACAAAGTAATTTCGGTTTTGTAGCATAGTTTTTTTTTAACAAAGAATAGGTTTTGACCAATTATATATTTCCTATTTTTGCTAAATGACCTTTTGCCATCTTTTTCTCAGCTTCATGATTCCGCGCTCAAAAAAATTCTGCTCCTTATCAGCAAAAAACTGAACCAGGTGCGATTGAAGATTATCGTCATTTGTGAAACTTTTTATTATTCAAAGAATTCTGCAAACTTCGAAATAAATGATAATAATATGGTGACAGATCAGGGCTGTAAGGGGAATGTGGTATCAGTTCCCAGCGAAGCTCCAATAGTTTCCCACGAGTTGCTCCATGATCGTTAGTATAGCACTAACATAATTTATCTAAAAAATAGAGCAACGCTCTCTATCAGTAAAAAACGAAAGTACTTAGTTGCCAACCTTATATAATATCCCATACCGCATCAAATATTGAGATGGATTCTCATGGATGCAATCTGCGTTACTTGAATTTTGATAATTCTGCTAACTGGCCGCGACCACATAGGTCGTAATCGACACGTGGAACGCCCAAAAGGGTATTTTAGGCGCCGTAAACGCTTAGTGGAATGCACCATAGACAATCTAAGAACAACTGATCTATGTCGAAATGTGGGGTAAACAATTGTCTTTCTTGTATTTAAAGAATCTCTCACGATCTAAGAAAGTGACTAGCTTCCAGTTAATATATGAGATGCAATAGAATAGACTCTACCCTTATATTTATACTTGACCCTGGCAGGGTCGAATTATATATGGTCCCAACGCTTTTGGACGACATATCTTTGACACTTGTATGCATTGTTTTACAAATTCTGCTTCAGTAAAAGGTTTAGCAGAACTTAGCAATTTTGTGTGCAACTTACTTTTATGGTAGATTTCTCAATATTACTTTGTTCGTTGAACACATTTTGTTGTTTATTCAAGTTTTTTGTCATATTTTCTGCTACACTACGAAGCTCTTTTGAAGAAAGAGAGCATTTTTTGGATATTTCTATTTAAAATTTTCTGGCAAACTAAAACAATTGCTTTCTTATCAATGTTTTTAAAAAGGTATTTTACAAAGACCTACAAATAAATAATTCAATTATTACAATAAAATAGTATCAATGATTTACAATTTCACCTACAATTTTTCAATTTATTTACTCTCAAAAGAAATGACTAGTATGCGACTAGTGTTTATCGCATCGCTTCTTAATAAAATAAATTTTATTAATGTTGATTTAAAATATGAAATAAATGTATTTCGTTAGAATATAATTTTCAATTATAACTGATAAATAATAGTGGTATAAAGGGTGTTTCTATATTCGACCGACAACGCTCTACCACTGAGAGATCTCAATAAATAATTCATTTTGATATAGGAATACGAACCCTTACGGGGCCTAGTTTCTGGGATATAGGGTGCTCATAATTTTTAATAAAAAATTTGCCATATATCAAGAACGCCTTTACATCTTTTTTCAAATTTGGTGACCAATATGCTCCTTAATAAAGTAATATTTCGACATAAACAAACTTTGGAAAAATTTAACCAGTGGCGCGCTGTCAGGGTTAGTTGTCACTTTTATCACCCTATATTTTACACCACTGGAGCAAATTCTTCTTTTAATTTTGTATTAAATTGTCTAATTATTTTTAGTTAAAAAACTAATAATCTTTTATGGAGCTAAAATGAACGGTGATGTAGAAATTTGTCTCTAAACAAAAGTCTGCAGGTAATTAAATACTACTCAATATTTCTAAATTATAATCTAGTAGCATTCTACTGTATGGAAAGTTTTAAAAGAATAAGTGTTACATCCATACAAATTGGCCAGAGTTCTAGCATTAGAACCTAGAGATTTTCAGGTGCGTATGGAATTTTCAAACTGGTATTTACAAAAGAGTCGTGAAAATCGAAATTTTCCAAAATATGTATTGTATACCGACTAGGCTAGATTTACTAAGGAAGGAATTTTCAACTCTAGAAATAGTCACGTTTAGGATGAAGAAAATCCGCACTTTGTTCGTGAAAGGGGATTTCAGCATAACTATTCGGTTAATGTGTGGGTGGGTATGGTTGGAGATTGCTTAATTGGGCCTTATATTTTACCAAATTACCAATATAAATTGTTGGAGAATGTATCATTAAATTCCAGACGGTAGAACAAAAAATGAAATCGACTACGTTCTTACAGATGAGAAACACATATTTACAGACGTAATAGTGATAAATAGGTACGGAACAGCCAGTGACCACAGAATACTCAGAGCTACCATCAAAATAGATACGCGACTAGAAAGATATAAAATGGTGAAGAAACAGACAAGACCTTGGACACGACCAAAAGATGATATAACATTTGAAAATTCCATTAATAAAATCAGAAAAGATATTCCAACGACAAATGATATAAACAGCTTAAACGACCAAGTTGTACACACCATCAATCAGGCAAAAAACGAGTGCTTTCCAAGCAACGAAAAAGACCAAAAATTAGCAAAGAAACCGAAACAAAGATGGAGGAGAGAAGATTGTTAAAAAGTAACAAAAACACAAACTAACAACAAATTACTGACATAAATAGGGAAATATCCAAAAATGATCAGAAGGGACATGATGAAATAAAAACGAGAAAATTATAGAAACAATCGAAAAGAACAAAAGTATGAGAGTTATGAGAAGAAAAATCACAAAGAGTAAAAAAGAAATAATTAAGCTTAAAGATGCAAATTGAAATTTAGTTACAAACAGAGAAAAATTATTACGATTAGTAGAAGAGTTTTATAAGGTACTATAAAAAAGTGAATCCAATCAAGATTCCAGGACCATAAGAAAAGTACAAAATGTAAGATCAGAGGATATTCTGGATATATATCTGGACGAAATATACCATGCCTTAAGTAATATGAAAAATAATAGAGCTCCGGGGAAAGATGGAATAGTTACAGAGGCTTTAAAAACGGGTGGACCTATACTCATAAGGAAGATACAAGAGCTTTTCAATCTTTGCCTGAATAACCAAAATATTCCCACTAAGTGAAATAACTCCACCACAAGTTTACTTTATAAAAAAGGAGATAGAACAAATCTCGAAAACTATAGACTAGTTAGTATTTTAAACCACTTCTATAAACTACACACACGTATCTTAACAACGAGACTAGAGAGGAAAATTGAACTTTATCAGCCAAGAGATCAGGCAGGGTTTCATTCAGGATATGGAACAAACGATCATCTGCTTACTTTAAAAATATTAATTGAAAAATCTATAGAATATAACAGACCTCTAGTCCTTATCTTTGTCGACTACCATAAAGCATTCGACACCGTTGAGCTGCCAGCTATTTTGAAATCATTAGAAGAATGTCGAGTGGATCACAGATATTCAAGTATAATATAAAATTTATATAATAACGCGACAACAACGGTCAATCTACACTCTCCCACTAAAAAAATTAAGATTGAAAGAGGCGTTGGGCAAGGTGATACCATGTCGCAGAAACTATTTATTACTGTTATGGAACATGCTTTTAAAACACTACAGAGGGAACATAAGGGTATTAACATAGATGGGGAAAGGCTACATCACTTAAGGTTTGCAGGTGACATTGTCCTCATAACTGATGAATTAGGCGAGGCAAAAAACATGATACAAGATTTGCAAATCGTAACAAGGAAAGTTGATCTAAAAATAAATTTCAATAAAACCAAGATGATGACAAATCTAGTTCCTAGCCAGCCACTAAATGTGGACAATAAAGATATTCAGATGGTGGAGAGTAATATATATCTGAGACATGAGATAAAAATTACTAGAGACAACCAAACAACAGAACTGTCTCGAAGAACGACACTAGGATGGGTTTCGTTTGGTAAATTACGAGATTTGTTCAAAGGAGATGTGCCAATCGGCCTTAAGAGAAAAGCCTTTAACCAACGCGTCCTCCCAGTCCTGGCTTATGACGCGGAGACCCTATGCTCGGCTTTGTCAATTTTGTTATTGTTGTAATACCGTTGTGTTTAAATTTAATATGTACTATTATTATTTTTATTTTCATTGCCAATTTTGTTATTATTGTAATACATTTTTTTTTGAAATTGGGATTATGAATAATTACTATTACTTACATTTAATCATTATTCGAAATTAAATGAATAATTAATTAATTTGTAAATTACTTACGTGCTTTCAGACTTTTGTTCAAAGGCAAATTTCTACAACACCGTTCATTTTAGCTCCATAAAAGGCTATTCGTTTTTTAACTAAAAATCATTAGACAATTTAAAAAAAATTTTTTAAAAATTGCTCCAGGAGGATAAAAGTGACAACTAACTTTGACTAGTTGAGCTTCAATAGACAGTAATGCAGTAATCAAATCTATCTTGACCGTAAGTAGGTTTTTACTATTTTCAAAGTAGAAAAAGATCTTTCTTCTGAACAATTTGTAGCAGGAATACTCAAAAAAAAATTCGCAAAGCAATTACAACATTTGGGTAAACATCTCGAAGACTACGTGAAGGTAATATTGCATATTTTTTGCGAAGAGTATCAAAACGATAATAATCTTGGACTACAGATAGAGCTTTAGTTTTTTCTTCATATTTAGAAAACTATCTGTCTCTAATGTCTAGGAGGAAATATAGAATATAGAAATATAGATCTGCACAACGGATAATAAATCAACTTGAGTTTCTTGAAGCTTCTTACTAGCAGTATTAAATCGATCTAAAATTAGATTCCAAACAAAGACTAGAATTGCTTATTTCTAAATGCTGCAATTTTCGCCAGAATCCCGTAGCTTCAGTTCATATAGTCGATTTTTCATCTCTGCTTTTAGCAATAAATTTCAGTGCATAAATTATTGCTCACCATTCTTTTTCTAACGCGTAAAAGGTGTCATGTCGAACAGACCAAAGAGTTTGAACGCTGCACCAAGATTTCCCAGCGATGGGTGGATATATTTAAGGAAATTCTTTACAAGAAATAAATCTGAATTGATTTTACTTTTTTTCCGTCTCTGAAATTTTGACATTCCAAAATGTTGCCCCCTTTCAAATCATGCCGCCCTAGACCCGTGCCTCGCGGGCCTGGGTGTGAATCCATCACTGCCTAGTGCTAAACCAAAATGAAGAATAGGAGTGCTGCGACCTCTCTTCCCCCGAAGAATGAGAGGAGTACACGTTCAATTCTATGTAGTAAGCCGATCATTAGCTTTTTGTTGCATATATTAAAGTAGGGATACGGTTACAGATGTTCAAATCATAATACTCTCTATTATTTATATATTTCATTATTTTTACGCATCTAAATATTCTTGATTTTAGGTATCTTAAAATTAGTTTCTTTTATAATCATAAAAGGGACCTAAAATCAAGAACATTTAAAAGCATGAACATATGAAGTGGTCTAAGAAATAAGACATTTATTTCACCATTTATCATCAAAAAGGCCGGATACTGCTTTTGCTCACCTCTGCTGTAGATAATGATCTTGAACATCTGTAGGTTGTATGGCTTATGAAAGATGTGGTAGCTGATTCTAAAGGCTTACACTCCAAGTATATCTTGCAAATACTGTCTAGATGGGATTAAATTTGATAGCTCAGATGATCCTCTGCTATTGTTATATCGATAAAACAGAGTCAGGTCAGGGACCTTTCTTCTATACTCTAAAATATATATATATATATATATATATATATATATATATATATATATATATATATATACATATATATATATATGTATGTATGTATGTATGTATATATATACGTCATATTTTTTTAGTTTTTAGTAGCAGGCGTTAGTTGTTTAGTTACAATATTTCTTCTAAATAATTTCTAGAAAATTCTATTTATTTATTTATTTTGTTCTTTTTATTCCAGAACTTTGTGAAATTTTATTTAGGTGTATAAATGATTTTTATAAACTCAGTTTAGTTTTAAATAAATAGTCGTAGCGAAAAGAAGAAATTAGTGAAACTAATTGCAAAAATTATTTAAGTAATATTTATAAGTAAATTATTAAAGTTAAGTGTATTGTATAGAGAGTAAATAAATTAAGAACGTAAGTAACAGTGTTTGTTAATTCACCCCACGAATAGAAAGAGTGTAAATTTGATTTAGTGGTGGACTGTCTGTTTCTTCTTGCTTCCAAAAACGCGTGAAAATGAATTTCGTTGTTGTCAATAGCTCCATTCAGAATATATTCAAAAATATTACATAAAGTTTTACATTTATATTCAAATAATGTTATTTATCTCTTGATATAATAGGGTAGCATTTCTGTAATCATGTAAAAATTGTAATTAAATAATTTTTCGACTATAAAATGATATTTATAATTTTGAAATTTCATAACCTTGAATGTGAATAGGGTGTTGTATATAATAATAATTAACCGCATTCAATAATATTTCTGTTGTAGGTAAACATCTAACATTAGTAGCTCATTCAAAAGCAGTAGAATTATGCTTAGACGCCGCCAAGGAATTAGCTGGTAAAGGAATAGAAGCAGAAGTAATTAATCTCAGAAGTCTCAGACCATTAGATACTGATACAATTGCTAAATCTGTATCTAAAACAAATCATCTAATATCGGTTGAGTTAGGGTAAGTATCTAATTGGTTGTTCGTATTTTCATTCATACCACTATTTTTTTAATTTTCAAAGATTGAATGCTCTTTTTTATCCATAGTAGAAAAGAATAATAGAGGCTCTCTAGTTTTTGTGGTATTTGTTCTTATGCATTTTTGAAGTCTAGGAAAATATTCCTATAAGGAAAATTTCGGAAAAACTGAGAAAGAAGCACTTTGGAGGTGTCTTCCTGGGCTGGATTACTTCAAAGAACTCCTACAATACTACTAGATTCAAAAATGATTTTGATTTTAGACTCATCTATCCCTACATTGTTCCATGCGAATCTTCTTGTGTTGTTCAAAACAGTGCAGGTGGATGATCTAACATTGAGATGTTGTAAATAGCTACAAACCTCTTGACGGATATTGGGAATGAGGCATCAGTTTTGCACACTTTTTGTATGTTGAAATTTTCATGTAAAATTTGTCACTAAATTCTTTATCAATTCCTTTAGATTCAGCAATCGCACAAATACTTAGCTGACGGTCAGATAGATCAAGATAACCGAATTTGGTGGAAGAACGACCCGATGGTGTATGTGTACTCGATAGGGTACGATTCGCTTAGATTTGGAAAATATATTAAACTTTTTTCACTTAGTTTGTGTGGATTGTGTCTGAAACTATTAGCTCTTTTTTTCCTGATTATCTTATAAATTTTAATATATCTACTGTTTCAGCTTCGATAAGTCTTCTAGTAATTAAGTATACTTCCAGTTGTCGGGCTCTGATATTCAATAGTGCCTTGCATTCAACAAGAACGCGGATAGCTCTTCTAACCCACAGAATTCGGCCAATGCATTCTCGTAATGTCTAGTGGACTTAGTTTTCCATTAGTATCTCTACCTTTCTTAGAATTACTGTGTTCAAGTCGCTTAATTCTCTACTCGTTTTTGCTTTATCAATTTATTTAATAGAGGGACTTTAGATTAGATTAGAAATTTAGTTCTGAATGAAGAAGATTTAGCGAGGAAAATTTAACTATGCATTTCTTATCATTCATCAATCAAAATAAGATTCTCTCATTTTCAAGTTCTCTCATAGCCATTTTGAACAAACAAGATTGTTCATGTTTGTACACTTTTTCTGACTTTGGGATAGGAATACCTTCTTCCCCTCAATTGACTCATTTTAAATGTTGGTAAATCCATGATATTTATTGAATTTTCAATTACGTTTCAGTTGGCCTTCGTGTGGCATAGGCGCCGAAGTGTTGGCAAGAATAATGGAAAGTGAAACATTCTTCCATCTTGATCAACCCGCAATTAGAATAACTGGGGCAGATGTACCAATGCCGTATGCTAAAACATTAGAAGCAGCTGCTTTACCGCAAGTCAAAGATGTAGTTGAAGCATCCAAAAAATTATTGAAAGTTAAGTAATAGAAATCAACCAATTCGAGCTCATTGTGAAAATCGTGAAGAAAAAATCAATGCAAGGAAGAAAGTTCAAATGTAGAATAATACGTTTAATGGTTTTACAACTTTGGAACATGTGGTACTGATTCCACTGGTACATTCAACTAAAATAAAATTATTTTCAAATCGTCGACCAGGAATTTAATTTTGATTGACGAATTTTATGATGAATAATTCGACTAGAAGATCGTTTTTGAGGGAATTATTCATTGACTACATGTTCTAAAAATATGTCAAAATAACCTAAATAATTTTGAAACTTTAATATGTACTTTATTTTGTTTAGGAATAATTTTATTTATAATAATTTATTTATAATTATGCATCAGTTATCATCGAAGTATTATGTAAGCAGAAAAATGTTACATACAGGGTACCAGAAGTTCCTTTTTTGCTTCTCTAATTCGTTTAAAGCTCTTTTTTTGGTCGTTCCAAATTATGTATTGATATTTCTTCCTGTCTTTTAACCATAAATAATTTTGGAAAACAAGAATTTTATATTCGGATTTTGCACAAAACTTTTAGATTATATAACATATCTTTTGTTTGTTGGATTTTATACAATCCGAACAGTTTTACTCAGTTCAATTCCTCGCATTGTAAACTATCGAAAATAAATTATTATTTGTTATATAGATATTTTAATTTTATTGTATTTAGCCAATTTTTTCCCTTAGTTATCAATTATTAAATACCCAATCCTCTTCCATTGTTATTGTATATAGGAATAACTTTGGAAGAAATCAAATCAAGTAGAAGAATTATTTTTATTTCCTCAGAACTCGAGGAATACAAGGAAAAGTTAGGCAATAATGGTTTCTAAAAGACTATATACATCAAGGTAGAACTAGATTTTGCGATAATACAAATATACAAGACCTCGATAAACCATTGATCACATGTACAAAGGTAACCTCAGTAATAAACAAATGGCAAAGGGAAAACTTACAAAAAGCAAAGATAAAGATAATGAGAATAATATTGGGACCAAATACTAGAGTAAAGTATTTCGAGAATTATTAGGAAGATGTTTCATCTAATTTTATGAAACACGTTTCTAATGAAGGTGACAGGAATGAAAGTTTTTGTCTGTTTTTCGGTATTAAACGACGTTATTCTCGTACGTATGGACTCCATTCGTACACGATTTTTGGTAATTTTCTGTCGTGGGTTGGTGCCCCTGAATAACAATTTCATTTTAACAGCTGACTGCGATGCGAGGTTAATTAAATTTTAAGATACTATTTAGAATAAATTATAATGGAGTTTTTAGACATAGTAAATGTTGTCATGAAATATGCACAAAACATTCAAGATATTTCATGAAAAGACCTAACCTTAAATGAATGACTTAAACCTTTAAATTCAAATAATATTGTTAAAGTCAATTGTCAAACATGAATCAGTGCTACCAACCGACAATCTATTTTACAGTGTAATTTCCCTAACGTATATTTTTAACAATTTTTCTATAAATAAATAATATAAACACAAGCCGAAGCAGAGAAAATAGTATAAAACACTGGAAACAAAAGGCCCTTCCAGCATTCGTTCGTTCGGCCATACGCGTCCTACGTGCTCGTGTCCATATTTGGAACTCTTGCTGGTATCATGAAAATCCTTCTGTTACTTGTATTTTAAAATACTATTGATTCAATCGACATTTTAGCAGAATATAAAGAAAACATCGGGCAAATCTTTGGAAAGAGCTTCTAGTCATGGTTCCTGGTTTCCAGGTGTCAAAAGAAATAACCAGAGAAGGAATATAAACGGTTTTACTAGACTGGAGTATAGGAAAATGCTCTTAAGTGCTCGGTAATAACTGTTAAAATCTCGTCACTAATTTCATAAATGTGGATTTTACACTGTATAATGATCAAGTCGTTTCCTTCCTGAAGTAGAAAGGTGCTGTTGTAAAGCGGCACTAAGAGAAGAGAGTTATCTGTTACCCTTTCTATTATTTCTTATGATTACTACACTTTAAACGAAAACGCTGAGGTTTGCCAGGGCTTACAAACGCCTGGACGAGATGCTCTATGTTCCCCCTTGAGGTTCTCCACTTTGTCTACACCTACCTTACCCTTAGTAGTTGGGCAATATAGCCTAAAAAGAAAAGTGCGACTAGAATGGAGGGGAATTCGGGTGAATATCGATACGATAGTTCTAACGGTAGCAAATATATTGAAACAATAAAAGAATAAATAAAATAGTAAATGAGCCACCAAACACCAATTAAATAAAACGGATAGTTTTATTTAAGTCGAATTATCGATTTCTTCCTTTGGGTACAAAATCGTACCTCCTTATATATTACATAATAAAAGGAATTAAATACCTTATTAAGCAACAACCTGAACCTATGTCTGATTTCACGTTGGAAATGAGAAATTCGTATTCAACGCAGTACATTTATTGCCATCAGCAAATAACTGCGTAATGGAATTATTTTAAGTCTGAGGGTCATTAACGACCCCTTGGGCATTAATGGGTTAATGGTTCTCGTACATGTACATTTCAAGAACGATTCGGAATATAGTTTCTAAATCTCGCCACTAGTTCTAATATTGCAGTACGATTTTATCAATGCGAAAAAAATTCACATAATTTGGTCGTGTATTTTAGCTGTTCGATCAAATTGGCGCGGTTTAATTGCAGATTGCAATCTGTTGAAATTCACCATCGTTGCTTGGTTTATTTATTTCACTACGTATAGCAACTTGTGATTAGATTGTACGTTTTTAATAGTGCGAAAAAAATTTTTGAGACATTTTAAAGATATTTTTGTGATATAAAAAGCAAAAATGTCTTTTGAAAATAAAATGGTCATCATATCATGATAAAACTAGAAAAAGAGCTATGGGCATTTTGGTTGGTAAATTTCAAGATGAGAAAGCAATTGCAAACGAGTATTTAATAAACATAAAATTGATAATTTATCGTACGAAATGAAATTAAAATTAGTGAATTAATTATCTCTGAATACTGGTGCAGGGTTGGAAGAAATTTGTAAGCCAAAGCTATGATATGAGGTGTGGCTATCAAGTAACAACAGTAGAGATGCTACAGAAAAAGTACGCATGCGTCCAAGGTTAGCGACTGTCAGCTTTTTATTATGAGGTCTACTCTTTTAAATGTGGTGTCTGTAGACAAACCAGTGTAGTCGTAAAAATTGAACAACGGATTGTTGTGAAACTGTTCATGAAACTTGAAGAAACTGCAAATGGAACTTATAATTTATTGAAATAAGTGTATGGCAATGAATGATTGTCGCGTCCATGTATTTATGAGTGATTAAGTGTTTTCATTATGTTCATGAAAATGTTTCACGTTCGGGTTTCGTTTCCTCATCAAAAATATCGAAAAATTCAGTAATTTTGGCCGACTCACAGTTGGACCAAATAGCCAATTCATGCTCAAAACCATCAAAATTTTTGCATTTTTGGTCATTGAACTAAATACTTAAACACATTATAAATCTACCTGATCAAGAAAAAATCTTTTTATACTCTTTCTCACTTGTCTAGGCCACTTTAAAGTTGACCAGAGAGTTTATGCCGTCAATATAATTAATATAATTAACCATTTTTTGTTTATGTTTTTCAAAACGTTCGTGTTATAAGTAGAAGTCATTTTGGGCTTTTCCAAAAGTATGCAGTTGGAATTTCGAAAATTCTCGAGAAGGATGGGGGTAGGTAGGGATAGGGTGGCTATTCGTTCATTGGTAAGAAGTTCCCGATACCGTGATCTCAATCTGCCTAGTTAACGCAACTAATAACATTTTCGTTGATTCTGAGGCCTCAATCTGCTGACACGATGTTGGGCAAGGACACGATATTGGCCAGCCAGACAAACAAATCGACGTATTTCCGTCAGAGTCAATGGGCATTTTTTGTTTGTCACTAATTCCGATATTTCCTCCACCCTTGCCCAACATCATGTCCATACCGGTCACACAATCGATTTTAATAGAACCAAAACCATCGTCCCACTCCGCTCCTTCAAGTCCAGGGTTATCGAGAAGCTATCGAAATAGATAAACGTCCAAACTGTCTGAACACAAGGGACGATAGTCAGAGATTGCCAGCAACTTGGAAACATTTTCTTCATCCACTTCGTTCCAATACCACTCCGGCCAACAACAACATTTTCTCTAAAACCTAAGAGAATCCGATTTCCGCACATTTATCACCCCTCCGGCTAATAATATACTTCCTTATGCGCGCCAAAACCCGCCAAGAGGTTCCCTATAATTACAAGGTCCATACGTCTAGCTCCCCAGTTAGCTCAAGACCAGCAGTGAGTGTGTTAGTGTCAACAGTGTTCTTGATGCTTTTCATTTCCTCGGTGAAATTTCAAGGAGTAGGCAAATTGAAGCTTTGGAATCAACCGAAAAAAAAAGAGGTGGTTGGAAGTGAGGATGGCGTCACTTAGCGTTCGTTGGGACATGTTTAATTACATGTACCAAATAGCGAAGCTCTTTGACGTTGTCTTCAGTTTGGGTCTCAAGCTCGAACGAGGGGTGTTAACCTGCTATGATAAGACGTGATAACGTCGAAACTAGTCAGTAGTTACACCCTCTCCTTGCAATTGCGAGCCATTGGGGAAGTTAATATCACGCTCTTCAGAGGAGTCGTAATTCAATTTTCGTCGATGCATTAGCCAGGAAAATAGTTGTTTTCTCCTTTGAAGAACGGCGGAATAAATGTTCGAAATATTGAATTTCGAAATTATTTCAGAGGCGAAAAGTAAGTTTTTTTTATTTGAGATTATAGTTGCATCAACCACGCAGGGTTATTAGCAACGTAACGGTGTGATTGTACAATTATGTAATTTACATTTTATTTCTTGCTAAATTTTGCTAATAATATCAATCTCTGTTAGTTAGGAAATAATACGTTTAATGTCACAGTTGTTCCCCAGCAATCACTCTAAAGATTCACATAGTCCATGTTCCCGTCTTTTTTCTGTGAACTTAGGACACTCCACTAACACATGTTTTACAGACACTTTAACTCGGCACATATCACATACATTGTTTTCCTGTCCTGTCAAAAAGTGTTCATGGGTATACTCGGTACTCGCAAACGTGACAGGATCACCTGGTCTCTCCGTTGTTTCGGGTTGTTGTTCCAAGGAGTGACAGACATCTCAACCTCTGCTAATTTGGATCTGCTCCGTCGCCAAACATTTTGCCAATTTTCATGGACCGCTTCCTTTACGTGAGCTTTCAAGTCTCCATGTGTCGTTGAACTTTCCTCTTCTGAATTTTAGTTACTAAGGGCCTCTCGAGCTATCTTGTCAGCGCTTTCATTACCCGGTATTCCGATGTGTGAAGGTACCCACAATAGTTTTAGCAATCGGTACTCCTATCTTAGTCTATGTATTTTTTCATTTAGAATTATACTGAGTGGATTATCTAAATATACCGATCGTAGACTGTTGATTGCGCTCAAAGAGTCACTGATAATCAAGGTTTTAGTTAAACCTTGCTTTTCACTGTACAAAACCGCTTGAGGAATGGCGTGTGTCTTTCCTGTTTATACTGTATTCTGTTCTGGTAGTCTGAAGCCAGTATTTGAGATGGGTGTTACACTTGCTGCCGATACTGCGTCTTCCGATTTATATGCATCCGTGTAGATTTGAGTGTAGTCTTGGTGTTCGGATAATATTTGCTTAAAGTTATTGAGTATGATTTTGGAAGGAGTTTCGACTTTGCTAAAATATGCTAAATTTGTATTGATTTGAGGGATGCCGATCAACCAAGGTGGTATATTGGATTTATTTATAGGGTACACTTGTGGAAAGGTAATTTTTAGTTCATGTTTGTATCTATTAATTCGTTCTTAGAAAGGTGCCGTAATTCGTGGTTTGTTCTGATATATGGTTTGGAATCGTGTAAACGTTTTGATGTACAGGATTATTTGCGTTCGATAGAAAGTAAGTTTTTATTTTGATATTGTCCGTCACTTAACTTTTTTATTGGCCAATGTATTCTTATAATTTTTCTTTCGAAGGTGTTAAGTTTTCCTACATCATCTTTCGTTAGATTCATCGTTTCTCCTCCATAGGTTACTATTGGCATTAATGCTGTTCTGTAGAGTTTCATTTTAACACGCCTACTGATTTTCTGCATATCATTAAAAGCCGGAATTTATGATATGCTCGGTTGCCTGTTTGGATCCTTTGAGTAATTTCCTCTCCTCGTTCATTTATGATTAACTGTTACTCCCTAGTATTTAAAATTGTTAACCCTCTCTTATACATATTTCCCTATCTCTATATTCTCATGTTTTGAGCCAGTTTTTTTCTTTTCAACTCCATATACTTAGTGTTCCCTTCATTTAGTTCTAGTTCCTTTTACTAGCTTTTTGCTCGATCTTGAAGAATGTTTCCTTTAGGCTTTTTACACTTCGCGTTGCCTTAAAAAGTCATATATTGAGGGCAACGCGAAATAAGACGGGAGTCATCCTAATTTTCTTAGGGGAGAACAGGTAAGTTTCTGTGAATTTAACATCAAATCAAAAACCTTGGAAGTGAAATGTAGCTTCATGGCTTTATGAAGTATGGGATGAAATCCAAATGGGTGGTTTTTATGAAGAGAAGGGATTAAGTTTTTTTTAAATGGAAAGTTATATGTATATTCATTGCTTCATGAATTATATTCTATTTCCGGCAAAGAATTGGTTGTTGGGGTGAAGGGAGTATGTTTTTGTAAACTTATCATCGAATTCGTAGTCAGCGATCCGAAAACCTCCCGAGTGCGAGATTTTGACCAGCTTTTTGAGATTTGGTACCACTATACGACGGCTAAGTATTCGTGCTTAATGTATAGGAATATGTCCTTCGCAACATGTAACAATTTTCCGACTCTGAGATTTGTCCATTCTCTTATGTTACGGAGCCAGGATTTTTTCTTCCTGCCGATGCCTTCCTTTCCCTTTTTCTTATCCTAATAATTGTTAACAGCTTTCTTTTGCGACCATTGCGTCTTAGTACTTCGTCGATGATGATTTTGTCAGTCCAGGGTATCTTCAGGATGCGTCTATAGTGCCACATCTTAAATACCTCAACTTTTTTGATAATTTGAGCTTTGACCACACATAACATTCCATGAATCCTATTCTGACGTGGAGGTTTAGATTTCTGTTTGCAAACATTGAGGAGTATTTGATTTTATCTAATATGTACCAAAAGTTTCGTTATTTAATAGCTAAACATGGTTTTCTGAGCTACTATTTTTTTTGGGCGGTCAAGACCTATCAAGAAAACATTTCTATAATATGATAAGGAAGAAGTAAGCAAATAAAAAATACGTATTCCTACATTTTCATTTTGCCAGATTACACCTCCTTCATTATAAAAATAATATATAAAATTTTCTTTGGTGACAATCTGCTACTTAACTTTGTTGAAGATCAGTAAAATAATTCGAGGTAGTTTGAAGAAACTGTGTAATTTTTTAAAATCTGGATCTTCATAATCAAAATGCTCACTAGGAGTATATACTCATGAAACAGATTGTATAAGATGCAACATATTATCACTAACTGTTTTCCAGTTTATTCGACGCTCGACGCTCATGAACTTAGCACACAGAAATAAATTGGAATCAACTTCGGTGAGCTTTGTGTCAAGTGTCAAATTTTGAAGCATACCTACCACGAATTATTTGTTGACGTGTTCAAGATATTCGATTAATTGAATACAAAAATACGGAAGTACTTCTTTGTAACTATACTTTTCATTAGATATATATAACCTTTTTAGTGCCTCTTATATTTTAAGGTGACCATTTTTTTTAATCCGAAAACAGGATAACATGAATTTTGACCAGCACGTCATTAAATTTTATAAATTTTTATTAAAATTTAACCCAACGGCCAATCTGTATACCTACGAGGATGTATTGATATGTAGACCAGTTCCAAGCATAAACAAAATATTGCGTTACCATAGCAACTTATTAGAAGTGTCATTGCAAAGTTTGACGTCGAAAAAGTAAACCAGAGTTACGCGATAAATTAAAAGAAAAAATATGTCCACCGAAATTGTGAAAATCGAAAAATTGGAGTATCGAGCCATCATCAAGTACCTGTATTTAAAAGGGTTAAGAGGTAAGCAGATTTACGAAGATATCCTTAATACCCTTGGTGATCAATGTCCTTCGTATGTGACAGTGAAAAATTGGACTGCAAGCTTCAAAAGAGGTAAATTTTCCATTGAAGGTGGGGACCGATCAGGACGGCCAGTTTCTGTGTCAGTCCCCGAAAATATTGATGCAGTTCATGACATAATTTTATCAGACCGTCGAATTGGGCTAAAACGGATATCTGAAGAACTGAATCTTTCATACGAACGCGTTCATCATATAGTTTACGTCAATTTGGACATCAGAAAAATTGCTGCAAAATGGATCCCCAAATGTTTGAATGTTGACCAAAAATGTGTAAGGGTAGAAGCATCGCGTTCGATCTAAGCCCTCTCATGCAAAAAATTCATTTGTGATTTAGAGTTTGAATTACTTGGCACCCTCCAACTATCATCTCTTTCCACTGAAAAAAAGTTTAAAAATTCGTAAATTTTTTTCCTACGAGGAGGTAATAAAAGCTGTGGAGGTTTGGTTTACAGATCAAGATGAAAAATTTTTGTTGAAAGGTCTAGAGACGTTGCAGGTTCGCTGTAATAAATGTATTCAATTAAGAGGAGAGTATGTTGAGTAATAGAATATTTAGACATTAAAATTTTTCTTGGTTCTATAGTAGGCTAAGAATTCTCAATATACTCTCGTAAGTAAATGAAAAACTTTTAAGTATCAAAAAATGTTTTTGTCCATAGCCATGTCACCTAAAACAATTGAAAAACATTACAAAATCAAGACACGCAAATGAAAACAGGGACAGCAATGATCGTTATATTTTAATGTCTTAATACATTTTTTGAATTTATATTTGAAAGAAATAATAAGAAACTAATCAAATTCAATTCATAAATACTTGTTTACAATACTATATTGCAAGTATTTCATTTACCAATGAAAGTTATTACTTTTAAAAACATGTAATAAACATCGACTTATTAAAGATTATGGACAACATAAGAAGGATTGAGTTAAAGAGGGCAAAATAAAGAATTTATCTCAGGAGCCTGAGTTTATTTCGCTTGCCTATGGTTAATTACGAGACTTCATCTTAAAGCGCCTTTGTCTTTTAGTGTCTTACCACTTGCTACTCATTATTTTTTGAGATAATAATGATTATAGCGATGTTTTGAGTGATTATTTGACAAATATTTTGTTTCTTTAAGTTAAAGTTTGTGGTTTAAGAATGGTTCAATCTTCTTGTGCCATAAACTTTAGGGCTAGAAAAAAGAAATATGCAGAATTGAAATAAAAATTTTTCAAGTAAGAATTTTAACATCAGTATTAATCCTTTTTATCCCAAATGAAATTGATATTTTCTAATAATTATAATCATAAATGATTATCTTAATATATAAATATTCAGTGTCCGTGTGTATGTTCCGAATGAACTCAAAAATTTTCTGAAGTTAAAAATTGCTTCTAAAGCTTTTTGGTTAGGTGAAACTTTTGGACACTGAACAAAATGGCCAGTGTTTCTTTTTCTAGTTGTGCATAATTTTGCTCAGTAACAGTAAGGCGCATGGAAGGAAATCCATCTGGAATCCACCTGAAAACCTTCCTGTAGCAAGCGTGTACCAAGACCATCTTTGGAAGCATCAGCTTCTAGCACAATTTTTTTTTCAAGAGCAAAAAATTTTAATACTCTCAAAGAGGTGAGTAAACGCTTTAGTTGACTTAAGGATGACTTTTGAGTATCATTCCAATGCCATTGAATATCATTTCGATAGATTGGGAATAAATTTACCCAGAAATTTTCCTGAACTCCTCAATATTTCAGTTTTGTTTTCAGAATCTTTCATTTCCAAAATCGCTTTTATATAGGTTTGGTCAGCACTGATACCATGCTTAGAAAAAATCTGCCCTAGCATGTTTTTTAAATTGGATTTATGGTTTGTTGAATTTTATGTTATATTTTAATGCTCTTTGTAAAACTATTCTCAAATTTTAATCATGTTCAGCTTCGTTGGAGCCTCTAATCATAAGATCGTTAAAATAGATTCACAGTCAAGATCACCAAATAATTAATATTTTTTTTTATACCTCAGGGCCAGATGGTACTCCAAAAATTATTCTCAAAAATTTGTATCTTCCAAAGGGCGTACCAAAGCTAAAATTTGCCAATATAATGAGTAAACTTTTTAAGTAACCAATATCTCAAATACCTCTGGAAATTTCTTTCTCACATCCCTAACACTTAACAACTTTTGCTATTTACTACGCTTCGATTCGTTTCATTAAAATAAGCCTAATACAGTTTTGAAGACCGAGTAATCGTATCTGATTTCTAGCATAAACTACAGCAAACAGAATTTTGACTGAAGTATTATTTACTTAAATATGATTTTCCCTAAGGTATCTAATCTAGAATTTGAACTCCAGGATAATTAAAAATTAATATCTGTTTCGTCCAGCTTTTTTTTGAATTGCCTAAACACGTCATTCACAAAAAACTCATTATCACCACACTCCTTTTCACTCTCAGTTGAATTAGTATTGCTTCCGATTTCCCGTACGACATCATGAACTTCTCTCTTAAATTTCATTTCTTTCTTGTTTACCTCATTATTAAATTCATTTGGACACATGCTTGCGATATGATGTTTTTGTTGGCATCGTGCATATGTTTTATTAAACGCCGAACACTTATTTTTTTTTGACATTTATTTTTGTCTAATTTTATTGCACTTGCTGTTTCACTCTGTAGAACTGTAGAACTTTTGAACTTGTTTCAACAGCCTTGCATAAATCTAAAGCTGATTGTAAGTTCAACGACGACACCCTCAACAGTTTTTCTTGGGTTGTTTTATTGTAATGTTTTACTTATTCATTTATACGATTTCTATTCGTGTCGTAAATTAATAAACACTGTCTCTTACGTCCTTAATTTATTCTAAAACTATAACCTACACTTAACTAAATTATATTAATTCACTTATCACTATCACTTAACTAACTTAAATAATTTATTTAAATTCTTCGATTACTTTGCTAAGTCTTTCTGTTAACTATGACTATTTATTATAAACTGAACAGAACTGCGCTACAAAACTCCTTATATATTAATAAAGAATATCCCAAAAGAATTTCTATAGAAGACATTATTCAAAAGAAACATTTTAAAATTTCATTGTAGCCAAGCAGGGCTGGATTAAGGACCCATTTCGCGATCTTATTTGTAGCATTATCATAAATATCCCTTGATGATGCTGGTCAAAAGTAAGTATGTTACGCATAGGCAGCTGAGACCTCTCATATACAGCACGAATCTTCAACTTTGTCTTTAGAAATAGGTCCAAAAGATGCGTACTTTCGATCGAGGTAACTATTACTGACTCTGTCACGAATTTCCTATCGTATGAGCAAGCCAGTAATATGCTCTACGCCGTTACCATTTTCGTGGATGTCCAGAATGCTTTTGATCAGATCTCACACGCCGGATTGGTTAAAAAGCTTCTGAGTATCCGTCTGCTACATCCAATAATGAAATTGATATATTCAAATTGTCACTGCTCAATGTTCCATACTATCCCTCCGTCTATATATCATTTACAAATGTGATACTCGAGCATCTTAACACCCCTTAAAAACGGTCCAATTATATGCGGACGTTACCGCATCATTGTTTACACACCAGGCATTCGTTCTCTTATCATCTGATTAAAAAAAACTCAAGACCAAATTCTCAAATTGGTGTGGGAGTTGGAGGATGTCTCTCAATTCTCAAAAAAACCAAATCTTATGACGTATCTTGTAATTCAATAAATAAAAGATTTTTTATTTAATTTTTATTCTGATGAAGCCATGATTAAATACTACGGAAGATATGGCTGCAAGCAGTTCATTCGTGGTAAACAGTAAACCAATTCGATTTGGATACAAAGTGTGGTACCTAAACAGTGACTTTGAATACTTACCAACTTTGACGTCTACCAAGAAAAAAATCCAAAGTCTAACTCAGAGTATGAGTTGTCGCTTGTTTAGGACGGGAATGAATTTATTAAAAAATCTAAAAGATGTGGGTTACAATGGAACAGGGACTATGAGGGAAAATCGGTTACCAAAAGACTGTCCTGTTCCTACAAACCAATGCATGAAACAATCAAACAAAGGAAAATCAGAGTTCCCTAGAATGGGTCGATGGAGTATTCATCAATAAATGGATGGACAGCTCAGTAGTTATAGTTGCTTCGACAGCTTACGGCTCGACACCACTATCCCAGATGAAGAGATACATTCGGATAGATAAGAAAAATATTTCCGTAACGCAACCTAATTGTATAAATATGTAATATCAATTAGGAGCAACAAGTGGTGGTGGCCAATATTTAAATGGATTATTGATGCAGCAACAAATAATGCCTGAGTAATGTTCAGGAAATCAATAGGGAACGTAACGAAATTAAACTTTCATAGAGAGATTTGCCAAACGTATTTGAAAAAGTACAAGACTGACTCAAAGTCCCTTGGTGGGTCTTCATCTGTCATTTCGGTTTCAACGCGGGTTATGGAAACTTTGCGGTTTGATCATTTGGATCATTATATATCCGAAACTGAAGGCAAGAAGAGAAGAAGATGTGCAGGAAATGAGATTGTAGTTCGGTAGTAAGAACAATTTGCGAGAAGTGCTGTGTGCGCGATGTTTTTCGGCGTTTCATAAGGAGTGAGTTTGATAGTAATTATTTTTTTATAACAAATAGTTTATAACAGCTGAATTATACTAGAATAATGTAAGAAAAAATAATAAATTACAATTTTTTAGTTTGATTTATTTGTTTTTATTTGTACCTCTCAAGGATGAACGTGACCGGTCACAGCCGTTTTCCCAACTTCACACTTTCCCAAATCGAAAAATAATTATTTTTTAATTTTTCCCGTGACTTTGAATAACTAATTAACAATTGTACTGAAAAAGAAAAAAGAATTAATTAACAAAATTTAGGCTCGTCCCTGGAGGGTTAAGTCTCCAATTTTTTGAAGAATACAAAACTCGACACGCATACACGCGCGTGTGTGATGGCCCGTCCCGCTAATCATACACCTCCGGATAAATCAACGAATGGATACGAAGCAGGACATACCACCAGCCCCTGTTATTCCGACATGTCCGTCCGTCGTGGTTTTCCCAAAGATCTATGGGAGATTCGGAAGCTCTTCTCTTCTTGTTAAGGGTAAGAGAGGTGGCTATATTCCCTTATCGGTTGTCTGTCAATGATGAATGTCGAGAAAGTTATTAAAAAACCGTTTGTCAGTCTAAAAAATCTGCACAGACAGACAAATTTATTCATCTCCAGTTGAAGACTTTAAAAATCATGTTTGTACGATATCAGTTTAAGCAAAAATGGAGAATATTTCGAAAAGCAATAGACTTTACTTCGTGCTTAACTTTTTGTGAAAACTTAAAGACATCCCTTGTAGTATTTAAGATACACATATTTCACGAATTTTTTTATGTACCATTTACACTATATTAAAAACAAGTCGCTTAAACTGTTTACATTTAAGATAAATGTTTTTTTTAATGCAAAAAGTATAAATGGTTACAAAAACTGTTAAGGAACTGTCCACTTGGTATCCTCCAGGCCCTACCGTTCGCGTAGCGAGAAGCGGATAAATCAAACCATTGTTTATATTTCACATAAACAAAACTTCGCGATTCTTCGCGTTTCGTATCTCAGCAGTCGTCGACTTCTCTCGAAATAGTTACAATCTTCAGTAGGCCGTGCAGGTATAGCCGGCGAATATTTATTCCACCTGTAGCGCTTCGCGAGAGAACACTTGACAATCGCGGTCCGCGCTATTCGACAGCCTGCTGGACCAGTCGACAGTCAGTAAGTCAGTGTCTCTAGATGTTCGCGTCTTCCTGAGTTTTTCAGTGGGACATTTCTTGTGAATCGATAGAGTTCTCTAGGTCAAGACTACTACTAGCTAGACATTTTATAGTTTTTGATTTACCTACTATTTGAAGTGAGTGCGCGAATTTTGTGAATCAAACTGATCTTTATATATTATAAGGATATTTTTTCATTGCTTGTTGAAATTATCGGTAAGTTATAATTTCTAATTATTCACTAACGAATATAAATTTTATGCTTGAGTATCGCGTTAAGTTGGATGCAAAAAACATCGTTTATAACCGTTATATATTCGAAAACGGTTTGACAGAAACAGGTACAATGACTTAATGTTTATTTAGATAAAAAACCGGCCACATATACAACTTTTTATTGACTACAATAGCAAAAAAATTTATATAATTTTATAATATTTACAAAAATTTACGAAGAATATAATATTGTTATTAATAGATTGTTAGAATTAAAAAAAAATATATAATAAGATATAATTTTTTATTAATAATTATTTTTCAAATGATTCTAAAGTTTTATTATCACATTTAATACTAATTGACTATATTTATTGTTACATATAGGGTGTGTGAAAATTTACATAAAAATTTTACAAATCTTAAATGATGTAATATTTATTTTCTGAAGTCATGAATAAGGTTCGGTTTGAATGCAAATAGTATATTTTTGGGACTTTGGGTGCTGAAGCTCGAAATGTGTTCAATAATATCGACCCTAACCGTAGCTTTCTTTGAATGGTGGATCTGTTTTTTGTAAATTTTTTTACAAATAAAAAATATATTCTTTTCCGAGTTTTTCATAAAATAAATAATTTTATAGTAGTAACTACCTTACATTCAATATTGATGTACAAAACCGATCAAAAGTTTTCACCCACCTCATAGTTTGCGTGATACACAACAAATAAAACCAATACAATAGATTTTTATATTTATGTTTTAAAGAAATAACCAAGGAAGACTAGCAATAAGACAGCTAAATAGTGTATTGTGGGACTAACAAATATCCAAGGAAAACAAACATCGAATATACAATAGCATAATGAAAAGTATAACAACATATAGTAGCGAAGTCTGGCCGCTAAAAGAGAAAACAGTAAAAATGCTTGAAGTCACAGAAATAGATTATTGGAGACGCGCGGGAGGAATCTCAAGATGTGGAAAAATGAGAAACGAGAGAATCAGGGAAATCATGAAAGTGCAGTGTACGATTACAGAAGACATTAGGGCGAATCAGTTAAGATGGTACGGATGTGTCCAAAGAATGCCTGAAGACCGCATACCCAAACAAATTTTACATTGGACATCACAAGAAAGACCAAGATTAATTTGGAGGGAGGGTATCGAGAAGGATACTCCAAAAAGAGGATTGTAAGAAGATCTTTGGGAAGATCGAGAAAGATGGAAACTGGGAATCGAAAGATGCAATTTTTCATATTTAAATTTTTGATTTTTGCTTTTATTATTTTGGTGCACACATTTGGCATTCTATGTAATAATCTCGACAAATAATCGTCGTCTATTTGACTCTATTCCTTTTTCAGGAAATTTCAAAGATGTGAAGTGGAAGTAGGACAATGTTTTCTGGCTTCCCTGTCTAATTAGTCCCAAAACAATTAAATTGAGTTGAGGTCTGGCAACTGTGTTGGCCAAATCATTACATTTTCCTTCAATATTTGTTTACAGCCTGCTTTCCTCAAAACCCTATCAATTTTTACTAGGTATCCAGTCGTCCTTCCTCAAAAACATTCCTAAATCATCATCGAACCTCCGTCGTGTTTTATAGTCGGGATTACATATAGGTCTAGTATCAGTTCTTCCATTGACCTGACTCTTCATGCGTCTAATTTTCATACTCCATAGTCCATTGCAACTCCTTTATTTTGACGTCTTAAAAGCGGTCTTTTTTATGGCTAGCTTCTCTAAATCTCCTTTTCACTGTAAAAATACTCAAAGGCAGATCCCTAGATTCATAGATTTGGGCTCGTGAGAAGTCGATCACGTGCACTGATTAATACAATTCGTTTACCTTCAGCGTTTGTGACTTTTCGTGGCCTCCCTGAATGTTTCCTATCACCATAGATCCTGGTGGATGTACATTTTTTCACGTTGTAGTACACGGTACGTTTAGATATTTTTAATTCTGTGCCCATACTATGGAGACTTGCGATTAATGCATTATATAATTATTTTCAACTTAATTGTATCAGAAATCATCGACGAATATCTGTAGAAATGGTAAGTTTAACAGGAATTTTTTAAAAATTTTCTTTTTAATTACATTAGGTGCCATTTATCATTATTATCAATCATTGCCTATATCTAAATTAATTATTTTCCGAAAGTTTTCTTAATTTTCTCGAGAAAAGGATAGAATGTATAAAGTTTGTGTTAAATCACGTCAGAATTAATTTGATCGTCTGTTATTTATCTCACATAGATGCTATGAAATAAACACTCTGTATATAAATAATTAAAGGATGGATGATTATTTATTTTTTGTGGTAAGTTAATGATAATTCTTGAGTTTTCATTTTAATTGTAACAGAAATCATTGACGAACAAGGTAAACTTAAATTGTTTGTAAAAATTTGAATTAGGTTCGATTTATTATTATTATCAACAATTACCTATACCTAAATTAATGATTTTTCAAAATGTTTCTTAATTTTATCGAAAAGTGGATACAATGTATAGAGTTTGTGTTATTTATCTTACAAAGTTGAATTGGAACGAAGAAGACCTTGTATTAGTTTCCTTTAATAAATGAATCACTATATATGTATGTGATGTTTTCTTTGTTTTCTTTATGTTTATTACATTATGAATAAACAATACCTATTTCAACCGCGTGCAACTTCACCGTTTTAATGGGGTCTAATTGTTTCTTTACACTGAAAATAATTAACAGTTCAAATCCTGATTCGAATGTTTACATTTTTATAATCACGCGTATGATGTAACCCACTCAGCTGTTTAGTAACTATTTTATTTTTATTTCAAATATTTTATCCACACGACTCCATAGTTTGAGGGCCAATTATAGGGCGGGAAAATATATACAGGGAAGAGTATTTAAACGGTTTCTAGTGGGCAAACGGTGACATTTTTCACTGATTTTTTCTAATATGAATATCAATTACGGCAGTCATTTAAAACTATTTCCAGCTATAGGATAGATATCCCAAAAGTAGTTCAATGAATCAAGCACATGATTTTTTTTAATGGAACGTACTATATTTTGAATTATACATGGAAAATTAGTTTGAATTTAAAGTTTGGCGGATGCGGAAGGTACAATTCCCAGAAGGACCATGTACATTATATTTTTTATATACCGTGGCAATTTATTTATATTGTTTTTATAACTTATATACAGTATGTTGGGGCCGTTTTTATAGATTTATTTTGTAAGAAGCCCATTTTATTTGTTTATGGGAAATTAGAGATTTCGAACATTCTGGATATGATTAAAGTCTATATGAATGAGTATTTAACAGCCGTATATGTCATAGTTATAATTATTTGTCAAGTGAACAGATCGAAATAGTAAATGGTGGAATTAAATAAATTATATAAGTGTTTAGTGATAAGTTAGTGAAGAGCAAGTCTTATTGGATACTTTAGTGAATAGTTTAATGTTTAATGCATAAATAAATTAAGTAAGTAACACCAAATGTATAAATTCACCCCACGGTTGAAAACTGTTTAAATAAATTAATAAATTAAAAAAACATTACAATATTATCTCAAGTAATTGATGGAGTACCATACAAAATTAGTCAGATCTGGGAATATGGGTGGCCAACTACGTGAACATTCTGAATATGATTAAAGTCTATATGAATGAGTATTTAACAGCCGTGTATGTCATAGTCATAATTATATGTCATAGTGAACAGATCGAAATAGTGAACGGTGGAATTAAATGAATTATATAAGTGTTTAGTGATAAGTTAATGAACAGTTAAGTTTTATTGGATAATTTAGGGAATAGTTTAGTGTTTAGTGCATAGTTTAGTGTAGAAATAAATATAATATAATAAGTAAGTTGGAAGCTAATTAAAAAATTGAAATAATCATTACAATCATTACAATATTATATCGAGTAATTGATGGAGTGGGATCTGGAATATGGGTTCTTGGCTTCCTATCCGTATGTTTTTTATTTAGATAATTTCATACAGTTAATTGAAAATGTGCCATTGCGTCATTTAACTGCAGCTAGATTTTGGCTTTGATGTTTGAAGGAATGTGCTTCAAGAGTTTCTGATACACCGTTTTTAGGAATCTTTGGAATTTTTGTATGTATGTTTAATTAATTCTCACGGTTTACAAAATAGAAAAAGTGTTTTTAGTGTCATACTAGCCAATATTCTACTATTCACTAGTCTATTATTGTTGAAAATAGCTTTGATTGTGAATAACACTAATTTGTCTTTTTCTGAATTTATACACAGTCCAGCGTTGCTTTAACATTTTCAACCTTCCAAATGATAGTTATGTCTGTTTTCTCGAAATAGATGTCTGTGAATAATATAAGTTTGGAAAAGTTTTCTTCCTCTGCGAGTTGATCAAGGGGCCATAATCAAAAAACTGTTGTGTTATGAAAGTCCTTGCCGTATAAATAGTGATGAATATGATACGGATGGTATTTGTGCTTCTAAGAATCCTAAAAGCACAGGATTGATTTATATTGGAATTTTGTTTGGTTTTGGTAATTGATTTGAAATTTTTACTAACTGTTGACAATTTCATATATCAGAATAAACTAAACTCGAAAAAGAACTTTTCTCATGCCATAATGTAGGGAAACGGTCCTGTTTGTGTCTACCTAAATTAGCTGTCTTTAACATCTGTAATTAAAAGAATAGAATCATAAAACAGTACCTCACTAGATGAAGACGAATTACGGACAATAAGCATAAGAAGAATGCTGAAAAGGTGTCGCTACCAGCGCCTTGGGCAAAAAAGGCAAAGGATATAATGAAATAACCTTTTTTTTAAATAAACAACTAAAAAAAGCTATTAAAATTTGACTTTTCTACCTGCGAACTCTTTTATCGCCATGGACATACATACATGGACATGTCGCCACAAACGTAAAACGGTCAATTCTGAATGGTATAATAGCATTTATTTGCCGAAAAAATCAGGGAAACCAATCGTAGAAGACAAATCTTTCTTTACCTTGACAATGCGAGCTCTCACACACAGTTAAAACAAAAACATTTTTGAACAGTCGAACATGCAATGATTTCCTCTTATTTCCGCAAATCAAAAATTAATTGCGACGTCAACGTTTATCTACACCTGAAGAAGCAGTTGATGCGTTCAAATGTTTTGTAAGTACCTCAATCGGAATGAAAAAAAATCCTCTAACAATTGGTTCAAACAGTAATGTAGCTTCAACACCTGTTTACTTAAAATTTATTATTAAACTTAATTCTAGAAATTTCTCTTGTAGGTACTAACGGCTTGATCATTAAATCGTCTGGTTGTAGATCTGTGGTTAAAAATATTAACCATATTTTGAGTATTTTCTCTTGTATTATGGTACTTAATATCAATGTGTTTGGCCATTATATGATTTATTGAATTGTTTGCTATGCAAAATAGATATATTATATGCATTATTATTCTCATATACCTATTATTATCGGCTGAGGATTTCCCAATTTTATGCTATTTGTTAATGCTATTAACCACTTCGCTTCTGGCTGGACTTAATAATAATATGTATTCAGCTTTAGTTGAAGATGAAGCTACAGATTGTTGTTTCTTGGTAATTAAAAAAAAGTCGCACCCTGCCCAATCAGTATTTTTAAAGCTTTCCATAACTCTTTATTTTTATTTGAAAACTGATTAAAATGTTTATTGCAGCACATATTCCAGGGCATATATGACATTGTTGTCTTAGAAGTTTCCGACCTAACAAAAAAGACATTTTTTTCCATAATCATTTCTATTCTCCTTGTAAGTTCATACACTCAGTCCAGCTATCCTCAAACCTTTCTTACTGTTTCAATTAATTGTTGTCGTATATCTCGTCAAAATAAATATTTGCGATTGCAATAACGTCCTATTATGATGAAAATCTCTCTCCTGTAATTGTAATTTTGAGGTTAGGAAACAGAAAAAGTTGCTGGAGTCCAGATCTTGTGAATACGGTGGCGATTTTGCAAGTGTGGTGTGAAAAGGTGCGTTGTCCTGAAGGAATAATAATTTATGCAACAAGTGGACCAATCGAGTAGATAGAAAAAAGTATCGATTTCGAAATTAGAAATAAAACTCTATAAATCTCTATTCTGGAGTTCCTTTTTCTATGGTATTAATACATTAGAATTTATTATAATATTATAATTTGTAGAATTCTTCATAACTTTTGTTCCAGTAGTTTTTTATATATGTATAATCAACCATTTTTTAGAAAGACGACTGAGAGCTCGTCGGGCCTACCTATTCACAAGGTCGATCGTCGCCTAGTAGTCTATAAATCATTGACTAATATATAATCATGAATAATTTGCATTGTTTATCATTCAACATATTATATTCGATTTTTATTCTAAATATAATATTCGATCCACAACGCTTCGTAGGTAATAGCCCTTGATAAAAGATGAAAATTCAGGCAAAAATATAACCTCTTCGAATGCTTAGTTATGAGATTCGGTGTGCTAAAGTTTCGTAATATCTCGCGAGCTATCAACATTTTTCTTTCAAATTTTATATCTATTTAATACAACACTGACCAAATTAGTTTTTTTTTAATTTTTACGTTCACCTTTAAGTTACAAATTATTTTTTTTGTTAACATGAATAGTTTTTAAAATACTTTAAAAAAAGCTGCAACATGTTTTATGATAATTTATATGTCTGCTGAAGCACAAATATAAATTGATCAGGAATTATCGAAATGAGCTGATGCACCTTTGAAAATGACAGCCGTGGGGAAAGCAAATGCTTATTCCGTAATGTTCTGTGTGTAGATTTATTTGCTTTGTTAAGTTGTGAAGTTGGTTTAGACCTCATTATTTTCAGTTGTACTGACGATGGAATTCTCAAAGAGTTGCCACTTGAAGAAGTGCGAAATTTCCTCTCGTGATTTTTTTTTGTTTTTTTTTCATGCTATGCTGTGTTGTGCTTAGTGCAGGTACCTAAGTGGTGAATGAATTCTAGAATGCACCTACAAATTTCTAATATATTGAAGATCTACACGAGTTTTGTTTAATTATTCATTCCACTTATTTTGAGTTTAAACACGAAATCTAATAAAACATGTGATGCCAAACGTGAATTTAAACTGATAGCTTGATTTGCTATTCAAACGCCGCATAACTTTAAATAAAATATCGTTATAAAAATTATTTTTTTTAATGCTTGGTTCAGTAGATGAATAACACTACAATAAATATTTTGCTGCTTTACAGAAGATGCCTAATTTTTGCTGTGTAGTAAAATTTAGTACAAAAAGAGACCCATAACCTAACTTTGTACTTAAGAGGGTGAAGATAATATTCTATTATATGATATAGTTCTAGTTTCTGCTGCCTTAATCAGTATCTGTTCCCTACTAACTCCCAATGAATCTGCTTCGTTATCTTTTTTATTTCTATTGCGATTGGAAAATTTTGTTCGTGTAATAGACTATCTTCAGTCATAAAAAAATATTTGTGTCACACCTGTTTAAACGAAGTCCTGAGTTTCTCGCAAACTATTATTATTAATCTAATTAAATATTATTATTCAAAACTAAATTGAATAAAATTGGAAATACGTATATTTATATAGAACTTTTATTTTTCTTTACATATATTTATACTTGCTCAAAAATCATCATCATTACAGTTAATAAAATATTAAATCCATCTAAATCTATAAGTTTTTCTTTATACCTTTCAATTGCCACTGTGTTCTTTGCAACCTTAAAAAATTGAATGCATCAGCTAAAACTATTGTCCAACAAAAACTCCCGTAATTAAAGCGCAAAACAGACATAAGTGTTCTTAATTTTGTACAAATTTCTTTGAAATATTCGACAGACGGCGATCAGCAGTGGTGTCGTTAGGTGAGATTCATTTAATTTATAAATTTCTTTAAATAAATAGAAATATGGTGTTCTTTAGACCATGGGCGAATGAAGACAATAAAATTGCACAGTGTAGTGAGAATAAAGAAAGATACGAATTGATAATAAAGATTTAGATATTATAGAAACACAACAAGAAGAAGAAAATATTCAGCAATCCGATAATACAATCATAATAAGAATTGCTGAATAAACTAGAGTAAATAAATTTTCTATTTATCGAGTAGTCACGAAAGGGGTTGTTGGGTTGACAATAGTAAAAATTGCTGTTTGAATGGCCCATATTCTAAAAGGAAACTCATTATAATAGTACACGCTGGAAGCAAAGACAGTTTCGCTTCTAATGTTTCATTAATATAAGCTGAAAAAATTTTTGTCTAAATGATTACAGTACATAATAGAATCCCCTTCATTTTTCACCGGAATTATTAGTTTCTACGACATCGCTGGTAATCCGGTGCTTTGTTAATAATTTTATTCTTTGATTCTTTTACTTTTATAATTGAAGCTAGATATTTATTATTTGTAAGCAACTGATTATTTTTCCTTTACTTGCAATAATGCAGTGATGGTTTTATAAAAACATTTTTACCTTTCCTCTGCCATCATCAGACACCGATACAAACGAATAATAAAGCGAAAGTTGCGGTACACGCGGTGCGACTTAACAACCCAGTTGAACCGCATTTATTACTTTGGTTTACTTTGTCCTGCTATTAGGAATGATACGAGGATATATTGAAAAATTCTATACTATAGAACCAAAAAAAATTTTAATGTCAAAATATTTTATTCATCAACATATTCTCCTCTTAATTGGATACATTTATTACAGCGAACCTGCAACATCTCTAGATCTTTCAAAAAAAATGCAAACCAGACCTCCACAGGTTTTATTACCTCCTGGTTGGAAGAAAATTTACGGCCTTTTAAACCTTTTTTCAGTTGAGGAATAGGTTATAGTTGAACGGAGCCAAATCTGGTGAATAAGGGAGCTGTTCTAGTAATTCAAACCCTAAATCACAAATTTTTTGCATGGTAACATAAGATTTGTGTGCAGGGGCGTTTTCCTGCAAAAACAAAACACCTTCGCGTCTTTTCTCTTTAATTTTTCCCCGTAGAGTGGTCAGTAATGTCGAATAGTTATCACCAGCTATTGTTCTAACCTTAACCAAAAAATAAATCATGATTACTCCATGGCAATCCCAAAAAACTAAAGCAATAACTTTTCCAGCCGATTTTTGAACACGAAACTTCTTAGGTTTTGGAGAACCAGAGTGTCGCCATTCCATCGATTGCTGCTTTGTTTCTGGATCGTAGAAATGTCTCATACATAAGAAAAATTTCGGTTAAATAAGTCTACATCGTTTTCAAATTGAGCACAAATCGAACGCGATGCATCTACGCTAGCACGCTTTTGGTCAACATTAAAACATTTGGGGATCCATTTTGCAGCAATTTTTCTCATGTTCAATTGACGTGAACTATTTGATGGACGCGTTCGTATGAAATATTCAGTTCTGCAGATATCCGTTTTAGCCCAATTCGACGGTCTGATAAAATCATGTTATGAACTGCATCGATATTTTCGGAGACTGACACAGAAACTGGCCTTCCCGATCGGCCATCATCTTCAATGGAAAATTTACCTCTTTTGAAGCTTGCAGTCCAATTTTTCACGGTCGCATACGAAGGACATTGATCACCAAGGGTGTTAAGCATATCTTCATGAATCTGCTTATCTGTTAATCCTTTTAAATACATGTAGTTGATGATGGCTCGATACCCAAATTTCTCGATTTTCATAATTTTGATGGACATCTTTTTTCTTTTAATTTATTGCGTAACTCTGTTTTACTCGTCAAACTTTACACTGATACTTCTAATAATTTATTGTTGGCTGCTATGGTAACGTAATATTTTGTTTATGCATGGAACTGGTCTAAGCTAACTAGATATCAATACTTCCTCGTATACAGAATAAGTGATTAACTTATCACATTGTCTAGATAATCTTGTTATTTTATATAATGACCAGTATAATAACTATTTAATCATAATTACTGTAACATATATAAATTTGGGGCAAGGCATACCCCATTATACTGGTATTGGTATTTTTTTCAGTGGTCCAGCGCACCGTTAAAAACGGTTCTTACTTAGAAAACATTTCTCTCATTACCTATCTTTTTGCTAATCCCCTGTATATAATGATACCACCTACACATTTCCAAGCTTGACCTCTCGATCCTGTGTTTGTTTTATAATTGATGCCCATTGTAGATTTGTAAATAAGACTTCACATATATTTGTAAAAATTCTTCATAATTTTGGAATTTATATTCAAGAAAATTACGAAACATTTTTTGTTAACATAAATAATATCATTCATAAAAGGTAATAAATACTTTGTATCAAAGATTTATAAAATTATGTAAGTTCCGAGACGCATCTTCTAAGGTTAAGGTTATTTTTAAAACTGGTTTGAAAATTCGCAGCAACCGTGACGATACAGTTTTAAAAAGATAAATTTATTGTAAAAGGTACCTGCCGCGACTTCAAAAGAGCATGCGACTTTATTTTTCAAACATGGTATCTTTTTATCTTTAATATTTATAGGCAGTATGAGTCACGAAGACAGGATCTATTGACCATTGTGAAATATATCTAAAAAAAACTAATCTGCATATTTATAGAATAAACCCTTTTTGAAAGGTTGAGATTTTGTACTTGTTTCAATGCGTTCCATTATTTAAAGAAATGAAACAAAAATACGAGTATGATACAAACATTCTCGCGAGAATTTTACATTATAACATACTTGATTTTGTTTATATTTTCATGTGCCAACACACACGCACAGATGAAAAAACCCACCCTATCAAACATCCACTTCTGCAAATGTCTACATATGGGTGCGTAACCTCTTTCCTCTTCTCCTAGCTTTGTGGGAGGTCCCAGGAAATCTTTCGTCAGTATACATTGTTAAATCCCTTTTGATTAGTTTTGTAAATCAACATTAACTAGTTGTATATGCTGATATGTAACTGTCTGTAGTTTTTATTGGAAATATTCATCTTCTGTTTCAATAACGTGAGTATACTTCTTTCTATTTTTCAGAGTTAATTTTTAAATACTCAAATTCAAACAAGTTTGTGACATCCTCAAACTTAATTCCATTGCCTTGTGTTGTTCTTACCGGTAACTTATATGTATAAGTTCTATCAGTTTTAAATCAGGATGATATGGAGGTTCATGTAATAGAGTGTGACTATGGTCTGGAATGAGCTCATCAGATTGATAGTTTATATATCTTTTCTTATGTAATTAAAGGACCTAGTACCATTTAGGTCTTGAGCTGTTAAAATTGGATACAATTTATCATTCGTTGAATAGCTACTAAGTCCTGGATGAACCTGTGCTGAAAGATAAGATGCATTATCACAAACGATTACTGATTTTGCAGGTAAACCAAATTTTATCGTATTCATTATGATTATATACAGGGTGTCCTAGAAATTGCACGCCAGGCTGACACGGGAGGTAGATCAGCTTTAGATCTATCAAATAAAAGCAACATGACCTCAGTAAAAGTTTAAAACTAGCCTACTTAGTGCTCTTTAAAAAATGGTATAATATTCATAGCTTTTTTTTACTAAAAATTAAATAATATCAAGTATAGTTATTGAAGTCGTACTACTTTCGCAATACTTCAAATAAAAAATAATACGTAATACAAAGTTGAGCCGACTTTTGTCTTCAACTTACAACTTTTTAGTTACTGTAATCGCTTTTTAGTTTAGCAATGTCTAATAGAGTTATCCAGTATCCTTTTATAATTGTTGTTGTAGGCTGGCATCAAAATAATTTGGGTACAGAACATAGGGTTGTATTTTTTTTATTTTCATTAGATTTTACAATTACAACATTCAAATAAATATTTACCATTCAGAATTTACTTTGAATAAACTATTATAGCAGATTTTCAAAATTTCTACCACCTGCTCTTATGCATAACCTGCATCTTGTTAAAAACTGTGTCTTTAAACGTCCTAAACTTAAATTAGTAATTTCGCGAGATGCTTCATTGATTCGTTGCCGCAATTCATTGACCGATCGAATTGGTTTACTGTACACTTTATCTTTTAAACATCCCCAGTAGAAAAAGTCCAGTGGGTTTAGGTCTGGGGAGCGTGGGGGCCACAAAATTGGTTCTAGCCGGCCAATCCATCTTCTTGGGTATGTGTCATCCAGATAAGCTCTAACTGCGCGGGCATAGTGAGCAGGGCACCCATCATTCTGCAGCCACATTCTTCTTCTTGTCTCAAGAGACACATCTTCCAAAAGAATGGGTAGATCATTTTGTAAAAATTCTAAATACATTGCGGAATCCAAGTTAATGCGAAGTTATCGTAAAAATGCAAACCGAAACTTCAAAACGAAGGAATTAAAGAACACGTGTGTAGCACTAAACACAAGGAGCAGTACTAAATTTACCCTGCGCCCCTGCGGTGCAATGCGCAGGTATTACCTCTGATCCTCTTCGTAACGTCGTTACCGACCGAACAATGAGTGTGAGCGAGATAGTCAATAAATGTTTAAGGTCATTCAGTTTCTCAGTGATATGGAGACAAAAGAAGGCTGCACATTCAATAAAAACTATTATTTTTTAGTTTCTTAATTTCGAAGAATTACGACTTCAATGACAAAACGTGGTATTATTCAATTTTTAGTAAAAAAAACTATAAATGTTGTACCATTTTGGAAGGAGCATTAAGCAGGCTAGTTTTTAAGAACATTTTCTGACTCAGTCTGGTACATTTTTTTTTCACAGTCGCTAACCAAACTTTAGTTAAGGTTTTCGCTTTGAAACAAAAGGTAAGATTGAGTTGTTTTTTTTGTTAATGTCGTGCTACTTTTTATTAAAATGAATACTGGGTTGTCTCAACCAACTATTAGTGGTAGCCCAGAAAAAAAAGAATTATAAATTAGAGGTTTTTTATGCCCATAACAGACAAAAATAGGGCAAAAAGTAGAGATTTTCTGAAAAAACCTAAAAGTGTTAATATCTCGAAAACTAAAAAACTTTTACTGAGATCATGTTGCTTTTATATAATAGATCTAAAGCTGATCTACCTCCCGTGTCAGCCTGGCGTGCAATTTCTGGGACACCCAGTATACATAATCAACTAAATTAACATTAAACAAGCTTTAGAAATAAATCCCATTTAAAACATGAACCACAGTAAATCGGGATATAAGGAACCTACGTATAAGAAAATCCTCTATGTAAGCGACAAAATTCCCGGTACCAACCCCTTGGTATCCAAAAACTCTTTGTAAGGGATTTCGTTGCCTTTATATAATGAATCTCGGTTAAACGGACTTACCCTGTAACGAAGTTCCTCTTATCCAATTTTTCATTTTTAGTAAAACAATTCAATCTAAACGTGTTCTCGTAAAGACATGCAAAACGAAGCGAGCCAGAAATTTGAGGTCAGAGCTTAACTTACTTATCCGCAACCCTTCTATCATATATATAGGGATAATATATCTTTCCCATTTGGTTTTATCATTTGCTTTCTGTTTAGCTCGTCTCCTGTTTAGTCTTCTTTTTTTCTGATTTTTTGCTATTTATAAATTCCATTTTCTTTTGTTTCCGTCTCTCCTCTTTTTATTGTTTATTACTGTTTCCCCAGACTTATCACTTATGCTATTATCTCAGTATCTCCATTTCATACGTTGTTATTTTTTGCTTCAATTTGTTGGTTAATTCACAGGATTCGCAACCATAGATTAGCATTCGTAGTAGCACTGACTCATAGATTCTCGTTTTTGTATACCTCATCTATTTTTTTGTTAAAACTAACTACCTCTTCGTTAATTCCTCCTGTCTTACAATTGTCCCTAAATACTTTAGCTAGTTAAGAGCCTTCTTTTCCCGTTCTTGTATTTGCACAGTTATTTATTCTAAATTGTTTGTTGATTTGTTTCTAGGAGCCCCGTCCCGTCAGTTGGCCAAGAAAAATTCGAAATTATTAAACTTTATTTTAAAATACCAAAAAGTAGCTGTTAGTAAAATGTTTTAAATTTTTAGTTTTACGTCTAAAATAGGTTTTGGATGAATATTGTCAAATATTTTGAATGATATTTAATATGATGGAAATAGATAGGTCTTGATAATCATTTTTTATGCATATACAATTGTTTCCAAAATTGTGTTCAAAGTTTCATTAGGTCTAAAATATGCAAATAATAAAATAGGCTGTGTCATATTTTCACAAAATTTTTTTTTAAGATTTTTGAAGTAATAAGGTGAGTATAATTTTTAAAATGGGTAGAGGAAAAGTTATTGATGAAAAAATTCGATTAATCATAATAAATTTATTCAAAAATGGGAAAAAGAACTCAGAAATCGCGAAAGTTGTAAACATGTCAAAATATAGTTCGCTTGTATAAAGCAAATGGTTCGATTGTCCCTAAACGCCGGCATCGGCACGTAAGAAAATCGAAATTGTCAGACAAAGATAAACGAGCATTAAAAAGAATAATTCAACAAAACAGACGTGCTAACGGAAATTATCTCTCAATGTCTCTCTACATATTTTTAGAGAGATAATCTTCTTCAAACATAAACAAATATCTTTCTCTTGAAAAATTGTCTCCGTCAATAAAAAAACAAAATTTGTCTATTTTTTTTCAAATAAAAACTAACGTTTGTTGTTGAAAATTGTGTTCCCAAAGAGCAAAAGAAAATTTGTTCCTAGAAATAGCTTTTTCCAAAAACCAAACATCATATGTCTTAAGAAATGTTCTCTTTCAAAAACAAACCGAAATAAGTCCATAGTTGTTTTTAACAAAGGGAAATTTGTCTTAAGAAGCTGTCGTTTTCAGAAACAAACAATTATTTGTATCTAGGAACTGCTTTTTACAAAAACAAAACGTCATTTGTCTTTCAAATCTAACTTTTTCAAAAACAAACCGACATTTGTCGTTGGAAAAACAAATGGAAATCTGACTTTACAAATTGTCTTTCGCAAAAACAAACCATTATTTCACCTTAGAAACTGTTTTATCCTAACAAACCGACAGACACTGTGTTTTAATAAAATAAAACCAAGATATGTTATTAGAAATAGTCTTATCCAAAAACAAACGAAAATTTCTCTTAAGAAATTGTCTCTATGATAAATAAACTGAAAGTTGTATTTAGAAGCTACTGTTTTTCAAATACAAACTAATATTTGTTCTAAGAAACTGTTTTTATCTCAAAAACAATCATTTGTTTCTAGAAACTGTCTTTTTACATTAATTTTGTTAAAAAATTAACAAGCGTTTAACAAAACTTTTCTTGTATACTTAATGAAATGATATGAAGATCAAGATTTTAAAAATTTAGTGACTGGGAAGTTGATTATTTTTTGAATCAAATTATAATAAATATCAACATTTCATTATTATTATAACTTAAGCAGTTCTAATTTTTCCATTTTTGCGAATATTCAAACGATTTTCGATAGATATCGCTAGCTACGCCGTTTGTTTTAATGCTTGAATCTAAAGTACTTGACAAAGTCTTTTATAATAGTTAAGTAGAAGGTTTGATCCCGGATTATTTTTCCGCGAATGCAAGATTGGATACAGGTATTAAGATGAAGATGCCGTTTATTCACGTTTTGTTGATGTTTTTTGTTGATCAGTTTAAATGTTACTGACGCTGTAGGGTAGTTCTTCAGTTTAATATGAAACCAAGAATCTTAACCTAACTCTATCAACTTGTTTTTACATTTTCATATTTGGTTTTGGTAGAATGATTTAAGATTTGCAGTAAATATTTGATGAACTCGACGATGATGATTAAGAAAGTTATTCGCTCTGCTGTTGGTTTAATACACGTCAAAAGTCATAGAAATTCATCGCACGAAAATTTTCTCGATTCAGTTTCATATTTTGACCAAGATTAAGATTTCAAGTATATGTAAACCACTCAAATAACACTCGTATGATAACACGTTCACAATTGAAAATGTCAAACTTGTTATGTTACATTCGACATCATATAATGTTCATATCAGGGTTGCTGTATCTCAAAACTTCGAAGCAATGTTTGATATTGGATCGTCGTTATTCATTGGATCTTTATTTATTTTTTTCTCACCACTCACCACCTTTTATAAAAGCTACCATTACACTTATAATAAATACTTTCAGTAACTAATAGGTGATTAAGTTACTTACACCTAAATGTTTCATTTTTTAAGATACAAACCTATGATGATTGTAGCAATAATTTAAACTATGTTAAAACCTTTTATATGTGATGATTTTCTTAATGTTTATCAATAAGATAAATCTTATTTTGTACGTCATATACCCAAAAATATTACTCACTTCAACGAAGATAAAGAGTTTTTTTATTTTCTTCTATGTACAATCTAACGAAACGTGTTTTTAACGTCTATAAATATCAACATATTGTGTAAACATAACGTTTTAAAAGCCTCCAGTACATTAACTCTGAATGCCATCGAAATATAATCGACTGTAAAATATAAATAACAATTTTTAAACAGATATATTTATTGATAATATGCATTTTTATAAACAAAGAAATGAACTTCCATACTGAGGATAAACATTCTTAAATCTCAAGTTTTCGGTTGTTTTTATTGTTTCTGCGAACTAATTTGAATTTTAGAAAATAATTATTTTAATAATCTTGATTTGTTTGGATTCCACTGTAGATAATTTGATATCGTTTCAATTCATAATGCAGCCATTTTCTAAACATTTCATTACCACATACTTTATAATTCGTGCCAATCCTAGTTCTACCATGCTCTACTACTACCACTACTACTTCATATTTTCATTAAAATTAAGTTATCTACGAGGATTATCTGAAAAGTTTTTTTTTTCATAATCATTTTCTTTTTCAATATATTCTATACACTTAGTCTAAAGACACTTTAATCTTTATAACTTTCCAAATAAATGTCTTTTTTCCTCAAAATAGGTGTTTACGTATGCGATAACGTCTTCCTCTGATGATGAAAATCTCTTTCCATAAAAAGCAACTTTAAGGATAAGCAGGAAAAACTCGCTGATGGACAAAACTGGTGAATACGATGGATATCAATTGTCTTTTTCAAAAACAAACCGACATTTGTCTTTAGAAACCGTCTTTTTCAAAAATTGTCCGACATTTGTCTTAATCGTTTTAAAAGAAAATTCGTGAGAAGAAATAGCTTTTCAAAAAACAATATATAATATGTTTTTAGAAATTGTCTTTTACAAAAACAAATAGGTATATGTCTTCAGAAATGATATTTTGAAACAAACGGAAATTGTCTTTTCCAGAAACAAACCGACATTTGTCTTTAGAAACCGTCTTTTTCAAAAATTGTCCGACATTTGTCTTAATCGTTTTAAAAGAAAATTCGTGAGAAGAAATAGCTTTTTCAAAAAACAATATATAATATGTTTTTAGAAATTGTCTTTTACAAAAACAAATAGGTATATGTCTTCAGAAATGATCTTTTGAAACAAACGGAAATTGTCTTTTCCAGAAACAAACCAACATTTCACCTCAGAAACTGTTTTCGTCTGATGAAAATCTCTCTCCAGCAATAGAAAATTCACGGATACGATTAATTAATTCGAAGGGCAATTCGTAATTTTAGCCATGGTGATCAGCGATTTATGTTAAGGTGCGTTATTCTGATGGAAAAGCACTTTCTTGATGTTGAATACAATACCATGACTATTTCAAAAACGGTCTCCATCACTTTTCCGTACGATAAAACCATTTTTGCCTATTTTTTATCGTTTTTTTCGTTTCAGGAGTGTAGTATTGAATCATAGACTCGACTTAATAATAATAAATCGGTGCTAGATATCCGATTTACTTGAACAAGATCATTAAGACCTGAGAAATGTTCATTCGAATGCACTTTTGGACCAAGGTGAGCAAACGTGTAACTTGAAACAGTACTTAGCAAATTCATTCTTTTGATAGCCTTTTTTATTGCGCTAACCCTAAAACTCTTATTTATGTAGGCGTATTCCACTAAAAACAAATATTTAATGACAGATCAAAAATAAATTCTTCCTTTTTATAAAAACATCCTCAAAACGACTCAGTATTTCGATTGTCAAACAGCGTATAAAATGGCTGGAATTTCAATCTTTCGACCCATGCCCATATATATATATTTTCCAATTTACATTCATACTATTACGAACTTGTCCACGACATGGACAATGAAGCTGGTCCTGTTCGGTTATATATAAGTCTAAAATCTGGTAAATACGCCGGTTTGTTTGATGTTTTTGCTTTTACATACTTTGATCATAGCGGCGTCTTTCATATGTTTTTTTAAACAGCGGAGAGTTGTTTCATCACTAGAATTTTATTGATTAATTCATAATGTTTATGAAAGTAATAAACGAAAACTAACCCAAGTGCTTCTATTCCCATTTCTTTTTTTTTATATTAGGTGGGCAGAAAAGTTCGTAGGGTGACACATATTTGCCGTTGCAAATATTGAATACATATATTTTTCAGTGAGCTATATGTGTGTGAATGTGTATGTGTATGAATTTAACAGCTGTCGTAGAAATGGTTTGTGAGTTATAGCATTTTAAACGAATCGACTTTTGTTAGTTTGGAAAAAATGGATAAAGAATAAATTTGTGTGTTGATGAAGCATTGCTTTTTGGCAAAAATACTATTAAAGCTAAAGCTTGACTTGATAAACATTATTAGGAGTTTATATCAGGAAAATCAACTGATGAGAAGTGGCTCGAGGCGAAACAAGCAACGAGGGCGATACACGCGGTGGAACCCCTAAAGAGACTGCCACCGACGAAAACATCCATATAATAATTTCGGATAACCATAAAGTGATGCTGATTGAAATAGCTGGGATCCTAAAGATATCAAAGTTACGATGCTACTTATAAAATTCTGTGTGTATTAGTTGGTTTAACCCAGGTGGGAATACAAGTGATTAGCCCAGTATATACGTGGTTTGTGTGGTAATATGAAAATTCATTTTTTTTTATGTCAACTGGAAACAATGCAGTATTCAATTTTCAATTCTAATTTATTGGACGTTGATAATGCTTTTGGTCTGCCAATTTTTTGTATATTTGTATATTTGTGTTTGATTAAGCCTCCAAAATTACAAAAGTTTCCAAATTTTGATTTCCCCAAAATTTTTCAAATTTATGGCCAAAATATCTGATCAGATGGAATATTGATAGAGACACTCTCCAGGTCTAAGAGAATTAAAAAAATTCATAACCATATCAGGTAAGAAGTCTGAGGAACTTCTCGAGATATCCAAAAAGGACATGCAGAATAGAACAGAACAGAATTTTATTCATAAAAATTATTACTTTTAATGTTGAGATATCTATTATGGATGAGATAATGGAATAAAACTTAATATAGTTATTCAAAGTTCTGTCAAGCCTGGCTAGCTATAGGATGGCCAAGGTCGTGTTACCCAGAGTTCAGCCTGGCTTGGGTGACTATAGGATGGCCGAGGTCGGGTTACTCAGAATTCTGTCAAGCTTGATAGACTATAGGATGGCCGAGGTCGGGTTACTCAGAATTCTGTCAAGCCTGATGGACTATAGGATGGCCGAGGTCGGGTTATTCAGAGTTCAGCTCGGCTTGGGTGACTATAGGATGGCCGAGGTCGGGTTACTCAAAATTCTGTCAAGCCTGACGGACTATAGGATGGCCGAAGTCGGGTTACCCAGAGTTCAGCACGGCTTGGGTGACTATAGGATAGCCGAGGCTGGGTTACCAAAGTTCAGTCCAGCTTGGGTGACTATAGGATGGCCGAGGTCGGGATACTCAGAATTCTGTCAAGCCTGATGGACTATAGGATGGCCGAGGTCGGGTTATTCAGAGTTCAGCTCGGCTTGGGTGAATATAGGATGGCCGAGGTCGGGTTACTCAAAGCTCAGCCCGGCTTGGGTGACTATAGGATGGCCGAGGTCGGTTTACTCAGAATTCTGTGTCAAGCCTGATGGACTATAGGATGGCCGAGGTCAGGTTATTCAGAGTTCAGCTCGGCTTTGGTGATTATAGGATGGCCGAGGTCGGGATACTCAGAATTCTGCCAAGCCTGGCTGACTATAGGATGGCCGAGGTCGGGTTACCCAGAGTTCAGCCAGGCTTGGCTGAATATGGGATGGCCGAGGTAAAGTTACATAAAGTTCAGCCAGGCTTAGATGACTATAGAATGGCCGGAGCTAAGTTACCCAGACTTCAAACAGGCTTGGGTCATTATTGGTTTACCAAGGCCGGGTTTCCTAGAGTTGGCCCAAGCTAAGCCCCGTAGTTCAAGTCTGGGGGCTCCTACATGGGCTTTTCACAGGATTCGTTGATTAGAGAACATAAAACTTTAATCATCACTTCTGGAAAATTGAAAAATAACTTAGTTGATAACCCATCACTGCCGCGGGAAGTCTTATTTTGAATGCTGAGTATGGTTTGCTCTAGCTCAAATCTATCTACAGGTCTGAGGAAGAGACTGTCCGTGATTCTTTTAGAAGGAACGAGGGCAGAAAGAGCATCACGACTTGGAAATATTCTAGCACTAATATTCTTATTTACGTTCACGAGATAATTATTAAGTTCATCTGGGTCGAGGTCAATAGTGTTTGATGAACGGGTTTTGTTTCTCAAATCATTGATAACAAATCAAGTTTCTTTCGATGAATTTTGAGCTTTCGTGATGCCATTGTTGGTTAATAGTTTTGCTTAATAGTTTCCATAGTTTTCCGAAACAATAATCTATAGTTATTGATATAATTGAGGGCGTGAGGATTATCTGTGAACTTTTTAATATACAAGAGTGATCTCATATTCTTGGATGAAGTGCGTGCTCCTTTCGTAATCCATTATTTGTGATTATTTGTTTTTACGAGGGCAAGGAAGAAATGCTGTATTGTAGCACCTATTTTATCGAGAAATTTTGAAAATTTAGTCAATATCGCCAGAAAAATCCATATAATTATTAGCTAAACATAAATTATGAAATTTGGTAAAGTTTTGTTTAGAGAAAATCCTCACCAACTGAGTTTGTTTCTCAAGAGTATTACAAATTCGGCGAAAACAGCTTTATAGTCAGCGAGAGACCTGATTTAAGTGATTCACATCATGGGGTAGGGAGTCTGACACTATGTAATCTAGAATTGAGGAAGTTGTTTTAGTAATTCGAGTTGATAAATCCACGTGCACATTTAGCTGGAATGACTCAAAAATATTTACCAGAAACTTCCGAATGGTACAATCAATAGTTAAGTCAATGTTAAAATCACCGCATAGTAGTCGAGTAAATTTCTGAGGTTCTCGATAAAGAATGAATAGTAGATTTAGATGGTCTATAAATACAAATAGAGAGAGAAGAGGTGGAGAAAAATGTCATAATTATAATGATAATAATACTTATTATACCCTATAGATATCAAGAATGTGACATAACTTTTGTCAGGATGCCGATAATAATAATATAACTTTCATCTTTAAGAATTATGGAAATGTTATTTTTAACAAATGGTCGAGTTCCGGATTATGAGTAGAACAAGTTCATGGTCGTGTCGAGCAAGCGAGTCCGTTGCGTTCGGGGACCGGTAAATAATATATGTAGGTAATTTCAATTCATATGCGAACCTTCTGTTAAATCATTATCATACTAATCGGTCGACTTTTTTGTATATCTCGTCGTATCCGTTGTTCAATAAGAAAGTTGCTTTCTTACGACAATGACATTTTGCTTGCAAAAAATGTGATTTATTCATACTGGATGACTGTCAATCCGTTATCGATTGTGATTATAATCTATTCGAAACCAATTGATTCCAATTAGCATTTACGTTTCTGGAAATTCATATTAAAATAATACGTAATTCATGGCCGCAATTGGGAACACACGTCATCTCTCGATGGGGATTAAAACATAAAGTGAACTATTGTTTCTTTAACGTGCTTTAAGTCTTCGACGAAGCAAATCCAATCCTAATTTGTCAATAAATATAAGCTTTTCTAGTACTTTTTCTGTATTTATAGAAAAGTTCTCAACGTATAATTTTTGCGTTTTAATAATCGATGGTAAAAGTAGCCATTTCTTTCTTCTACTTATTTAAATATTTGAAAATGAGAGAAAATTCTTTTAAAAATAAACGAATTTAGTGTTATCGAGGGTTAATTTTGCTTTTTTGCTCGTGGTAAAAATTTGTAGGTGTTTCCAAAAAAAACTTCTGGGTAACAAGTTCGACAAATAATTGCCCTCTATTTGACTCCATTTGTCTTTCAGGATATTTCAAAGATGTAAAGAGAAAGTAAGACTGCCTGTCCAATTTATTCCACAAAAACTCAATCGGGTTGAAGTCGGGCGATTATGACAAAAACGGTAAAGTGTCTGTGTCAGTCCCCGAAAATATCGATGCAATTGATGACATGATTTTATTAAACCATCGAAGCACAGAATATTTCATACGAACGCGTTCATCATATAATTCACGTCAATTTGGAAATGAAAAAAAATGCTGCAAAATGGATCTCCAATTGTTTGAATATTGACCAAAAGCGTGCAATGGTAGAAGCATCGCGTTAGATCTTTGCTCGAATTAAAAACGATGTAGACTTCTTAAATGTTACTATGGATGAGACTTGGATACATTCCAAAGATCCAGAAACAAAGCAACAATCGATGGAATGGCGACATTTTGATTCTCCAAGACCTAAAGAGTTTCGTGTCCAAAAATCTGCTGGAACAGTTCTTGCTTCAGTTTTTTATGATTGCCATGGAGTAATCATGATTGATTATTTGGATAATGGTGGAACAATAACTGGAGATTACTATTCGACATTGTTTTGTTTTTGCAGGACAACGCCCGTGGACACAAATCTCATGTTGCCATGCAAAAAATTCGTGATTTAGGGTTTGAGTTACTAAAACGCCCCTCTTATTCACCAGATTTGGCTCCGTCCGACTATCATCTCTTTCCTCAACTGAAAACAAGTTTAAAAGGTCATAAATTTTCTTCCAACGAGGAGATAATAAAAGCTGTGGAGGTCTGGTTTGCAGAGCAAGAAGAAACATTTTTTTAAGGGTCTAGAGACGTTGCAGATTCGCTGATCGATGATCGAAAATACGATTTTCAATAAGCAGAATCTTATTTCTATCATAATAGTTCGTATAGTTCGTAATAGCTTATTTTTCGTTTCTTAGTCTATCTTTTATTCGTATCAACATTCACAAAATCTTCAGGTATTTGTCAAGTTGGGAATAATTTCTCTCCGCGGTAGTATATTTACATTCAGATCAAATTGTAGCAAATAACTAGAAAGTTTGGAAAGTCGCGAGGAAAAAACTATTTACTCTGGACCTGCCTACTGTGTATCATTCATTGTGCTGGACTGAATTCAGCGAACTTTCCCGCGTAAATCGCGCCACATTGTTTAAGATCGTCGGGAACTTGAGTCTCCGAAAAAGCGCGCAGAGTACGTTCGTGTATTCTAGATAAAAATAATATTGCAACAGCTTGAATCGGAATATAGGTGGAGTAATCAACTGGTCGATTTTACTCAACGCTGCTAATCCATTGTCAGCTTTATTAACAAAGTAGTATGAGGCTACTGTATTGAAAATGTTTTTGGATAGGTATTAAAAATAGAAAATGCTGTATTAATTTATATTATTATCATTTAGTTAATTTTTTTGGCAGCACTGCAGAGCTGATCTATTTCTGTTGTTTACATATTCAATATTATACAGTCCATTTTGGGAAGCCTTATTATCAAATATCTTAAAAGAGAATGGTGTTAGACACGTTGATAGTCATTCAAATTTACCACGTTGTCCAATATTTTATCGAGAGCCTTGTCTATAATACTAGATATAGAGAAGCGCCGTTCTGTTGAAAACAAGAAGATTCACAACCACCTCAAAAAAGTATGAACTTCATATTCCATTATTGATTATAGTAGCGATTTGATTTCAAATATAGTGTCCTTTCAGTTTGTCCTTTTTAGCACTCAACGATGCTCCGACTTCTTCAACTTCTTCGAAAAAATATTTTCTGGAGACGTAGCATTCCGTGTAGGCGGTAGGTAGGAAACAAAAAAAATCACACGGGCCAAATATGGTGGATAGCGTGGGTGGGCTGAAGTTCGTAACCTAATTCCACCAGTTTGGCTGTAAAAAAGGCAGATTCAAGAGCCAAATGAGACCTTTCTTTCTTCGATTCGGCGTTGAATCCGCCCAATAAATAGATATTTTTCCTTTCTCCGATCATACCAGAAAACGATTGCCATTATATTTACAGTCAATAGAACAGTTTTTTTATCTTTCGGAGCACATTCGCTAGGTGAAGTTCACTTACTCAACTGTTTTTTGCTCTTTGTGTACTAGAAAATTTACAAAACGATGGAGATTCTTTTCGGCAGCGTCAAATCTCACTCTAAAGTGGTATCACGGTTAAGCTTGTTGCTCAGTTGAGCAAATGTGGAACCATCAATTGGCCCGACGGTCTGCTAATACAAGATCGTAGATTTTCATCACGTTTTCTTCAATCTTAGTTATTTTCGGGGCACTTGGAAGTAACTCATCAAAAACCAACGTGCAATCACGTTAATACGTCCAACTCAAAATCAATTCACGTTTTTCAGTATTTTTAAATTACTGGTTGAACAGTAATACTTTTATCCGGAATCTCTATGTATATATAACATATCTACCTAATTTCTTTAGTTTGTTATATTTTAGACTTTTATATGTTTTTGCTGCTGATTGTATTTATTTTAGATCTCTTCTAATTGAAAATTAGATTTTAAAACATATAAAAAAGACGTTTCTACCTATTTCGATCTTTATCATAATATGATTTCATATTGACGACTTGCATAAACAATACATCATCTATAATATTTTTTTCTTAGTTTGCGAAAATATGTAGCAGCCAGCAATTAAATGATTTGTAGTTGCGTTAAAATTAATAACATAGAATTTACTCAAATTGTTAAAATCTTTTATATCGTTCTCTATGTATGTGAAATATTTCCGAAAATTCTCTTTTCATCTATTTTTTATTTCGTTTCAAGCATGTTGGAATTTTTATAATCAAATATATGTTTTTTTTATATTTCATGATTTGTTCATGGAGGATTTTTATTATATTCATGTCCTCTTAATCTAGTTTATAAATACTGAGATGTCTGTCCTAGGTAAACAGGGTCACAATCATTACAAAGGTACACTTGAGTCCGGATAGTCCGAACACGGGTGATCCGCACGTCCGCTTAATCCGAACATGTTCCAGAAATTGTTTGTAAATACAGTACATAATTTGGTATAATGTGAAAATATATTTTTCAAAATTAAAAGTGGACAAAGCAGTCGGGAAAATGATTTATGTTGAAAAGAAATGATAATAAAGTACAAATAGTTGGTTTAATAAGAACAGACAAAATTGACAAAACGCAAACAATGAGCAAAAGAAAAAATATGCAGTCAAAAAGATTCTAGATATATACCGTACTGAACAAAAGAATAAACTTAGGCTACTTTTTGGATATAAACTCCCTCATCGTCATTTGTTGCAGCTTTGACAATCTGTTTTTAGCTGCGTAGTTCCGCCATTTTCCGCCATGAACATGACATCTGCGCGGGTGGCAGTAGACTGTTGCTCCAAGTAGCGAAGGGCAAGGTCAAGTGCAGCTGCTGCCTCATTGTACGAGACTTTCTCCGCACCCTGGCACATCGGCGCTCCCTTCATCTTCTTCGCTCTGAACTTGCTCGTGCGTCACAGCTGCGTTGATGTCATCATCTGTTAAAGTCTCAATGCTATCGGCGTCTGCCGCCGTCCATTCATTCACGTCTGCTTCGACTGCATCCTGGTTTGTAGCAGTGAAATCAGGTTAATGGTGTCATTTTTTGTAGACTGCTCTTAAAATTCCAAAGATGTCCTTAGTTTATTCCAAGATTCTCTTATTGCTTTAAATGTAATATTTTCCCAAGACTCAGCTGCCCATTAGACATTTTTTAAATAATTCGCCATCCATCTAGCATCTTTTCTGGTGTCTACAATAGACTGGAAGTGACTTCATGTTGATATGTTTGAAGGCTCGAGGATTAGCAGCTTTGCCTATCATCATGAGAGGAAGTTAATGGTTACCGGCAGCACTAGAGCAGGCCATTAATATTACTCGGTCCCTACTTATCTTAAAACTAGGAGCACGAGTTTCTGCTTTGGCTAAGCTTCTACGGTCTCGATTTAAAGTGCGTACAGTCCGTGCCCAGTATTGTCACGTTTTCGCCCCCTCACGTCACAAAACTATTAATAGTGGCGCAGAAGGCTAATTTGTTATCATTAATGCTTAGTGCATGTAATATTACTTTAGTATTAGTAAATAGACTATTAAAACTAGTTTTTATTTTGTTTTGTTTTAGTCGTTCATATTATAACACCACGGACACGATAAATTGCATTCCTTTTGATTATTTTCATTATTTCGGCTAATCCGAACAATCAATTGATTCGAACAGTGTTCGGTCTCAATTAATATGAATTGGCTGGACTCAACGGTACTTGATTTTGATTCAATGAAATATTTGACTTATACATACTTATTTCATATTTATTGAAATAATGCGATAATTGTTGAGAAAGTATTTGTAGTCGGACATAAGGTCAGAATGTTTTATTTTTATGTTCTGATGTTCAGTTTCTGTTTCTTAATTGGTTATAGATGGTATCTGTTTATCCTCTTCTTTAATACAGAGGTTATCATAAGTTGTTTCGGCCTGCGGGACCTGTCTCTGCGTTGAGAAATGTTGCCTTAAATGCATTAATGTGCATCAATTTGAACACTTACAGTAACATTTTATCGAATCCCTTTTGTAATTTCTTTTAATGAATTTATTTTGGTGCTGCATTTTTTCTTTTAATGCAAATTTGTTGCCAGACTTAAGCGCCGACCTCCGTATATTACCATAATAGATCGACACATCAAAATTTAAATATTTTGAAATCTTAGACCTAAAATTATTTAGGCAACAAAATGTATCTAATTCTGAGTATATTCCATTTCAGCTCTGTTTAGTAAATTTGTTTTTATAATTACATCTGTAGCATTTCTAACAGTGTTATTCGAATTTTTATCTTCTGTAGAAGAAAAACCATTTTCTGTTCATGACTTTTTTTCTGTTTTTTTGAATTAATTGACTGGTCTATAGGATATTCGTGGTTTTGTTCTTTTTTTTAACCTGTCTATTCCATTCAAGGTTTCTTTTAATTAAATTTCAAGATAAGCTATTCGTTTTTCTAAAGTCTTCAATGGAGGTTTGGAAAGTTTGCTGAGACATATTTTTATCGTGATAACTTTGATCACTTCGTAACCCGATATCACATCGTGATCGTGACTGTATTATCATTCGTAAAATAACAAGAAAAAAGTATGTATGTCAATAACACAGCGCGATGTACACTAGACAAAGGTTTGCTTGCTTTACGGTATTATAAATGATGAAGTTAAGAGAATAAGAATAAGTAGTAATATTTTTAATGATTAAAGAGGACAATATAACAATATAATAATAGAATTTTAGAATAGGATAGAATAATAATAGAATAGAATTTAACTCTAAGGAAATAAATATTTACGACTAGTGGCGGCTTGTCAATAGGTGCCACTGTGCAATGACACTACCATTATCTCAAGGATTAAAACATTTTCTTTTCTATTGAAAAATATAGTTGGACACTTTTAACCTGTGAAACCATCACAAGTTTTTCACATGGATGATTGAAAAGAGTCGATTCACAACTTTGTGAAAACTATTTATTAACATAAAATATAAATGAATAAAGTGGTTTCGATAATCTGGCTACTGTTCTCGTTGAATGTCAAGGCTATTAAAAACACACTATTCCTGTATGTATGCTCTCTTAAATACTCTTCCTATTGTATACAAAAGCTATAAAGAATTATATGTATGGTCGTGAGTCACATCGATACAAAATAAAGTAATTTGATAAGCTAAAGGAACCTCGAGTGTTAACGGACACATGGAATCGCTTAAGTAGAAGTTAAATAGGTAGATTTATGATTATTCACAGTCACATGATTATAAGACTGAAATTAGGTAATCTTAAATGGTTCCCATCAGGGATGGCGAGATAATTTGAGTATGAATTTACAAACCGAGCAGTAGCGCTGCTTTATGTACATTTATTGATGATAATTTATGTCCTAATAGTTATGGCACAGAATATTTAACCATATAGTTTTGTAACAAGTATATTCAATGGAACTTCTCTTTTTTGTCATAATTGAAGCTTAGTAAATAACAAAGTTAATAAGTGAAACTAACTAGAGAGGCTACTTAACTAGGAGTAAATTTCCTGCGAACACCTCTTATTAGATCATAGACGACTTGAACATCTTGTGTGTTTTTCTGTAAATTCCACTCATTTTCAGGTTGTCTAGCTCCGTTCTTAGTACACAAGTACACAAAAATCGTCAATTGGAGGTAAATTAGGGGGTTATCTTGTTTTGTACCGTTGATATTTTAATGTAGCCAATTTTGAGATACTTTATAGCCATCACAGGTCTTTACGTTTTAGAATTACTTACAATCTTACAAAGTGCTCCAGATTGTTGTGCCATATCACAGTTACATTTTTTAAAAGAAATACTCTATATTTTATTATATATTTGGAATAAATTTGACTTTATAGCATTGTTATGTGTTCAATGGGATATTTGAAAAGATAAACCAATTTTCCATATAAATCATAACAACTTTGATACCCTGTACTATCCAAGAGTTTCAGCTTTTGAAATCAACCTCATTATGGGGTCTCCTTCTAGTCCATATGATACTTCAGGTTCTTTTGTTCTTTTTTCTTTTATAAGCCTTAAAATGGTAACAATAACCACCAACCGAACAATATAGAGCCCACATTTTGAACCCGAATCTTATAGGTTTTCCTCTGATGAATTGTTTGAGGTAGTGGCGTCCGAAGTAACTTACCATTTGCTCATCAATACTAGGTTCTAGTTGAACACTACAAATGTCATGTACTTCTTATTTAGATGCTAAATTAACGGTCGAATCTTAAACAATTTGTCTCTTTGGTCCTTGGGAATATCCTTCAACTTCGCTCCTGTACATTTTTTCCTGTGGTTAGCTGTAATAGCCAGACAACAAAAGAATACCCAAAAATTTTTTCAAACAGTTGGTGGAGAAAAAAAAATTGATGGTTATTTTGAGCAGCAAGCTTTGAACTTTCACTGTGCCCCAAAATTACGTCGTCAAAAAATAATTCAAAAATTCCATGAAGACTTTTTTTTGATATTGTATTTTTCAATCCATCCTGCGACCGTACTTTTCTTATGTAGAGAAAATGATGGTTCTATTTTTTCTCATTTAGAAACTACCTTTTCTCTATTCTTTTTTGTATTCCTAACTGGTTGTGTCTCAGTACTATCAGGGATTGTTGACTTCCTTTTCTTACTTTGATGAAAAGTGGATGTATTCGAACTCTCACCAGAATCATGTTCTAAATGGACATTATGTACTTCAAGATTTTCTAAAATGCCAACAACATTAAACGTTGGCGTTGGTGAAGATAAACAAGTAAACAAAGAATTGTGAAATTAGAAGTAAAACAATAATCAGATTGTGTAACAATATAAATATTCATACAAGTATATATAAATGAATAGGACACACTGCATCTAAGATAAACTATATAACATAAACAAACAAGAACATTGTTGTATAAAACAAAAGAACAATAGAAAAGTTATTTAAAGAAACCAATAAATAAACATATGCAAACAACATTATTAGACGTCAGTAAAAGATAAAACACATATTACGAGTATATACATATTCCGTACGAATAGATAATTCTCCTGTTAAGATACATCTATTATTGAATGAATACTCCCAAACTTTTCCAATACATATTCAGAGAAGCATGAACGGTGGAAACTGTTGAAATTATTCTAATTATTACCATCAAGTACTAGTCCGGTCAGTGTGTGTTGACTTATAAACATTCAAATGATGGTTATATGGAACCCCGAGATTGGCCAAATCCTTACAGTTATTAACTGTATCATTCAGTTTTATGTATATTATTTCGCTGATGAATCTTTTTGCATATTTATGATCCTTATACAGAATTTTCACATCCTCAAAATTAAAATTGTGACCATTAGTGAAATGATATTGGGTCAGAGCTGTTTTATCTTTTTTGTTCTTATTATGTTCTCGACAATCATATTCATGCTGGTATATTCTGGATTTCAAGTACTGTTTAGTCATACCAATGTAACTTATTTGGCGCTAGCAGAACCAAAATATTGTAGCCATAATTTCATCCCCCATAATAATTGAGTAGATTATTGTTGTTATTTTCAGTGGGTTTGGGTTCTTTGTTGAGAAATGATGAAGTCCAAAATTTTCAAAATCCTCAATTTATTAAACAGAGTTTCAGGTACTTTTTGAATCAGTTGACAATACTTGTTTTGATTAACAAAACTCTTGCTAAACAATCGTCGGATTGTTGCTCAATACTTAACAATTATTGAGATTACAAATCGGAGCACGTTTGCCTGTCGCCATTCCATTTCGCCTTTTCGCTGTCATGTGAACATATCAAAAAGTGCTTATCGCTTGCCAACTTAACTAAATTAAAAATGAACATGAACATGGTTACCAACTTTGACTGTATATAAAACAAAATAGTGTGATGTAAGGATAAGGTCAAGGTTGGAATAGATCGGGTCAGCTGTCAATTTGATCAATTCTCAACAATTATACTGTCTTGGTCCTCGCGCCAATGTTCTAATAATCGTTCATAATAGTCTACTCGAGAAGCTTTTGCACTACGCTGAGAATTCGAGGCACCCACCTTGTACTAATTTTTGTTATATTTAAATACTCTTGTAGGATTTCTTTTGTTTTCAGGCGCCGGTCGCATAGAACAAATTCTTCCACTAATTTAATGTTCTCTGTTGAAACTGATGTACACAAGTCATTATAAACAGCCTCCATTCCATTTTTTATTTGTGTAGGTGTTAATCCTTCGTCAGTCAAAAATTATATAATAGTAAAAAATTCAATTTGAAACTGGACTGAGTGGTCGTTCAAGTCCTACTACGAGGGTAAAGATCAATACATGTTTCTCACAGCCAAATGTTCATTCAATAATGAATGTATTCGAAGGAAACTAGTGCTCAAGTATGCCTCAATCTTACCGTATGTTACGTGACTGATTTTGCTATATCAGTTTACGCATAACATCGATGTTCTGTGGCGATTTTGGATCTACGAAGGACAACTTTGATAGAATTCGGAAAAGCATCGAAGCACGGTGGCTCGATGGTGCTTCATCATTAAAAGTCGAAGCGAGTTGGTTTAATCCACATTGAAAATCATCGCATGAAAATATTCGCGATTCATTCCATTTTTTGACCAAGATTAATGCTTCAAATAATTGTAAACAACTCAAATAGCACTCGTATAACAACATGTTCTGAGTACGTTCACTATTGAAAATGATAATCTCTATGATGACAATAACAGATTTGATATATTCACATCAGTGTTGACATACCTCAAAACTTAAGTAGCAACCCAAGTATAATAAAATGGATAGAAGCAGAAACTAGAAACTTTGTGTAAAGTATATTGAGACTTGGCACCGACACGGTCACGCAAGATTTTTGCGATGCACCCTATTTACTATAGGAGCTTAAAAATTCATAAATCGCACTACGTGACAAAAAAATTCTCTTCTTCCATTGTATATGATATAGTTTGAGGAAAAATAGTTTTGGATAGTTTGAATACAACTTCATCAATATTTATAGAGAAAAAAATTATTGAAAATGCAAAAAATTTGTAGGTAGCTTAAACATTTTAGTAAGGCCACCATATTGCGCGACGTCATAGAAATAGAATAAACACTGAACATATACAAAGTAAATACGACAGTTATTTTCTAGGTTATTCTAATATAAGCGTTATTATTAAACTTTGATTAATCTGACAAATAGGATATGTATCGTGTTTAATGCCATGGTGTAAAAATACCAAGATTAAAACACCTGATTTTTATGATGCCAAGGAATTCGAATATACAACAAAAATGGTTTGAAAGTGTTGGTCGTTTTGACGATCCTGCGAGATGTAATTATTTTTGTTGCCAGCATAATTTTAATGCAAGTAAATTCAAATTTAATATTTTATTTCAATATTTTATAGTAATTAAGTTTATTATACTTTTAATTTTTGATTATGTAAAAATGTAAACTTAAACTATAAAAGGTTTATTCATTTATTCTTATATATAGAAAAATGTTTTATTTATACGTAACTAATAAATAAAAACAGTATTATAACAGCACACGCTACGTTGCCGGCAACGATAACCTAGTGATCATCAAGCAGAAAACTGCTCAATGTTTTTATTAAACCTTTGACATTACAACTAAAAACCAATAACAATCGTTTTCTTATGTAGTTAAAAATTTGAATTTTTTGCGGTTTTCAATTAAATATTTAGATATTATTCTTTCACTTTTAATCAAATATTTACTTTCTGACAATATTTCATATCAAGAACTTATAAAATAAACAAAAATAAATACTTTAAAAAAAATGCAAGTACCCTATTATGACACAGTATTAAATTAAGAATTATTCCGCCCCCTAAAAGCTAAAATACTATACACGAGTGAATACGAGTATACATTAATTTTAGAGTGAGCTTCCCTGTAAAGTCTTGTTGTTATTGCTCTCAGTCAAAACAATAAAAGCTGCCAAAGATATTCATTATAATAGTAAACTCGCCAATTCTTGTAAAGTTTCTAAAGAAACATGGTCCATTGTGAATGAGTAACGTTTCTAAAACTAAAGCTTTATATATAAAAATACATTGAAGCCTTTTATATCAAATAACGCCACCATTGACGTCGTTGAATCTGTAAAATTCTTAGGGCTTGTTGTGGACAATTCCTTGAAATGGGAGTTACATATTGCCGCCTTATCTAAAGAATTAAGTTTCTCCTACTTTGCGCTGAGATCAGTTTCCAAAGAAATGAACTTATCCACTTCCTTAACAATTTATTATGCCCTTATTGAGTCGATTCTCCGATATGCTCTTCCCTTCTGGGATACATGTGATGTGACTCAATTTGAGCAAATCTTCAAATTACAAAAAATAGCTGTTAATAGGTATTTACTCGGACTAAACAGCAGAAAGATTGTTGCACGGCTATCCACTTAGGAACGCGGAGTACGACCTTTACCCTCAATATTTTACAATGCAAAAAATGCACCATCACTTGCCAATTGAAATCAAATCGATATCATCTTTTCCCGCATTCCGCAATAATTTGAGGGCATATTTACTGGAAAGTGTCTTCTACTCTGTAAACGACTTGTATTCTAAAGCAGAGTCCACACTATGCCGCGGTAGGCCGGGCGGGTTGACCCGAGTGGGCTAAGCCGGGCGGGTACGTTCGGGCCGGCACGAAACTACATTATAGTTTCAACATTATAGTTTAATTGTAACTGAAGCTGCTCGGGCCGCTCGGGACGTCCCCACTCTATATTTTTGTTCGGCTCGGCTTCCTTTGATCTGTACCTACTTTATGCGGGTTGGGATAGGCACGGCCCGGGCCGGCATTCTCTAGCCCGGCAAAGCCGCCCGGGGCGTCTACATCAACGCGGCTTAGGCCGCCCGGGTCAGACCGCCCGGCCTACCCCGGCATGGTGTGGATCCTGCTTAATAATAATATTTAATTCCGAACATGCTGCATATTGATTCAAGTTTTGCTATCGACTTATATGTTACTCATTGTGGGTTTCTTCTGTAATTTGAATGTTTATTTTATTTGTTTTATCTTTATTTAGTCATTTTTAGTTTTTAAGTTTTTACAAGCTTTTGTCTATAAATTGTAATAATTTTTTGACAATAAAGCATTTCTCTATTTGAGCTTTTTGGAGGAAATATTCAACATTTGTTGAGCTATAAAACCAGTTAAGGAGTTTGGATTTTATTAAAAAAACCTTCTAAATTTGTGAAAAATATTTATTGTCGATTAAAATAACTGGATTCAAAGAAATAATCAAATTGTACATTTGAAATTACTAAATCTCACTCAAAAATATCGATTAATACAAAAACACGTTCCTCAACTTACCAAATTCAATAATTGGTAATTGGAATAATATTTTTTTAGTCTCCGATAGTCATAGTCAACTTCCCAATTTGTTCGGTGAGTTTTTCCAATGCCAAATATTTACTATTACTGCCAGAAACATTCATAACCAAAGTTTTATTAATTTGGTCGATGCGTCCTTCTATAGCCTCGTCGAGGATACAATAAACTAACAACGACTCGACCTCTTCGATACTGATACCCAATTCTGTACTGATGAAATCCAATTTGATACAACGATACGGTTTTACCAAGGATAGTAAAGCTTTGGATCTAACTAATTTCAATAGGTCTGATATATGTTCATGGATAAAGGGATCTGCCATTAAACTACTTTTGTTTTCCTGTAAAACACAATTTAATTAAATATTAAATATTAAACAGGACAATTTAAACCCATTTATTTACGCGATTGTAACGTTATTAATAAACGTCTGTCATGGTTAGTTGAATAAAATTTATTGGTGTTTATGTATTACTAATAAAAATAATTCTGATCATAGTACAAAAAGTTCAAGGAATAAATATACTATCAAAACTAAGATATACATAGTGAGTTTTATGTATGGAACGCCTCAATTATCTTCTATAGTTTTTATTAATTTTTGTGTACAAGGGTCTTGTTATTCGGCCGGTATTATGGTGGTATTCACGTTGTTGACATATCTTTTTCCGGAAAAATAATGAACTTTTTTATTCCAAATGGATATTTTTCGCTTTTCAAAATCTTTAAGAAATACTTATTATTTTTCATCTGATGTTCTCTATAGCTAAATGCCATAATTTCGGAGTTATAGCCACATTTGCGTTATCTCTGCCGATGTTAAAATAATACATTTAGGTGGCTATGACAGCTACAATAACAAATTATTATTGTTGAAGTTTATTAAAAGTAACAATGGATCGTTTATCTGAAAGAGAACGAATTGATATTTGCATGATATTAGAATATAGCGATAGGCGTAGAAGTCAACAAGAAAGTGTAATATCTTTAATAATTTATGTCCTAACCGAAATCCCATAACAAGATCTACTGTCAGTAAATTGGTACAAAAGTTTAACGAAACTGGTTCAGTAAAAGATTTATTCAAATCAGGACGCAAAAATACTGCATCAACTGAAAAGAAATTCCATCCATAGAAAGTAACGTTAGTTCAAGAGTTTTCAGATGACTATTTTGATATACAATTTTAGTAACAAGAATGAGGTTGGAGTATAAAATATCACGCAACGTACTTTCAATACCACAAAAGAAAAATTTGTTATGATTCAAACTATCATTAAAAATTACCTTCCTCAACATCTGATTACCAGGTTAGGTTACGGTAGTACTGGCAACCTCGAACTGTATTGGTCCATTGTGTTACACTTTATTTACATGACTTTAGTCAACTAGCCCTCCTATCTTTTTCCCTTTTAAAGTTTCCAACACAATAAAGTTTTCTACTTTTTCTATTTCTAATTTTGCAATTTTTTCGAGCAAGCTATTACGTCTTCCCCCAACTTTTGACGTCGTTTCTCAGTCAAAGGAGGGCACCGGCAGAGCAGTTGCTTGATTGTCTCTCCATTACACTTTTTGCAATGGTTGTTCTTTGTCACTTTCCATTTCTAGAGTACCAGTGATCACCCCAATGATCTTTTATATTGAGTGTGTCGTGAACCATATTATCTTTGTAGTATTCTCTTTATCGATCATTCGCCAAATCATTATGGATATCGTAAAGTTACTTATGTTTGACCATATATCCTGATGTTTGAATCTGATTCCTGTTTCTTGTAATAATTCCAGCGGCAGTAGTATTGTAACCGCCTTCTCGGCATTCTCTCTCCTCGTCCTACTTTCAAGCCTATCTGCCTTGAGTTCCTTTTCATGGTGCCCAGATACCCTACAAAGGCTCACTCCAGTGTCACGTACCCAGAACAGTGCTTCACGACAGCTCATTCTCATTTTTAAATTGATCTTTTTTGTTGCTACTCTCTTCAAGGCCGCCTGGCTGTTTGTGTAGATTGTTGTGTTTCTCTTCGATTTATCACTTTCACCATTTTATAAAGAATAGGATAGTAGGTTAACCTTATGAGGATATCATTTGATGAGGTGGACGCCACCAATAGATGGCAGTGGAGAGTTGGCGTCCACAGCACGTCTTTTCTTACTGTAGGTCATAACTTGAATTACGTGTTTTCTTAGCTTTGGCTGCTGAATTACCCCAATAACAGATGGCGCCAAAATTATTTAAAATATTATATTCAACCCTTAAGCTGTGTTGTAAAGTTTCTTATTTTGGGTGCCTATAGCAAAGTTGCAATTTGAGTTTATTATTGTATTGTGTTCGTTGTGTTATTGTTGAGTTTCGTTGGTTGTGCATTTGGATTATTTTTTTATTTGAGAATATTTGCACTTGGATATATATTTCATTTTTAAGGTAAGTGGATATTATTACAATTAATATACATCACTACCCTCTCAGTTAATATATTCAAATTATAAGAGGCGCTAGATGTATGTATAAATGCTACAGCTTATAATTTCGAAAAAAAACTGTATATTTAGGGAACTACTTACTAAAATGTATTTATATAATAAATAATCACTTCTTTTCAAGTTTTTAGGAATGGCTGGAAATAAGCTGGAAATAAGTGTGTTTATTTCAAGTGTGGACTAAGTAAAAGATCAAATCCTAGAATTAAAATGTACCGATTTCCTGTGAGTGACCCTACCAGATGTCAAAAATGGATCATACACTCGGGTGAGTTATTCTTAAGACAATTATTTTTCATAAAGGAATAAAAAATAGTGAATTCACAAATTTTTAATACTAAACAAAAGTAGGTATTTAATTATCGCCAAATAAAAGATAATTCGTCCAATAGTTTTTTCTGATATTGAGTTTATTTTTATTTTGGTCGCATTGCATATTATACGAGAGCAATGATTTACTACAAATTCCAAATCCATTCAATCTTATAAACTTATGAAAAGTACTTGAATCATACCTAAATTTAAACTTAGAAGCCACCTTTATAGTAAAGACAAACAGAATAGAATAAAACTTTTTTGGAAATATTTCAAACTCATACATAAACACAACCTACCAAATACAAAGGACTGAACTTTAATATTTCACAAAAATTGAAATAGTATTTTGTGTTATTTTTTTATGTTTATGAACTAAGCACATAATAATAAGGTAGTGTGTCTGTGTGTTTATATTATGGAAATTATCCTGTCATTTAGGCAAAAATTTTACCTGTTCAAATGTAACTGTTTTTTATCACATATTATAATATGGTTATACTATATTCTATGCCATAACAGATTGACAAAATAGTAAAAATTAGGAAGAAAATTATAATTTCCTCCATTCTCAAGTTATACATGAAAATTATGCTTTTGTTTTATTTGTTTATTTGAATACAAATTTACTATAGACATGTACCAATAAATCTTCGATACGACGTTTCGTGCCTTCACAAGGCAAACATATAGGTTTTTAATGAGGATATGCTTATTTATTATAATTATTGGTCAATTTAAGCGATATAGCATACTTTTATCTCGAATAACTAACATCACTAATGATTATTCTTAAATACGTTTTTGTCGTAGATACTCGTTTTGGTTTTGTCAAAAAATGTACTAAGAGCTTTACTTTAAACATTACCTGGTGTTTTGGATATAAAAAAGAACTTTTTTAACCAATGTAATGTCCCTCCATAATGTAATCACAATTTTTGTCAATTATTCATTTTTGTCCTCGCATCTATTAAGGGTAAGAATATAGTAATGCCATATACCATCTTACAATTGTTGAATACTTTCAATAAAAATGAATTTTAGTTTCAATTTTATTATATATATTGCAAAAAACACATTTAACAAAAGAAACCAAGAAATTTCAATGATGTGTTGTTGTTTTTGAGAATGATACACAGGTATGGAATTATCTTAACACAATTCGAGAAAATTCTGTCATTCCGACGATGATATAAGATACAATTAGGGAAATTCCAAATAAGGGTACTACTAGTCGTTATTCCATTTATGCCCGTTATTGAAATGAAATAAATTCAAGTTTTTGAACATAAAAAAATACTTTACCATAACCATTACAATAAATATGTATGTTAACATTGATGTTCCTTATTTCAGGTAATGCTGTTTTGGCAAACCTAAGTTAGAAATTACTAAGAAATGTATTCTGATGTTCGACGTAATGTCTATTAAGAGGAATCTTGAGTACAACATGAAAACAGATTTAATTGAGGGTTTCGAAGATCTGGGCGAGTGTGGAAGAAAGCCTTTTCCTGCCAGTGAAGCTCTAGTTCTCATGATCAGAGGAATCTATAGCAATTGGAAAATTCCTATTGCCTACTTTGTATCGAATGGTGGGGTTTCATATGCTTCTTTATGGTGTATAATTACCAAGGCATTGGAAAAACTTACTGAGACAAAACTAGACCCTATAGATATTGTATGTGATTTATCAACTACCAATCAGAAACTCATGAAGCATTTGGGGGTTAACAAAAACCAACCTTATTTTTTTCATAACGAGAAAAAATATTATCCTTTTTTTAATGCTCCTCATCTGTTGAAATGCGTTAGAAACAATTTTTTGAACAATAGTTTCATATTTAATGGGCAGTTCATGTTTTTCTGACATTCGAAAAGTTTATGATTTTGATAAAAGGAGCAAAACAGGAAAGGCCTTATTGAAACTGACTGATAAGCACATCAATCCTAATTCTTTCGAAAAAATGAATAATGAACATCTTTGGAAACTGGTGAACTTATTTCAAGTACAGCTAAAAAAACGGCTACCTTGGTTCTAACCATGAACAATTTATTTGATGCCCTGCATAGTACACGTTTACATTCAATAAAACCCTGTTATCGTGTTCTGAGCGATACGAATCCAGAAGTGCTAGCAGTTTTAAGCTCAGTATATGATTTATTGGAAAATCTATACATAGTTGGAAAAAAGGGAAATTTAACCAGACCTGATAGCTTTGATGTTTTTTTTCTCACCCTTAACTCCGTTAAACAATTTGCAAGTGATCAAAAAAATGAAGGTTTCAATTATTTATTCACAGGCAAACTAATTCAAGATCCACTTGAAAATCAATTTTCTGTTTATCGTATAACAGAAGTAGGGTATAACAGAAACCCAACAGTTAAAGCATTTCGAGCTGCATTTAAAATAAATATTGTCGCCAATTTAATGAGGCCACCTAGAAGTGGGCAGTCAACTGGAAGATGATGATAATATACTGCTTTTACCAAGAGATGACAATGAAGTACTCGCTTCATTAAATGTTGAAGAAGAATTATCATCCGAACAAACGGATTCATCCACCAATTCAATTTCTTCCGAGGTACATCCAAATGACATTGCGAAGCTAGAAATTTGTTCTGTAGTATATTTTGGGGGTTATTTAATTAAAAAATGTTTAGATCGCTTCAATTGCAAAGACTGTAAAGACAGTTTAGAAGCTTCTGATGACATAAACAGTGGACAAAAGCTTCTTATATATTATAAGAATTATGAATATGAATAAATGATAAATGTGCATTGAAAACTCCAACAACATTATTGAAAAATTTCACCATGATAACTTCGACAAAAAAATAGGGAGAATTTAAGATAATAAAATAATATTAAATTTGAAAAAGAAAATTGTTGGAAAAATAGAAAAAATTCTTCCCGAGTGGTATGCAACAAATGCAATCTGTTGTAATCATAGGCAATACATTTTCAATTTATTATTGCGAACTCAGATTTTCAAATATTGTGAAACTTTTTCAAGTTCATTAAAAACTAGACAAACTAAAAAATATGATAAATTATCAATAATTCAGCATAACCTAACTGAACAAACAATATATTTTGTATGTTTCTTATGGTATATTCTTTCTGTCTTTTTTTGGTAAATCAATACACAATCTTTTTTATGTCAACGTTTCAGTAGCGTTGATCCAGCTTGCGTTATGAAGAATAATTTTTTATAAAATTGTTGGTCTATAGCTGACATTAATGAATAAATCGAAAACTAGAACATAAATAATATTATATATTATTATATATAATAAGATGGCTTAAGACTGATGCAAAAAATTGTCATACATTTTTCAAGGTCCATTCACAGTAGATTATATTTTCGATAAAAGGTGAATATTGAAATATTTGTGTGGATTGTGGTTTGATTTCCAATATTCAACAAAAAAAAAGAATAATGAATAACCAATAATAATCAATGTTTTTATTTATAGTAGGTGTTTCAATAGCAAATGTGATTACTTGACCCAAGAATATCTAGAAGTCATCGCGAGTAGATTCTACATGTACTACATTTTTGGAGTTTTACAGTTTACTTCTTAACGGAGATTCAAGTTGTTTAGTGGATTATGTCCATTTCTTTCTGTGGTCAAAATTAAGAGCTACTTTGTATATATTTTTTTGATAACACATAGTCCAAATGGATCGGGTACTGGTTGTAAAAAAAATAATTTCCAGAAAACAAAAATATTAAAATGTGAATAATGTTCCGAAGCAACACTATCATACTTTTTAATAAACATTTTGAGAATTTGAAAAAGTTTTAATATTACAATAAATTTACTCAATTTGTTGGCCATTCGAATTTCACACTAACAATGTTGCAGCTGTAAAATGCACAAGGAATATATACAGGACTGTACTACTTGTAGTTTCTGACAATTTTTCCAAACTCTCAGTCTATAATTATTATCATTTTATATCAACAATTTCATAAAAAGTGTTGTTATTATTGTTACTTTATTTAATATTTCTGTTCGATATTTTCCAATAAATTCATTTACTAAAACTTTGAGTGTTTTATTTAGTTAACTTATATAAAGGATGCAATTACATCAGAGCAAAAATCCCTGATTCCTGACGTGTATGCCAAAATCTAACATTTTTTCTATTTACATTAATTTATTTCAATTTTTACAGATTGTACTTCATAACTTTGCATTGTATTGAAAAAAAATTTTAACTCAACCTACTCTATTTATATTGAAATCCGTCTGTTTACAATTTAACTTAAAGTCCAAGCATTAGGTAATGCCATAAGATGTTTATTGCCCAACCGACCTCTGACCTGTTAGAACCTTCATGTTAAGAAATTATCATCTAGGTACCTTTAGAATTATAAGCAACAAATAGATTTAGTAAGTTCCGAATCGACGACGGCATTTCTTCCAGGAAGGACATATTCCACAATTGCAGAATTCTACATTGTCATTAATTGAATTATTAGTACGATACTGTATTATGATACATTTAGTATATTTCATCTCGTTACGTTCAAAATATTTTTCCCAGGAAGAAAGGGGAAAATGGATAAATCACATAAATCAACTGAAAGTTAAAAAAAACATACAAAATAGCAAGGACTTATTTTTTAGCCTCTTCAAAATATCATCAAAATATAAATGTTTCTAAAATACATTCACGACCGAGGTTCCGAAATCGCAAATTCATAGTATTTCAGTCACCAAAGGAAAGTATATATATTTTATATACCTTTGTGCAAGGATCCTTCTTTCTATCTCAAATTTAAGTGATTAACAGATTAATGAAAAATTATTTGTTTCCTTTGCTATTGCTACACGAATTCATTACAAAAATCTTTTTTTTATCCATTGGAATGGGTGACAAATAATTAGTACTGAGATAAAGTTTATTTTTGGCTCGAGATGAATACATGCTATAACATTATTAGAAACATGATATTTCAAAATACGCCCTATCTATCTATTGTAAAGATTTCTATCCAATAGGTAATTTGTGTCACTGTCGTAATAAAAAGTAAAATCGGCAACAATTTACTGTCGGTTCGAATTTCGAAGATAAGCTACAGGTCATTTTTATGAACAGCGAACTTAAAAGTAACTAGATGGCGTGTAAAATTACCTCAAATGGTTTTAACATTGTCACTGTTCTACTATCCTATTCTTTATACAATGCTTTCACTAACTATAAACGTTTGAAGGCTGATTGAAAATATCTTCAAAGACTTGATTATTGATAAAACAGTTTTAAAAGTTATCAAATGATTAATAAAACTGGATAATTTACTATATTTTGCTTCATTTCACTCTAGGCTCTGCTTCAACTGACCCTGCCATGGGGACGCTTGGAAAGACATTTTTTTTCAATATATAAGTTTACTTCGAAAATAAATAGTCATTCAAACATTTCCTTTTAGTAGAGGACACACGATCTTTTACTTAATATAAACTCGTGGCCATAAATAACGCACCACCCTTTATTTCAATATCAAAACCTAAAATGTTAAACTTTTGTGTTTCTTTTTTATTCTATTACAAAAAGTTAAAGTATCTTAAATGTTAAGAGGTCCAGATGGACGTAATCAAATTCGAAGACGGTGAATCTTGTATCATTCCCAAGGAGCCGTTCCAAGGAGGGTCTATTATGTTTTGGGAAGGAATTTGTTTTGATGTCCGCACAGAATTAATGTCTCTTCCTAGACCCACCCTCAACGCAGCATAACTGACATTCTTGAAAATCACGTCGTTCCGTTTGGGCCATTTATTGGTGATGATTTTCGTTTAATGCATGATAATGCTAAACCACACGTTGCGGCAGATGTATTGAATTACCTAAACGAAGTAAGAATTCATACTCTGGACTGGCCACCAAGAAGTCCAGATATGAATCCTATCGAGAATGTCTGGGACATTTTAAAACGACGCATTCGTCGTCGAAATCCATCTCCTCAAAATTTAAAAAAGCTTGAGCAAGCTGCATTAGAGGAATGGGAGAACAAACTTTATCAAGTGATACAGCACCTAATTGAAAGAATGACCAGGAGAATGTTAGCAACAATTACATCCAGAGACGGAAATACACGCTACTAGCGTTTTTTAAAAAAGGAACATTATTGTTTAGAATGCAAGTTTTATTTTTAAGAAATTTTGGTTTTATTGCAATATTTTTGTTTTTATTTTTTTACTCATTGAAATTCACTCATAATCACTACACATTTCTTATTACTGCGTCAAAATTTTTGACCGCGAGTGTATTTCCCTCATTGCTAGCTTAACTGAGGTACTATGAAGATTAATATTCTCTTCCGACATTTTGCATTCTTTGACGAACAGAAACGGAGCGAATGTCAGTATAACACAGGAGCGGATTCAGTCTCAATATTAGGAAGGGCAACTTTTAGATATTTAAAAGGTATTTTAAAAAATCGTGGGAATAGAATTGTTCGTAATTAAAACACCATATAGAAAGAATATTAGGAACTATATTAATCGACATTTAACATTTACTGGTTTCTGCTCTGTCCGCTGAAACCTACTTCTATAGTGTTATAGCTTAACTAATCCCAATGCTATTTTTTCAATATTTGACATGAGATTAATTGAATTGTTTGTTTATCTGAGTTCTTTAATGATTGTAAATAATAAAATAGGTAAAAATATTCGTCTATAAAATAAAAGGTAATTACCTGAAATATCTTCTCAAACGCCTTCATGTCATTATTTTGGAAAGCAGATATTAAATCTGTCATTGTCTTTACTTCCGGCTCGTTTTTATAAGGTTTCGCTTCTTGAGAATCGAATGGATTTATAGCGGACGTTAGTAACATGCTGGTAAGAATTAAATATTTCAGGCAATTTATTCTGCGTGGGTTACCCGCTTCGTCGTAATTTTTGAAAGCTTCGAAAAAATCCGTATAAGCCTTAAAAAAATATTTTAAAATCGTAAAAATTTGGTCTGATGTAATCAGTATCGTTATATAGTTTTAATTCGAATTCATTGTTTTCTTAATCAATTTTTATACTCATGGTAATAAGCTCCATTTCCTATAAATGTATTGACTCCAGCTATCGAAATTTACTGTTGTATAAAAAAAAGAGGTCGTTGCACTATATCATCTCTATTCTATATGCTTCGAGAATTTGCTCTCCAATCGAATTTAATAATATCATATAAAATTTAGTATATTATTGTGCGGAAGGGGTAATATATTTGTGGAGATTGGTTTCTCGGGGGGTTTAGAGGAAATATTGTTGTTGGCCAAACTGATATTGGAGGGAAGTGGATGAAGTAGGTTCAAGATTCAAGTTGCCGGCAGTCTCTGGCTATCGTCAATAATATACTTCCTACGCGCGTCAAAAACCCAAAATCGGTCAATAAGTCCCCTATAAGGTCCAGGCGACTAGCTCTCCAGTTAGCTCAAGACCAGTAGTGAGTGTGTTACTGTCAACAGTGTTCTTGATGCTTCCCATTTCCTCGGTGAAATTTCAAGGAGTAGGCAGATTGAGGCCTTGGAATCAACGACAAAAAGGGGTGATTCGTTGCGTGGAGTAGACAGATTGAGACCACGGAATCGGATCATTTCTTATCAATGAACGAAAAGCCACCCTATCCCCACCCTTCTTTTGATAATGGCTCCAAAGTGAGAGGTGAAACAGCGAGAATTTTCAAAACTCCAACGCGGTTCAACTTGCGAAACTAGTTCTTTTGAAATATTTCTATCAACGTCACTTTGAATTTTAATGTTGAATCCTATGAATTTGAAATTTATACAATTTAAAGCCACCAAAAATCTCAATTAAATATTTCCCAGACGATGATTACATAAGTATTCGAAAACTCGGAAAATATATTATTTAATATTTTTATAACCAAAGAACAAGGATCAGCGCCCTCTCCAGGGCCGGCTGTCCCGGACATTTGTCCGGGGCGGCAAATCTAAGAATCAGAATTTTGGTGGTTATTGACATAAAATATTGATAATCAGTTAATTAAAATATATGATGATTTTTTCTATAGTTGAGATCAACATAAATTTATATTTCGTATTTATTGATTAATATTTTCTACAAAGTATTTGTCATCGTTTCTTCTGAAGAAAATAACAATTGCCTTGTTTATTTGTTTATTACTAGTATGCGCAAATTAAATGGGACTAAAGGATTTGACAATGGGGTCAAAGGATGCAAGAGGACGTAAAGCGGGAGTGTAATCTAGAATTATAAATTTAATTCTACGTTCCATGTAGTAGTCACTCTCCCTACCTAATGATATTGTAGAAACATTAGTTGAAGCCGCTAATTTTTTCAAAACCATCCAACAAATATAAAATCTATTTTTTTTCGGTTTCTATTTTGTGAGTATAAAAGGGAGAGTAGGATACATGCCTTGAAGCTTTTAAGGTTTCATTTAGGAAATATTTATGATGTCTTGTTAAACTTTTACGAAAACAAAGAAATTGATAACTTCATAACATTCTTCTTCTTAGCGTGCCGTATTAATTCCCCTTGACATTGGCCATTATCATGGCAAAACTGTCTTTACCTTGAGCTAGTCTAAATAATTATCCTGCTTCTCTTATCCCAGTCCATTCTTTAATATTCTTCAGTCAAGAGGCTTGTTTCCTTCCAATTAGTCTACGACCTTCAACTTTACCCATCATAATCAACTGGAGCATACTAAACTGGCTTCCACGCATTATATATTATTATTCCGAATTATATATTATTAGTTGAAATTTCAAATTATCATTAGGGAAGAGTGATCTCATTTTAAAAAATGTTGTACGAGCTACCTCAATTCTACCTCTATTCATTTAGACTGAAAAACTCTGCACCCACTATCAACTTTACGTTTTTGTGACAATATGCCAAAATCATAACAGTTATGGAACTCGACACACCAATTATGGATGTCGCACGCGCATGGCACAAACAAATTCACAATACCTTCACAATCATTACTTCGCAGTACAATTAAAATCCTTTCTCCAGCCGTATCGCTTCGATTAATCGACTCAACTGACTCACGTTGCTCCGACGCACTCGATTTATATGGTTGAGGATACTGTCCTCTCTCCCTTGTCTAGGCACGCGCTGTCCTTGAAATTACTTATAATCATCCGTAGACTTGAGAGTACGAGTATTTAAAACATTCGTAGAGGAATCGAATGAAGTCTAAAAGCTCTAAAAAATGATTTTCCTTTCTGTGACACATTTCAATCGCGATCCTTATTGATACCGCCCAGGGGCCGTATCTTTGACGTGACTGATTTAAACTTTACTTTTTTTTCGATTCTAATATGTTTTGTTTATTCTATCGAACATCCATTTAAAATAATTTTTGCTAATATTGCATTTTCAACACCCTCACTAAATCTTTGGTCAATTCTGAAAAATAATTTAAAGGTATTGGAGCTCAGTATTAAAATTAACTGTTAAATCTCATATCACAAAAAATTATTTTCTTGGCGTGTTTATTGAAACATCTAGTAAATTCACCTTCTCGTAGTCTCCTGATTTAAGATGCATTTTCCCACCGCACTCTCTAATAACGCTCATGATCAGAGGATGCGGAATAGCGGATCGAACTTTAAGGCTGCGTTCATATAATTCTCTGAGCTGTTTGTGATTTTTTTGTTGCGTGTACATCTGAATCTCGAGCGCATATATTTCAAGAAGTTGAGTTCCTGAAAAGCCCAATAAAATTCGTAAATTGAAAATCAGGCCTGGTAAAACATAGGTTTAATTAAGTAGACGAAACCGTCGAGCAATTGTTGTAAAACTCTGGCGGAATCGTTCGGTGGCACATACGGTACAAACTCAACACATTCTGGAGCGCTTTTAATCTGTGTAGTGGTAGAGTGAAGTGAAATGTGAAAAAAGTGAACAAAAACTGAGACAGTGTCAGACCGGAAATGTGTTAAGTCAACTGTGTTCTGTGATAAAACCGTTATATTCTTTCTTAGAAGAAAAATTATTGAATTCGTTTATAAGGACGAAGAAAGTGATTTGGAGCTCCAGCTTTGTAAGAACAAGGTGTAGATGCAAATCTGTGAAGATTAATCGAGATGACTATGAGCGACAGAAAGGTCAGCATCTAAAGAGAATATGATGAGTTTATGAAGGAGAAAGGCAAGGCGACTTGATATCGGCAACACTGCTCAACTGATGATAGAGAACTTGTAACCAAAAGAAGATCTATAATGGAAACAATGTTTTAAGAGATTGTTACAGATAGAAAGCGAATGTGTTTGTAAATCAAAAAAAAACAAAAATAATAAGATTTTGAAAGCAATTTCAAGGTGAATGAATAAGTTGGCGAGTATGAGTTCATGGATGTAGAAAAGTTTAAGTATCTAAGCGTTATGATCAATAATTAAGGAGAGAGGAATACTGAAATAGAAGTGAAAATTATATAAATATATAAATAGAGCCTTTCATACTAACAGGAACGAACGAAAATCAGTATATATCAAATGATGATCAGAGCAGTAATTATATATTCAGCTGAAACAAGAAATGATGAGGAAAAATTGAAAAGAATGGAGAGAAAGATAATCAGAGCAATAATGGACCTAGTAAAAATCAGTGAAGATATAAGATAACTGACAAACTCAGCGGCAAAGATGTGAAAAACAAAATCAAAGTTTAGCGAGTTAAGTGGTTGAGGCATGTTTAGATAGAAGAAACAAAGTCTATAGCATACAATATAATGCAATGGATTCCCGGTGGTAGAAAAAGACGTTGCCGGTCAAAATAGGTTGAAGATAATTTGAGCAGAGTAGGAGCTAGAAACAGCAAAAAACGATAGGAATCCGGAAGTTGTGGAGGAAATTGGGAAGGTGTAGAGATGGATTCTAGGGACTGATCCACCTCAACAAGAGGATCTATTTTGCAACGCAACATGACTAGAGAAGTTAAACCATCACAATTATTATAAAAGTGGTTGAGGAATAGATATACCTTATAATTTTTTATAAAAAAACTAGACACTACCACATTTACCATAGTATAATGTAATACTTTTCAAGTTGCGTAAAAATAATTTCGTAAGATTATAAAGAACAAAAGCAACCAAAATAGCCTCTATGTAAGACATCTGTCTTACTAACTAACAATTTGCAGAAAACAGAAACTTGAGGACAAAGCCTTCTCTTGGTCAATAAATAGAATCCGGCTTAACCAAAATAGATGATTTTATGCACAAGTAATTAACATCTAAGGATCCAATGTTGTGCCCTGGTCGCTACGACACGGACGCTTCAACCAGGTCGCAGTGATTTATTGCATTGATGAAGCATGGCCCTAGACGTATTCTACAGCCACGTTTACGTCCTGGTCTCGGCAACACGATCGTTGTTGGTCGCAGTGTTGTAAATTTTTTGCACATGGCCATGCTTAAACGTTTTTATACCTCAGTTCAGACCAAACCGTGGAAGATAATGTACTGTTGGGAATCATTGTTTTGAAGTGCTTACGGAAAAAGTAGAGGGAAAGAAAATATAATATTCATCCACTTAACGCGAAGAGAATTACATGTGGAGATTTTTACGCATTATTTGGTCTTCTTAGAAATCACGATGAAAGGTTTTTTTTATACTTTAGGATGAGCGTCTTTGACGCTATGGCTATTTCAGTTGAAGAGAGGATTGCAGTATATTAAGATACTAGAATACTCCTTTATATTCCAAAGGGGCGGCCGTGTTTGAATTTCATTCATAAATACTTCAGAATCAAATATTTTTTCTACTTTTAACGTTGTCTCGTGATCTTTCCGTTAACAGAAGAAGCTTTCCCTGGGTGGAAGATCTCATTAGAAATTGAGCCCGTGCGTTGGGATGAGTTTCAATGCGGTGAGAATGTTTTCGGGAGAAGTGAGATATTTCTTTTTTAATTTACTTCATTTGAAGGCCACAAACAATAACGTCGTTGGGTACACACCATGGAGCATATACAATAAATCTGAGTACTTTTGACTGAAATCTCTCTATAAGTGCTATATTTGAGTTGGATGCATTGACACCATAACTCCAGATGACTTGCTATATTATCAAATTGTTGTTGATTACTAGTTGGGATCTTCGACGTATTAACTCAGTCTTAGGCCCAATTGCTTTCTCTTGGTTAGTATGTGTATGCTCCATGTTAGTCGTCAGTCCAGGTACTTCTCCACGAACATATTTCTTTTCTAAGTTTTTAGTCACATGAAAATAGCGTCAAAGTTTGTCTGTTATATGTGAGAGGCACGTGCTGGATCCTTATGATGTGCTAGCGCATTAGTGTCATCTACTTATGTTCCAGTAGTTACGTTGATGTATGTGGGAATATCTGCTGTATACATAATATAGAGGATATGGCCAAGTGTACTTCCCTGTGGAACCCCGGAACGTCTGACATAATTGGATGTAAAGTTGTGATGTAGTCTTGGATTTTGACTGGAAAGTGTCTGTCACGCAGGTAGGGCTCGAGAATTAGGAGAAGGTTGTTCGGGAGGTTGGTCCTAATTTTGTATAGTAGTCTGTCGACCCAAACTCTGATATAATTGGTTGTAAAGTTGTGATGTAGTCTTGGATTTTGACGGGAAAGTGTCTGTCACGCAGGTAGGACTCTAGAATTAGGAAAAGGTTGTTCAGGAGGTTGGTCCTAATTTTGTATAGTAGTCTGTCGACCCAAACTCTGATATAATTGGATGTAAATTTGTGATGCAGTCTTGGATTTTAACTGGAAAGTGTCTGTCACGCAGGTAGGACTCTAGAATTAGGAAAAGGTTGTTCGGGAGGTTGGTCCTAATTTTGTATAGTAGTCTGTCGACCCAAACTCTGATATAATTGGATGTAAATTTGTGATGCAGTCTTGGATTTTAACTGGAAAGTGTCTGTCACGCAGGTAGGACTCTAGAATTAGGAAAAGGTTGTTCGGGAGGTTGGTCCTAATTTTGTATAGTAGTCTGTCGACCCAAACTCTGATATAATTGGTTGTAAAGTTGTGATGTAGTCTTGGATTTCGACTGGAAAGTGTCTGTCACGCAGGTAGGACTCTAGAATTAGGAAAAGGTTGTTCGGGAGGTTGGTCCTAATTTTGTATAGTAGTCTGTCGACCCAAACTCTGATATAATTGGATGTAAATTTGTGATGCAGTCTTGGATTTTAACTGGAAAGTGTCTGTCACGCAGGTAGGACTCTAGAATTAGGAAAAGGTTGTTCGGGAGGTTGGTCCTAATTTTGTATAGTAGTCTGTCGACCCAAACTCTGATATAATTGGTTGTAAAGTTGTGATGTAGTCTTGGATTTTGACGGGAAAGTGTCTGTCACGCAGGTAGGACTCTAGAATTAGGAAAAGGTTGTTCGGGAAGTTGGTCCTAATTTTGTATAGTAGTCTGTCGACCCAAACTCTGATATAATTGGTTGTAAATTTGTGATGCAGTCTTGGATTTTAACTGGAAAGTGTCTGTCACGCAGGTAGGACTCTAGAATTAGGAAAAGGTTGTTCGGGAGGTTGGTCCTAATTTTGTATAGTAGTCTGTCGACCCAAACTCTGATATAATTGGATGTAAATTTGTGATGCAGTCTTGGATTTTAACTGGAAAGTGTCTGTCACGCAGGTAGGACTCTAGAATTAGGAAAAGGTTGTTCGGGAGGTTGGTCCTAATTTTGTATAGTAGTCTGTCGACCCAAACTCTGATATAATTGGTTGTAAAGTTGTGATGTAGTCTTGGATTTCGACTGGAAAGTGTCTGTCACGCAGGTAGGACTCTAGAATTAGGAAAAGGTTGTTCGGGAGGTTGGTCCTAATTTTGTATAGTAGTCTGTCGACCCAAACTCTGATATAATTGGTTGTAAAGTTGTGATGTAGTCTTGGATTTCGACTGGAAAGTGTCTGTCACGCAGGTAGGACTCTAGAATTAGGAAAAGGTTGTTCGGGAGGTTGGTCCTAATTTTGTATAGTAGTCTGTCGACCCAAACTCTGATATAATTGGATGTAAATTTGTGATGCAGTCTTGGATTTTAACTGGAAAGTGTCTGTCACGCAGGTAGGACTCTAGAATTAGGAAAAGGTTGTTCGGGAGGTTGGTCCTAATTTATGAAATACTCCATCGACCAAAACCTTGTCGAAAGCCTGGGAGATTTATAAAAAGACATCGACTTAAGAACTGTTAAGCGTTTTCAAAATCAGTCGCAAGCATGGCCCCCTCCGTATTAATCAATGCAATACATCATTGCGATCTGGCTGCATTGTTCGTGTCGCCCCGACCAAGTCGCAAGCGTGGCCATCGAATTGAAGCACAACAAATATTTTCGTTCAAATGATGCTTGCATTCTTTTTCAAGCCCACTACAATTCGAACGTCCCACGAGTCCGAATAGGAGTTTTTTTGGTAATTTGGATTATCAAGATTCTACTGCTGTTTTTATAAAATTGATTCAAGTTTCATTTGTCGTAGTATATATTGTGGAAATATATGTTTTTTGGTTATCAAGCCCAGTCTGCAAAGACGATAAAATTCTCAAAAGTTAAGTGAGTTTGATATGTTACGAATTTACGGATTTACGCTAGTTTGTCCTTCAAAGAAATAGTCACGAGGATGTACTGATATTTGACTACGGTAGAGAATTATTGTTGGTTATGGAATCAAGCTTGGCAGAGGACCGTAAAGCTTTTGCCAAGGTGATCGTCAATGTCGAAAAAACCGGACGAGGTACATAAAAGAAGAAAGCTAGTACAAATCGTGCTAGAAGAATATTTGAGCTTCAACTCTTTATTTGGGTCACCTGCCATAAATGTATTTTACCTTTATGTGGATCAATTTCATGTAAATAAGGATTGCACGTGAGCTTCAGTTGTTTTATAATGCTGGCTACTTTGGCAAACTCTCCCATTTCTAAATAAACTTTGCCAAGTTTAGTATTTGTCTTAAACCATAATCTGTCGTTTTTGGCAGTTTTTAAGGCTGATAAAGTAGTTTCGTAAAAATTTTGTAAAAGTTCTATATCTTTCGAAGTTGAAGTGTAGTCTAATATGGAGTTTATTGCCTTTTCTCCGTGGTTCTTCGTTACTGCAGCATTGATGTAACCTAAAATATTACAATATTTACAACTATTATTATAAGAGGGAGTTCTATATAATGCGAGGGTGGTCTGATGGGCACTTATCCCACAAAAGAAAAACAAAAATTTTGAAAATGTTGCGATACATTCTTGAGTATTTCAATATTGTTTTCTCTTAATTCTTACCACTTCATCCACCAATGCTCCAGCTCCTTTAACCTAATACATTTACCTAAAGTTTGTGTAGTAGGCGACGATGACTTCCTCAAGAAGTCGCCAAATACGGCCGTTTATTTTCTTCGTTTCGTCGTCGAATTGGCTCAATACTTTGACATGGTATAAGCCTGGGAACTTTTTCCTCCTTAATAGGCAGTTGAAATAAATTACACTTTGGGAATCTCAGGAAACGTTGGTGACTTCCCAGTAGATAGTCTTCGCTATCTTCGAAGCACGGTTGGTGGTAAAGTCCACTGTTCAGACTATTTTCTGGTCTCTAGTGTATAACAGTGGAACCCATGCATCGACGATTGTCGTAAAATGATGTAGATTATTCTTTGGATTGCGCTTAAACTGCCCTGAAATAGTCTCGCGGTCGCACATTAGAAAATGCGACACCCATCGCACCGACAGGTTTCTCATGCCCAAATTCATGCAAAATATGACCCCCGCGATTTATTAAAATGCCTACTTTCTCAATTAGCCCCCACTTCTGAGTTGGCGATCTGCCAATACAAAATTGTGGATTTTGTCACGTTATCATCCTAAGCTAATTAGAACTCGACGTTCGACTAAGTTGAAATTCGTTAAAACAATTTTTGACAGTGTGCATTGAAAAAGAAGAGTTATCATGTGCAGCATCCACGAGCTCTTTCGTTTCATTTCGCGATTTCCTGACCAAAAATAAGAATAGAATCACCGACCAATATTGTATCTATATTTTAAAGAATGTCGGCAAAACTACGAGTCTTATTCAGCCGTTTACAAAAATCTAGTACACGATAGTAAATTATTCTTGCAGTGCTACCGCCATCGAAGAGCTAGTATATTCTGACTGCCGTCGTATATTATTTATATGTTTTGGAAATTTGTAATAAAACCCAAATAACATGCAAACTTTATTATGAAATACAAGGGCTGACATCTTTGGTTTGAACTTGAGCCACTTTACTTTTCATTATCCCTTAATTTTAACATAATGTTCCCATCGATGTTCTAGCATCGAATATTTCTAATGCGCCTCGAAAAAAATCTAGAAAATCTTGCTGATTCTCTTCTAATTTGGTTCTAACTTGACATATTGTGGCCGTTGCAAGGAATAACCTGTAATTGAGTGCGTTCTCCTGCTCACCTTTGCGTAAGTCCGTTGAGTATTGACACGATACGCTCCTGTAATTGAGGCCCTATTTTACAAGATATAATACAGCAAATTCCTCTAATGTATCCACCATATCATCACAAATTTGTTTTGGGATCAGTTTCTTTAAACACGAGTATTTAATTACCACGCCCTGCTCCGAAGAACCATATTGATACTGAGATTTGATTCGAATTCAATCTTCTACTTTATGCACGTTTCAACTGGTTTCTATCGTGAAAGTATGCATAATAGATTGCAATGATACATAATTGTTTTGAGTTCGCGATCTTTCTTATTTACTATACATATGATCTCATTATCTGAAGATACTTGTTCACGACGCAAGTGCTCTTTGAGTATTGGAAACAGCTTGAAGGAAAGAAAAAATCTAGATAATCTTGCTGATTCTCATCTAATTTGGTGCCGTTGCAAGGGATGACCTGTAACTGGGTGCGTTCTCCTGCTCATCTTTGCGTAAGTCACTTTAGTATTGGCACGATAAGCCCTTTTTTATAAGATATGATACAGCAGATTCTTCTAATGTATCCACCATATCGTCACAAATTTGTGTTGGGGTCAATTTCTTTAAACACAAGTATTTGATCAGCAAGCCCTGCTCTGCAAGATCCATATTGATACTGAAATGTGACTCTGAATTCTTTCATTTCGCAGAATCCAACTTCCAGGAAACTTCTTTTTCGTGTATAACGTCCACGTGATGAGCTGAAGTACCATTGTGTGAAAATCAGATTTTTTACTGAATATTAAGTGGAAACCTAACAGATACGGTATCATTTAGAAATATTAGGAACATCATTATTTCGCTTCTTAGCTCACAGTGAATAAAGACGTTCATCGACGATTTTTTTTAAAACTATTTTTAAAACAAAACTGTATCAATCAATTTGGAATATGTAATTATCTATTTACTGTTTATTTATAAATAGAGTGTTTATTATGTATAGATTTAAATAAAATGTAAATACTAGCATATTATCTAGATAAGGAGAATATCGTTACTCGCAATTTTGCTGATAACCTTTCTGTATAATTTGAGTAATAATACAGGGTTGTCTGACAAGTTTCCGACCTAATAAAAGACTGAGATACTACAGATTTGGTGAATACTGTTGCTGACCAACCAATTCGAAGCGCAATTCGTGAATTTTAGCAGTCTTATGAGAAGGTGAGCACCCTGATGCCTCTTTTGGAACAGGTTTGTTCTTAATAATCCACTGCCTCAACTGTTTTTTGTTCAATGAGTGTAGTGAAGGAAGATGTTTGCAGTGCGAACAACTGAGAACATGCGCATAGAGTTAATGACTTTTCACGTCAAAAGCCAACAAAATCCGTTCAAGAAAATATTGAGTATCTATTATTATAATATGTACAAAATAAAATTCACTTCTTGTCAATCGGAGTTTATAACTAATTATCAATACTATATATTTTCAACCGATCAAACTAGCCATCTAGCGACAAATTTAAAACTAAAAATATTTCTTGCCTTGAACATGCGTTAATAGCAATAAACATTATTCTTTGCTGCCTTCCATAATCATAATGAAACACGACATCACACATCATAACTCAAAAGCGAACATGCGCAGACCGAGCTGTTATCCCTTCCAAAAACAATTAACTCAAATTTTACTAGTGGCAGACAGAGTCTAGTATTTAGGAAAGTAAATAACTTTCCATGATCAATGATTAAATCACTGATTTAAAATTTGATTTCATTGTGTGCGCTTCCAATTTCGAATAGATAAATTATACTATTTCAAATACGTACCTAATAATTCTTTATATTTTTTCATAGTTTCGTCGTAATTTTTCAGTTGAAAATTTATTTTTACTAATTGCTTCAATGCTTTGAACCCCCATTCTCCTTTATGTTCTCCTTGTAAATCTAGAACTTTTTGGAATGCTAGAACAGAGCTTTCAAGTGTATCGTCCCCTTTGAGACTTTTAGCTATATAATATTGGTTTTCTAAATCCACATCAGGTTCTGAAGTACTCTCTTCAGAATATTCAAGACCGTAGTCTCCGTATGCCTCATCATCATCGTAGAAAAAATCTTCCATAATTAGCGTAGAAAATCTCACCAAATTGAATTAGTACTTTATAGACAGATTTGACAGCTTTGACGTATGATTATACAAGTGCGTTCATAAAATCGAAACGCTAACGAGAGATATTGAAACGACATTGACATTTGCAGTGACAAACAAATCAAAAATCGTTGATTTGACTTGCAATTTATAAGTAAGTAATTAATAAATAATCACATAAGTAACGAGAGGTAATCTACGACAAACCATGAAAGAGTAAATCGAGTGGTTTTTTAAGGATTAAATTCAAATAGAAATATGAGTAAATTACAATTAATAACGAACGCATAATGATTGAATTGAAAGTTAATTGTAGACAAAGATATTTAGAAAAACTGAGAAATAAATGATATATTTTTGCTTAACTCCGCAATGTGGATATTAAAAAGGCAATTGTTGGGTTGACGTATGTAAATTTTCGATACAATCACGGTTGTGTCTGTTTTAATACCAGATAAAGCTTCATTTAAGTGGAGGATATTTGCAACAGTAAAATTGGTTTCTTGATTCTCATATGATGTGGAAGTTTGGTTCAAAAAAATTGTTGTTATTAGTTTCTTGTAAGATTTGTGAAGCATAATTTATTTATGTGGTGAGAGAATTGCTCACATAACCTTCGGCAACAGCAGTGGATTTCCATCCTCCAATGTTTTAATTGAAGAATGTCTTCACCTGGATGCGGAGAACTTTGATATATACTCGTAATCAAAAGTAGAATTTTTATTGTTTATACTAACAACTTGTTTGTACATTTTTCATTTCTATAAGATGGGAAGAAGTGGTTGCTGTTTCGGTTTTTCGATCTCAAATTAACATATTTTTGTTATAAATGTATCAAATTCATGTTTGAACTGGTTTCTTCATCCAATAACTATAAAACGCCGACTTATACGCGTTTTTGAATCTGGTGTCCTGATGACTGGAAACTGCCCCCTATCTCCAATGTCATCAATTTTCATGTTATACAACTCTTCTCTTCGACCATCTCCAGCTATTTCCAATACTAATGTAACCTACGAATGAATAATTGAAGTAATAAGAAACTTATCCAATTTTCAAAATTGTCAACTCAAACATTAAATATTTGTCGTCTGGACCATTCAATATAAACTTGTTTATCTCCTCTCTCGAGAATTTATTAGATTTTTTAGGTTTGTACCCAACCGATTCACTCAAATGTACATTATCATTTATAATTAAAGTTGTTTTTTGCTTTTAGTTTAGAATAGCTGGACCATAGTTTGGACGACTTGAATTTCTTAGACCTCTCTTCAAAATAAGTTAATAGCACGCGTTCTGTAAAGCTGTGTGTTTTATTCTGGTTCCGCCATTTCATGAATTTCTTTTTCTTTTGGATAGTTTTCTTTGGATTTTTCTGAAAACAATTCTAATGTTGCCATATTTCCATTTCTATGATTTCTTCTGGAAAATATTACTATTGTTCACTCTAACCATAAACAACTGCTTCAAGCGCTACAAACCGATGAAATATAAGGTATTTTAAAGATAGGGCTTGGGAAAATAAGTCACGTTGAGGATCAAATTGATTTGCGATTTTTAGATATTGTTTGATCCACCGAAAAAAATTACGTCGTCAAATCTTTAATTGCTTATTTATACGTCATAACTATGATGAATTCTACCCTCTAATTTTATAATGAATTATACAGAATGTCACGCATAAGAACCGACACGGAGCAGAGGCGTATTGAAGAGCCCTAAATATGATAATTGGGGGCAATTTAACAATTTGCATTCCTCAGAAATAGGGTCTCAAAACAGGGCTCATAATTTGAGACTATTAAGAGCATTGAGTAAAGATGAGTGGAAGGCGACTAGACCATTCTGAAGAGTTTATTAAAGGTGACTTAACCTAAAAATTTCACAGAGGTAAATTGACTCTAATCGTGATATTTTGGATTTCACTAGACCTCTGTTTTATGTCGGTTCTTATACAAGACACCCCCTGTCTAATCAATAATATTTTAAACAGCGTATTGAACAAGGCATTGCCATATGGCAGAAAAAGGTTTTAGTTACCAAAAGTAAATAGAAAAAATTCCAGAAGTGTGAGAAGTGACCAGAGATTAAAAATAAAAGTTACGAAAAGGATTAAACAAATTACGGGTCAAGAGTCAGTTACGAGTAACCAAAAATAAATAAATTCGGTGTGAATAGTAACCCAAAGATAAAAATATGCAGTACGAGTTAATGAAAGACAAGCAAAGTCCGGAAACGTGTAGTGGGTAAAATATTGGTCTGAATTGTCAAGGAGACTCCGTAAATATAAACATTCTTCACTTTCAGATTAAAGTAGTGCAATTGAACATAACCTAGATAGGCTATAGTTTTTTTTAGAAACTAACGTTGTAAGGTATCGTTATTTAGTATCAATCAATCAAATATAAGTATACTTGTAAAAATTTAATTTTAAGTGGAAGTGTAAACAGTGTGTTCATTATGAATATCACCAAAGGTTCATTGGCACCCAACGTGGGGCCACGGAGCAAGCATTAAAATATATTGTAAGAAATTAAATCAAATTATAGGCTCTCTATCCATTGATTTATTTTAGAATTGCAACTGGGAAACATTACAAAGGGCAACGGAATAAAACAACTCATATGCTATTAAAAATTGACCACAAAAGTCGTTGAGGTATAGTTTTTTATCAATATTCAGGGTGAATATTGATTGTAGTGCTATTGAACTTTGTAATTTTTTAACACTATTATATTTTCCATATTCCTTTTGTTACAATTTATTTCATTGAACTTATCTTAGCCCTAATAATTCAGTAATATATGTTTATAAGAATTATATGTGAAGCTATTATGTATTACATCTTTATTTTGTTTTGATTACCAAATATTAACTGCGACGAAGACACAGAAAAATAATGATAATAATTTTATTTCCATTTTGTCTAAAATATGTTTTTAAAATAGATTTAAAAATTTGACTTTTTAATTTAGTTAGATTAAGACCTGAAAAGTCTTAATCTCACTAAATTGAAAAACAAAGAGCAATATCTCGAAATATAAGTGAAACTAATCAAACCCAAATAAAAAATTTATCAAAAAAACACACATCTCATTGTTTTGAGATTTTAAGCACAATTTTGTAATGGAAGATCTTGAGGAAACTGTTGTAAGCGAGTGTATCATAAATATTCAATTCTTTCTCCGTTATGTTACAAAAAATAGAATTGAAAACATAAATTGAAAATTCAATTCTTATCATAAAAAACTTCTATTAACAATCGAAAATGAACAAATAAATAAAATTCATTCATCATCAGAACAAAATAGTATAGAGCAACATAGTCCACACCTTTCAAGAAAGATAAAAAAATATTACAATAAATCAAGGAACGAAACAGAAATTGAACATAGGAGCACAAAGTATTCCTCTTTCTCAACTTTCCCAGAATTATTTCAATAAATAATATGATACTGATATGAGTCATAAAGGACATAATAAATTATCCAATTATTTCACCAAACTAAAATCTAAAACGCCCAAGAATAAAAGAAACAAAGTATATATTAAGTACCTTGTTATGATTGTTACATAAGGCAGGCATCTCACTATATAGAAAATAGGTTGAAAAGTCATCAATGAAATGAAAAAAGTAATAAAACTGCATTAACAAACTATGAAATATCAAATATATTCAATTATAAAAATCCAAAAATTCTTGTAAAAAAACAAGAATTTTTAAAAATGTTTCACACACACATAAATCTGTAACGGATAAAAAAAGACCTAAGAAATGAGTGTAAAATTTATAGTTCTTCTTTATAAGTTTTAATGCAACTACGAATAATTCAATTTTATTATGATTTCATATTAATTTGGGATATAACAACCGAGGAAAAATTATTGACTGTGCTTAAAAGAGATTTTATGTTATTTATGTTGTTATACTAGTCATATTTTGATAAATGCCGAAATAGGTCGAAATGTCATAATTTTTACCTGTGTCAAGATGTTTAAAAACAAACAAAAATAACAATAGAAAAAAGGATCAATAAACTCCATATTTATATCAAATGTCATTTTGAATGTTGTATTTTGAGTCTCATGAAATTAATAATTTGAAGACACTACAATTATCGATTGATTAATGTGAGTAAATTTGAATATTGGTATACTTTCATATATTGTACATATTCTTACATTGAACTTTGATAATAGTTTCAGTCGTCGATAATAAATACGTATTCGAAAGTTCTGAACAAATATTTAAAAGAGTACACTTTGGTGTATTTGGTATGGTGGATTGCCATAGGCCCACAAATATCAAGTTCATGAAGTAGTTGGCAGAGACTTGGTTTCAAGTTCAATTTTAAAAAAATCTCTGTCAAATTAATAAATGTGATTTTCGAGTTATTGCAATGAAATACCAAAGTTTATTTTTCAATATACAAATCAAAATTAAAAAAATATGCAAATCTATGTTGAACTTATTCCTAAAAAATCCAGTTAAATGAGTAAATTTCATAAAAATTGTAGCAGAGGCAGAATTGGAAAAAAAGTTTGACGAAAACCTATTTTATACATCTCTTTTCTGAATTACCACACCTCCATATATGTAGGTACATTTTTGAAATATTGTTTCCTTAAATTTCCAACAAAACAATAAACTACTGGGCGTAATCAAGTAACTAAATATTTTTGTTTATCAAACTTGATTTTTTACTAACAAAAAATGTGCGCCTATTTCGATTTATATTCACATATTTTCTCTTTACATTCTAGGTAAGAGAATACGAAGAGTTCAAAGTTGATTACTAACGAAATTAATAACGTATTTAAAATACCACGATATCAGCTCATATACAGAGGAGAATATTTTGAAGGTGAGTAGTTTCTAAAGGAGTGATATATTTCTTCCATTAACAGTTGCAGCACTTATAATGGCATCGATTGAGCATCTTCCATTGAGATTATCATACACATCCGAATAATATCAAAAAAGTAAATTTAAACTGTTCTAGATAACCTAGATAACTGACTACATGATTATTTGTACCATAGGTGTTCAAAATGTCTTGCATTATTTTCTATATATGAAATCAGTCGCTGACGGGTGGATGGGACAGCAGTTTCAATTCCTGCGATTGATATACTTCGTATTACCTGTCGTATACTTTCATTTAAATCATCTCTTGTCGTGGGATTATTGGTGTGAATGAGATCTTTTATTCGGACCCACAAACAACAATGTAATTTAATCTCACCTATTAGTGTATGTTTGATATAAAAAATGACGAACATATATAGAATAATGTGAAGGAGGAACCATTATGTTGTAAGAACAGTCACGACGAATGACTAAGGCTATCTTTTCTAAAAGAAGTGGCTATTCGTTTCTTAAAAAGTCTAAATATCTGTTTTCAGTAACTGTATCTTTAAAAAAATGGCCCTTTTACTTGTTCGCCTAGAATCCCGCAGAACACTTTTATAGACGGACGACCCTGATGTTGGATCTAATGCATTAAACGGAGATTCGTTCGGACCAGTAGTACGTATTAGGGAGATTTATTTTACCATTTCTATGAAACGTAGCATCATCTGTCCATAAAATTCGTAAAAGTGTTTTAGGATTCGTGATGTATCATATTTAATAGCCAGTTTCAATAATCCACAGTGATATCAAAATCTATATTCTGTATTTCATGCTTTGATTCACTAGCAACCCAATATATACTATTCTGAAATTCAACAAAACATATTTCATCAGTTTACTAGACGTTGGAAGAAAAATTTCCGACATTTAAAATTATGAACAGATATTGAAATGCGGTTTATGCTAACAAGAGTTCTTTCAAACAAAATCAAATTTATAAAAATCCGTTAAGCAGAACTGGACTTACAGGAATTTTTTCATAACATGGTTCCTCACACTCCGGAACTTATTTGAAGAGATAGTTTGATACTTGTGAAATGAGAAATGCGCAGAATTTGTTGAATTGGATTTTGGCAATAATTTTCATGTACTTATCGGGGCCACTTTAGTTGCAAATTTTTCTCTCCTCGAAGCCGCTCTTGAGATAATATGACCAACGGCCCACGCTTTTTCCCACCCGGTACAACTTCATGAAAAAGTAGATCAACCGCAGTTTTTCACAAAGTGATAAACTTGCTTTATCATAAATATTTGCAGATGAATTTTCAAACTATACATCTACATATTCCATTATAATTAATATTTAACAAATTCGAACTAGTTTGGAAAGTTGTCAGCAATAATAATCAATGGTCGACAAAAAAAATTTTTTAGTAACACAAGAATGAATAGCATATTGTGATAAAATGGACAAATACAAAAATATGAACAAAATAATCGCAACACATAAGGTTGTTAAGTTACATTTTATAGAACCATATTCATTGGTAAAATATTTAATATTTATTAAAAAAATAATTTCACGTTTTTTAAATCGTATATATTGACAATATTTATAGTTTACCTACATCTAATAAAAACATGCCTCACAACTATTAAAAACAAAAACGTTGAAAAAAATAACTTTAAATATTATATATATATATATATATATATATATATATATATATATATATATATATATATATATATATAAATATTAGCTCTACTTTTTCCTTTTATGAGGGGTTGCACTTTCTCTTTTTAAAAACCAACAGTAATCACCCATCATGACCGAATCCCATCGTCCATGATACCTAATCCATTGTTCTAATATCTTGGTGGAATCTTTCACCCTGCTCATCACCGACAGCTCCCAAATTTTCGGGGAAGAATGTCAGATGGGAAAGGAGGAAATTCATTTTCATTGATACTCGAGCACCAAGGGATTTGTGGGTGTCTAGAATTTCATCAACTAACTGATGGTAGTTTGGATTCATGTCTGATGAATTTTTTTGCAAAATTGTGGTCGACCAGCAATTTTCTTATTTGTGGCCCAATAAAAATACCTTCCTTTAATTTGGTATCACTCAACTGGGGAGGTATTTGAGGCCATCAGCCTCTTTATCCATAGCCTTTACAAAGTTTTTCATCAATCCAAGTTTAATGTGAAGGGGGGGCAGAAGGACATTTTTGGGATCTACAAGGGATATAAGCTTAACATTTTGAGATCCCGGTTGAAACTAACTTCTTCCTTGCCAATTTTTTTTACTTAGTGTTGATCTACTGCCCGACTGTCCCATATATAAAGAAAACAGCAATGTTTTGTAAACCCTCCCTGAAGTCCCATTAAAATTCATATCACCTTCAGGTCCCCACATATCTGCCATACTTATTGTAGCTAATTTTGTCTAAAATCAAGCGAATATTTTCATAAGTTTCTTTCATCTTCACAGAATGAGCAACTGATATAGACGATTTTAAATTTCCATTGTGTAATAACACTGCTTTTAAACTATATTTAGACGAGTCAATAAATAGGCGCCACTTACTGAGATTATGCTCAATATCAAGTTTCTTCATTAGACCATCAATATTCGTACACACATACAAGAAGCAAGAAGACTGTTGTTTGATAACCCCAAATCACGTGCTGAATCATTCAACTCCCTTTGAATAATCAAATTTGGCTCGCTGGAACTGGTACTTGGAGTAAAAATAGGGTTGGTGCATTGTTCTGCGAAGTTTTCTGATGATACGTTGTCTCCAGTGTCTTCTAAAACAATATTTTGCGGATCTAATGGCGCAATCGATACTGGTAAATCTTCGTTATGGGGATCAGGTCGTATAGCAGACGGTAAATAACCAGTCTTTGTTCGACAAAAATAGCAGTCGTCAAAATGGTAAGTAGGCTCCCATCATACTATTGGAATCGCAAAGGCATCCTGTTTTTCTTCCCTTTCATCCACTAAACCAATGACACGCTACACTTAATATACCACGCGTGGGGGGTCCACTACTTGTCTTGGTCTCCAATAAAAGTACCAAAATATTTGAAATAGACTTTTCTCACATTTTAGGAAAATGGCCTGGCTTGCGATTTCACCAAAAATTCTCCACAAATATAGCAAAATTTGTCAGAACAAGTTTTGCAGCTGGGGCGCCGTTTGACTCGACATTTTCGTCTCTGTAATCACTTTTTGCACTATAAACTCAGCAGAATACTAATTTTTAATCTTATTTTTATGTTTCTTATTCTGAATAATACAGTACAGTTATTTTTTCGGCCATAAAATTTACCGATATTAACCCCTCCTTTATAAAATTACCTACCTGCTAATATAAACAGGAATAATTAAGCTATTGAAATGTGGGTTTCATAAATATTTTTTCTATTATTGGACGGATATTTTCATTTTAAAAATAAAGGTCTCCCCTGCGTTACGAAAATTTTGTCGGCAAGTGAATTGTAGGGAGCTTGGGTCGGTTTGTTTTTATTATATTTTTATTTAGAAAATACCCGCACATTTTTCTATGGCTTATTATATTGTGCGCTAATCTACTATGTAACAATTCATATTTGATTTGTATCATCATAATAATAGATAGAAATTAATTGTTATTATGATGGCGAATATTTATCACTGCATTGGAAATTATCCGTATGGAAGGAGAAAGTAAAGCCTTTTGTAACATCCGTTCTGTTCATCTCTCTAGTTTTATTCCAGATATATTATAGATACTTTTTTGTTAACCAATACAGTTTTATCAATTGAAGATTATTTTGTATAGTCGGCACATTTCTGTTACTGAGCTACGTCATAAGCGTAGGTTATTTTAATGATGTCGAGTCCGATATCATTAACAGCCAAGACGTAGACCAATAAATAGAAACAGAAAAAAATCCATTTATCAAGGTTATGAAATAAATTTTAAGATAGCACAGCGATCTGAACCAATGCGAATTTAACCTATATTTCTTTTCAATAGCAATAAATTTAAACAATAGATTTGCAACTTTCTAATTTTGGCATCATATTGTGACTAATCGTTTATCCGTACACTGAAAAAACATAGATAAAAATCATTTATGTTGCATTTTAAATGCCAGACATTTCTATCTACATTCTCACTACAGTAGTAGAATTGTCTGGTTCACATGCTCAATTTAAAAAAAATGTTTCAATAGTCTTCGAAACTTACGATTTGTAATTTTTCATCCATTTTCCAATATGTCCTCACCTAATTATATGTGTTTGAATTCTGCTACCAAATAATACGTCAGCATACTTGCATTTTGCGTTTACTGGAAACGACTCAGGACTCGTCTCAACATCGGTAAAATTCCGCTTGGCGATCCATTCAATAGCTCGTTTAATCTCGTCCCTCGAAAATCCGTGAATAGTGGATGCAGCTGTATTTAAATCTATGTCACGAATCGTTTTAGCAGCGCTTCACAGCGGAAAATGGCTTGCTTTGTCCTATATTTAGTATGTTTTGTTGTTGTTGTTTTCAGTATCAGCCAGTTGTTGTGTATATTTGCTTAAATCAAAAAATCACTGGCGATATGGGATCTCGTCCAGAGGACACAAAAATACATAAAATTTGTCTTCACAAACCCAACATTTTCGCTTTCTTCAAGATCATTAGAGTCCAGATCCAACCATAAACTGTCGCGAAACGCGTGAAACGCTACTTGAATACTCTGCTAAACAAGTAGTAGCTGTGCCTGCTATAAGGCGGCGTCACTCAAAAGTATTTCGAAGAAACTAGATGTGCTGTACGGCACTGGAGCGATGCTAAAACGACTCGTGAGAAGGGACTCTTCACGGTATTGTTTCCTTTATTCGGTTGGCAGTTACGATTATGTCGCAGGAGTGACTGCGACCATAGTCGTGCATCTACTTTTAAACAAGCAGTGGAGCAGTTGCGATTCAACTGCTGGATAGACCAATCAAATCATACAATCGCAGTTGTTGAAAATGGCGCAATCAAAGCGAAAGTGTCCAAAAAATCATGTTTTCAGTAAGAAAAAACAATAATTATAATTAATTTGTTTTTTTTTTCAATAATTATAGGTAAGTATGTAGTAAGTATCCTTCTTATTTTGAATATATTGTATGTCTCATATCGTTCCTTTTCTGGTGATGCCTGTGGTAGCCCTAGTTATTCATTTTCTTTTTCTTCTAGAATAGGAGTCGGCAACCTTTTGAGTCAGAAAAACCAAATATTACAATTTACAAAATTTCAAAGTTTTTGAAGAACCACGAAGTTTTTTGTTGCCAATAATAAATAGTAGTTTTTAAGTTGGTATTACTTTACTTTTATTCATACAAGAAAACGCTTTCTTGTACAAATATATCGATTTGAAGATAGTCAGCACTCCAAGTGCCTACTTCTTCACCTCACTGTAGCAATCTAGAAAACTATTCCATGCGTCAAATATAAGAGCCTCAACTCGCGGCATTTCTTTCAAAGCTGTCCACTCTTGTTGCGTTACGTACATACAGTTTTGGATCTTAAACTCTTCTAATTTGCTTTTCAACTCTGTAAATTTCTCACTCCACAAAGCTTTACTTTTTGAATTGATTAATTGCATTTCTAGAGATCCACTTTCAAGTTAAGAGGAATTACTATAAATGTTAGACTGGTTTTGTTGTTTTCGAATTGCTCAAATCTGTTAGCAAATTTATCTTTAATGTCAACAGTTTCACTGGTTTTATAGAGATTATGCTTTAAAAATTGAAAATGAATTAATTACTGCTCTGAATATCTTCTGCAAAAAGATTTAATTTTTCTTCAAAACAAACCAATTCTTTTACCAAAACATAGGATGGATTTTCCATTCGTTAACATTTTAGATTTAGTTCATTAAATTTCGCTGTAATATCCACCATAAAGTAAACTTTTTGCAACCGTTTGTCGCTTTTCAATTCAGGGCTATTAATGCCTTTTTCATTTATGTATTTCATTCAAGCACAAAGCAAAACGATTCAACTCCTCACCTTTGGAAATCCATCGTGGTTTATTATGAAGAAGGAGGTCAGAATACTGGGTCTTCCAATTCTTCAAATTGGCGAATTTGACAAGATGTTATTAACAATTTTGATTACCAAACTATTTCGGTCGGAATTGTTTGGACACAAACTGCTTGTTGGTGAATTATGCAGTGAAACTTCAGAATTTCGTGGTTTATTTTGTTCTGAAGAATCGTAGTTGCCCCTTTATCTTTTCCTCTCATACTCCTGGCTCCATCAGCCGCTTGAAATGATTTTGCTTAAATTGATCCCATTGACTTCAAGGCATTTTTGCATGGAATTCTTCCCCTCTAGTTTGTCCCGAGAACAATCCTAGAAGCTCTTCTTTTGGACCTTGGGAAGACATATATCTAAAAAAAAAGAGCGATCTGTGCCATGTCTTCTATTTAACATGACTCATAGATAGCAAGTGATAAGGCTTTAGGAAGTTGGATATCTTCCACGTGCAAATATGTTGCAATAGAAGATATTGGAGCTATTTTATCTTGTACTTTTCTGATAGATAATGACAAAAAGTTCTTCAGGCGCACGTATAAAGCAATCCTTGACGTGTATCACTGAGGAGAAGGCGAAAAAATTCGAATAAAAGTCTCTGAGAGATAGAATCGATGCCTAATCCTCATTAATAGATTCAGAACGATTTTTTTTTATAAAATCAATAATACTTGCATATGGAACTAAAGAGCTGCATCTTCACATCCATGTAGTTCGCGAGTCTGTTTTAGGAGAATTGGATTTGTTTTCTATTTTGTAGGTTTCCATTCAACTAAACCATTCACATTATACAACTAGATTTATTGGATTGAGCCAAATCATATTAATAGCAATCGCATATAATTCGAGACGAAAAAAACATATTCTATATTGCGGCTGCAACTGCCATCAATCGCTGTCGCAGCTCCTCACGTCGTTCAAAACAGTTCAAAATACGTTGTTTAGAATATAGTGAAGAGAAAAATGCATTTCTATGCTAACAGAACAAATAAAACTAATAAGAATGATGGGATTCACAATGCAAATATGTACTTAATATTAGAAAGATGACCATATTATAACTGTAAATAGAGTTGAATAAGATGCTTGAGAAGATTTAAATTTGAATAATAATATATTTGATTGTAAAATCATCGAAGTGTGCTAATATAATATTAGAAGTTACTTAATCTAATCTTGAAGAAATTAGCAATTTACATAGAACTAGTATTGACAAAGTAAACTGTAAAGCCGAGGACATTAGTAAAACACTTAAAGCATGATAATTCAGTTGTTGACGAAACCGGTACATCTAATTATGACTATAATTTATTTGAAAGTGGATCTCATTGTGATTCGAGAAGTAATTTAGATGTAATAAATAATAAGTCTCACTGTAGCAAAGCTCTTGATTCATCTCAACCACAGCCAATATCGTCTGAACATATTTTCTTCATTAAAAATCAAATTAGATGATGAATTAGAATTGATCCAAATGAAAGAATGCAAATGCTACAAAATAGCAACCTTGAAAAAACTAACTAATTGACAATAAAGAATTTGCTGATTCATTTGCTTTCAGCTGCCGCAGGGTTACCACTTTGCAACCTTAAAAAGTATTCACTCATGTTTGACAAACTCAATAATAACGCAATAGTGTAAACTTATGTCCGAAAACACCCGTAATTTTAGCACAAGCGTTCTAAATTCTATACTCGTATATTGCTTGAAAGCTTACATGTGAAGACTGACTAAAAAATGCGTGGGCTCTTTTTCTGATAACTGTTTCTTCTTTCTTTCCTTCTTATGTTTATGTCCTGCCATCTTGTTCCTCGTTATTCCCTGCCATATTTATATTTATTTCTTCTGTTCAGCTCCTCTTTGGCCTTTCTCTCTTGTTTTGTAAATTCTTGCTTCATATAAATGGTTCTTCCTGTAGTTTGCTTTGAATAGGTTCTATCTTCAACTTTACATACTTTTACGATATGGTAAAATTCCCTCAGGGAGGATATCATGAGGCTACTAAAAAGTCCTGTATTAATTTATAGGGTGATTTGTGAAATTGACCATACTTTTTAATTGGGTATACCGTTTACATAGTTCATTTGATTTTTTCTAATTTTTCATGATGTACTACTAATTCACATGTGCGGGCATAAGAAAATACTCATGCGCTCATACACGGTCCCCAGAGTATCTGTAATTCAATACGGCAATTAACAAAAATCTATAAAGCCATCTGGGTTTCAAGAACCTACTTCAAATTATTTTCATTTTGTTGCAATGGTTGAATTTTTTATGATATGATAGAGTTTTTCATTTTAGTTGAAATATCTAATATATAAACTCGTGGCCATAAATAACGCATCAAAACCTAAAATGTTAATCTTTTGGGTTTATTTTTTTTCCATCACAAAAAGATAAAGTATGTTAGCGATAAAATGTAGCAAAATTTCTTATCAGCAAATAACTGTTTTTGTGGTTTTTTAAAATTTTAATTTTATGCATATTTTAATGTTTCTTTCATTCTATTGTTGTACCAACTTGTGGACAGCAGTAATTTAAGTCAATCAAGGTGTGTTAAAGTCGAGACTAGTTAACCAAAAAATGAATAGAGTTAGTCAGTTAAGTGAACGCGAAGCTGAAAGAATAGCCGAGTTAGTTGGACAGGGACAAAGTTATCGTGAAGTGGCAAATCTGTTTAGCGTAAATCACACAACCATTGGAAGATTGATGCAAATATTTCGAGAGGCCGGTTCACATTCTAGGAGGCCTAGACAAGGACGTCCTTCAGTTTTAGAGATGACCGTTAGTGCAATTAAATTCATTAAGAAATAGGTCAATGACAAGTGTCGAGCTTGTAAATGTAAATGTAAATATCTCTGAAGTTTTATTTACTGATGAAACAAGATTCAGTCAACGAGGTCCAGATGGACGTAATCGAGTTCAAAGACGGCGAGGAGAAAGATTTGCGCAGTCTTGTATCATTCCCAGGGAGCCGTTTCAAGGTGGGTCTATCATGTTTTGGGGAGAAATTTGTTTTGATGCCCTCACAGAATTAGTGTCTCTTCCTAAACCTGCCCATAACTGACATTCTTGAAAATCACGTCGTTCCGTTTGGGTCATTTATTGGTGATGATTTTCGTTTAATGCATGATAATGCTAGACCACACGTTTCGGCAGATGTTCTGAATTACCTATACGAAGTTGGAATTTATACTCTGGATGGGCTACCAAGAAATCCAGATTTGAATCCTATCGAGCATGTTTGGGAAATTTTAATTTTAATAATTTCACTCAGTAAAATTAACTCAAAATTAATACACATTTTTTATTATTGCATCAAAATGATTGAAAAGGAATTTAACAATAGCAATATTAATTTAAATTCATTAAACAAATAAATATATTCAGAAATCGGGGTAGTGCGTTATTTTTGACCACGAGTGTATATCATTTTTTAAAATTAAAGCCTGATTATGTGATACGTCATTATATTTTTCACCTGCGGGAATAAGTTATTTGTGTGCCAAACAATGACACATCAATTCAAAAACGTTTTTGTTAGAACTGATGTGTGAGAGCTCGCATTGTCGTGTCGTGTCGAACACTTCTGGCAAAACAATACTGGTTAAGAACCATTCAGAATTAACCGTTCTACGTTGGTCTAATGCAACGGTAGCGATAAGTCTAGTTAGAAAGAACAGGCGACCATTCACTTCGAAATGTTTCGATACGAGAACACCTTTTGTTGAATTTGGCTCGTCTTGAAAAACCAAAACAGTCAATTGTTGTTTAGTTTCGAGTTCATATGCATAGATTCATGATTCGTTTCCTGTTACGCTCTTATAGACGTCTTTTGAAGCAGCGCGATTGAATTTTTACAGCATTTCTTTGCAACAGTTGACACTAGCTTTTTTAATCGATTGTCAAATTATGCGATATCCAACGCGAACAAATCTATTTTTGAGAGGCAAATGTTCATGAATATTGAACGTATGTGCGTGGAACTAATACCCAATTATGCCTTAATTTCACAGTATGTGACATAATGCACAGCATCGATGTGGATCGAAATGGTGCTTAATTACCAAAAGTCGGAGCAAGTTGACCAGCACATTGGTGTTGGTTTAATCAACGTTGAAAGTCATAGAACCTCATCGCACAAAAATATTCGCAATTTAATTCCATTTCGAATGTTTCAAGTATCTGTAAACAACTCAAGTAGCAGTCGGAGGATAACACATTCTGTGTATGTTCACTTTAAAAATGCCAAACTTTGTGATAGCAATGTCATTGAATTGAATAATCTCTCAGTTGCACTAGTCGTTTCTTTTATGTTTTAGTCTTCCATGTTGTGTTAATGCCACGCCAAAGTATTGACCTTATGTAAAGAGAAAAGACAAAAACAAAGATAAATAAAAAACAAACGTGCAAAAAATAAAATAAATTGTATAATAACTAAGTCACCTAAATAAAAATTAAAATTGTTCAGATTGTGAGAGGATTTGTTGAACTATTTCATATATAATATATATTATTACTAAAACGAGAACAACAAGTATATGATAATTGGAAGTTCAACAACATATTCAATATCAAGTTTCATTGAATTGAATTTTTTCAGTTAAGTCCGTTCCTGGTATATTATTTCGCGAACTACATTCATCTAGACTTCTGCATTGATTGTAATCTAGCAAGCAAAAAAATGAGGGCAGTCGTTGTAATCCTAATGGTTTAAATGTTTCTAAAACATATTTGCCGATATTTAATTGTCCTAAAAACGTGACGAGTTTATTAAAGAAACTAATCAAGAAGCCGTTCATTAGAGAGCGATGTAGAAGCTATATTATCAGACACCCATCATGAAACATATGGACATTCGGTCATAGAAAAGCATTTCATTAAACTAGACCAAGGTCGTAGGTGTGTCAGGTCTCAACTTGAAGCCAAACCTAACTTTTGAAAATAAAAGTTTATTATGAAATCTATCATCAAAGTTATTGGGAATATATGCACCTATGGTTGATTTAACCGTAAAAAATATTCTTAAGCGAAAATTCCACAAGGTTGTAAAGAAGGCGAGTCACTGCCTTAATGAGTCGAAGTAATGATTAAATTAATGATAACGTACGGTCTTTTTGGAATCGTCCTTGTTCAATTCATCGCATTGTTTTGCTCTGCACCTAATATTGTATATATAGTTTCAAAATTTTGAAAAACTTTTTTATCCGAAGCAATCCTCTGTTTCGGCGATTAAAAAAATGCTAAAATGATTACAATCTGCCTTAATGTCATTCCACCATCAATAATAATAGAAATAGAATAGATTTCTTTAACCATTTGAGTATAAATTTATTTTTTTCCTCTCTCTAATTTTCTTGGGTTTCAAGGTTGTTTGGATGAAATAATAAAACTTCGATGAAATACCACATTCATATGTATAACTTTATATGTATAATACTCAGCCAAATTTACCATAATTTGATCAATTAGTTTATTTCAATCTACCTGGTATTATATCATTTCATTGAAATTTCGAGGTGAATACACTGATTCTAACTATGTTTTTAAGATATTTATATATATATATTTTTATTATTTTATCCAAACAATCTACAAACCCAAGAAATTGGAGAGAGGAAAAAAAAAGAAATATATATATATATATATATATATATATATATATATATATATATATATATAGTCATATAACAAAAGGTCTAAGAAATAAAAATTTTAAGGAAGTATATATGTATATTACATCATAACTATCAATGAATGATGGTTTTCCATTGCAAACTCAGAGAAAATGCTATTGCCGTGTTAAATTCAAAGTTAAAAATTATGGCTACTGAGCTATTGGGGGCCTTAGTATGAAACAAACAGTTTGAGTCCCAGAACCGCAATTCATTATCATCAATTGATGTTATTTCATATTAAGGCCTCCAATAACTCATTGCCTATACTTATTTAACTTTGAGAAACAAGATCCTATACTGATTAGACTGGATTTTTGTGAAACGTTACAAGAAACAGAAGCCTTCAGTCCCATTTTTTTCCGTTTTATCGGTGGGGTTTCATTTACGGGTCAAAAAATTCTCAACTCACATAATTCTTACTAATTAATAATAATAATTGATAACTTCATCAATACTTCATACCAGCATCAAGAGTACCTTTTTGGTGTAAAATTAAATGATGCTTTAGTCCACTTGAAATTTTAAAAAAGTTATGTTCAATACTACTTGGTACGAACTGTGTAACTAACGCCCTCTATGAAAGTCAGATATAAAACAAATTCAATGGATGTATCAGCTTCCAAAACATATTCGTATAAAATTTCAATACAATGTTGCCAGTAGTTGCGGCAAAATCATAAAAGAGTGTATAATTTTATTTTCTTCAACGCCCATTATTTTGAATACGGATGACGTTACGAAATTTTTTCACTGAGCAAACCCCAAATATTTTTCAGTATTCTATCTATTTTCGTTGTTGGTTGAATATGGAGAGAAAAGTATTTTGAGTACAGTACAAACATTATATTCTACCTGAAAAAAAAATAAAAAAACCGAGAATCTTTACGTAAATAGTATCCTAATGCTCTGTTCCATGAAATAATATGTAGTTCTCTAGTGTAGTGAGCGAAAGGCTACGTGTGGTACTGTACGCCTCTGACTAATGGCGGCTTGACAGTTAGTACTACGTACAATGGCACTACCATTATACCAAAAGTTGAAATGTTTTTCGTGCTTATGAAAAATAATTTTGTACAATTTATTAATCATTTAAAATAGTCCTTTCAATCATCTATACAAAAATACTTCATATTCTGCTATGGAGCCTAAGAAAAGCACAAAATTGACAAAGTTGTTGCAATGATGGCTGTTTAGGCTAGAATATGCATTATTAAGGAGGGAGAATATAGTATCATTTGTGCATTTGTTACTTAGAAATCTAAATTTATGGGTAGTATTTTGTATTTGAACGGAAATTATTAAGCATTTTTTGACCAATCTTTCAATGAAATTATATAACGTGGTAAAGAGTGAAATTGAGCGATAGCTTAATGCTTGATCTTTAGCTTAGAAAAGTGCCTCTTTGAATTGAACTGTTTATCAAAGCGGTAAAGTGAAAAAACTCTTATTGTAAACTCAGTATAACTCATATCTTCTCACGTGTTTTCTTCTTCTTCTTCTTCTTGTAGTAGTACGAGGTCCTGTCAGGTCTGTCATCTGCCCTCTTGTGACGCCGATGTCCAGCTAACGTACCAGCGTTTTGGGGGCCTACCGATTGGGCGTCTTGTGTCTGGTTTCTGTGTTTTGGCCCATTTGGCAATCCGTTCTGGAGCCATTCGTTCTACATGGTCTCTCCATTGTCGGCGTCTTGCTCTTACCCATCTAACGACATCTTGTACTCCCAGTTCTCTTAAGGTATATGTGTTGGGTATTCTATCGTGGAGTGTGGTACCCTTTATTGTTCGTAATATCTTCATCTCTGCTGTTCTCATTTTTCTCTTTGTTTGTGTTGTGTCTGCCCTTGTTTCTGCGGCATAGGTTAGTATGGGTCTGAGACAGGTCTTGTAGATTCGCGTCTTACTTTCTATGCTCATATATTTATTTCTCCATATAATGTCCCGTAAATATCCCGATATTCTAGTTGCTTTCTTAATCTGCTTATCTACCTCGTCCGTTATGTTTCTGCTGCTCGTTGTTTCTACGCCCAAGTAGTTGAAATTCATTACTTGCTCTATAATGCGCTCATTTACTACCAGCTTGCATCTTATTGGGTCTTTGGATATTACCATGCTTTGTGTTTTCTCGCATGAGATTTGCATGTTAAGTCTCTGTGCCGTCAGGTTAAATTTATGAAGGAGGCGTTGTAGATCGTCTTCATTTTCAGCTATAAATATAGCGTCATCTGCGTAGCAAAGGATTCTCAGGCGACGGTTATTCATTTCGAATCCTGCATTAACTTCGTTTACGCTCTCAATTATTTGGTCCATTATTACGTTGAAAAGGCATGGGCTGAGGCTATCTCCCTGTCTTATGCCGGATGAGACTTTGAGTTCTCTTGTTAGCCCACAGTCTGTTTTTATTCTTGTTTTGGTGTTGATGTTAAGTTGCCTTACTAGATTTGTATAATGCTTCTTGACGCCTTTTTGGTTTAGTCGGTGGATTACATCGTTGAATTTTACTCTATCGAATGCTTGCTTTAGATCTACGAAACATGTGTACATGGGTTTATTGTATTCTATGGATTTCTCTATCAACTGGCGTAATATAAATATTGCGTCTATAGTGGATCTGTTTGGGCGGAAGCCTTGTTGCTTTTCTGAGATGCCTACCTTAGCAGTTATCTTATTTGCAAGTATCTTGGTAAATAACTTTAACACACTACTAAGTAGCGTTATGCCTCTGTAATTCTTCGGATCTGATTTTAAGCCTTTCTTGTATATAGGTATAGTTATACTAGTTCTCCATTCTTCGGGTATTACTCCAGTTCTTTCTATTTTATTGTACAGTTTTATTAATTCTTTTTCGATTTCTGGGCCCCCGTTCTTCAGTAGTTCATTTGGGATATTGTCTGTACCTGGTGATTTTCTATTCTTTAGTTTCTTTATGGTTGTTTGTAATTCTTCTAATGTGATGGTTTCTTCCTGTTCGTTTGGGGATGGCGGGTTTGCGACTTCTTCTTCGTCCCTGCTTCCGTTGTTATCATATAGGATCTCAAAATGTGCTGCCCATGTTTCCTGATTTATAACATTTATCACTACCTCCTCGTTGATTGGTTTCTTCCTTTTTCGTATCATGTTCCATATTTTTTTCTGGCCTCCGTACAAATCATGTTCCATTTCCACTGAGAAATTTTCCCAGTATGTTTTTTTCAGTTCTTTTATTGTGTTGGTTGTTCTATTTCTCACTCTTTTATAGACTTCGTATTCTTCCTGTCTTCTATTGGTAATGTATTTTATGTACGCTTTCTTTTTTTCATTTGCCAGTTCCTTAATTTCTAGAGTGAACCAGGGTTTATTGTGTGTTCTATTCGTGTCTATTGTTCTTTTTCCTAGGGATTCCTTTGCGCTGTTCTTTATGTTATTCTTTAGTTTCTCCCAGGCGGCTTCTACGTTGTCGGTTTCTTTTATAGGGTTTTGGACAATTTTTTCGCGGAGTCTGTTTTGATAGAGGTATTTTATGCTTTCATCCTTAAGCGACTCTATATTAAATTTCGATACGTAGTTGGGTGTTTTTCTTTTCTTTATTATGTGGGATACACGGTATTTACACAATACTAAACCGTGTTGTGTGCCGATATTTGCCGATGTTAATACCCGTACGTCAAGTATCTGGGAGGGGTGGACTTTCCTGTTTGTAATTATGTAGTCAATAGTTGATTTTTGGCCTCTCGTGTTAGCGAAGGTGTACTTTTGTTGTTCCTTATGATCAAAATATGTGTTGTTGATACGTAATTCGTTGAGGGCGCATACATCTATCAATATATCTCCGTTATCATTCACTGCTTCTTCGTTGAAACTATGCATGATTCCTGGGATAACTGTGTTTCCAATTCTTGAGTTAAAGTCGCCCATAATAAACACTTTGTCTTTACTGGTTATTTTGTCTAACGTAGCTTGCAAGGCATCAAAAAAAGCTTCCCTTTCTTCTTTCGGTTTGCTTACATCCGGTGCATATATACTTAGTAGGTGTGTTCTTTCGTTGGCCAGCTCTACTGTTATCTGTATGATGCTATGACTTATATACTGTACTTCCTTAATATCTTTTTCAAATTTTTTATTCACTAGTAACCCTACTCCTCCCCGTGCTCGCAAGTTCTTGTCGACTCCACTATAAAACAGTATGTAGTTTTGGTACCTTTGACTGCCATTGCCTTTCTTCTTGGTCTCTGAAAGTGCGCAGAAATCTATTTTGTTTTTCTCTATTTCTAAGACCACCTCATAGTCTTTGTTGCTCCATGATGTAATGTTCCAACTTTCGAGTCTTACTATGTTTTCTTTCCATACTCGTTTTTTCCGTTTTCGTGCCGTGTCGTCGTCAATGCTCCGTCCAGTTTCCGAGGCTAATGTGACAGTTCTTTGAGCGTTTTTTCTTTTTACGAGGGGCAGGTTGCTGGCCTCACCCCTTAACCCTCCTCCTTTATCCGGGCTTGGGACCGGCAGTGATAGTCAATGGGCTACTCAATCCACCCATCAACCACCCTAGGCGGAGTTCTCACGTGTTTTCATGTGCCCTTATTTAAACCCAATTTCCGAGTCCTTATTTCGAAAAAAGCTACTATATTGATATCATTTATGCTGCTTAACATGTGTTTATAATTTGATCCTTTACTTATGAATCACACTTTATAAACTTACGAGCTTATCTGAATTAAAAACATATTTGTTTACTGTTACAGTTTACCAACACTTCTTATTATATCGGTAATAGAATCAGTTCAACTTCAACATAATAGTTTAAACATCTGTGGTTTTTGGTATTATATTTTATTATCTTTTTTATTCTGCAAGTTTTCTTTTGTTTAGACTTGGTTGTGTAATCAAATTTTTTATTGGATTGTTGTATAACGAACTATACCGCGAAATATACAAGGATGATTGATTCACAAATTTATAACGGTCTTATGAGTATAACGAAATGTGAAAAAGTGTGAAAAACAAATATTATAATTGTCGTATAAACGCGTTCTCATCTGTTTTCTTCCTTATAATGAATTTCTTATCAGAAAATTCTTCATAGTGGACGATGAAACTTTCACAATGATAGAGCAGACGGCGTACAGTGAATGCCGAATGGCAATTAGCCGAAAAAATTCAATATCTCCAGAACGGATTGGCATAGAAACCTGGGGTTGGACTAATTGACTCAGAACAAAAAATACATCATGTTGAACTGTTTTTATTAAAATTTATTTAAAATGGAACAACTCATGAGGAATTGGAAAACTATTGGTAAGGTAGACATTTCTATAATTTTCGTAACAGGTTCATGCGATAAGGAAAGTTGTTCAGTTTGAAAAGAAACTTATGATTTTAAATTCAAGGAAATTAGATTAAAAGTTCCTTAGCTGCATCACTGATTTACAGGTGCTTTCTCTTTGGTTGGGTCTCATGTTCGTAATAAAAGGATCCGAAGTCTCCAGAAGCTTATGGAAACGACTTTATTGGTAGATATACGAGATATTTTCCGCGTGTTTCTGATCCTGAAAGTCTTTTGATTCTTATTCCTACTTCCTTGTGCCTCCTGCGACAATATTCCGACTAGGAGAATCGACTTACTCACGGATTTAGCACCAGGCAACAATATTTTATGCACCGTGGATGGTATGTAGTACCATGTATACTTTTCAATAGCCTTCTCTACTGTGACTGTGAACGTGAAGTGATTTATACTTTTTGTATCAAGACATCATTTTGTGAGGTTCGTATATGAATTATTCTCGTTATCGTAAATTCAAAGTTGTAAGTTTCAAAATGGATAAAATCCAGGACCGATCGGTTGAAATTCGAGCATTGGTCGCAATTCTTCTTAGTCAAAAATAACCGTACCATTACCGCGGAATTGAAAATACCTTGACGTACCGTGGACTATGTGAGATAATATGCATCCATAAGAGGCTTAGGCGCTTAAGCGATAGATAACGTTCAGGCGGCCACAAAAAATCACAAGTGCTGTAGATAAACGTATTGTATTGATCACTACCGATCGAGGACTCACGGGATCAGAGTTAGCAAGACAGATAAATGAGTCGCAGGATCTGCCTTTGGGTACTTCTACAGTGCAATCAAGATTGCCTGCCTTTTTGGAAGAGCGACGGTGAAGAAATCTCTCAGAAGAATTGAAAAAAATGAAATTAAGAGGTTGCAATGGGCTAAAGAACATAAAAATTTGACGCATGTTGAGTGGGAGAGAGTTTTATGGAGATATGAGCTATCTTTTTAGGTTTTTGAGTTTAAGAGAAGAGTGTTTGTGCGCAGGTCAGAATAAGAACGGATATTAGAACCTTGTGAAACCCCGACTGGAAGAAACGGAGAGGCTCGATATTGGTATGGGAATTATTTGAAGGAAAGGTGGCTAGAGACCTGGTAAAAATTTAAGGGATTTTGAAGAAAGAAGGCTATAAAAAATTATTAAAGGCTAGCGCATGATAAGAAGAAAATTTTTCTTCCAGCATGACAACGTTCCCAAGCATTCCTTGAAGCCGTGCAAAGAGTATTTGTCACAATTGGCAAGGAAAATGTACTAAAAATAATGATTTCGCCGCAAGAGTCGACCAACCTCAACCCGATTGCGTTGTTGTATGACAAATTGGACAGAGAAGTCAGAAAGCAGTGTCCTACTTCCATATCACATCTTTGGAATATCCTGCAAAACGAATTGAACCAAATAGTCGACGATTATTTGTCTAAATTGTTCTACAGAATGCCAAAATTGTGTAGCGAAATAATAAAATATAAATATCAAAATCACTTAATCTGCCTTATCTAAAAAATTAACTACAGAAGAGAGCTGTTAGATATTTACTCGGACTAAACAGCAGGGCTCACTGCAGGGACTTCATTAAAAGATTAAAAATTCTGATTCTTCCTTCCTTATTCATCTTTGAATTCGTTTGCTTAATTCGTAAGCCCGCTTCTCCAATTTCAGAAAGGACGTTGCACGACTATCCACACAGGAACGCGGAGCACGACCTTTACCTACCTACTCCGCATTCGGAATTATTTAAGGGCTCAATATTTTACGTTGATTGATCGTTAATTTGAGGGCGTATTAACTGGAAAGTCTCTTTTACTCTGAAAAGGACTTGTATGCTAATAATAATATTAAATCCCGGGCATGCTGCATACTGGTTTCATTTTTGCTATAGACTTATATACTAATTATTACCTATTACTATTACCTATAATTTTGTTACTCATTGTGGTTTATTCTGTATTTTGAAATTTTATTTTATTTGCTCTTTGTTTGTATTTTGTTTTCTTCATTCAGTTATTCTTATGTTAGTTTTTCAGTTTTTACAAGTTTTTCTATACAAATTGGTAACAATTTTCTGACAATAATGCATTTCTTTCTCTAATCCTGAAGCCTCTCTACCTTTCCACGTGTAAGACATTAAGACAGGAGACGAATAAATATATATTTCCTGATCAGAGACATTCCTTTGCTTCCAATATAAAAGAAAGAAACACATAGCAAAGCAGACATAAACTGAACTAATATTAAAAGCCAAATAATACATTGCCAATAAGACATTGCTGGAAGTAATACCTAAACCGGAAACGGATAAGCACCCGGAAGTGATAGAAACATTCTAGTAAAGGTGAAATACTTGTTGTTAAGAACTATTACACTATTAAGAATTTCAAGAACTATATTAGCACCGTGTTACTTAGAAATGCAAAACCTACTTCGATACATCTCCTGAGTTAAATAACTCAATGAACAACTTAAAAAAATATATTTATTAAGCTAAAAAATATAAATAAATAAAGTGGATTCAACAATCTGACTACTGTACTCGTTGGATGTCAAACTGTAGAAGAACCCAGTATCTGTTTATTCAAGTGTCTAAGGGACACTAGGAATCACTTAACCATGACGTTGGCTTCTTCATTTATATGGATTGGTAAGGTTAGGTTGGGTTAGGTAAAGTAATATTTAAGTTAGGTTAGGTTAATAATATTTGCTTTATGAAAAATTATAATCTAACCAATCCCAACCGTTTCTAATTTGATATAATGATATATGAAGTCATCTACTGAGGAAGTTTGGGAATTTAAACACAAAAGTGCGTACGTAGATTTAGATGACACACTGAAGTATGTTTTCCATGTTTTATATCAGCTTCTTGTGCTAGAAATAATTCTGCAGTATGACACTATTTTTAACGTGTTATCAGCTTAAATTGGGTTAAATTAGATTAGATAAGGTTGGATTAGGTTGAGTTAGAATATTCTTTCTCATAAGGCATAACTTAACCTTTCTTAACTTGAAATTGATGTAATCTAATTCTATCTGGTCTAATCTATCCTGATCTAAAGAAAGGAGGGGGACATAATTATAATATAGATTTTTTCGCATACCTCTAAGTTATAATTTGTTTAATAATTTGTTTTATATTAATTTGTTTAATATCTAAAATATAGTATGAAAATGTCTTAGTTAATTGAATAAATAAAAAATTGTAATTATCCAAAAAACCTGAGTAATCAACACGCTCCATTTCTTTCACTTTTTGCATAGTCTTGCTAACTGTGCGGCCTACTTTAAACTGTGTTTGATATAACTACTGACTAAATGGTAACACTGAAACGGGCAGGATTTTGAACTTATTAAAATTCAAATATAGTTTTAAATAACAATTGTAAGGAGAGAAAAATATACAAATAGTTATTATTATAATGTAAATAACACAGTATCATATATTATTCATATAAGGAATTTGATCGATACTCATCATATAATGCTTATAATATTTTTTATCAATAAACTCATATCAGTGTAATATCTTTGAAATTTATATCCTAACCGAAATTCCATAAGAAGATCTACTGTCAGTATATTAATAAAAAAGTTTAACGAAACTGGTTCAGTAGAAGATTCATCCAAATCAGGGCGTAGAAAAACTGCATCTACTGAAAACAAATCTTTAGATGTTTGTGTCCTGTTAGAAGACGATCCACACTTGATATTTCCCAAATATCCATAATGAAAATTTTATGTGATAATAAATTCCATCCATACAGATTAACTTTGGTTCAACAGTTGTCACGATTTTGATAGACGTGAGGAGTTAGCAGACCTAATGATGGAAAGATGTTACAATCAAAACGATCCAAATTTTTTAAGTAATGTTGTTTTATGCGATGAGGCCACTTTTTGTATTAATGGAAACGAAAATCGGCATAATTGTAGATACTGGTCACGTAACAATCTTAGTTCGATGTGTGAATTCCATACCCAATATCCCGAAAAACCGAATGTATGGGCTGGAATAATAGGTGATAAAATAATTGGTTCTTTTTCATTGAGAGTAAATTGAATATTCAGGCGTATCTAGATTTATTGGTTAGGTTAGGTTAGGTTAGGATATTTCCAAATCCAGATAAGTATCTTCAATTATATTTAAAAAAATCTTCATTATTAGAAATTTTCAGATAATAATATCTCAAACGACAATATTTGGCTACAACAAGATGGTGCCCAACCTAACTATGCGTGTGTGGTGAGGCAATACCTAAATAATGTGCTTCCTAAAAAATGGATTGGAAAGCGTGGTGTTATCGAATGGCCCCCGCGATCACCCGACATGAATCATCCTTTAGACTATTTCCTGTGGGTTCACTGAAAACACATCGTTTATAAAACAAAACCTGCCAATATTCAGGAAATAGAAGATGGGATTACCACAGAGATAAGAAGAATTGAGCAGTCAGGGATATTGCAAAGTTTTAAAAGTCGCGTGGCTTGTTGAATTGAGGTAAATGGACAACATTTTGAGCATCGGCTGTAATCGCCTTTACTGTATGTTTTCTAAAATTTCTCTACTTCACAAATGTGGATCTACTTCTAACATAACACAAACATTTAAAGATTTGTGTTCAGTTGTTGAAGGTTTTCTGCACCATGATTTGAATAAATTTTTTACTGCACCAGTTTCGTTAAACTTTTTACTAACTTACTGACACTAGACCTTGTTACAAGATTTGTATTAGCACATAAATCAATAAAAAATTTCAAATTACATGAGTTTATTCAATGGCATTTAGATATAGAAAATATTACATGAAAAATAATCAGTATTTCTTAAGGATTTCTAAAAACACAAAGTGTATAGGTTGATCCATTTGATGTAACAAAGTTCGTTACTTTTCCGGAAAAAGGAAAGATTTGACAACAATGAAGATACTACCATAATATCCGTATCTCAAGGCACTTGTGCACAAAAATTTATTAAAATCGTATAAGCCCTTTCCTATATAATTATGGCGTTCCATACATAAAACTCACTCTGTATGATTTTTATTTTATCTCCCCTATCGCACTTTCTTGGATCATCGCTTGAATCTAACCTAATCTCACTTAAACCATAAAACTGAAAGAGAAGTAGTCAGCAATTAAGTGCTACAAAATACTTGTTTACGATCTAAAAATAACTTCAAAACATTATACCAATTCGTCAGCATACAGAGAATGGGTTTTAAACAATTTTCTGTTAAAAAATCTCATTATAGTTCGTCACAAATTTAACCTAACCTAACCTAACCTAACCAGGGGATGTATTGAAATAAGCATAGGCATATATGCTACCGGGTCACATGCATTCGAATATTGTCAAATAACTTTTATTGGTCACAATGTAGAGAAAAGAGAAAAACGTGCTTTTGATGTTATGGTCTAGTCTTTTTTCATTACGTTCGGATTACTCGACCACAAATTATTTTTATAAAATTATCTATTATGGATAAATATTTCATGAATCAAAATCGAAATAACAAAAATAAAAAGTAATTCAAAGTATAAAGCCATTTCTCTGTATATTAATTAAATATCGATAATTTTTCCACGCAGAATAGAATTCTCAGAAAAAACATTATACAAAATGTATTTTTAACGGCAACTAGAATGGAATTAGTCTGATATAGCCACCTGTGAACTGTGAGAAATCAACATGTTTATTCATATATAAACAGTGAAATCACGAAATGCAGTGCAAGCAATACAAAGAGTGTTAAAGTGACACATTTTTTATATCTTTGGTCTATGAGCTGGTTTGTGGAGTGACTCACATTAATGTTGTAGCGATTATTTATTATCTACACAACTTCATTCTGATTTATATTCACTTAACATCACACTGTTTATATAAAACAATTGTCACTTACTTTTTATATTATATCAGTTTTTATACCACCTACATAATGGATCATTGTGAGCATTAAGGACATATTATGGCCCGCGCCGATACAAAAAACTTACGTTTATATACAGGGTTAGTAAAGAGGAACTTCACTAACTTTTACCATATGTAGACTCGAGGAGGATAACATGAGGCTACTAAAAAGTAGCAATTCCTCTTCTTTACAGTGTGATTTGTGAAACTTACCATAAATTTAAATTGGCTAAAGTGTTTACACAGCCATTTTGATTTTTTTCATGATGCACTACTATTAAGCATTCGACTGGTACACGTTCAGAATTAGTTGAGGGCTCAATAGATTACAATGCAAAAAATGCACAATCACTTGCTAATTGAAATCTATATCATCTTTTCCCGCATTCCGCAATAATTTGAGGGCATATTTACTGGAAAGTGCCTACTACTTTGTAAACGACTTTTATTCCAATAATAATATTTAATTCCGGGAATGCTGCATACTGGTTTAATTTTTGCTATGGTCTTATATACGACTTTTATACTAATTATTACCTATTACTATTACCTTTAATTTTGTTATTCATTGTGGTTTTTTTCTGTTTATAGAAATTTTATTTTATATGTGTCTTTATTTAGTTATTTTTATGTTTATTTTCTAGTTTTTACAAGCTTTGTAACAATTTTTTGACAATAAAGCATTTCTATCTCTCTCTCTCTCTCTCTATTGGCTGAGATTAAATTCCAGGACCAGCTTCGGAAACATTAATTTGAGGATTCGTATTGAATATTGCACCCTGTATCATATATTTTTTAAAGGCAATAAATGATTTTCAAACTACATAAATAACCAATGAAAACGACATATGCTGCAAAGTTGTGGCATTTTTATTCGATCAATTCTTATCATACATAGAACAACCATAATAACGTATCATATTATAAGGTAGTTAATAATAATTTGAGCTCATGTTATAAATTTCAGTAGTAAATAATAACAATAACAAGCAAAAATTGTGAAGTAAAAAAAATACAATAATTGCAAGAAAATAAAAATAATTTAAAGTGCATTCTTGGAATAGAACCTAGCAGCCACTACAAGTTTTAGTTGCCGAATTGTTACTTGCCGTATTGAATTACAGATACTCTGGATATCGTTTCTGATAGTATTACAAAAAGTATAATTCTTTCAATTGTTGCTTCAGTCGTTCAAAAATAAGGTAACGACCCTATGACAAGGGCCCTGCAGTTAGTGGATAAGTGGTGCCAGTCCAAAGGGCTGAGGATTAACCTAAGGAAAACCAAGCTCCTCTTTTTCACTTAAAGGCGCAACAATGGCATGCTCTGAAATATAACTTTAGAGCCGTAAAATCTGCAAAGATCATCCACTGAATTTATACTTCAATGGTCAAACCTCTTCTCACGTACGGGGCCATCGTGTGGTAGGCCTGTACGGAGAAAGCGAAAACAAGAGTGCGACTGAGTCCAACGCTTCGCATGTCTCAATATCAGTATTTTTAGGTTTGTAACTTCTTGAATTTTCATTTAAAAACTCATATAATTTAGAAAATTATCAATACAAGGTTTGCTACTTGAGTTTTGAGGTAAACAAATTTTCATAATTGGATAATGAATATTATCAATTCAATGTATTGACTGGTCAAAAACGTTTTTGTATGAACTGATGTGTCAGAACTCGCATTGTTGGTGGAGATTGATTCGTTTTTTGCGATTGGTTTCCCTATTTTTTTCGTACACTTCTGACAAAGAAATACTGGTATTATTATTCAGAATTGACCGTTCTATGGTAACGATATGTTCAGTGAGAAAAAATAGGCGACCATTTGTTTCAAAGTACTTCGTGCGCGAACAACTTTTGTTGAATTTGACTTGAAAGCCCCTTGCAGTCGATTGTTATTTTGTTTTGGGTTTTATCCATGATGAGTCGCCTCTGACGGTCTTGAAACACCTCTATTGAATTTTTTAATTATTTCTTAGCTCGAATCCACACGAGCTTTTCTTGAGCGATTGTCAAATTATGCGGTATTTAACGCAAGCAAATCATTTTGACAGCCAAATTTTCGTGTAATATTGAATCCATGCGAGTGGAGCTTATGCCCAAATATACCCCAATTTGAAGGTATGTCACGTGACGATCTTGCAATATCAGTTCACGCACAGCATCGATGTTTTCTGGTATAACAATCGATGTTAGAAGACCTTCACAACATTTATCATGTAGCGAAGTGATTTAGAAAACTAATGAAACACAGTGCCTCAAGATAGTGCTTCATCACCAAAAGTCGAAGCGAATTGATTGGCACACTGCTGCTGGTTTAATTCATTTCGAGAGTCACTAAAAATCATCTCACGAAAATTTTTGATCAAGATGAATGTTTCAAGTATCTGTACACAACTTAAATACCACTTGTATGACAACATATCAGTGTTGCCATATTTTAAAACTTAAGTAGCAATCCTCGAATCAACCTTCTTATTTTTTATTTAGTTATTTTTTAAATGAATATTTTGTCAACGAAGAGCTTCAGGAAAATTTATTGGATAAATCATTGAAGTACATTAACAACACAGTTTTGAAAATGCTGTCCACTATTTCTTGACATCTACTTTCAAAATTGGTGATACTCTATGTCGTATTAGACTCTAGATTTTTTTCGGTAATAGTTTTTGCGTTGCGTATCTAACCGTTTTTGCAATTTCATTGAGATTTACAAAATTTTGCTCCAGTTTTGATTTTTAATAATTAAAAAATCCTAATTCGCTCTTAATAGTTCCATCTCTATTATTGTAATTCTTTAGCTTCTATTTTGTCCTTCTTTGACCTATCGTATCTAATTCAAGTTTACCACATTACAATACAAAATACACATACAAAATAGCTCATTTCCTAAATTAGAATTTCGACATTATCAAAAGAATGGGGAAAGAGTAATCAAAAGGGAAGGCCTACTCAGTGAATAATTTGCAGTAATAAAAAAATATTCCGACGGGCCCTGGACTGGGAATCAAACTAATATCTATTGATTATAAAATGCAGTACAAGTAATTTAAAAAGCATTCTGATTTTTTATAATTACAGTGATTCCTTCGTCAGTACTTTTATTTTCAAACCAAGAATCATATTTCACTTTTTAGATTGATTATTGACAGAAACATGATTTTATTAAAGTTTTATGAAACTATAATTTATCATTTTTTTGCGCATTCGACGATTTCGACCTTCATGTTTTGGTTTACTAAATGTTTTGTTAAAAATCTGTTAGTTTAATGTGCAGATGCAGTAAGTAATTTTATGTATATATCGTCTTAACTATTACGAAATTTTGTGTGCTGAAATTATTATTCGCATAAAATTATCTGTATTTCAAACGCCCACTATCTTTAACTTCTGATATAACATCAGCATGGTTCCCACAAGGAACAATATAGTATTAAAAAGAACCGTTTACACTGTGCTGCAGCTTTTTATTTTTTATTTTAAGTGTGGTATACGGACACCCACTGGTAATTTATATCAAGAGACAGCTTCATTCTTGCGAATACATAATACCAACACTTGAAATTAACGTATTGCATTTTGGTTTGAGGGCATAGGATTTTTTTAACTTCACGTACAAAGTGAGTCTTGAATATGAAATGCCTCAATTATTTCGAAACAGATTGTATGGTTTTTATGAGTTTCGGTTTGTGACAGTTGGCCGTCAAATAGATGTATCAACATTGTTGGCCGTCGTTCCGTTTCCTTAGAAATCTAAATTTTGCAAATTTATTATCATGTCCTTTTATAATTATTGAATTTGAGTTGAAATATTAAATACTTACTAATTTTGAGTATGTACTCTTTTTAACATAAAATCTAGCTAACAACCTATGATTGCTTAAGAACCGCTCAGAGAGGGTAACTATAGTTCAGATATTTTCGAGTAATTGAATAAATGAGTAAGTTACAGCCTACAATTTACCAATTTACACCATTTCTAATATATTATTCAATGAGCATTTAATGACATCTAATAAGAAACAATGTATGAATGAATAGGAGTGTTTTAATTACTATTAAATGTTTTATACACTATTTTTCTACGATCAATCATAATAATGAAAAACATCATTTATTCACAGAATTTAAATTACTATCAAATTGTTACATATGATATTGTTGATGTTAATGGAGTTATGTTTATTGCATTATTAGTGTGACGACTTTACTCGATCGAATTAAAAATTTCATTGGTTACGTTGATTTTATTTTGGGATGATTTGTTAATGTACTAATGTCGTGAATTTCCATCCACCGTGACGCTTAAGTGAAGTGATGTCTTCATCTGCTTCTGCATCAATTAATATTGTAATAGACGAAGCAATATATAAATTGGGATTTGAAAGATTCAAGTGTGCAACAATTTCTTTTCCGTTTACGTAATTTATAAAAAAAGAAGAAGCTATATAATTTTCATAATTAAGATTCATGTTTCCATATAGAAAGATGAGAAGAGGCACAAGACAGTTATAAATAGAGAAATTGAGTATATAACGAAAAATTTAGAGCCATATGCCGACGCAGCTGTTTTGCTATAAACAGTACAAATGTGCAAAGTCTGAACTTGGCACTTACACTGTGAAAGCAGTTCCTGAATCCTTTAACAACAATTTCAAAAATAATATTTCATAGTGCTGCGGAGACATCACCACAAGTTACATATCACTTTTATTGCAGATCAATAACTTCAAGAATGTATTGAAAGGAAAGAATTCTAAAGACAATGTGAGAAACACATCTTATACACAGAAGAATAAGTACGTAATTGTAGTACCACTCAAAACTGCCATAAAAGACTTGCCTTATCATTGAAATATCAGCTGTTGTTCAATAAAACAACACCACATTTCCACTCGAAAGTGACAAGAGAGTAGCTCTGTTTCGTGATAGAAAGCTGAATTGACTTCCATCTGACTTAATAAACTTGCTTTAATCAAATGTATAATTTTAATAAAATAGCTTTCAAAGTTCAGATTTTCTTCCTTCTCAATTTATTCAACAGCAAAAATTTCATGAAATCACTGAAAGAAGTACCAGGGAAAAATTTCAAGAGAAAGAATTCACTTAGGGGTTGAAATTGTACTGACCGTACTAACGGTGAAAAGTTTGCTTGATACAAAACAAATAAAACAATACAATCGATTTTGATATTTATATTTTGAAAAAACATATAAAGATACAGTAAAAATAACACTACAGTCTGTAATTATTATATATTTAAATTTTTGGTTCGGCAATGTAACCCCCTTTTGCTTTTCTTATATCGGTGCACAATTTAGGAGTTCTCTGTAGCAATTTCGAAAAATAATCACGGTCTATTTATTTTCATTTGTTTTTCAGGATATTTTAAAAATGTGAAGTGGAAGTGAGACACTGTTTCCTGACTTCCCTGACCAATGTATGCTACAACAACTCAATTACTTTCAGCCCACTGCAACCTCTAAACTTTATCATCTTAAAAGAGATTTCTTCATTGCTACCCTTCCAAAAAGCCAGATTCTAACAATTTTTTTTCACTGTAGAAGTACTCGAAGCAGATTTCTAAATTCATTGGTCTGAGCTACTATCTATAAATCCGTGAGTCTTCGATCACGTTTACTGATCATTCAAATACCTTTATCTTTGGAGGCCACCCTTCCAAAAAGGCCAGCTTCTCTCAATATTTCCTCTGTCGAATTACTCAAACGCAGATCGCTAGAATAATTGATCTGAGCTGCCATCTACGGGTCCATGAGTCGTTGATCACGTTTACTAATCAATATAATCTTCAGAGGATGTTGTTTTTCGAGGCCGCCCTGAACGTTTTCTATCGCCAAAGCTCCCGATGGATGTATATTTTTTCATGTTGTAGTCGACAATACGTTGAGGTATTTTTAATTCGGCGGCAATGATTCGGTTACTTTTGCCTAGAATATGAAGACTTGCCATTAATGCACAAGTTTCAATGAATAGTTCCTTGCTTTTACCCATTTTAAAACATACAAGTGAATTAGCGATAACGAAAACAAATCATATGCGAACTTCCCATGAAGATTGATCCAAGAAGTACAGATCATAGCACGTTCTCGAGTCTCACAGAGCTAACCGGGACTGAACTACAATCATAAACACCCAAGAAATGATTCACACTTGAAGAATATTAAACAAATTAGCAATGTATGAAGTAATAAAATAACGGACTCTATTATTTTTGGTTTGTAAAACATCTTTTCGACCTTTGCTTGACAATATCAAAGAGACATTTGTAAATGTATTTTGAAATTTGAAGCATAAACTGTTGACCTATAGATACATATATCCTAAGCTTTGGAAAATGAAAGTTAAGTTTACATTCTACATACTTTCAATATACTGTTAGTTTCTATCACACTCTTTTTAGTTCTACTTTTTATATCACTGTTCTTCCGAAACGATGATATGATGACATAACTACAAAAGTGAAAATTTAGAATGATAATTTCGAAACTCGATTGCACTTAAGCTTCGTAATAATACGTTTATCATTTCAAAGTTTCCTCGAACAACAAAGGCGCCTATAGTTGTATCGCTGGAAGCTATCGGGGATAAAAGTACGTTGACCATGGAACTTTATTTATTAGATTTATAAACACTACACACAAGACCGTATTTGAGTATTTTTTATAAAAGTAAATTGTTGCGGTTATATTAAATGTTGTAATATTTGATGAATGAGCTACCTGATACAGGCTTATGCAGGGTAGTATCATTTAATTTCAAGCTTATATGCATAAAATGTTCTCAGCTCGAAATAAGCGAATCGGGTGAAACGTTTCTCTTGATTGAAATACAATATTAATAATAGAGAAACTTAACGAATAACATGAAATGTTATTAAGGCGCATAATTCTAAATTTTAGTACAAATACTATTTTTGCGAAAACTTTTACGATATTCAACGATACATTGTATTCAAATTAAAGTTGGATTCAAACTTCTACAGGTAAGTCAGTGAGGAACGTTGGATGGGCACAGGGCCGTAGTCAGAACCAAAATTTTAGCAGGGCTATTAGATTTTTTACCAGGGCCCATATTTTCACATTGAAATATACTGATATTTTAATTTTAAGGGACGATTTACGGACGAAACATACACCGCTATTAAATATGTTTTTTCCCTAAGAAATAAAACCAAATTGAGTGTTAAACATGTTCTATTAAATAAGAATAAATTTATAAATTTAAAAAGTTCTTTAGAACCAAACATAAAAAAAATATTTTATTCTTTGACTTACATGTGAACAAATATGCTTTGATAAAAAACAAAAATAACAGAACACTTTTAAAACTCATAACATTTAACACTTATTGTTAGAATATCTACATAGAAAATCATAAAAACAACACAAATACAAATAAAATAAATTTTCAGACAGATAATTAAAATGATTAAAACTAAAAAAGTTGCAATTTTCTTTGTTTACGATTGTTAAATTTTATTAAAAATGACTCCATGTCGAGGGACTCTGTTCTTCGACTTTCAAAAGCCAAGTAAATTAAATCGGCCATACGAGGCTGACTCATAGAATATCTCTGTGGTCTGTTAATCGCAGTTAATGTTGAAAACGAAGATTCATTTACTGCAGTACTACACCCAAGGGTATATACTGTCGCAAACAGGGCGTATGTATTTTTAAATACTTCCCTTTGTTTATATAATTCAGCAAAAATATCTGACTTTGGTTTATTGTGCATGTAATCCTTGACTACTGCCAACTCCTCCAGAGTTGGTAGTGAAATCCCTAAAAAAATTTATAACACTATAACTTAAAAATTGCTACAAAGTAAAATGACACTTACCCAACTTTTCCAGATATTTGATTTTCTCCAGATCAAAAAGCTCAATGCTACTTATTGCAGTAATTAGTTCATCATTGTCAGAGAACCTCTCGTTTAAAGGGATAATACAAGGTCCAAGGACTCAAAAAATTCGGCTTCAGTGCCACTTTTACTGGCATTTGGTTTATTAGACATTTCAGACGGCAGTTTTTCCATTACCAGATATTCCTTCATAGTTACGCTTAACTTTGGTACTCTCTTTTCAGTTGGTATTGCTTCCGTATCCTTTAAAAGTTGTGAAGCTTCATTGGCTAAACTTTGATAAGTCTCATTTGTTCTTAGATCTCGAATTTTATTTTTTACTGACTTAATAATTTCATTGGCTTCCTTTAGACTAATTGTACGAGCTTGTAAAGCTGAATCAGCAGGTTCTAAGAGCCCAAGTAACTTCTTCATAAAAACAAGAGTGAATCTAAAGTCGTATTCCAACATAACTGATTTAATTCCAACAGATTTGACTGATAAATACACAGACCAACAGATAAATGACCGATCATTTTTAAATTCATCCAATGATCTTAATATTTCAGTGTAGTTTGAAAATATAACTTTAACAATTGCTATATGCCCAGACCAGCGCTGCTCCAATAGTCTACCAATAGACTTTCCCCGATAAATAGCAGCCACTTTTCCATGTCCAAAAAATTCATGTAACATAACAGCTTGGTCAAAGAAGTGTTTAATTGAATCTAGTTCTGAAATAGTTCGCACAACTACAAGATGGAGACGATGGTTAAAGCAATGTACGTATGGAATAAAACGTCCTAATGATTTTTGGATTAAAGCAGCTACTCCCCCCTTATGGCCGCTCATAACACTAGCACCGTCATAACATTGGCTAAGAAGGTGTTTTGTATCTATTCCATTATCATTAAGAATATTAAGTGTCATATTTGTGAAAGTTTTGGCATCTAACTTTTCTGTAGTGTAAATACCTAGTAAAGATTCAAACACTTTACCATTTTTGACATATCTTACTCCAATTGATACATTTTCTCTGTTGTTTTTATCTCTTGTGCCATCTTCAAGTAATGTAAACCATGGTACATCTGCAGTTTTTAGATCACCAACAACTTGTTCACGTACCATTTCAGCTAAAATAGCTATTATCTCATTTTGAATATCAGGAGATGTATACTTAGCATTTTGAGGAATATGTGGAAGACATTCGGCCAATTTTTCGTCCTTTTTAATTGTATATTTAAATAAATTTAAGAATAATCCCCGCTCTTGTTTATGCTCAATGTCATAATTGCCCCGAAGAGCTAGTTCATTTACTGTTAAAAACTGAATTATCTCAGCAATCGACTTAACATAATATCTGTATTTTTGCAAAATATCACTATAGATAACCGTAGACACAGCAGTGCCAGTTAAGTCTCTGATTTTTTTCTCGTTCCACATTTGCATAGCTTTAATGTGAACTGCCGTTTTTTCATGCGCTGGAAATTCATTTTTAAGATCTGTTGCATTTTTCCAGTTACTAAATCCGGAATAGGTATACACCGTGTGTCCTTTGCTTCCATTTGGTTGGAACTGACGACATGCATAACAAAATGCAGCATTTAGCTCTTGGGAATATTCTAGCCACAAAAATCTCTTATACCAGTTATATCCTCACCTTTTGGTGCCAGATCTGAAGCTGAACTGCTGGTTAAACTGGATAAATTGGTTGACCCATCAGCATTTTTCTGACTTTTGGAATTACTGCCCGATATTAAAAAATTGTCTTATGTCCATTTTTATTCAACTAACTCACGACACTCGCTCAGAAAGTCAAAAACAATACTAAAAATACTCACTAAAGCAGCCGCAAAAAATTTCCCTTGATAAAGAAATAAATATGACAGCTACATGAAAATAATTATAAACGGATTATCGCGCCGGCGCGGCAATTCAACAGGTGGCTCTCGTCTTTCGTAACTTTCCCGACTACCGAGTGCCAAGCAGGTTCGCTACAGACTAAGTTTCCAATCCAATGTGTAAATCTTTACGCCGCCGCGCCCGCCGCGTCTTAACCTACGCGGCACGCGGTAGTATGGTGGTCGGCATGGCACAGGACAGGACTCTACCCGTATAAAAAAAATATATACATATAGAAAATAAAACTTTTGAAGTCAAATGACTTGCCGAAATTTTTGACGCGTGCTTATAGTATTTTTTTTACCAGGGCTCAAATTTTTTTTACCAGGGCTCTGCCCTGGCCAGCCCCCCTCTAGCTATGGCCCTGGATGGGCAGATTGCCGACTATACGTGAAAGTTTTCATGTGCGACATACAACGGCAAAAAATATCAAGTAGTATGTTTTGGAGAGGTGTTGTTCAATTTATTTTTTAGAAGAGCCTTCATGTTGACGCACCTTTCTAACGAAATCTTACTTGGAACCAACCGGTTTTCTGTATGTCACAACTACAAATCAGTTATATCTGGTATAAAAGAAACATTTGTGTTTATATTGTTTTTATGATTAGCTATTATTTTTAAATTTTCACAAACATTCATCTACACATTACAAAAAAAGTAAAGAGTTCGAAATAATGTAATAAATACTGAGCACTATCTGTGATACGATTTTATCAAATTCTTATACTGTTTTAAGGGATCGTCATCACTCCCAGTAAATAAATTTACACAGGCATTAAAATGTTCAAACAACATAGTCCCTGATATATAAACACCTTCAACTAATGGTATTGGTGACCGAACCTCTTTTTGTATCTTCAATAAAAACATTGAACGCATTGAGTTCTATGAGTGGTTGATTCAATTATAAGATGCTATTGAAGTACTTGATGATTGTAAAATTAAAGTAGATGTTAGGGAACTTTTGCGTGAACGTGTAATAAAAGACTTAATAAAACCTTAATAAGTTTTTAGACATTTTAACACCATTAAGAATGCAAAAACAGTAATACCCTTTCGTCTACACCTAGAATAGTATTCAGTCTTTATTACAGGTTCGACTCGCACTTTTGGACCGTTGCTCCGACGTTGTGGGCAGCCATTTTAGACAAACTCTCAACTAGGAGATATTCATGCATAACTTATTTACAATTATTTTTTTAATAATGTATTTCGCGTCTCATTAATGTCATAATTTATACAAAATCTAAACACTACAATTCTCATTTAATTAAATCCCCGATGATGAACCTCTTCGTCTTCGAAATCTCAGAATATATGATAAAATGAGTACCCATCTCACATTTACTGATGTTCGATTTTTGTTTTCATCCTGACTTCCATCGCGCTCCGAGAGACACTAATCTAATAATACAGGATCCCATCGCTTGGTCCTGCAGGTATCTGTTTTTTTAATGAAATTAATTTTAAAGGAATCTTGAGGATGTATGGAATAGATTAAGGATAGGTTGCTTTGTAAAAATTAATCGCAATTATCTGTAATTAATTTTTATGTCCTTAATATACTAATATGACTTGCAGCTATATGTTTTTTCAGCATTGGGGTTGATAGGTGTAAACAGATTTATTATTGTTAATTAAATGCATTCACCGTTTTTTTTTAATTTTTATGAAAAATTAGTTTTGTTTTAGTTTTACATACATTGAAAATGAAAATACATGGTTGCGAGTTGCACAATGGCCGCAATCAGAGGTTGCCATGATTTTTGTGAACGACTCTCGCTCCTTCAAATCGACGTCTTTTACGGGGCCGGGATAAGCATTCACTAGTACTCTCAACAATATCTGTCGTACTGAATGCATTTATTTCTTCACTGTCCATATCCAAATTTTCTGATTCTTCATTGCTTCCATTTGCTGTGAATTGATAAATTATTCTAACAGTGTCGTGTGAAGTATCCTTTTCCGAGCTCACTGGATCTATTCTACTAGGGACAATTTTATTACCTTCATATGCTGTTTGTGTCATCTCGGTTTCAATATCTTCAGTCAAATTGTACCAATAATGTGGCGATATTTATTCAATATACAAATCACTTTCCTCGAACTAGTCAATGATTTCATGGCAAGTGCGAACTTTAAATGATTTGATGGTTTAACTCGACTTTTTACAGTAACATGAATTATATCACTGCAAATTGACTTAATTTTAACGAAGTCTTCATCACTATTTTTACGACGAATGTCAGATCCTTGGAAGAAGTTGCACATAAAGTCAAAGAATTGATCTGGAATGTCACACTCTCCTTCAATTACGTCTTCAGCTGTTAATTTATCTGCGAGTTTTTTGGCGTTAATACTTTTTATACAATTCCTCAGATCATACGTTGCATGTTCGAGTTTATTCTTCTCCTTTGTTAGTAAATTCGTAGCTTTACTAGCTAACTCAGGAGTATCATTGTCTCTTAAATAAACGATTTTTGTCTGATGCGGTTCGGCAGAAATTTCTACAGTTACAGATTCTCCAAAAGTATTCATAATTTCCAATTCTAATCTTTTATATCTTTTTATATCTTGAAAAAGATCTGCTAGATACATGACTCCTCTTTTTTCAATGATTTCCTGCTCAATAATTGCAGATAAGGAGTTTAAAGCATCTTTGTGCCTTGCTCTGTTTTCATGCCAAAATCCTGGTATCTTCTGGCCCGTTGATTGTCTTCTCGTTTTCACTTGATAAGAGGTGAGACAAACCCCATGATACGCACCTATTTCTTTGTTGTCAATGATTTCTACAATTCGATTATCATAATTGATCGTTTCCTTATTACTCCAGAAGCTCGGATATCACTGCAGCCCGATCCGCTATTCTGTTAAGACCCCTTATATAGCAATACGCCCATACGTAATAGGATGTATTTTTGTTTTCTTCAACTCAAAGAAAATAGGTTTCATTTTGTATTTTATTTCACAAGATTAATGGTGATACTGAAAAATATTGATTTTTCACACAATTTTTTCTGTGGTATCTGTGTGTGGAGGCTTATTCCTTATTCCAAGTTACCTTCTATTGAGAATTCCAATCATCTTTCTTTTATAACTTCATTAATGACCTAATAACATGCAATGAACTTAATCCTCACCAATATACCTGGTACACGCTTTAGTAAAAATCAACATACTTACATGAGGCGAAACGTTTTGAATTGTGGAGAAGTTCACTCTTTCTCGGGACAGTGAAGCGAGCAGATCTCATTTTTATATATCTTTTGGTGTTTTTTGTTTTGTAGGTATTTATGTATATATAGTAAGTTTAAATAGTTATCAAACTTTGATTATTGTGATACCTCTTCGCAGTCCTCGACTCTAAGACTAGCACCCATAACTGGTGACCCCGACATGATAAACAAAAGACGTGATAACAGTGAACATTTTTTTGTGGGCGTAAAGTGTATGTGGTAGTGTACAGTGGAGGTTTTAGTGAAGTACAGTGGTAGTCACTCGGTTCGTTTTTCGTGAAAGGAAAACCGCAACAGCGAAAAAGACTTACGGTGTTAATTGTGCGAGTGCGGTAGTCCGATAACCAGCAAATAGTCTCGTTTCGTTACGACTACAGACAAAACAAGACTCAACGAAATGCACATTTCTCGTACACCCGAAAACCAAAGCGGAGCTTGCACTGTCTGCGACGCCTCGGACTTCTTGATAGGCATAGCTTCACAACAAAAAATCGAGGAAGATCAGTCCTGCGGAGACCCGTTACAGCGTAGTCGATAGAGAATTGCTAGCAATTTACCTTGTCATTAAACATTTTCGAAACATGCTGGATTCACGATCTATACGGATCAGAAACTTTTAACTTTTGTATTCGAACATAAACTCGAAAAGGCTTTTCATTCGCAAACGCGTTACCACGATTCTATTTTCATCGAAGTACCGATTGACTACACTAATCTAGCAGCTTCACAGACGACTGTCGAAGAACTTGAGAAGTTTTTATAATCAGGATCTTCCTTACAACTCAAGCAAGTACATATGCCGGGAAAGAATATACTGATTTACTGGGAAAGCTCGCCCGTACGTCACATGAAATTTTAGACAAGCTGTCCATCGCTTTTTTCATTCAGTTAGAAAAATCACTGCAAAGGTCATTTCTCAGCGGTTCGTTTGGCAATCGCCCAAGAAAGATTGCCACGAGTGTACGCACCTCTAGAAAGTTTTGTCCTACATTAAGCAAGACTCGAGCACGTGCGTATCGCACAGCCATGCCGCTGCGTAGATCGTAGATGTTTGGCTCCTTTACCCAAATGTTCGCAGAAACTGGCTGCTCTGTCGTGGTAGTGGGCTTGACAACCTTTAACTGCGCCTATTTCTGCACTACATAATATCATGCATACATTTCTAAACACCAATTTTTAGACAGTATTCGTTATCAATTATTTATAGTCATATTTACTAAATTCCTGTATTTAAAACAAAAAGATATTAAATTGCAAGTTACCTCGTATACAAAATCACAACCTCAATACAACTTAATATCAAAATATAATATGTCGATTTAATCTCGAAAAATATTCAACTCAATCTACCTACTTACACAGTTTAAATTCAAAGTTATTCATTGACTCATTACCCACTTTTTATGATTTATACTTGGAACATTTTTTGCTTCATATTTGGGCGTTTCGTTTAAAAACTTGTTTGTGATTGTAAATAAATCAATTGTGTCACTTTCGCATTTTTCTTTTTGATGAGGATACGATTTCTAGTTTTAGTTCGGCATTAACTAACATACAGTGCTCCACCTCCCCTAATAGTGATGATTTATAGAGTAATATGAAGAAATAAATGTTAAAATACTACTTAGTAAACTACATAACACTTACTTGAGCATATGAAAACCCAGGTACGTCTCTGCATGTCTTAACTTATGTGAATAATGCATTTTACACAATATTGTTGTAAGATAAAAATGTTTACTGCTGTAAACATTTTTATCTTACTAGTCCTTTACCTATTTATCGAGTTATCAGTCAAATGAACTTCTTTTGATCAATTAATGCTTAAAGATGTTTGAATGTGCGAAGCGCCGCAAATTTAGATATGGTGGATTAGTTGGTTACCATGAGTTGAAAGCAATGTATTTTATTTTTTAGACAAAAAATTTAAAGTTAGTAAAGCAGCCTTCTTCAGTAAGTTTATAGATGATTAATCCAGCGTTGATAAAAATTATGAGGTCCTGAAGAACAATTTTAATAAATATGTTTTGGGAAATATGGTCAAGAATGAAATTTTACCATAAAAGCAATGAATATAAAATAGAAGCTCCTTCTTTACGAGTTGCATTCTAAAAAAGGCAGATTTAGAGTTGTGAGTGAGGCTTTAATATTTAACTGTTTTTTTTTCATACTCATGACATTTTCTATATCAGTAGTTATAATCATCCCGTATTTGTGGACAATTGTATGCAGGGTTGCCAACTCCGGGCGACTGAAATCCGGGACACTAAATCAATAAATAAGATTTTATAATCACAAAAAATTAACGAATGAACCAAAAAAATAAAGAAGTGCAGTATTCTTTGCATTCTTCATCGGTCACCACTTTTTCCATTAATATTTTTTTCTGACTACGTGTGACATTTATCAAGTTCTTATCTGGTTTAGAATAAGACAATAATTTCAATTTAGAGACTTATCTCTAGATTTAAAGTTAAGAGAAGTTCGGCTGTTATCAAATCTACGCTGCAGTGGCGTTAGAAGGAAAGATACGCAGAAAACAATGATTTTTATCGTATCGAAATTGGCTTTTTTGGCACTAGCGAAAGTCTGTCCCCATTTCTCCTGAACTGTAGAAGTTGAATGCTTACTAACCTCAGATTACGATAGAATGGTTATCGAATAGATAACGGAGATTTTTTCTCAACGCCCAGTGCAACGGTAGCTTCTAAAAGGCTTTTAAAAGATATATACTTTATTATAGATAGAAGATATTTTCTTTAAAGAGTCATCGTTGCTGAAGACAAAATGCTTATTTAAATAGTGGCAAATGTTGCCTCCTCAGATAGGAAGAATTTGCTTTTTTAAACGTTGCATAGTTGCAAAAAGTTCAGTAGCGTTTGTTCCAGTTTTCTGAAAGCTATTTGGTTTTTATATAGTGGCACATATATTAACAAGAAAATGAGGTTTCGAGCGATCAAATGTTTTTGGTTGATCTTGGTCCAAACCTTCCAAGCGCAGCAGTTGTTTTAACAGTTTTGAGCGCAAACGCGAGAAAATCCGAACCAAGAGCAGGATAAAATTGTAAAATATTTTCAAGGACTAGGCGCAATGACAACCACATGTATAACAGGCCCTTGCCATTGTAATTTGACTTCCTCCACGAACTCCACGAAACTTTTCCTCCTGAAGGAAGATTGTTAAAAGTGATTTCAATTTAGTAGCAAAGCATTGATTCTCTTGTTACATTTTTACTAATCTTCTAATCGTAAAATTTAGAGAGAATTGAACCGCGAGTATGATTTGAAAACGAGGGTCGTCCGAAAAGTTTCCGACCAAATACACTACACTTACGCCACTTTTCCGAACGCCGCTTTAACCTTTTTAACCCTTCCAAATAATAATCCTAATCTTTGTCTTCAAAATAAGCGTTGCGTATAGAATAATAAGGAAAAATCGCTGTGTGTTAAGTTTGATGAATTCTTCAAATGCGGCCGCTTTTTTATAATTTCTCCTATTACCTTATCAAGCAATTATCAGTAATATCCTCGTGTTGTTATTATACCTTTTCAAAGAAATTTGATGATCACAATCCCAGGACTATGCCAAAAGGCGGTCGCTACAACTTTTCCGGCTGATGAAACCATCTGCCTTTTTAGGAGAAGGTTCGCTATTTGTAATCCACTGACTTTACTGTTTTTTCGCTAGATAGATACAATTTTCATCTACATTCATGAGTTGGTGTAGGAAATCGGAATCATTTTGCTTACAATGCCTCTATAAGACCTAAGAAATGCTCATTCGAATACGATTTAGGTCCAAAGTGAGCAGAGGCGGCATCAAACGCTCGGATAGCTTACATGCATAATTCGTATATTGCAACTGCGTGTTTTCGATATGCCGATAGCCTCTAATCTTAATACAAAGGTCGTACAGTACCATTTGTTAATTTTTCGATGATATCGTTGATTGTCGCAGTTTTATAAGTTGCCCTGAATCGTAATAATAATCCAGATTCCCATTCCATCTACGTAGGGGTGTCGCCTTTCAAAAACAAATATTTAATGACAGCTCATGATACTAATCTATTTCCCATTTTATGTCGATAAGTACTGACATCGTGAAGTTGAGGTCGGACAACCCTCGTAGCAAGTATTGGGTATTGATGATAATTCTGGTCGTATCATAATCGTTATTGAAACTGTCGAACAATGGGTCCATATTTCATTTCTGCAGACTCCTTGTAGGTGGACAGTTACTGTGCATTTCTAGGAAGTTATTTATTATTTCCGTTTCCGTACTGCTAATATTAACATACATGACTCACCAGATAATATAGTGAACAGATCGTATTTACCTTCAAATGTGTCTGTTTAAAAGTGGTTTATATTTATTGCTTTAACTCTGATTTATTTGAATGATTAGATGTGGTATGTTGATGATTCAATTCAGACTCAAGTACGCTTTAGAATTATTATAAGAAAATGAAGAAAAATACTACTTTCATAAAAAACTAGTGAATAATTTGTGTTCATACTGGCCTATAGAGTTGTTAACCTAATTTGAGGTATTAAAACTGAATTAAGTAAAGTTAATAAGAAAATCTTTTGAAAATATCAATTTATTTTTGGAATACTATTTGAAACAATTTATTTTCTATTTTCTACTTATTTTGCTCATTCAATTATACGTCAAATTGACCTTTTTTATCTAATAAGACAGCAAAAAATAGAAGTTGAAAGAAAAATTTCGAAATATTTTGGAAATACTTATTAACTAAGCATATGAAAGAGATATTTTTCTACCTCGATTTTTCATTGGCTCCTACCTATTCTGGGAGTTTGTTAAATAGCTAAAGTGATTTTGATTCAAAAACCAAGAAAAATGTGGGTTGAACTAAATCCTACGAGCTAATTTCCCTACTGGTTGTAAGACACTTTGATACAAGAAAATATGTTTATTAGACTACAAGTTTGGAGTCGACAAAAGACTAAGAACACAGATTCGAAGATTTAATTCAAAAAGTCTATGAAGGTGAAGGAATATACTCTACTCTGTTTATAGATGAAGCCCAATCGTTTGATAAGTACTGACATGAAGGTTTCATAAACAAAATGGAACAAATTCTTCCAAAACAACATGCGAAGCTATCGATTTTTGAGAGTAAAGCAGGAAAATCAATACTATGAACTAGGCAGAAGTGCCACAAGAAAGCATGCTTGGCCTATCTACTATAAATATGATTTACCAGACATAAAATCACCATCTTAGGTTGATGCCACTCGCCAATCAAGAACAATTAATATGGGAGATACAAAAGCTACAAAAAGTCGTCAATCAATTCAACGAAAAGATCAAAAAGTGGATAATAAAACTCATTGAATAAAAATTGGTTTACATAAATTTTACAAAAAATACGAACGCTAGAACGTACCAATTTAGTGAACGAATTGGAGGTACCATATGGAAATATAGTCAAATATCCAGGAATAACTCTAGATGCTAAGCTGAGTTGGAGCATGAAAAATAAAAGAGAACAAGATGCAGAAGAAGAAGAAGAACAAGAAGAAGAAGAAGAAAAAACCACACAATAAATAACAAAATAACAAAAAGATTATGGAAGAAATACCTCAGAAATAATAAAAAGGATGAAGATTATGAAATATACAAAAAAGACAGGGACAAATTGAAAAACCTAATAAAAGGAGATAAGGTTAAGTCTTGAGAGGAGTTCGGAGAGCGGATGAAGAAAAACGCTTATGAAAATGCAAAAAAAATTGTAACTGAAGAAAACAAATTTTACAAAGATGGAAGGAACACTTCGAAGAGTTAATAACGGCGGGTCATATAGAAGCAGAAAGAGATAAAGAACAGTCAGAAAGAAAAGACAAAAATAGAGTGAGGTGTTAAATATGATAAAAAACTAAAAAAAGATAAATAGGCATCGAGAATATATGAAATAAAGGGTACGGAATTATTGCACAGAATACTACTGGTTTTATGGAATACACAAACAATCACAGAGGAATGGAGATTGGCAGTAATAGCATCCATCCAAAACAAAAGAGTTGTAACGATTGCAATAGGTTTGTCAGTATTTTTCTATTTCCCAAATTATGACAGACGAACGACTTGTGCGGTGTTAAGAGGCCAACCTCACTACTTTTCGAATTACAGCTTCTGATTGGTTGAAACCGCCAATTTTCGACTTGAGCGGTGTTGTTAGCTAAGGAACGATAATTATGACCGTGTAAGAAGGATGTTTAGTGGATTCGGCTATAAAAATATGGATTTAGAGTTTGAAAATATGAAAAATGGATTAGACGTAATTTGAAAATGAAATTACATAATTCACTTCACTTTAAAAAACAAAACTTTTATTTGAGAGGAGCATTAAAGCAAAGTTACGTACGTAATTGAGAAAAAACAAAATACAAAAAAAATATTGAACTAAAATGTCAGAAATATCGTCTTTCTTGGTCTTCATCACCGTAACTAAAATTATCAATGGTATTATAATCGGAAGATCTACTATCTGCTTATAGTTCTAGCTTCTAAAGTTTTCCATTCCTTTCCGTAGTTACTTGCTTAATAGAGTATCCACATCCCTTAATTTTAAAACGTTTGGTTCTACTTCAGTGGGAATTGGCTTTGGTTGAATATTAATACATGACTAACCTTTTCTGCAAACCCCTTCAAATACTCCTGTATTTGATCGATAAGATAGTCAACTTGGGATAATAACGTAGCTATTTATACCACTTCGTATAATAAACCTTTTGCATTGGTTAAATTTAAAAGGACTCTATGAAACTAGTTTCAAGATTTGTTGACCTGTGGTTTTTTAATCACTGTTGGGAACATCGTTGCATAATTTAGGAACTGTACCATGTTGTTTTAGAACATCTAGATACTCTTCTGACTTAACAATTTGTTTTTTTTTTCATTTCCTTTCCAATTTTTGCAGACACTCTATACAAAGGAATGTATGAGTGTCTACTAGGTATGAGGCAATACCAGCTCGATTGTTTTTACGGTTCTTATGTGGCAAGATCCTAACCATTCAAAATACATAGAAAACAAAATAATATTGGTTAAGTGGATTTGGTGGTATGTGAAACACAAATTAGATGAATTAGGTGCAATACGATTTTAAAGTTAATTTTCAAATATAATTTTATATTGGGTTTGGACTGTTTTTCTACCAAATGAATGAACAGTTCGATAGAAAGCATAAATTATCATAGAATAGTATATAAAAGTTATTTTGACTGAAAATATAGTTAGGGGAATATGAAACCAAACAACTCAGTGATAAGTAAAAGTAAACATATAAGAACAGGGTGACTTCTATAGATGATAAGTTATTTTTAAGGATTGTATGTATTATTTAGGTGGAAACCAGGTGTTGTTCAGTTATGACTGAGTTTTGTTACCTTTAGTGGACCAGAGATTATTTTGCTTATTTTTCATACGCCTGAGTGGAAAATAATTCGATGTCAGACTAGCTAGTGTTTTTATGAATCTAGAAAATTCGTCCACATAACCAGAGAGCATGTTCCAGTCTGTTGTTTGACAACGGTGCTTGATGTTTTGACAACTTTTTTTCCGAAAAGATACGGCATCATTTGCGAGAAGCATTTTTAGTATTGGATTTTAATGAAAATTTTGTTATCACTGCTTCATGATTGTAGAGACCTAACAGTACAGTCGGTGTATTCTGGATCATGATGACACGACATAGTCTATAGTACTGCAACTGATCTTAGTTATTTTGGTTAGTGACGATCTTGACCATCACACACATTGGAATAATCAATATTGAGATCGCCACAAAGAATTAGTTTGCTTTTTAGAGGTAAGGACTCCAGTAAGGTCAGTAGTTTGTGACAGAAAGTAAGCACGCTAGCGTCAGGTGTTCTGTAAATACAAACAATGTAGAGGTCATAAGTCTTATGGTAGGCGATAGAAAATTCGAATACTTTCTCAGATATTATATCATTGAACTGTGTTATTTCGGAAAAGTCGTTGTTTGTGGACATGATCATGGTACCTCCATGACATAAACTAGTTCTATTGAATCTGGCTACTGTGGTATAGTTTTTGACAAGAACAGGCTCATTATTATTTAACCAATGTACATTGATGGCAACAATTTCTGGAACATTAAGCTCCTCTAGAAAAGATACTGTTCATCTGTTTCGCTTAAAGGATAGCTAGGGCTGGTAATATAGCTAGGAACTAGTAACTATACTTACTTCTCGTGAAATACAAAAGGTTTTTTATATGTCCCGCAGGATTTATTCCTAGATTTTTAATCATCATCATTGAATCAAGCATAATATGCATTGTTATTTTATTAACAACGTCAAACTGACAGTTTATTATCAAAAATTGGATAGATATTAAGGGAAACACTAATACTGTTGTAAGCGCTGCAATCAGAAAAATTTAGAAAATGATATGAAGCAATGTATAAGTACTTAATGATATGCTGCCAAACAAAAACTCCTACCGCAGCTTCAGAAAACGTGCTTTTGACATACGTTAATTCTATCAAGCTTATGGTATAAGCATTTTATACTGAAGATCACGCTTTTTATAAGGGAACACATAGATATTAGATATTAGATAGTACAGTTTACATTTCTAATAATTGGACTATCAATATTCATACACTTGATGTTGTTGACAAAAAAAAATCAAAGATATTTCCTATGTTTGTACATGTATGTAGGATGTTTTTAATTAAATAAGATATACGTATTATTTGGCATACATTTTTGGCACTCAAAGATGGTACAGCCCACCGCCAAGTGCGATTTATACCTTTTTGGTAATTTGGTAATTGATACTTACGTTGTTGTGTCAAAATGCGTTGTTTACAATATAGGCAACAAAAAAAATAATGTTTCTCCACTACCGGCCCTAAAGACTAACTATATTGGTTTTCCTGGAGGTAAAAGAAGGAAAATGTTCAAAAATATTAATATTTTTTAAGTTGCACACGAACTTCAAAATCGAATGTTTGCACTACAAAGTTGAAGCCTTTTTCGTTTGAGCTAGTTTTTGAAAGTAAACTTTCAATATATTTTTCTGATAGTTTTTCTTATACCATGAAGGTCTTTTAATATAATACCTGTGATTTTGTTGCTTATAGTTTCACTTCGCTCGTTTTTAGTAATCTCGACCACCAGCAAAAGATTATACCACAACATCTATGTTTTACAATCCATATTTTATTTGATTTTTATTAGTATTACAAATGAATTTTTTCTAAAAGTACAAATACTGCTACGGTAAAAAAGTGTATCAATATCTCAGATATATTATAGACTTATACAACTCACTTTTCACTTGGCACTTAACTAATATTTACTTTTCAAATGACATACATATATTTTCGAGGAATCAATTAATTAATAGAAAGTTTATGTTTTATATTATTAATTAATTTCACTTAAATCACCTAACATTGTAATATTGGAACCGCCACTGGTATGATTCACAAAATTTATAAAAATCTATAATCAACAATCATCTTGGTATAGCACCCCAGGCACTCTCATTTTCTATGTTATGCTTCTTTATTCGTTCTTTTTATTTTCTGCTGATGGTTGCTTATTATAGAGGGCGTTACACTATGACGACTTTCGTTATTACGTCTTTAAGCGTTGTTGTCTGCGTTCTGGTGGGGCAAAGAAGAAGTTTATTTTATCACTCCATGAACATTTCTTTTCTATTTATTTTCCTGAATTATTTTGATTTAAACCTTTCAATACGATTCATGATATATTTATAGCACAAAATATTTATTGCTAATTTAGTTTGACGGGAACAACATATATTTAAATAAATCATCATATTATTTATTGATTATTGCAAAATAATAATTGAGACATTTTGTCCCAATAGTATTGGTTAGTGGGTTGTATGTGTCCCAACAGTATTTCATGATATCAAAATAGTGGAGCATATAAAATATATGCTGCACAAAAAAAAATAAGAGGAAAACGTTGTAAATCAACATTCCTCTAAATACTCACGGCACTTATACCAAATTATGAAATGAAAATAATGTTCACTCCCCGTATAAATATCGGTAAACATCTAACAAACCGTCAGTCCACGTAAACATAAATGCATTTATATTGTCCGAAGCTATCGGAAGGCGTATGTACACAATTTCTTCGAAATGTAAGATTCATTTAGATATACAAGAATTGCCGAATTAACTTGAGTAAATAAATTTTCCAATTATCGAATAGTCACGAAAGGGGTTGCTGTGGATCATGCACAGAACCGAAAAACATATAAAGAAAAACTGAAATCAGTTGACAAAGTTAATATGGGCAAACCTAAAATCAAAATTACGAAAATGTAATCGGTCTCCAGAACTGAGCAGAGATTCTAGAACTCGGAAAGAAATTTCTTGCAGCTGACGCCTAGAGCCTTGGAAAAACTGTGTTGAACATGTTATCAAAGAAGAAGATGAGTATGTGGTATCACTCTCTTTACAATCCAACATAATTCAATCAGATGATGACTACCATGATTATTTATAAAGATACTTTGAAATTGAAAAAGTTTTTTTTCTCTTGTTTTGTTTGCGAATAATTTATTCTCCTTCATGGTTTTTGCTTTGAATTTCGTTTTCCAAAAAAAACCGAATGGGATACAAAAAGGGCTCAGTTCCTGTCTGGTACCCTGTTTAAACCAAACGTACTAACAGACAGGTACATTTTACTCGTCTATTCACATTTTATAATTTAATATTCAGTTATAGTAAGTTAACGAGGTATAATAATGATTTTTTTTCTCAGTTCTAAGTAGGACTACAATTTAGTGCCTGTCTAAATAACGACGCATAATGCCGTCCAATTTATAATGATTCAATTGCCTCGCATAAGATCTAAATATTTTTATAAGTATTTATAAAAATAATAAATTTTTGAAATGAGGTATCTACGCCTATGATAGATCAAACAAAATTGTTGGCAAGGGTTTTTATAATTTGCATTTGATATTGGAAGGACTATACAAAACCTTTCGCCACCATTTGGAGCTTTTTTTATTCGAATCATACTGTGATATCATTTGCAGGACATGATCGACGCCTCCCATAAATTCATTTTAAAACATAAGTGAATCGGGACAAGTAATTTCTTTTTTACCGGCCATCTTTTGTTTTTATTTCTACAGTACCGATACTGTCACAGTTGCTTAATACCTAAAAAGGTAAAACATAAAATTATGTTTCGTATCTCGAATTGGTCGAGTTAATTTCTTCACAATTTTTCACCATCACCGGAATTTTCTTTTACGGACTAAATATTTGTAATTTCTATAATTTCCAATCGTTGATTGGTACATGGGGCGATCCATATAAATAATTTTTTAGGAAATAATTTGAACGCAGCATCCATTCTGAAGACTTGTTTGTTATATTACACAGTACAATTGTTTTTTTTTTGTGGAATATAATCTTTCGGTATAAAATTTTCAGTCTTTCTAATCCAGTCAAACGCAACTCATAAATTACTATCCGAACTTCGTTTTTCTTTTAATTTTCGCCGTTGTTGAATTCTTCATCTTCAGAAGTAACCGTTTCATCCACAATTTGTGTCAATGCAGTATATAATCAACTTCACTTGAAGAATCATCTTCGCTAGATGGTTGTATATAGTTTTTATTTATATTACTATCATCACTGTTTTGAAACTCTTCTTTAAAAACAATAAGTTCCACAATATCTTCGAGCTCATTGTCTGTGGATTATGGCTATCGCTTTTGGCGCTTTAAATCCTTTTTTTTTAGGTGGATTACTCCTCGTTTTCTAATTTTTATTTTCTTTATAGTTTGTCGTCTGCTTTGGCTGCTTTTGTTATTATTTTCCATTCTTTACGGTTCCGGCATTTTGCTCTCTAGTTTTCTATAGTAAGTGCTTTTATGTCCTCCTCTATTTAGTTTCTCCAAGTTTTTCTCTGCCTGCCCCTTCTCCTTGGCCACAATGGGTTCCATTGCTTTATTCTTTTGATCATTTCAATTAGTTTACTTTTCATTATGTGCCCGGCCCAGTTGAGCCTTTGTGCTTTTATGTATGTTTCTTTTATTCTATTACTTTTTTAAACTTTTCTAAGTGCTCACTTTAACACGTGACTATTTCTATTTCCCAGAACTGTACTCGACAAAAGGTTACTCATTCTAGAAAGAAAATTATAAACTATTTTTTCATATATATTTTATATATATTCCGAGTTTATCACCTATAAAAACACAGTTAGTAATAAGCGTGACACGTATCTATTCTTTTTTAATAAATAGACTGACAAAATTTGATAGAGAAAAAAAAGCAGACAGCAAACAGCAACAAATCAAACAGATTTGGACTTATTTAGGGGCCCTCAAAATTTTTGTTACTTCGTTACTATCGATTTCTCACCTCAAATGTGATATTTCATTTTATATGTGCAGAATATGTTGACAGTTTGGCATTTGGAAGTTATGTTTAGTTAATAAAATAATTGAAGTACCGTAGTATTATGAGCATAAGACAAGAAAATAGCTTTATCTCAACTTATTGGTTTTTTCCATGGAGTCTCTCTGCAGAAAAATGCATGTATCAGATCATAGCAAATTCGTTGGAGAATAAGCTATTCATACACGTAGTATGGTCCTAAGAGTAAATAGAGTACATTCCCAAAAATCTTTGTTCACGCGTCAGCAACAAGTGTCAACAAATTTTACACATAGTTCCACTTGCTACGTCGATATATACGTAGTACACTGAATCTCCAATCTTATTACAATTGACCGATAAAGAAATTAAGAAAATGGATCGGACAGGAGATGTCCCAGATTTTACACCATTTCCCTGTCATTCCCAGGCGGTGGAGAGATGTGTCAAAAGTTTGGAACCAAAAAGGATTATAAGCCTGTGAATTCGATAGATATAACACGTATGTTTTTTAAATGGTGTGAGGTGGGTGAAGTCCAGCTATCTCCCACCTACTGATATTGAATCTTATTGTTTTTGTCGGTATTCAAAAGTTTAATATCTGCTAGAAACAACTTTTTGGTATAGAGTAATTGTCTAATTTAGGCCATACAATCGCTCTACAATATAAATCACTCTAATATAAATTGTGGGATTATACTATAGGATGTACATAATATAACTGTCTCACATTTCCACAATCTCTTTACTATTTTTAAAGTCTGGTAATTCTGTTTCCATTTTTTGTTTTATTCTGTTATTGTGTTTTGTTGTGTCAGTACAATGTTTATTTTACTTATAAATACTCGCTTCTAGCTACGAGAATCTGTTGATACACAAGATTACAGTTGAGGTTGTACATCATCCCATTATCGTGTTCAGTGTTTTATTTCGTTCGTGAGATTCACTACATGAAAATAATAGATTATTGAAGCAACAGTTCCATCGGATGTATGATTTATTCAACAACTCAATAATATGAATTGTTCTTACCAGCTCATGGAGATTCTACAGTTGTATTTGATCATGATATACTTATTTTCTTAAATTAATCATTTCATTCGTACTTGAGAAAAATAATATTTTTTAATAAGATGACTATTTATCAAATTCGTGACTTGTCTGTAAATTTTTTATTTCTGTGGTATAATACTGTATCCATTTTTCATATATAGTGACAAAAAACAATCCTTAAACTCTAGTCAACTCACAGGAAGACACCCTTGAACACGGTAACTCCATATTTCATAAGCACGGGCCGAGGGAACATCCGAAACTTTAAAGAAAGTGAATGACCACTCGGATTAAAAATTTTCCCACAGAAGGAAGGAAAAGTAGGAGGTCTGGCTATTAAATAACGAGACTGTGCGCCTAGAGGGCATCCTAGACGAGTGGGCTAGAAAATGGGTAGTGGGTTAGGAATCTAGATATCACGTCCCAAAACATGTTTCCGTCACTATCATAGTATTTGTGCAGTAGCGGTTTGAAACGAACGTTTCTTGTGCCGAAAACCATGAGTGACGAAAAACAGGAGCAACGTATCAGTCTCAAATTTCTTGCGCATGTTTTTTGAGTGGTGTAAGTGCTTTAGTAAAGGCCAAGAGAGCACTGAAGATGACCAGCGTCCAGGTCGCTCCGTGACTCTTTCAATTCCGGATACAGTGACCAAAATCAACCAAATTGGCCGTGCGATTCGTCGAAGGAGCATCCGGAGGATTTACAAGGTTGTAAACGCCGATAAAGAAATAGTTAGAAAAATTTTACACGAGGAATTACACATGACAAAAGTCTGTGCGAAGTTGGAGTCAAAAAATCTGACTCCTGACCAAATATGGATTTACGAAATACTCTTGTTTCCTTTGTCTGTGGAACATCGAGGACAGGCCCATTCGAAACTAGTAAAATCTTGGAAAAAAGTATATAGAATATGAGTCATTGATGAAAACGTTCTTTACAAATTCAAATAGGACATATGGAAAACTTTGCGAATGTGCTAAGCAATAATAGTGATAAATTTCGATATTTGTCAATAATATTTCCAAATATTACGTATCTAAACGATGTAATATTTGTTTTTACACAGATCCGTAAAGTTATAGCATATCCTCAGTTTGAAGTTCTCTTATCTGACAATGAAATAACTTGAGTAGTTTTTGGGGGATGATGAAGTGAAAATTATGAAGTTGTTGTGAAATGCCATGCAAAAAATTCGTAATTTAGGGTTTAGAGAAGAATATGTTAAGTAATAAAATATTTTGACATTGAAATTTTGTTTGGTTCTAAAGTAGGCTAAAAATTTTTCAATATATCCTCGTATTATTTGAATCAATTTATAAGACCAAATGTCCCAACATTCTATTTCTATTCCCTTTTAAATAAATTGTAGGTTTTGGAAATACAATTTACCCAATTCTTTTATATTTAATAATGTTTGTTTTTATTATTCTATATATACAAGCTTGTAATTTGGAATCAGTTCTACAGTTCACATACCATTTTTTCAAATGATCGTACCCGTCTATTAGAATATCCAAACGCGATTGTTTTGAAATAATAATAATATACTATAGGCTATTAAAGATATATTTTTAACAAATATCTTGCTCACATATGATGAAGTCATCCAAAAATTAACTGACAGTTGGCTTATCATTTTTTTCTAACACAGCAATACACGATGTGAAAGAATATTCAATTCACCTTTCAATTAATCAATCAAGTAGTAACAATCAATTTGAAGACCAATATTCGACGGTTACTTTTCAAGTAAAATGCGTCTTTTAGTTCTCAACATAGATTGTATTACAAAATTATATTTTTCCGTTGTAAACGTAGTCATTATTAATTTTCAAATATTTGTTGGGTAGTAGTATCACTTTTTAGATTAAATTTTCTAAAATCACTTCCGTTTGACTGTTAAACCATTCAGTTAGTTTATTTAAGTTTGTCATTGTTATCCAAATGCTTTTCACAAAGAAATTCTCCAAGTTCTGGAAACAATCCTTTAGTGCTGCACTAAAACTTTGAGCGACTATCCTCACTCAGTCTTATTGTAAAGTCTTCATCCATTACACTAGGCCATTCACATCGTTTTCCATAATGAACATTTGTTCTCCTCTCATTTTAACCTCTACTCCATTTCTTCTGCACATTTATATTATCCATTACGCCTTTAGTCTCAAGTTCAACAAGCTGTCGGTGAATATTAGCAGAAGACACTATTTTCGTTTTCAGAAGAATAACTTAGCGGACTTCACATTCGGTGGGATTACTGCTTGAATGGTCATCAACAACAGTTTAATTTTACAACCAACATTTTAGTAGAACGTAATGGTAGTATATTTAGAGACTTGCAAAGAGTAATCAACCTTCAGCTGATGTCGTTGATGCTCTGATACGATGCGTAATCGGAGCTAACTCACTAAAAATTAGTCTCGTACTTCTTTGAGTTGTTTTAATAGTATTTAATATGGTCTTCTCTGCTTCTAGTTTCTTATATTTTTCGATAAACATCGTGAACGTGATTTGACTTGTAATAAACACATTGATGATAAATAACAGATTGAATGTACAACGAAATATCATTGGTCGAGTGCTCTTCTTGAACTATTATTATATATGAATTACTAAGAAAATTTTGACAAGTTAGGGCAGTTGGAATAAAATGATTCAATGGGCAAGTCCAAATTTTGGTGGAAGAAGGTGGCGCTGGGCTGTTACTCTTCTTCAATAGTATTATATCCCGCTGTGGATCCTGACCTCCTCAGTATCCTTCCCAAGTTGTTCTTACCCAGAGCTACCCTCTTTCGATCGCGTGTCTTTTGAAACTTATTAGAAGTGTCAGTGTACAGTTTGACGTCAAAAAAGTAAACCAGAGTTACGCAATAAATTAAAAGAAAAAAGATGTCCACCGAAATTGTGAAAATCCAGAAATTGGAGTATCGAGCCATCATCAAGTAGCTATAATTAAAAGGGTTAAGAGGTAAGCAGATTTACGAAGATATCCTTAATACCTTTGGTGATCAATGTCCTTCGTATGCGACCGTGAAAAATTGGACTGCAAGCTTCAAAAGAGGCAAATTTTCCATTGAAGATGATGACCCATCGGGATAGCCAGTTTCTGTGTCAGTCCCCGAAAATATCGATTCATGATATCGTATGATCGTATGATATCGGTTCATGATATGATTTTATCAGATCGTCGAATTGGGCTAAAACGGATATCTGAAGCACTGAATATTTCATACGAACCCATTCATCATATGGTTCACGTCAATTTGAGCATGAGAAAAATTGCTGCAAAATGGATCCTCAAATGTTTGAATGTTGACCAAAAGCGTGCAAGAGTATCGCGTTTGATCTGTGCTCGATTTGAAAACTATGTAGACTTCTTAAACTAAATTGTTACTATGGATGAGACTTGGGTACATTTCTACGATCCAGAAACAAAGTAACAATCGATGGAATGGCGACACTCTGGTTCTCCAAGACCTAAGAAGTTCCGTCTCCAAAAATCTGCTGGAAAAGTTCTTGTTTCAGTTTTTTGGTATTGCCATGGAGTAATCATGATTGATTTTTTGGATAAGAGATAAGAACAATAACTGGAGAATACTATTCAACATTACTGACCACTGACCACTGACACTTTGCAGTACAAAGCCCCTGCACACAAATCTCATGTTGCCATGCATAAAATTCGTGATTTAGTGTTTGAATTACCCCCATTATTCACCAGATTTGGCTCCATCCGACCATCATCTCTTTCCTTAACTGAAAAAAGTTTAAAAGGTCATAATTTTTTTTCCAATTTTTTCAAAATAAAAAATTTTGAAATTTTTTTTGGTTCTATAGTAGGCTAAAAATTTTTCAATATATCCTCGTATTTGATAACGTTGAAATGCATAGCATTATTCCTCTTAACATATTGGAGTTCTCCTTAAGCATGACATAACTAGTTATAGAGACGTAGAATACGAGGTAATAAAGTAAGTAACTTGATCAAATAAGGTCGCGGGATGTTTTCAGAACGTAGTATGGCAGATTAGTTAGACTAACCTCAGATAAAACAAAAAATGAAGCGATATGGAAAGGGTATAAGTCTGAAGAACCAACAAGGTGACCCGCTCTCCACTGTATTATTTAATATGGTTTTAAAATTAATTATCCAAAATTCTAAATTAAAAAGCGTTGGGACAATCTTCAATAACGAATGCCAATGTCTAGCTTCATTCTGATCCGTTTCTATAAAAATTTTCCAGTCTATAAGGTTAAAATGATTACCACGGATTTTTCTGTTGACGGTGGCGATTTTAAATCACGCGGTAAGACTTGGAGATACGGAAAAAGCTTCTCTCTGATCCGTTTCTGTTAAAATTTCCGTGTCTGTAGGAGCCATGGAAATTTCCGTGGAGGGTGCCAATAACACCTGAAGCTAAAATCTAGTACTTTTTTGCCTTGTATAATAAAAAACTATTTTTTGTGCAACAATAATTTGACATTTCGGCATCTCTACATTTACTTTTTGAAGAACTTGTTTTTAATAGAGTCAATTATTAATTGATAATTTATCAAAAAAAAACTTATATTAATTTATAATAACGTTTGAACAAACACTTTTCATATGCAAACTATCTTCTATATATGCTAATGCTAACAAGGCAGATTTCCAGTCACCCTGATGTTTTATGGGGTTATTATGGCGTATTCGAGAAAATTTTGTACGCACTTAATAATTAATTTATTAGAGAATTTAAGAAAATAATGACATGTTTTCGATTTTAGCAATAAGATGATTTAAGTTTGATTTTTTGACTTCACTTTTACGAACTTATTAATGTTAAATGTATAATTTGTCTATTGTTCTTTGAAATTTTTCAAAAATTACTGCATTTTTCGAACTTCCACATTTAATAACTTTTTGCATTTGTGTTTCAGATTTCTTAGTGTGCCAGTCAATTAATTCATGGTGAGTTTTTATAATTTCACTATAAAAATCTGTTGTTGTAAGAGGAATTTTGACACACTGACCAATATTAATCATTTTTTATAAGCGGAAGTAAGGGCCCAGTTTTCTTCTATAATTGCTCTCTGAAAGGTAATTTACTTATATATACCAATTTCTTCGAATACTTCTGGTAAACAAATGCTGATGTACCATTCAGAATGACCGTTTTACGTGGCTCTAATGGAACGGTGGAGACCTATTCAGTACTTCCGAAAAATACAGGCGACCATTTGCTTCTAAGTACTTCCTGCTCGATCTTTTGGATTTGCCTCGTCTGGAAAGACTCATACAATCGATTTTTTCGACTTCAAATACTTGTTCGATTATGAAAAACTTACGGAGTGATTCGTAAAGATCAACAACGTTGATCAAAACTTATCACAATTCTTCTTCTCCGTGTGAACAATGTTTTTTTTTTATTTTGTAAATGTAAGTAAAAAAATTCGGAAGGAAAGTTGCCACTCATTAAAATATACAGCATACTTAACCTTCTGGTGAATCCAGCACTCATTTAATTTATTTATAGTGATCGGAATAAATGCTGGTGTACAATTCGGAATGACCGTTCTACGTTGCTTTAATGGAACGGTGGAGATATTTCTAGTTCTTCCGACAAAACAGGCGACCATTTGCTTCGGAGTGCTTCGTGCGTGAACAACTTTAGGATTGGCCTCGTCTTGAAAGACTCATACAGTCGATTGTTGTTTAGTTTCGGATTCATATGCATAGATCCAGTAAAACAATCCTCACGATTTGGTAGGTTTTCGGAAAGAATATTTCAGCTTACGAGGACTGATTGGCAATAGGAAATTCTTTTCAGGCTATTGAAAATTCAGTTGTTAAAGGGTTATTAAATTTTAGAAATTGTTTAACGTTTAAGTTATTTCAGTCTACTAACTAGAAAAGATCTCACGGATCCCTCTTTAGGGAAAAGATCTCATGCCTTTACTGAAATTATGGTCAATAATTCTACTAGGAATATTAGGAAGTATTGTGAACTGTTAATACTCCATTCATATTATTTATTTTCTTTCGTTATTTCGAAACTGGTTAATTTTTTACAATCAGTGTATTTCCATAAATTCTTATTTGATTACTAACTTTTATTTATTGGCAAATATGTACTTAGAGATCTAATGATACGGCTACATAGCGCTTTTGACGAGTCCAAATCTTTTTCTATTGTTTTGTGTACAACTGATGGTTATGAAAGACCATTGATATCCCGAAAACTTGTATTAGCTCAAGTACATTATTTATGAAAATTTTAGGACATATTCAAATTGTTCTGTAATAATTTTTAAAATGATCGTAATAAGTCTTGGATTACTAAAATAGATCATAGCGAAATATCATTTCTTGTATAATAAAGAATATACAATGAAATATACCATCCCAACCTATTAGTACTTTTACGTTGACTGAATAGCTAGCTGAATATACTATCCACTGTATATACTGACATTTCTTTCAAAATTAAATTAGTAGATTACAGCACAATAGTAAAAGAATCGAAATTGTCTATTATTTTCACAAAGTTGTGCTAATTGTTTGTAAATATTGGCCAAGCAAAAGGAAATTTGTTATGTAATCAAAATAAACTTACTTCAATGTTTGATACAAGCTACTTACAAATGGGGACATAGTACATCCTTTGAGTCGCATTATATACCATACCTGAATTACACATACATACTGTACGCATACACGAGTCTGTCCAATTGCACATTAAATCACCTTACCACTTTAATTGACGTTTCATTCAAAAATGGCACTTTTCTCAATTGCCTTAAGACGGCTTTAAATCAAGCATCGAATTATAGTCCAATTGCACTCCTTCCCACGTGATCTAAGATCATAGAAAGATTGGTCAAAAAGAGACTTTTATCATTTTTGACGTAGTTGAATCTGTGAAATTCTTAGGGCTTGTTGTGGACAATTCCTTGAAATATTGTCGCCTTATCTACAAAACTGAGTTCCTCCTGCTTTACGCTGAGATCAGTTTCCAAAGACCTGAATTTATCCACCTCCTTAACAATTAATTATGCCCTTATTGAGTCGCATCTCCGATATGCCCTTCCCTTCTGGTATATGTGTAGTGCGACTAAATTTGAGCGAATCTTCAAACTACAAAAGAGAGCTGTTAGATATTCACTCGGACTAAACAGCAGGGCTCACTGCAGGGACTTTTCCAAAAGGTCAAATATTCAACGAGAGTTCACCCCTTATTAAAGAAATGTTTCCAATCAAATTCATGGCACACAGAAGTGGTTTTTCATTACCTCCTTGCAACCCAAATCTATCTTTAGTTGACTCCTCTTAATCGAGTTTTCTTAAAAGTCTACGTGAATACCCGTCGCTGTGTCGGAGAGTTTTAGAAGATCTAAGGGTGAGATTTCAGTGATTAAAAGGTAGTTTTAATAATTATCTGTTTGAATATAATGTGTTTCCTTTTTTGCGGCCATTTTAATACAAATAGTTTTATCCACCCTACTATAGCTGCTCCATCTGCTATTTAATCTCTCTCCAATCCTGTGTGTGACGGATCCCATTGAAATGTAACTCTATTCTTCTTACTTATCTCATTTAGCTTGTCCAGGCATGTCCAAACCGGCATGGATCTGGACATTAGAGCTTGGGTATCGGAGAAAAGATGATAATCTCTTGTTTTCGATAACTCGCAAATTGAACTTGATATGTTTCTCGATTGCAAATCGAAAAATAATTGGTGTAGTGCCCAAAATCCCAGAATGTTTGGCACTGCTTTTTCATTTCTGTGTATTATTGTGGATTGTACCATTTGATGGCATTTCTGTTCATTTCTAATATAATATTTTGATTCTATTCACTCCTACGTTGCTTTAAAGGAAATGTGGCGATATTTTCAGTTATTCCGAAAAAACAGAATTCATATATATCCAAAGATCCATCACTAGTCACCTATCACGTCCGTATAGACATCTTTTGAAGCACCGTGATCGAATTTTTCCAGCATTTCTTTGCACCAATCGACTCGAGTTCTTTTTTTGGGCGATTGTCAAATTATTTAGTATCCAACGCGAACAAAACTTTTTGACAGCCAAACTTTCATGCAATATTGAATGTATGCGAGTAGAACTAATGTCCAAGTATGCCTCAACCTTACGGCATATCACATGACGGTCTTGGAATTTCAGTTTACGCACATCATCGATGTTTTCTAGCACGATAGTCGATTTTGGACGACCTTCACGAAATTCATCCTGTAGTGAAGTGCGACCTCGATTAATTTCGGAAAACCAGTGAAATTCGGTGGCTCGAGGTTGGTGCTTCATCGCCAAAAGTCGAACTGCGGTGATCGGTACACTGCTGTTAGTTTAATCCACGTAAAAATCACAGAAAATGATCGCAAGCAAATGTTCCATTTTTTGACCAAGATGAATATGTCAAGTATCTGTAAAAAACTCAAATAGCACTCGTATGTCAGACTTCATGATGGAATTATCAGATTTGATATATTCACATCAGTGCTGCCATATCTCAAAACTTAAGTAGCAACCCTTGCAACTTCAGTATTCTACCCGTATTGCATATCGCCCGCAACCAAATCCACTCCTACCTTTTTATTTTTGTAGCTTTATATAATAACGATAAAGTGCTTTGTACACATTTTACTTTAAAACGTTAAGTTTATTCGAAATAATAATTATTAGACTATCTCATATTAGGAAACTTAGAAAAATAAGGAGAAGAACCAAAATAAAATTGTCATTATTCTGCTAAAAGTAACAAATACAAGGATTAAAACTGTTACAATACTAGAATATAATCGAAAAGATTGATTTTTCTTTCCAAAAATGAGATATCTCATATTACATATTAAGATTCTCGTTGTATCTCATATTAGGAACTTTATGAAAAAAATATCATTCATATTGTTCATTCAAACACCACACAAGTTTTATGTTTTATTTATTCAAGATAATAAACTAACTTTCACACCACAAATTAAATAAGCGAAACATGTTAATTTTTTTAGCTTTTTTAACAAAAAATCACGTCAAAGGAACCACTAATAAAACTTTGGTATTCCACAAATGCATAAAACCATATGCGCGTGCTGTGTTTAACAGCAACTGAAATCAATTCAACTATATAATTTCATATATCACCTTTCTATGAATTAATTTTTGGGATGTGGCTGTGTCTCCATCACAATATTTTAAAAATTGACCATTATAAAATACTTCACTTTCATTTGTATTGATTTAAATGAAATGAAAACAGTTTCCAGCAGGTTCCTCAACAAGCAGCATAAAATTAACCCTTAAAGGAGCTGTGTGAAGGCTTCGCTTGATTTTGAATTTCTTATAATGGCTTAAATATAGTTTATATATGCTACGCTTTGAAAATGACACCTAGTGTTTATAATATTCTAACCATATAATTTGTAAACCGACATTCCAATTTATCGAATGACCAAAGTTCTATTATTATTTAATAATAAATAGAATTGAACAAGTACGTTGACTTTTAAGTGATTTCGTTAATAATAATATAATCTTAAAAATCAAGTTGAACGACCCTGAAATTCTGTGGTTGGTTTATTATATCGCCGAACGGATGACTTCTGCTTTTTATTATAATCAATAAAAGCAATAAAGTGCCTTGTGTGGGTTGTAAATTGACTATTTAAGCCTCTAAATGATATTTTCAATATATCAATGATGCCGAAATGCTTTTCTCTGTACGACCTAGAAAGTGTATCAATATATCGTGGAGGCGAAATACTGTCTACCGGACTTAATTTTCGGTTTTTTTAGTACTTATCGCCGGTAGAGATTAAACTTTAATGGTTCTACAGACACCTCGTTCAATTTTTAGCAACTATAATAAGATGTGAAGTATCGTAAATTGAGGAATTAGTAGATCGTTAAAAAATATTTAAAGTACTAATTATTGAATTTTTTTTCTTAATCTACCAGTTTGTGAGATACACAGAGTGGACTAAAGAAAACAATAAATCCCGATATTTGGCTGTATTCTTTCCAGTACCGAGGTATTCCTTTCTTGTAAATTGTGTTTTTTAAAAATTATACAAAGGTCGGTAACTAATTTGCATAAAGAGAAAAAATGCAGCGTAAAAATGAATTTATTAAAAGAAATTATAAAAAGGATTCGAGCAAGGGTTACTATGAGTGTTCAAATTAATGCCCATCTTGATCAATGCATTTCCTAACGTAGAGGCAGGTCCGGCGAAACATGTCAAGCTGTCTGCGAAAAGTTAAAACACTTCTTCAATTGCAGTCCGGAGGTCGAGAAGGGAAGTGCAAAAACGCGGTCATTGAGAAGGCTACACAGGAATAAATCACAGGGTGTCAAGTCACAGGCTACTCAACGAATCCTCGTCTGCCTATCCAATCTCCAAAATAAATATTGAGGTACTCCCGCACACATAACGCGTAGAGCGGTGAAGCTCCATTCTGCATGAAATGACGGACGTTGTCTAGATAACTTTGGCCCGTCCCGAGACCCTCAAAAAAGATACCTGTCCACGCATACAGCTTAGACAGGTTTTATTTTTCTTCATTGAAGACGTGAGGTTTATTGTCGTTCCAGTACACTCATACTCGACGAGAATTGCGTATACTTGTATCGGTTATTCATTATGATAACGCGTCTACTCAACGATCACATGTTATCATGACATAGACACAACTACCAGAAACACCAACATGCTTCGTTTCAATTGTTTTCGACAGCGTTGCCAGACTTATGAGCGTTGCGGGTTTATGCCGATATTTGGAGAGCGTCGCCTGACTTATGCCGACCTCTGCTGCATTGAAACACTAATTACACACTGATGAAATATGAATATCTTTCGTTTTTATCATCGACATACTAAAAACATGAACTGGTTATTCAAATAAAAAGTCACGGGTGCAAATAGTCTAATATTATATCAGAAACAAATACTTAATTATTCATAGTTTATCTACAAATAAACTTCATTAACCTTTATATATTTATGTTTCGAAATCGTGTTGCTCTTCTCTTCCAAAATTAGTTTGAAAGATAGATAAAAATTTTACGATTCGGCTACTTTCAGTCTTTATCAAAAAATGATTTGACATTGCGTATTTATAGATAAAATAAAATATAAATTTTTGTTTTAAAAAGATTTTTTCTTGGTTTTTACATCTCAAAAATATGTGGCAGCCATCGTTTAAATTATTTGTAGTTTTATAAGAATTTACAATAGAACTATAAATTTGACTTAAATATTTAGTTCTTTTTTTATCATTTATAGCTTTTTTCTTCTATAAATGTGACCACAATAGTTTAGAAAGTTTGCCCTTAGAATGTGTGGATAGTCAAGTCAAATGCATATCTGACGAGTTGTCCTTTTGATGAATCGAGTGTTATCCTTGGTATAAGTACCCCTTTGCCTGATTGTTCACCAGTAACAATTTTGGCCTTCATTATGCGATTGCAAAGACTTGTTACCATGAATCTTTTACCATTGCATAGTTCTTCTGATACGTTTAAATTTCACAACAACATTATAAACGCATTTTTTTTCAATTTTAGTTGGTTTGGTAGCAAGTCTGAAATGTTGACATTATTGAGAAATTCTGTTGTTAATTCAGCTGCTCCTTCCTCCTGATCTTCCATTGAGGTAGATTCTGTACTTTCGGGGAAGTTTGGCAACTATGTCATCATCAATTTTTACAACACTTTTGTTAAGAGGCACGAGTATTACTATGTCTATCATCCCTCATAATTTTCGTAAATAATCAGCAAATTGTCGTTGCTCTATATCAATGCGCATATTTTCTTCTAGTTTAAAAGTCTTTAAAACGGACCATAAGGACCATCTCTTGATAGAAAGATCTTATATCCACCTTTTTCTTGTTACCTTACTTCCAATTATGTTGTTTTTCTTCAAATGAAAAAACTAGTTATTTAATGCTAAGTTGATTATTGAAAACGTGAATAAAACAACATTTTCTAGAAATGACTCCCTACTAGATCGATTTATCTCCCACGAACGAAAGGCCTTGTATACTAAATTTCATTAAAATCGATGTTTCGTTTCCGAAATTCAGGTTATATGCAGGGGATTTCTAAATTCATGTGACAAAATTCAGGAGATGATTGCTTATATGAAATCAAGATGGGTCTTTCCTTTAACAAAATTTCTTCAGCCTACCCCTTTCCTAGAAAATTTTGTTATAAGAAAGAATAATTTCAATTTCCTGAATTTTGTCGCATGAATTTAGAAACACCCTGTATATACAAAAATTGCTCCTTTAAAAATATAAGATTTCAAGAAAATGCTGAAACATTTCCTTTTTGTTATAATGATAAAACTTTTTATCCACAGTCATCATATAATGTATTAATTACTGGGATTGATAAATTATTATAGTTCTTACTCTGTCAATTGAATCAAACATCAAACTCCTTACTGTTAAATTACCAAAATGGCGGATGCAACATACAAAAAGTTGGTATAAATAGGTTGGCAGTCATAGGCAAACAAATTGCTATTATTTTATAACTAGAAGGTCGTTAACTTCATCCGAGTTAATCATTTGGTCGATTAACGGCAATCATTTGTGTGAGCAGAAGATGGTGAGAAAACTAAGAGGGTGGAAACCTACCGAGGTGATGGTGTGTGGTAGAGATTACCGAGAATTAACAAGAATGACATTCTCAAATAAGTAATTTATTTAGTTTTTCTCCACGAAGTTGTAGATAAATTATAGTATTCTATTCGGGGGTAACGGCTATAACTCATTCAATTAATTACTATACTCAATATCCATTGCTGCTCTTACACCAAGTAGAAAAACAACTACTGTATATTGGTTAACTACACAAACCCTACTGAAGCAGCAGCATAATAACAACAACAATTAAACAATAGCTGAGATTTCAAGGCAAAACATTGTGTATTCATCATCATAATTTGATTATAACTATTTTTACAAAGAATTTTTATACGAATCGAAGCTTTGGTGATCATAAATTAAAATAATTATCCACCGCTTCGATTACTATATTGATAATTTTTTAATAAAATTCTGAATGAAAAACTACCATTTGTATCAGAAACTGATAGGTTTTCACTTAGTAGTGGATATTGGTTGTCCCTGTGGCTGATACTACGTTCTGCGTCATAAATTATACCTAATATAGGTAAGTAACTATCTAATTAGATAAGTGCTTAAGGTGTATATTAAATAATAAAATCATGAAGATGAAAAATATATATTTTGATAAGTAATATGAAATATGAACCTCAAAATACATATTATTAAAAAAGGATTTTCTTAACATGTCCAAAAGATATGAGGTAATAACATATAACATATATAACATTTTCATCAAGTTTATAATACACTCTATCAGGGGGATTTCATTATTTCCATTTTTTTCCACTGGAATACATCTGGATAATAAATCTTTAAATCATATGAAAACATGACTGAAATTAAAATACATTTTTGTTCTTTGAACTGTAACTTTGTCCCGTTTAGGACATAAAAGAAAGCTAACTCATCCTTGTTGAAGATTCTTGTGCCATCATTGACAATATCAGAATGTCTTTCCAAAAATTCTTGGACTTCTTTGAATCAGTTTCTGATCTGATCTTCTTTGAGTAATTCTCTCGAACCACAAATATTTGAAGCAGTCTTCAAGGCAATTTTAGGGTGACTTTTTTGGAAATTTTCGAACTAATACCTCGCGGATATATCATTTTGAAAAGGCTTTGCTTTTTTGTTTTGTTGCTTTAAGCAATAATTACACATTATCCAAAAGCTGATTTCTGTTCCAGAAAAACCTGCTGTTGCAACGTGAAACATTCATTTCACCAACGACGTTTCTTCTTGTTGAGATAGTACTATGCTAGGACCCATTTTACGTTTTACTGGATATTTTCTTGTATGTTTGTACAATAAAGTTGTCCTTGGTACCATGTACATTTTTGCAGCGGTTGTTACTTGAATGCCACTACGAATTGTTTCTAATGCTTTCTGCATGTCATATTCAGAATATCTTGCAATTTTTTTCTATTCCATTCTAATAAAAATGAACGAAAATGTTAACAAATCTTAGTACGTTTTTTTTAGTTTGAAATGCATGAAAATGACTTAGCTGACGTCTCTAAATCTGAACGTGTCAAAAAAACAATAAAACTTAACCTTCTGTTGACCTATGAATTGAGCATAATATTTTGCCTATATGATGAACAATAATATTCATGCATTCCGGTATTTGTAAAAAATATTTCCAAATATTGACGAGAACTTAAAGGAAGTACATTTGTTGGCCCACAGTTCGGTAAAGTTCTTTGAATCTTCTCCCACTTGCTTCACTTTTATTTCTTTCCCGAATTCGAAACTAATCTCGATAAAGGGCATTTTAGTACATTAGAAAAGATTCCAAAATAGCTATGCCAATATATAAGTGCAAGAATCGTCTTAAACAACTTTAAAAACTTAAGAATCAAATTTAAGTCTTCTTAAATAAATAATATATTTCCATACCTGGTTTATTGAATTGGGCGCTGTCCAATTCAGCGATTCCCTAAATAAATTCTGCGGGACCAAAGGGTTCCTTATTAAAATTGTTAGAGTTCCGCAAAATAATTTAGTACCATAGTTATAATAAAAATCAGATTATTTTCCGATTCATCCCCAAAATTCAAGCAAAGGTGTGGATTTACAAAGTTCGTGGACATATTTGATCTGTATCTGTGAATGAGTTTTGTGTTTGTTTTAGAAGTGAATACTTTGGAGTAGACAAAACCTTTATTCAATTTATTAACATTTATCACAAGGTATCGTTGAGAACAGCAAACTATATTTCGTTGACAAGTTATCATGCTTGGAGGATAAGAATAATATGTAATACATTTATGTTTTATTTTGAAAAAAAACTAGATATTACTGAATTTATTTGAAAACAGAAGACTTAGATGTTCTAGACTCTAGCATAATTGCAAACGGCCTAGCTACCACCATCTATCAAAAATTGTTGAAACTATGTTAAAATAGAAAAATTCTTTGACTTGATAACTATTTATGACTTAGAAACTGTCTTGAAGAAAAACTTACTTTTATATCTGCTTAAGCTGTCTTACAAAATAAATTGTCATTTGTCATAAGGGATCGCCTTTTACAAAAACAAAAACAGTTTTATAGCTGACTTCATTTTTATATTATTTACAAATTATAACAATAAGTTTATACAGTATAGGGAGAGCAAATAAAATTGATTCAATATCAGTTAATCTAAAATAATTGGAGAAACTTACGGAACTCATTTTATTTGAATTATAAATTAACTTTCTTCAATATGTACATATAATTTCTACCTGATGAAATTATTTAAAATTAAGAAAACCAAATGTTATTCTTAATTGTAGTAAGTACTTAAAATGAAATAAATCATTCTGTACATAACTGTGTGTTGCATCATTGTTTGATATTTTATATTTCTAATTCAGATTTAATGTTAATTTCAGTAACTTCATTATTTAGGTGCTATTAAAGTTGTGAATATGTCAAATCTGACATAGCGATCATAAAGTTTAACATTAATGGTGAGCGTACTCAGAATGTGTTGTTATACGAGTGTTATTTGAGTTGTTTACAGATACTTGAAACATTCAATTTGGTCAAAAAATGGAATTAAGTTCGAACATTTTCGTGAGGGGATTTTATATGACTTGGATTAAACGAAAAGCAGTGTTCCGATCAACTCGCTTCGACTTTTGGTGTTGAAACACCACCATGTTTCGCTGGTTTTCCAAATTCAATTGTCGTAGCACTTCATGACAGAGTGAATTTCGTGAAAGTCGTCCAAAATCGTCTGTTATGTCAGAAAACATCGATGCTGTGCGTAAAGTGACATTGCAAGATCGTCATGTGATATATCGTGAGATTGAGGCATATTTTTGCATTAGTTCTACTGGCGTAGGATACCAATTAATTTGAAAATCGTGTCAAAAGGCGTCTAGAAGATCGTAACAGGCAATGAATCATGGATCTATGTATATGAACCCAGAACTAAAGAACAATCGACTGTTTGGGTCTTTCAAGACGAGCCAAATTCAACAAAAGTTTACACACGAAGCAAATAGTCGCCTGGTTTTTCAAAATAACTCGACATGTTGCCGTCGTTCAATTAGAGTAACGAAAACAGTCAATTCTGAATGCTACACCAGCATTTGTTTGCTAGAAGTGTACGAAAAAATCAGCGAAACCAATCGCTGAAGACGAATCTTTGTTCACAAAGACAATGCGAGCAATTCAAACGAAAACGTTTTTGAACAGTCCAATCATGGAATTAATGGGCCACCCGTCGTACAGTCCTTGTTTGACACCCAATTATCCTTCTTAATCCCGCAGATTAGATATAAATTGCGAGGTCAACGTTTTTCTATAGCTGAAGAAGCGGTTTATGCGATCAAATAACAGGTTTTGGAGGTACGTCAATCGAAATAGGGAAAATGCTTCGAAATTGGTTCAAATGCATGCAAAAGTGTATTGATCTTTATGGAGAATATTTTCAAAAACAATAAAGTCATATCCAAATATAAATATACAAAAAGTTTGATTTACTAAAACATGGAAAATATCAAAAAAATTGTATAAAACATCTATATAAAAAAATGAACGGTACTTAAACTAAAACCAGCCAATGAATTTCTAATAGCTTGTGTTGCCGCCCCTCGTTCTAATTACAGCTTTTATTCGTCTTGGAAGGCTTCTAAACAGGTTCTGGACATATCCTTGCGACATGTTTTCTCAGAAGTTGAAAAGAACATCATCTAGTGTTCTTATTAGTGCCAGATGTTGCTAAATTTGCCATCCTAGATGGTCTCAGACATGCTCTATTGGGTCCGGGGTACGTGTAGGCCAATTCAGGGTGGGTATCTCGACCTCTTCTAAGTACTGCCGAACCACTCTAGCGACGTGTGGACGAGCATATTCTTGCATTAGCACAGAGTTGTCACCGATATGAGGCATATAGGGCACTACATGGGGTTCTAGGATATTGGTTATGTACCTGTCAGCATTTAGTCTTCCATCATTCACTGGTACTAACTCCGTGCGACCCTGGAAAGAAATTCCTCCCCAAACCATGATAGAGCCACCACCAAAGCTTTCAGTTTGACAAAAATTAACCTGATCGTGCCGTTCACCACGTCGCCTATGTACCGGTACACGCCTATCTGATGTATACAGACAGAATCTTGATTATTCCAATTTGCTTGTTCTCTTGTAAGACGTGGACCTCTAGCTGGCACTCTGACTCGTATACCTGCTAGGCTTCTTCGGACATTACGAGCAGCCAACAGATCTGATTGCAGCCTTCGAGCGGTGATATGCCTATATAATATGATATGGCTTCTTCATTCGTCACATGTCTTGTTAAACGTTGAGGCATATGCATTATTAACAAAATAAATTTAATTTTTAAAGTACTCGAGTAAATCATTTTGACAGAGCATTTTTAAACATGTTTCCTTTCAAAAAAATTTGTGAGAAGTTGTGATATTCTTTTGCCCATGATAAGAAACCAGAAATATCTATTAAGTTGATATATATACAGATTATCCAAAAAAACTAAAATTAAGTATCAAAAATGTCCTAAAATACCAGTGATGCGATAATTTTTGTGGGTGGCTTATTTGTTTTTATTTGTCTATCTCAAAATTCAAGTAAAAATTCTGGCATCACTATTTTATCTAATTCACTGTAATAGAGATTATGGAATCTTATACTTTTGTGAAAAAGTAAAATTAATATAAATCCAACTTGTTAGAAAAAAATGGAAGAAGAAGGAAGATATAAAGAAACTGAGAAGAAAAGAATATTTACTTTTTTAAGGATTTTAAGGACAGAATGTTAATAGACTATGAAAGGAATTAAATTGTAACAATAGAGGTACTAAAATAGAACAACGGAATTTAATGTGATCAAAAATATGAAAAAGAGAGAAAAAATTCAATGTTATAAGAAAATATACAAAGAATATTAAGTAAAAAGGAAATGAGTAGATATGTTTCAAAAGATAAAACCAATAATAAGAAGATTATTACACATGAGTCAATTATACAAATTATATTAAAGTTGATAAATGAGAAAAACTAGAATGTTATGAAACACTGAAAATATGAATATAAATACCTTTATAAATATGATAATTGTGGATAGAGTAGAATGCCGTGAACAGTTATCCAAGAAATGAGATTACTAAAATGAAAATTATATCCTATTTTTAAATAAAAAATTACACAATAAACGATTTCAAAGGAGATGGGATGTTATCCCAGATATATGGATCAAACCTTTGGGACGTGAAACTGAACTATAAAGAGGTAAAACAGTGACACAATTGCGTTCTTTTCATCCGATTTTCAATTTAAAGTTTATTTTTGAACATACTGTAATATTTTTCATTGTTCAATCAATATTTATTAAAAATGTATGAACTTTAACTAACGCGTAAAGAAAATTCTCAAGATCTCATAAACAATATTATTATTTGGACAATTTAATTGCAAATAAAAGTTTTGACAACCGTTATTATTTAACGTTTTTTTTTTCTTGTGAGTACCTCCTATCTATGACATCGAAATTACTTGTTCTTTGCGTAGGTTGTTGCATTGTATTGACTTAATTATAAAAAATACTGAAGAAGTTCCGGGTTATCTTTATATTATTCATAGGCGTACACATTCACAATACTTTAAATAATAATATGAGATATTGGATTGTTCGCTTATTCTATTATTTATAGGGTTATGCAAAGTAATGCACAATACTTATAAAACGTGCCATGCTCATTTTTAATAGAAATGTAAAAATACGTTAAACAGTTTATGTTCCGCGTCTTTTGACATAAGTGAAAAAATAAAACGTCAAAATTGTTAAAGTTATGACGACATCAATTTTTTGTAACAAGAATGTTGTTTTTTCCATTACTTGATAAAGCTTCTTATAACTTAAGTAGTTGTCACATAAGGAAAAAAACTAGAAGATCATCACAAAATCACAAATCAAGATAATTTTAATTCTATAAATGACATTCACATCAAGTAATCATTCCATCAAAAAAAAACTATTTCTGGTAGTAATTGTTCATATCTTGTGATATTATACAACTTTTTAAATATCCCCTAGAAAAAAACTCAAAGGGCCGATATCAGGTAGCCTAGGAGACCAATCGGAGGCCCTTCCTTTATCCACGCTTTCCAATACATCATTCTTCAAACTGCTTATCTACAAACTATACTACTAACTATAAAATATTAAGACTATAATGTGGTGGGGCACAATCTTGTTTGAACCAAATACTGGGGTCAAAATTTTCTCTATTATTTGAATATTAAAATTCCTCAATCAGATTTGGAAGCACAGAGATGTTTCAAATATCGAATTAGAAACAATGAAACTTCCCTTGACGATTTCTACCCAAACAGTAATTTTTTGGGGGCGCTAGGTGTGTTTTGTTTTTTCCAGAGTCCAGTAGCAACAATTTCCTCAGTTCAACAAGTTGAACTTCATATGGACTCAGTTTTCCTTTCTTGAAAAACTTTACTACAAACGACTGAACTAGCATTTTATTGCAAGGAAATTTGTTTTAATTGCTTGATGGTTGTCTTCTAATGACAAAATATCTAGCTCTGTAACATTCCTAGTCTTCTGGATTTTGGAGAATCTCTCACGCTTGCCGTTCTATTAAATTTTGCAACAAGTTTGCTTATTGTGCTTCTATAAATTGGCGGTCTTTCAAGATGTGTTTCGTTAAATGAAGCACATACTTTTTCATGACTTCGCAGTCTATCGTCTTAACCTACCACCATTGGATTTAATATCATTTCGCTTTTGGTTATAGGAGCCATAATAATAAAATTGGTATGGCTCTAATTATCAGACTGACACTGATATACAGTTTTTTTTTATTAGAACAATTAAGGAATTGTTAAAAAATGAATGTCGCGAAAAACAAGAAGGGAAAATGTTAAGGATATAACGAATGAACTTAACAATCTGTTCGTAAATATGGGTCCTGGACTAACACAAATAAAAATCCAAACTTTGCTTCTCGTAAATACAGCTTATCTAACTCTATACAGATAACTCATACAAACACTAGTGATATATCGGTGGATAGCGATAGAATCGGTGTAGATAGAAGTTTATTGCCGAAAGCATTTCTCGTCCATTCAAATATATTATAAACTTAAGTATAGACACTGGAAACTGGCCAAACCAATAAAGTAAGTTGAGTAAGTAGTAGTTTCTCTAATTTATAAGGAAAGAGATAAGACAATAACAAATTATTGACCCATACCTTTAATATCTCACTTAACAAAGATATTAGAAAAATATATTAAAAACGCTTGAACAAATTTATGGATAAATTTGTGCATCATTTTATCGTAACTCTATACAATTAAAAAATCTTAATGCTCTATCCCCTAAATATACGGGCGTTCAAAATTATATAATCTACGACAAATTGAATCAAGTTTGTCTCTGTTTCAATATTCAAATAATTGAGATTAATGAATAGTTGAAAATACAGAGTGAGGCTGGATTTATACGGTCTCTATTGGGCAAACGGTGACATTTTATTATCGTAGCCAGATAAACATCAAGTACGGCTACCTTTTGAAATTATTTCCAGCCACATAGGATATCCCAAAAGTCTAGTTTAACAAATAAAACTTAGATTGATATAAAATACCTTGAATTATCAACCGTGAATTAACTGTTACGTTATTTCATAATAGGCTGTTGAAATATTGAACTTTGTTATTGCAAATGGAATACACTAACCGTTCTGAAGTGTTAGGATCGGTAGTTGAGAGTACAGAAAGAAGTCGATCCGGTGTTTCTAAGATTCTTAAAAGGTGCAAATATCAGTCTACATTTTACATCTCTTTCTCAGAAAATTCTTTTAGGTAGGAAATGGAAATCCATGAACATTATAGACCTAGATTCTGGAAGAGCCATAACGATTGAACTATTCTATTTTGAGATCTTATGCTATTTCACTAAGTAATCGCCAGAATTTTTTGAGGTTTTTTTAAGTCACCAGTATCTGATGCGAGCGGCTTCTCTTATTAATGGTTTACGAGGAGCTCTTCTTCCATTTGATCTAGAGGTTGGCTCTGATTTATATAAACAAAAATTGTATTGCTAGAAAAATAGCGTATATCATAATTTTTGGGATGTAGGAATAGAATGCGTGAATTTCAATTTACCCAGAAGTAGGTGGGCACGAGTTTCTGTGGATCCACATTTTCAATTTTTTTTAAGACAGACAAAAACCACTTACATAAGGTATATATTGGACAAGTGGTTTTGTAAAATGGTGATGGTTATCAGATCAATTCTTTTTCAAATGAAACTTTACAGCTCAACGATAATTAGATTTTTAAGATTGGAATTAGAACCTGCAATATCTCTTATGTTTCTCAGAAACAAAATCCAGATATCCGTTGTAACACTAAGGATGGAATTGCTGGTATCATTGTCAGAGTAGTTTTTGATGAAATATTTGTATGACATTAGATAGTACGAATAGTACAATTGAATGGTCAGCAAGATCTCGAGAATTGAATTACTTCTTTTGGGAATATCTGTATAACAGAAAAACTGAAAAATACGCTTCAATAGCAAACCAAACGAAAAATTGAAAAATACTTTCTTGACAATAGACATAAGATTGATAATAGATCATTCTAATGTTAACAAGCGTGGGTGGCTCATTGATGTGAATCATTTAGGTTGATAGATACTGATATGAGTATTCATTATAAAATTATCTTAAAAAGCATCCCACCAGTCTGCTACTTTTCTTTGATAAGAAGAAGATAAGTGGTTCTAAGCTTCCTTTTAGAAAACTTTTCTTTCTTTGAGTAAACTAAAAATTTCCAATTTTTTCCTCGTGGATAGGATTTGAGATTCGTATAGAAAAAATAAATAAGACAGGTGAACAGGTCCAGAAATGCACTCTTCTATATTTTAGCGTCACACAAAAAAAGAGATTTTTGTATTAAAATTTTGAAGCCAGGTCCAGTTTTGTCCATGGTTTTAACAAAATTTTTGATTAGCCCTAATTTGATCTGTAAAGATCGTAATATTATCTTTTTTAGGTTAAATAAAGTTTCATTCTTGACATTTTTTGCCCAGGATCGTAAACAGTTCTTAGCGGCCATATTGCTGTAACATAATGTTCATTTCTCTTTCGGCTGTTACACATAAAACACAACATTGTTTTATGTAGCCAATTTGTAGTTCTAAAACCAAAGCAACAACTTCCAAATTCGCAAAGATTACCCTTTGGTGTATTTTATCTTTTCTAACAATAGTTTCATAATGTCGTATGTTTCTCTTAAATGAGCTCCGTAAACTAAAGGTAGTGGTAGAAATTTATTTCTGTTTTAGAGTAGTATAGCCTTTATACTTGACTTCCTAGGAATCAACGAAGTGTCTCCATTCCTCTGACTTATATTCATAACCCAGTTTTAACATCAAACTCTCAATGTCATTACAGTACCCAAACGAATATATGAACTGTGACGTTCACGTTAACTTTAACGTCATAAGCAGATTCCACTCTTTCAGTCTCAAACTTAATTCTTCAGCTTTTTCTTTGGACAAATCCAAACCTCTCATGAGGTTATTAAGCTCCAATTGACTAATCAAATGCGGTGCTTGAGGATTGACGACAACTGCTTGATTTTTCTTCAATACCATAAACTGTAGAAGGCACAGGAACTTTGTCTGAACAAGAGATTGTTTTTTTTACAGAAGACCTCCGCAAAAATAACAGTCGCTTATGTGATTAGTAGATTCGCGTCATATCACAGGTTGAAATACGAGGATGTTTTGATACTTAGTTAGCCTAGACCAGTTCTATTGAAGATGATGACCGATCGGGAAGGCCAATTTCTGTGTCAGTCCCCGAAAATATCGATGCAGTTCATGACATGATTTTATCAGACCGTCGAATTGGGCTAAAAGGGATATCTGAAGCACTGAATATTTCATACGAACGCGTTCAGCATATAAATTACGTCAATTTGGACATGATAAAAATTACTGCAAAATAGATCCCAGATCCCCAAATGTTTGAATGGTGACCAAAAGCTTCAAGGGTAAAAGCATCGCGTTCGATCTGTGCTCGATTTGAAAACGATGTAGACTTATTAAACCAAATTGTTACTATGGATTCTACGATCCAGAAACAAAGCAACAATCGATGGAATTGCGACACTCTGGTTCTCCAAGACCTAAGAAGTTTCGTGTCCAAAAATCTGCTTAAAAAGTTGTGGCTTAAGTTTTTTACTACATATTGCCATTTAGTAATCATGATTGATTTTTTGGATAAGGGTAGAACAATAACTGGACATTACTATTCGACATTAGTGACCGCTCTACGGGAAAAAATTAAAGAGAAAAGACGCGGAAATCTATCCAAAGGTGTTTTGTTTTTGCAGGACAATGCCCCTGCATATGTATGAATTACTAGAACACACCTCTTATTCACCAGATTTGGCTCCGTCTGACTATCATCTCTTTCCTCAACTGAAAAAAAGTTGAAAAGGTCGTAAATTTTCTTCCAACGAGGAGGTAATAAAATCTGTGGAGGTCTGGTTTGCAGAGCAAGAAGAAACGTTTTTTTTTTTGAAAGGTGTAGAGACGTTGCAGGTTCGCTGTAATAAATGTATCCAATTAAGAGGAGAATATGTTGAGTAATAGAATATTTTGACATTGAAATTTTGTTTGGTTCTATAGTAGGCTAAAAATTTTTCAATATATCCTCGTATGTATGATAGCACTTCTTAATTAAAGTTGTAATAGCCTTTTTTGGCTTTCAGGTTTATATATAACAAAATAAGTCTGGATAATTGACACGTTTGCCTCACATTTTAAACTATTGAGCTGTCAACTAACTTTCAAAGGTGACTTGTGACATGTGGTGAGAATGAAGCAGAACAGGTGGCCGAAGAAAGCATTGATGTAGCAACCGCAGAATAGAAAGAGACAAGGACTGAGGACCTGCAAGGAAGGAATTGAACAGACCATGAAAGATGGAGCTAAAAAGCTATCTAGGAAAACTAGTGAGTAGATAGTGTCGCGTACGAAATGTAGGATGCGGCAAAGAAAGCTATACATTTGAACAAAATTTTTATTCAAAATATTAATTTGTAATTTAACCATTTCAAACTACGGAACGTACACACTTGTCACTCAAAAACTATAAAAAGAAAATTATGGTTAACACAGTTGTTGAATATCTTAGTTGAAGTAAAGATAATACTTTTTGTCGGCAGACTTCGGTCACAAAATCTGTAAGTGAGATGCTGTGAAAAAATTGTTACAATTTGTAAACAAAAGCTTGTAAAATCTAGAAAACAAACATAAAAATAACTAAATAAAGATACAAATAAAATAAAATTTCAATATACAGAACAAAACACAATGAGTAACAAAATTATAGGCAAAAGTAATAGGTAATAATTAATAAACAAGTCCATAACAAAAATTAAACCAGTATGCAGCATGTCCAGAATTAAATATTATTATTGGAATAGAAGTACTGAATAGAAGACATTTTCCAGTAAATATGCCCTAAAATTATTGCGAAATGCAGGAAAAGTAGATATCGATTTGATTTCAATTGGCAAGTGATTGTGCATTGTAAAATATTGAGCCCTTTTCTAATTCTGAACGTGGAGTAGGTAGGTAGAGGTCGTGCTCCCCTTTCCTAAGTGCAACGACCTTTCCGAATTTGGAGAGATTTCTAAGAATTTATCCCTAACAGAAATAAACCAAAACTAGGAATTACAAAGACATTAAAGCGATATTTTTGTAAAAAATTATGTTTTAAATTCAATGAATTTGGATTTACCGTCGTTATAAGCAAATGGTCGTTACAGCGAAGCTTTTAATATATGGAATCCACTGTACAATTCTTTTATTCTTAGGAATTTTTCTTTTTCTTTTGTTAATAGAATAAAAAGATAAGGGTAAGTTGCCGTAGTGTAGAGCGATGTGATATTGAATCTGCTATTGATAGGCAATGGCTTGGGGATCTATTACTCATGGTCGTCTGTTATATTGATGTTGTCCTATAAATTTGTCCCATACTTTTTCTAAATAGGTGTCCACATATTGCATGTCGAAAACGACGAACTGTTTACCAAATTTAAATATTGTCTACATTATATATGACATGATGGACACAGTTAATCCACCCTAATAAATTGGAAGTGAGAAAATTAAGGAAAATTGAGATAAATTATAAATAAATGAGAAAAAAAAAAGATATATAAGTATCTATATATAAAGAAGACTTACAACTTCTTAGTAGACGATATCTGACGATAACAAATTCTGTAACATCGAAAATGAAATTGCTTGGATAGAGATGACAAACATCAGCTACATATATATGCCGACATTGTTTATATATATATAGCTACTGGGTCGCCAAACATATCAAATTTTTATTCCAGCTACACTTCAATACATTTTTTTGAAACTATTATCGTTTTAAGAAAAGGATGAATTTTTTATTCTGGATGCAATTTACTCATTAATATCAAACTCATTAACTAAACGTCACTATGTCCACAATTTAACGTATCTTTTATAATGAATAATTCGCGTTATATAAGAAGTAACGCAACAGATTCATTGACCTAGAGAAAAAGACAAAATGAAATATTTCGCTTGTTTTAAAATTAGAATGAAGACATTATTAACCACGACTTTTTTAGCGCAATTCATCAAGGCAATTTATCTTGAGTCCTTGAATAGCGAAAGTTTTTTTATAGATACCTCATAAAATAGAGTGAAATTTAGTTAAATAATGAGGGAAAATGTTTTTCTGTGATCATTGCGATAATGCAGTAATCATAATCTACCATGTTGCTTAATGATATAAACAATTCATTATTTTGTTTCAAATTTCTATGAGTCAAATGTCTCTTTTATTACGTTATTATAGGTTTAATCTGAACATGTTAAATTGATTACGTTCTTTCCTGATATTTTTAAAACAGGCATACGAGGGTTGCTACTAAAGTTTTAACAACAAATAAAAACAAAATTCTTCTCCATTATTATCAATATACTTTTGCATTCGTTTGAACCAATTCTCGAAGCATTTTTTTCATTCTGATTGATGTACATGTGATTTGAACGCATCAATCGCTACTTCAGGTATAGAAAAACGTTGACCTCACAAATATTTTTGATCTGCGGGAATAAGAAGAAACTATTAGGTGCCAAACAAGGACAGTACGGCGAATAACCCATAAGTTCGATGGTTCGTCTATTCAAAAACGATTTTCTTTGAAATGATGTATGAAAGCTCGCATCGTTGTGGTGAAAAATGATTTGTTTTGTGCGATTAATCCCTCGACTTCTGGTAAACAAATGCTGATGTACAATGTAGAATTGACTGTTCTACATTGCTTCAATGGAAAGGTGACATTTTCAGTTATCCCAAAAACCAGCGACCATTTGCTTCTTGCTTCTTGCGCGAACAACTTTTGCTGGATTTACCTCTTTTTGAAAGACCCATACAGTCGATTGCTGTTCATCTTCGGGTTCATATACATAGATCCATGACCCGTTGCCTAACACGATCTTATAGACTTCTTTCGAAGCACCGCTGTTGAATTTTAACAGCATTTCTTTACAGGTCACAGTGCTGCATCTTTTCAATTAAAGATGATGATGAGCAGTTTATTAACTGCTGTTGATACTTGTTTCAAGTACAAGCTAGGATTCAGATGTGTTATTGTTGTTATTATAATTTGGTAAATGGTTTCGTTCTTTGTCTATTTTCCTTTTATGCTGCAAATTTTGATATCAAGACACTATCTTATTTTGTCTGACATCCTATATACTGTAAAGAAATTGATACATGGGTAAACAGAATCAAAAATTATTTATGAATAATGGAAATGTTCAGACGTATCAGTAGCGTTCAGATAGAACTATGTCATTCTGTACAGTTGCTGCTAACACAATGACGCTTCCTTAGGGATACTGTTTCTAAAGTCTAAAATCTTGATTTATCGTTACTAGAAACTCCTATTAGAATATAATATTATCACTGACTGTAATATTTCTCATTGCTCCTGTATCTAAAAGCAGAATCAATTTGTTGCTATCTATACTGACCCTTTAGCTTCTGCGTCGCTTAAAAACGACCCCGAGGTATTGCTCCACCCTCGTAATCAACCCGTCTAGTTTCCCCGAGACTTAGGCTCTTACAAGAACTACGTAGATCCACTAGATAGCCAGCCACGATTACAGCATATGATTTTCCGCTTCTTGACAACCATCTTCTTGAATTATTCTAATTCTGTTGTATTTGGAAGCTTTTATAATTGCTTCATTATCAAGCTCGGCAGTTTGGACTTCGACTAATGGTTTAAAATAGTCTAAACAAAGCATTCTTCACATATTTGGGTTACGTCTCTAATAAAGTCAACGATTCCCAAATATTTCATCATTTTATTTAATATTGATTTATAAGCAAGATTAATACAAGTTATGTAGATGTTCGTGATCATATGACATATCTATCTCCTTCTTCAGTTGCTAGAAGTAGTTAGCTTATTTAAGGATTAGCGCTGGAATTCCATCTAAAACATCTTCGTGATATAAATTATAATATTAGTTATTTGCTATATTTTATTTTAAAAAGCTATCAGCCCTATAAATATCATATATGTAATCGTACATATTGTCTTATTAGTCCTTCCTAGTTCCGCTGCTGACCTTACAGTTGAAATTCACATAAGAAAATTTTTTGATAACTTTGTCAGAGGCCGTTAACTTTTCAATGTGAGTTAGCTGTGAGAATCAGGAAGAATATTCAGTGTTGAGAGTTCGCAATATAAAAAAATCTAAATTACTCAGTAATGATATAAGTATTAAGTGTCTACTTAATAATATTTTTTATATTGGCGCATATATTTTCAATGGAACTTGGGCTGTGATCGTCGTTTTATGCCGTTTCACTCATAGATTATATCTTTTAATTTGTCCATGGGGAATTATTAGTTTCTTTTTAAAGCTTCATAAATTTAAAGATTTTACAACGAACATGAAATTATGATTTGTTAAGATTCATACAGGGTAATTTGTGTGATAAAGTTTAGTGCCTCCTTTGTCCTTCAAGATATCAATTTGAAAATTCGAAGGATTATAGCCATCAATAGTCTTCACATTTTAAAATTACTTACAATCTTACTGTTCCAGAATGCTGTGCCATATGAAAGTTACCTTCTATAAAGTAAAACACCCTATATTTTATTGCATATTTGGAATCAACTTGATTTTTACATTAGAATGATAGGGGATTATACGAGGTATTTAGAAAGTTCTAATTTTCCATAAAAATCGTTACAAGTTCAATACCCTGTACAATATAAGGGAAATTCAAGAATTCAGTAGTACTGGAAATTATAGAAAATTATTTATTGAGTCTGATACAGGATGAATCAAAGTACTAATATATTATTTTCTTAGTTATTTAAAATGTAGGTAAATACTGGGTAATTTATCTACATACTTTTGTTGATTGGATATGATTTATTTCCCAAAAACTGACATTTTATCACTGCTGTTTCATATTGTAAAGGTTAAATTGCAAATACAAAGAAAAAAACGAGAATATCACCAATAAATTACAAGACTGAAACATTAAAAGACTTTCCTATTCCATACTGTATACGTCCACGGCTTGATTGCCACAATAGGTGTTCAAGATGACCTTCAAAGACATCTATGCATTCTTGAAAGATATAATTGGAAGAGTTACCCACATTACGGAGCATTTCTATAGAAATACTTTGAAATTCATTCCGTATTCTCTCCATCATGTTATCCCTTGTTGTTGGATGAACCTTGGTGGCCAAAGTACCGTACCTCTTCCGATTCGTCTTCCAGGAATAGTTGATGCAGCTTACTATTAATTAAGTGATTGGCGTGAACGAAATAGAGAATTGGAATACATCACAGCATTCAAATGTTCCTCAAAAAATACGGTCCTACTACATATTCACCAACGATACCTTCCCACACATTCAATGACCATCTAGTTCGACTCTGTGTTACCATGTAATATGGATTAGTTGATGTACAATAGTGAAAGTTTCTTCAAACAGAACATAGTCGAAAAAGTCTCGCTGTTAATTAACTTTTCGTAAAGCCTACCTTCAAAATGTTATTTTTCTTTTTTCTTGCTGATTAAATTATTAGATATAGGTATACAATCATTATTTTGCACAGAACAATCAAAATATCTCAAGAACTAATAATTTTAGTTAGTAGTACTTTTCGATACTCACATAACATAGTCAGTGATTCATTTGAAAAAACCAAGAAATTAATATATTAGTATTTTGATTTATCTTGATCATACTCAATAAATATTAACGAAATGAATAATTCTCTACAATATCCACTACTATTCGAATACGTTGGCCGTAACTCATCTTCATTTTTGATTTCCTTTATATTATACAGGGTATTGAACTTGTTAAGATTTTTATGGAGAATTAGGTATAACTTTCTAAATACCCTATATGATATAGCCCTATATCATTGTAATGGGGAAGTCAAGCTGATTTCAAATATGGGATAATATGGGAGTTTAATTTTTAAAAAATGTAGCTTTGATATGACACACCATTCTGGAGCATCCTGTATGATTGTTAATAATTTTAAAATGTGAAGGCTAATAATGGCTATAATCCCTCAAATTTTCAAATTGATATCTCAAAAGTTAAAGGAGGTAATGAATAGGTTATAAACTATGGAATTTATCAAAACTATGTTTGTTAGTTTTTTACGTATCGAACAAAGAATAGAATTTCATGTGTAGAAGTATTGTCTAAATAAAACATTTTTCTTCTTTTAGTGAAAAATTTCCAGAACTTTCTATACAGGGTGAAGTAGATTTCCTTAATTTGGAATACATGAATTGAGTTAATTTTTTCTAAATTTGTTAGTTTGTAATAAGGACATATAAGTCAAGACACTGAATAGGATGTTTTATTCGAAATTGCAGTAAGTTATTCTATACCTGACGACAACTATTTCTGCACGTGATCATTTTGTTAGTAAAAATATTTGTGTAGTTAAGAACGAAAGTCATAATTAGAGGTTGTCTCGTAAATTATATTTGTAACAAAACTAAAGGAAACCAATCACCAAAACAATTCCAACAGAACTACAACATTTCCCTTTCTTCTTCTTTCTAACATAGATGACCATATTAGTAGGCTATTAGTAGCCTGTGCATTGCCAGCAAGTCTTCCCTGAAAGATGAAAACCAGCCATACCAGCCAGGTATACGTTTTTCTATGTCTCATTCTCTTTGTTCTCCTATAAAAAGTTTTCCATGACTTGTTAATTCCGCTCGCAGGTATTTAAAATGATTTACGTTTTCGATAATTTTTTAGTCGATTTCCAACTTACATCGTATCGGTTCTTTAGACGTCACTAGACATCTGGTTTTCTCGGTATAAGTTTATTTTATTCTACAGATTTTTCGGATATTTGTTTGATAATGGATATTGCATCGATGGTGGATCTGTTCTTTCAGAAGCCTTGTTGTTCTTCTCGTATACTTATATCTTACAGTATAGTTTTCGTGAATGCTTTTAGAGTTCTGTCAAGCAGTGTTACTCCTTGATAATTAATTCCTAACATAACAAAATATTTTTCTTTCCTTAAAACAAATTATTATATAAAATATTTCATAAATATATGGGAAAGAAAACTATAGAAAGAAATTAGAAGGTTGATGTTGAGAAGTCAAAAGAAGTAAGGAAAGGAAAGGGAAATTTACAGATCAACATAAAGACATAAAGACATGGGTAATGGGTTCACTATAACTTCTTGCGTATACATTATTATGGAAGAGGTAATCAAATGAGTTTTCATATAAAATAGAGCTGACACAATATTATTGTATAAACCAAATGAATATGCAACACTTAATAACTAGGTCAGTGTAAATTATTCTAATCAATACTTATAACTAGATTAATAAATTATTTTGATGGAATATAATGCAAAGGTTTATTGTACTACATACGAGGATATATTGAAAAATTCTTAGCCTTCTATAGAACCAAACAAAATTTCTATGTCAAAATATTTTATTACTCAACATATTCTCCTCCTAATTGGATACATTTATTACAGCGAACCTGCAACGTGTCTAGACATTAAAAAAATGTTTCTTCTTGCTCTGCAGACCAGACCTCCACAGCTTTTATTACCTTCTCGTTGGAAGAAAATTTACGACTTTTTAAACTTTTTTTCAGTTGAGGAAAAAGATGACAGTCGGACGGAGTCAAATCTGGTGAATAAGGGGGGTGCTCTAGTAATTCAAACCCTAAATCACAACATGAGATTTGTGTGCAGGGGCGTTGTTCTGCAAAAACAAAACACCTTTGGATAGCTTTCCGCGTCTTTTCTCTTTAATTTTTTCCCGTAGAGTAATGTCGAGTAGTAATCTCCAGCTATTGTTCTACCCTTATCCAAAAAATTAATCATGATTACGCCATGGTAATCCCAAAAAACTGAAGCAAGAACTTTTCCAGCAGATTTTTGAATACGAAACTTCTTAGGTCTTGGAGAACCAGAGTGTCGCCATTCCATCGATTGTTGCTTTGTTTCTGGATCGTAGAAATGTACCCAAGTCTCATCCATATTAACAATTTGGTTTGAGAAATCTACATCGTTTTCAAATCGAGCACAGATCGAACGCGATGCTTCTACCCTTGCACGCTTTTGGTCAACATTCAAACATTTGGGAATCCAATTTGCAGCAATTTTTCTCATGTACAAATTGACGGGAACTATGATAAACGCGTTCGTATGAAGTATTCAGTGCTTCAGATACTCGTTGTAACCCAAATTGATGGTCTGATAAAATCATGTCATGAACTGCATCGATATTTTCGGGGACTGACATAGAAACTTGCCTTCCCGATCGGTCATCATCTTCAATGGAAAATGTACCTCTTTCGAAGCCTGCAGTCCAATTTTTCACGGTCGCGTACGAAGGACATTGATCACCAAGGGTAATAAGCATATCTTCGTAAATCTGCTTACCTCTTACCCCTTTTAAATACAGGTACTTGATAATGGCTCGATTCTCCAATTTTTCGATTTTCACAATTTTTTGACGTCAAACTTTACACTGACACTTCTAATAAGTTATTGTTCGTTGGTATGGTAACGCAATATTTTGTTTGTGCATGGAACTACTCTAGACTAACTAGATATCAATACATCCTCATAACGAGTAGATGAGAAACTAAACAGAACTAGAAGGCGATAAAGAAGATGTAGTTAAAATAAAAATTCGTTGGTCATAACCTCAGAAAAAAGGACAAAAGATGGATCCTAACTATTACAAATTGGAGACCCTGAAAAAAAAAGGCACATAAAGACTACTAAGGAGATGAGTCAACCATTTGAAGGAAAACGCCTGATCTAGATGGATAAATAAGTCAAAACCTGATAAGATTCAGAAAGGTTGAGGAAGACCTATAACTAAAGATGGAACGATATAAACTAATTATATTGATAGGTGAAGGCTCGGCATGTACATACTTATTAATTTTAAAATCGGGAGATACTTGGTTATCCTCAGCGAAAAATTTTCGGTCGGTGTCTTGTGGAAACTTTTATTCGATAAATACTTTGCCCCACTTTATTTAACTTACTCTGTTAGTTTGTCTGTCTGTTAAGATGGATTTTTCCAACCAAATTTTCATTCTAAACAATATATCGACTTAAAATCATTAGAACAATTAATGGAATATTTAATAATATCATTTGCCTTGATTAATTTTTTTATTCAATAGAATGTTATAGAGCTTTTAAATTAAACTACGAAATTCTAGGAATAGAAGATGCTACAAGATATGGGGAAGATTTATAATTTCCTCAGCGTTACTAATTTCAAAGAGATATTTATTAATAGGAAAATTGAACCGATAAGAGGAAAATTAACTCGATATGGATCTATAATGAATATTATAGAGTGTTTGCTTTTATTGAAAAGGTAGTTGATCTACTTTGAAAATAAGATATCATCCAACATATATTTAATTGATATTTGTGTGTCTTTTTCTGTTATAGGGTGAAAGTAATTTGAATGAAAGCAAACCTACAAACTATTTCCCTTAAATATGAGACACATGTATTTTTAAATATTTTTCAATTTTCTATAAACCACGATATATAAAGGGTCATTCAAGTTGCATACAAAGATGAAGCTTAAAGATAGGATGTTGACGGGTGTATATATGTTTATATAGAAAGAAAAGAAAACTTGTCAGAGATTAATTATTTCAATTAATAATTACCTAACCTAATCTAATCTAAGCCAGGGGGACAAATGGACAAATAATCGTAATAATTGGATCGAATCTGTTTCAGATGAAGTTAGGTTTGGTAATTATTTGATATTTATTGAAATAATCACTCTCTACCAATTTTTCCTTTCTTTTTTATTCTTTCTAACGATTCTCTAGCGATTAAAAAAAATAAACTTCCAAGTCCATCAGGGACCCAACAGAATAAATTAAAATCGTTATCATATAAAAACTAATTACTCTCTAACGATGTTTCTTTTCTCTTTTATCCTATCTAACGATTAGCAGCAACTAAATTTCAAAATTATTAAATCAGGAGGCCAACAACAACAACAACAACACGGAAGTGTTGACTGTCGTATGGTTAAGTTCTCTCCTTATACAACGGTTGTCAGAAAAGTCCAATCTAAAGATGTCAGCATTTATCATATAAGTTTGAAAGTATATTTGCGCAAGCAATGAGAAATTTTCTAGACTAGACACTGTATACAGAGACTCTGCACTATTATTTGCGATCGGGCAGCTGAATTTAAATCAGGCCGTATCAACTTCTGGGACGGCATAAATATGCGACAACCAGCGATATCATCAAAAAATTCCAACAAATGGTACTGGACGGTCGTTGATTTGAGGTTAGACCTCTAAAAAGAAGCTATCAGCATACTGAATAGTTATGCATACGAAAGCTACCCGCGCATTGGGTAGCGTGTTTACTTACTTTGGACCAAAAGCGCATTCGAATAATCATTGTTCAGTTTTTATTGACACGATTTGAGTCAAACCTTCTTCGAAAAAGGCAAAAGGAAGAGTTTTTGGAATGGACATGCCATAGGTGTTCATCGACTTTCTTCGAAACGGTGAAACCAGAATAGGCGATTATCACGGGTCATTACTTGATAATGTGGAAGAAGAAATTATAAATAAGCTACCGCATTTGTAGTAATGAGACTAATACCGTAGTCAAATGATCTATTGTTCAATTTTGACTGAAATATGGTCAATAATATACTTGAAAGAATTTACTTGATTCAAGATAACGATTTTTTATGAAATAAATCATTTATATGAACCTTTATTCAAATGATGTGTTAAATTTGAAAGAGCTTCAATGCTTAATGGTTCTTGAAAGCTGTTTCTTTAGTTGGTAGATTAAATCCCATCAGAGATCTGAATCAAAAAGACAGAAAAACTTGTAAATTATTACATATCACAGATGAGAAAATGATATATTATTTAAAACGCAGTAAAAAGTAGAAAATGAAATTTGAAAATAAATTTTAACTTTATGCAATGGCTCAGTTCTTAGCGCATTATTAGAAAGTTATAGTTACCTTATTGACTAACTTTCTCCTGAATACTTTTCCAACATTCTTATCATTAGCCTCAAGTCATTTTCAGAGACCAATTGTATTAAGATTTACTACAAAAAATATTTATTATTAAGTTACTCTAAATGAACTGTACTTTTTCACTTATGTCATACAATTGGGCAAAAAATTTCAATCGATCATTGCAGATATCTTTATTTCTATTACAAACAAGTCAGTTATTACTATTTCATAGCAAATTCTAATGCCTACAATCTTAGTCCGAAACATTTCCATATATTTCAGAAAAAGTGATAATTAATAATGCTCTTAATAATTTTTACTCAAACCTAAATTTCACATATTCTAAGAATAAATTTTTCAAATGTCTAATAAAATAATTTATATTGAAAAGTGAAGGCTTGCCTTTTGGTTGGTAATTGGAATCCCTATGGTATTGGAACTTTTCTTGAGTTCCCAAGTAATTTTCTTTATTTAATAGATGAATATTCAACTCTTAATAAGTTTCATAAGCACAACTTTTGAACAAAATATTCGTTACTGGTCTTATAAACTACTGAACGATATATTTATATTATTATTTTCACAAGTTGATTCATTGACACCGAGGCTATTAGTTACATTAGATTTTTTTTTTAAATCTCGTTCACCTTGAATGTCAATTGTAAAAATGATGAAAGAACAATTTGTTATTCGTATTTTCTATGGATTCACCTACGCAGTTACGAAATAAAAAAAATATAAATCGTATAGTCAAAATATTATTCTTAAAAAAAATGAATGTCATTGATCTCTTATATAAAATCATTCTAATGAAATAGCTAAAATATAATGAAAATCCAAGAAACTGAAAATAAAAGTATGTATTCGTTAAAAAGCCAATCGAATAATTTTAAATTGGACGGCATTATACGCTGTTATTTAGACAGATGCACTAACTGAATATCAAATTATAAAACGTAACTAAACGAGTAAAATACACCTGCTTGTGAGGGAGTTTGGTTTAAGCAGGGTACCAGACGTTAACAGAGCTCTTTTTATACCCCATTCGTCTATTAGAACTTTGGTAATCTTTTATCTGACGCAACACTATCCTTGACGATTTTTTGTGTTTAAAACCACATGCTGACAAAACTTGACGCAATGTTTCTAAACTTGCATAATTGTATTCTGGATAATTTGCTACCGTTTGCTGTATTACTTCCTCCTTGAAGAGTTGATTCCATATTTTTTAAAGATATTTTAATTTGTTTGGAAGGAGATGGACAATATAATATTTTTTAAAAAATCTGAGTTTGGTTATTTAAACTTTCTGCTATATATAATTCTGACTGAAAATCTGCCACCATGACGTTTTATGCACTTATCGTTCCAAGACAATAGTTGTTTGAAAGCGATAACTTATCAGGACAAAAAATCACGTCAAAATGCATTGGAAGTATTTATTCCAGACAATGTAAATTCATATCCACAATTGTACAAAAAAATTTTTTTGTATTTCGTGTATAAAATTTATATTTTTTGACACATTCGAAACAATTTTTTACGCACTTAATACAAAAAGGTAGGTTTCGAGTTGGCTGAGCTGTAATTGCAAGCTGCGTCGAAAGCTCCATTGGAATTTATTATAGAATTCAGGTCAATGATTCCCAAAATGGTTCAGGCGCACCCCCAGGGCACAACGGGGAATTCTAAAAAGGGATTGTAAGTACTTGAATTATCTGATTTTTTAGAAGTTAGTAATATGGAGTAAATCTATCAACTAAAACTGGTAATAAGTATTTTGAAAGTGGTTTACGAGGAAAAAAAAAGGTTGATCACTTCTGATTTCAGGTAAAGGATCATGTTCCGATATTTTTTCGATTAGGGGCATAATATGCCCTCGGGGAACAGTTGATATTTGTTTTGATTTTTTGACCTCACCTCACCGTACCAATTAATGTTAATTTTGTAATTTGTGTACTATTCCTAAAAATTTTTGAAAATTGCTGCATATTTCAAAGTTTGACATTTAATAACTATTATGCATTTGTGTTTCAGATTTATGAGTGTACCAGTCAATTCATGGTAAGTGTATATACTATTAATATTTGGCTATCAATAAGATGTAATAATAAAAATTTCTAAATCATCTACAGTGGTTAACATTCGATCAAATTCGATCACTTTTTGTTCTTCACAATTATATTTGATAAGTTGAACATGGAGGCTCAGTTTACCTCCACAATTTTATCTACTTTTGCAGTTACCACAATTTAAAATTGATTCCAGTTTCCGCTTCTATAGGTCTTTTCAACGACTCCATGAGTGACTATTAATGATAACCATCAGTTAAACTGATTATTGGATTATCTGCTTTGGTAATCGATTTATCTGAACATATTGATATACTTTTCCTCATTTTGCCTCGTTGTTTTGCCTCGCGACACAATTTTCATTTGAATTCCGTCAGATGGGGTGAAATTAACAAGCAGGTGCGAGATTAATCACCAGATCATTCTTCAGAGATTTGAATTTAGCGCCAAAAGAATCATGCTAATCTATTGATTCTAATTTTAATTAAAAGCAGACAGGTGAGTGAACCGGCATGTTATGAACAGTTTTTAACTTTTTTTATTATCTTGTATTTCTAATCTAAAAGTGAACATCTATCAAAAATCTATGAAAATATTAATATTTATTTGGACAACTAAACTTTCATGTCTTAACAGCAATATATTTGAAGCAAGGTCTAATCAATACATTCATCACTCTAATTTTTACATTAGTATAATACGGGTTAGAGTAATCAGCCATATGAGGGCAAACTGATCATAATCCAGTAATAAATTTCACCCCATATTAAGAGATTAGAAGCAGGTTTCCTACAAAATCAAATTTGAAAATAACTAATAAGATAATTGGTCCATTTGTCGAACAAGTTCAAAGTGCTTAGGCTTAGAAGAAGTGGAAGAAAAACTGAAAAAACTCACTGAAAATGAGGATAAAGCTTTTGTTGAAGCAGCTATGGAGAGAAATGAAGGTTTTCTTTAACTGACTTGCATTACTTAGCCAAAAGCTACTTGGATAGTTAAGGATGTGAAATTACGAAGTTCAAGGAAAACATGCCTAGCTCAGATTGTATCCGACAATTGATGGAAAGACACAAAAGGGACATAGGTCAAAAATTTGCAGTAAATATATAAAAGCCACGTGGTTTTCGGAGAAAGCATAATCCAATATTTCTATAATTTCAAAGAAATCCTCAAGAACCTTCCTGCTACTGGTATATTTACTTAAGAAGAGACAAAGTTACGATTCTGGAAAAATAAAAATGCTTCATACTTCAGTCGAAAGTAGGTACTTTTGTCCCTAGTAGCAGGGTCAAAAGTTTGACATTTATTCTATGTAAGTTGGGAGGATATTTCAATTCGTGGTCCGTGTAGTTTATACGATTTTTCTTCATAGCCGGTCGGGGCAGGCATCAAAAACATACTTCATCAACATTTAATCTTGAAAAAAAAAAATAAAATGAACAATGTACTTTCGACCGCATATAAAGAGAAATCGTATACCCTACACGGTCCAACAGTTGAAATCCCGGCCCTGCGCGTCATGATGTACTGTATTTCATCGGGGTACGAAATATCCAAGACACATCTGTAATTTCACTATAACAGCAATTTAAATAATGATATGCGGTTCTGGATCGAGAACCTTTCTTCCTCTTTTATGTAATTTATAAAGTAGTGAAAATGTGAAAACAGTAAACAAAAATAGGCAAAAAAGGTGAAACGGGCTGCTGCAATGAGAGGTACTGGCCCGATATAACCGTACACATCGTGAATGGATTGACGCCCAAACTTTTTCGGATTGGTTTAAGTCTGCTTTTTCACCCTACGCCAAACGTTTACCACACCGAAAAGTTCTTATTGGAGATAATCTTTCATCACATTTCACAGGAAGTATTCTATGTGTGCAGTTTTTCTTTGCCTGCCAAAAAACTCCACCCACATCGCACAACCTTTGATTGTTGGCTTTTCCATCTTTTCAAGGTAGCCTGGAGATCGGTTTTGAGGAACTAGAAAAAAGCACATCTTTGACAAACATTTGTAGATAATAAATATTTTCCACAATTTTACTTATCATAGAAAAATATTTAATAAATTCTTTACAAGCAACATGAATCTATTATATCGATCATGAACGCGGTCTTCGAATACCATGTTAGTAACTTATTCGTGAATTATCCACAGCACCAGTGTTTCACGGCTGCGCCTTCTAGAATAAATATAAAAGGACACAAATTGATTGTAGAACCAGGGAGAAGTGTTGAAACTTATGGTACAGAATCATCCAGTAAGTCAAATGTCTATGATCTGGTGGCTAATAAAGATTCAGACGCTGATCCTAAGGAAGTTGAAGCTAGTGAAGAAAGAACCGAAACCGAATATTTTGAGCTGAAAAGAAATAAGATTTCGCCTGGAAAATTGCTGCTGGTTCGAGTTCGTTATGTTGCTCTAGTGCAAAACGTTGATGAAAAGAAAAATGAGATAGAAGTGCTTTATAACAATATAGCTTTGGAACGTATAATAAGAAGAATCAACAGAAAGGGCTTGTTATGTAACAAAAGTCACCAATGCTCAGCTTATGCCGATCATGTGGCGTTGATAGCAAGAAACAAAAGAAAGCTTGAAGAAACGACAATACAACTAAGTACACACCTCATTAATGTCAAAACAAAGTTTATAGAAATAAAGAATAAATGTGGAAGTGAAACATAAAAGAAAAGGAAATAGAAATAAGGAGTGTCAAAAGTAACAGCTGTGCAGGCAGTCTTAGAAAAATATTATCATCGATAAAGATATCCAGATCTATGAATTCGAATTCATAAGACAATTTTGACAACCACTCTGACATACTGTGAAACTTGGATAATGACAAATGAAACTAAACAGAAATTGATTATTTGGGAGAGAAAAATATTAAGAGTAATTTTTGGAGTAAAGCAGACAGATTTAGGATGGGAGAGAAGATAAACCATGAAATTTACACACTTTTCAATAAGTTACCAATTAGTGCGTTTATAAAGATAAGAAGGTTACAATTGCTAGATCACTTAGAACAGACTGTTAAAGCTATTTGCATGGAAGATACCAGAAGGCAAGAGGAAAAAAGGTAGACCAAAGGAAAGAAAAAGCATCGGACCGAAAAAAGTAGTATAGAGATATTACAAGGCTATGGACCTGAATGGTCTACATATAAGTCTGTATGAACTGAATCTAAAAATTTAATAAAATATTCGATTGAAAAAGCTTGAAATTAAGTAAATTTTTGTTTGTATTTCTTTACTTATGATTTCCATTTAACAGCAAGACATTTTATCTTATTTTGTCGAGTATTTTGTTTAATTAGTTTATTTGGAGAAAATGCATATTTCTTCAAGAAAATCTAGTTTATTGATAATAGTTGGTAGTTTTAAACATAAAAATGTCTTATGATCAATCTTATCCTTAATGAACAATTTCACCCCAGAAGATTAGAAATGGGATTAGATATTTGTTGAATGTGGTCTAAAATATAAACGACAACCTCTCTTCAGTCACAGTATGGGATTGTTCTTGAACTTCTTTCTTATTATTATTGTACTCTTCACTCGTAAAAATCTCTCATTCTGGAAAATTGGAATGTTTGATATTTTCTACACAATACCGCCTGCTCTGCAATAAGAAAGAAACTTTGATAAAATTAACACCAAGAAAAATTTTTTAATTCTATACTTTCGCGGTCTCTAGAAAATCGAAAAATCATTCGATTTCGATTAATTTGGTTTAAAATCTTCTTTTTTGCGGCGAATTTACGAAAAAAATTATGGGAATAAAAAACAAATGAAAATTTATATTGGTTTCAAGGCTTTAAAAGTTCATGAACATGTACTCATTCACGTATAATTGTTGATACCTATTTTCCAAATAATCAGTAATAATAAGTTGTTATTTTTTTTTCATAATCTATACCAAAAAACGAGAAAATTGGAAAAAAAATTATACCAAAAATGTTCATTTATCAGGTTTTTACAATTAAAAATAATAAAAATTTCAAATATCAAATTTTGAAATCATAAATATTATTTTAAGTTACTTAGTTACATAAGTTACATAGTTTTTTTTGTAAATATTCATTTTTTTGTGTAGACCAAAGACATAAGTATAATTTGACTATGTACATAAATTTTATGTACCATTATTAATGTAAACCATTAATTAATGTAAAAAATTAATAAATAAACATTATTATGTGATTTTAATTTTTGAAAATATTCTTTTTTTCTTTGTAAATTAAAAAAACCATATGAACTTCGTTTTATGCTTGGCACAAAAGTTATGAACGATTATATTTCAAGAAGTGCATTTATGACCACATTTAAAGTCATAAAACTATATGAAATCTCCAGGTAAGATATTTTCCATATTTTTTTTCATAAATCTGCCGTTAAAACGAATATTTTTTGGAACAAATTCATCGAAATCGGTGCTTTTTTGATTTTTTAGAGCGTTTATGATAACATTTTGAATCAGAAAACTTTATGAAATCTTTAAGTGAAATAAAAAATGATTAAACAAACAGTTTCAATTTTTTTCCAAAATGTTCGTTTTTTGTGTAGATTAACAAAAAATATATGAACTGCATTTGATGCTTTGTAAAAAGTTATGAACGATTATATACGAAGAAGTGCGTTTATGATCACATTTAATGTCATAAAATTATATGAAATCGCCAGGTGAGAAATTTCCCATATATTTTTTCATACATCATTCCATACATAATAATGAAGAAAATTCATCGAAATCGGATGATTTTTCGATTTTCTAAAGCTAAAAAAGAGGGGACCGCGAAAGTATAAAATTATCATAAATTTTAGTCGATCAACTAAACCTCAAATGACGATCTCAAATCCTTTTCAAACTTGAAATATTTACTCAGTGCGCCGCCTATGAATCAGTCCCAATATTTCATTTGTCTACATATTCCAGTTGTTGAGTTCTGGGTCTGAATTTTATGTTATGATCTTTATACCGTTATTGTGTATACTTTTTTTTTAACTATTAATATGCTATTGTTTTGAACTGATATCTCACGGCTTGACAGGTTCGTAAAAGTATAAACGTATTTCCGTAATATACCGACTTGGAATTGTTTTCTTCCATGGAATTGCTTAATCAAGTGTGACGAATGTAACTTATCGTTGAAGAGTATAAAAACAATACTGAAGACAATAGAATTGTTGATAAGCGCAAAAAATTGATGGTTATGCTAATGTTGCACCCAAGATATACACGAAATAAATCAAATCGGCGGAAACGAAATGGTTACTTTTACTCTGTGTGCGTAAATGTGATGGTTCACTGAAAAATTTTTTCCAACATAGAATTCTTTAAGTCTATACACTTTGCTTAAACTTTTCAAATAATAGTTACCGACTTAAAATAGGGTTTTAGGTATGCAATGGCATCTTCGTCTGGAAAAAATCTCTCTCCTGTTATCGAAATTTTGAGGTTAGGAAACACGAAAAAGTCGCCGGAGGCTAGATCTTGTGAATACACTTCAATTCGTGAAGCTTGGTCGTGTTGACTACCGAAGTGTGAGATGGTGTTGCCCTTTTTTTGAAAGCAGTTTCTTTTTCTTAAAATTGATTTGTTTGCTATAAGTTTCAGAAAGAGATAATGAAAGGAAATATATACAAATAGTAATTGATTTATATTAGATATAGTATATGGTCATATCGTTGTATATAGTTCTACGTAGTCGTATACAGAAGGGTATATGTATATAATTAGGTATGTATAATTGTACTGGGTCCTTAACGACCAGCTGAATCGATATGCATGTGGGAAGGTACTGGGACTAGTTTCTACAAAAACTAAAAAAATTAAAAATGGGGGTTGCCATTTGAAAAAAAGTGTTCGAGGTTTTTAGATAGCGAAATTCGACACCATTTTCTGAACACCTTATATAAATTTTTGTTAAGCTTTTCACAGAAAGTTGTAAATGTTATTCGTCCAAATCCCGAAAATATTATACCTGACTCACTTAAACTTAGAAATATAATTTTTTTAGTGGAGGGCTGCATATGTCCAAAAATTCCGAAAATGTGAAATAATTAAAAAATGGTGGACATTAGGCATACTCATATAAAGTTATATTGAAGTTTCACGTAGATTCCAAACATTTAATAAAAACCATAGCATTCCTCACTTCCGGTATAACCGGAAGGTTCAAAAGACTGAAATTATTTTAGCATTTTGGAAAACTGATGCAAGCAAATTTTGATAACACTAGTCACAGAACTTTCCCATATACATTCAGCTCGTCGTGAAGGACCCTGTATATAGTAGTGATGTATATAGAAATTGTATTTAGTGTTATTATAAACTCAGTGATCCAGAAGATGTCGTTCATCTTCCACCCTGTATTTCCGATTGAGGTAAGTCTTTATTTCCATTAATCACCGGAGTCGGCTTAAGACGTTATCCTTCAACGTAACCACACCACAGAGTAAACAGTTTGTTCAGAATAAAAATTATGACAACCTTTGTGTCTATAAGAATCTTTCGTCTCCAAATTGCATGACTAAGAACCTACAACAATATTTCAGATAAAAATTACTACTTGTATATTTGTTTGTGCCTACGTCAATGCAAATGCACAGGACGCATTTGTCAGTTCTATACAAACACATATTTTGCATAGATCGACATATAGCAGTAGAGAGAATAAGAAGAGTCGAGAAGAGAACCTTCCGGGCACACTAGCCACTCTGAAGATGCCGACGTGATCGCGTTCTCGATTACGGTTTTCTCATGACACACTTCGTCGCATTGAAATTAACAACGTATATTCTTCAGAATAGTTACCTTCTCAGCGGGTAATTCAAATAGCATAAGAAATAAAAATATGTTATTGTCGAATTAATCGACTTGTTAATGGGATATTATTTTTAAAAGCAAGTGCAAGTAGAAGCAACGTTCATGATCAAGGTAGTAGAAATAATGATAAAGGGAAAAGTTCGTAAAAGAATTCCAGCTAAATCTTGCAATGCTATTTGAAAAATAAATCGATCTCATTACTAACTTCGGTAATGTGTTATTTTAAGAGATGTCAGAATATTTCATTGAAGAAACTAATAAATGTCTACATATACAGAGTATTGCATAACTTGTTTGCAAACTAAATATATGATTTTGTATCAATTCGGATTAATGATTTTTCATATGAGGTTTTGTTATGTAATTCAAATTTATTTTACCATCTCTTACGCTCAAATTTAATAAAACAAGGATTTGAAGTTAGAAAAACCAGGACAATTCAGTTTAAAAACAGGATTCATTAATAGAGTTGCTCTAGTGAAAATTATACGAGTTGAAAACTAGTTATTAAAATACAGAAAAAACACATTAGTTTGTAACAAATTTTTGAAACTTAGCTTAGTTATAGACTATAACTATTAGATATTAGATATCTATAACTTAAAGCATCTAATACATTCTAATATTATAGATTCATCAATTTTTACTATACTTTTCAACCATTAATTTCCTTCATCATCTGTGGTTGAGTAAGCAAATAATTATAAAATTGGTCACACTTCTTATCTATGTTATACACTGGCGAGCAAAAAATTGAAGTCACTTCAGAAATTGTAAATAATTCAGAAATTGCCAATAATTTTAGGAAAAGGATTAGTAGGCGCTAAAGCAAATTTTTTCCGAGACTTGACAGCTGTCATTAGCTGTAATACGATATATTAGAGTACGACTTTGACGAAAAATGCTCCTTTGCGCACATTTCCCTTGCCTGTTTTCCAGTTTACTGTTGTTTTTTTGTGTAAAAAAATTGTTGCACTGTTACAAGATGGTCGGGGACAACGTGAAACTGCAAGAATTGTTGGTGTGCAAAGGACGTACCAACGCTTTCTGGAGACTGGCCTGATCACTAGAAGACCAGGATCTGGGCGAAAAGAGTTACCACTGAACGAGATGACCGTTTTTTGGTGTCCACAAGTTTGCAAAATAGGACAGCTACTGCGGTTTCACTACGAAATCAGATGGAAGAAGAAATGTCAACGTTAGGGAATGGACCGTTAGAAGAAGACTTCATGCTGCTGGACTGTCATGCAGAAGAATGACTACATGTCTCCCGTTGCAACGCCAGCATCGGACTGCAAGATTGACATTTGCCAGAGATCACGTTCGTTGGAATGATGATGACTGGAGCTGGGTATTGTTTTCAGATAAGTCGCGTTTTTGTCTCACTGGGTCAGATGGACGTCGACGAGTGTGGCGAAGACCTGGGGAAAGATATGCTGAAGTTTGCATTGACGAGCGTCTTCCATTTGGTGATGGGTCAGTTATGGTTTGGGCGGGAATCACTGCACAAGCTCGTACTGAGTTGATCTTCATAGAAAATCGCTCCCTAATTTCTCATAGATACATTACGGAGGTGCTAGAAGACTATGTTATGCCTTTCATGGTGACTCTGGGGGAACGTGACATTTTTATGCAAGATAATGCGAGACTACATAGAATGGGAACCTCAACTCAATTCAAAGTATGTCGCACCGACTTCAAGCAGTCATCAATGCAAGAGGAGGGAATACACGTTATTAGTGTCAAGTTTTTTGTGTTCATTCCATATCTTTCCTAACAACAAAATGTTGAATTTCGCCCAAAAAGTTTCTTCTTCATTTAATTGGCCACTAAGAATTTCTTCAACTTTTGAAGGTGCTGCTGAGCCTTTATACCACAATGTTCGCAACTTATTTTCTTGATTCAGTTTTGTTAAATTCTTCTTTGTCACTGGTGCTTGCAAAAAATTTCAAGAATAATTCAGATCTTGCACTATCAACATTATTTTTGTCTATATTATACATTTCGTTAGTAAATCTTTGGATAAGATCTGTTTTCTCTTCGTTATGTCTTCCTGATCCGTCAAATGTTCAAACATATTTTGGTATTCTTCATTCTGTATTAAAATGTCGAATGGTTTGATTGTTCCTTTGCGAACAAAACCTGCTGTATAATCAGGAGAACGGAGTAAACTTCTCCTTAGTAGATGTATTGCAAATAAAACACTTCATTTTACAATTACAATAAGGAAATAGAAAAATTTGACACAGATATATAAATATTTCACCACAAACTACAACACACTGAATTAATTGTCACTACGGCACTGTACAAAAAAACTGCAGATGCAACACCTCTATCGAAAATAGAAAACAAAATGATGAAACATTCGACACTTGAAGGTAAAGCAAACTGGAGGAACAGAGTAGCTTGTAGCGTATTCCTTCTAAAATGCCCAAAGACAACCTTACCTGAACAAGAGAGAAGTAATAAATATATACATAGAAACTATGGAGACTATATAGTCTATTCTTCTGTACTAAACTTTATTATGTATAGAAAAGAAAACATTCATCAACAAGAATAATTTTACATGGAATATAATTATTATTGAGATCATAATAATTATGTAACAACGGTAATTCGACAAAAAACATTTGCTTCAAATTAAATGTATTGAACATCGTACATTTTGGAGTAGATGCTAGAAAAAGTGGTTTGCGAGATTTTTTTCTAAAAGTCATCAAAACCTATTGTCGAATATATATAAAAAAAATTAATATCCGCGATGACGGTAAAACATTTTTCCGTTTTTTTAATAATTTTTTTTACATTGTTTCGGCAATAGGAATCCACGCATACCGAGATTAATTTATTCCTATACTTATGTTCTATTTATTTGAATAAAAATTTTTTGATTCCGCTATGGCGGGACTTTCAGTGTTACCGGCTCCCCATTTATTACTGGTGCGCCATACAAAGTCTATGCTATGGACCCCACTCGAAATGATTTTCCTCTAAGATGCACCAGGGCTGCCAATGTTTAGCATTATACTCGCCAGAACTGAAAGAACTTTCTCTGCTTATTCACCTTAAATATATCTTTTACATTTATCAATAACTTTTTTTATACCTCTTTAAAAAACCCATATACTGAAGTTTGAGTTAAGATAGGTTCAGCCTGTATAAATGGGCCCGGCCAATAGCACAAAAGACGATTGTACTAACTATATATCAGTCACCAGTACAATGCACCAACATTATAGAAATCTGTTTGAAATCTCAATCGAAGTAGAATATGGCTTCAGAACGGATCGTTCATGCATGTCTTCATTCTGACACAACTAAATTAAAAAAAAAAATCACAAGAAATGCATCTTTTGTTAGTAAGTTTAACTAAAGGCTATTGCAGCATATGTATTGCCTAACAGTAATGAATAGGTTGTTAAGAGCACTTATTCTCTTAGAGACAGATAGGGGTTGTACTGTTTTCTTACTTCGTTATCGGAATGTATTGCTTTTTAGTAACAAGTGATTTTTCGAATTGATTACGAGATATATTCACAAAGTAGTTTTCGTTTGGTTACTTAGAAAAACGTGTACATATACATAAAAAATATTTATTATACAAAAATTTAAAACGGTTGAATTAATTTTGTACATACCTTGTAGGCAATTCTCAAAGCATATGCCTTCTTAATAGAATTAATAGCCTGCATTTTCACCATGTGGTAACATATTCTATTCTGTTGACCACCAAGGAACAATTTTAGGTGTAGGAAGAGGTGGAAATCGCTAAGAGCGAGGTCAGTGTTGAACGAGGAATGATCAAATACGTCCCAGCCAAATATTTGTAGAACTTTTTTCTCTCGTTCGCAAATTGAGGTTGATCACTATCGTGAAAGAAAACACCTATTGGTAATAATCTTGGCCGCGTGCTTTGTCCCATGTAGGAGCCCCCAGACTTGAACGACGGGGCTTAGCTTGGGTCAACGCTTGTTGAAGTCTGGGAAACTTAGCTCAGGCAATTCTATAGTCCGTCATGTCTGGCCGAACTCTATGTAACCTGTGCTCGGCCATCTCATATTCGCCTGGCTGAACTTTGGGAAACCCAACCTCGGCCATGCTATAGTCAGCCAGGCTTGGCAGAACTTTGAATAACTATATAAAGTTAGTACCGTATATCATAGTATTATTTCTATATATGTGTAATTATTTAACTTATATTTTTATGTACATTAATTAGTAGAGTGAAATAATAGAAATTTGTCATAAAACTATAATTTTAGTAAGAATGTATTAAAAATCCGTGACTCTAATTTCAACCATACACGAACATTTTAAAAGAAATGAGCCGAATGAAGTTTCATCTGTGTCTCTAATTTAGGACGTGAATGTTACAATAATAAGCTTTAACTCACGGATGAGTACTGTACACGGATAAATATCATCCACGGGCAAATATCATCCACCGATAAATACCACCTATAGATGAATCTGATATATATGTCATTTTTAATCCCAATATAATTTTTTCATTCCTTTAGAACGAATTATACAAAAAATTTATCAATAAATAGGTTGTTTGACAAGATTTATGGTTTAGGAGATATGTAGATTTTTAGATCGTTGTACATGTCAAAGAAACCGTTCGCCATAAAGAGACATTCTGAAGAAAATTATCATAAATAGTAATTATTCGTTGGAAATACAGTAGGTAGTAAAACATAATCAAACATTTCCAATTGTACTGCATACTATCGAACATTGTGTTACTTACATAAGAAAAAATTGAAATATAGAAAAAATTTGTTGGTTAGCCTACAACTTGCACTTCTAATACATCAAGTCCTGGAATACTTTGTATAATAAACAATATATTTGTTAATATAAAATTAGCGTTTTAAAAAAGTCAAATTTCATCATTTTTATAAATGATTATTAGTCGAAATATATCGAAATATTTCAAAATATTACTCACATAAATGAATCCCCGCTATATACTAACTAAACTAATTTTTTACTAAATTATTTACTTTGATATTTATTGTCCCTTTTTCTAGAACTGTTTCTTTCATACCACTTCTTTCCTTGTCATATCAAATTTGAGACATCCTGTAGTTATACGTATCTACGAATACACGTATTCAACCTCAGGTGAATAAGTGACTCAAAATACGAGTATACCACAATTACGTAAGCCGTCTTATTGTTCTTAGCCGTGAGTCATAAGACTCGTAGTACCCAAGAGTAATGATCAATTCACCTGAGAGACATACCAAAGTAGGTGGTATCAATGTTATTAGGTACTCTGTGGTACTTTCAAGTTAAAATAATTGTCGATGTCTAACAACAAAAAGTATATAGAACCGGTTATTCTATTCCAGAATGGAGCTATTACACCAATTTTCAAAAGAAGATTTTATGAGGGCGTTTAAGTAGTACGTGTCTTGAGAAATTATTTTCGGTATAAGTATAAATTTTTATAAATCTTAGGGAGGAACATATTTAGTAAATATTTCACATGAACATTTGATCAAAAGTGTTGTTCCTGTTACGTTTCCTTACAATGAAATATCAAGCCCATAGAATTTATGATTCAGAGCACTATTTAGACAAAATGGAAAATATTTTTTACGCTACTATAAATGGTAGTCATCTGAGTGAATTAGGACAAGCTAGAGTCGTTCGAAATAAATAAAAACGCTGTGGTGCAAATAATTTACAAATCTACTTATTAAGTATAACAGATTTAAATTGATAATATGGTGTTTTTAACAATAAAATTGTTGTGGTTTCTAATTGATAGCTGAGACGACAATACAGCAGAAATAGAGAAATTCATTGGAGGTGTTTAACTTATAAAGATGTTACCTCTCCTAGAAACATGTAATTAAGAAGTTATGGGAACATAGCGATCCTGCCATGACAATGCAACAATCGGCTGAAACGTTTATTTTTAAACACACTTCCTACAGCAACTATTTGGAAAAATAAACATTGACCCGGAGTATATTTTCGCCGATTTACGAATTTTAAACATTTTTTTGGAACAAAAAACGTGTCAGTAAATGTAACTAATTGCATTCAATATACAGGGAATATCCAACAAAAAACATTTTCAATGTTTTAAATCGTAAATTCTATATATTGCTACTTAAATTTTAAGATATGATCACATTCATGGGAATATTTCAAATCTGACATTGCCATTCTAAAGTTTGACATTTCTAATGGTGGAAGTACTCAGAATGTCTTGTCAAACGAGTGCTATTTGAATTATTTAAAGGAACATGAAAAATTTATCTTGGTCCAAAAATGGAATTAAATAGCGAACAGCAGTTGTGCCAGAAAACATCGATGCTGTGCATAAACTGATATTGAAAGATCGTCATGTGATATAACGAGGGATTGAAGCATACTTGAGCATTAGTTCCACTCACATACATTCAATATTACATGAAAATTTAGCTGTCTAAAATATTTTTTTGCATTGGTTATGCATACGAACCCGAAACTAAACAAAAATTGACTGTATGGGTCTTTATAGACGACCAAATCCAATAAAATTTATTAGCGCACGAAACACTTCGAAGCAAATGGCCAGAATAATTGAACATGTTTCTACCGCTCCTTTAGATTAACATAGAACGATCAATTGATGGGACATATGCAGAACAGTCCTTGTTTGGCACCCAATGATTTCTTCTTCCCACAGATCAAAAATAAATTGCGAAGTCAACATTTTTCTACACCTGAAGAAGCCGTTGATGCGTTCAAATAACGTGTTTTAAAGGTACTTCAATCAGAATTGAGAAAAAAGCTGCGCTAATTAGTTCAAACGCATGCAAAAGTGTGTTGATCCTTGTGGGGATTATTTTTAAAAACAATAAAGCAAAAAAACTCAAGTAACAACTCCTGTAGTATTTCTGATATATATCACCAGTTTTATTCCTTAATAGCGAACTAACAAGTATACCAGAGTATTTTTTGTTAGTACTCCTCACGTTTCTTATCTCTTCTGTTAAAATTTCATGTTAATATGACAAATGGTTTGTTTTTTGCCTCGGTTTTCAACGTTGGGTAAATATGAATAATAAGAACTGCGTTATTATTTTTGACATAAAAAACAATTAAAGAAACTAAGCAAATATTATCCAATGTTCCATCCAATGGGTCTGAAAACATTATCAGATTTAAATTTTTAAATGATTCGATCGACTTTCGCCTGATAAGCTACAGCAGCATGCACACCACGTTGTTTTGTTTTATCATCCTATCGCGTCGAATTAGTTGTAATTTTTGTAAGGATGTCGAGATCTAGATCGACAAAGGTTCGCTACAAATATTATATTTTACGAAAATGTACCAACACCAATATTACTGTACCAAATAAAGTATTTTTAAGTATCTTTATGAAGAGAAAAATTACAGAAAAAATGGTGTGAGTAAAAAATAAAATCGATCTGATTTTCATAACGAAGTCGTCAAAATTTGGTACGTACATATTCTTTTCTCATAAAAACTCCTATAAAACTACATTTAATATGTAAGTTGGTTGACACATTTCGCTGGTTATTGACATTAACTGAATTATATAAATAAAATCTAGGGATTTAGAGAAAAAATAGTATTTTCCCATCTCATTTTAATTATTTACACCATAAATCCAACAAAATCGAGACAAATTTGCTGCTATTAGATGTAATATATTTGTTTAAAGTTCAGCACTTGGTACCTCAAAATAGACAGGTTCCGTGTACATAGAAGCTTTTCGTTCTTGCATGTGTCATTCTGTAATTTTGTCTGTTCATCTGGTTCATCCCGCGGATTTCAACAGTCGTAAAATTGTTATTTTAGCAAAATAAGAATCCCATCGCAAGGGAATCTATTTGAGACACAGGTTGTCTGAAGAACCAGGGAAAAACGCCTTCTCCATTTTTATCAGCAAATCAACTCTTTGTTATCAAAATAGAACTTTACCAGTAGCATTTTGTTAAACGCTCTCCTACTCAATCGGCGCTGATGACTTAGGACCTATTTGTAACGGATTTTGGCCGGTATAAGATATAGCCACACTTCTAAACACTCTAAGTTTGTTAAAACTAATCCTATCGGCTTGAAATAAATACCATTATTCTTGTAAAATAAAATTGTATTTATTTTCGTTCCAAAAGAAATAAGTTTATTCAAAATTTCCAAGCCCATTGTGATCTCAAGGAAGCAAAAACTGTTTATACCAAGAAGAAGGTCATAGGTTCAGTGTTTTGTGGTTCCAATGTTTTGGACTGGATTGATTATTAAGAAAAAAAATTATATATAATTGGTCAATATTATTCTAATTTGCTAACATGTTTTGATGTTGAATAGAGAAAAAATGATCGTATTTGCTAAAAAAAAAGGAAATAGAGTTTTACTAGAGAAAATAATGCGCTTACACATTCCACAGCTAAATTTTCAGAAAAACTGCATTACTACTTAGTACCTTATCTGATCTAGATCTATCCAATTATGTTGAAACGAATATATCTCTGACATTAGTTTCTTCACTTGGTTCCGTTGTTTGTTTGTCTGTGAGGATATAAGCATTTTGATGTAAATTTTGAGATATTTAAACACCTAAAATCCCTTTGAAACTTGATACATTGAGTTAAAATAGTTTCATTTTGTATCTTATATTCTATTTCAATTGAAATTAATTGAAATAAGCACTAAAAATGAATATTTTTTGCACAACACATACTTCTGCGGGTTTTTATTGCGCAGTTCATATTTGACACTTGATATCAAATTATTAGGATTAATTTTACTCAAATATTTTCATTTTCTACTTAATTCAATTAGTTTCATACTGACATTTACATTACGAAAAGAATTCACATTACCGTTGAAAAGTTTGTTCTCACTCCATAAGCCATTGATTAAATTTCAATATAATACTCTATAATAGTGTCCGTTATTTGTTTAATTTATATTTAAAATATTATTATTTTACTGTGAATTATTTATTCGGTGTATATACTCGTAATTGTAATTTACTCCCAGTTAACACTAAGACGCAAGAACGTGCTGTTTGTATACGAATTGTTTACGTTTTCGTCAGTCAGACTTGTAGTTTTACATTTGGTAAAACTAAGGATGTATCTGTTGAAACTCGTGCATTAATCGCAAGTCTTCATAGTCTAGACAAAAGTAACCGTATCCTTTCCGCTAAACTAGAAATACTTCGACGTACAGTGGAATATAACGTGAAAAAATTTGCATCCACCAGGAGCTATAACGATAGAAAACGTTTAAAGCGGCCTCGAAAAACCATATCCGTTCAAGATTAACGATCAGCAAACATGATCTACGAATTTAAATATGTGTCTTTGAATACTTCTACTACTTCATCGAGAGAAGCTGGCCATTTTGGAAAGGTCGCAGTGAAATAACCTCTTTTAAGTCGTCAGTATAAAATTAAGAGGTTGCAGTGGACAAAAGAACATAAAATTGAACACATAAAGACTGGGAGAGAGTTTTCGGGAGTGATGAGTCAAAGTTGGAAATTTTTGGATCTAATAGAAAAGTGTTTGTGCGCAAGACATGTGAAGAATGGGTGTTAGATACATGTGTAATCCCGATTATAAAACACGGCGGAGGCTCGGTGATGGTTTAGGAATGTTTTGGAGGAAGAGAATTCGTAAAAATTAATAGGATTAGGAATAAAGTTTGCTATAAACAAATATTGAAAGAAAATGTACTGCGCTCTGGTCAGCGCCTGATCGGTCGAAACCTTATCTTCTAGCATGAAAACGATCCCAAGCATTCGAATCTGAGCAAAGAAAGAAAGAATTGAAAGAATTGGAAAGGAAGAATGTACTAAAAGTGATGGTTTGGCTGTCATAGTTGCCACACCTCAACCCAATTGAATTGTTTTGGTACAGATTAGCCAGGAAAGCAGTGTCCTACGATTATTACAGAAAATGGCACAAGTGTGCACCAAAATAATAAAAACGAAAGAGTGTTACATCGATGCATCAAAAATTCAAATATGAACAATTACACAATTATATGTTCTTTAAAACATAAATATCGTAATCTATCGTATTGGTTTTATTTGTTGTGTATCACGCAAACTATGAGGCGGGTAAAAACTTTTGACCGGTAGTGTAGAGCAATGAGCAATAATAGTATACAATTAACCTCTCCTTGTATCTATAAAATATGCTGTCAGCTTTTGCGGTAAGTTCAAATATCCCCGCTCGTTAATAAATTTGAGTCAGTAAACAAGAATCGAAACAATTCGGATTTTTTTCCAAAAGTTTGAACTGTTGAGTTTGAATGCAAAACTTAACTCAACTATCGCGTACATTACTAATTTATTTAACAAGTAGAAGTAAATATCAGTTTGTATTAGTGAAAATTAAAAAAAATGTGCAGTTTCAATTTAACATAGAATCAATAAAAAGGGCGAACAAGGCGAATTATTATATATAGTATGATGATATTACAATGAAGTAATTTTTTTATTGAAAAGTTACTATTTCGTCAAACCACTCTTGTATATGAGTAACGAAGTTTGTCCTGAGGAAAATTAATTTATGTAATGTAAATAGAAAAAAAAGACATAGTACCTACATCATATAATGTGTAATCCCGACTACAAGTCTAGTCATCCAACGAAGAACTGAAAAGAATAGTACGAGATGCGAAAGCACATCCCGTGTGATTTATAACCCAGATCTGCATGGAACACTGTTACATGAACCAATACACGCATCCAAGGTACATTCAAGAATCAGTGGCGGGTTTGATAATGATCGATTCATACTTAATTTTTAATAATTTTCTAAATGTGAATATTAATATTAACAAGTGTTTAACAATGTGGTTTAGTTATAAATGATTGAATTTATATCTCTAAACCATGAAAAATATTTCTATTTAATAATATTTTCTTCTTCGTAGTATTGTCTCTTCTCAGCTAAACATTCAATTCGTTGAATCTATAACTTTGAGTATATTTATAGGAATAAAAAAACACCGTACAATATTAACGCCAGTTTCTCAGAATAAGATGCCCTTTTCGATAACACAAAGAAATGGTTTAATGCACAATATCAACATTTTGCCCAGTTATCATAAGTGTCGACCAGCAGCAAACCGAATATCATGTCCACGATGGGGTCATAAACTCCTACAGATTTCTTACATATCATCATATTCTGAGGCAAGATTTGTTTCTGCATACGATAACACGCAATTGTACCTCCGCTGTTCTCTTCATCAGCACAAATAAAATTTAATTCTGTTAACATGGCGAAAGATAATGCTTTGATATTGTTATCATAGCTCTAGATATTCTAGATTGTTTTGGTAATAACTCTATAACTAAAAAGAAAAATCGTGTTTCTTCACAATATGTCATCGATAATAACAGAAATATATGGTTAATTATGTGATGTTATGAATTACTCGCATACACTAAAACTAGAGATTTATCATAAGAGAAACTAATATTTCATGTTTATAATAGTAAATCTCCTGGACTAGAATACATTATACTGGAATTATTAGAAATGAAATAGAGAAACTGTTCCAAAATGAGAAAATGATATGGTGTATGATTTATCATCTTCACCTATACTACAACCGCTTTAGTGAGTGAGTCTTGAACAACGCATTGTCAAGTTAAGAAAAAAATATGAAATGAGCTCAAAAGCTCTTAGACGATAACTTGGTTATCGAAACGCGTTTTAGACACTGTAATTGTGAGTGTGGGTTTAGTGGTAGTGTAAACAGTATATTTTCACTCTGCCCTCATTTCCTGTTGCAATGTGCCAATCGCTTACTTACGTCACCAGCGCCGATCGAGATCACCCGCCAAGCTATAGCAGCATCCACAACCTTGTTTTGTTTTACCGTCCTATCGCGTGGCATTAGTTGTATTTTTTGTTAGGATATCGAAGCCTGAAGATTATTTCGAGGTAAGTAGGTACTTTTATTTTTTAAATAGTACATTCAAAACTTACGATACAGAGTAGCTTGACACATTATTGTGACAAAGCTGTAGGAGTTTTAAGGTCTTACTTGTGGTTTTATTTTTTGTCTTTCATTGATGTGGTGTCCTTACGGGATCTAAACTGATTATTGTAAATGAAAAGAGGCACCACCGGTTTTTCATGACTGATAATTTTTAAAATTCACGTTTAACATGGAGCAAATTCGACTCTAGAGTATTCTTTTCAGTAAAAAAAATCGGTATGATTTTCATGACAATATCTTTAAAATTTGACATATTCTTTTTATTTTTGTAAAACTACATTTTTCATGTAATTTGGTTGACACTTTTTGCTAGTTATCAGGCATTATATGTCTGTTCATCTGGTTCATATCAAGGATTTTAACATCCATTAAATCGTTATTTGTGGCAAAATAACTAGCGATTGTAAGGGTATCTATTTGAGACAATTAACCACGCAAGAACTCTGTTCTATTTTTACCAATAAATCAACCCTTTGTTGTCAAAATAGCGACAAATCACTGTAGCTACTAGTATTTTGTCACAAACATCGGCCGCTTTTCTATAAAATCGGCGATGATGACGAATAACGGTATAAAATATTTCCTTTGTAAGTTTGTTAATTCTTATCCTATCGACTTGATATAAACGCTATTATTCTTGTAAAATTAAGATGTATTCATTCTAATTAAAAACGAATATACTTTTTCTAAATATACTTCCATTTACCTTAAATTACTTTAGACTTTTCAATGAGATATTTCATTTGAAAATTGCAGTGTAGTGATTAAAAACTATTCCACTTATCATTGTCGTATTTGGCGGTGAGTAGAATAACTGGCCCCCCACAAAATTATTTTAATTGAAATTTTTTAGAGATTCAATCAGAAATTCCACGCCGCTGTTTTTGCCGCATTGTGTCTCAAAATAATAGGTCATATATGCCACTCATTTATTTTTTATTCCAATTCCAAACACTAACATTCACCCTTAAAACAAAAAAAAACAAAAAATATTCTATCACTTCATATTATTTTTACTGAAACCAAATAATTTTTTTAACTACCCTCACGCAATAAGTAATACAAAGGGTAACTTCCTTTTGTGACATCTTGTACTAAACAAAATGTTAGGATCCTCCAAGTTTCCCAAGAATTGTTCACTCCATGCTCTTTCTAACGATATAAAATTTGCCATAAAAAATTATGAAAACTAAACTATATTAACGAGTCGTGATTTTCATGATGTGATGTTTTTTTCCTCTTTCTTGAATGAGTATTAAAAAAGAGAACAAGAAACAAATCATTGTTTAAATTTTTGTATTCTTAATTGAGTGTTTCATTTATTGCTGCATCTGAAGAGTTATTTCTGCTCGAATCGTTTCGATAGCCATCCTCAAGCGCTGAAATGAGCTATTATCCCTTTCCCAAATGTAAAAATCTAATGAAGCTAGATCTAGGGGACATGGAGGCCATTGAATACATAACACATTAAATGCTCTCTCACCCTATTACTCTAAAGCGCCGAACAGCTGTTATTTTGAAAAATAATACTTTTATCATGGTTATAGATAGATCCTTCTGCTTATATTTCAAGAATCACAGGTGATCGTCTACATTTTGATTGTGAGGCAGTTAGTTTCCACACCAAATCTCCTTTGAAACGGTATTTGACTTCTCATTGTTAGATTTTCTTCTCTCAGTGTGCAATGATGTAGATTTCCTCATCATTTCAAAGAAAGTAATGAGGACCAAGTTATGACTTCTCCTGACGGCCAATTAATTTTGGTACACAATGCGACAAACAAACATATTGTGATTGCCATTTTAGCACAAACTATGCTATAATTTAAAATGACAATTTTCTACTGTTAAATGTTTCTATCAATTAAATTCCATCCTCCGACAGCTAAAATTTATAAAGTTTCTAATGTATTCACGCCACCGAAATAGTAGACTCCGATTCTTAGAGAACGAGATCGAGCCCGAAGATGTGATCCTGGCATGGATAATGATTACAATTTATAGAATCGTTGTATTTTCCTAGTTTCTCAACGAGTGTGCAAAATTTCAAATTAGTGCGTCGTTTTTAAGTGCCTGAAAGTGGAGTTCAAAAATGTGATACATACATACCAAGCTTTTAAAAGCATATTGAATTATTACAAAATTTTATCATAATTTCTGTAAAGTACTAGATTTACAATGACAGCAGGATAAAGAAGGCAAAGTCTTTTGGTAAACTTGAATATGAACATAATCTTTACTATGATTTATAATCCAATACGTTATTCACATGTTGAGAAAAAAGAACTCATTTTGATAGAGAAATAATATTTTCATGATTCCTTTTGTAAATAACATTGATACACCTCTGTTCCTGCACCGGCGAGCTTCTGACCCGGTATAAATCTCGAATTATCTCAAAGAACAGAAAAATAAAAATACGATAACAAGTGCCTAAGTAAACTCGGAAAGAAAAATCGCCGTTCAAAGAATGCTTTATTTACATACACATGCGTTACTTTACAAACTGTCCTGATTAGATTACAATTTTTCAGACACTTTAAGGTGGAGTTCGAATATTTGCATATTTAACTCTCTTTCAACTATCGACTGGTTGGCGACATCCTTCTGTAAACGACAACACATTATTTCTTCTACATTGAAAATGTGATCCAATAATAATCGATAGTGCGTCTCTCGATAAGAAATTGAGTCAAGCTATTTTATTGTTCCGTCAAAGTCTTTCTAATACTGATTGATACGGGTAGAGACTCAATTCATTTTACTTCAAAGACAGCGGCGGTTACTCAAAAAGTGCATCCCCAAAGTTTCTGTTAGGCAATCGAATAGCTGAGTAGTTGTGGAAATATTTCTGAAAATTTGAAAAAATCAGTATCGAAACATCATTAAATATTTGTTTTTGAAAGACAATATGCCTTTCCAAAGGAAAGAAGAGTTGGACACTACATCCGGAGACTCTGCGCCATCAAATGGTATTGAATAGCAGTGAGATCAAGGTTTGAAAGATAGAGAAGACTATTGACATATCAAAAGAACCTATTTGCCATATATTATACTAAGAGAAGAATCATGCATACGTAAGGTATTTGCTGGGTGGGTGTCACGTTTGCCAAACCCTCATTCAAATGAAAATTTTCCCATGCACTATTGATTGACACGAGTAAGATTTTTTGCATTGATTCATAACTGTATATGAAACCTGTATCCACAACTACACTACAGTCAAGATAGTGTTTGCGAAGAGTGAACGTGCTCTGAAATAGGCAAATACAGTTTTATTTGCCAGAAAAATGATGGCGACCGTTTTTTTAGGATGATCATGGGATTGTGTTTACCGATTATCTTCAAAAATAGACAACAATAACAGGTATAATAAATAATTGTTTGATAGGGTAAAGAGATTCACTAGATCTGGTCCCTAGCGACTATTTTCTGTTTCCTAATCTAAGTTTCTCTTGCAAGAAACAGATTTCCATCAGACGATGATGTATTGCCTACGTAAAAGCCTATTTTGAGGAGAAATATGGCAACTATTATTTATAAGTATTAAAAAAGTTAGACCATTGTAGAAATAACTTTATACATGGGAAAATAAGAATGATAAAGGAAAAAATGTCTTATTTCTTCATTAGATCGCGAACTTCTCAGGAAACCTTTGTATGACAATTTTGTTGAGACCATAACTGCACTCCTCAAAGCTTATGAATCAACTGGGGAGATGAGGTACGGATAAAGAATTATTTGAACAAATAGATTTAAACTTCGCAATTAATATAAAATAGAGCAAAATATACGAATTGTGTCTGACATTTACTCGATCTGGGGTTAACAGACGAGAAATCCTGAAGACTCTCAACCAACCTTCCATAAATATTAAATGAAAACTTTTTATATTCACTTATTACCAAAATGCTTCAATAGAATGTTTCCGTACAAACTTCGGTATTGAGGGAAAAAAACATTTGCCGCTGGTTTAAAAAAGAGAAGAGAAAGCATAGGGCGGCAGTGTGTGACTGAGGATGAAGAAAGTTTAGATCGAGTCAAAGTAAGTCTACCAATAGGACTAGTAGAGAACCCAACCAACTATTTAAAAAATACTGATGTACATTTGATGTACAAGCCCTATCGATTACAATTTGGGCATGCTCTCAACTTCAATGACGAAAGAAGCTTCTCGAATTGTATGTGTATGTTCCAGGGACTCACCTAAAATGAACGTGATTGATGTGTTATGCCGTTCAAAGTTGATAGGTCCCATTTACCAACAGGTTGGAGCTTCTCCTCATTGATACCTCACTATGCAACGCAACTTGAATGCATTCTTTTTCATCGCAGTAAATGAAGACATGGATTTTACTCTGTATAACTTTTTCTTACATTATTATGTTAAGAAAGTTGTTTACGTCATCAAACAGAGACTTTGAATCTTTATATTGCATTAAAAGAACTTCTAATCTTTTTATTTTCGTATAACTTTTGTACTTTTATACCTTAATAAAAACGAACTTTCGAGAAAAGATCCATCATTCATTATAACCTTATAGCTTTAGAGAAACTATAACTTCATAAAAATATTTGTATTTACATCCTTAAATTATGAAAAGAATGTCTTTTATGCTTGTAGAACACGAAGTAGTATATAACTCAATCTTTTATTTATGTTAATTAATTCCAAGATGCACTGTATATATTTCAGTATTCATACATACATCTTCGAAAACCAAATGACGTTTTCTTTACTAATTAGTTGTGATGATATTGAGTGGTGGTCTTTTTGAATGATTTTAATAGCTGGTATCTTACGTATCAATCAGGGTGGTCGAATTTCTCGAAATTCATCCGTTGTATTGATCACCCGAGATTTAATCGGCTTCGTGGTTTAATTTGTTAATATTCTTACGCGATATTCGAAGAATTATTATAAACTAAGCCGTATTTTAGTATCAGTGTCAAGATGTTTTATGTACATAACGTTAGATACTAAAATGGAATTTACAAAGTGCTCATAGCTAAGAGCTTTTAAAAAATCACGTATTAAGGCTGTGGTTGTCATATTCACAATAAAGTTAATTGCACATTTTCTCTTTACTTACAAGAAGTCACTATAAAAATAGAACTGATAGATTTGGCTAGGGATCAATCTATTTATTACATAGTTCTATAAAAATTGATTTTTATCACTAGCGAATTTCTATGTTGTCGAACATAGAGATTATAACGATAAATAGTAAAATAATGATTGAGCTGTATTTTTTGTGTATGTTATATTTTAAACAATGAACGACTAGACTAAATTTCGAAAGGGTCACTCGACAAAAAATCTTTTCTTAATTTATTTGTAGGATATAAAAATATTTTTTAAATATTTAAATTTAAACCGTCATCTTATGCTCTAAGTACTGACTACAACGGGTGAGAGCTTGAGTAAATAATTCATTAGAGAACTGAAGAATTAGTTGAAACCCTACTACCCAACAACCAATATAGTTTCTAAAAAGGGCCATAAATGCTAGATGTCGTCGCTACAGAAAAGGATGTAATCACAGACACCAGTTGAAAGAGTGTGCTACAAAAATTCCTGCTTAGTGCTACAAAAACAAAGGCGTGCCGGAATACATACGCATGATATACTGTAGCAGAAGAGTCGGCAAGTGGATTGATACGATTAACGTACAAAAAGTACAAAAAACTAATGCTGTGTTCACTACCAAAAAAAGCGGAAATGTTTTGGTTTGGAGTCGGAGAGTGATGAATATCCCGTTCATCCGGTATTCGAAGAATATGCTTTAGTGCCAATTTGTCTATTGTAAGATCTGAACTATTAGAGTTGATGCTCAATAATTGAAAACCCTAGCAAAGCTGAAGTCATTGGTCATTTCAGTGGAATTTGAACTCAAAACTACTCTAATCCCCGATGAACTCAGAACAAGAAAATACACACGGTTCAGCTGCATATTGCAATTTGGACTAAACTAGTTAAGAGGTTATGGATTATTAATAATGTTTACTATACATGTTTTGGGTAGGACGATTTAAATCTGTTATTTGATCTTGGAAGTCCTGACCTAAATCTGACAAGAAAAAATAGCTAACTTAATTAGATCTATGCCTAATCATATGAGAGATGTTAGGGCAAGAGGAGGTTGTACCCATTATTAAGAACTCAACTCTCAAATTTCAAATTGTCAATAACCCTATGAATAATTCGAAAAATATATATATAGTTAAAATAGTTTTCAATACAATAAATCCAATCCTGTATCATTATACTGGTTGAATTGAGCAATCTATCTTATCAATATGATATTATAGAAATGCAAAAGATGTCTCAAGATGATGGAACGACCATTAGTAGATCTCTGTGAATACCACACAAGCCGCAATATTCAGAGTGTGAGGTCGAAAGATATAATTGAAATTTGCTGTTCGATTCGTAAAGCCGTGATAAAAAATATTTCATCCATGAAGCAGAATATTACTAAGATGAATAGTAAGTTATCATTGGAATGTAAAATTTGTCAATGGTTGTCGTCGTAAATCATACTCGTTTCAAGTTCTGTACAGCATTCAGCGGAGTTATTTGGATGTGAGAAGCTCAAAGGCAGCCATTTTGTAACTAACAATATCATGAAAGTGAACTATTCTACCCCGAGTATTGAAACATTGTTGGGAATCAGCAACCTTCTCGTATGACTTATGAACTTCATGTGAAATTATTTTTTTTATCACGTAAACTGTTACTAAGAGGAGGCTACGCAACTTAATCCAACATTGAGTATTATTCTTGTGGATTGTGAATTTTCTATTTATTTTTTTATTTTTTTTTACATATTGGTGACTGTGACAGGACATTGTGTGACAAGTAAGCAAGTCATTCCAATTTGTTATTACATCTTCTGCTGCGTTTTTTATGTTTATGAGTGAGTTCTCATTATTATTACTTGTTTTTGATAGCTCTATTAAATAGTAATTGATTTGTTTTGCAAACGTTTATTATCTTCTATCCACATTGACCACATGACTTCTTTTTTTTTCGTTATCTAATTTTTCTCTTCCTACATTATATACAATAGGCAAATTAACTTGTAGTAAGCAGAAAGATACCGATTGAAGAGAAAAAAAGATTTTGTATCATGAAAGATATCTACACAACGCATTACATCTACGTAGTTCTCAAATCATAGCATTAAAGCGCATTATGCGGTGTAATGCTTATCGTTGAATGTTTCAACTACAACAACGCTTCGCACAATCGAGCACTCTCAAAAGTAATGCTTTCGCTTGATGCGCGGAATCGATACCAGTGACAGAAAATTAAGGTTTTTTCTTATAGATTGATCGATTGTTTATCTATATACAGGGTGTTTCTATATTCGACCGATAACGCTTTATCACAGAGAGATCTCAATAAATGATTCATTTTGATATAGGAATACGAACCCTCACGGGGCCTAGATGCTGAGATATAGGGGTGTAGGTATTACAATTAGTAATATTGTTCCGAGTAATGTTCATTGTTGAAAAAATTTTTCAAGCTTTCGTTTCGTTGTATTTTTTTGTGAATTTTTAAAGCTAATACAGACTGTGTTAAGGAAATAAATAAAGTATGTATGAAGGTAAAAACTTTGACTATTTTTTTTATATTCCACATTTAAAATGTTAATACAATTTCATTTCAGAATTCCAAACCATGATAATATAGTATTCACGAATGTATAATGATAGTCCAGTCTTCTTAGGCCAAATTAGGTGAATATCTCGTAAAATCGACATACCCAGTATATTACCACGTGAGAACTTGTATCTTGGCATCCTAAACTTATTCTCAAAATTCACATATAATTAGATGATTGCAAGTTTTAAAGTCAAGGGTCAAATATCACGTTTTCTATGGGTTTTACGCTAATGGTATTTCTTATCAATATCGTAGAGAATTCAATTCTAAACATCTTTTTTTATTCAAAATTTCTGTATTCCTTGAACTGTTTTCGAGATAGAGGGTGTAAAGCGCACGGTCAGAGAATTATCTGAGGTCAATTGGTAGTCCCGATCAAGAACTAGTGATATTAAGGTTATAATTTATTGCTAATTATATAATTATCATTTTTCATTAACTTTTAAATTGAATTCATTTCTTCTTGGTTACTTATCTACTTTTAATTAAGTGTCAATTTATTTAATTACACTTACCTGGCCATTTAATTGAGAAATTTTTGAGGAAAATACTTAAATTGTATTTTAATTCTAATATAATTTATATTACTGACTTTCTACATAAATAAATAAGGAAAGAAAGAAATATTCAATTGTTGTTTTTATTAAACGTGTCATTTTATAGATTTATTATTGTTAATAAAACAAGCTTGTCCATTACACTGGTCGCAAGCTGAAGAGCACTAGAACCCCGCTTCCCTGCATCGGCATCATGAGCCACATCTACTTTTGCTGTTACATAATTTAGTATCGAGTAATTCATCAGGTGCGATTGAGCTGCTCAATATTTGATAACTGCACGGATTTATTCGACTTTGTTGACTTGACTTATAGTGCATATAATAGGGGTCCAATTCCCAGGTATAATTGTTAAAGTTCTCAAAGAATTTGAGAGTTTACGGATTCTAAATAACATGTAATCAATTATTTTCTACTTCTAGTACTATTATCGAAAGAGATTATGGTTTTGATTGAATTGATAAATTTTAGAATTATCAGAAAGAAAGACTGAATTTGATCTCTATCACGAAAACAGTTCAAGGTTTAAGAAAATAGAGAAATAGAAAAGCTATAGAGAATTAAATTCTCTATACAATATTGATGATAAATACAAATAGCATAAAACACATAGAAAACGAGATATTTGCAAAAAATGTAAAAAAATCGATTTTTGTGACATTTGACTCCTGACTTTAAAACTTGCCACCATACAATTATATGTGAATTTTGAGAATAGTTTCAGGAAGTCAAGATACGAGTTTTTACGTGATTTTCCGAGATCAACCCTCTATAATGACTGGACTAGGAGGTTTTCAAGAGCTAAAGGTGGAATAAATCACCGAGTGAACTCATTATACGCTAGTAGAATGCTATAATCTATTCAAGACTAAATATTTTTATTGGGAAATTTTGTTACACTATTATTTTATTCTAACATATATTTCATACAATATAGAGTATGGAACTCTTCAATTATCCCTAAAACGACTTGTACGATTTTTATAAATTTTTGTGAACAAGGATCTTGTGATATAGGCGGTATTATGGTGGTATTTACATTGTTGTCAGATCTCTCCTTTTCCCTTTATATTTTCGCTATTCCATTTATATTTTTCGGTATTCCAAATCCTCAAGAAATACTTATAAACAAATCTTTAGATGTTTGTGTCCTGTTAGAAGACGATCCACACTGAGTACTAGACAAATATCCAGGGAACTTGACCTTTCGCAATATTGCATGATAAAATTGTTCGTAATAATAAATTCCATCCATACAAAGTAACGTTGTTTCAATAGATGCGAAGAGTTTGCAGACCTAAGGATGGAAAAATGTTGCAATCAAAACGATCCAAATTTTTCTAGTAATGTTATGTTATGCGATGAGGCCACTTTTTGTATTAATACAAACGTAAACCGGCATAATTGTAGATACTGGTCACGTAACAATCCTTGTTGGATGCGTAAATCCCACACCCAATATCCCTGAATGTGTATGAGCTGGAATAATAGGCGACAAAATAATTAGTCCCTTTTTCATTGAGGATAATTTAAATGGTCCGGTGTATTTAGATTTATTGGAAAATAGTATTATACCTGAGTTCGCTCGTATGTTTCCAAATCCAAGTAAGTATTTTTAATTACTTCAGTATTAGAAATTTTCAAATAATAATAATATCTCAAACGACAATATTTGGCTATAACAATGCTGCCACACCTCACTATGCGTGTATGGTGAGGCATTTAAAAAACATCGTTTATAAAACAAAACCTGCCAATATTCAGGAATTAGAAGATGGGATTACCACAGAGATAAGAAGAATTGAGCAGTCAGGGATATTGCAAAATGTATTGCAAAGTTTTAAAAATCGCATGGCCTGTTGTATTGAAGTAAATGGACAACATTTTGAGCATCTGCTGTAATCGCCTTTACTGTATGTTTTCTAAAATTCGTAATTTTTCTACTTCACAAATGTGGATCTACTTCTTACATGACACAAACATTTAAAAATTTGTCTTCAGTTATTGTATGCTTTCTGCACCATGATTTGGATAAATATTTTACTTCACCAGTTTCATTATACTTTCCACTAACTTACTAACACTAGTCCTTGTTACGAGATTTGTATTAGCACATAAATTATTAAAGAATATTCAAATTAAACTAGTTTATTGAGTTTATAAGAATTTCTAAAAACACAAAATATATAGGGTGATCCATTTGAAATAACAAAGTTCATTATTATTCCGGAAAAAGGAAATATCTGACAACAATGTAGAAACCACCATAATACCGGCCGTACCACAAGACTCTTGTGGCACAAAAATTTATAAAAATCGACCAATCCGTTTCCGAGATAATTGAGGCGTTCCATATATATAACACTCACTCTGTATTATTGCGCATCTCTATTGCCAATTCAGAATTCATATCTCATATTACATATTTTTCTTGACTTTTCCGGCAACAAATTTAAGGAGGCAACTTCAGCGGCTTCTCAAATTTCTAGTGATGTTAAAGAAAAAAGTCACTTCCATTTTCTATATCCATTTTTATTTGGGTTTTTAACATAATTTAACATCAAATATTTAAACACTTAGACAGGAAATCAAATTTATATTTTAAAAGTTTGAAAAGGCATCTTATTAAAAAGATATACGACAAACACGTTCAATGTCGTTGATAGTTTAGTGTTAATGTTTCAAGACATCAAACTGCAGGCCCCGGGTTCAGGTTTGGTCTAGGAAAATTTACTTTCTAAATTTTTTTTATGTTTAGAAAACTAGATATATAATTTGAAAATATGTGTTTTACATGATAAAATTATCAAAATCTTGTTTCACGGAACAATATACGGCTAAATCAAGAAAGTATCTAACAGCAGTGATTAATACATTATACAACAATCGTGGATAAACGAACTCAATTTAGAGTACTTAGCACACTCTGTTGGAGTATGTTAAAATTAATTCACGTTTTAATTAAGGATTAGCATAATTCGACATTGGTGCTGTATGCTCTTGGAAAACTACCTTAGATACACAAAACATCAGATTTTCTCAACGCAAACTCCGTTGTTCATCAACTGAAGAGATTAGGAGTTATAATCTTGCATGAACGGTGTGAAAGATGGCCCGTACTGAATTGATTAAAGTTTAAAGAAAAATTTAGAAAATAAATATATATATTATCTTTTCTTAGCAATGTAGAGCTGTTGGAATATCAAATTTAAGACTTCTTAGTGGTTAAGATTCTTCCTTTATAAATTGTAACATATCCTCTGCGAAATTAATTAGTAATCATTAGATTAGATCTTTATACTTAGTAGATTTGTAATAAAATTTATTAAAATGTACTCAGCAGAAATTAATAGAGTTAGTAACTGAATACAGTCCTGTACACGTTTAGGCATCAACAAAAGGGGTCATTAATGATAGATAAATACAGTAAGTGGTGGTAAATAGTAATTTGTTCTGAATATCGCCGATAAAGTATGTTTATAGATATAGAGGTTAATTATCATCGATACGGATCCATTTTATTTGTTTATAGAACAATTTGTTTCATAAACACGTAGAGGTCGGGTACATAATAAATATAATTTTTTACGTGCTCACAAACTCACGGCATCTTTTGATTCACCAATTCCTCAAATTATAAATAATTATTTTCAATGTGTATTATTCTGAACAAAATTATGTTCGTCTTTCATTATGAAGATGGGCACCTCTGTCCGTTCGAAGGACATATTTCAAACTTCCCACAGTGTGACCACAACATTCAGTGTTGGTTAATTGTTGAGGTTGACGTAATTATATTGGGTTTTGAAATTTAAACACTTCTTGCGACGTAATACGTTTCCTTTATGAAACCACATTCTGGTTAACTGTCTTTCAAATAAATTACAGTCCACCTTTTGTTTGGTTTGAATTTTAAGAAAATGGTTTTAGATCGATAAATTAGATCAAGTTACAGGGGATTGGGTTCAAGACTACATAGTTGCTAATTTTTTATTGTTGATACTCGTATGAGGTCTGCTAATGAAGTTTTGAGATATGGCAACATTGATGTGAATATGTCAAATCTGACATTGCTGTCATATATTTTGATAATTTCATTAGTGACCCTACTCAAAACGTGTTGTTATACGAGTGCTATTAGATTTGTTTACGGATACTTGAAACATTGATCTTGGTCAAAAATTGAATTAAATGGCGAACACTTTCGTTTGATGAATTTCTAGTACTTTCAACGTGGATTAATCCAACAGCAGTGTGCCGATCAACTCGTTCCGATTTTTGGTGATGAAGCACAAGGTGAATTTCATAAAGATCGGCACTAGTTCCACTCGCATACATTCAATATTGCATGAACATTCAGCTGTCAAAAATATTTGTTAGCGTTGGATACCGCATAATTTGATAATCGCTTAGTCGATGGGTTGCGAATAAAATCTGAAAAAATTCAATCGCGGTACTTCTAAAGACGTCTTTAAGATCGTGGGAGGCTACAAATCATATAAACCCTAAACTAAATAACAAAAGATGTACACGAACAATTCGAAACAAATGATTGCCTGCTTTTATCGGAATAATAGAACATGTCACCAACTTTCTGTTAGAATAACATTCTTCTTCTTCAGGTGCCATATTCATTTAATGATGGTTGGCGACAATTTCGGCATACTTATTTCGTTCTTGAGTGGTGCGAATTAAAATGATGTGTTTATACCAGTCCAATCGTGTATGTTTTTTATCATGAATTTTATCCTCGACCAGATCCATTTCCTTCGATTTTTCCTTCTATTATTAATTTCAGTATATCATACTTGTTCTTACGGTATATGTGGCCCAGATGAACGGTCTTTCTTCTCTTTATTGTTGTAAGTAACTTCATATTTCCTTTCCCATACGTCTAAGCATTTCATCGTAGGTATATGTTGAGTCCAATATATTTTTAGTAGCCTACATAAGAACCACATTTCAAAACCCTCGAGTCTGCTCATAACATATATAATGAAAGGCGAATAACATAGAAAGGTCAATTGAATTGTAACCAGCATTTATTTCCCAGAAGTGTTCGAAAAAATCGAACCAATCGCAGAAGACGAATAATTTTTTTATCACGAAAATGCGAGCTTTCACACATCATTTATGAAAAGTTAAAACATCGAATTGATGGGTCATCCGCCATACGGATTGTTAGGTGCCCAATGGTTTTTCTACACCAGAAGAAGCTTTTGATGTGTTCAAATCATATGTTTTCGCTTCGGCGATTGGTTCAAACGCATGCAAACGTATATTCATTATTGGATCTCGTGATGTTTATCGTCTTTGATAAATTCTTCACTAATTTACTTGCACTTATTACATGTTAATGCTTTCTACTGCTGTAAGGTACTGAGTGCCACATGCGGCCAAGGTATAACAGATAAAATAAAAACATTTATATGGTTATCAAGTAGTAATAGGAAATAGTAAAATAATAATAGAAATTTAAAGTAGTGAGATTCCACATAATTGCTGGCCTTGAAAGGTCATACCTTTCAAAACATGATTATATTTCATTATTTTGGTTATCTTTCAATAGGTAATACACTTATTCTAGACACTGATCGTTTCAAGTACTTTGTACCGGTTTTAACTGTCACTACTCGAACGTCTCCATCTTGTCCTGGGTGAACTTCGCTGATTCTACTAATCTTTTATTGAAGGGGGGGGTAAGTTATTCTCTTATAAAAGCACCAACTGTCCAATTTTGAAAATATCAGTCGGATGCTGCCACTTGTATCTTTGTTGTAAAGTGTGTAAATAATCTCGTGACCAGTTTACCCAAAACTGTTAAAACAGAAGCTGCATCTGTTTGTATCGTTTGCTGTTTCTAGGTGCGTTTGACCTCTTCAGAGAATTAATTTCTTGTGAAAATGCTTCTCGTTGCACAATCTTAACGATAGTGTGAATCGCGTCATCGCTCAGCAAAAGATTACCAGTCATTCTCAACTCCCTTGACCTTTGACAGTTCACCTTGAACCGAAGCAGATAGGCAAATACGTGAATAAGTTTGTTGAATGAGGAATATTTCGTTATTATTTGATTTTGAACGGTAGTATTAGTTAATGTGAAAGTACTCGCTCTGCTTTCAGGTAAATCGTTTTCGAATGGCAATGACTTCAAAATGGGCCAGTTTTCTTAATTATGATATAAAAAATCTTGTCCATTGAACCACATAGTAAGCTGATTTATTTCATTGGGATTAACTCCGCGGGAAACGAAATCTGCGGGATTCAAATTGGTAGGAACATATCGCCACTGAGATGGATCAGATAGATTCTGTATTTTCGCCACACGGTTAGCAACAAATGTTTTGGCACAACTAGGATCCTAACGAATCCAAGCCAGTGTTATAGTTGAGTCGGACCAAAAATATACCATATGGTTATCCTTGATAGCATCTGTTGTGGCCTTAGCTAGCTGAGCAGCTAAAAAAGCACCACATAGTTCTAAACGTGGAAGAAATATGACCTTTAGCGGTGCTACACGGGATTTTGAACAGACTATTTTGATCATAATTTGACCTAAGGAATTTATCGATCGGAAATAGACACATCCTCTATAAGCAGATTGAGATGCATCAGAAAAGACATGAATTTCGATTTGAGCTGCCTGTTTTACGAAAACATGCCTAGGAAATTCTACGACATATAGCGCATTCAGTTGATTGTAGAATTGCACACAAGAAGTTGGAAAATCATTGGGAATTGTATCGTCCCAACTTATTTTCAACTGCCATAGGCGTTGCATAAACAGTTTAGCTTTGGTAATTACAGGGCTAATTAATCCGAGAGGGTCAAATATGTGACTTATAATCGATAGTACTACACGTGTAGTAAATGTCACATGTTTGTTGTTATTTGTCACGTATTGTAACATGTCGCTTGAAGTACCATCTGATACCCAGTGTTTTAAAATTATGATTGTCCTTTATTTCGTATTCTTTGTTCGTTTGATTATTCTTATCTTGAAGACGTCTGAAATTCTCTCATCATTAGACAACCCTGCCGAACTCAAGATTTCCTTAACATTTTTTACTAGCAAAGTGGCTGACTGAATATCGTTTGTGCTAGACAGCCAGTCGTCCATATAGAAATCTTGCATAATGGATTGAGAAGCTTCTGGAAATAGCAACATGTTATCGAGAGCTAACTGTTTAAGACATCTTGTAGCTAGAAATGATGACCATATATGACCTATGTAGCTTATAGAAAAGTAGAAGATCAGACGGTTTTGAACGCCATACTATCTGTTGATAAATTTGATCTTTTTCATGAATTTTCACGCAGCAATACATCTGCAATGTCCGCTGTAAAGACTATTTCGTGTGTTCGGAAACGCAAAAGAATACAGAATATTGATTCTTGAATACACGGACCGGTTTTCTGCACGTCATTTAGTGAGAGATTTGTGGTTGTTTTTGCACTAGCGTCAAATACAACACGTAATTTAGTTGTGGCAGAAGACTCTTTGATCACACAATGGTGTGGAAGAAAGTAGTTTAAGTTTGTGTTGATACCTCGGAGTGAAAAATTTCTGATATATGTCCCATTCGTAGGTATTCTTCCATGAAGAGAGTATATTTTTGATATAAAACAGGATTCTTAGAGAATTTGGTTTCTAGTGATAAGAACCGCCGAGATACTATTTGTATGGATTCGCCTAATTCCGTATGATTGTTTTGAATGGGTAATCGTACTATAAAAGTGCCTCATTCATCGCGCTGAAACGTATTTCGAAAATGTTCTTCAGTTTGAATCTCCTCGCGTGAATAAATTACATCCTTGGAGTTACACTCCTCGAGAAGCCAAAACCTTTCAATTTGATTTTCGATAATTGAAGTTTTTGATAGATTGCAAAAAATACTATGTTGTGCTAAAGAAATATTACACGGACCTGTGACTATCCAACCTAATTGGGTGTTTTGCAGAATCGGTTGGTTCTCACCGTACCCTATTTCATCGGCTGACAATAGATTATAGAAGACACCTGCTCCTAAGAAGATGTCGATTTCATTTGATATGTTGAACTTGCGATCTGCCAATTTTATATCTGAAGGAAATTTTAAATGAGAAAAATCGAAGCTAACCTGAGGTGTATTACCAGTGATTTGATCAGTGATCAAGAAATTGAGACTAGCCTGATAATTTGACGTGAGAGATTTGATTTTAGCCTTTGTCAGCAGGGGAATGTTGAATGATTGTCGACTAATACCTATAACGTGTGTACTGACTTTGAATGATTTAAGATCTGATCTTTTAAATAAATTGCTAGTTATGAAATTTGACTGAGAACCTCCATCCAACAAATCTCTACAGACAATAGGTTTGTTCTCTTTATCGATAATTTTAACAAGATCCGTTGAAAGGATCACAAATGTGTTGTCATAACCTTGTGTACTCGAAGCGCTATTCATATTTTGTGAGCAAGAAATTATAGAAGTATTTAGATTAGTTGTGCCTGAATTTTCAGTTGTTTCGTTTACAGTATACACTGTGTTTGAACGAATTGCCTGTTGGCGATCCTCAACGGAGTCATTACTCGATGAAGGAATATTTGGATTTACTTGATCATTGATCATGAAAGTTTGTTTGCCTAAATGCAATAGAGAATTGTATTTATTTTTGCAGATACGACACGTACCTGTTTTACAATCTCGACTGGAGTGTCCTAGTCGTAAACAGTTTGTACAAGCCTTTAGCTTCCGTATCTCTTGTATCCTTGAAGATACTGACAAATTTTGAAACGTTTTACAAAAATATATAAGATGATCATTGTCCTTGTACTGTATTTACAACGAATTTGCGATTGTTAGCCGGTAGATGCGTAGATTTGTTCTTTATTGATTCCAGAACTTGACACCTTTCCGTTAAAACGTTGATAAATATTTCAATTTGTGTATACATGATGTCTTTTGTTTTAATTTCCCATTCCCGTTTATTATTAATGTCTAATTTAGAAAGCAGCAAATGTATTAAAATTGTACTCTATGATTCAACGGGTTCGTTCAAGTTTTTAAGAGTTCGAAAATGTTTTTGAAAATTATCTAAGAAGAATTGAAAGAGTCTTTGTTCACGATAGGTAGCTCAAAAATTTGCTTTGTGTGATTTTTAATAATAATTTTTTTGTTTTGATAACGATCTCGAAGTAAACTCAACGCTACGGAGTAATTCGAATCGGTAATTTCCAATGATCCGATAACATTGGACGCTTCTTTTTTTAGAGAAGCCTGTAAATAATAATACTTTTGAACATTTGACAAACTGGAGTTATTGTGAATTAATGCTGTAAAAGAGTCATAAAACGTTCCCCATTTATCGTAAGAGCCATCAAATTCCGGTAAACTCAGAGGAGGAAGCTGAACATTGAAGGTTTGCCCTAATGTCGCGGGCTGTGCAACTGAATTTGTATTATGTTGTATGTAATTTTGACTTTGATAACGATTAGCCTCATTTATAATTTGTTTTGCCTTTGAAACATTTTCATAAAATTCGTTTTCAAACGAGATTCTCTGTTCGCTATACGCTTCTTCATTATCAATTTCTAAATCGGACTGTACCGAATTAAATTCGTCAAATGTTCTATTTTTTGAAGTCGCGTTGTTATTTCTTGGAGTTTTGAGACATTAATTGGTTCGTTAATGAAATTTTTAAACCGTGTCAATTGTGCCGTTATTGGCCATTGTAATTAATTTAAACTTAAGTGTATAAAAATTATTGATTATTATTGATAAGAAATATTCCGTGAATGTATTTTTATGCTAAGAAATGAACCGTATAGTATATAAAAATTTGAAACCCTCAGAATATAAATTGTTTCAAACAATAAATATCTGTCGGTTCGTCTAAGCAAAGCAAACGATATTTTAGTTGTACTTAATAGTGAATTTGTGAATTAAAAGTTGAATTTGTTATTACCGTTAGATCTTGACAATTTTATTTATTGTTATGTTGAAAGTTCAGATAGAAAACTGTAATAAATTGTAAATTGGAACAAATGAATTGAGGATAAATTGGAATGGACTCACCAAGCTTCCACAACTTCCTCGTTCGATGTCAACTGCCACAACTGTGCTGATTGATTTGATATATCCGGCTCGAAGGACCAAATGTTGGATCTTGTGATGTTTATCGTGATAAATGTTGCTGGTTCGATTTATTCTATATTGAATGAAACTATTGGTTGAATTTTAACTACTTTACTTGCACTTATTACATGTTAATGCTTTCCACTGTTGTAAGGTACTGAGCGCTTTTACTCCCTCACCATGCCTATCGCCAGGTAGACGGAATATATTTTACAACGTTTCCACAAGCGACAAAGGTATAACAGATAAAATAAAAACATTTATATGGTTATAAAGTAGTAATAGGAAATAATAAAATAATAATAGAAAAATAAAATAGTGATATTCTATATTGATTTCAATTGACAATATTTTGGAAAACAATCAAGCCATATCCAATGTTATAAAAATATTTGTTTTTATTTGTCTATCTCAAAACTTGAATATCAACCCTCGTATTATAAATAGTAATTATAATAAAATTTCAGGCAGTAGTTTCTTACTTATCCGCAACCTCTTCTACCATAGATAAGTGATATTTCTTCTTCATTTGGCTCTATCATTTGCTTCCTGTTGAGACCTTTGACAGGTTATTTGCTATTTCTGTATTCCATTTATTTGTCTGCTTTTTCTTTTCCTTTTGTTGGTTCCATTTTCTGTTATTACCTTAACTGTTCCGTCCTCCTTTATTTTCATTATATGTCCAAACCATCCTAACTGTGGTTGTTCGATTTGTTGCATCTAATTGTGTCTTTCCTTATTTTGTCTAGTCTTTTCACTTCAGCTATTTGTCTCAATAATTTCATTTCGCACGTTGTTATTCGCCGTTTCCATTTTTTGCTTAGCACCCAGGATTCGCAACCATAAATCAGCATTAGTAGTAATATTGATTTGTAGTTCTCGTTTTTGTACGCTTTATTATCTCTTCTTTGGTGAAAAATATTGGCCCTTTTGGTTATTTCGTTGTCATTTCGTTTCTATCATTTATTAATATTGTATTAGAGACTCTTTGTTCTATTTCCATTATATTTGTCTTTTGTATGTTTATTTGCAGTCCATATTTCTTCATTTCACTACTACACTTCTTTATTATGCGTTTTAACTCTTTTGTATTAGCGAATATTACTAGGTTGTTCGCATACATTGGTTCGTCATCCTCCCGATACTATTGAATTTTGAAACTTTTGGAGGGTGTCATTGTCAAGCATTAAAAAATGCGTAAGAGATTCAGAAAATGAATTTCTAGTTTATTTATTAATTACATACTATATTTTACGCGGTGTCCAAACCATATATCCTGCTTAGACCACCAGATTTAGAATTTAGATTTAGAATTAGATTAGATTTAGATTTAGAACTCTGTCGATTACTAGAAGGAAAAATGTATCAAACAAGTCCAAATAAATATAATTATCAAAAATAAAAAGTTATTTTTATGAGGTTAGTTGATAAAAAGCAAGATGTGTCATGAAAATCGATACGAAATTTATAAAATCAACATCTAGATACTTATTACAGAATCACTACACAGTCATAAAGAATTAGTTAAATTTTGGATTAAAATAAATCATTTATCAAAATTGTTACATTTAAGTGTTTAATAAAACGTATATTTTTTGATTTTTATTGTGAGAATTGTAGAATTGTAAAAAAAAGTATAATTCCACTCGTTCTCTGAAAAGTTTTCTACTTCGCTGCCCTAAGTAGCACAAGGGTGTATGTGACAAATCTGGAAAATTTGACATTTAATGATAACATATGTATAATAAGGTATCTAAATCCGTAATCAAGCAAATCTAAAAGTATGTTTTCAAAATTTGAAAATTCCAACTACAACAGCTGAAATGTCACACGTTCTACTCAAATTCCGTAAAAATATCTTGTAAAACAAGTGAGATAAAACCGTTTGAAATATGAAAATTTTAAATCTTAAAAAATACCGGATTCTACCATAATTAAATCTTCATATTTTAGGCATTCACTTCAAATTTTGTTAAAATATCTTGAAAAAATTCTGATGTACAACCATTTCAAACAAAAATTTTCCGCCTTCTCAAAACAAAGTGGCGGATCTTGAAAAAATTTTAAAATCGTTTACACGTTTATTTCAAATTTTTTCACACGTTCAGTTTAAAATTCGTCAAAATATCCTCAGAAAAATATGGCCATTTAAAATATTAGAATGGTCGCTATCTTAAAACAAAACGGCGGATCTTAATAAACTTTCAAACATATATAACCTTCGTAATTCACACGTTAATTTCGAATTTGTCAACATATCTTGTAAAATAATGAGATATAGCCATGTAAAATATTACAATGACCGACAAGGAAACGGCTCGATCGATTTTTACCATTATTGAGCTTGATTCAAGATTTGGAACAATAAGATTTTCGCTTGCTTATCACGCTTATCCAATTTAATATATTTCTACAGCAGTAAATCTGAACTTTAGTTTTTGTTTGGATGAATATCTCCAGCACTTTCCTTATACGTTAGAATGAACTTTAACTCACTTGTCTCAAATAGCTTTTCTTTGAAAAAAATTGGGAAATTCACTCTTCTGAATCCACCATTTTTGACAACGTACTACCTAACCAAACCAACTCACAAGAATATAGATCAGTGTCCGTTGGCTGACTAAACGCTGGAAAAAAAATAATACAAAACATTCTTGTTTACCAGTCTGCAGCAAATCTGAACAAGCTTTGCCTGTGAGCTCGGACAACTAAAAGTATAAAGATATACATTCGATCTTGTGAGCGCTTGTCTATGGGTACCAGCAACCAGCTTTGTACCCATAGATGAGAAAACTGCATTAACGTCAACCTCTACGGCTCGTGGTCTCTTCTTATCTTAACAACAAGGCTTTGACTACAGAAGGGTTGTAGGTATCAGTAATCCACCTCTGCAGATCAAAGGTTCCCGGCATATGAGTCACAGAATGCGGCCAAAGGCGCGCGGAAGAATAACAGGACAACATACCTCATTGAAATTCCACAAGGATAAGTGCTAGTAAACCATTTCATGGGAAGATTCTTCCGCATTGCTGATGACATAATCAAGATTGCCATGATAATTGTCAAAATTTATCAAGGATAGGCTTCACAAGAAGATGACCCACAATGACACCCATAGATGCGAAAACTGCATTCATGTCAACCTCACTTGTCCGTGGTACCCGCTTATCTTAGCCGACCGAACGATTGTCGGAATAAAAAATCCACCTCTGAAGGTCAACGGCTCCAGGAAGATGAGCCACAAAATGCGGCCAATGGTGGGAGGGAAAAAACATGACAACACACCTCATTGAAAATCCACAAGGATAAGACCTAGTAAAACATTTCAATACTCTTCCGTATTGTTGATGATATAATCAAGATTGCCATGATAATCGCCGACATTCATCACGGATAGGCACGACAAAAAGAAGGCAAAGACTTTTTCCTGTTTCCTAAACTCAAGTTTTGACTTTCAGGCAACAGATATCCATTATTTGGAAAGGTTAAAACGTTACAACATCGCTTAACTAAGAGTATAGACTTAAAAGGAGACTATGTATAAAAATAAAAATGATTATGTAAAAACCTTTATTAGTTGGGAAACTTTTCAGACAACCCTCATATGCAACTTTATATCTTGACCTTTGTAGTGGCGCTATTGATTATTATCAAGAAAAGTTGCATTAACCATGCTTGTCTCTTACCGGACAGGGTGCACTGAGCCATTATGTTATTATGAATTGCATAAATCTTAATGAGGTCAATGCAAAGTTGGAAATAATTGTATTTATTTGAAGGCACAACCGGAAGATTATATTGGTTGCACATATTGGTTATAATGTAATATACAGTGGCGTTGACAATTTTTTATTTCAAATTCGTAATTATATAAATACAAGAACATTCAAGATCATAAACATTACCAATCTCTTTTAAAAATTACCTCAAAAGAAATTAATTCTTTAAGCTTATACGAGTAAATGGAAAATCCACAGAACCACGATCGATTCCACTGGAACTAATTGGAAACTGAAAAACTGTACATGAATCTTCAAGCTCTTTCCCAGAAATAGGTTGTCTAAAAACATAAATTTTTTTGAAACTTTCACAATAGAGTAACGAAAGACGGAACTGTATATGAGAAATTTGAGGTTCAGATTAAAGAGCGAGAGAATAGAAGTACTTTGTGGATTAGCATACTGTCAAATGAGGAAGAGACTGAAATAAATGAAAAATAGTAAAAGGTCGTAAAGCTATGAAATCAATAAGTGAGTTGATAAGATTTATTATTTAAAGAAGTACAAAATAGAATATATCGAACAATAATACGACCAATAGTAACATATGTAAGTGAAATATGGGTTTGAACAATATGGGAGAAACACAACTGGTTATATGGGAAAAAAATGTCAAGGAAATCTTTGGAAGAATAACAAAAGTGATGGATGTTGATGAAAGAGAACTATCCAATAACATGAAAATCTGAAGGAATATCCATCAGTAACAAGTTACATTGAAACTTAAAGCAGGAGACCGCCGTTGCACCAGGGTTATCCGATGTTACTTCTTCCTTAATTTTGTCAATGTTATATCTTCTTTCGCTTTTTATGTTTTAACTCGAGCCAGAAATTGCTTGAAATTATAGTGTTCTTTTAGGTACAAATTGTTAGTTGCGTCTATTCAGGTATATTGTACTGAACCGAAAGCCAGGGCTTATTGTAGAGTGATCATATTTTTGTTAATATATTCCTGTTCACGTTTTCTTTGTAGAAGTGCCTTGTCCATAGTTTAAGTGTATGCTTGTGTCTGTAGTACTTTAACAAAAATAATCCTGTGTCATTTGCATTTATAAGAATACTTGGGCAAGTCTCACAGTTTGCCTAGTGATTCCTAAAGAATCAAGCCAAAGTGTATTTTTAAAGGAAGTCGACCTTAGCAGGGCAGGCAGGACAGAACTCTCAGAAGATCTATCTCATCAACAGCAATTCACCTGCCCAATAACAGTAAAGTATTAGGCATGATTACTTAATTCGGTCGAATGAGAAATTGCAAAAAATTGACTGCATTTGAACAAAAAGGAGAAGTTTTTCCGGGCATCTTCTCACACTTCAGTGATACCCATGGCTAAAATTCACGAATTTGGGTGTTAGTCCACCCACTGGATTCACTAGATTTTGCCCGAGAGTAAGGGTGCGTTAACGTGCAGAGCTGACAACAACTGCCGTGTAGCTTGCAGCTTACTGTTAGCACATACAATGCTTATAGTGTTTCACATACAAAGCTGGAAACAAGTTTGAGCTGCATTTAGCGAGATGTTCTCATGTAATCATGATTTATTTTTGATAAATAATGTTGAAAACTCGGAAATTGCCACCATCTTAAAACAAGATGTCAAATTTTGATAAAATCTCAAGTCAAATCATTCCATTTTACACATTCTTGTTAAATTCTATCACAATATCTTGTAAAACAACTGAGATACAGCTAGCTAACTGAAATATTAAAATGACCGTCATCTCAAATTAAATTTGTACCATAGCTGAATCCTAATATTTTCCACCTTTATTTTAAATTTTATCAAAATATCTTAGAAAAGCTAGATATAGCCATTTCAAATATTAAAATGGCCGTCATCTTTAATCAAAATAACAGATTTTGATAACATTTTAAAAATTGTTGAACCTTTACCGCCTATAATCCAACTATGGAATATGCTCATATAAATTTTTTCATATTTAAACAAAAAACGACAAAAATTAATGTTTTATAACTATGAAGTATTAATTTTAAATTGAAATTATTTCCAAATGAACGCCACTAAGGTAAGTTATTAAACTGTTATTTCTCGCTTTTAGACATAATAATAATTGATCCATATTTTAGAAGGAATGGATTTAGCGTCACTAATTGTTAACATAAAAATTAATTAACAGTATTTTCGATTACACATTATATTGAATAATTCTCGTAGCAATGTTAATTCATTTAAAACAGCCAAAAAAATTGTTATTTCACTACAAGATGTCAGTATAATAAGTTTCAAATCTTCAGTTCAGTAAATTAGAGATTTAAAAGTATTCCACGAGAAATTATTTCTTTATTATTAACCGTTTGAGGCATGCCACTGGCGTACACTAAATATTCATAGATGATTTTGTAATAATATAATTATTACTCATAGAATATTCAATAAATTCTAAGTCGGTTTCATTCTATTGTATAAGGCTAATGGGTTACTTCCACAATGAGATTTAAATGAGTGCAATGTCGCGTTTAGATAATTGACCTCTCGATCGTGGGTATAAACCAAGTAGTCCGTGGAAAATCGTTTGTTTCAGATGAACAAAAGTTGCCGAAGAGAAATAATAATATTGTTTATTGTATACAACCATTATTATTTAATGAATTATAAATTCAAGTTGAGTGCTAGGATAGAAGTACCATGCTTGGAAATTTACTAAGATCTTCTATTAGAATCTATTCAATGAATCACAAAAATAAAAATTGAAGAATAAGTGGCATAGTGATATAACAAATATTCCCTATTCGCATTCGTGTATATCTGGATATTCGCATTTGCATTGGCAAAATTTTTGCAAATGCTTCACAAATATGAATATCAGAAAAAACAGTTTGTAGATAATAGGTGGTATGTGGGTTGATTAGATAAAAATTCATTTATTTCTCAAGTAAGCACATTATCAGTTTGGATTGGAGTACTAGAACTAGTCTGAATACCACGAGAAACAATTTTTCAGTGGTACACAGACTGGCTTGCTTATGTGCAACCGGGGCCATGAAATCATGCCTAATACTGCACTATAAATGATCCCGATCTAGGACCTCTCCACATAGTACTGGAAAATGTGACAAAAAAAACATCAATCATCAATGTTCAGAGATGGAATCGCCAAGAAAAAGTGTTTTTAGAAAAGGACGAAACCTGAGACATGCCTCAGGTTGATTTACCAAAAAAGTTAAGCTTTGAGAATTCACCCCAATACTAAGCTGTAGAACTAAGTAGGAACAAGAAATGAACAGAAATGCCATCAAATAGTACATGGACAGCTCTAAAGCAGCAGACAGAATTGGAATAGGAGTGTATAGGCCCAGAACCAAACACTCTGAAAGCATGGGCAAAACACCAAGCATTATTCAAGCAGCAATTTATGCAATTTGAAAATGTGTCCAGTTCAATCTAGATAGGAACTATTAGAAAAAGGAAATCATCATCCTCTCTAGCAAAACAGTCAATAGAGCTTCAAGCTCCAATATCATGAAATCCAAATAGTTTAGGAATGAGATAGGAAAAAAAATAAAGTTACCCCGCAATGGATTTCGGGACACAACGGAGTGGAGGGAAACGAAATAGCTGACAAATCGGCTAGAACAGGGGCTAATAAACCCCTCACACAATGGACATCTGAAGACGCTAGACTTAGCATAGAATGCAGCGTGCTGATTCTGTTTACTCTTGGCAATAAGGCTCAATTATTAAATTCTCATTAAAAATGATTAGATTAAAACTTTATATAATGTGAACAAATTTTTAATTGATTTATATAATATAAAAAGTAAAAATCGACAAGCACATTATTATTCTCTTAAAAAGCTCATTCTCTAAACAAAAAAATTTAATTATAGAGACTCTTTGACTTTTAAAATATATTTCAGCATACACCACTGGTCTAAAGTAATGCTCACCCTATAATCCAATTTCAAAATAATACACTTTTAACAAATTTCTTTCATAATGGAAAGTGAACGAAACAGTGTCATATAAATAAAAAATAATAGTGTCTGCTATTTATTTACTTTCTTCCAGTGCTTGTTTGTCATTCTTGGAAGTTTTAAAATGAGTAAAACCAAGGAACTATTGGTTGAAACTTATACATTAATCGGAAGCCTTCATAGTCTAGACATTGTACCATTGTCATCGAACTAAAAATACCTTGACGTGCCGTAGACTACTCATAATAAGTATCCATCCACTAGGAGCGGTGGCTATAGGAAACGTACAAGCCGGCATCGAAATACCACAACCGCCGAAGATAAATATATCACGGACCAAGAAATAGCAGCTCAGATCAATGAGTCTAAGGATCTGCCTTTGAGTATTTCTGTAGTGGAAAGGAGATTGAGAGAAGCCGACCTTTTTGGGAGTATGTCCGTGAAGACATTTCTCTAAACACGTCAAAATGAAGAAAATAAGAGAATTTTATGAAGTGAAGTTTCTGGCGTTAAGAGTAACTGTAAATACGGCGGAAACTCGATGATGGTTTGGGGAAAAGCGACTGTAGAACGCTCAAGACAGAGCCTGATCGGCAGAAAATTCATCTTCCAGCAGCTTGACAACGATTCCAAACATTCCTCGATAGCAAAGAGTATTTGTAAAAATTGGGAAGGAAGAATGTACTTAAAGTAATGATTAAGCAGTCACAGCCGCAGGGAAATGTTGACGATTATTAATCAAAATTGTTACAGACAATGTCATAATTGTACACCGAAATTAAAAGAACAAAAGGTGTTATATCTGTTAATCAATGTTGATATATGTAACAATTACGGAGTATAAACTATAGGGTAAAAACTTTTGTGACTGGTAGTGTACGTTGTCTCAAAAGATTCAAACCAAACGACCCTCTAAAGAGATGAAATTGAATTTTAAGAAACCAGAGACTCATAATCATAGTCAATGCTGTCATAAAAACTCATTAATAATGTAAAATGAAGATCTTTATTGAAGAATACTTTTCCAATGCCGTCATATAACTTATTGTCATATTGAAACAGATTTTATGTTTCATAGTGTTAAATTGATATAATTATAACTGATCATAGTAGCAGTTTCTGTTTAGCAGCATTTTCGATCCCCTCATGAAATTCATTATAATTGAAGACGTCATCGTCTAAATCAGCTCTAACTCTAACTATATTATTGCAGCTACTACCAGTACACCTGCTCAACAAGATAATCGAACTCCTGGACTAGATAACACTTAAAAATGCTATTAGGAGCCTTCGGAATGATATTCCGATTTCAAAATATATCACATACTAGAACTACCGGTTTTTTTTTTGGTTAAAATGGAAAAATTTTGAAAAGTATGCTATTTGAATAACTATCTAATCAAAACGAATAATGTTACTTGCCAAATGGACGTATATGTTGAAGAGCTTATCTAACTTACTACATTATATTTTAACGAGACAAATCTAATATCTGTTACGTTATCGATCAAATTAAAGATACTGAAGATGTTATCGACAAGAAGATTGCATAGTGGTAAGCAAAGAAAGTACATTTTCGTGACATAACGGATCTCTAGAAACTTTGTCAGGGTCGAGAAATACTTATATTTTAACATCAGAAAAATATGTAAATAGTAAAAGAGTTCGAAAGGTCAGTGAATATTTGCAGTGGCGTAGCAATTAAAATGTTGAATTTCTTTTCGCTATTTCTCATATTCGCTATTAATGACCTACTGTCAATTTCCTAAAAAAGAAGCTTTGAGGTTATATTAAAAATAAATAAAAGTATAATAACTATCGATGAAAATGAGTGAAGATAATGGTATTAGGAGATGGACATGGTTATACACTAAAGTCTGATTTACTTTGACATTATGACATTTCTACTGACATCACTTCTTTGTCATTTCTAGAAACATTTTTGACATATTCGCCCGACATCTTTAACAGAGTGGAGAAGCGGATAAGCCTCATTTGATTTAGGTCTTTTCTTAAGAGACAATTTCTGAGTTAGAACTGAATATTAACCAAAAATCGCCAAATTCATACCGATGCTAAAATCTTATCACTGCGACTTGGTCAGACTTTTGGACACATAAAATGGCAAACTGAAATATCCTTTAGAATCTATGTGCAATCGTGTAATTTAAATTAATCTACTAAGTATTCCGTAATTTGAGTAGTTTCAACTTGTAATTCACTAAAACACAAAATATTTTATAAATTTGCTTTGTTTACTTTTCAATTCAATGCTTTCGTTGGCAGAACTAAGTAAAACGGTTTTGTAAAATTTATACATTACTGTTCACATTTTTAAATTTCGACATTTCAAATTCAATCGAATATCTGTACCAAATTAACAATGAGAAAGCATTGAACAATAAATCAGTAAGTAGCAGAAGGATGCATAAGAAATTTTAAATCTATCCGACCATCAGAAGTGCTTCAAATTACAACAAAAAACCAAACAGATACGATAATGAGCTAAGAAAAATGTGATAATAATAGTACATTATGCAATAATGCATTTAATGACTATTAAGACTCGATGTATGGAAGTAATGTTTATTTCATTATTAGTTTGGTTGTACTCAATCGAATTCAATACTTGATTGGCTACGTTGATTTTATTTTGAAATGATTCATAAATAAAGTTCTATACCACTATCGTGGTTTTCCATCCACCACCGTAAAACATCATTTTATAATATGAAGGAAGTGTCTCAGAAGCAGTGTCCTGTATAAAAAATGGTATTTAAAAGTAATTTATAAGAAAAAAGTGATGGATAATTCAATAAAGAATTTGATTTTAGTTCAAGTAAAAGTGTACTTAATGCGTAATGAAATTCACAAAGCTGCAATTATTGTTAAATTGGAAAATGGCTGGTGTATTAGAAGACTGAAAAATCATCTAGGTCTCAATGCGAGTATCATATCCAGAGTGAAGAAGTGATGGGAATAAGACAGGCCTTTGAGCCGAAAGGTTGGGTCTGGAGGAAGAAAAATTTCAAATGACATACAAGATGTTACTTTATTATTATTAAGAGAACATCCCTTTGAATCGGCTGCTAGTGCTGCAAATGCAACAAACTTTTCAGGATCCCGTCCTAAGGCATGTAGACGAATTAAAGCTTCGGATTTGAAAAACTGTGCAAGTGCTAGGAAATCATTGCTTTCATATGAGTACAAGCAATCGAGAGTTGTGCTTGCTAGGTATATGAAGTTGAAAAGAACACAAAATAGCGATAAACATAAGAATATAGCGATAGAGAAATATATACTCGAGAAGCTTAATTTTAAATACTTGAGAGGAACAGTTAACGCCAAAATGGATGAGAAGAGAAAATTACTCAAAGGGTCCACGCAGTATACAGAGCAGCCAGATGGCCAACAGTAACCTATGGAGGAGAAACGATGAATCTGACAAAAGCTGATGAAGAAAAATTTAACACCTTCGAAAGAAAAATGATAAGAAGAATATATAGGGCAAAACAGTTAAGTGACGGACAGTATAGAATCCTTAGGAACCCTGAAATTAGAGAAATCTTACACACACTTGAAATGAAGGAAAAACAATCACAGAAAGGAAACACTTAGGAAACCAACCCAAGGGAAGAAAAAAAAGCGAATAGGAAAGACAAGTAACAAGTGATTGTAACAACATGTGAATCCGTGGATGGTGGCGTAATACCCAGGACAAGAAAATTGATGATTAATAGCGGAAAAATGTAAACTTTGATTTAAAAAAACAAAAATGATTGGAACGTGAATTGACTAACCACAAGAATTGAGTCAAAGAGCTCTTGATTGAGCGTTAACTATTCGTTTTGGAATGTACAACCGATTATGTATATTCTTTCCTCGCTTATCCTTGTCCGAATCATCTCAGTTGATTTTGCAGGTTGCTCTCTAGGTTTTTTATTTAATATTTATCTGTAAGATTCGTTTTTAATATGCTCTAATCGGGTATTCCCTTCAATTTTTTTTAAGTAATCTCTTTTCTAATGTTTTCATGAATTATATCACCACAAAAAAATATTTTGCTCTACTTTTGAATTTAATGAATATATATAACTTTTGGACAGTTATTAATCAGAAGGTTTTTTGGATGAGTACTCTTTATGTTATACCGAAAACACTGCTTACACTACAAATACAACAACACATACACATACATTATCGACGTTTCGACAACCGTCTTCAGTGACTCTAGCTTACGTTCAGTCTCTGAAGACGATAACTTATCATCGAAACGCGCTCCAGACAGTGTAATTGTGAGTGTTGGTGTAGTAGTGGTGTAAACAGTGTATTCAGTATAAATATCACCAACAGTTCCAAATATTCCAGCTTAGTAACTCTTTCTGTGACTTTTTTATAACGTGTTATGTTTGTTACGCTATTAAAGCGCGTAGATAATTAGGCATTTTGTAAATTATTTTTTAATCAGCTCATTTTCAGTAAGACATCTTGCTTGAAGCACAATGAATTGTGGATGATTCCAATTAAATTGAAAAGTATTTTATTCCTGAAATTCAGTTAAGTTGCCATTTTTCTCCTGGCCTATGAAATCTGGTCATTTCTTCCTATGAATCCCGTTTGCAGCTTCACTACATGCACCCTCGCTTCGAGATATCCAACAGCGTTTGTTTATTGTCCTCCAAACAAAAATAAACAACTACTACTCTGACCATATGCCGCCACAATAATTGAACGTGATCGAAGTAGAAATTTCAATTTGTATTGATTTTTCCAATGTCATTTTTCACGTTGAGTGAATAATAAGAGATTATAAAAAATATTACAAATTAATTACTTTATTCTCCGAGGTGAAACCTAAAAATTATCTTATCTTTTATAAATGTAATCTCGAGAATGTACATCAATCAATAACATACTTTTTCACTGTCATTTCACCTAGTATTACAAATACTACTCATTACATTTGATTGCTTGTTACTAACACACGACAGATCGTTTACTCGATATAATTGCAGGTTTTGTTACAATTTATTTCAATTATCATCCTTATGAAGTCGATTTAGTTTAGATTATATTTCTTACAGAATCAATGCGTCAATCTGCACAGCCGTGATCGTATAATTTATCTTAACTATTGAATGCTGCAGCACTGGTTTAAGACATACTATTTATATATTACTCGTACATCAAGTTTGAATAGTGGAGATAAATTAATACAAAAAAAATAGAACAAAATCGGCCATAAACTTAATACTACATATCTACGGGGTATACCACGATGAGCTAAAAATCATGTAGGGCAGAGCGGGATCACTTAAGCCGCATTTTGTTCAAATCAGTATAAGGCGCGTTCAAAGGACGATAAAAAATTTAAATCAGTCGTTTATTTATAGGATCACATTTTGAGATAAAAAGACTAACAAATCCGTTGTTTACTAAACTTAATTTACCTCATAAGGAAAACAGCAATGTGACTCATAACACCCCACAGGTGGGGTCTTTTAAACCACCCAACGGGGTCACTAGTGCCATTGGGTTATTATACAAACTTTATCACATTAAAACAGATAAAAGATAGAAACAATAACATAACGGCATATTTAATATTCCTCATAGAAACAAAAACAAACAAAACGAAACTAGGCTGCGTTTGCGATAAAATAATCTTTGAACTTCTTCCAAGGAAGTAGGAACATCACAGGAACTAAGTTTGAAGTTGCTGATAAGGTCACACTTTTACATTTACATAACAGAGCTAACACTATACTTTCCTTTAGCTGCTGTTATTTTACCTGGTTTCAAGACTTTTTGAATACTAGTTTCGTCGATGTTGCATATTCTGAAAGCTGAGAGTTGATACTTGTCCAGAACTCTACCCAGTTTGTCATAAAGCAACCGAACTTTGTTTCGTTAAAGATGTGTCGCCCTTCCTAAATTGGCTGTTTCTCATAAGAAATGTGGTGAGTCAATCCTTTGCAGCTAATTTATTTTCCTCTCAGCTATAGGATATTTCTTGATTATATTTGATCGCGCATTCATAAGCAAGCTCTCGTACATCTGATTGACTCAACCAGATAATATAGAAGAAACTTCCATAAGACAGAGATTTTTATCCTCAATTGAAAAAACTTGGCTTGTATTCATGTCCTCCCTGAACACATTAGATTCAGGATTAGTTTTTGAAATATTAACATACCTCTAACGCATAGTTCTATCTATTTTCTTTTCATTGGCATCTTTGCGGATTTTTTAACTCTAAGAACTTCCTCTTCAGCTTGTTTTATCAATTCTTTAAGCACGATTAGCTTTCTATTTGTAAATTCGTATCCCAAAATTAAAAACATTCAAGCGTACCATGACTAAATATTAGGGATCATGTGAACATGACCCATTTGACTCCAAGTATTTTGTCTCAAATGACCCGAATTCCATCTAATATGTTAAATAATTGAAAATTAATTGAAAATAATTTATTTATGAAACTTGAAACATTAACAGTAATCATGTTAAAATAAAAATACACTTACTTGATGATCGTATGATAATATTCGTAGTTTTTAAACCAAATTTCAATAGCACGATGTTCTTTTATTTTTAGCACTAAACTTCCAAGATCACGTGCTGTTACTCAAAACGAATTCCGGTGAGCGACTACTGCAATTGGTGGAGCTCTAGACCCTGCGGCTCAACAGACTCCCCTCTACCCTATATAAGAAATTCTGAGTAATTTTTAAGCATTTGATGTTTCGTTTTTCATTACTGTTGAGACCTTCATAAAGAGTCAGCTGTACAGAAACCAGCTGGTGTTTTTGTTCATCTAAATATGAAGATGTTTTTTGGATTCGCATTGATCATTTTTTGTCTCACACAATCCTAATCTTCTGGCCACTGGTGGACCACCTACTGGAATTGGTATAGTCCTCAACTATTTGGTTCACGATAAGTGGAGACCTACAGCATATGCCTAATTATTATCGACATAGTGCACTTATTCACAACTGGACCGATTTTTTTTTGATCAATGGAAATAAGCCGCTTAAAAAATCCTAACCGTAAATGGCAACGTCAACGAAATGTATTATTTCTCTCGGACTTATTAATCAGTTTAAGAAGAGCTCCTAGCTGAATGTGAACGGACTAATATTGACCAGGACATTTAGAAACTGATTAAACTTTGTGAAGACTGTGAAAAGTCCCTCTCCAAACCAGCTACTTGGATGAACCAGTCCTCATACTCTGTCATGCTTCCCGTCTTAAGGTGATAATTGACGGAGCAGTACCTGTCAAATGACCGACTACCAGTTGAATGTCGTTTCTAGATATCTCGAGAAGTTCTTTAATAATTTTAGCTGATATGATTACGAATATAGTTGAACTAACTAACTAACAGCTAAATTTACACTGGGATATCTGGAGCTTGATTCTAATTTTGAAATAATTGCCAAGCATGCCGATTTCTGGGGCTGAATCTACATCGTAGTTTTGGGGGTCTTTTTCTATCCCTATAGTATCCAACATAACGCTTTAAGAAATTTTTAATGGCAAAATGATACCAAGTACTCAATGCAACTTTGCCTTTTTTCGTTGATTCCAATTATTTTCTTATGGAAAATTTGGAACTTTTTCAGATTCATTGGTTAGGATATAAGCACATCTTCGTAAATCAGCTTACCTCTTTAAGCCTTTTAAATATAGGTACTTGATGATGGTTCCATACTTCAATTTTTCGATTTTCACAATATCGGTGGACATCTTTTCTCTTTTAATTTATTGCGTAACTCTGGTTTACTTTTTTGACGTAAAACTTTACACTGACACTTCTAATAAGTTATTGTTCGTTGCTATGGTAACGTAATATTTTATTTATGCATGGAACTGGTCTAGGCTAACTAGATATCAATACATCCTCGTACATATATTTTCTAATCATTTTCCAGTGTCCTTGACAATATCCGATTTCTTTTCCCATCCATACTTCAAATGAACTAGTTGTTCTTTCAACATTCACAGACCCTCTAGTTGGTCCAACATGCTTCTTCTAACAATCATTACAGATATAGAAAAATTATCGTCCAAACCTAACCAACATTTTCTTTTTTGTTGTGAGAGATTAAGCGACATTCCATATTTAAACTAATCACTTTAGAAATTAAATTTTATACGCATTTTACTATTGTAGCTACTAATCTTTGAACTAAGTTTTAACTAAAATTTTTCACACAAATTTAATAGGCTTGATGCGATTTAACATGTGGAGTTGACTATCCAGAAGTGACAAGTCCATCTCAACGCGTTGGTGGGGCCTGATTGTCTTCAAGTTTAAATCGTTACGCGGCTGATTTGAATCAAATCTATGTATTTATTTAGCACACAAATGCTAACTTGCTTTTTGATATTGAACTGGGAGAGATTTCAGTCATACTCTTTTCAATACAGATAATCAACTTTCAGACGTAGAAAATAATCACCATAAATTCCGAAAACTTTCTAAATGACCAATTAGATATCAATCAAGCTCTTCTTTGCTTAACTTATTTTGTTAGCAATTTTTTGTGTTTGAATTACCTAGAACCGCTTTTTTGTTAAAAACTACTTATTAAGTCACCATGTTACTAACGTTTGATAAAGCCATAGCGTGGCGAAACAAGTGTCGTTTGAAACATATTTGGACACACTGAAGAAACATAGTGAATATCGAAACATATGTTTTTTTTTTTTTCAATTGTTTAAGTTAAGTTCGGTCACTGCTTATTGATTATTCTTTTGATAGGCCGTAAAATTTTCAAATAACTCATACTGTTTTTTGGGATATAAACTAAAAAATTGACACTTACAATTCAATAACAAATTGGTAATCTCAGTCTTTTAAAAGATGTATACTAGAATAAGAAAATGTATATGTTGAAATTGGTGCATTACTATTCGTGACGATTTTTAATTCGTTGAGATAAAGATGCGCCTACTCGGGACGGGGATATTTAAGGTAAACGAGAAGTTAGTCCAAGTACATAATACTACTCATGACGGATTCATTAAGAGTTTTACCCGGAATTTAGTACCTAGTCCACGTAGTAATGCTGGAAAATCCAAAAATTGAAACATAGATTTTCTAAATCTTCTAAATATTTTTTATTAGACAATTATTTAACTAATAACGTGATTATATTTGGATCTGAAATGATCTTAGATTGTTTAAAAAACTATTTCATAATTGAAATCCCCAGCTGCATAATCTTCCGCTTGGTAGTTCTTAGCTCTGGAATGGACAAAGCATTGTTTGAATCACTGCAAAAAATGCGAAATACCAAGTAAAACCAAAGGCATGCTTACTGCAGCTGATCTGTTCATTCATAAAAATGCTCGTCCACATAGAGCTGTTTTGACAAATGAGATTTGATTAGTGATTAATTGATCATCCACTGTACCCCTCAAATAATCCCTGTTCTCTGGTGAGCGTTCTGGCAACGACGAAGAGCTAAAGACGTCTGTCATATGTTAGTTCCATTCATAAGAGGTAGAGCTGTACAACAGATGAACATAAGAGTGAGTTCTGTTTTTGAAGGGTGGCTAAACTTACCTTCTGAATAAACTTTGTACTTCATAGAAACAGTGCATATTCATTAAGTTATACTTCTTTTGCAGACACACCGACATTTGGAAGAACAACAGCACGAAATCTGATATCGTTCAGTTTTTTGATAAATATTTTAATCAAATGGTGAAGAATTCTATCATTTCTTCTGTTAATTATTCGAATAATGTATTGAATTTGATTCGCACTGGAGCTGAGTACATTATACTTACATAATATGTAGGTTGCCGGAAGTTTGGTGTTTATATATTTATTTACAGGAAAATTACTTGTTTGAACGAATTTCTTAACAAGGCTTGGTTTGAAATCAAGCAAATATATCAATGTACGATATTATCGAACTATTCAATCAGAATGTAGAATGACATTACTTATCAGCATTGATAATGACAGAATGTAGTTACGAAATAAAAATTCAGTATTGTTTTTTTCATTCTGTATTTTCTATACAATGTATCGTTTTTTACTTGATTATTATTGTGTTACTGGTTTCATGCAATTCACCGCCGTAAATTATACAATGTGGTCCATATGTATAAATAAATTCAATTTTAGCGTTATTATGTATTATAAGGAAAAAACCTGGAGTAGGTCGATTTTTATTCTTAAATGGACCGTATTTTATGCTTATATTTTGAACTTTATATGAAAACAGCACCACTTTAGATATTTTAGATATTATTTAAAAATGTTCTTGAAATAAATATATCAGTAGGCTTCAATTTTCATTATACAGGGTTACACAGCAGATTCTCCTTATTTGAAGAATCTCAAGAGAAAACTGTTTATTTTATGTATTTGTTGACATTGAGTGAAGCCCAAAGATTTGTACTATACTATATGTATATATGTATATACTATAGACTAAAATAAATAGAGGTAACTCTTAATTTTCTACTTTATTACGCTTTCTAAATATAGCATATCGAGAGGAATCATGTAGTTGACATTGTATAGAGTGAGTCAATCAAATTAGACGTTCACCCTATACCAAAAAGATGTTTTAATAATTGAATATCAACAAAAAAAGAAAGATTCAGTATTGGTTAATCAACAAGTAATCTCTTACAAACACCTTGTTCTTCTACTTGTTTATCGAAGACTATATGATCAAGTAGTTTCATAAAATTTGAGAAAACCGCTATCTTCATATACAGGGTGTTCCGCTTGAGAACCGACACAGAGCAAAGTTGTATAGGAGACCCCAGATATGACGATTTAAGGTATACTAAGCCGCATCCACGAGGAGATAAACGACTTTAAAGTAGTGCCAAAAATTTCGAAAAAAATAATTTATTTGCAACCCTTCAACTTAAAAATACCATATTTGCTACACTGTATGAGACTTTTAATAGCTTTGAGTAATATTGAGTAGAAAGCTATCGAACCATGCTGGGAAATTATTTAGGGCTAATTAGACCTAATCTCAAAATCCCAAAAAACGTTTTTTTGTAAGTTGATTTGAGAAATTTGATTCTCTTATGTAAACTAGCTGTGAACGATAATCCCATTCACCAATGTATGCAATGGATATACTCAAGAGTCGAGATCACAAGCACCAGAAACTTCACCAGAAAAAACAAGAGGTACGAATATCAGGAATCTCTGGCTATCTGGTGGACCTTACGTGGAAAAACAAATGTATATCCACCGATAGTAAAGTACGCATATACAAAACAATTGTAAAGCTACCCTTATATTAAGATGCTAGCATCCGGGATGCTGGCATCCCACTTTGAGTCGAATTTGTGTTGGGATGCTAGCATCCAGGACTGCTATTTTATTTTAATTTTTTGCCAATCGTCAATATGGCTCCAACGAATGCTGCTGATGTTACTAATTAAGAAAACTCCGTCGTGTTAAAAGCCTGTATTTTACATTGTTTGATGAACTGTGCAATAGTGAAACAAGATTTTTTAATTACTTTAGAATGTCACTTCCTTCTTTCAAAGAGCTTCTAGGCTACATCCAAAGCGACATCTCTAAACAAGATACAAGATTCCTCAGACCAATTTCACCCGAAGAGAAACTAGTCATAACTCTGATTAAATTGCGTGCGCGCGCATATGTCAAATAGAGCGCCTGCTCGGATGCTAGCAGCCTAGTATAATGCGCCGCACTTGAAACAATGCCCCAAAACCAATTTTGTGCATTCCAGGATGCAAAAAGCTACCGGCTGCTCGCATTTCAGCATCCCAGCCGGGATGCATAAAATCGAGCCTCCGGGTGGCTATTTTAGCATCCGATGCTGGCTTCACTAGTCTAATCGCTCCCATTTGATTTAATGCCCCGCTAACCTCCCAGATGCCAGCATCCCGGATGCTAGCATCCTAGTATAACGGTAGCTTTAGACCCATATATACATATGCAGGGGAAACTCGAGCGAACACAAAAAACGAGAAACATGATGAATGCATGATGTTGTGAAAACATTGAGAACGATTAAAGTAGTGAGAGATCAAATTAGAAGCAAAACTATAAGAGAAAATCTGAAAATTAAGGATATAGTACGATTTGCGAGATCAAGACGACGATATTGGAAAGACAACATCGGCAGAATGATGAAACACCGATGGGCTAAATGGACAAAGGATGAAAACCAACTTCAAGGAGACTTCCCGGCTGACCTCCCTAGATATGACACGAAAGCTGGACATGTACATATGAAATGTTATCAGTGTGTATGATTCAACTCTGAAGTTACCACATGACTATAGAATTTATCATTCTTTAACAGGAGATGTCGCAAAAGAATTCTCTCAAGAAAAAAACTCACAAAAACTTTTGAGCTTAACGAAGTTCATGGAATACAGTTAGTACATTATTGTTCGGTTCAGATGTCTAAGTGCTCAACTCGTTTAACTCATTTTTTACCGAAATACGCAGCCCTTTTAAATACTTCCTCGAAGGTTTTTTCAAAATCCTTCAAATCAGGTTCCTCAAGATAGAAATAAAAATAAGAAAAGATTTTTTTCAATAAGGTTTCGAGTGAGACCATGAATTAAACTTGTTTTGTTATTGATACTCACTTATAGAGACTAGTGATATATGAGAATTGTCTAAAAAGTTTCAGATTCCAACTTAAAGGTAAATATATCAAAACCCACCACATTAAGGTTTGAAATATATTTGCGTAGAGCGTTAAGAGATTTTTCCTAAAATTTTATCCATTTTTCAAGCTTAGTTTCTAATTTAAAGCATATAAATGAGTCGTTATATAGATTTTTTTTTATTTAAAATTTGTTTGTAAAAGGCAATACATCTACGCAAATGAAAGATGAGACTCCGCACCATCATTTACGCGCTTCAAATTTTTGACAGTAGCCCTTTTTGGTCACCTTGATTGAAATTCACTAATTGGCAATTCGTCAACCACCCACCGTATTCACAGATCTTCAACGACTTTTTCCTGTTTCATACTGGAACTGGAATTCTCACTTGCAGGAGAAATATTTTCAGCATACATAAAAACAAAATAGCACGGCTGAAATGAAAAGGTAGACTTATTAAAATGAGAATATGTTGAAAATGTTCTGTTTCTTAGATCTTAGATTTTAAAACGATGTCGGGTTTATATTTTTAAATGCTTGGGTACGCCGTAACATAAATTTTGCAATTTACGCACGTCTAACAGGGACTTATTGAACCGCGATATAGTGATAGCAGTAATAAATCCGGCATTATATTGACATATACGCAGGCGCAGTATAAATTTAAATAAGAGAAATTTTATTAAAGTTACTGCTAGACTTGAGCTATGTAGGAATAAAGAAAGCAGTATTTTGTGCGATATTTTGACATCTACCTACTGAATAAAAATAAGCTCTTGAATTTTCCCATTTTCGCGCGATGAAAAGGAAAACAAGATTAAGATTTACTTTTGAAGATGATGTAATCCTGCTCAGGGAATTTATTACTAACCACGTAAACAATCTAAATATACACAATCTACAACAATCTAAAATATATATTGAGCTCATAGTTCAAACTACTTTTTGTTTTTTGTTATTAGAACAAAAATCATTAAGACATTTGTTATAGGAAGTAAATTATTAGTGAAGATTGTACCTTATGGAACTAAGCCCAATGTTTCATATGCATAAAATACATTGGAGATTATAGTTTTGCTATGAAATGATGGTTAATTTTAAATCTAGGCTAAAAAATATATTAGATGAAACATCTATCAAATTTTTATTAAAATTTGGGGATTGTACACTTTGGAACTAGCCCCTCATCATATTTATTCGCAGATGTCACTTACAATCGCTTATAATTGAATAAATTTTAATTTTCAGTTTGCCATCAGTATAGATGGACTTACTTCTGCATACATATTCATTCTTTCTTAGTTTAACCATTTCAAATTGTTTAAATTTTGTAGAAAATTTCATCTTTGTTCAAGAATGATATTTGTTGTGGTTTTAATAATTTGTGATATTGATTGTGTTGATCTTCCGAACAAATTCATCAGTTCACTTAAACGTACAGGATAAGAAAGTCTTCTTAAAAGAATGCACAATGCAGTTAAACCTAAAATAAATATTAAGGGTATCCACAGATTTTTCTTTAATTCCCTGACATTCCCTGACCAGATTTAAGAATTCTCTGACCATGTCAAGGTGTGTATGTATTTAGAACAAAGTGATTGATTTAAAATAATAATAATACTGATAATAATAATAATAATTAAAATATTATACTATAATCAAATATTGTTTTTAACACTTTTCTTCAATTTTTATCTAAAATAAAATTCGGATAGGACTAAAATTTGAGTGATTCATAAATTGGGTTCCAGCTTCCAGGGTCAAAAATGGGATGAGGGGGTAACTACTACTTACCATCTACACGATCACCAGCTCCTGAAATAACTATATCTGGAATTCTTAGGTGAATTCTTAGTGATTCTAAATGTTCCCTTTTAAAGCGGAAATCATTCAGAATTTCTTCATTATTGATGTTAAAATTTAGGCACCCGGATTTACATCTTTGTTTATTAAAAAATGTTTTAATATTACAAACTCTATCTAATCATCATTTCTTCTTGCCAAAATGATTGCTTATAATGCTTCTTCCATTCTCAGGAATAAATAAATTTTAAAAAAAGTAAACACTCATACAACACCTACATTTGTAGGTTAGAAATAAAAACAACTCTTATTTTATTTACTGCTAGCACTATATTGCGGTTCAATAAGTCTCTAATAACGCTGATATAGATTTTTGAGAGTGAAATATTTTCAATCAGACCCATAGTAGCATCCATACCACGTTTTTTTACCTTCCTATCGCGTCGTATTGGTTGTATCTTTTGATAAGATGTCGAACTTCGATCGACAAAGATTCGTTGTACATATTGTATTGTACTCAAATGTATCAATACTATAACTGCACCAAATAAAGTATTTTTAGTATCCCCACGGGAGAAAAATTACTGGAAAAATGGTGTTTTATTAACTACAAGTAATCGGTTTTGTTATCAAGATCATATCGAGTTAAGTAGGTACCGTCTTAGATTATTTAAATAGCATATTCAAACATTTAAATTCACGATACAGGGTAGCTTGACGTATTATTGCAAAAATAATGTAGTTTAAGATGTTACTTGTGATTTGATTTTTTTGTTCTTTTTGCATTGGCGTGGCGTCCGTACAGGATAGTCTGAATATTGCTGAAGAAAAAAAAGTGGCACTACCATGGAGCAACCCATAAAGAAATTTTTTAAATAAAAATTAAAATCCTCAAAATGTCGTACGGACATATTATTTTTCTATGACCGTGCGTTTTAACCCACTTTCCCGCACGCATTTTAGTTTTGAAAGTGTCAATTTCCCGCACTAGTGCGGGAAAGTAAAATTATGCAAATTTTGACCTTATTAAATAGTTTATATATTTACGAAATAGTCCATCAAATAAAATTTAAACCTTTTCTAGCTTTTTGTAGCATTTTCAATTTTTTGAAAATATAAAATAATAAAGATATTTTTTATATAACCTTGTACATTCTTCAAAGGAGTGTCACAAAACAACTATCAAACCACCCGGGTTTGGTATCAGTTGCTATGACAACCCAGGCGTATAATTGTTCTTAAAACGTCAAAGTTGTTCAAAACGTCTTGGAAGTGACAGAATAAGTGCAATCTTCTTCTAAATTAAACCACCTTAAACCAAATAACTCCACTGGATCGGCAATTCTTACTACCTAGTCTACAGAATGCAACAAATTGTGTTTTCAATATTAATATTTATAATACTTAGTAGTTTTTAGTTAAAGTATTGTATATTATTATGTTTGTTGGCATAAAATAATTTTTGAAAAATGGGTCGTTGTATATACGGTCGTAGAAAAAATAATGTTCCTAATTAATGCGTAAAGTGTCTTTCCGCACTTGACCGCTTGCCCGAACTCCGCTCCGCGTCGTTCGAGACAACTGCTGTCGCGTGCGGGAAAGTATCACTTTTCGCACTTGTTAGGAAAATAACTATTTTTATATAAAAACTTTATGAACCTAAATTTTTCATCTAAGTTGGTTGAAACCTTTTGCTTGTTATTAGGTATTAACTAAATTATATTACACAATCCTTTAATCGAACATCATATGTGTAATGTAATATACTTGTTTAAACCTCAACACTTGGTATCATAAAATTAAAAAGTTCCATACACATAAAATTTTTTTGTTTTTGCTGCAAGAATATATCATTCTATCGCTATGTCTGTTCATGTAATTTATGCCGCTGATTTTATCAGTCGTAAAATCGCAAAGGAATCTATTTGGAGCAAGTTATCTGAAGAGCTGCTCCATTTCTAAAAAAGTCACTCCAGTCACTAGCATTTTGTCAAACAGGCCGACCACTTTCCTACTCAATCGGCGCTGATGACGTAGTCCCCTCTTTGGAACGAATTTCGGGCAATATAAAATATATCCAGTCTCCTAAACTTTGTAAGTTTGTGAATACTAATCCCATCCACTTGACCATTATTCTTTTAAAATTATATTGTATTTATTTTCGTTGAAAAAGAATATAGTTTTATCAAATTTTTCAAGCCCTTTAATCAAATTTTTTTTCATTGGAATATTTAATTGTTTCAGATATTAACTATGTAAATAAAACATGGGAACCATAGACAGCGGGACAGATACTCTCTTTTCCGATGAGTCGCCATGTGACTTGATTCGATCACCAAGTATTTGTTCTGGAGATGACATCGAAGTCCAAATGGAGGACACCCAGTCCATTAATAGCAGACTGGCACCTCCTAATATACAACCCTACAGCGGTGTCTTAGAAAAGGTAAATTATTAAGAAATATATATATTAGACGAGGCAATTTCAGTAAGTGTCCTTATTCGAAATAAGAGACTCTATCACATTGTACATAATTACTACAAAACAAAAGCAGATTTTTCAGCTATTTATCAGGAAGTGATAGTTTCTTTATTACCTATACAGAGTTCATGAAAAATGACTCAATCTCTACAATAAAAAACTAAAAAATAATTGAGGTTTTGTCTAAAATTAAAACGCTAAAACATTTGTTTTTATATCTGACTTTTACATAGGAAGCTGGTGCCACGATTTTTATCAAGTTGTATTGAACATATCTTTGTTAAGGGTATATTTATCAATCAAAATATGTGAACGTATCATTCAATTTGATTTTATTTGAAAATTGTCAAGTATAAAGTAATGGTATTAATTGAACAATAAATTACAATAAGAAATTTGAAGTAAAGACTATGAACATAGAATACAATTCGATTACAGTCAAATCTCGATATAACAAGCCTTGCTGTAACGATTTCTTAAAATTCCCTAGAGCTCCCCATAAGATACAAACACATAACGAATTTTTTTAGTGAAAAACTTGATATAACGAACTTTTAACGATCCTGGAAAACAAATTACCTCTAAAATTACGTTAATACAACGAATTTTTTGTCACCAATTCATGATGTGAACTTACTTCTTTAGCATAGACTTTTTCCTTACATCTAAACTGTGAAGTCCAAAGGCTTAAAATCGCATGACCGAGGAGACCAATGAATTGGAGAATTTGCATCTTTACCAATCCACGTTAAGTTGCTATCCAAACTTTGAAGGAGTGTTTGTAATGTGATACCTTCGCAACTCACCAGTAGTGTACATTGTGGAAATTGAAGATACTTTGTCGCGTAAAGGTGGCTGTCAATTCTTCTGATGTTTTAAAAAAATCCTTCCTTTCCAATTGCTACGTCATCTAGCAAAAGCACTTGGACTCTGTAGTGATAATGATGTTGCCGCTCTTATGTATCCTCCAAGTACTTATTTGCGCAGTATTTTATGTTACAAAATTGCATGTAGTTCGGTGGGGCATAATTTGCAAAAAAATTTTAGTTTTAATTCAATCCAATGAAATAATTCGGACAATCAACACGTTTTATTAATATGAAGATCAATCTTCTAAACTTGCCATGTTCCTTAAGTTAACTGTTGGATATTGATCAACTAAATCTAGAATCATATTCTCTTTATTAAAGGTTCTATTCAATGGTTCTAAACGTATTTTCACTACTTAAGTTTCTTCAGAAAACTTTTCTGCATAATAGCTGCACTAAACTTTCCGAAACCCTCACCTAAGGTTAAACACTTGTCAGTGTATTAAACATTTTGACTAACACCATTTATTTTATACCAGCTCGGTTATTACTTTATAATTTTCAAATCAAAATATTCCGAAAACGGTACACAGTATCAAGTTTTATCATCAGTACCTTTTTGGTGTAAAACTGAAAGTTTACGTTGAAAACCTCTATCGACATTCTCTAGAAGTGTGAGATACTCTAGAACTCCAGAGACGTTATGAACTAAGACAAAGACGTGTGGCAGCTAGAGCAATTCTAGATTCTAAAGTGTATGAGAGAAGTGATATGAATAGATTAGCTGTAAAACTAAAGCTCTTCAGTGTGACAGCAAGAAATTTAACATTAAATAAGTTATGCTGAATACTACTGGATACGATTTCTTGTCATATTCCACCTATATTATTTAAATTAGTCTATTTTTGTGAATGTTTACTTATATTTTCACCTTTTCAATTGCTTCTAACTTCTAAACGGCTGATATTAAAATGTGAAATTTTTCTCAAATATTTATGTTGAGAAAAAGCAAAGAAGAGAACAAAAAATAAGAGGAGGATGATCAAGGAGCTTTATCAGAAGAACTATCTATAGAAAAAGTTAAGGAAATAAATTAAGTGAGAAATGGAAAAGCACCTAGTGAAGATGATAAAGAGAAAACATACAGCTGATAAAGTATGGAGGAACCAAACTTCAAGGATATATCAACTAAATAGGAAAATATGGTTTGTGGAAAGGATGCCAAATGAATGGAAAATAGGGCAGATTATCACTATACACAAGAAAGCTGATCAACACCAGTACAGATTTCACCAGTACAGGGGGTTCACCCTATTAAACGTTGCATATAAGATTCTATCAACAGTAATCCAAAAACGACTAGATAGTAGCACTCAAGAAATAGTTGGACAATATCAATGCGGCTTCATATGGAGTAGGTCAACAACACATGCAGTACATACAATAAAACAAATAATGGAAAAATCACATGAGTATCAAACACACATACAGATGCTCTTCATCGACTTTTATTAAGCCTTTAACTCAATAAAAAGAAACGATTTATCGACAGCACTAAAAGAACAAGGTATAGATGCAAAACTACGAAGATTAATCAAAATAGGGGTCAGCATATTAATACCTAAAGGAGAATCTGATAAGTTTGTGATTATGAAGAAAAGATAATAAAAATAAAGCTTTCCATGCTAACAGGAAATTATTGAAAAGTGAACTAATCACAAAATGATTAAACTAGATGATGTACTCAGCTGAAACAATGACATAAATAAACAAAAATCAAGAAGAAATGAAAGAAAGATAATCAGAACAATAATGGGACCAGTACAAGTTATTGAAGAGAAATATAGGATAAAAACGAACCAAGAAATAACTGACGACGAACTCAGAGCCGAAGATATTGTAAAAAAATCTCAGCGAGTTAAGTGGTTAATATTTTGATAAAGACTTAAAGAAAAGTCGAAACGTCAAAATTTATCTTTCTTTTAAAAACCATCAAAAAAAACTAATTTTAAAACAGAAGAGACCTAAAATCAAGAACTTTTAGATGCATTACTATATATTTATTTTATATACTTATACAGTTGTGTTTTTTCAAGATTTCAGGTGTGCAACGTTACTTCTTATAATATAAATAAAATTAAAAATTAGCAGTGATACAAAAACTGCACAAATCACTCCAAAAAATTGCTAAGGAGCTCCATATAGGCGTTACGACGATAAAATATTGTGGAAAAAACCGAAAAGAAACCGAAAATACTTAGAATCATATACATTGATAGAAGATAGATAACGCTCTTAAAAAACGCAAAACATTATAGAAGCTTCAAATTGCTTGATAATGCAATGTGGATGTAGTTTTGCCAAGATAGAAGGAAAAGAACTCGATATCTGGGACCATAAGAAAATAAAAAGCAATAGCTTCGCACAAAAAACTAGCTGGAAGTGAGTTCAGCGCTAGTAAAGCCTGAATTAATCACTGGAAAACCCATCGCGTGGTCAGGTTTGTTTTAATCTCCGGAGAAAACCTATCAGCTGATGCTGAGGCGGTCAAGAAGTTTTCTGTGAAGCTTCAAGAAAATGTGGAACAATACGAACTGATACATTGTCAAGTCTATAACATTGGCAAGATAAACTATAAAATGTTTCCAAACAAAACACTCGCTTCAAATCATAAATTTATCTGCTTGCTGGTTTATAATCGAAATCAAAAATCTGCTTGGATGGATTGCAATCTTTTCAAATCTTGGTTTATCGACGAGTCAATCCATCTGTTGCGAAAAAAGCTTCCTGTTGGTGTTGTATTGCTGTAACGCACCATCACATCCATTTGAGGAGGAATTAGTGAAAAGGAATATGAAAGCTATCTTTTTACCACCAAACGTAACATCACTTATTTAAGTTATAGAATGGTTAAAGAAAAATTATATCAGTTTAATTTTAGAAAAGGCCGAAGAGTGTTGTAACATATTCGAATCAATGAAATTCTTTAGCATCAAACATGCTATCTATACAATTGCTGACTCATGGAAGGAACTGAAACATTTTGCGAAAATGTTGGTCGGAAATTATTATTAATGCAAGTGACCAGATCATAGATGAGCAAAACAAAGACAACCAAGAAATCATTAGAGATCTACAAACCGTACAATCGAATGTCCCTGCCAATGAAGTGAGGAGTGGATTGCCCAATGTGACAAAGTCTGTGAATCTAGTGAGGAGCTCAATGAAGACCAAATTATTACCGATGTTTTGGGAGGTAATTTTGAAGAAACTGTGGACGAGGATTCGGATAGTGATAGTGACGAACCCCCACCCAGAATTCACACACTGATGACAAGAACTCGTTTGATATTGCCCTTCAGTATATAGAGCAAATTTCAGCCTCAACACCTATGGACATTTGGTGGATCAATGTTTGGAATGTCATTTGTTAAACAAACTGACTTTTTAAATAAAATAAAAGATATTTCTAATAAAATCTACTTCTATTGTGGACTAAGTGAGTGTAATTTGGAAAACAACAAAATAGTTTAATAATCCTTTTCATACAGTTACGAGCAGACACAGGCTAGATAAAGCATGTCCTTGATACAAGAAAAACATACGTAGACCAAACAGCTTTAGGCTCTGATTCGACTACTTACTTCAATTTCATTTATAAAGTACCGTTAGTTTTAAATTACTTGAATATACTCAACAATTAAATATTTCGTATTCAAGTTCATGAGAATTCCGATTCAAAAGTTGTAAGTATTCGTTCGCTTTGTCAAATGAATGAAATTATTATAAGTTCGAACGTAACCACAAGTCTAATTAGAAACTTTAACATAATGGTGTTATTCGGTTACTTACGTTATAACGCATACGAATACACATGTACCGTTATTACAGTAATCCTGATTAATTGTAAAATTAAATTAGCAGTATCTGCTGCTTATTTATAAATAAACAAAAATATCTAAAAATATATCTATGATAGGATATCCCAAATGAATAAATTGATACATACTTTCAAAATAGACCTTTGCTGGTCCAAAGTCATAGGCGTACGGCAATAATCATTATCGAAAAAAAAATTTGATACAAAAAAATGTTATTATAGTTACATTGAAATCTTTGATATATTTTTTGTACATCCCTGATATAAACTGAAATATCTTGCCTTTACTACTGAAACCCAAAAATTGGAAATTCGGAGCTTTTTATTGGAAAGGATAATACCTATTTGACATTTTTCTTATAGTTTAAAGAGAAATTTGAATTTTATAAAATTTATTTGTTTCAAATACAGGCTATATTTAGCTTACATTGTTGTATGTTGTGTATGAAATTTTGTTATGATAAGACTGTTTAATTTCAATCTTAAGTATACTGAATGATACACAATATATTGAAACATAAATACATATACTAAATTTTTTTATTACTAGATATTATTTAGTTCAATTTCACTGCCGCTACTCTCTTGAAAATCAATAAAACGGTTCTAAACTATTTATATTTGTATTCTTGTGTTCATATATCTATATGAGTTTCCAAGTTTTTTCACGTGTTGTACAAATTCAGTTTTCAGCGTTTACATTTTTAAGCACTTGCAATGGACTTTAATTGATGCAATATCAACTCTATCAAATTAAAAATACGATCATATGATGAAAGCCGAATTACTTCGTAACTTAATTCCTTTGTAATTTTGTCACAAACGTATCCCTTTGAAAAATTATAACTTTTCACAATTTCTAACAATTGTTGAACATTATAAATTTCTTGAAAATAAATGTCATGTTCACCCAAAAAATCTTACTACAACCTGGTGTCTAATCCTTTTGGCGACTATGGTAGAATACATGATCCATCATAATTAATCTATTCGGTGGTATATTTGGCATTAATTTATTTTGAAACCAATCTTCGTAAACTACCGCGGTTATGTAGCTGTAAATAGATACTTTTAACTATAATTTTTGCCTCAGCGAGGAAACATTTGCGCTGTTTGCTAGACATTTTCAAAGACACTATTGAACTTTATAATACACATTGTATCATGGCCAGAAATAAAATAACACAGATACAAATTTTAGGATAGAATCTATTATTTTGCATCTCATATATCAACTACCAAGTACGAATAATTTTGTTCTAAATAGACACGAAAAATACAATAAATAACGGTATCGCCTTTTAAAATGTACATTCACAAAATTTTCCAAACTTCTAGAAGCGAGCATTCAGATTAAGGAAGGAATAGTCAATCTTCTAAAGAATTCCCGGCAGTAAGTACTACTGTTAAGTCTGAGTAAATGTTCAACAGCTCTCTTTTTTAGTTCCAAGACTAGGAGATACGACTCAAAAAAGCGGTTATAGAGGTTGATATGTTTAGTGTTCCGTCCAACTCAATTAATTTGAATAAAACGGTGATATGTAACTTCCATTTCATAGAATTGTCTACAACACGTCTCACACTAAGAATTTGACAGATTCATCGACGTTAATGGTGGTGTTATTTAATACAAAAGGCTGAAAGGTGTTTTTATATAATAAAACTTATAAACCTTGAGACACAGAAGATTATAGTCGCTCCATGATTTAAGGATTTTTAGGTCGCTAGATATGGTCCTATAAAATGTTGTGACATCAGGATTACTTCAAAAGAAACTAGTATCATCCGCAAAGAAACATATTTCACCGTTGATGTCGTTGATAAATATAAGAAACAAAATAGAGTTTAGACCGTGGTACTTCACATTTTATTGGCTTGGAAGAAGACATTGTTGTATCAACCATTACAAGCGACTTTTGTTAGTAAATTATGACTTAAACCATGAGAGAGGTGTTCCTCTGAATCCATAGTAATGCAATTTTTTTATTAAAATATTATGATTAACACAATCGAAAGCCTTAGAAACAGGAAACTGTTGCAGTGTAGTGACGGATGCTTAGGTTAGAGTAAACATTATTTAGGATGCAGAATATTGCATAAAAGGAGCATTTATTACTTAAAAAAAAATGGGTAGGATAAGTATTTTATATTTAGACAGAAAAGATAAAAACGTTTTTATGACCAATGTTTAAATGATCGTAGATAACTTGGAAACAAGTGTATTTGGGCGACAGTTCGATACATAATCTTCATCTCCTCCTTCATGAAAAAGTATAAGTATTATTGTCTTGAGACAAATTAGAAAAGTGCCATTTTGAAACAAAATATGGTGAAGTAATTTAATATGTATTTCGGTATAATCGAAAACACATTTCATGTAAAGCCATCGGATTTATTTTTGATGTCATTAAATGTAGTGCAAAAATCTGCTAAAACTACAGGCATAAAGAAGAAATTGTGTGAATTCATATTTGCAACAAGGAGAGGTGAAAGCGGACCATGAGGACTTATAGAATTCGTTAAATGTGGCTACACACATCATAAAAGAAAGAAAGCTTATTGCTTAAATCATTCACAATAGATCATGTCTCTTTCGCAATATCACAAGAATTGGCGAGTATTGAACGCCAGACCATCAGTTTTTTATAAATTTAGAAAATTCGACATCGCCAAAGAGAATTCTTGAATTTTTTTTTCAAAAAAATATGTCATTGTTTGCAAGATTAGATTTTACGAAAAATTTTATTAATATTGCTTCTTAATCGAAGAAAGATGAATTAAAGACATTGGTACAATACTTTTCAATATTAGATACAACATGATAAATCATTCTTCAGAGAAGATCCAAGTGTTGAATACAATCATTGTCAGTATCTGCTCTTCCTAGTTGGTCCAATAATAACAAAATAGTTAACAACTTTCCAACGTAAATATGTTGTCTACCTTCCCTAATCGACGTCTATACTAGTAAAAGCAGTAAGTGGGTATACATCTTATTAATGAGTTAATTTATTCAATATTATAGGCCAACGAAGACCCAGATAAAGTCTGATGAAGAAGGTACCGCTAGATATAATGGTTACAGTACCCGAGGCAGTACCAGATGAATGGTACCTAAATAATTATAGGTAGGTTAGTTTTCAGACGAAAGTAATAACTGAGAGAATTTAAAAAAAAATCATTTTCACAGATGAGAGCGTCTTCTTCGTATAAATTATTAATAGGAGTTCGAGACAAAAACATAACTTTCTAGAATATGGTATAAAGTATTTTGCATCTATTCATTCTGCTAGGGTAATTACAATCACGGTACCCTTTGTCATTTTTTGTAATCAATCTCGAAAATATTCCAAATAAAAAAACTTCACAAAGTCTACCTATTTTTGTGATTATAACCAGGATCTTCTTGTAACATGAAAAGAGAGCTGTCGAGCCGACTGCGATCGATTCGAACGCATCTCAAAGATTTTTTGTGCCTATTTGTGGGGATTGTGTTTCTAAATTCATGCTACAAAATTCAGGAGGTGATTGAGGTATTGAAATTACGATGGGTCTTTCCTATAACAAAACTTCTTAAGCCCACCCTTTCTCGAGATGCTGGAAACTTGATTATCTGTAATTTTCTTGCACTAACAAATGACTAACTACCGGTAATCTTTCAATATTCCTGTTATTATATGGGGTGGAATTAGCAACCCTTACTTTATTCCATATCAAAACTTTTCTCAAGATGAAATTCTATTGAATTCTGGTTTTATTTAAGTCTTTTTTATTCTTAACTTTTTTCACAAAGCTAATAGCTGCAGAGAAAGAAAAATAAACAGCATAATTTATAATAATTTTTTCATAAATTGAGTAGAAAACAGTAAAGATGTAAAATGTAATACGATTCATAATAAATTCTGGAAATAACTACCTCTAGCCAAATTACATGAACGTAACTTACTTATCATGAATTTAGTCACCACCTTTTAAGGGTGATTTCTCGGAAATGGGTGGGTTGAGGAAATTTTGGTTTAGGAAAAACCAATCTTAATTTCATACGAGCAATCAATTTTGCCGCATGAATTTAGAAACACCCTGTAAGTAGAACATGGTGAAAACATTAGGAACTTGAATTATGTATCTTATAGAAGACGTCGGGAATATTACAAACTTGTCTATGGCTTTACTCATAAGCTGTGATTACGTTCACTTGGTTTAAACATTTTTCAAAATTATATCATGAACAAAATGTTCCTTATGGTGAAGTGCAATGCGACTGTAAGAAGTTATACAGCCCGCTCTAATAATAATAATAGAAATATGTTAGCGAACTTCATTTGATAAACCAAACAACGATCAATTGAAGCAGATACTATCCATTATTTTTTATTCACATTGAGAACTGAAAAATTGCTAGCTTTCTATTCCCAATATATTGACTGATGAATGTCTCAGTGGAGTAGTTACTGCATGAATTTCTAGCAATTCTCATAATATGAGATAAAATAATGTTTTTGGAGATTTTATTATTCAAGTAACTTTATATATAATAACTGGTATTACCGATTTCGGGATGGATATTGCTTGGTGGTTGGACATGGGATTTTTTGACGATGAGGGTAAAATGCTTTTGAATAAGAGGTGCAACTCCTAACAGTGCTGGTCTACAATAATAGATCTAGCAACTTAAACCATAATCTAATTTAGTGTTTTTGTCTTGTTATTGGCTTCTCTCTTTTCCTAATTCTGTTCTTGCCCTGGTAGACTTCTCTGTTGTGTTTTATTTCGATAAATTTCTCTTGGGAGTTTGATAATCTCCTCCACCACATTCTATTTTGTATTTCTTACTTTCAAGCACAAACAGCAGGTGCTTAGAGCGTCTCGATCATTTTCATCATAAGTCCCTCCCCTGTGAAATTACTAAAAGCTGGACTTACTTTGCAGACCATATAAAGGTGAGTTTGAACAATACTTCCTCCTCACAACATAACATTGATCACCTTTCGAATCCAATATTCTGCAGAAAACACCGGAAAAATCATCATGCTTCCTATCTCTCCCCATTTTTCACTCTGTAAAAGCTTTTCGACATAATCCTCTGGCTCTGCTGCTTCTTCTACTCTCTAACCTTTGGAGGGTTTCACCTCTTTTTTTCCTCTTCATGTTATAGTTTTCGTGTCCTTTTAGCTTCTGCTGCCAAAAACCCTATTGCTTTCATCTGCCAGGAGATCTACTGGAATCGTGTCTGCGATGAGCTGAACGGCTGGAGAAGATACAATGTGTTAAGCACTGCATATACGTAGGACGTTCCGTCACTGTCCAGAATCAACCTATCTATACTTTTCAAATCACCCCAGATTTACGTTCTATACAGCTTCCTCTTAACTAGTCACCTCCATTAGACATGACCAAACCTTACAATTAATAATTCATCCTTGTCCGACGTCTTCCTGATGTATTTCTAAAACTTTAGTTTGGTATCTTCACTCCTAACTATCTAACTGTAGGTTCTGTCATGATGGTTTGACCTCCAATATCCACTGGGGTAATTCATTTCACACATTTATTAGTTATTAGCTCTGCTTCCGTAGTGACATATTGCTACACATGGTCTGCATTTCCTCCGCTGTGCATTTTGGTAATCACAACAACTAAGTCGTCTGCTTATCTATTAAGGAATGTTTTTGTGTGCATAATCGACAGATGGATTCAAACCTAGTTATAATCCGCCCATAATTTTTGGAATAAATTGCTTCTAAAGGTCGTTACATGTTATATGATGAAGATATATTTTGCTGTTGTTTTGTTCGGGTTGGTTTGTGTTTATTAAAATGTACTTCTTCCCAATCTTCTTTTTGTGAATATCTACACTTTACTACACATATTGTTCATTCACTGCTCACCTGTATACAGTAAACAGTTCTTTCGACAACTTTTCTATCATCAAATATTTGCCATTAGTACTGGTTTTAATGTATTTCATCTGAAAGGAATCGCATAATTTTGTATGTTTCATTCATTGTCACTCAATGAAAAATATATGGCTTTCAAATTCCATAATGTATTTTTCTTTTCCTTTCTGGAACCAAGAAGCTCTAACTTTTACTTTGGCAACCCCGAATCACACAACCGAAATCATTTCACTATTTCTAAATAATCAAATTTGGTTAGCGGGAACTAAACCAGGTGCTAATTTAAAGTCGTCACATAGTTTCTCTGCTTTGCTGATTGCACAACTATATTTGCTGCAACAGAGAAGAAAATGGCGGTTCTCATAAATAGAATATAGCGGGAGAGTGGTCTAATAACAAACAGAACCAAAAAAAAAATTAATTATAATGGATAAGTCTAACGTCGTAAACAGGACTCATATGCTTAATGATATGGAATTGATAAATAGCTTTACATATCTGGTATTGATAATGAGTAATATGAGTGGGTGCGTAGACGGAGTTAGTAGAAGAATAGCCTCTATCAAGATTGCAATGCGGAGCGTTACTAATATATAAAATACTAAAAGCAGTAAAATGAATCTGTTCAGAACTTTGGTCTTCTCAATATTCTCATACGGTTCAGAATCGTGAGCACTGCCAGTCAAAGAAAGCAAATATATTGCGGTGCTACAGGAAATCGCTTAGAATTCCCTAGACTACGAAGAGAACTAATCAGTCGATACTGGAAGGGTTGAGTATAAATATCAGAGTATTAATACTATGCGTGGAGAAAGTATTTCAATATTTTAGACATATAGCTAGAAGACGAGATATTAAAATAGACCAGCTCATAGTAATAGAAGAAGTACAGGGAAAAAGAAGTAAAGGTCGACGCTCTGATCAAATCAAACAGGTCATAGACCAAGATTTTTACATATCGCTTCACCATTCCGAATATCGAGAAATATGGAAGGAGATAATAGAAAAGGGAATAGAAACATTCTAAAGAGGTCACGACCCTCATGACTTAGGAAACGAGAGAGAAAGAGAGACACTGTTTCTAGGAGCGTCCTAAAGACACGTGATTATCTCCATTATTTTCCAAAACAATATCTTGCTAATCCAAAGGCGTCATTGGAACTGGTATGTCTGCATTGTGAAGAGCAGATAATGCAGATTGCAGATTCCGATATTACTTTTTTTATTTCTAATAAACTTCTGTTTTAAATTCAAATGTGAACTGAGTAAGGTAATAAATAACCCTTTAAATAACATATTTCTGCTCACAAATACATACAAATTTAATAATAATTTCCACCTACCAACAAAAAAGGATCTAAGAACATTGAATATTATTAAAGCTCTTATTTGGAAAGTATAAATATAGATTATAAAAATAAATGTTTGAACTGTGTAACAAAAATCGTGTAGGCTAATGTTAATTATAGATCACTCTGAATACTTTGGTAACAAACTATATTTCAATATAACGAATCTGATAAACGAGTTCTTCTTTTCTCATCTTCAATTCCTTTATCTGCTCCGATGACCCCTAGATAAACTCAATAACAGTGATATTTTTGTTGTTATTCTTGACATGATCATTTGAATAGTGAAATGACTGTGATCGTTGATCGCTGCCCAATAACAATCGTGATATCCACAGACCATTAGGAATCATTGTTGAATTAGAAATAGATGAGTGAATGTGAATAGTTGCAGTTTCGGCCGTAGGCGACAGATGTTATACATGGTGATTCTTAGAAAGTGAATAGAATAAATATACTAAAACAATTTTAAAATATTGACAGCAATAATAGTGCTCAGATCTACGTCAAATCCTCTGAACTATTGAAGTTATTCTAAATTTATTAATAAATAAATCAAAATGTAAAATATAAACTCACAAAATGTTATGATCCCATTTGTTTACAACATTGACGGCATTCACTTCGTAAAAGAAGATCAATGAAGCAATCTTTAAGCAATTATGTATCTATAAGGCGAAAAACTTGGAATGGGATTATTATCATGGAAGAGCCTTAAACATGATCTAATGAGAAAAGCTTGTACAGGAAATAATGACATCTTCCAAAAGAAGCTCGTACAATGAAACAATGATAAATAGAGAGGAATACATAGAGAGATCAGCTCAAAAATTAAACAAACCAAAATAAGAATTTTTCAATAATCTAGCATATGCTTTGATTTTGGTATAGCTTCAAAATAACGAGAGTGACATAGCAACGGAAGAAATAGGCTTGCGTAAGAAATCTAGCAGCCGGCAGCTTTTGGAATGAAACTTTATAACACTAATACAATGCCTTTCGCTTCTGTATATGAATCAGTATACCTACTCATATTGTTTATTACGAATATTGATACAATATGAATTCTTACGTTTTCTCTAATTTCTAATGGAGTTACATGTCTTTGAAGTCCTGGTTGCATAGAGTATCTTTTTGCTTTCTTGCTACTCTATCATGTACACCGCGACCCAAAAGATTTATTATGTTTCCAAGTGATACTGGAGACTTCAGTCTTTACAACTGATCTTCTATTTCTCATGCTTCCAGGTGTAATGCTCTGGAGTAATATCTTACACTTCGAAGAAATGTGGATCGAGGTTTCATTCTCTGCGCAGCAGAATCTCCAGGCTAAGTTATCTGCTAAATCAAGTATCTTCAAGTTTCCATTGAGACGATAGTACCCCAACAATATTTCTGTTAGTATTTGTAGGCTGCTTTTACTGATATATTCAGCTGATCTTCTCTAGTTATAGTCTCCCATAAGTGTCTTCGCCTGAACCCCTGTAGATTGTGCCATCATTATCTATCTTATGTTCCACTGCTTTATTGTTCTGTAGCTGATGCTCATGACCTACCAATTTTAGCGATTATGTCAGCTATTGAGTTTCTCCCTACTCCAGTTGGTTCCGGAATACCTTACAGAGTAACTTTATTTTGTTTGTACAAGCATTCCAAAACTAGATGGATACTTTCAACACTGGAGTTTAGAGCTTCAATATAGCTGCTTGGTTATCGGACAAGATATTTTTACCTGTTTGCGATAGATTTTTTCTAAATTGAACTGGACACATTTTTCAATTGCATAGGACTTAGGTCATACAGTTACATGGACTGCTTATATTCTGTTTAGCAAAATATAGGGACAATATCTATTAGGACTAATGTTAATAATAGAGTATTTTAGATTTGCTTTCTTGAAATATGAGTTATTTATTTGTCAAAAATCGATTATATGTAAACGAAAGTTGAAGTTTTGCTGCTGTCAGTTTATCAACAACCAATGTAAGAAGGTAACCAAATTATGGTATTAGCAAATTTTTCTGTATGTGATCAATTTGAAGAAGTCATACAGTTATAGGGATTATTAATCCTCATATTATCCCCGGCAGAAGAAAAGTGGGAAATACAACTATTGGAACTAATGTCAACTGGTGGGTAATTTCGATTTACTTTCTCAATATCGGGACTTTTGTCATTTGTCAAAAAATCTTTTTGTACTCTAACTTTGTACTTTTTTGGAATTGATAATCGATCTCGATTTCTTGAAAAGAATTATTTTCGATTTTTCTGAAGCAATTAAAATTGTAGTCAATGTTGTTGGGTCATTAAGAATGGCCAAGATCTTTTTGACGTTCGTACTATTAGATGTTTGGTCACTTTCTGTGGTCCAAGAAGTGTATATATTGCAACGAGTTAAAACAGTGGGAAGATTAAATTAATAGCCTGTAGTCTGGTAAATAAATCGTAAGTGAACGCTGCATGCGGTTTAGAATTAGGGATGATTTTGTAGATGTTCTTGATGTAACGATGTAGTCCACTTTTGATTCCTCTTGAGATGCGTCTTTCTATCATATGATTCAAAGAAGGAGCTCCTTGCCTGCGGCTCTAAAGAGAAACTAGTTTTATTATGTACCGTCAAGGTCGAGTTCTAATTTGATCATGTGACAAACACGATCCTATTTTGAATGAATTGGAGCTTTATACATTATAAGAAGAGCGTTTTCACTTGATTCCAGATAATAATTGTAGAGAATTATGATTATGCTCAATAGTTTGCAAAATTCGCTCTCAATTTTTCGAATAGGATATTTCTATGTAAGGAAAGAGTCAAATATCACACCTTAATGTTTTTGAGTTTTGATTGCATTATAAGTAAGATATTTTTGTTAAATTGGATTAGAAGTAGTTGAAATAGACGAGCAACAACTGTAATGATTAGATCGTCTGCATATGAAAGATACTTGGGAGAGGAATTAGATGAGAGCAAAGCTTGTTAATAGTTATATTTAATTAAGTGGTATTCACCGTTGAGGAGGAAATACCATTAGCCGAAACTCTGAAAAGATAAGAAATATTATATGTATAAAATGAAATATATATCCCTGGATATGTTTCTAAATCTTCATGATTTTTGAAAGATAGGACGAATTTATAAAACCTATAGAGCTCGTACTTAAAATATGAAAATGAAATATACAAACAAATTGATGGTTGTGCTTCCATTTCATGTGTTTTAGCCCAATTGGTAATGGAAGATCTTGAGGAAATTGGAAACATAAATAAAAAAATTCAATTTTTATCATAACAAACTTCAATTCACAATCGAGGTCGAGCAAAATAATAGAATCAATTTTCTTAATGTCAAATTATATGAAATTAACAATAACATAAGAACAGAATGGTATACAAAACCAACTTGGTCATCAAAATATTTGAACTTCAATTCGTGTTATCCTATGTATCAAAAAAGATCAGTGATAATAAGTTTGGCTGATAGATCTATTCAACTATTAGATCCGGAATTTAGATGCTTAGCTATTCAAAAAGTAAAAACTGCATTGAAAGAAAATAATTATCCGGAAAAAATGAACATATTTAAGGAAAGGATGAACAGATACTACAATCAATTTAAAAACAAAACAGAAACGAAACATCAAAACATAAAACATTTTTCCTTGACATATGTAGAAGGACTTTCCCAACAATTATCGAATTATTTCAATAAATATGATATTAATATCAGTCATATAGGACATAATATTTCACTTGATTGAAATCCAGAACACCAAAAAACAAAAGAAGTAATATTATATATCATGTGCCTTGTACTAATTATGACGCTGTCTACATAGGGCAGACAGTATTTAGAAAATAAATTAAAAGGTGATCAATACGATAAAAAAATAGAACTGCATTTACGAACCATGAAATGAAAACATAAATTCTATTATAAAGATTCGAAAATTCATGAAACGGCATCTAATACACGAAAAAGAAAAATTTTAGAAATGGTTCACATTCATAAGAACGAAAAAGCTGCAAATGATAAAAAAGGCCTAAATAATTTAAGTGAAATTTACAGCTCCAAATTCTAATAAAACTACAAATAATTTAATATTTGAGATGCAAGGAATAAGGAGAATTAATTTTTCTTATTAGAACAAATTTCTATTTTAATTTTATTTTATTTCGATATTCATGATGTAGGTGATCTATTGATCAATATAAATACACAAATTATCAGTGTCAATATCATATTTTGATAAAGACTTAAAGAAAAGTCGAAACCTCAATTTTATCTATCTTTCAAAAATTATTTAAAAAGCTAATTTTGAACCAAAATAGACCTAAAATCAAGAAAATTTAGAAACTAAAACATATCAAAAGGTCTAAGAAATAAGAAATTTAACCGTGGACATTGAGTAAAGTTAGTTTATTCATCATTCAACTGTATGGAAATAGCATGAAAAGAACGGAATATCAAATATAACTGAAATGACTTGTTATTTTCGATTTACGGCACTGGAGAAATGGGATTGAAAATCAATTAGATTGTCTTGAATCAATCAAAAAGCTAGAGAGGCCTTCCATTCACTATCTTTTCTAATAATTTGTACATGGTAAAAGAAAATGTAAGATGAAAAGCGTTGAAAGCTTCTTCGTGCTTTTTAACGGGAATTATCACGTATCCACCATTGTTTAGTAGACTATATCAATTTATAAATATCCAGAAGCTTCAGCAAGCATATGATGTGAAGCTTCTTGAGAAATATATACGTAAAGGAATCAAACAACAAACAATTTTTTTGTAGCTATAAAGAGCTCCAAACAAAATAACAGTCAGTTAAGAGATGTAATATATGCCAATTTTGTCAAAGAACATACAATGGATGTCTGAAAAGTTTCCAACCTCAACTTGAATATGTCGACACTCATCAATATAAAATTTCAGCCATTTTGGAGAAAATTGTATTTCAAGCTATCAATAAATATTTGTTTTTAAAAGGCAATACGCCTAAGCAAATGAGAGAGGAGTACGATATAGTGTAAGGAGACTCTGTATAATCATTTATGTTCGGAAAATTTTGGGCAGCTGAATTCAAAGTGACCGTATCAGCTTGACTAGCATCTGTGATAACCAGCAATAACATCGAAAAACTTTACCAAATGTTACTGGACGACCTTCTGATTGAGGATAGAGATATAGAAAAAAATGTTGCATGTCAATAGAACGCATTTGTCATATACTGACTAAAGATGCATGCATGCGTAAGCTATCCACGCGTTGAGTACTGCGTGTAATCAGTTTGGAGCTTGAGCCTTCGAATGACATTTCTCAGCCCTTACTGACGCGGATCAAGCAAAATGACTTCGACTTATGCATCGATTCATAACTATAGATGAAATTTGGATCCACCGCTACACTCCTGAAACTAAATAAATGTATTTCAAAGAAAAAACTGAAAAACATGCTTTAAAGTACATCAAACACTAAAGAGTTGAAACAATGATGAATGAAAAATACTGATATTATTGTGAAAATAGCGTAGTGCGCTTTGTTCCATATTTCTCGTACATCGAGCGCGCGACTTTTTAGTTTGTGCTTTTTGTTTTTACACATAATATATATTTTTTTGAGTTCTAGTCATTAGTATTGTTAATCTCTAACAAAGGGTGCACGGATGTTAAATTCTTCTCGAACAACATAATAAAATTTGAGGTGATAAATTCTAAAGTAATATTGAAATAGTAAATCTCCAACAGAGGCAGACAGTTGTAAAATTCGTTTCGATGTAAAGAAAAAATTAAAAAAAAATTGCCGGAAGAACAAATTTTTGTTACAATGTGTAACAGGAGAGTTACAAGCAAACAAGCTCACAAACAAACCCACATACAGGTGAAGATAATATAAGCGTGTTAAAATCAGACAAGACAGTGGATTGCAAGGGCAAACCTACTCCAGTGAAAGCAAAGCAGGTTTCATTGACCAAAAAAGTAATATCAACTGTTTTTGAGATAGTTATAGTATTCATCGCTTATTATCAAAAAAGATGAAAAAATAACAGGAAAGGTGGAGGAAGAAATTGCATAAAAGTGACCGCATTTCAAGGAAACGAGGAACATTCCATCAAAAACACTTCGGTGATTGCCTTCGTTCAAATGCACGATTTGATTGACCATCCACCGCATACATCAAATCTGACCACCACCGACAATCTACTGTGTGCTAACCTTTCACTTGCAGAAGAGAGATTTGCATCAGACGTATACGTGAGCGCCTATTTTTGAGGAGAAATACAGCAACTATCATTTTAACAGGCTAAAAAGGTTGTAGCATCGCTGGACCAAGTATGTAGATTATGTTAGAAAATAAAAACGATTATTTCTTCAACATCACTTACTATATTATCATCATAAATAAAACTGATAATTCTGAGATTGGTATGATTTCCTTGAATTTGTTAAAATTAATTGGTGTTTGTATATATGACTTGCTACACTTATTTTTTTTTATTTGCTTCATGATAAATCGAGCCTTGGCTGTGGTTCTTTGATGATCCGTGGCAACATTCCACTTAAAATGATTGGTTGGGTTATGTTGGGATTAGGAACGCTAATCCATACAACAACTGCTTTTAACTAGAACCAAAAAAAATTGTAAATGAACTATGAATAAACGATCTCTACGTTCTTGGTTGCACATGGAAAAATAAACGAACTATTGAGGGGCCGGCTCTTACCGTATTATGAACGATGATGCGCGTTTCGATAATCAAGTTAACGTCTTCGGTGACAAAAATAAGACAGTTTACCTTCGGCCTCTGAAGACGAAGAATTGGTTATAGAAACGCGCGTCAAAATGATGAGTGCTGGTGTAGTGATGATGTAAACAATGTGTTCAGTATGAGTATCATCAACGGTTCCAGAAATTCCAACTCAGTCTCTCCGCGTTGTCTCTCTTGTAGTTTCTATCCAAGTTCAGCATCTCAGTACTATATAATTTGCCTCCTTAAACTGATATTTCACCGTACGATTTATATGTTATGTAAGTTAGAATTTACATAATAAAAAACAAGACTCGTGTCCGTTAAAGTTTTGCAAACGACACGCGTCAAGAAGCAATTAAGAATAAAAAAAATTATCCAAATTAAAATATGTGAAATCATCAGTTTTCTTATTCAAAAACGAGGCGTCGTATTTTATTGCGATAATTTCTATAAATAGATATTATTAACAGTTACACCAGAAAAGGTTGATCCAAAAATAGTTATGCAAAAATATGTCTACAATATATTATTATTGACTACCAACTGAAAAAAATTCTTCATAAACAAAAAATAATACATTTTCTGTATCTGCCCACCTTGTAGGTTGTTTCTCGATCATTCCGTGGGCTCGTGCTGTCCTAGTCATAACGTGCCGCCGGCGAAACTGTCGCCGATCGTGGGAACGCGAACATAACGTGTTTCTTGAAATAGTCAGTACCGGCGTTAACTTTAGAAAAAGTTGACCGATTGTTATTTATGGATAGTTTTTTTTTACTTCATACATTTATTTTTATTATCACTTTTGGAATAAACCCTTGCTTAATCCTTATAACGCTTGGTTTGGAACAGTACTGAAAGTCTTCTTCTGTTAGCTTCTTCAGATCGCTTGCTGCTTCCTCTTCCACAATTTTTGTGGACTCAAAAAGCAAAAAATTCGATTTCTTATGATTTTAACTGCTTTGAAACTATTAGTAGAAACATATTTAAGAACCTCTTGTTTTTCAACTGTTAATATTTTATACCAGTCTTTTTGTATTTTCAAATTATTATGTGAAATTTATTGTACAGATTCTTTAACAACTCATGCCATTCCAAGAATCGTGACACAACTCACATTAGATTAAAAGACACGGATCATGTTTGAGGAGAAACAATAAACAGCTCTAATGTGAAGGAAGAGTACTGACTTTTTCACAATATCATTCGTAAGGTTTTGTGGCAACAACTGTCGGTTATAGACTTTGCGCCTGAGGACTTCTTATGTAGTCAGTTTCATTATTTGATCGCACTGTCCTGTCGTTTAAACATTTCTCTAACCTCAATCCGACGATGAGCGACTATCATTTAGTGGACTTTCATAATGATATCGCAATATAGAACAATCAAACAAAATTTATTGGTCCAAAATAGCAGAAATTTCACTAAGAATCATAGTTGTTATATCTCAAAAATGAGAAGCAACACCTTATGAAATTATTCGTAATTACTTTTATATAATAAATTTATAAAAACTTAACTTATTTCGTCTTTTTCTGTCATTCGCAACTCTCTCGTTTCTATATATTTTTTTTTCTTCATAAGTGCTCAGAAAGTTTTATTCGTGGCTTCTACGAACCAGTTGAATTTCAAACCTATCAAATCAAAGATGTCTGTACTATGTTCAAATAATCTAAGTAGAATCATTAGTCATAAAAGTCGTTGTATCATGGAGACCACGTGCAATTTGAGCTTAATTAATTCATGTGGTTTAAAACCCTTTTGTTAAAATGTTTGTGGCTTAGGTTTTTATTCAAGGTAGAACTGTCTAAGAAAGTTTTCTGAGAAATTTAACCAAAACCACTGTATCCGTGATAATGACTTTTATGTATAACAAGAGCAGAACCGAACAGCAACAAGAACAAACTATCCAAAATTAAGAGAAACAGAACAGAACAGAAAATTGAGTCTCTATAGACAATAGTGGAAATGAAATTATTAGAGGACCCCTTATGTCTCCCAGAAGTCCAGTAGATGAGGAAAAATAAACGCTGACCCTAGAAGAAAAACAAAAGCAAAAGCACATAGAAGTTCATGATATGAATACACAGCATTTAAAAGAAAAACAAAGTAGGCAAGAATCAAGAGAGAATTTTGTAAATATTAGAAACATTCAAGTTGTTACTACAAGGCACAAAACAAACAGAAAAAAATTTGATGGTGGCCACCTGATACGAAATCAATCATTAACAATATAATATAATGACCCTCTTCCAATAAATGACAGAAAATAAATGACTTAAAAGAACTTTTATCTTATATCTCAGCTTTAACTGAAAATTTTATGCGGAGATCTTTGGTGATTGGTGAGAAAGAACATACAGAAGAAAGCATTTAATCTGTAGATCCCGAAAAGATAGATGATGAAAAGGATATTACAAAAATAGAAGGTGAATAACGAACTTTATTAGTTTTCTTACAATGTATTCTATTTTAGACATAAAGGCAAAATAAAATTTTCTCAATATTATGTTAATATGGCTATAGCACCTTATTGTACCAAACACTTCATTTTTAAAAAATTTCTTTGTCTTGTATTCGAATCTATTCCAATCTATGTTTTAAATATTGAATGACCAGCGATGCTTCGTAATAGATATAGTATCGGTTTATTCTTCACTTGAATATGTTGTTTATCATTTATAATTATTTTCTTCCATTGCAGTATACGAAACCAACTTGGTCCTCAAGATATTTGATCACAAACAATATCAGTGATAAAATTAGCTGGTAGATCTATCTAGCTATCAGATCTTGAATTCAGATGCTTAGCTATTCAAAAAGCAAAAAGTGCATTGAAAGATAATAACTATCCGGAAAATATCATAAACAACATATTCAAGGAAACGATAAACTATCAAATTATCGAATTATTTCAATAAATATTGTTACGAACTCGTCCACGACATTAAACCTCCCCTGTCCACTTATAATGGAATTCGAAAATTTGGCGAAAGCCTGGCATAATTGATATACGTTATATCAGAGAATTCGTTTGATGTTGGTTTTTATATAATTGTTTATCATAGCATGCGATTTATTTACATTATTTTTTTTGAATGAATTTCTAGAAAGATCCATTTGCTTATTTGTTTTGTTTCTTTATTTTCTAGAACTTTTGAGAATTTCTTTTGGGATATATGAACAAGTTTGTTGAGCGCAGTTCGTCAGTTCATAATAAATACTCTTAGTGAAGAAAAATAGAAAAGTAACCAATGAATTTTAATTTAAAAGTTAGTTAAGTCTAGTTTAAAGTGTTTAAATAAATTAAAAAAATAAGAGACAGTATTTATAAATTCACCCCACCCATAGTAATAGTATAAATAAATAAAAAAAAACATTACAATATGATATTATTATTATTATTGCACATTAATCAAATATTTCACCAAAATAAAATCTAAAACACCTAAAATCCAAAGTTATATCAAATACCTTATATGATTGTGATGCTGTCTACATAAGGCAAATATCTCAGTATTTAGAAAATAAACCTATCATCCTATCCATCATCATCATCATCCTAGTGAACATTACAATCAGCTTAACTAGATTTTTACAACCTAAATTCTAAATTTAACATGTGTAACTCTTCTTTTTTTTATATTTTTCACATTAAACATAACTTCTTTTCACGTTTTAGGTTTAGTTTTTACTAAGTTTAGTTTTTAGTTTTTACGTATTATTACAAATATATTACTTATATAAAATACAAATATCACTTATTGACTATTCTTATAATATATAGGGTTTTTTAGGAGTTGTTGCAAAAAATTTGGGGGTGAGTAAATTATGTGAAAATAATATTGTGACATAAAAACATTTTCTAATACCCTCGTTTTTGAGTTATAGGCCTTTAAAGGAGCGAAATCATAACTTATTTATTTAAGTAAATTTCCTAAATTATACATTCGAACATCATGAATTTTCAATAGATGATTACGTATGTCCATGTAGTTTGTTTGAAGAAATAAATAATTCCACACTGCAATCTGGAAGCCAGTGGCGGCTCATGCCCAATGGTTAACAATCCGTAACTTTTAGAGGGACAACATGTACAATTTTAACATAGCAAAAACGAGTTTTTCCATCAATTTCTTATCAAAAAGTTACGCCTTGTTCAACTCGATTAAATGTATGGTGTAGTAGGAGATATGTACATTTAGAGATTTTAGTTCTTCATAGAGACATTATGAAAAAAATTATCAAAAAATGTAATTATTTATTGAAAATACTTAAGGAGGTATTAAAACACAATCAATTATTTCTAATTCAACTGCATTCTGTTGAACATCGTGTTACTTGTACAAGGAAAAAATTTAGTTGGTTAGCCTAACACTTATCAAATAAAAACAAGAAAAAAAACTATAATAATCGTTCGAAGTGGGCACCTCGCACATTTACTTATAGTAGAGAACAACTAACTACTCAAAACAACGATACGTAACTTTTCCTTGGTTTAATCAATTGCTTCTCCAGGTAAACAAATCATGTTTAACTAACACTAGAAATTGTATCCGAAATTTCAACCCTATAATCATTAAATGTTAGGAGTAGGTGCCTTGTACCCTTAACTGAAATTATTGATAGATGTTAAATAATCTTATTTCAAATAGTCAATTATAAAAATCTTAGTTTTTATTGATTACTTTATAAATTATAAAAACAGCTGTTCATATAAATACTGCATATAAAAAATTTTCGGAAGCCAGTCGATAATGCATTTTCACCAATGGCACTCCAAATGATGTTTAAAACTATTACTAAGATTCTCTTCAACGTTACCATTTGCCACATTTGCTCATTTCATTCCTAATTGCAGTTGGACTATGCCACTATTCGACATAATGGTAACGACCATTTATCAGAATACATTTTTTTGCCAATAGCGGGTAATTTGATTCGAATGTATTAATACCAGCTATTTGATCGATGGACTTATCCTTATCATACCATACGAATGCTTTTTATCAGTAGCCTTATTCATATTTTGAAGACGTACTGATGAGTACTACTATTCCGAATGTATATAAGAAGTCCCACCATTTTTTATGTAAAAAACAAGAACTAGCGAGATAAAAATATCATACTTTATTGAAGCCGCCTTGTGGATTTGTTGTTGGATATTGAACTACTGTTCAAGTTGGAGTATTCGAGATAGACGTGCCTTGGATGATTCCACAGGCTTTCAAAAATTGCACGAGGTGTTCAAACGTATGTCTCCCGAATAGATCTTGGAAATATTTTGTGATTATGCTGTACAGCGGAAAATTTTAGTACATTCCCAGCCGTTGGTGTGATGGTAAACCCAAACAAGTATTCAGTAGTACTCATAGATTCGAAAAATGTTGAGAAAAATATTGTTATGATCAATTGCGATTATATGAAGATGTTGATTACCCACCTTAACAACCGCTACTATTACAAGAATCCGAAATTGATTTGTCGACCAAATACCAATTTCAATTTCTGTATCACTTCATTTTGCAGCGTTGTCCAACAATTTAATGCCGAATAATCACCCAGTTCCTTTCTAGATTAAAATGGGCACAAGAATATTAACAACACATTGAGAACAACCGAATAACTTCATCAAATAATATATAATAATAATAATAAAAGTAAACTCAAACAAGACCTATCTAATTACCTTCAGTAAGAAGAAAAAAGGAAATATCCACTACGAAAGACCTGTTTCGCATGGAATAATTGGGGTTGTAATTAAACTTACCGTTTTACCAAAAATCGCGAATAACTCATTTTTTTATCTTTAACGTCGAGAAATATTTTTTCCATACATGGGAATAGTGAGGAATTTTATAATTTCATTTATAATTATATTTTGAACAATTTTACTGATTTTCACCTTGCTGTAACTTTATGTATCTTCACGTTAATTTTTGGTATAATTTGACTGGACTAATAAGCATCGAAATGAATTGAATGTTAAATAATAAAAATATAATTTGTATCATATGCTGGAGCCGACACTGTCTAAACATGAGGTCCAAAACAAAAACGCGACGATGTATATTTTTTTCTACCACCGCACCGCCGCCGACTCCTTTTCTGCTTGTTCCATTCAATAGCTGAATGTCGATAGCCGTTTATTTTTTTACTTCGTTGTACTATAGCGACCAGATAATGTTTTTTTGGTTCATTAAAAAGGAATTATAACCCAGTACACCTTTTTATTTTACTAACTACTTTTAATTAAATGAATCACCTTAGTTAACATGAGCGTATCTAGAATATTATACAAACACAAGTTTTATCTCTATGGAAGGAAAGTTAGTACTAATTCATTCCAATGAATTTAACACTAGTTATACAGGGTGCTTAAAAAAGGTGATCCTGTCTCTAGGGTAGATGGAAATATATACATTCTTATTCTTACGATTTTGCCGCAACGACTGGCAACATTGTATTAAAATTTTTAAGGATTATGTTTTGAAAGCTGATACATCCAATGAATATGTTTTTATGTCTAACGATAGAGGGCGCTAGGTGCACGGTTTGTACCAAGTAGTATTGAACATAACTTTTACAATTTCGGTTATTTCTTAATAAATTTTCAGATCAAAATATTCCGAAAATCACAGTATCGAGATTCATCAAGAGTACCTTCTTGGTGTAAAATTAAATGATGTTTTAAATATAAACAATAAGTTAAAAAAATTTAAGGGGAAATACATAGATTAAGGTATAACGTTCTTATGGAGTATCTTATAGCGTACACTCAGGTTGCCCGTCTTTAAAGTGGGCTGCCAAAATTTCTAATAGTCAGAGGCTAGGCAACCATTTTTTGTCTAAAACTAGAAAGTTCAAGCTTTCATTTGATACCAAAATCATGTTTCAACTTATAGGTTAAGTATCTATACCAAAATTTAAAAAATCAAAAAATGGTTGCATGACTGGGGACTATAAGTCCTATATCATTGTTTTCGTCTATTTGATTACTACGTTCTCCATTAATCTATGTCCTTTAACCAATCAGTGTCCTTTTTAAGCGGCCGGCTCTCGGATTATATTCACAATTAAACGTAGACATAGATAAAAGTTATGTAGAATAAGTATATAAAGATGTGTTTACATTGATTCAAATAAATAAGCAAATGGTCTCATGTCTAGATGGAAGAAATGGAAGGAAATAAAGCTAACAAAAAAGAAATTCAACTAAAATAACGGGAGCCTTAGGGATATTAATTAATTTCCCAATCATTAATATAAGACCACCAACAACAATTACTACTTGTGCGGCTATGGAAGGTAAAACAACTTACAGCGAGCTTTTCCTGAAGACCAACTTTCTAAAAATTTTTAACTATATCTTCTTATGTTTCTGTCAGTCTTTGGAGATTGTATGACTAGTGGAAGACTACGAATACCTTAGATTACTCCCAAATTATTTGTTTTTTATTCCACGCAGCATGTTGAGCTATCTTGACTCAGTCGGCGGCAATCATTCGGGGGAGAGGCTGACTGGCATTTCGTTCACGAAATAGAAATTTGTTTTACGTATAAAAATTTTAATCTAGCAAGGTGAGTGTTTATATCTACAATATTTATAAAGTAGCTTTTTATGGTATTTTAAACAGAGTACCAGAATCTGTAGTTTTTGAATGAAATCTATTAACTTCAAAATTTATGTAGTTTGAACCAAGTGGATAGGGCAAATTAAGTACCGTATCTGCTTTGCCCACTATTAATAATTATTGCAAAATATCTCACGATAATAATCTCATTATTTTTTTTTTCTATTTTAGATTGTAAATTAATATGAAAATAAAACTTAACGCTAGTAGGATCCAGATATAATGCAAATGGCTATAAATTCATACAAGGTAGGAATCAATGAAGAGCACAGCTAAAAAGTATAAGCAACCTTGTATAGATACGTAAAAAGCGGTAGTTTTGCTATAAAACTTGGCCGGATCTTCCTGTTTTCACTGAAGACCAAGAGGTAGAATTAACAACATATCTCAGAGACATAAATAGTGTTTTTGGACTGATGCAAGAGGAGCTTCCACTTATTCAAAGAAAAATAATTTAAAATATCCATATTTCGAGCAAAGTACAGTTATAAATTCTCTAAAAAGTAACACAGTGACACCAGAGACTACACAATCAGTTATTACACCTAAATCAAGCTAATCAAAACTTTGCTGACCCAGGACCTGGGACGAGTCACTGCAACCTTTTGGTGTTGAGATCTATACCACATCCAACTAACCCAACAACCTCTTGTGAATGTAAATTACAAAAATCAGGAATCTAAACTAGTACACCAATAAAAGAAAACTATAATAAAGAAATAAGATGATTGAGAGAAAAAATAAGGTAAACCTTCAAAGAATATTAGAAAATTCAATGTTATTTCATGTTTTTTCTGTAGCGACATGTATATTTAAGAGGACGACAATTCAAACTAAAAATTGGATTCGATGTGACATTTGTTACCTTTGGTGTCACGAAGAGTGTTTGAAAGTACTGCAGAGTATATTTGTGATAATTGTTTCTAATTTTTTATTGAGTTAAAGATGTGTTTTTTCAGCTAATAATTATTTTCACAAATTGGAAGGTGGATGTTTACTTTGCCCAAGTACAGTATCCACTTTGCTCATGGCCCAGAGCAAAACGATTTTTTATTTTAGTTACTGTTGATTATTTTTGTATTATGTGAAAGAACTGGTTATATTACTTGTTAGAGCCAGTAATAAAGACTGTTTTGAGTCATTAACTTTGCTTTTATTCACCAAGCTTTCGTCCATGTAGTAAAGTGTCGCTATTTTTACTTGACGAACTATAAAATGTATTAAATAATTTCAACTGCAAAATTGATTTACTTCGGGGATGCACGGTTGACAGTGGCGGTTCACAGTGTTGCGATCGATGCATGGACGGTTGACAGTGGCGGTTCACAGTGTTGCGATAAATACATGTCATAATTATTTTAAGATGTTTTTCGGATTTTAGTTTATTCAATTTTAGTGTTTTTAGTTTATGTGGTTTTCCTAGTCACTAGCCAAATGGCCGACGATACGGAATATTCAGCCGCAGCTTTACCTACCTACCCGCATTCTGCGAAGAGCTGTTCGTTTGTAGGTCCTTTCTTTTGCTTTTTGATTCTATTGCAATGCACAATACTATACCATTCTAAACCCACCAAAATCACTCCCCCCACATGATTAATGTCCTCAACCAATTCACAAACAATCCAACGAACCGGCTCCGTTACTTTGAGCACGAATTCTTTCGAATTTAAAAGTTTTAATTGCGATCTTTTCGGTCGTTTTGCGATAGAATGCGACGTCATCATATCATTATGCGACGCCGCCGTAGTAGTTATGATAATGATGGTAGGTACCTAGTAACCTAAACTAGGTAGGTACCCAGTAACATAACCTAGGTAGATACCTAGTAATTTAAATCTAGTTAGGTTAGGTCAAGATACCTTGAAGCACACCATCATTATCGTAAATAACGCTGCAACGGTGGCGTCACAAAAGGATCTGATGATGTCGCATTATATAGGAAAACGATCACAATTGAAATTTTTGGGATAGAAAAAAGTTGTGCTCCAAGGTAACGGGGCCTAACGAACTTTTCTCTATGTAAGAATTTACTCGATTCTCGACTATACAAATGTTTTGGTACTAAAATCATCAGCATCTGAAATAATCCTCGTAAAATTTCAGTTGCTATTTCTTATCCCTTCGTTGCTATGCTCGCTTTTTATAATTTTCTTTATTTCCGTGTCTAAAACTATTTGATATTAGTTGCTAATTTTTGTTTCAAAATATATACCATGTAATTTAATGATATGCAATGTACAGGGTCCTTCACGACGAACTGAATCGATATGTATATGGGAAAGTTCTGCGACTAGTGATCTGAAAATTTGCTTGCGTAGGTTTTCCGAAATGCTCGTTTTAGCTAAAATACTTTCAGTCTTCTGAAACTTTCGGTTATACCGGAAGTGGACCCAAACTTGGGGGTGGTTTTCGGGATCCGGGACCCATGCCATCTTTCAGCAATTAATTAGCAATAAATTACCCCGAAGAGCGCGCGTCCGTAACTATTTTCGTCGCCGAGATAGCGTTTCCGGGCTGCCGTAGCTCAAGACCGCCGAGGGGTTGTCGAGTTCGAGTCTTGTGGGTGGTTTTCGGGATCCGGGACCCATGTCATCTTTCAGCAATTAATTAGCAATAAATTACCTCGAAGAGCGCGCGTCCGTAACTATTTTCGTCGCCGAGATAGCGTTTCCGGGCTGCCGTAGCTCAAGACCGCCGAGGGGTTGTCGAGTTCGAGTCTTGGGGGTGGTTTTCGGGATCCGGGACCCATGTCATCTTTCAGCAATTAATTAGCAATAAATTACCTCGAAGAGCGCGCGTCCGTAACTATTTTCGTCGCCGAGATAGCGTTTCTGGGCTGCCGTAGCTCAAGACCGCCGAGGGGTTGTGGAGTTCGAGTCTTGGGGGTGGTTTTCGGGATCCGGGACCCATGTCATCTTTCAGCAATTAATTAGCAATAAATTACCCCAAAGAGCGCGCGTCTGTAACTATTTTCGTCGCCGAGATAGCGTTTCTGGGCTGCCGTAGCTCAAGACCGCCGAGGGGTTGTGGAGTTCGAGTCTTGGGGGTGGTTTTCGGGATCCGGGACCCATGCCATCTTTCAGCAATTAATTAGCAATAAATTATCGCGCTAAGCTCGTTTCGATAGCTTTCACCGTTGCCGAGATAATGCATATGGCTGCCGTAGCTTAATATTAAGGTAGGGGGGAGTCGCGTTTCTCGTGAACCGCTTGAGCAATAAAATCGCTTTTTGGGTAATAAATTAGCAATTAAATAGTAAAAAATTATGGTACTAGTCCGGGCGCTCCCCCCTAAAAAAGCTGCCGCAACTTAATATACGTTGGTTTTTATTAATTTTTTGGAATCTATGCATAATTTCAATATACTTTTATTTGAGTTATCGTATGCCTAATGTTCACCATTTTTCAATTATTTCACATTTACGGAATTTTTGGACACATGCAGCCCTCCACTAAAAAAAATATATTTCTAAGTTTAAGTGAGTCAGGTATAATTTTTTCGGGATTTGGACGAATAATACTTACAGCTTTCAAAATCAGTGAAAAGCTTAACAAAAATATATATAGGGTGTTCAGAAAATAGCGTCGAATTTCTCTATGTAAAAACCTCGAACACTTTTTTTCAAATGGCAAACCTCATTTTTCTTTTGGATTCTACGCTTTAAATTAAGGGGGTTTTTAATTTACTTCACTTTAATTTAATTTTTAGTTTTGTTCTTCTTCTCTTAGTGTAGTGTTTTTGAATATTTTTAAGTATTTTCATTTTTGATTCGTTAACTGTCATAATTGGTTGTTCGCCATCGACAAGTGACAATTAAAAACTATGAAAATTTCAGTTTTTTTAAGGTTCTACAAAAACCATTAATTTGAGATATATGAATTTACTAACAAAGTCCCCTTAATTAAAAGCGTAGAATCCAATGGCAAACAGAAAAATGGGGGTTGCCATTTGAAAAAGCTAAGTTTTTAGATATCGAAATTCGGCAACATTTTCTGAATACCCTTTATAAATTTTTGTCAAGGTTTTCACATATTTTGGAAGCTGTAAGTGTTGTTTGTCCAAATCCCAAAAATATTAGACCTGACTTACTTAAACTTAGAAATATAATATTTTTGTGAAGGGCTGCATGTGTGCAAATTTTCAGAACACTAGTTTCAGTACTTTCTCATATGCATATCGATTCAGTTCGATGTGAAGGACCCTGTACATATATTATGATTTACATTAAATTAAAGCTTTGATTTGACAAGTATTCATCAAATTTCGTGACTTTATGTGAAATATTATTATCGATTTTGTAATACAATCCATTTGAAATACGGATTATCATTTTACTCAAGGTTCTTGAATTATCACAATCAATGTGTATAATTATGACACATTTACGAGTTCCACAAACGTTATCAATTATTTATATTAGTTGTAGATATAACAAACATACTAGTGTGTTTCTTCAACGTCGTAAGTATTTGTTTTAATGTAAGTAGTTCCAATGTTTCTCACCTCAAACAAAACAACACTGACTTTTTCTATTATCGGGTTTATTGCATTTAAGAACAATATTTACAATATATAACATTGAATCTTAAATCAGTGTTCCGCAAAGTGTGTACCGCGCCATACTGATGTACCTTGGTCGTTAATTGGAATGCTTCGGAAAAATAAGGTTGTCTCATAAACTTATAAGTAAGGGTAGGAAAAATAATTAGTGTAGGTACCTAAGCCTTTCTTACCATTACTTATTTATATATTCACGCGAGCGAACGAACGAGAGGTTTTTGTTTCATTCATATTATTTTGTGGTTTAAAGTCGCCACACGCTTGTGTTTCGCTGCTTATTATAATAAGCGTAAAATTAATATTATTAAAAATGGATAAATTCATTAAGTGCAAGTTTTTCAAGTGGAAGTGATGAAAACGAAAAAGAAGCCCAAAATAAGTTACGGTTTTGCGAAGACGAATCTTGTCCTACCCCAAAATGTCTTGTGCGCGGAGAAACTTTAGGTACGAGGATGTATTGATATCTAGTTAGCGTAGAGTAGTTCCATGCATAAACAAAATATTGTGTTATCATAGCAACTAACAATAACTTATTAGAAGTGTTAGTGTAAAGTTTGACGTCAAAAAAGTAAACCAGAGCTACGCAATAAATTAAAAGAAAAAAGATGTCCACCAAAATTATGAAAATCGAAAAATTGGGGTATCGAGCCATCATCAACTACATGTATTTAAAAGGATTAACAGATAAGCAGATTTATGAAGATATGCTTAACACCCTTGGTGATCAATGTCCTTCGTATGCGACCGTGAAAAATTGGACTGCAAGCTTCAAAAGAAGTAAATTTTCCATTGAAGATGATGGCCGATCGGGAAGGCCAGTTTCTGTGTCAGTCTCCGAAAATATCGATGCAGTTCATGACATGATTTTATCAGACCGTCGAATTGGGCTAAAACGGATATTTGAAGCAATGAATATTTCATACGAATGCGTTCATCATATAGTTCACGTCAATTTGGAAATGAGAAAAATTGCTGCAAAATGGATCCACAAATATTTGAATGTTGACCAAAAGCGTGCAAGAGTATAAGCATCGCGTTCGATCTGTGGTCGATTTGAAAACGACTTCTTAAACCGAATTGTTACTATGGATGAGACTTTTTCGGATAAGGGTATAACTATAGCTGGAGATTACTATTCGACATTACTGACCACTCTACAGGAAAAAATTAAAGAGAAAAGACAAGGAAAGCTATCCAAAGGTGTTTTGTTTTTTCAGGACAACGTCCCTACACACAAATCTCATGTTGCCATGCAAAAAATTCGTGATTAAGGGTTTGAATTACTAGAAAACCCCTCTTATTCCCCAGATTTGTCTCCATCAGAATATCATCGTATCCAATTGAGAGGAGAATATGTTGAGAATTAAAATATTTTGTCATTGAAATTTTGTTTGGTTCTATAGTAGGCTAAGAGTTTTTCAATTTATCCTTGTAATAATTCGACAGTGCCCAGTAAACTAATTTGTCATTTAACCACTAAACACCCATCAGTACCCCAAAAAGACAAAACGTATTGTCAGCGTTTGAAAGAAGCAGCTAAATCTCGTGAGTTCGTCTTTCAACACTTCATACAAAGCACAAAAAGGAAGCTATGTGATCGCTAACATGTTAGTTGAAGCAAAGAAGCCGCACTCTTTCTGAAACTTTAGTTTTACTTGTCTGCGAAGAAATTGTTAAGATAATGATGAGCAAGAAGCTGCTAAAGAAAATGAAAAAATACCTACATCGGCAGAAACTATTTCACATCGATATTCACAACGATATTAAATCAACGTTGATTGAAAAATTAAGAGTAAATGGAGTTTTCCGCTACAAGTTGATGAGTATATTGATATCTATTTTGTTTGCCACTTCCGCTATCCACCCCTGCGGCTACTAGCAACAGCAAAGATCTCCCTGAAATTTACCTTAACTTTCTAGACAACTCTCCCATATCCATAAGACTCCCACTCACTTCGTCGATCGTCGGTGTTGCAGGTTTCCTGCGGTTTCCTGTAACCTTGTGAACCGGTTCAACAGCCAAATGGCCGACGATAGGAAATAATGAAGCCGCAGCTGTACCCGCCCGCCCCCAAACTAAAAACAAAAATAAAATAAAACAAAAACATGCTAAAATATAAAAATATATTCTCAAACCGAGAAGAGCCGTTTTCACTTACACCAGAGCTCTCTTTTCATTTTCTTCTGGCCAGTTGTCATTCAGTTTTCTTCCTGACTAGCCAGGACAGCAAGCACAACCCTATGTAACCTCCACAACCTCAGCCTTGCAGAAGTACCACTCCTACATCAGGGCAAACTCCAACAAACCTTCCTCCTATGAAAAAATTTCCCTTATCCTACCTAAAAACTATCCAACGAATCTCTCTAACCAGAAATTCAAGCTTGCGGCTCAAGAGGAATGGATAAAACTCCAATTAATACCATTACCGTCTTATCGCTTTCACGCACAGGGTTGTTAACTTCTCACTATAGAACACACCGAATATGAATACATTTTCGATTTCACTCTAAGGTAAGGTAAGGTTTTTTCTAGATTCTAAATTCTGATTATCATTTTATTCTGCACTATTTTTCATTAATATAATATTATTTTTTTGTTTTATTAAAATTCTGCTCAGACAATTTGCATGAAATACATCATCATCATCATCAAGCCTTCTAATCTTATGTGGATTATGGCTATCGCTTTTGGCGCTTTAAATACTTTTTTTTTGAGGTTTCGTTTCCTAATTTTTATTTTCTTTATAGTTTATGGTTTGTTTTGGCTGTTTTTGTTATTATTTTCTATACTTTTCGGTTCCGACATTTTGCTCTCCAGTTTTCTATATTGAGTGCTCTTATGTCCTCCTCTATGAAGTTTCTCCAAGTTTTTCTCGGCTTGCCTCTTCTCCTTGGCCACAATGGGATCCATTGCGTTATTCTTTTGATCATTTCATTATGTGCTTGGCCCAGTTGAGCCTTTGTGCTTTTATGTATCTTACTATATTCTCCTTCCCCAGTTCTCTCTCTATTTCTTCGTTTTTCTTTGCACTTCTTTCTCCTTCCAGTGTTATTTTTGGACCTGTTATAATTCTCATTATATTTCTTTCGGTTCTTTCACGTTCCCCTTCTTCTCTTTTGTTTATTACTGTTGTTTCCATTTCATATGTGATTACTGGTCTTATTAGGGTTTTGTACATCTTTATTTTGTTTTGCTTGGTTTTGTTTTTGTTTTTTAGTATGTTTTTGTTTCTTCCATAGGCTGATAGCCTTTTTGTATCCCATCCTTTATCCTCTCTCTGGTTGTTTCCAAATTGTATTTGTTAGTTTTCAGTTGGTTTGATATCTGTTCTAGTTTTCCTCCTATTTTCATGTATTTTGTTTTTGCATGAAATACGTAACCAAAATAAATGTACTTTCTAATATACTTCTTGTATCATTTTGTGTCATTTTTGACACACCAGGTGAACAATTAAGGACGTCAGGGATTAAGGATTATATGAGAGATTCAGGTAAAAAAATATCACAAAAGTGGTCCCAAAAACACGTGGTAATTAATTTCAGTATTTTAAATCCAACACTAGAGGGTGTGTTTGAAAATATATAAGTTAAAAAGGGAAAATTCATAAAATTTACTCAATTAAATGGCACTTCATATGCGATACTCGAATTCTTTACCAAATTTGCATATTTTTCATTTCACAAGGTTTAGTCTCTCTCTTAAAATAAAAGGTAGGGGAGAGTGGAGACCATGTTAGACCATGTTATGAAAGATGCCTGTAAGTCCCGTTCTGATACGGGGTAATTCTAAATTTATGCTACAAAATTCATGACGTGATTACTCGTATGAAACTAAGATGGATTTATTTTCTCGACCCACTACTTTCCAAGATATCACCATTAAAATGTGGTGACTAAAACTAAGTAGAATGTAACAGGAATTTTAAAATAATACGAGTGCACGAAAAGTTAGCACCTTTCAAAGGTGATATCTGGGATAGTGATGGACTGAGGAAATTTTGTTAATTTAATACGAGCAATCACATTCCACGAACTTAGAAACACCCTGTATAAATTCTAAACAATTTCAATAGCTATGTAAATGCTTGGGAGCGTTGTTTTATTTATTTTAGATTTGATGATTTCTCTTGACAAATGTAAATAGAAGCATAAAAGCTTAAGTAGGTCTATCAAAACTAAATTGAATCAACGTTATAATAGCGGAAACCGCAAGTCAATATCATTTTCTATCGCGAGATATCTTAAGAAATATACAATAAACGCCGAAATTTTGTCGTTAAACGTCTATTATGTTAGTACGCCCAAGCTGAAATTAAAAACTTATTCTGGAAGGAACGTTCTTACATTGACCTACCTGCAATAATTTAAATTGTTTTCATAATAATCTTATTATTCCGCTAGATGGATTTATCTAAATGTAGAGCTAATATTGCCAGCAATAAGAACAAATCATTAAATAAACCCTGTAGCAAATCTAACAATTAACTTAGATAATTAACTACGTAATTAATGGCGCCATATGTGTTCAAAATATTTCAACCTTAACCATACACCGAAGACTTTTGTACAATTTTGTTTAAGCATGCATGCACTTTTTGTTTTGGGCCTTATCTGCAGAGCAGGTTTGCTCTTTTCAATCCACTGTTTTGACTGTTTCTTCATTTGAGGATTATAATGGTAGATCCAGACGCAAAAAATCTAACTTGAAGGCGCTTTACTTTTTTTTTGTGAACTATAAAATGTTTCGATGACCTAGAAAAACTTCAAACCTTATTTACAAATTAAATGTTCAAGACCAATAAATAAAACTAACTGACCTTTTCTGATCAATTTATTGCCTTTCAGAAGATATAATTGGTCAACATGTTCTAAGATCGCAAAGCGCATTAGGTTCAATAGAAATTACTTTGTCTAAACAAAAAATAGACGAACTTACAGGGTGAGTTAAACATATGCACTATGAACTTTAGGTTTGAAATTATTTTCATTGAATTTAGTTATGTTAATCATAATTATTTTCGTTTAAATCAATAGTTAGGTATACAACATAAGTTTTGAAACTAATACTAGGGTTTCAACATAAAAAACAAGACATTTGTCAACACAGCTTCCTTTTAGGTCTATACACTTTTTCTATTGATGTTCTAACCTTTTTAGTACTTTCAAATGATATTTCCTATCTTTCTTCTAAAAATAGGCAATTTGTATATGATATCGTCCTCCTCTGATGAAAATCTCTTCGCTGTAAGTAAAACTTCAAGGTTAGGAAACAGGAAAAAATCATTGGCGGCCGGATGTTATGAATACGGTGGATAGTGAACCAATTCGAAGTGCAATTCCTGAATATTAGCCATGGCGATCACCAATGTGTTAGATGGAAGAGCACTTTCTTTTTCTTCGAGTACGGTCTCAGTGTTTGAGAAGGTGTATTGCCTTTTGAAAATATATTTCATAACAGTTTTTTTATACAAATTTTCACAACGACGCTTTTATAGGATTTTTAAGCAAAATAAGCTTCTGAAATTATTGAAATCATGATGATCTCCCAACGTATGCGCAAATACAATTCCCTAACTAATTTTGATACGAGTTGACATCTTCAGGTTGGGGTCTGAAACTTTTCCGACAACCCTCATAAATGTAATTTGACATTATTTTAACAATATTGTTCCTATAATAAGCGAATTCCAAAAAAATATACACAGTGTTCTCAAAACATTCAAACATCACTTGTAGTTTAAAACTGATCATTAAAGTCATGCATACAAGCTGCTGCGCTTAAATTTTCTTTTTTCCATTCGTCCACCTCCCTTTTTTCTCAAGATTAGTAATTCTATAGAAATAGTTGCTCAAAACGTAGATTTATGAGAAATTTTTTAATCTATTAGTTTATTAACGTTTTATATTTCTTTAGCTCTCTATTTTTCAAAGGGCTCGAAAATGGTATCAGTCATACGTAAGGGTACTAATTTTTTTTCTTTATTAATTTTTATGTATGTATATCCTATAGTTTTTCAGAAATTTTGAAAAGAAATTTTTAAAAATTTTCACAATGATTGTTCGACTTTTAAAATATTTTTTTTCGAAATTATGTATTCTAAATCTTTCAAACAATAAGAAATCATTATTTGTACGTGAATAAAATAAATAATCATTGATTTAAAATTTTATTGCAATTTGGGTACTATTGAGGTTTTTTCCTACTATAAACTATAAATCGTTTTTAATTCGGACATAACTCTCTTGGTTTTTATGCTAGAGAGTTCCATTAACATTCATTTTGAAGCTGTCCAAGTACTTTGAAAGAGGTTATATCCAATTACCTTGAATTAACTGCTTTTCCGTTAGTCGACGTTGAATTTAAAAAATTTTCTTCGATAAAAATATTCAATCTTAAATAAATGATAACTCGGTTTATATTATATTTAAAACAAATTTAAGAAAAGCATTTTGTTAAAAGCTTCATTTTGGTTTCATACACTTTTTATGATAAAATTAACATTATTTGAGTTATTCATCAAAAATCGATTAAAGACGTGTCTTTGAGTTTTTAATCGCGCATAACTATAAAACTATTCGTTTTTTTTAATAAAATGCTAAGATCATTTCCTGCTGAAAATTTGGACCTCTATCAATTTCCGCTGTTATTTTAAACATAAAAATTTTCACCATCTAGTTGGGGTGGAGCTGATCACTATGGAAAAAGCACGTATGGGCGTGGTGCAGATTTCACTTTTTGAGGTATTCCCTACATGCTGTCAAAACTCCATTAAAATCAATGCAGGTTGATGGAAATCGGAGGTGAAAATCTTGGTAGCCCGAACTATTTTATCATTCCTACGTCGTGGGTCAATATTAATTCATATTAATCAATATTAATCATTAGAAGTATTGTTTAATTCGAATTGGAGTTTCTGATTCTTGCAGCTGTAGTCCACGATAATTAGTAGACTCTACCATCGTTCATAGATACCTCATTCCATCAACTCAGTAACAACAGATGAATTGAGTTCCTTTTCGTATCGTCTACAAGACAATACAAAAAAAGGTTTAAAACATTTCATTAATAAAACCAAAATGTGATATCAGTTGTTATGCATCATTTACTTTTAACAATATCAAGTGTACATTCTGTATGTTAATAGATTATGTGATGAACTTAGATGCGGAAGCATATATTTCTATGATATATTCATCAATATAATTGAAACGGTTTCATATAATCTGAGTATGATTTTCAAAGATAAACTGTTTCTCCAAACATTGCGCACAAAATTACTGCTTCTTTCCTTTAAAAATGTTATATAAAATCCCTTTGATTTAGGTAATCCACAATATCTGAATCGACGCGTTTTCTGGTATGCAACATATTTTGCAGTTCGCAAAATTTTATTACTATGTGTATGTAAAAAGCTAAAGAAATTATTTTATTATTATTTTACCTCACATTTTCAATTTCAATAACATGTTTATTAGATTCGGCATTCATGAAAATATCAAATGTCGTGTATTGTTACAGGGAAAGGTTGTAATTCGACCCATCGCCTTCAAACCGTCAACTATGACGATGACTGGTTCGTCAAGGTTTGGAATAACCGGAGAACGATACGGATCAACACCAATACTCACCAGGCCTGGATCGAGACTAACCTTGTACGGAAGTAAGTTTTTAGAATATAAATAATTTGAATCTAAACAGTAATGGGACGAGATTTTATAGACCAATCCAATTAGACGTTTACCCTTTATCAAAAACTTATTTTATTGTTTGTTCAAGTTTGAAATACCAATAAAAAAAAGAAGAATCACTATTAGTTAATGGAAAAGTAAGTGGGTTTTCACTGGGTGGGTTTTTCTCTTATAAATCGATCTAGAATAATTAATTAAACAGTTATTATTCAACGATATCAATTTACTGGAATATAACTCGATTAATTTTTTATTAATACGTTTCTTGGTAATGATGGTGTGCATTATGAACTACAAGAGATGAGTAGTACTTATTAACAAATAATTGATATTCCCACTTTAAACTGTCGAAAAGCTGAAATGCAACAGTGGCTACATGGAAAGGAGATTGGATGCAATGATACTGTAATTGAAGAAGAGTTAGTTGCAACCAATAAACTACTTCGAGGTAATTACATTCAATACGTTATCGATATAATGGCTAGTAGAAGAGCTATTCGAGTTTCACGATTTAGTCAAAAAAACTAATTTATTAGCATGCTATTTACAAACGTAGAGTTGAGGCAGCGAGCAACTTCTGAAGATAAATATTTTCTTTGATAAACTAACAGCCCAAGACACATTCAAGAAATGGGCGATGGTCATGAAAATACGAGCCCAGGTATACCAGCTCAGTTAAACGAATCTAATGATCTGCCTTTGAGTATTTCTACATTGTTAATATATTGAGACAAGCTGGCCTTTTTAGAAGGATGGCAGTAAATAAACCTCTTTTAAGACGTCAAAATAGAATAAAGAGGTTGTAGTAAATTGAAGAACATAAAAATTGAATGCATGAAGAGTGGGAGATAGTTTGTTGGAGTGATAAATCAACGTTTGATATTCTTGGGTCTGAAAATAAAGTGTTCGTGAACAGGTCAAAGAAAGAACTGATGTTAAGCACGGCGAAGGTGATGGCTTGGGGATGTTTTGGAAGAAGAGCTACTCGAGACTCAATAAAAATTTAAAAGAAAGAAGGCTTTAAAAAATATTAAGGGAAAATGTAGTACCTAATGGGTAAAAAATTCATTTTCCAGCATCACAAAGACTCAAAGAATGAAAGAAATATTCAACCAGATTGAGTTGTGGGACAAAATGGACAGGAATATCAGATAGCAGTGTCTTACTTCTAATTCGCATTTGTGGAATATCTTGAAAAACGAATGGAACCCAATAGACCACTGTCTGTCGAAATGTCAGAGAATGCTAAGATTGTGCATAGAAATAATAAAACCAGAAGGGAGTTACAACAATTATTCAAAAATTTAAATATATAACAACAAATTTAAATATACAACAGACTATTATTACTGATACATCCTATGAATTTGTTTTATATTTGACGTTCATAGAGGGCACTAGTGACACGATTAGTAGGTATTGATAATAACTTTTGTGAGGCTAGTTTTGTTAAACACAATTTCAAATTTAACACCAAGAAATTCTATAAGTCACATTATGAAAACTTATTTGAAGTTAATTTTTGAGCAGCAACTTGGAAATTTGAATGATTATATGTACCTGGAGTTTTTGAAAAATCACTTAATCGATATAATAGAAGACTCATACCAAAAAAATGTCATAATTGATTAAGGACCTATTTTCCAAATCGCTGAATTGGTAGAAATGCACAAGCTCCGATTCAATAGCATCATTCGGTCATCCTTGGGCCTCCTTGGTCATTCGATTTAACTACAAAATTTGGTCATATCCTAAGGAAAGAGCCAATTTAACTTTGAAAAAGTTATGTTTATATAAGAAGGCAGTATCACCAGAGAAAAAACGTCCATAAGTAATGACCAAAATGCATATACCTTAGGATTATGCATCGATAAAAAATCAGCTCTGAGAAAGAATTTCCTTCAATTCTAAGCTGTAGAAGTAAGTGGTATCAAATCACCATACAAGAAATGAATAGAAATGTCATACGAACGGATCCAAAACTGGAATAGGAGTGTACGAGCCCAGAACCAAACACTCTGAAAGCCAGAGCAACATAATGAGCGTCTATTTCAGTCAAGAGACGAACTGTCGCAAACAAGAGATCCGATAGCAAAGCAGCTAAGAAAAATAAATTTACCCAAAATGGATTCCAAGAGACACCAGAGTGAAGGGAAATGAAATAGCTGATAAGCAGCTAAAGCGGGGGCAGACAAGCCCTTCATTGGAACGAACAATACAGTGTTGCAAGCTTCAGAACAATAGAAAAAACATTGATAGATAGGAGCCAAATCAATAATCGGGATAACTTACAGGGGCTGAGGCAGGCAAATACTCTTCTGCGAAACTACAACCAAAGAAGACCTAAATGTATCAGCATAATTAAGAACGGTCTACGAATAATAACAGGAATTCTAACGGGGCACTTTTGCCTCAATAGACACTTATGGACATTCTCCGGAGTGTGAAACACTTCGTAACTCTAGAGCACTACACCTGAGAGCATATGAAATAGAAGACGAAGATCTTCAGTAACTACAGCCATCCCACCATCTGGACTTTCTAAAAGAAGTGGGATTAACATATCTGCTGTAAACACTGGGTTCCTCAATATCGCAGCAAGAAAAGGGGATACCTTTGGGTCGCAGTGTATATGATACCCAATATCTACATAAATACCTATAACTATTGGCCAAATCCAAATTATTTTGCAATTTTCTACCTATCCTAGAAACAGGGTCGCTTTTTTAAAACACTTGGTATATTTTAATGAAGAAATATTTATTAAGGCCTGACATTTGTTCACATAATGCAAGGTCTCGCAGTTAATCCTGCAAACACCAACTATAAAAACATGTAGAATTTATTTCTTAGAAGTAGAAATCATTATATAAACTAGAAAAATCTGAATTACCTTAACACCGCCCGAACATTTTTTATTGAGAAAACATAATAACGTATTATAATCATAATGTTCTCTTGTAATACATCACTCAGTATCAAAGCCTTTAACTTTTAAAAAATTTTGAATCAAGTATTGAAATCTATGAAGGAAATATCACTCTACAGATTTGCTATCAATTTTCTTGACCTAATAATAAAGAATGTTGCATTTAAAATATTCTTAATGGAAACCTAGACAATCTCTCGTATAATTGAATAAATTTTAGGAGTACTTTCATATATCTTATTGAGGTAACTCCAAATATGAGCAATAAATATTCAAAAGTTACAAGTACAAAATTGTATCAAACTTCTTCATTGTACTCCAGAAGGTCACTCTAAAGCTGTTCAATATGTAATAGAACTAGTAGTTTCTACGTGTTTGTGAACACATGTGAAATCTCACGTAGTTTGATGAAATCATTAATTTATTTTCAGTTGCTCAAAGGGAACGAGTTAGAGTACAAACGATTGTTAAAAGTGTATAAAGACTTTGCACCTGCACAAAGAAGCAATTTTCAAAGCTGATAACACAAACCTATAGTTTATTTCAGAAAGGTATAGAGCAATAAAATCTCATTAGGTATGCAGAGAGACCCAACGAATATTTAAGCCACTTTCATAGTTTGGCAATTTTTTTTATCAAGTGCAGGTAGTACCACCCGGGTTGGGGTCAATTTATGGGCTGAGCCTATTGTTATCCATTCACAAAAACTGAAAATATTGTGCCATAGGCGTGCCGGTAGGATACTCGTAAAATGGAAAGAATTTTATTTGAACAGAATGAAAATTAGGCATTAAGTACATAAAATTAGATACACTTATTTTTTTTTGAACATTATACAAAAAATACATTATACAGAAATTAAATTATAAAAAATCACAATATTCTTCTTCATCTGAGGAACTGTCATCTCCTCTTGACGTTATAATTCTTTAATAACACATGCTTGACTGCTTTTCGTCAGTTCTCTGGTGTCACGTCCTTAATGGCTTGATCAAACAGTAGCTTAACGTCTTTTATTTTGATGTCGTGTTGTGTCTTATTACAAATCCTTTCTCTTGCGCCCATATAAGTTCTATAGGACTTAGTTCGCAATGATAAGGCGGTGTGCGCAGCACATTTACACTATATTTTTCTGCTATACATTCCAAGGCGTATTTCATGAAACGATTTTTGTGTCAATTTGCTATAGCTAATAGTTCTTTTTTTATCAAATTATCTTCAAATTCAATACTTTTGGTGGTTAACCAGTCAATAATTTCTTGTTTTCTCCAAGATGAAGCTGGAGTCTTCTCTATGCATAGAAAATGATGACTTGCGTTATCCATAACTACTACTGAATCAGCCGGAAGATATTTTATCATTTCACCAAAATAGTCTTCAAAAACATCCGAATCCATGTCCTCGTGGTAATATCCCGTATGGCAGGACTGAAAGGTTAGCAAACCTTCTTTCAAAAATCCCTCTTCGCTTCCAATATGGACGATTATAAGTCTTTTCCCTTTACCTGAAGGCACCTTAATACCCGTTGACATTATACATTTTTGCTACTGTATAACCTTCATTAATCCACGTCTCATCAAGATAAAAGATTTTCTTCTGCTCTGTTCTGTACTGCTTTCTACTTCTCAAGTATTTTCGTCGCTAGCAAACAATTTCATCGTTTTCCAGTAAAAGTTTTTTACTGTTATGCTTTTCCCAAGCAAAATCCATATTTCTCAAAGTGGTGCATAAAAGTTTTTTAGTTATCAACGGAATACTAACATCTTGGCCAAGCTCCATTAAAATCTTATCTAGGGTGGTTATTTCTTTTTTAAAATAAAAAGAGTAAACTTTTCTTCGAATTACACTTTTGGTGCCTTCATCAAGGACTTTTACTGGTCTGGCTGGACTTTTCTTGGGAGGCTCCACTTGTCCGCTATCTTCCTTCCCCGCAATAATTTAAAAACGGTGGACTGTCCAACCAGTCATTCGGAAACATCGTTCGACAGTTTCTTGTTTTTTATTCACTGATAGTGGAGAATTATTGGTGTAAATATCGCCATTTTATTACTAATCTTATAATACTGTGAACACTTTTTACGGCTTAACAACAAATACTGATGCGTTAAACTAAACAAATAAACTTATAAAGATCTAATAATTTTGGGTAAGGCACCATTGCCCTTACGGCGCATGGTTAAGCCGAATCTGAAATAGGATTGGAATTAGGCAGAGGCCTTAATAGAAGGTTAAACGGTACCTGTTAAACGCAAAACGTATGTGTATAATGTACTACTTACACAATATTTCAAAACCTACACCTATGGCCGACACCGAAATTGAGGCGAACTGGACGGAATTCCCCATTTTATTGCTCTTTCAGAAATAGACTATAAAAGACGATCCACCTGAAGGACGCCCAAAAATTGCATAAAAATCAGAAAATATAGTTAAAAGAGAAGATATCATCAAGTAATATCATTGATTCACAAACAGAAATTTAGCTTTAACCCTTGGCTTCTCATTAGACAGTGTGAACAATAATTTGCTAGAAAGATAAAATTACAGAAACATCTGTGCAAAATGGAAATCAAAACACTGTTATGCGTTTCACTTTTAATTGGAGTATTTTGGAAAAATAAAATAAAGTTTATGCATTGTTTAATAACCGTGAATGAAACTTAGCGCTACAACCATAATTCTGGATGAAAATAAAAAGCTAAGGAGTAATGCGAACCCGGTACCAAGTCTAGTTAACATCTATAAATCGAGAGAAAAGGGGTCTAAACCAGTAAAAAAATAAACACAGATTATTACTGTAATCTCGTGTATCAACTATATGTGAAAATTTATGAAAGAAGACCTATTTCACACAAGAAAACTAATTATTTTCATCAATATCTCATGTTATATCAACGAGAGATTAGGATAGAAACATCAGTATTGCTTTTTTAGCAAAAGAGAAAATAATTAAAATCAATTTTCAAAGATGAATCTATTATTTTATTACTAATCTAAGGGCGCCATGCTGATACTTGTAAATAGGCTAAAGAAAACATTGTATAATCTTAGTAATCTTAATGATATTAAGAATGTAGAAATAATTAAAATTAATTATGTATAACTTATTTTCGGCATTCACTCATAAAAAAAAGCTAATGGTGGGGCTTACTAATGCATTTGGGGGTAAACCTGCCAATATTCTATTTACATGATTGAGGGAGTATCAAAATAATAAAGTATTCGTAATTCATTCTACGATTTTCAGCACTTTCGTCAATTTAATTTTTTTTCTCTTTATGAAAGGAGAAGGAATACAGGACTGAAATGAAACTTAATATTGTTTTAATCTAGCCAATTCCATGAATTTTTGATTGTGTTAAATTTTCAAAAGTTTCAGCATTATCTATTACTATTATACAGTTCTGATGTAGAGCATCCATCAATTGTCTTTTCTGATTGTTGACTTAAACTAGTAACGGGTGCCAGGTGGCAAAATTAGGATTTGAAATTTATATAATAAAAAAACTACAAAATATATGCATTTCAAGTTTTAATCAATATAAAGTAGAGAAATGCAGGTTTTATTTTTTAAAAATTATTTCCTCCAAATGTTGACCGTTACGTCGGACACATTCTTGGAACCTGGCTTCGACCCCCACAGAAAAAAGTCCATGGGGGAAAGATCCGGCAACCTGGGTGGCCAAGGTATGTCACCTAAACGGCTTATCAATATGCTTGGGAAGAAATCACGAAGCAGCGCCATGGTCTCCCTAGCAGTGTACGGCGTTGCGTCATCTTGCTGAAAAGATGATGTTCTCTCAATTTTGGAAATAATTAATCGTTAAGCATTCGCCTATAAGCAACACCGTCTACGAAAATTGCTTGCCCTTGACTTTGATTTTTAAAAAAATAGGGTCCAATTATTTCCCTGCTTGTCAACGCACACCAAACCGTCACTTTGAGACTGTAAAGTGGCTGTTAATGTTTTAAGCGGAGGTTTTGTCTTTTGGGGGACCAATAACGACAATTTTGCTTGTTTACATTTCCATTCATATGAAAATGGGCTTGATCACTCCAAAAGATGGTGTTTACTGTGCGACATCGCTCCAACATTGCTTCACAGACATTTTTACGCATATTGTGATCATTAGGCTTAAGCGCTTGCACAATTTGAATTTCATATGGGTAAAATTTAATATCCTTCTTCAATATTTCATGCACTATAGTTTGTGGAAGCCCCAAGGCACCCGTTATATTACGAACTGACTGACGTCCTGTTGGGTCCCGGTCGTGGGTTGTTTTCTGCTGTACTTGTTGCTAGCAAACTTCGCACCCATGATCGAATTAAATCTTCATTTGGGGCGTCACGTAACCGTCGTATATTGTAACGTGAACAAAATCTTTGACGAACAATTGCATACGAATTATTAGCTTTGAAATACTCTTCTATTGCAAGTGCACGTTGTTCACCCTCTCTCCGCTCAATGGTTACGGAGAAATTCGAAATTCAAATCCTAATTCTGTCACTGGACACCCTTCAGATACATTATTTAGAAGAGCCTCTCTCCGAATTGTGATATACCAACATTTATTTGTTGTACGTTACTCGTTGGTCCATTTTTCATTTAAATAAAATATATTTTTTCTTTGGTTTCTCAGTTCGTTTATAGTTTTTGTGTAATTTTTTCTCAATTTTCACAATATCGCTTCTTTATTTTCTTTTATATTTGAAATGTTGGTTTTCCTGGAGCTTCACATACTATTTGAAATTCAACACATTTCTCTTCTTTGATAACTCTGTAACTCGTAGGTTTCTCAACACCAAGCGAACTACTAACCAATTCCACTGTGTCATCGACACTTTTACATACTTTAAATGTTTCTCTGTAAATGATTGAAAAATGCATTTCAATTTTAACTAAGAATTTGGTTGCCTATACTTAGGAAGCGATTTCCCTAAATAAATATGAACCAATAAATCGTTTTGGCATTTTAGCAAATACGAGTTCGTCTACTGATATTGACAGTGAAGTTGATCTTGTTTCAATACGTTGTCAAAGCTAAAATTTGGTGGACGCGCCGGGAATTTCTTCGAAGGTCCGTTTACTTTTTGTGACCTCTTTTTATGGAAACGATTTTTAAGACACGATTCTTGTTTATTTATGACAAATGGAGGATGTGAACACATCGGGATATTGATAAGTGAACTAAACGGTTTATTTTAATAAATTAGATATTATGTGATTAGTTCCATTTATTAAGTGCTGGTACCTAAGTAGTTTATTTTGTGTGTTGGTGAATAGTTGATGCATGAATAAATTACATAAGATACACTGTTTGTATAAATTCATCTTACACTTGATTGAAACATGTTTACATAAATAAATGAACATTGCAATTAGAACATCACTGAAACATTAAATTGTCTTTTCTAACTTATTGAGCAGCCAGTTATTCATAGTAATGATTTGAAATTTGGATCAGTTTTATCTCGGATAAGTAATTTCGATAAATGCGCTATAGTTTAAATTAACAGCTTTCACTCAGCTTCATAATTCATAGTTAAGAACCGCCACACATATAGGCCTCCTGGTAGGCCCGTGTTGAACTTACAACTAACAAAGATCAACGTTCTTGGAGAAGTTGAAATTTATCAAATTTATTGGGTATGTTTTACCCACATGCTTGAACCTCGCGCATGTAACTACTGGGCACTCCGGAGATAAGTCTTGAGAACAGACTTGTCAGAGATGTGATCGATCCACTTTTGATTTGCCAAAATGAGTCAGTATTCAATTAACAAGTTTTGAATTATTCCAGACAATAGAGATATAGAAGTTGGAAAATGCCTTATGATACATCTTCTCACAGTTATGTTTTTTTTTTATCGAATAGTCACCACAGAGGGCCAAGTTTAGTCAAAATACATTCGCCGCAATAAAACTATACATAAGTATGATAGGCTGTGTGATTGTAAACACTATGCTGAAAAGTTACATATTCTCACTTAAATTGTAGCAATATCATGATATAAGTTAAAACATAATTTAAAACTACAAAAAAAGTATTATAACCGATAGAAAATAGACCGGTGGAAAAGCTGATGTTTCTTCCTCTGAAATGTTCGGCAAAGAGAACCAGCTCTTCTTTAATACTGTTTTGATACTTCGAGTATGATGGGACACTTATAAACAATTTGTAACCAATTATAGAAACTCTCCTCACAGCTCTCGATGTATTTTCACAAGTTATGGTCAAAATTAAACCAAAAAGCTGAAACAAAAAATTTTGAAAATGTAGTGAATAAATAATCAAACGGAATAATAAAATCAAACTAAATAAACTAACCGTTAATTTTGTGAGCGACCTAAGTTGTTTTATGCGAAATATACTGCCGAGCAGAAGAGAAACTGAAGAATCCACAGTTAACAAGGATTAATATGGTTAGACATACTGTTTACACTACCACTACACCAGCACTCACAATTACACTGTCTGACGCGCGTTTCTATAACCAAGTTATCATCTTCAGAAACTGATAGTTAATGAATAGTATACGCATCTGACACATTTGTAGAAATACGAAGCTATATGTAAGAATAATAATCAACTACAACGGGGAAAGACAATCAAAAATAAAAAACCAAAATGGATATTGAAAAAATCCGATCCCAATGCTAAAAAGAAAAGAGGAATTATAAATAGCTGAAGATAGATAATAAAAACAATTTTAAGCCCAATTAAGATTGATTGAAATGAATGTAGATAGCGTATTGATTATAAAATGGAAGATGAACTTGAAGAGGTAGTCATAGTTGAAATATTGGTAATACCAGGAATATTTGTGAACAACGGTGCGAAGGTACAGTGGCTTTATGAATGCTTATGTAGGTAGAAGAATAGAAAAAAAAAGGTCCATATCAAAGTGTTTAAAAGAATAGAGGAGGACTTAAGTAAAAGAGAAACTCGGCAATGGAAATATTTAGTAATAAAGCAATTAAATTTCGGTGGGCATCTTTTTTCTTTTAATTTATTGCGTAACTCTGGTTTACTTTTTTGACGTCAAACTTCACACTGACACTTCTACTAAGTTATTGTTCGTTGCTATGGTAACGCAATATTTTGTTTATGCATGGAACTGGTCTAGACTGACTATATATCAATACATCATCGTAATTGAAAATAAAATTTAAAAGTTCCCCATCATTCCTGTGCGAGGAAAAAATGTTATTCTAAGTCAAAGGTAAAAATCAAAAATTGAAAAACAATGACTCCTATAAGTCACTGTTTCTGAGATATAACGATTCAAAAAGTTGTACGCATAGATACGACACGTATATATACAACTATATTTTAAGCAATTTTACTGATTTTCAGCTTGATTTTAATTTATTTAATTTCGAATTTCTAAATTGACCGGACTAACAGTGCAACGGTTTATTTAAAGAATTATGGTCTATTGTCTAACTCTAGTAATGTGTGCTGTGTAATAATAGGTGTAAGTTGATCTGCTATGTCCACAAATATATTTTTCCAGAATATCTGGTATATTATTCTAGTCTAGTAACAATGTTATCACGTATCACGTTCTATTCTACCATAAAAAAATTTAGAACCAACAAATGAAAAGATTGAATAAACAGGGTTCATCAAAGGAAATTGTAAGTTTATGGATTCAAATGATTTTTCGTAATGTATTAGCAATTTGGAAACTCAACAAAAAATTTATTTCAATTAATAGTAATTTGAACTTAAACTATTACAAATAAAACCTGTTCAAGAAAATGTAACAGAACGGTAAATATAATTACAATTGAACATATAATGACATTATACAGAGTGAATTTTATGAAATATCTCGGAAACGGCTTTTATAAATTCTTGTGAACAAGGGCCTTGTGATACGCCCGGTATTATGGTGGTATCTATATTGATGTCAGATCTTTCCTTTTTCTTAAGAAATGAAGTTTATTAAAAGTTACAATGGATCGTTTATCTCAAAAAGAACGAATTGATATTTCAATATTACGATAATATCTTTAATAATTTATATTCTAACCGAAATCCCATAACATCTACTGTCAGTAAATTAGTAAAAAAGTTTAACGAAACTGGTTCAGTAAAAGATTTATCCAAATCAGGTCGCAAAAAAACTGCATCAACTGAAACAAAATCTTCAGATGTTTGTGTCCTGTTAGAAGACGATCCACACTTGAGTACCGGACAAATATCCAGGGAAATTGATATTTCGCAAACATCCGTAATTTTACGTAATAATAAATTCCATCCATACAAAGTAACATTGGTTCAAGAGTTGTCAGATGATGATTTTGATAGACGTGAAGAGTTTGCAGTCCTAATGATGGAAAAATGTAATAATCAAAACGATCCAAATTTTTTAAGTAATGTTATGTTTTGCGATGAGGCCACTTTTTATCTTAATGGAAACGTAAATCTGCATAATTCTAGATACTGGTCACGTAACAATCCTCGTTGAATGCGTGAATCCCACACCCAATATCCCGAAAGCTGAATGTATGGGCTGGAATAATAGGCGACAAAATAATTGGTCCCTTTTTCATGTAGGGTAACTTAAATGGTCCCGAGTATTTGGATTTATCGGAAAATAGTATTATACCTGAGTTGGCTTGGTTATTTCCAAATCCAAGTAAGGATTTTCAATTACATTTAAAAAAAACTTCATTATGAGAAATAATATTTCAGATAATAACAATATCTCAAACAACAATATTTGGCTACAACAAGATGGTGCCCCACCTCACTATGCGTATGGGGTGAGGCAATACCTAAACAATGTGTTTCCTAAAATATGGATTGGAAGACGTGGTTTCATCGAATGGCCCCCGCGATCACCCGACATGAATTCTTTAGGTTATTTCCTGTGGGGTCACTTAAAAAAACATCGTTTATTTATTGAAATAAATGAACAACATCTTGAGCATCTGCTGTAATCGCCTTTACTGTATGTTTTCCAAAATTAGTAATTTTTCTACTTCACAAATGTGGACCTACTTCTAACATGACACAAACATTTGAAGATTTGTCTTCAGTTGTTGAAGGTTTTCTGCGCCATGATTTGGAGAAATATTTTACTGCACCAGTTTCTCTTGTTACTAACTTACTGACACTAGACCTTGTTACGAGATTTGTATTAACACATAAATTATTAAAGAATATTCAAATTAAATGATTTTATTGTAACTTTGACTGAAAATGGCATTTAGGTATAGAGAATATTAGATAAAAAATAATCAGAATTTCTTAGGGATTTCTAAAAACACAAAATATATAGGGTGTTTCCGAGATAATGGAGACGTTCCATACATAAAACTCACTCTCTTATAACCGATACGGCATAAAGGAGGCGCACTAGACTCGACATTTTCACATGTAGAATCAAAATGCAATATGACAATGTATAAATTTATATGTTTTGTTTTTCACAAAAAATACCAGGAATTGTTTCTTAGATTTTCGTTTATAAGTAGAGTGCATAGAAATCACTGAGCCCTAAGTTTTCCTGTTTTAGTTTAACTCATATTAAGTCATTTATGGCATTGATTCTTTTCTGTAAAAAAAGCACATGGTTGCGTTGATTCGTTTAATGGACTGTACAATATATCTCGATTGGTATTCTGATTGATTAATTCTAGTTGAGAGTAAAATTTAAAATAATTTAACTTAACTTTTATTTTTACTTGTCTCTTTTTTGACTTCCCTATTACAATAACTTTTTTGATCGGAAACATTACTTATTGTACAACCCAATATATAAGCTTAATACGAGGATGGTCCCAGAAGTACTTGATCCAACAAAGGAAACAAAAAATTTTAGAAAAAATCTCCTTTTCGCTCCATATACTTTTCCTAGCGATGTACAACAAGGTCGATACCCTTTTTATAATAAGAATCGTCTAGCTCCTAAATATAACCTTTAACTGGCAACATTACCTCTTCATTGTTGGTAAATCTTTGACCACCAAGCCATTTTTCCAACTCGGAACAGAAAATAATCCGAGAAGGCTGAATCTGGCGAATATGGTGCGTGTGGTAGCACTTCAAACTTTAATTCATTAATTTTTACCATTACAATAACGGATTTGTGATCTGGTGTATTGTCGTTATGAAACAACAGTTTCTTCTCCGCTAAATGCGGCGATTTTTTTTTGTTTTCTTCGCTCAAACGTTCGCATAATACTGGCCGTTGATAGTTTTTCCTTTTTCAAGATAGTTAATGCCTGCAGATGGAACGGTCTTTGTCTTCTTTGGAGCCGGTTTTTCCTTTTCATTTCATTGTTTTGATTTTTCTTTGGTTTCGGGTGTGAGGTGATGGACGCACGTTTCATCCATGGTTATAAAACAGCGCAAACATTCGGCTTTATTTCTGTGCAACAATGCCAAACACCCGATGGAAACATCTTCACGACGCTGTTTTTGTTCTGTTGTGCGCAAACGCGGCACCTATCTCGCGCACAGCTTCCTCATGTCCAAATTTTCAGTTAATATGCGATGTATCGGCTTTTTGAAATGTTTACTATGTCTATTAGCTCGCGCACTTTCAGTCAACGATCATCTATTACCGCTTTGTGAATTTTCTTTAATACTTCTAGAGTCGTCACTTCACTTGGTCGACCACTGCTATGCTGGTCTTCGCAGGTCGTACGGCCTCGTTTAAACTCTGGTACCCAATATTTTACTGTTGATAACAAAGGAAGAAGCAGTATCACCCAGATTAGAAGCTAGTTCAGCTTTTATATTAGTTGAGCTAATGCCTTTCAAATAAGAGTTTACAAATTTACTGAAAACGTTCACTACTGATGGCTGCCAAATAAATTCTAAACTTGAAATATATGCTTTAGAGATAATTATATATTAGTATAGTATATTACCAATAAAAAAAAACTTTCATATTATGATAAAAAATCTATGTTATCAATACTCACAATATATTGTGTGAGGTACAACAATATAGCCACAATTGATTCTACTTTGAGAATTTCTTGAAGAAACATCATTGATTTCAAAAATAGATTTAAAACGAATAAAATGTGACAACCAATACACCAAGTAATCATCAAAATTTGAACGCCAAATATGTCACCAACAGTTTCTATTATATCGCATATATCGTCATATTTTTTCAAAAGAAACAATATATCATTTTTTAGAATTCTTATAACATATATTTCCCTCAAAAACACATGATTTTCCGTAGAATAGGATGCTAAGCTTCTATTTAAAATGGAGTTTATAAATTGGACCATGATTTTAATTCTGTGCGTGTAAAGATTGAACTGTAGCGTTAAAAACATCATCGTAGAAATCATAAAAAAAGAACATATTTGATTGAAGATTTGAATAAATCCACCAGATTTATATCTGAATGAATAAATGCTGTAGATATGTATGCAGATACAAGTTTTGAATATTATTAACGCACGAATAGTAAGTTGTTTTGACTCGTAGTTAAGTTTTTCTTGATATCTCTCTTGTAGCTGATTTTCCAGAAGTTGTAGATTATTATCCAGAACTAATTGATTTCCCCTTTTCAAAAACACTCCAAAAATTATAGCAGCCAGCTTATTGAGAAAAATAGTGAAATGGATTATTACCAACAATAACTTTGAAGTTGATGTCAATAACGGCCAGATATCTAACAGATGTAAATAAACATCAGATAAAACAGTGAAAACCAGTAACATAGATAACATTATACAATACATCAAATAAGCTTTTGGTAATTTTTGGTCGGTCAAAATATTCGACGTCGATAAACCCAAAATTAGAAAACAAATATTCAAAATTTTTACAATCTTGAGGTTGTTCCAAACAGTTTTTGAGAACGATTTATATAAGTTTTTCATCGTGTTTATTATACTATGAATCTTCTATACAACTGAATCGTACACATCAATCTTGTTTCTATATCCACGCACCAATAACTATACAAATATACTTAAAATGATTGAATTATCAATATTTGAAATTGCGTGCACGTTTTAATAAAATTAGTAATTAGTTAATTGTATTGTTGATCTATAAGTAAAACACAAATACAGATTTTATTATCTAATATACCTGCCCAATTGACTTGATAATTTATAGATTCCTTTCTTAAACTGTTAATTTCAAAAGCTGTTCCCCTGTCTGCTAATACCTCTTCTTTCGATAGAAATCATCTTCCATGCATGCATTTTTTTAAATGTGAGATAACCAGAAATAATATCTCTTAATTCTTTTCTTGTGTATATCAGTTCATTATATATGAATTTTTCCTTCGGATCATAGTAATAATTCTCTACGTTTATTAATCCACCTGTGTGAAGGAAATATCTTAACAAAGTTCTTCTTGAATTCCAATGAAATTATCCTAACACTTGTTGATCCGATTACTGGACTCTAGTTTGCTTTGAAGCCGAAGTATAGAGTACGTACAATTCATTAGTTTCTTGTTTCGATTCATGACATGGTCATACACTCGAGTATTTTCTACAGTTATGAAACAACGCATTGTTCATCAAAACAGTTGGCGGCAAGAACCTTTGGGCATATAGGCCTTCTTACAGGCCCGTCGTGCCTCTCTCAAAACTACCAAATGTTGATGTCTTTGAAAAGGCTAATCAGACACCTTGACTTGAGCCTTATAACTTGACAATATTTTTGTCCCTCGAACGTATGAATGAATGGCACTCCACGATGACGTGATGACTATAGTGTAGGGATAGTGCTATAGATGACCTTGTCTTGTGAAAAGTCCAGCTACAGACAAATTTCATGCCTGCTTAAGTTTAACCTAAATTGGTAAAAGAATCAGAAGGTCCATCTGTATAATTATATCCCTACTAGTTATAGCCAGTACTGTATCCCAATAGACATTTAAGTAGGCGAGATAATTAGAACATATACAAAAAACAAAGTAGGAAACACTACAGAGAGGAAGACATTGTTGGAAATGTGACAGAACAGATGGACTGACATATACAATGTAGACCAAAAAATTAACTCTCTTAACTATTATTCGACACAGCTTTTTCATCACTTTATAATCAGGATGGATCAATCTTGCCAGTATTGTTTCAAACATCACGATTCAAATGTCACAAATGGAACACCGAACAGATTGAGAGTAAAACTAAGACCAGAAAATATAGTATAATTGATGCTTAAGAACTAGGAAACATAGAATACCGATGAAACCATCTTCGCTTTTTTGGGATCAGTTTCGCCCTCAATCCAAGGCTTAGACTGCTTTTTTGTTTTTCGAGTATAGTGGTGAATGTATGTGTCTTTTTTGATTATTTACCAGTCGACTCATTTTCCTCAAACCTCGTCAATTAGAAAATGTTCATTCGAATACGCTTTTGGTCCAAATAGCAAACATGGCACGCAATATGAGGATATTTTTCGTATGTACAGAGGTCGGTATAAGTCAGGCTACAAATTTATATTAAAAATTAGTTCATGTAAAGAAATTACAAAAGAAATTCGGAAAAGGGTTATTATACGTGTTCAAATTTATGCCCTTTATCTTGATCAATGCGTTTACGGCAATGTTTCTCTACAGGTAGGCAGGTCCGACAAAGCCGTCCGGGAAAAGTTTCAAATTCTTCTTCAATTACAGTTTTGAAGTCGAGAAACGGATGTAGTCTTCTTGCGGAACCGCGGCTCTTGAGAAGGCCTTGCAGGAAGAAATCAGGGTATCAACTCACTTGAGATCATCTGCCTATCCATTTTCTAAAATTAACATTAAAGTACCCCGTACACATAATACGTAGTGCGGCGAAACTCCATATCGTTGTCCTCTTGCCTAAGCTAATTTTCGAGCATTTCCAGATAACTCGGCCCACACCCACCCCCAGGCAGGTGTTAGTCTTCTTCAATGAAGACGCGAGGATTCTTGTCGTTCCAGTACACGCAGTTATACCGATGGACCGTAACGTTCAGCTAGAAAGTTGCTTCATCTGACCACCAAAAAGAATGCTGGAATTGTGGATCATCCTGACTGCATCCGAGGTACCACTTTCAAAATTACAATTTGCGATCGAAATCATTCTCGCAAAGTGCGTGGAGGAGACACGGACGGTAAACTCGATAGTGCATGGCTTTCGGCATTCGTCGTAAGGAACGATAGGATAAGTTTTTACGGTAGCCGCACTGCAGATTGGCTCGGCTCTTCAACTAACGCCAGTGCCACTGTTTTCATATTTTCGTTAGTTATAACAGATACCGGTCATCCAGAACGCGGCGCGTCGGCAATAGAGCCCGTTTGTAAGAATTTCTTATACGTTTCACACACTGTTGAACGAACACTGTTGAACGATTTGGTAGCGACGAGTTCTGAAATTGTTGTTGAAATTCGGTAAACATTGTTTCCAAATCCGCGCTCGGACGCAGATACGACGTAACAAAAAAACTCTTTTTGAAGCGTGAACTTGTATCAATTATTCATTTTGAAAACACTTTTATTCGACGAACACCTGTTATCATGACTAAGACGCAACTGTTTGAAGAACGAGCATGCTTCGATTTCAACACTGCAAAACTTATGAGCATTGCTTGACTTATTCCTATTTTTCGAGAGCGTTGCCTGAGATTTGCCGATCTCTGTATAATGCATACGAACGCATTCTTCAGCTTCTTCCATCTATCTGTCGCAGTTTTTTGCCGCGGTGAAAATAGCTGGAATTTTAATGAGAATCCACTGAAGTCGTAAACTCTTGTAGAGTTGTGAGAAAATCTTGATAGCACACTTTTGAATTAAAAATGCTTGATGAAATTAATTCATTATAACATTTATTGAGACAAAATTACATTTTCGTATTATGATTCGAAATATTATTCGAATTGTAATAATATAATAAGATGTGTAGCAACACAGCCGACAATTACTAGAAGCATATGATAATCTATCGAGAAAAATCCTGTGGAAAAATTAATATTCTTGCCATGAATATGTTCTGCCAATATCATCAGCTCTTCTCTAACATTTTTCTGGTGTTTCAAACTTTTCAAATTTGTTGTGAAAGTGAGCAGTAATTTGTAACTGAGACTTGATATTTTCTTTGCTTCTAATGATGTATTTCCACAAGATAAGGATAAAATTATGATGAGAAGCTGAAACAATAATAAGACGTGAATTACTAACCATAACCATTACTTCAAGTAAACCAATCAAAATCGTTTCAATTGCAACCTGATTAAACGATGTGATTACTCCTGATTATTAAGATAACTATAGTCCAATTGTGTAAATAGCTAAGCACATTACCTGATGTAAGCAATAACGATAAGGTACACTAGAAAAATATATAGAAAAAAAAACTTATAAATCCTACACGAAAAACATTGCTACACTGTAAAATACCAGTCAGATGAAGAATCATTACAATTAAACTTTTGTTTAAAGAATGGAATAAACGAAAACCTGTTAACTACAGGAGAATAAAACTGCTGGATATAACGACGAAACTCATCACAAAAATTATCACATACAAAATTTACTCGATCACAACATTAGGAGATGTGTTGCAAGGATTCATTTCAGGAAGATCCTTAGTATATGCAGTATTTATACTTCGACAACTGGTTGAGAATCTAACAAAATAGCTTCATTAACCTCACAAAATTGTTTGATTGAATTAAACTGGAAGATGTTATTCACCCATTGTACAAAGTACATACCAGACAACCGGAGTATTAGCGGTTATAAAATGATCTTCAAAGATTATTAAAAATCTTTAATCTCACAAAACTAAACAACTTTTGAAGACACCAGAGATGAATATTCTTAGGCGGATCTTCTTGCAAACACCACTAGACCGAGAAATAAGCGAAAACATCAACTGCTGATGTGACGTAGATAACAAAATCTCCAATTGGAATATGGAGTAGAGTTCGACCACGAAAGAGGTGGAGTGACAATCTAGGAAAGAATGAGGAAAGATACTAAAAAAAGTAACAGTAGATTTATTTGGAGAGATACTTATTATAGAAGTAAAAAGAAGAAGAAGAAATGAATATAAATAATTCTTTATTTTTAAAATTTGGGGCGTGAAATTTGATGATAACATACATAGACAGAGAGCTAGATATATAAATAGAAATTCACCTTTCGAAATGTGAAAAAACGAGTACGTCCAATAAATTATCCTGGACGAGTTAAGAACAAGAAAAATCGGTGAAGGGCGTCATTGGAGTGGTAACTTGGTATCTTGGGTGTGCCATTCCTAGTTAAGGCACAAATAAAGAAATCCTCTATATAAACAATGGGATTACACAGGGATCGCTGCTTGGACCCACCCTAAAGACCATCATGTATGATAATTTAGTGCATACCGAAATGCCTGAACGAATAATTCTCTGACGATATAGAGCTTGCAACTAACAATCAACTGGATTAGGGAAAGCTACTTTTTTAACGCCAGTAAAAACTGAGCCAAAATAAGAAAAATTTAAACTATGGTCTTTAATATAGGAGATTATCGTCCAATGTGTTTAAAAAACAAGCCCAAAAATAACATTACGGTAAATCTGTCAAAAATATAAGTATGAATTTAAGAAATGATTGTATTACATCAGTTTTTGATAAGTGTGCAACTACATACATACACTACCGATCAAAAGTCTTGGCTCACCCCATAATCCATTCATTAAATTTCAGAATAATACACTTAGACATTTTTCTTCCATATTATCAAGCTAAGGTTGAAATAGCGTGATACAAACTAAAAATAATAGTGTACTTTATTTTTTCACTTTATTCGAGCGCATTTTTATATTTTTGCAATGAGTCTGACAGATTCAAGCTTATATTAAGTTATTAATTATTCTTCAACTGTGAATTATCTTCGGTGTTTATGATTGTAGTTTAGTCCTAGGTAGCCCTGTGTTACAAAAGAATGTGCAATGATTTAAACTTTTTGAACCAAAACATGTTTATCTGAAGTATACGAATTGTTTTTGGTTTGCAAATTGGGCTTTAATCGTAAGTCTTCATAGTCTAAGTAAAAGTAACCGTACCATTGCCGTCGAATAAAAAATACCAAGATGTACCGTGGACTACAACGTGAAATAAATTACATTCATTAGGGGCTTTGGCGATAAAAAACTTTCAGGAAAGTCTCGAAAAACTACGATCGCTGAATATAAATGTATTGTATTATTCAGTAAACGTGATCGACGATCTGCATTTAAGTATTTCTACAGCTAAAGAGAGAAGCTGGCCTTTTGGAACGAGGCAGTGAAGAAACCTCTCTGAAGACGTCAAAATAAAATAAAGAGGTTACTGTGAGCTGAAGAGAATGCAAATTGGACACATGAAGAGTGGAAGAGTTTTATGGAGTGATGAATCGAAATTTGAGGTTTTTATACCTGAGACTGTTTGTGCGCTAGATACTTGTATAACTCCGATTGTGAAACAAAGCGGAATCTCGGTGATGGTTAGGGAATGTTTTGAAGAGAGGGGGACTGGAGATGTGGTGGAAATTTAGAAAAAACTTATCTTCCAGCATGATACCAAATATTGCCCGCAGCTGCGCAAAAGACTATTTCAAAGAATTGGAAAGGAAGAATGTACTGATCTAATTGAGTTTTTGTGGGACGAATTGGAGAGGGATGTCAGAAATCAGTGTCTTTCTTCCGCTTCACATCTTTGAGATATCTTCAAAACGAACGGAGCCAAATAGACAACGATAATTTGTCAAAATTGTTACAGAGATTGCCAAAATAGTGCGCATAAATAATAAAAGCCAAATCGATGCATCAAAAATTTAAATACGAACAATTACCCAATTACCCAATATATGTTTTTTATAATATAAATATCGAAAGCAATCTTATTATTTTTACTTGTAGTGTATCCCGCAAAATATAGGGTAGGCAAAAACTTTTGACCGGTACCTAGAGTAAATATGTACAGGTGAAGTGTAAATAACAAGTACTTACCGCATAATCTACCATTTGGAATATCAAAAATACAAAAGTCAGTTGTTCACGAAAATCAAAGCTTATCAGTTTTATAAACATTTTAAAAAATATGTTCGAAGTATTTAAAATGTTGACAACAACATTACAAACAATAAGAAATATCTGAAAACCATATATATCACTAACCATAGTTATAGCATCACAAAGATCATCGTATTTTCTAAGAAAAAATAAAGCATCGATTCGATCTGACACTATATTGATTATTCCTTCATTAACATGAAAATGTTTGTAGATTTTGAAATGTATTACTTTAAATAAACTTCTTATTCTCAAAGAATGAAGATGAATTTGCATTGTTGATAATACCAGAATAAAATAGAATGGATAATGGATATAAAATGTTATAATCGGTTCCATGTTTTCAGGTTTGAATATTATGCTAAAAGAAATTGTGAATATATGTATTCCAGCTAAAAATGAGAAGTTCGTAACTAATTGGAGAGTTAACTTGTTGCTGTCGTAAGTGATATCATCTTGAAATTCTATTTTAAGTTGTTTTTCCAAGTTGTCCAAGTGTTTTATTAAATATATCAATTGTTTCCTCTTAATAAAAGTTGAAAAAATGATCAAAACAACGTTAGTGAAAATTAAACAAATCGTTGTTACAACTGTTGCCACCTTAATTGTTAGTGCAACGTTCACAATAAAATACTTAAGTTTCACATATAACAGTGTCGATAAAATTATTAGAATCGAAATACACAAAAATGATGCATAAATTAGGTAAAATACTGATAAACCCTTGTAGTTATATAAATTAGGTATTTGAATGGCGAATATTTGGGAAATCAAGCTATTTCCGTTTTCCATCACCTGAAGCAAATGATATAAAATGATAATAGAAAAATGAAATATTTAATGTTCTTTTCATTCAATACGCAGTTACATGAATCAATTTCGCTTTTCATGTTGTTAAACGATTCAGTGATGGTTTTTTTTTAATTAAAGAAATTTTTATAAATTTTCACTTATCTATACTGATACTTCTTGTTAATTGAAGCATGCACTGAATGTTTCTGGAAATGATAACTTCCTTATCTCACCTCTATTTTGTGTTTAATGGTTATTTACGTAATTAGTTATGAAAAGTGCGATATTGTTCAACAATCATAATATTTGCCAAAACTAACGCCAACGAGCTTTGCAAATTACGAGACTTGAAAAATATCGCTCTTTCCATTAGATGTTGGTTACAACATTTCATCTAATTTAACGCTTTTTTAATATTTAATAGAATCTTCAATAACAAGGATAATATTAATGTGGAATCAAATGGTTTTAGAAGTATTTTTACTATAGAAGCAAACAACAATTTTACAAAATAAGTCAAAAGTAATTACTTGAAATGCATTCAGATAGCGAATCAGATTTGATTCCATTTGAGGTAAGAAAGTCGGCAAATATTGCAGTGGGTAGCTTAATACCTTAGAAATATTTAGAATTAGATACACCCTGACCTACAAAAAATTTGAAAAATGATGCGAATTGAATAATACAAAGAACATCAACGAAAAGATACTACTTGCTTATTTTGAAAATTTAAATACATTAAAGGCATCGACTTTGTGGACTACATATTTAATGTTGAGATCGGATTTCACCGTGCACAAAAATGTCCATATCAAGAAGTTTTTTGATGGGCTGAAGAGACGGATAACATGCAAAAAAATCTAAGATTTTAAAGGAGAATGTAGAAAAATTTGTGAAAGAGGGTGAAGACAAAATTTCTATTGGCAAAAGTACGACTTAATTTACATTATGTTTATAATTTATTGTTAAATAAATCTGTCCCTTAGATCGGAATGATAGTGATTGTGGGAGCCTGCAGAAAGGCTGAACTGACGTTCCTACGACAAGAAGACGTATTTGATGAAAGCACTTTTTTCAAAATTACAACTCTAGAAAGCATAACACGTTATTCGTGAATTTGTGGTCATTGCTGGAAATATTGCTGGTGTCAATCTTATTGACCTTCTCAAAAAGTATAGAAAGTATAGATATTATAATGGAAAATGTGGCCTACAACCCATGGGCATAAATACCATTGAAAAATCACCAGCAAAGATGGATGAGTACCTAGGTCTACCTACTGGTAAAGGATACATAGGACATTATTTCAAACGTTCGTCAGGGTCTCTCCTGACCGACTCAGGAGTGGACAATTTAAAAATAAAGCAACTCGGAGGATGGAAATCGAACAGTGTAGCCGAGAGCTATGTTAAGAGTTCATTGAAAAATATGAGGAGAATTTCAGGAAACATTCTCGGCGAGATCGGCATATGAAGATATCACAGCTTCAAATGAAATTAACATTAGACAAGAAGTTCAAGAGAATATTCACCCAGAAAATGGACTTACTTTAAATAACTATGTCTTTAATAATGTTGTTTTCAATGTTTATATATCTTAAAATACTATTGAATTAAAGTAATGAGTTAATTGTCAGTTTAATTGATGAAATAATTGTCAGTTTTTACAACAATGAATAAATTATTCGTTGACATAAAGTTTTTAAATAACTACCTTTCATAACTGATATATGAAGGTTATGAAAAATGTGACGGTTGCTAATGTCAAATAATGACCTAAAGTGTCACGGAGTTAGATAATTCAACTTTTGTCCAAAATATCTAGAGCGTTCTAATTGTTATTAACTGGAGTTAACTTTAACAACCACCCGAATCTATTGGAATTTACCTTAAAAACTGACAGCATTTTTGACATTCAGACAGGAAAAAAGTTTCATTGCTTTATAAGCTAGCTGGTGAAAATACGGCAAAGCAAAACAAAATGACCTGGCCAAGCTTGTATTCAATCAATCGCTAGCAGAGCTAGTCATCTAGCTACGGACATGCCAAAACCCCCTTTGATAAAAGATTCCCGGACTGTGCGGCGGAAGTAAAGATTCTCGTCGGGTTATCTTGGGGCACGCGGAAGTCGTTTTCTATAGATACGATAGGAGCCATTGAATAGCGAGACGGGTGTTATAAAATATTTTATTTCAATATTATTATATTTATTTATTATCACAGTGCTTTTTCTGTCAGTTCCTTCAACGCACCGCTTTTCCTTTCACAGCTACAATACTCTCAAATCTTGTTCCATGCAATGCAGATTTGATTTGTCACACGTTATTACCTTTTTTTATAAGTTTGAGGCATTTGCATTCGTATTCAAAGTGTAAATACATATATTTTTACGGTCTTGTTGTATACATGTGAGGATATTAGGCATTAACAAGATTACCGCTTTGTTCGACATTAATATCTGTTTTTGACGTTGAAAGACAATCCGAACGTGAATCATATTCAACATCGTCTCGGTCATTTTGAAAACATTCATTGCCATATACTTGTTTCAATAATTATAAGTTTCGTGTGAAATTTCACAACAATCCGTTTCTCTGTTTTTACTTTGATCATTTTTACTGAAAAACAAAAAAACATCCCATATACAAACGAAGACTACGGATACACTGGTTTGTCCACAGACACGGTAGTAATAGCCATACCCAACAAACTTGGTCACCGTTTCTTTGAGCAGGAGATTATGATGTGAAACACCGTCCATATTGGTCCAGAATAATAACAAAGAAAGAGAAGTACTATTGAGTACATCTACTGGACAGCCAGCATATTGGTCTATTATGCACGAAACATATCGGCTCCTATTGTGTCCCCAAATGCTCCTCTCGCGGGCGACATTTTTATGACTAGACGTAGAGCAACAACTTTTAAGTCAGAGCAGTTTCTATTTATAATCATGATAACTAATTCAATCAAACGATTCGCCTGATATTTTCGATGTCTATTTCATGCCTTATATATTTGTTTTTTTTTTGTAGCTTTTATATACTTTCGAATGGTAACAATGTTGCCATACTATTTGTTATGAATTTGATTATCTGCTTTCGAATGTTTAATGGCTGGAAGTTTGAATGTGTGAAAAATAAGTGAAAATATGTGGAAAATAAATGAGGGATGTCGTCTACAAAGGGAAAACTGAGATTCTATTTGGATTTAGGTCATTTTACATAGGAATAGTCAAAAATGATGTTAGACCAATGTAATTACTGGTAATTACATTGCTAATATATGATAGACAACCCATCGCTATTACTTTGCACACTCCTTAAATTTCCTTTGATCTTAATTCTCTCAAAAAAAAAACATTTACCTGGAGAATCGAGAAGTGGAATTCCCTACTATTTGTAGAGAACAAAAAATTAATATTTCGATAATCAATAGAAGTATTGCTGTTAAGTCCATTTTCTTCTAGTTCCTATTTCCAAATTAAATGCTACATACTGTAATTTACGTATACTTACTATATTTTATCACTTTTTTTCAAAGTTAATGGTATAAAAACCATAACTTCCTCAAAACTAATGTATTTCTTGGGATATAAGCTGAAACACATCATCAAAAAAATACTTCTATTGCTGCTAGTCACGATAGACTTATTACAAACAAATAATGTACTTAGCATAATTGAATTTTAAATGATTTAAGTAATATTGGTTATTAAATTATTATGACTTAATTAATGGATTGATGTGCATGGACAGGGAGGTATACAATTTTTTTAATAGTTGGTTGTAAAACATGATTTAGGATATTTATTTCTGTTAAACATGTGTTAGGTTGTTTTTGAATGGTCTTATCAGAAAACTTGGCGTGAATTATTATCCTTTATATAAAATTCTCGTATCACAATGTTAGTTACCATACTACTATCCATTTTTGATACTCCTAAAGGATAAGGGTTGTCCTAATATTTTCTTTTGGACATTTTTTTATTTTTTTATAATGTGGCAATAGAAAATACACAAAAACCTAAATTTTCACCCTTCCACGATGTACCTTTATTTTTTATTTGTTAATTATTAACTTTAGTTTTATTGGCAAGACTTTTTATTTTGTCATGACTTAGAGTAAGAAAATTCATATTACTCTGAATTTTACACCCTTCTACGATCAACCCCTATTTTTCCATTACGACTTTTACCTTTTCCTTTTACCTTTATTCGGAGTTTATAATTTCAATTTTCTTTTAACTATGATTTTTTTTCTCAATTTAATTTTATATTTTACCCTCACCGGTCGACAACTGATCAAATATCAATCGTTCAGTTGTCCTTGCCAGGTGTCTGCCGTTCTCACCTATCATCTAGCAAAAATCATGGAGAGACATCGTTGTGTCTCTTGTCTCAACCCTTACAAGTTGACTTCTGTTGGTAAGATATGACATAAAACATGCGAGAGGTGTTCCCCTGAAACTGTAGTACTGCAATTTATTAATTGAAATATTATTATTAACACAATCGAAAGCCTTGAAAAAATCACAATGGAGTGGATGGTTGTTTAGGCTGGAGTAGACATTATTTAGGAGGGAGAATATAGCATCATTTGTGCATTTGTTATTTAAAAACCCAATTTGATGGGTAGAAAGTATTTTATCTTTAAACAGAAAAGTCTCTTTTTGAACAATCTTTCTTTGATCTTGGATAACGTGGGAAGGAGTGCAATCGGGCGATAATTCGATGCTTGTTTTTTATCTCCTCCTTTTTGCAGAGGTATAATTATAGCCGTCTTATGGCAATTGGGCAGATGAGTATTTATTTTTGATGTCATTACTTGTATTGCGAAGCTCTGCTAAAACCAGGGGCATAATGAAGAAGAAGGAGCTATAGAATTTATAAATTTTTGTCAACATTCACAAAGTAATTATTGAGGGTATCAAGTGAAGTAGAGATTATGTTCGATGGAGAAGCCTTATTTCTTAAATCATTCACAATGGACCATGTTTCTTTAGAAACATTACAAGAATTGACGAATCCCTATTATAATAAATATCTTTCGCGGCTTTTCTGTCTTTTGATAAATTTTTCTGTATAGTTTCATATAATTTCATAAAACAGTAACGTGTTCGTGTTTAAAAAATATACGTTGTATTATTATTGTGAAAGGTAAGTCAAATGATAAACAAAAGAATACAATATTAAGTCACTGTTATTCACCTATAAGTATTTTAACTTGAATTATTTATTTGTTTTATGTATATTCAGCAATGCCAGCAAGATGCAAAGGGACCAATTTGAGTTTCAGAAAAATCAATTCTAGATTCATGCAAGATATAAGAGCACGAAGATCAGACGAACAAATCTAACAAAACAATGCAGATGCGCGTGTAAGCAAAGCGCAGTTACGTGTATCACAATCGCAACAGGCACGAGATGAACGAAATCAACAGAGACAATTAAAGCGAGGAGAAACGTGCAGATTCATAATCTACAGACGTAGATGAATTGACCAACAAGTGACCAGACGTCCCGTTTTGAACGGCGATTTTTATAGTTACGTGTCGCGGTGTCCCCGAAATGAACTCTGGGACGTCAAATTATCCCGTGTTCTGAAACCGTATGTGCAAGTAAAAATTTGAGATCTCCAAGACCAATCAGATGAGATTTGTCAAGTATTTAAACAAAGTGTTGACAGGTAATAATTTGACAAAAAGTCGTGGCATGTGTTAACGAAATTACAATCATCTCTGAAAAAACCATTGATAGGTATTGGATGTGATATACATCACAATTCAATAAAAGCAGCTCCAGATAGGCTACCATTAGATTATGAAAGCATCATTGTGAAGATATATTCATTTTTTTATATTTACACGATTCGAGTTGAAGCTCTGAAGGAGTTTTGCGCCGAAACTGAAACGAAATATCAACAAATGCTCGGCTATAGCAGAACAGATGGCTTGCTCTTTTGCCTACCTTGGAAAGGGTTTTATCAAGCTATCAAAATTTTTTTAAGATCCCACATCCGAATTGTGGCTATTTTTTACAGGAACAGTCAGCAAGTTTTCATCAAGCTATATCGAAACTGGAAGGTGAGACGGTATCAGCAATTGAAGCTGCAAAAGAAATCAATCAATTAAAAGACAATTTGATTCAGAAACAGACCAATCAGTTTCTTCCATTTACAATCAGTCAATTAATAGTGAAATCGAAAGATAATGTTATTGACATAGATGAAGAGTTTGTGAAAAGAGCGGCTACAGAATTTTATGGAACAAGCCAGGAATATCTGGAGCAGTGGACTTGCTTTCTTACTAAAGAAATGGAAATATTTTATTAGGCAGATTTAAAAAAGGTCCCCGCATGGGAAGACGTTCAAAAATCTCTGGATGTATTAATTGAAAAGGAATATATTAACTGTAATAAAGATGCAGAAGTTTTTGACGAATTTTAGTTAATTTGTAACTACATTTCATCGCAGAAAGTAACTGAATGGAATAATCTAAATGTTTCCACGGAAACTCGTTGGGTAGTATTCAAACACTTTCAAGCCAACAATCTTCAGCATGAAAACTTTCCTATTTTAATTGAATAAACTTTAATGTTTGCCTGCTACAAATTCTCCAGTAGAAAGAGTATTTTCTATCATGATCAAATTGTGGCCGTCTGAGAAAACCCAGTTACAAATTTCAGTTCTAAGGGCGATGTTGATCGTTAAGGTGAATATAAAAAAAAATGCCAAGAGTTTTCTTCTTACTTAAAATCGTAACAGCAATATTAAAGCAAATTTGTTGCTTTGATAAATATAAATATAATTAAAAGTTTCAGGTATATATATTTTTTAATTCGTAAATTTTAAGTTTTTGAATAAATAACTTTCAAAAAGTGTTTTTTTCATTGTCAATTGACCTAAATAAACCAATGTCCCGTTTTGAGTCAAAAAATAAATGGTTACGTTAAGTATGAGCCTAATGTTGATTATGACGCTCATTCCAAAATGGTTATTGGACAAAGATATGTGGCATGTTTTCACATAATTAATAGTAAAATTTTAGAAAAATATTTTTAATGTTTGGACAGCTATCAAGATTTGTAATTTAAAATGTATTCGTTAATTTAATAAAGAAGAATTTATTAACTTATGTAAAGCATACTTTCATTGTCTACAACGCATCCGATTATGAGTATATCTCTACACATTGATAGTAAGTTAGTTATTTTTATTGGCAAAACAACGATTTCATAATTATCATCGGCGATTTTATTAACTTATTAATTATTCGTTTTGGTTTTCAGGTAGTAACGATCTTCGACCGTCGAACAATGTCAATAACTACTCATTAGATAGAAAGCTGAGATCGTCATGTCCTTCGTCAACTTGTTCACCCCCGTTAGCGATGAGCTCACTTTCTTCGTTGCCCCACAGTCATAAACTCGTTAACTATGACAGTTTAGAAAGTGTGAGGAAATCTCCGATGTCAAATGCAGATAGTTCTGGACCGTAAGTGAATTTGTACATATCTATGAACTTCGTCCATCAGCTATTTATTCTCAGTCCAAGCAGTAAGCTTCGTGATTTTAGTCATTAGTCACTTTTTAAAAGTAATGATCTGAGGAAATATTTGTCTTATCATTAAATCCCAAAACTGATATTAGAAATGCAAATGAACAGAGAAGGCTAAATTTTTGAAATGACCACCGAATATTAACACTCAAATGTTATCAACGTGGAATTATACAAAACTTTCTATTCCAAAAAAAAACACATCTGTTCACCAAATGCCTCGTCTTTGTAAGATAATAAATTGACCACGAGATTGTAAAGAGGTTATTAAGGTAGGTAGAAATATTACAAAATGGACAAATATGTTTTTGCATCTATAATATTTTCTACTTCATTGTTGATGCAGTTGCACGAAAATTTATTGCAAATACAGAATGAACACTAAAAGTTTTTCAGTTTAAGTGATTGTGAACTAGGTTAGTTTTGAATATTACTTTGGTACTTTCCGTCCAAGCAAATATTTTTAGTAAGTAGTTTCGTTGAAAAAAGTTTCATTTTATTCAGGTTATTTTTTTCTAATTAGATATTAGAACACTACGGTGCCTATATTAAATTGTTAGTTTTTGTTATGCTTCTCAAGTTATTAGTTAATATTTTACATAAATCTGGCAAATATGTATATAAGTTTTAATTTTTATTCATATTAGTATATAAAACAAAGTCGAGTGTGTTCGAACTTGAGAAATATTGGATAGATTTCTATGGTTTTTCATTTGTTGTATTTGTCTTCGGCCCGAATAGCAAAGTTTTATTAAAAAAATTAGTTTTGGTACAGGTTTTGTAACTTTTCAAAATGCTACATCAGTTTTTGACCACAGAATATGCCGACAAAATTTTTGTGTATTGGTTCTGTATTGGTAATTTTAGAGCTACTGCCAGAGAATATCACAGGAGATTTCTTGATCGTCGAACTCCCAGTCATCCAGCATTTGGGTCAGTTTTTATTGTTTTGCGAGAAAATGGCACTTTTCCTTGTGGACGAACAGAACGATATGCAGATGGCATTATTTACGTTATTACTATGAAACCTACAATATGCACTAGACAGTAGACACCGTTGCTATCCGAGAGATGTATTTTCGGCATGATGGGGCATCCCCCACTTTTTACTGATAGTGAAACAACATCTAAATAATGTGTTTATGGCAACAGGTGAATAGGACGTGAAGGTTAAATTTCATGGCCTTCAAGATCCCCTGACATCAATTTCGTTCATTACCAACAACAATTAATCGATAGACTATCAGTAATACTATTAGAAACGATATGCAACACAAATGTGTAAAGGCTGCTGGGTTTAATTTGGAGAATCTAATTCAAATTATTTTTATTTTTTTGCATTTATTGTATTTTTTTCAGTTCTTATTGATCTTTTTAAATACATAATTTTAGTTACTGTTTTGAAAAACTTGCTCGTTATTGTAACTGTTTCTTTTTATTTGGTGTTTGTCGTTATTGTAATCCGATACAGATCATCAATAATTTTTTGGTTAAAATAGTCAAAGATTATAACACATGTTCAAATCAATACCTTATTATATGATACGTCATAACGGTTGTTCTAAGTTAGATAAGATTTGATCGTTGACTAAAAATTCAATAAAAATACAACAACTTTGTGGAGTATGTCGTTCTCCTTGGTTTTTTATGTAGTTTGAAAATTGCATTTAAAAAAAATATTATACACTGTGCAATATTCTATGAAACAATTTAAGAAATCAAATAAGCTATGTAAAATTATAGCCAAATGGAGTTTACGGCCAATTTCACAAATCACTTTGTAAATTAATAAAGAAGAGACACTTTTTAGTAGCCACATAATACTCTACACGATGGACTCTATATTGAGTACAAATATGTCTCACCCTTTATATGTTGGCTCTATTCTCCCTACAATCCCTCTTTTCATCTGACTCTGCACGTTTTATTGCTTCATCTATTACTATTGTGAAAAGTAGTGGGCTTAACACCTATCAATGTGGTAAATAGCCTGGACTCTTCGTTGTATGTTCTTACCACATGTTTATTATTTTTGTACATTGTTTTTATAATTTTTATTTTCTTCTGATCTATATCACGATTTCTTAGTATTTTAAATATACCTTCTCTTCATTTTTGATAAGAAGCTTTTTCAAAATGAATTTGCTTATCTTAGTTTTTCAATCTCTCACTCAATTGTTTAATAGTAAAAATCAAGTTGTGTGAGCTACTTCCACTTCCACATTGTGAGTCCTCTGAAGCGTCTTCAATCTTATCTCTCATACATTCTTCTATTATTCATTTTTGCTGGTATGCTTGTTTTTGTTATACCTCGGTAGTTTTTACAATTTTTTTGTCACAATTTTTATATATAGATAGTATAATTCCTAGATATTTTTTCCAACTAAATTATCTCGTTTATTAATTATTTCAATTCATTTATTCCCTTTTCATCCATATATTACATCATTTCAGCAGTTATATTGTCTCTTCCTGACGCTTATTCTAGCTCTAATATTACAATTACTTCGACTATTCCTTCTTTTATTATCTTCTTAAAAGTTCCATCACTGCCTATTTCTATTATCTCATCCTCATTATCTGTATTTGTAAGCTCCTCGATATATTTCCTTCATCTCTCCATTACATTATCTTCCTCCGAATTATATTTCCTTACTTGTTTTTTATATCCATCTTAGTATATTCCTTATACTTTTTTAATTTTTCTTTTCCATCTTTCGTTACCTTTATTATTTTATCCTTCTACCACAGATATTACAAAGGACGGCCTAATTGCCCAAGTTTCTGGCCAAAATACTCAATGCTTACATCGATAATGAATTTGAAAAATAACATAGACATAAGCAAATTTAATGAATTAATGTTTCCAAGAGGACATGTAGAAGCATTTATTTCTGATGCTTTTGATAACCTGCTTTTTGTGACAACAGTAAATTTGAACGTTAAAAATGATAATGATAAATCATTTTGTAGTTTGCCTTTATTTTTGGAGTATCTGGAGCAATAAGACAAAAGGAGAATTATTGAAAACCCATACAGATGACGTTCAAGTTTTGAGATAAAAACAGTTAAAGCATCTAGAACACACACAAAACATGATATTTACCATAGTAGACAATAAACAAAAAAAACTTTAGATGTGAAATGTAAACGATAATTATAATTATTGATGTATAAAAAGTACCGTGGAATGTTAAATGAATCACGTATACCTTAAAAACGTTTTTCAAATAATGAGTAATATAATCTAGATTTTTCAAATGAATGTGAAAGGCACAGTTTGTATTATTTGAACTATTAATACTTTCTAAATCAGAGAAAATGCTGTGCAAACTAATATAATTAACTTTTTCGGAAGTCAGTCAAACAGCACTTCCACTAATGGCACTACAAATAATATGCAAAACATTATTCTTATTGATGATACTCTCTTCAACGTAACAATTTGCCATAGTTGCCTTTTTTCATCACACTTGTCGTTGGATTTGATCGATTGTCTTACCACCGTTTGCCATAATGGTAGCAGACGTACGTCTAAACGCGTGCCCCGTATACCTCTCAGAATTCTCTAATTTAAAATCTCAGTCTGTACTTACGTTTAGGGGGCGCAATCATAAATATTGCTTCACTAAATGCACATAACTAATCCCATCACAATCGGCAACAGTAAAACGTCGAGCTTTTAATGTCTTAGATGATCGAATGGTAATAGGTGATATGTTTCCTTTTTCCTCGATATCATGTAAGTGTATATCACATAATTCATATCTTCTTCAAGAGCTAAACTAGTGGTTCCCAACCTTTTATGTCTGGCGACCCACCTTTTGATGTTTTTTATTTTAGCGACCCATCCCCCACCCGTTTATATATAAATGTATATATATATATATATATATATATATATATATATATATATATAGGCTTTCATTTATATAAGATTTATATCGTGTATATATTATAAGCGTGGTAATGGGAAAATGTCAATAAATAAGTACACAGTTTAGTAATGAAAAAAATAGTGTGACTTCTGGCATTGTTTTGACTGCACAAGTGATTCAATGTCAGGGTTGAAATTTGATATTTTGAGTCTTAAGTCCCTTTCCACATCCAGTCTGTTCCTATACTTGTTCTTGATATACACCACAGTTGAAAAGGCACGCTCACAAAGATATGTTGTTGAAAAAACTATTAAGAATCTCATTGCCTTTTCAAATAAACCCGGATAGCTTGGCTTAACATTCAGCCAAAATGAGGTCAAACTTTTCTCCTTGAACATCGTTTTCATGATGGAGTCACATGATAACTCAATTAAAGCATCTTCCTGAGAAAAAAAAACAGATTGATAATAGAATATATATTTTTTTTACTTTTCAGACGCCCGCTACAAAGGTACCGATTTGGCCTGAAAGGCCAAACTTTCAGGCCAAATCGTTACGTGTGCACTGGGCCTAAAAGCTGCAGTAAGTATATCAACCAGCTGACAGCTGTTCTGAAAGTAATGAACTGTTTTTTAACGAACGTAAATAGCTAGGCATTGAGAACGTAAAATTCAGAAAAATATGTAACAAACTGGAATAACTGACTATAAATTATAAATTATAATTATAAAATGCTAACTTCGTCTCGAAGCTCAAACAATCTGGAAAGAACCTTTCCCCTTGAACCAACCAACGCACTTCACAATGTAGAAGCAACTGTTTATGATCGCTTCCCATTTCAACACACATTACAGTGAACAACCTCGAGTTTTTAGATTGTGCTTTGATTAAGTTCACAATTTTTGTCTTCAAGTGTGCTTTTGAGGTCTGGGTTCATTCCCTTGACCGCTAATGCCTCCCTATGAATGCTATAATGGGTCCATTCAACTAACGGAGCTACTTCCTTGACTTTAGCTACTAGTCCTGTATATTTTCCTGACATAGCACGAGCTCCATCGGTTGTAAGCCCGACACATTTGGACCAATTTATTCCATTTTCGTGGATAAAACTATTCAATGAGTCAAAAATGTCTTGGCCTGTTGCACTGGTCTTAAGTGACTGGCAAAATAAGATTTCTTCTTCAATTGCTCCATTGAAAGTAAACATTACAAAACATAATAAATTAGCATTGTAAGCAATATCTGTACTTTCGTCCAATGGTAAAGAATAAAAATCACTCTCTTTCAAGGAGATATTAAACTCTCCTTTACTTTGATAGACATTTCCTCGATTCTACGTTTCACTGTATTGTTTGATAGGGATATTTTACCTATCTGTTGACCTGCTTTTTCGTCAAGCAGAAGTACACAAAATGTTTTTATTACCTTGCCCCAACGACACATTCTCCATAGTTCTGTTTTCTTCTTTTGAAAATATATCAAAGGTTTATTTGAGCATTCGGGATGTTTTATTGAAATGTGCCTTTGAAGTTTTGTGGGCTTCATACTTTCATTTGCCAAGGTTTCAAAACAAATTACACATTCAGGTAGAAGTTCTTCATCGGTACCAATGAACGTAAATCCATATTGGAGCTATTCAGAACAATATTTTTCGAAAAATCTTGTTCACTTTTTTAACATTTGATGATGTTTGAGGCACTATAACGTCTTTACTAGGAGAAGGACGATTAACCTCACTTTCATTAATAGATTCCTGTTTTCTCTTAACACACGACCCAGATTTCAGCCAATTTTCCATCGTCGTAAATAGTCATAACACTACTTCACTACTTTTAAACCAAAACAAAGCTAGACAAATAAATTATCAAGCCACTGCCGCGTGTTCTTACGTGAGCAAATGCAGTTGCCAGACTGCGTGAGTGAACAGAACAAATAACCAAGACGAGTGACAGAGCGAGGCCTGTGGATGCCAGATCGTGCATGGCAACTTTGCGCTATTGTTTTTTGTACATCATTTATATTGCAAATAATTATTGGCAAGTAAGAACTGGCAAAAATTGCACCAAATATTTGTTGTTACAACCCACTAATACAAAATTACTTCGTTATGATCAAATGTGATGCTGAAGAATCAGTAAATTTTTGTATTTTTTTACAAAAGCCTTGCCGCGACCCACCTAAAATCCACCCGCGACCCACTAGTGGGTCGCGACCCACCCGTTGGGAAAAGCTGAGCTAAACCATTCCGCATTCCACCTTCAAGGAAAATACGCTATGTCCGGTGCATCTGTGCATGTAAAACGTCGAGCATTTCCTGTCTTAGATGGTCGACTTGTAGTAAGTAATATGTTTCGTTCTTCCTACGTCATTCTTGCTTCATGAATGCATAAACTTTCACAAGGGCTTTTATGTCAACTCCTTCGTTTATTCATATCAGTCATTTTTTTATATATAAGTTCCGAGTTTTGGAGTACTAGTCTTAATTTAGCTTTACTTGTCAAATAATATTGAAGCTCATTTTCAAACGAAGCACAACCAAAAACAAATGTTATGAAAATGATGAAAACAATGCATTAATCTTATGTGACTTTACAACGGAAGGTATAGAATTATATCGTCACGACCTCAACAATTCAATTAGTAGTTCTTATTTGCATTTTTTGTTATTTTTAAATCAGTATTTATGTGATTTCCAGTTCTGTCAATAAAAAAGTATGGTCTTCAAAATACTTGCTTCGCCGTCGTGCTGGAAAAATCGCGCGTGTTTTAAAGACCCTAATATCCACTTATACATTAATATACTATTTTGTGATCACTGTGAAGGTAAAAGGTTTATATTATCACTATTTTCTCTAAATAAGGTCATTTTAAATAGTCACATAATATAAGACTTAATTACAATGTCTCTACAAGAAAGTATATTATTTTCAGGAATAAACTCTCCTACCGACTTATATCAGCTTCAAATCACAGTAGTATGATGGATTTGACGCCATCCCCCTCAGATTCTGGTATATCAGAACTGGAAGCAGCTCTTAGAGATCGAGACTCAGAACTAGCTTATCTCCGTCAAACAATGGAACACAACGAACAAGTTATTTTCAGGTGAAGTGACTTTCTTTGTTTTATCTTGCCTGCCATGTATATGCAATGTGTTTCCGAATAAGTGAAACAGCTTTTGTAAGAGATAAAAGATTCTTGAATTCAACTTTTATTTTTCCAGATTTTGCTCCGCTTGACAAAAAACTAATTTCTAACATAATTTCAGATTTGAAAAATCAAGTATAGGGGAGGCTTTTGTACCGTGGAAATAGTCTACCTTGAAACGATTTAAATTTAAAACCCTTAAATGATCTCAATTGACGAGTCTATTTACTCTTCATAGTTGTATTCTAGTCTACAGTGAATCGGCTGCGCTTTGTAGCAGTAATACGGAAAAATTGTTTTAATTCATTAAAGTAAATATTTTTAAAATAATATTTGAGTGAGATTTTTCCTAACGGCAAATGATTGGGGATAAGTGGTGTTTTTACTTACATCTTGCGACTATTAGTAAGTAATTATTATGAAGTGTTTTTTGTTTTGAACATAACCTCTAAGCTAGAAAATCAATTGACTGGAAAAATTCATACTCTTGCATCTTAAAACAAAATTACCTCATGTAGCTTGGAACACGTTTCATGGTACGGGAGGTTAGGTTTTTCGTTTTTTTTTGCAAAGATCGTCATGCCCCGAAGCAAGACTGGTAAGAAGAGAGATCCAATAAGTACTGGTGTCTTAAAAGAGGCCTTAGAGGCTGTATATTATGAAGATCCAGCAATCCTAGGAAGTACAGTACCAGCCGAGAGGGGAGCCCTTGAGACTAGGATAGCAGCAGTGCTACTGAAAACTATAGTCCGCCAATGCTGATATCCTCCATAGGTTTTTTTCAAAGACATAAAGCTATTTGCCGCACCTCCGGAACAATTGGAGCTGCAACTTCTACTGGCTGGTCAAATGAACAGTTTTGTTATTAAAATGCACAGACCATTTAATTAAGTTTGTCAAATTTTTAAAAGGAAGAACTCCCATTTGTCCATTGAATCAGTCGAAAAAGCATCGGATGCTGGAATCACCATGATGAAGTTTCCATCTCACACATCAAACAGGCCTCAACCACTTGATTGAACTTTAAATGGCCCTCTTGAAACATTTTAGAGCCAAGGTGTCTTGGCTGTTTAGTAATGAAGAAAAAACGTTTGACATTTACGCAAAGGTTCTCAGAATTGCTTTTCCTCGAGCTTTCACGCCCAGCAATATTTTAAATGGTTTTAGAACACTGAACAGCGGAATATTTTCAGATCAAGATTTTATTCGTTCCTACGTTACGTATCGTAATTTGGGAAATAACATACCACTGCCCAACTTTCCTACTACTGATAAACAGACTCAGTCCTCAACCTTAAATAAAGAAGAAACAGCATATGAACCATCAAAAATTTTAAATCTAAAAGCAGAACACTACGAAAAAGGATTTATTTTGCCAGAAGAAGTACAACCGTTTCCAAATGCACTAGCCCCCAGAGAAAGATGAAATCAGGAGAAGCAAGAGCAAAACAATAAAATAGGTAACAAAAGACCTGAATTTGGGAAAAAATTCAATTCCAAAAGCTTCGTCGGTCACAGAAATTAAACCAAAAGTTGCAACAAAAAATAAAAAATATTAGGTAGTGAAAATAGCGTTCCATATGTGTCAACATAGTAATATGACGAAGATAGTGCAGATGAAGAATGCTACTTTTGCGGAAATTCAATGAATGCTAATAAAGGTGCTTGCTTGAAAAAATAAGATCTTTATTATTTAAATGCAGAATTTTAATAAACGAAAAAAAATTGTGTTATTTTTGAGTATTCACAATTTGTTGTTAAGTTGTTAATAAACTCGTCTTTTAATTCTGTTATTTTGGAACTGTCCGTTTCAAGGTACAAGGGAGTTGTTCCATAGTACATGTAATTATGTACTTTGGAACAACACCATGTAAGCAATAAAAAGTTTGTGTCACTCACTCTTAATGAAAAATTTTTTCTAAAATTTAATTTGCAAATTTGATACATGAATTGACACAAATTAAAATGACCCACTAAAATTTTTGCAATAATTATTTCAATTTTTTTCTGTGTGTGGATTTCAAAAAGATTTCCATGTTCAACGATCTCCCCTACATCGTTTTCCAAAAATCTATTTTTCTGTGAAGTGTCCCATGGGGCAAATATGGAACACTCTCTGGTTTATAGTTTATAGTCTATTTTTATGATTGGAAGAGTATTAAAATAATACAGCATTTCTAATCCATATATATATATATATATATATATATATATATATATATATATATATATATATATATATAATAGTTATAATTCCGCATGAAATAACATTGTATAAATATACCGGGTGTAATTATATTCTCGCTTAATTAACTTGCTAATAACTTCTGTACACCTGAAGGAGTGAAATTTTTTTCTAAAATATTTTATTTTCCCCTAAGGTATGATAAGAACATTGTGTCATAGTAGTTATATAGGTATAAAAGTTTGTACTTTGACTTTCATGAATAATTATTTTAATATAAAAACTGACCAGTAATAATAAAGCTACTTATTACAAATCCAAATTAAAATCGGAATAAGATTTCTATTAGAAGTTTCCACAGCGTGCTTCAATTCAGTCCAGGGTAATCCTTATCTCGAACCGTGGCAAAAACCTCAATTACTGTCTGGAATTAGTTTCTAAAGAAGAACGCATGCACTTTCCTCCAGAGTCTTTCTTTCAAATAATTTGTTTTCTTGGAGTTTCACGTACTGATTGAACCTCGCCACATTTCTCTTCTTTAATAATTCTAAATCGTAGATTTCCCATCATCAAGCGAATAACTAACTAATACCACATATCAAGGTTTTTGGACACTGCACCTTGCAAATTGCAACTTAAAACTTTTAAGAATATACAACTTGAACCTCCTTACTAAATGGAAAAATTTGTTAGGAAGAAATTCTTGTAATAAAATACCGTCAATTGGCAAATAGGTACTTATTGAAAATAATCTTATGATAACAACAAAAGCCCGACAAGTTCTTTTATCTCATTATTTTATATTAATATAACCGTACTACCCAAGTAGCAGAACTAGTTTTATTAACGAAAAATAAACGTTAACATAACAATTTTCGGAACCTGAATGGTACTCAAAATAGTTAGAAACACGTTTATACATTATTCAAAGAGCTCTTAGTCATCTGAATAGAACCATTTCACTCGACCGTTTTATTGACGTGGTCAAAACATTGACAAAATAACAATTATATACTAGTAGAGCTACTTTAGCACCACAAGAGAACTCTTTTCTAGCTATTATACAACAACTATTAAACTATTTTATTATTCTTGTGAGCCACTGCTCAATAATTACATTAGTTAAGAATTCTATTTTATTACTTCGAAGATCATTCTTTCACTTAACCTTAAAATGATTGGATGATTTAATATATTGAAATTATTTTATGTCACTCTCTAAAGAATTAAATTATTTTAAATTCAAATAATATTTCCAAAGTCAACTATCAAAAATAAATCAGTGCTGCCAACCGACCATCTACTCGCACCAAGCGCTCGTGTCCGAATTTGGAACTCTTGCTAGAAGTTTTCTGTCACTTGTATATCAATGTACCATACAGAATATGGCTACCTATAAGTTTGGTTCTCTAAATAATCTGTGAACGTAAACGACCTAATGTGAGCTCATTATTATATTCTTAGTAATTTTCGGTAAGGAGACTCAAGTGACACTATCACTAACTTGTTTCTGAGATTCACTCCTCTTATAATCAATATAGATTATTATAGATCAACTGATTTAGAAAGAAAATGGAAAATGTCGTATAAAGTGAATATAAGTGAGGTAGATGGAGGCGACACACTACAGATGTAATAAAGCTGAATTGATATATCAACAAACTTCAATAACTACGTTAATTCTTCTATTCCCATCGAATATTTTGAAGGTTATAATAGTCCGGGAGCCAGCTGCATTTTCAACTAGTCATTCCGTTCTTGACAGTTCTTGACAGAACTCACCTTAGGAGTGAACGTAATGACCTTCAGCTGGAAAGGTAGCGCCGGGTCCGTTAACAGAAATCCTTTCTACCCGTGAATTACCGACTGAATGTTTTTTTTGTTAAGTACAATATAAATTATCAGATACTGTAATTTCAGCCTGATATTTAAAATTTTAATGAATTTATTTATTAAAATAAACTACGAAATACTCCTATTTCAGCATGGTTATTACTAATGTTATTATTTTAATTTTATATACAAATGCGTACAATGTAATGAGCGCCTTCTGCTGATATACTGTCGTACCTATGCCCAATTTCCCTACCGCCATTTTAATTTAACGCGTCATGTTTTCGTTTTCCAAATACTTATTTTACAAATTTAATTACTGATTTCACTATTTGATGACAAAGTATGTTACTGTAATATAAGATAATAAATATTAATGTGTAATGAATTACTTACTTTGCATCGGGAAATGTGTTTTCCGATAACTTTGGAAAAAACGCATCATTACCAACCTACATTGACGCCCTCGAAGTTGATGCTATGTCTTCCATTGAAGCTGAAGTGTCGATGGATGAAGTTGACGCTTCCTCGGCAACTGAATTCGTGACAAATTGTTGGTAGCACGAACTGTGATATGAACTCTTTTCTGTTACCACTTCTGGCAAAATTATTGAAACTCTATCCAAACCATTCTCTTGCCTAATAGTTAGTATTTTGCAACACCTTTCTAGTATAGAATCGACGAAAGCAATAAGTTTACCACTCTTTTTCGAACAAAATACGCAAGTATTGGCATACATGACAAAATGTGAAAATTTTATGCGCCCTATAAAAATCAGAAATGTATCTGAACAGTTACCTGTAGAAATGTAATTTAATAAACTATTAACTATCTAACTTAAATTAAAGTGATCGATAGGATTTCAGTTATGCGATCGACGCTGATATCAATGTACCTACGCGCGCACATCATGGGGACCTTCAGCGTATCAGCCGTCACCCTACATGCAGCTGAAGGTTTTTTATGTTGAATATACAATATAATCTACCATATTATTCAGTTTGAGCAATCTCGGAATGAGTTGAATTTACGGAGTTTATTACACCTGGATCAAACGTACCCGGCGCTACCTTGCCTGTTGTCATTACGTTCACTCATAAGGTGAGTTCTGTCAGGACAAGCAGAATTGGGTGGAACGGAATGACTATTAAAAATATGTATCTGGCTCAGGACTATAAGAATAGTTGTACATTCGGTATATAAGACTTCTTATACGAGGATATATTGACAAATTCTTAACCTACTATAAAATGTCAATGTCAAAATATTTTATTACTCAACATATTCTTCTCTTAATTGGATACATTTATTACAGCAAACCTGCAACGTCTCTAGACCTTTCAAAAAAAATGTTTCTTCTTGCTCTGCAAACCAAACCTCCACAGCTTTTATTATAACCTCGTTGGAAGAAAATTTACGACCTTTTAAACTTTTTTTCAGTTGAGTAAAGAGATGATAGTCGTACGGAGCCAAATCTGGTGAATAAGGGGGTCGTTCTAGTAATTCAAACCCTAAATCACGAATTTTTTGCATGGCAACATGAGATTCATGACCTGCAAAAACAAAACACCTTTGGATAGCTTTCCGCGTCTTTTCTCTTTAATTTTCTCCTGTAGAGTGGTCAGTAATGTCCAATAGTAATCTCCAGTTATTGTTCTACCCTTATCCAAAAAATCAATCATGATTATTCCATGGCAATCCCAAAAAACTGAAGCAAGAACTTTATCAGCAGTTTTTTGGACACGAAACTTCTTAGGTCTTGGAGAACCAGAGTGTCGCCATTGTTACTTTGTTTCTGGATCGTAGAAATGTACCAAAGTCTCATCCATAGTAACAATTCGGTTTAAGAAGTCTACATCGTTTTCAAATCGAGCATAGATCGAACGCGATGCTTCTACCCTTGCACGCTTTTGATCAACATTCAAACATTTGGGGATCCATTTGGCAGCAATTTTTCTCATGTCCATATCATCATGTGAACTATATGATGAACACGTTCGTATGAAATATTCAGTGCTTCAGATATCCGTTTTAGCCCAATTCAACGGTCTGATAAAATCATGTCATGAACTTCATCGATATTTTTGGGGACTGACACAGAAACTGGCCTTCCCCATGGATCATGATCTTCAATGGAAAATTTACCTCTTTTGAAGCTTGCAGTACAATTTTTCACGGTCGCATACGAAGGACATTGATCACCAAGGGTATTAAGCATATATTCGTAAATCTGCTTATCTCTTAACCCTTTTAAATACAGGTAGTACTTGATGCTGGCTCGATACTCCAATTTTTCGATTTTCACAATTTTGGTGGACATCTTTTTTCTTTAATTTATTGCATTACTCTGGTTTACTTTTTTGACGTCAAACTTTACACTCACACTTCTAATAAGTTATTGTTTGTTGCTATGGTAACGCAATATTTTGTTTATGCATGGAACTGGTCTAGGCTAACTAGATATCAATACGTCCTCTACGTTCTATGTATAATCGATGCAAACAACGATACTTGTGAACCTATTACATGACTTTATCAACGTTTTTCTTGAAGCTCCTATAAAACAACAATAAAGCTGTTTTATAAAAGCTAGGAAATCGGGTAGAATAAACGTTAATAAAAAATAAATTGATCACCTAGAGGTATAATAAGATAAAAAGTACTCCAAATTACCCTTAAAAACCCATGTTTCTCACACAGTTATGTGATATTAATAAAACAATTCGGTATAAAAGAGTAAGCCGTGTGTTGCGTGGGGAGTTTCGGATTACTAAGTAGGCTTTTTGTATTTTCTTTCAAGTTAGAGTTTTTAGTTGGATATGAATCTGATAAAATTAAAAATAAAACTTGGTGCTCCAGATTGCTGATTCACTTGCAAATAAATAAACAGCGAAGAAAAGTCATGGAACAAATATTAAAATTCACGCTCTAGTGATTTTTCGCAGATTACGTCTCATTACTCGTAAAATAATCGATTATTTTAAATCCCTCGTGATATTATAACTGATATTTTTCACGTGAACGTACCTTCTTCAAATCGTTAACGATACAGAATTGTAATTGTAATACTTTACATTTTAGTATTGTGATACAGTTTTCAACGACAAAAAATAGTCTGATGAAAATTTCTCTGTGAGGATATGGCAAATATGTTCTTTTGATGTTCCTATTGCCTCTTCTATCGCTCTAGTACCATTTGGTGCACTGTTTCGAGGTAGTATTGCTGGTTGTCGCAGCTTTTCATCGTCCTGAACGTCCCTCGTCAGATTTGAATACAGCTGCCCAAAATTTTACAGTCGTAAGTAATAATGCAGAGTCTCCGTCCAAAATGTCTACTTCCTCTTTCATTTGCGTAAGCTTATTGCCTTTTTTCAGAAAAATTTTCGTATCAACTCACTTATACCATTGTCAAACACAGTCTAAGCGTCAATAACGTATAAAGGTTTTCCTATTTATATTTCTTAATTTATTTAAACACTATACACTTCACTGACTTATAATCATTCACTTATTACTATCACTCAACTAACTTGAATAATTCAATCAAATTTTTTGATTACTTTCTATTTTAATCTGTTCACTACGACTATTCATTATAAACTGAACTAAACTGCACTACATAAACTCATTATATATCATAAAATAATTCTCAGAATTTCTAGACAATTTAAAAGCAAAACAAATATATAAATAGACCTTCCTAGTAATTATTAAAAAGAAACAATGTAAATAAACCACCTGCTATAATAAAAAGATATATAAAAAGCAAATATCAAAAGCGGTGCTTACGCCGAATTTTAAAATCGTACGGACCCATTTCGGAACTTGTTTATAACAAACTGTTGAAATTTCAACTTTTTCAATGTCCTATTTTTTGCAATCTGTAAAGTAATCACTTTAAGCGAATCGCTTGTTACATTCATCAGGATATGTACAAAATAGCCCAGTAACTATTTTCTCTTATTAACAATTTTATATAAATTATTGTAAGCTTACCAAATTTCTAGTTTCGTTTCTTTTTTATTTAGTTATCGTTTTTAGCTCTCTCCCAACTCTATCCTCTAAACTTTAACTAAGTACCCAAGTATTTTTTGTTTCAGCCTACAACATCGAACCCATTTTTAAGAGGGGTCATATAATATAATAATTAGAGTTAGTTAGTTGCTTAGAAGACATGAGCACTCTTGTGAATCCGGAATACGAACGGTCTCCAAAGAAAACGTATTATTTCGTTCAAACACTTAAAAGCTGAGAAGTTGCTTTGAATACCTTAACACTGTTGTTTTAATATATTTTGTAAATCCACAAGAAGTACGGTTTCCAAAGAAGACATAATATTTTGTTCAAAGACTTAAAAGTTAAGGAGTTGCTTTGAAGACGTGAGCACTGTTTTTCTTAATATATCCTGTAAATCCGAAAGACGTATGGCCTCAAGAGAAAACATACTTTTTGTTTAAAGACGTAAATTGAAGACGGGGAATAGTTTAAACCTCAGACTTAGACACGTGAATGAACCATTATTTTATTTCATCACGTTAATATTATCATTGTTGTTTCTTTTGTTTTAAATTTGATATCGTTACCGTTTTTTTGTTGATATAAACTTTTCTTCTAATCTACCGACTGTTTCAGTCTAAATAATAATTTATACTACACGAACGAAATTATAACCCTACATTATTGAATTCAGAAATGGTGTCTATAAAGTCACTACTTCTACTTCTTACAAATCCAAATAAGAATAGGAATCAGAAGATTAACTGTTGCGACCAATATTCACAATAAGTGAATCAGTAATATTGTCCAAATTCCAAATTTGCTCTTCTATGCCTTTTCCCAGTTTACAGTGTTGATATTACTCACAGCCTTACACTCATCTTAAAAGAAATATTTTTTCTTGAAACTTCTCCCTTTAGCTGTGCCCATACCAGTTCAATCGGGTTTAGTTAGTAAACACAAAGAATACAGTTTTTTTCTTTTTTTCAACCATTTGGTGATAAGCAATTGGTCTAATAGTCTCGAGCGAAAATTCATTACTCTTATACAGTTCAGAGGAAGAAGATCGATAACTTGTTCGAACTATTCTGCAAAGATTTTAACATTCATGTCCTCATGGTAATCACCGGAACGAGTAAATTCAATAGTCAATGAATCACTTTTCACAAAACTACCGATGTCAACTATAATCAATCTGGGCCCCGTTTCTGTTAGTGGCTTAGAACCAGTAGATAAATTATTTGAAAATGTCTGTCTTCGACTTGAAACAGTTTCATCTTCCCAAAATTTATTTGGCGTATGTCCCACATTGATTCATGTTTCATTTAAATAAAATAAATTTCTTCTTTGGTTTTTCATTTCTTCTATAGTCTTTAGGTACTTTCTTCTCCATATTCCAATATCGTTTCATATTATTGAAATGAACCTTCTGAAATGCTTTTTCTAGCTAACACCTATTTCTTTTATGAGTTTCTATAGTGTGCTTCTATTCAGTTCAGGATAATCCTTATCATCTCAAACTATAACACGAACTTTGTCTACTATTAAAATTTTTTTTCTGAAGATGAACGCATGTACTTCCCTTCGGAGCTCTTCTTACAAATGCTTTTCTACTAGAAGACGAGATAAGAGGACAAGTAGCAAGAGCGAATAAGGTCACAGGATGTCTTCAGAACGTAGTATGGTGGAACAAACACCTAAAACAAGAAACAAAAGTAGGAATCATAAAGCGACCATCAAATCTATAATAACCAATATAGAAAAAATACCAAAAATGAGACAACTCTTGGAGACCACAGGAATGAATGTTCTCAGGGGAATCTATATAAGACACTATTAGACCGAAAAAGTAGCGAAAACACCAGATAATAATTCGATGAGATGACTAACGAATATCATAGCGTAAAAAACAATGGAACCGATATATAAGTCGAAGGACAGACAATTGACTGGTAAAAATAGCAAGGAATAAACAAACAAAGAGTGACAATCTAAAGCCAGGTGAGGGTACATATCGAAAGAGGAAAAGGCATTAGACCTATTATGGAAGAAAGAAAAAGAAGATTTTTAAAATTTTGTTTCTTTGAAGTTTTACTTACTGTTTGAAACTCGACATATTTCTATTCTTTCATAACTCCGTAGATCGTAGATGTCCCAACATCAAGCGTACTACTAACTAATTCTACTGTGGCATCAACACTTTCACTCAAATGTTTATCTTTAAATGATTTAAATAAAACAATTAATATCAATGTTTTTCCATTAACTTTTGAAGAATGGATGTTCGCGTTTACGCGTTCCTTACAAATTGTATATTATCATACTAGAATTCTCAACAGATTGCAAATAATTAATCTGTTGAAAATACAGATATTCTTGGAATTAGAATAAAACAAAATTTCTAACTTTTATTGGCAAATGGACCGTATGATATGGCAAATCCAAGCCTTGTTCTATTGCTCTGTACAGCTTATGGTTATAAAATTCGGAAAACTTGTATGAACATTCTCTCTTACATAAAAATAGACTATAAAACTTTCCAAATTTTTCCAAAGATTAATCAACTACATTTAAATGCAAAATGAAAGTCATCTAAGTTAGCTATCGTGTACAAAAACATTTAGTTTATAGTTTAATAAATGAGAAAAATTTGAATTATTTCAATAATACAGAATTACCAATAAATGTTATATTAAATTAATTTTAAAAAATGCTTAATAATAATTCATTGTTATAAGGTGTTATTTCCAATAAACTATACTTAAGGTTGATCCTGCAATTAATAAAATCCCAATAAGTCAATCATTTATTGCAGAGTATACCAAGAGAAAGAAAAAGTCTGGGAAAGAGAACTAAAAAGACTCAAAAGCGTTCAAGATAGTAGGCTGAGGGTCAGTTCACAAAAAGTACTCAAACTAGAGCAGATGTTAATGATGCAAACGTATCAAATGCAGCAAGAGAAAAAACGATTTTGCGCCGATATTCAAAGGTCAAATATGCAGTGTGATAGATTACGACAAGAAGTTACAACTTTGAAAGGAAGGTTGGAGGAGACTGAATGGGGTTTGTGTCAAAAGACTGGAGAAATATCATTGCTCAAAAGTCAATTAAAAGAGCTTCAGGTAATTAATTTCAATAAAGGATTTAATCTACAAATTTTTCAAATAATTTTGAATCGATCTTATGACATACAGGGTATTTCTAAATTCATGCGACAAAATCCGGAGGTGATTGCTCGGCTGTTTTTTACGGCTTTCTTAATAATTTTTTACGGGCAAACCATTGAAATCACCAATCTCGTTTTTGTGTATAGACTTTATTAACATCTGAATCAGCTTTACAAATTTTTTGAATCAAAATATATATTAAAATCAAATGGCCGTCAGGAGGTTATCAAGTAAAAGAGGTGCTTGACGGTGACCAAGATTGTCCGGTTGTACTGTTTATCCGAAATTAAAAACCAAACGGCATTTTAATCTTCATATTTAAACTAGCGATTGAACTAGAGTGAATTCTAAATTACAACAATTTTGGAAATCATATTCTATTTTTCACTCATTTTTCTCAAGTTTTTCGCTCGTATAAAAAATACTATCGAAGAAATCATGATAATGGTAGTTCAATCGCTGGCTCATAACATATTGAAGATGCTGTATAAATTTGATCAAAATCGGTCTAGTTTGTTGGTCACCGTTTCGAAAAAAAAGCTTTTGAAATATATTAAAATTTTCATCATATAGTAAGCTTCGTATCTGCAACAGCAAAACTGAACAAAGCTTCACGGCGTCTTAGTCAATATTCGAAAGCGTTTGTCAGTTGAGGCTGTGGGAAAATCAGGTAAATAATCAAGCCTTGGACCATTTCTCTCATTTAAAATCATTTGTCGACCAAAAAAAATTAGATGAATATCTCTACTCCCGCAAAATTTGATTTCGGAATTCAACAATCGGTTTGAAGACTTTCACAAAATGAATGAAATTGAATTCCCAGTTTTCAACAATCCATTCAATTTTGAAGCTTCACAGGCACCAATTCAATCGGACAGTATTTTGAAAGAAAAATTCAATGAGATTAACACTCTTACATTTTATATGTCAATATTTTAGATTTTGTATAATTACCCGGAATTAAAAAAGCATGTATGTTTGGTAGCACCTATTTATGTGAGCAGATGTTTTCCATCATGAAAATAAAATAGAACAAACATCGCACAAGACTTACGAATGAACACCTCCAATCAATTCTTAAAATAATTACAACGAATATGATACCTGATATCAATGAGCTTGTCAAAAACAAGATAAGTCAGGTATCTGGATCCTCGAGCTCAACATAATTACCTACCTTTATAACTACCTACGGTATATTATATACTTATATAATTTAATAAATAAATTGTTATAATAGTTCAGTTCATTTTTTTATGTTAAATCTGGCCCACCTACGAATTCAAAATTTAATATATGGCCCTCTGCAAAATTGAGTTTGACACCTCTGCATTAGATGTTGTAGTTACCTCACAGCCCTTTCCGGTAGTGCTTCTATTATTTCATTTCTCACATTATGGTCTCCTTTATAGCATGTATTACATACAAAACTTCAAACTGCCTCATTTCATTTGATATTAATAGTGTAGCGGTCTTTTTAAAGTAATCAGCTGACTCTTTATCTGAATGTACATCTTCTTAGGCAACACATTTATTGTTACTGGGGTTACTAAGAAACGTGAACTAGTAAAATTCTCTATTTTTATCCTGGGGACAAGGCGTCAGAAGCCCTCTGAGGGTTGCTTTTCATAACAATCAATTTTGAAATGAATACATAAATCACTGTACAATGGTTTGATTCCACTCGTAAATGTGATCAATCATAATCAATTTTTGATCAGAAAAGAATTTTTATAATAGAATATAATAGATATTTTTTTGTAGATGGACCAAACTAGCAAATGTCAAGAACTTATCCAATTTCGAACGGAGCAACGTGACCTAAGAAACAAACTAGAACAAAAAGATGACGAAATACAAACATTGAAATCACAAGCTAGTTGCAAAGAGGAGGAAATCAAGCAACTCAAAGAATTAATCACGAAAGCAAAGTTAATACCATCACATGATTCGGAAAAATCGGAAACAACCAAGGAAAATAAAGAAGAAACTGAAAAACTTAAGGCGGAAATTAGAGAATTGAGGGAGGAACTATCAGAGTTGAGTTTAAAAGATTATTCCCATGTAGAACCGGGTCGAAATAAAGGGAATTACATAACGGAGGACGGTATAGAAGAGGTTGAAATTCAAAATATAAACGGTTATCATCAAGAGGATAACGATAGTGAATTAGAAAAACTGAGAGAAGAATTGGCAGCTAAAAATAAACAATTTGAAAATGAAAGAATAACGTGGGTTCAAGAAAAGGAGAAGGTACTCAGATATCAACGACAACTTCAAATGAACTATGTGCAGATGTTTAGAAGAACAAGAGCGCTAGAAGCCGAGATTGAAAGTTTGACCGTTGAACTAGAATTAGACAAAACAGGATTAAAATCGAAGTTAGAACTTTCGCAAACGATAGATTTATGATAAAATTACTTAGAAGGTTACTTCTTTTTCTCGTGTAGATAACAAGCTACATTTTTGAGTTAAAAGTTATGTACCTTCCGAGTAATTTTTTCCACAAGCTTCATTGTTAATATATATTATATGGTCGTAGATGAAATTAATAATACAACTAAAAATTTAGAGAAAAATATTAGGCAATAAATTGAACAAATTCACATATATACCAGATTTAGTGATGAATTTCAGTTTATAGAGGGCACATCGAGTAATACATATCACCTAAAGATCAATCTACATTCTTTCTTGAGAAGTGGACACATCATATATACTTTATAAATAATGGACAAAATTATGTGTCTATATATATTTTTCTTTATTTTAGGTCTCTTCTGTTTTAAAATAACGTTTCGACTTTTCTTTAAGTCTAAATATTTGGATTAAAACATAATTTCACAGCTGCAAGTTATTTAAACATGACATCATAAAAAACAAAACAAGAACAAAGTAGTTCTAGAAAAACAACACTGTAGAAGAATTTAACGAGTCAGGTCGATATAATATACGGTACTGAACTAGTGACATGGCAATTTTATTTTGGATATTATTGTTTCCTCGTAGTAGATCCTAGATATCTTTTTATAATTTTTTGAGTCAGTGTCTCATTATAGAGTAACAATAATGACAAAATCCCTGATGACGTACTTCAAAAATCTTCAGATTTTTGTCCGCCCCCCTTGTCCTCCAATCGTATTTCCTATGTTTTCAAAGAAAAAACTCAAATGTGAATGCAGAAAATGAATTTTCAATGACATATTCATCCTTATATGATCCAATTTTTTAGTCAGCTACAACAACTTCATAATTTTCCTAAAAACATATTTTTTGAATGACTTCCAATCATCTTTTCCATACCACTTATATTTTCCCAGAGTATACTCTTTTCGAATAGGCCATTATGTATAACGATGCACTCTCGTTCTGCTGTCCAACAAAAAAAATTAGAGTGAATGTACCTTGTAAACCCAATAACAAGCCGATAACTTTGAAGTTGCTACTCAATTTCCATTGATTTGATTGATTCAAATTTTATTAATTTCATTAACGTACACATTAAGTTATAGGTCTCAATTCTCTTCACAATTTGTCTCAATTTCATTGTGTATCGAAGAATCAAATAATAAGCGGCATTCTGCTTTATAATAGTTTTGATTTATTACTTCAAAAAATCCCAGGATATCAGTACAATAACAGTATTTCTCTCTCTTCGTGAAAATTCCAAGTAAAACTATTTAAAAATATTTTTAACTTCAATATCACTTTCATTGATATCTTCTCATATATATTTTGTCTAAACTAGACCAGGACAAATTGGTAGATAGTAAAAAGATTCAAGTCCGAGTTATGTATTAGTCTAGAGGGTTAATGTAATGTAATTGAAATAAAATGTGACGTTGCTATACATATTTTTATAGGGGGGGAAAGGAGTCGACAGGTATTATAGTTTTACTAAGGTAGTCTGATAAATACTACTCTATAAAAGAAAAACGAAAATATTGGAAAACTAGAGATTTTTTTTTGATATAATCACTGATTTACATGGCTCACTTCTGCTCCAGCTTCTTCAACCCGTCTAAAAATGATGTTTTGTTGAGGTATGGAAAGTATTCCTAAATGATTGATCAATCGACTTCCCGACGAGGGACTTTCTGAATTTGGCACATATATGACGAGTGAATAGAGCAGTGATATGACCGTGAGGAGGTAGGTGTAAACCGATACGTTATTATGGTGGAAGAGCACTTTTTTTTCATAAAATTCTTCAAATACTACGAAAGCTTTATGTTTCTCCACGTAATCAATGTAAATTGCACCTTGTGAATCCCCAACGATATGTCGCCTTTTTAGAGCACAGTTGCCAATGCTTCGACTATTTTCTGGTCTATAGTGTCTACGATTGGATCAATGTTTTATCGATAGTCACGAAAAATTCCTTGGTACTGCGCTTAAACGGCGTCAAATACTGCTATGAAACGGCAACAATCGCACCAATAGCTTCCTCAGCTCAAAGTTTTATTCAGGATATAACCCATGCGATCTCGTGCACCTTATATGAGAATTCGGTAATAAAAATAAAAACTAGAGAGAACAGAATAGAAATTCTGCTGAAATATGAAGCTTATTTATTTTGAGCCTCACACTACAATTTGGAAAAAAATTCACAAAAATGTATGAAAACTTGTAACTTTGATTGCCTGATTTGATAGCATGAATTGTAATTAATAAGTGATACAAAATCCACATATAGATAAAGAAACAAACGACCAAAATATATAAGTATATAAAAAGGTGATCCCTTCTCTAGGATAGATAGAAAACTGAAAAATATTGGGGGTTTGCTTGGTGAAAAAATTTCGTAACGCCTTCCGTATTCAAGATAAAGGGCGTTGAAGAAAAAGAATTATACACAATTTTAAGATTTTGCCATAAATACTGGCAACATTGTATTGAAATTTTATATGAATGAATGAATTTGTTTTTATATCTGACTCTCAAAGAGGACGCTAGTTACATGGTTCGTACCAACTATTATTGAACCTAACTTGTTCAATATTAGATTTATTGAGCAAAATTTCAAGTAAACTCAAACATTATTTAATTTTACACCCAAAAGGTACTCTTGGTAAAACTCGATACTGTGTACCGTTTTTAGAATATTGCGATTTAAAAATTATGAAGTAATAACCAATGCTGGAATAAAGTATTGATAAAGTTATTAATTATTATTATTAAATGATAAGCGTTATGTGAATTGAAAATTTTTTGTCACGTAAATTCGACCCCATCAATAAAACGGATACATTAAACAAATTGGGACTGAGGGCTTTCGTTTCTTGTAACGTTTCACAAAAATCCAGTCTAATCACAAATAACAATTTGAAAATTATGTATTGCGGTTCTGGGACTTAAACTATTGTTTGTTTCATACTAAGGCCCCCAATAGCTGAATACCCATAATTATTTAACTTCGAATTTTATACGGCAATAGCATTTTCTCTGATTTTGCCATGAAAGCTCTGATTCATTGGTAGTTATGACGTTGAGTCAATAATAATTACATTTCTGAAGCATTGTTATTTGTTAAATTAGATATTGTTAATCAAATTGTACTTAAATTTTGAATACACTGACATGTTATTAATCTTAAGCAAGTGTTTAGGAAACTCTAGTGCAGCTGTTACGCTTTATGCGTTTCTTTGAAGAAACTTACCAAGAACCAAGCTGTCAAGAAACTGGGAATGTGAGACCTATAAAAATAATTTCTGGTAGGCTAAGAATAACAAGAACCATTAATAAAGAAAATATGATTTTAAATTTAGTTGATCATAATCCAACAGTTAGCTTACAGAATGTGGCAAGACAAACAAATATGCCTTCTACAAGTAATTGAAGGATACTTACAGAGCAATAGCTACATCTTTATCATTACAGACAAGTCCAAGAGCTCTTGTCATACGATCGACCGGTTAGAGTGAATTTTTGTCAAAAATTTCAAGAAAGGACAGCCCACAATCCAAATTTTTTTAAAATGAATTCTTTTCACGAACGAGGCCACTTTTACGCGACAAGGTATGTTCAACTCCCATAATGCACCCTACTGGGGTGCTGGGAATTCACATGTTAAAAGGGTATCAAATTACCAACACTATTTTAAAGTTAATGTTTGGGTAGTAGCTTTGGGTAAAAAATTAATAGGTTATCATCACATTCTACCTGGAAATTTAAATGGTGATATGTACCTATATTTTTTAAAATATATCTTCACATAGTTTTTTAGGTTTAAAAATTGAAATTTTGGTATCTTGCAAACATTCAGTGTTCGTGAAAATATTGTTCGGTGCAGTTCGGGGTGGTTAGGTTAGGCTAAGTTAGGTTAGAATAGGTTCTTCGTATTCAGAAAGAATTAACGCATTTTTTAAAGAAATTTTGCCAATATATCCTCTAGAAATTGATGACTGATACCCCTAACCTAACCTAATACCCTGGCGTTACGAAAATGTTTTACTGAGCAAACCCGGAATATTTTTCAGTTTTCTATCTATCCTAGAAATGGGATCACCTTTTTTATGAAACACCCTGTATCATTCAATATAATTTAAAAACTTGAATTCATAGTTATATATACCAGGTATTTTTTAATAACCATCACCAAACTTATGTTGTGCTTATCTAATGCTAGTTTTAAATTTCAAGAAAACACAAAATATGGACTTACAGTAACTTTTTTTAAGGTGTATTTCATGTGATTTTAAAGTTTCATTAGGTATTTGTTATATGTTTTGTACAGACCTATATAATTGTATGCTTCTATATATTTTTACCATATTTTATAATATTAAATATTTGGTAAGTAGTATTGTTCTTTGTTTTTTATATGTAAATACAATAAACGATAATAAAATAAAGTTTCTTATTCAATTCATTTCTGCCTTGAATGTGAAAAATGTGAATTTGAAAACAACTATCAGTAGGTAGGTATGCAGCACAGGTTCTTGACAAACTATTATGAAGAACAGTTCCAATTCTAGACGTCAACTTCCACCCTCTAAGTAAAGCTACACGTGTCCAAGCCCAATTTCAGTCACAGCTTGCTACTTATTTAGGCCAATTTTACAGCCTAGGAAAAAATTGGAGATTAAACCAAAGTTTAAACCATGGTTGGAACTCTAGCTTACATAGTTTATAAAAGATTGATCAATTCTACAAGTCACAGTCAAACAGACATTTTTCTGCCAGTTGTCACTAGCGCGGAAATGTAACCAAAATTTTTCGGATATTTGTTTTAAAGTTGGATTGCTTAAGAAAATTATATGAACAAAAATGAACAATTTGCAATGTCTCTGACAATGAAGTAGTGCTTTTGGATAACCTTGTGAAGAAATACAAAGAAATGTATTCAATAGAATCACGAAAAATTTAGAAAATAATTAGAACAATTCAAAGATTTGCTCTAGGAATAATAACTTTTTTGTTTTCTCGGCGCGTCGATAATGGTGATAATTTCTTCTTCATCATCATCATCATCATCATCATCATCGAGTTCATCAAATATAAAGTGTAAATTTTCACTAATTTTAATAAAACCCTTTATAATATTGTAGACATAAACAATTTGAAAAAGTTGGGTTCGGATCCTCCGTTTCATAGTTTAAGCTACCCCCAAACCGCCGGTAACGTTTAAACCGCAGTTTGTCTATAATCGCTATCTATACAATGTGAAAAAGTTGATATCTCTAGTTTAAACTGACATTTGAGGCTTAAACTTCACTTATAAATAAATATAAAATAAAAAAGTCAGTGAAAGCAGTTAGCGTTGTGTGTAAAAAATTAAGTATACGCTTGCAACCCCTATCAGTTATTCTTATCTAATTGGAAGTTACCACCCCAGATCAACCACATCCTTTAGATAGCCAACTCGATTTCCTGTTTCAGCACCATCCCTTGGTTCATTAGCGATACCAAACGTACATAAAAACAGTTTCCTTCCTTTCTGCTTTTGGTGGCTTATTTCAAATTCAAATCTTTCTTCCAGTTATTATTCGAAACAATTCAATTGCGTTATATCAACCAAAAATCGAAAAACAACTGGACAAGTTAGACTTAAATATGATGTATTTTTAATTATGGGGAGAATGTGGCTACAGAAATGAAACAAGAAAAAATTAGACAAACGACAGTTTTTTATTACATTCGAAAAAATACAAAATTAATATAAAGATGAATACCTGTACGTACGTATATACTTGAGTATCATATATACCGCGGTGTTAAGGATCTATTGTGTCTCCTTTTCTTGTCGCGATACTAGCGAATCCCCAGTGCTCACAACTGCCAGATATCTTCGTCTTCTATTCCTTTGGAGTTCTGTAGTGTCTCACTTTGAGAAAATGTGGATAGAGGTTTCGTTCTCCGCGAAACAGAATCCTCAGGCTGCATTATGTGCTAAGTCAAATGTCTTCAGGTGTCCATCGAGGCGACAGTGCCCTAGGTAAATACATACTTATTATAAAACTACAACTATACCATTTTTTGTATTGTCTTGAATGTTTGTATGTAATTTTGAACACGATATCCACATCTTTTAATCTTTTATCTACACCTTTCAGAACTCCATTAATAGATGTATATGGACCCTTACATCTTGTAAGTACACCTATTATACCTATCTTTAATTTTTTTCTGGTGTTTTGTTGATATGATGTTTGTGGTGGAATCAAAAGTTAACGGTGGGTCTTCAGCAACTGCGTACTCTATAAGTAGTGTCTATGTATTTTCGAACAATAACAAAATAGAAAAAATACGTTTTGCATACCCGTTTTAGGTATCAAAAAAGCTATCCTTCTGAATAAAACTACGCATTTACTGTATTACGTTGCTGTTCTGTGATTGGCTGAATATCATAGCTCCTAGTGTTATCTACCGACATATCTACAATTGCATTAGTTGTGCTAATGAACCAAAAGAGTGTGCTACTTTTCATTTTCCCCTCCCGGACCAGCGAGTCCATACCATGGTCACAACATTAATTCTTGTGGAAAATAACAGTGGAAGCCACCAACTGAAAACTGACTTTTAGAACTAATTTAAATAAAATACAGTTTGAAAACACTGACAAGTATACTTTTAAAGTTAGTTATACTAAATGTAAAGAATAAATTATAGTTTAAAAAACTAAGCAAAACACATGCTTACAGCAATGATCAAACTAAAAAGTCTTTCTTGGTAAAACAATAAAATTACTGATGAGAAAATTAATGTCACTAGTACAAAAGGGCTGGAGTGCTTTTAATGACATTTTCAATTGTCAATAATCTAAAACATCATTCGGATAGCTGCCGACCAGGGAGGTAGACTATTTATTGGTTACAAATTCTACTTCTTAGATTAACTAACTGTAATAATTTGATTCTCTTTTTTTTTTTGGATAAATGACGAAAACGTGTCAGAAGACCCATGAAGGGCATACACTTGACACTTGAACTTCAATGATTACACATGTTATATAAGAAAAAAATGGTACCGAGAAGTTTGAACTTACTAAGTTATTACTCCCAAAATTCACGTATTTTCTGAGCTTGTATTAAGCACTGCATTTGTTTTGTTTTCTGTTAGTTTCAGATCGACTGAATCCATCCTCCCAAAGATGATCAAAAGAAGTAGTTACCAAACTGTATATAAATGGTGTCACGTCCATATTGTGAATATCCTCATCATTTTTATTAGCTGGTCATGTTGAATATGTAATAACAAACATCACCACCAGACACTACCTTTTAAATGCCTCCATTCATTGCCAGATTAAGAACGAGATGGCATTGATTGCGATGAATTGATTATCTTTCTACAATTGATCTATCCTCCTATGTAGACGCTCAAGATCATGACGCCTGTATCCAGCATACATAGCAGAAGTGAGGGAGCAATATTACAAAGATGGCGAATATGAGCATTGTAGAGAATTACAAGCTGAATTACAGCTTTTTTGTTTTAAATAGGGCTCCAAGTTTTTGTAAAGCTGTCTTAGATAATCGGCCACAAGACTATTCCAGAACTTATTACCTAGCTTAAACACGCAACAAGCAAATTTGCGGTAATGGTGATATTACCGCAAAAGAGCAACCTGGGTATTTGCAGCAACAATCAGACTGCTTCTCCAGAATCTTTCCAAGATCGTCAAAAACTTTCGATATGTCCTGAGCGTTTTCTCGAGATTCCCCGTATTTCTCTGTAGCTTCAGTCTATACATTGGTGACATAGACCATGATATTAGGGGATCATCTATGTTTAAGAAAGCCGTATTGATGGTGGCGATGATGTTAGCATACTCAAGATTAGCTGGTTAACGATTTTCTCCATAACGTTGGCAATTGCTTGGACTGAAGCAATCAGTAGTTGTTGGGAACTGTTTTTTTATTCCTTTTTTTGGTAGGTATTGGTAGAGCCCGAGAAAGGAGCAGGGAATAGACCTGTTTTTATGGAAGACCTGTTAGTTCAGTCAGTTTCTTCAATACGATTGGTGGTATTCCATCGTGACCAGTGGCTGTATTGATTTCCAAGTTTTTCCACATATCGGTGTTGAAATTCTATTTCTGGCATTGATGAACCAACGAACTTTGGAATCAAAAATTATCTTATGAAAATGTTATATCTTTTTCTCGGCTGTTCGAAGCAACTAAAAATAACACACTGGACGCAAATTTGAAAGCTAACATAAAAGCTCATTTGCAAGCGCCGATACTATCGAGACATCGATTCCGAGTCACCAATATGGCACGTGAAATCCTTTTATTGACGATGTGTTACAGTTACCAGAAAAAGTTCAGGAAGAATTTCTAGAAATGAAGGCTGATTCGTCCGTGAAAGATGACTTCCATCTTGTGACATTGCAGCAATTTTGGATCAAAAGATTTCCTGTTAATTCGAAGCTTGCCTCTCTTGCTTTATGAGTACTAGTTCCTTTTTCTTCAACTTACTTATGTGAGACAGGCTTTTCTGCTCTAGTATTAAAACTAAACAGCGAAATCGTATTGATGTCGATAGCCACCTAATGATAGTTCTGACAAAAACAGAACCTAGAATTAACCAACTGGTTCTGAACATTCAATCTCAAGTGTCTCATTAGTACCTACTCTTATTTTATTATCTTATAAATATTAATAAAAGGCTTTTAAGTACATAATGTGCGTTTTTTTGTGTGTATTGAAAAGAGGGGGGGCATGAAAAAATTATTAATAATCTGGGGAGCCTCAACAAAACAAAGGTTGGGAAACCCTGCTTTAGATGTTTCCATTTGGTATTCTAACGTTATTTAGGTATAACTGATCAAAGCGCAAACGTGATTCGTCTTTGTAAGTCATCTAATGGATTAGTTTATTTTGTATACAATATTTTTGACATATTTCCACAAGAAAAAGTCTAATAGATCGTGATGGCTATTGTACCGATCTGCATCTGCCTATTCACCGATTTGGGAAAATTTGGTTCAGGTACTGCCTTAACATTGATTTGGTAATAAAGCGGAGCTCCATCTTGCTGTAACCATATTATATAGATCAGGATAGAAGTTTGTCAAAGTTGACACTACATTATTTTGAAGCAGATATGAATATTTATCTTCATTCAATTACTATCACTAAAAAAGAGATCTATGATATAATTTCCAACAAATCCTGCTCATTCATCAACTTTTTGAGGATATTACGTATGTTCTTTTCTTATCCAGTGAAGATTCTCATTAGACCAATAGCGAGAATTCAGACAACTAACATGATCGTTGTGTGTAAATGTACTTTTATCGAAAAACAAAACATCTAATTGTATCTAATATTTCCCATTGTTTTTTCCCAGAAATACTTCCTTCTATCGAAATCGTCTTCCATAAACTCCTGAGCTGGTATCATTTTATAGGGATGCGTTTTAATTTCCTATAATATTCGAAAAATTCATGTGTGACTAACCTAGCTTTTCGACCAGAGTTATAAGGGTTCTTACATGATGAATTTCTCGAAAATGGTTTTCTATTTTGACAATTGTTCTTTGCGATATAGGCGGTTGAGTTTAAAATAAGAAAGCAGGTATTGGCCAATGCGAAATATACCTTTTATAATTTTTTCTAAGAAAATAGGGAGCGTCTAAGCGTTAGCTGATAATATTGGAGTGAAAAAGACACGAGAAATTCTTTTACTAACCACAATGAGATTTTTAAATTTCAGTAAGTCACAATGTTATTTTATTTACACATTCAAAATTATACACCCAAAGTAAATTATATTGGTTAATTAAATGTTTATCTGAACTGGAGGAAGCTGATAGCTGCCATATATCCAGTGATTCCAAATCCAATACCCCAAGATATTCCCCTAGCGGGTTGTGGAAGGGGGAAAACTGCGTAAACAATAGTGTGTACAATCCTTGCTATGGTGTATATCAAAAATAAAGTTTTAGCGACGAATGCAACTGGATTTGTTAAGATGTACAACCAAGCGCTAACAAAGAATAATGGAATATTTTCGATGTCATTCAAATGTGCCCTGAAATTGAAAAAAAAAAATATATTAGGTGGGCTGAAAAGTTTGTATGCTAATACATAAATGACGCTACTAGTACGAGGACCGTTTTTTTCAACATCCGATCGCTCTGTGCAGACGTTAGGCGGGAAAGAAGAAAGCGAACATGGGCGGTAGACGACTGTGCAGCTCTCGCACTACACACTTCGTCATTGTTGAAATTCAGGCGTCAGTTGGCGTTGTGCTACAGCTACGTAAACATGTCCACCATTATTAACGCTCCTGCCAAGTGACAAATGTCTTCGTTGATTATGTCGAAAAGTAACCGTAAGTGTACCAATCTTTTGGTAGTAAAATTATTGTTTTATATGAACTTATCTTTTATTTATAACCTATCGGAGGTTAGAAAACGGCCCTCAAATTATATCTATATAATTTCCAGTTAGCGGGAGCTCTTAAAAGAAACGCGTATAAATTTGACAGCTGTCGTACTATTAGTTTGTGAATTATAGCATTTAAGTGAAGCAACTATTGTTAGTTTGAAATAAGTAAAAAAGGGAATTCGTCTGTTACAAAAGCAATGCTTTTGGCAAAAAATACTATTAAAGCCAGGTCTTGACTTGAAAAACATTATTCGGACTTTGTCCCAGGAAAATCAACCGTTGAGAAGGTTACAGAACCCCGTGCACGATGCACGCGGTGGACATTAAAAAAGTTTCGATAACCGTAAAATGGAGCTAACTGAATTGTTAAGACCATTAAGATGACGATGGAACGTGTTGAACATATCGTGAAAATATATTAACGATTCATTCAAAGCCAAAGCTTTGTTCAAAGTGGCTGCCACCCGAGTTCACAACCGACCAAAGATAACAACGAATATGAACAGTGTTTGGACCTGTTCAATCTCAATAAATCCAAATTTTAGCTTAGATATGTGACAATGGATTAAAATTATTTCACTTATTTCAACCCGGAGTCCAATTGACAGTTAGCCGAGTGAACCGCATAAGTCTGTTGGCGAGGTTGTTATATCAGTATTTGGGATGCGCATGGTATAATATTCATCGACTATCTTAAAAATGGTAAAACACTGAACAACGACTATTAAATTCAAAAGAATTCATCTTGTTAAAGTACAAGAGTCATAAAAACTCTACCTGTGATTTTGAGCGAGCTTACAGATGAATACCAAGGAAAATTTTTATGTGGAACTTTATTCGCTTATTTTTTATTGATAACTTCCTAAAAGATAAATGTCGCACGTCGATTAGTACATATTGAAAGGTATCTTACCTCCTAACTCGTTCTACATTCTCATCTGTTTTAGGTTTCAGCTTAAATGCTTTCACATCTTCTGGATTAACAAATGCCTGCAAACCAAAGAAAAATTTGCATAGAATATTGGATGATCGTAATACATTTGTAGAATTTCTCCTGTTTTTGTGTATTTCCAAACCAGAATAGATAATTTAGTAATCAATAATTTTAATTAAGATGTAAAAGCTCCTTTCAACCAAAAGGTACAATACGGACACGCCTCTAATTATTACATGGTGAGACATGACTCGTAAGTCTGAAGTCGTTAAATATCTGGGAGTTAGTCTAGATTGGAAACTGCTTTGGCACAAACATGTGAAAACGGTCCTACTGATCTTCTACCTTTTGATCTAACCATACAATTCAAAGCTAGAAGGACAGCATATAGATTGAATATCTTCAACGAATTGCAGGCTGAAGCAACGCTTATGTAAAAATCTAGAAAAAGCTTGCGGGTTAATGTCCAATAATATCACTGACATGGAACAGTGAACAGGTAACTCTAGGCATACAATACTAACTGTTACTAACTTTTAAACCAAAGTAATCGATATGTTGGAATGTAGACGCCTTAGAAACACAGTGATCTCAATCTGCTCAGATAGCAGAGCTACCATTCAAACTATAACAGCTGGAAAGGTATCTCTAGGCTTGTGCAGGAGTGTAAAAAAGTCCTACAAGAGCTGTTGAATGATGGCTGTAAAGTCCAGCTCGGTTCGGTGCCTGGTCACAAGGCTGACTCGAATGTTTCTATACCATCTTACAGTACTCTGCATACAAAGTTGACTTTGCAGAGATAGATGGTATGAGACAACCTAAGGCACACGTGAATGATCACGGATACAGTCAACTAAGACGCAATCTCTATACTGTAGACATCACAAGCCAGTTTACTTAGTGACATTAAAAGGTTCGAGCGAAGATGCCAACTTCATTTTTCAAAGGACATAGACATTGTGTAATTTTAAGTGTGTCTCGATGGGTCTATTAGTAGGTCTATATGCGCAATGTTTCCTGACCTCCTACAATCGAACTATATAAAATATAAACCTGGTAGCCTTTTATATCATTTGGTAAAATGATTGAAAAATTACTTTTAATTACATCAAAGTATAGGTCGATCCAAAATATTATTTCTTAATTTTTCAGGAAACGAAACTAATGAATCGCGTACTATGTGTACCAATAACTACTTCAAAATTCAACAAGACAGTAATATTTCTAAAGATATTACTTATTTCGTCGATTTCAATAACAATTTTTTCAAAACTAAGAATTGTGCACGAATATTTGAGGTCCACCATACCAAGGTAAAAAAGGTAAAGTTAGTTCCAATATTTTTCATCTCGACTTTAAATAAATAAACATTTAGTGGTAACCTGTAATAATCCATGGATAGGTAATTGGTAATCCAAACAACTATAGCTAAAACGTTTTGAATTTATTGGCTAGTAGAAGGAGACAGACAGTGGTAAACCGATGCTCTTTCTCTCTCGTCCAATAGTGTAATTTCACTTACAAGCCAATCTATATTTGATATTTTCTCTATGGGCAAGCGTCTTCCATAGACGAGCGTTTTCTTTCCTGATAAAGTTCATGGATACCTCATTTATTATCATGATTTGAACATTTTTAAATCTGATTTGGTCATAAGATAGTTTTACAAAATTTTTCCTATATTTATGGAACGTGCCAAAAACCACTACAAAATCTAACCCCGTGAGAAAATCGTATCTAATTTTAGAGAAAAAATATACTAATTGGTTCATTAGTAGAGTCGAGAAAAGTAATTTTCCTACACTTGACATGAAATAAAGTCTGAGTGTTTGAAATGGACATTTTAGGGAAAATGTTTCCTAGACTGAGTCAAGCAAAGTCAGTCACAAATTAGGAAATCTTGGAATATCTACCGTTTAAAGCTAAACTCGCAACGTTAGGATTATCTGTTTGATTATCGTTGTTCATGGCTTTTAAGGTAATAAAAGAGATATAGTTTATTAAACAACTACAAAAACATAAATTACAAAATATCATCAAACATTCACATTCTACATTCTCACCTAGATTTTTTGTTTGAAGATTGTTCGCTTTCAAATCGTCACCTGCGTGGAATATTGAGGTCACAAGGGAAGCAGTGAAAAACCGATCTAGTAACAATATTCACCGATTATCGGACCCCATTGAACCTTCTAAAGATACTATATGCCACTTAAAATCATTAAGTAAGATCTATAAGGTTTCAAATAGTGCCATGATTAACCATGATTTAAGTGAAACGTCGAGTGTGTGTGAATATGCGTGAACAGGTAATTGCGTTGCCGAATAATGATCGTTTTATTAGACGCATTGTTACTTGCTATAAAAAATGAATTTATCTTAACAAACTGAACATAAAAAATCAGTATTGAACCCCTACCACATCCAGCATTTATTGTAGAGCTTGTACCGTCAGATTACTATATCTTTGATTGATTTGATTCCAAGGGGACGACAATTTTTTGTATTTAAGAACTTGCTGAACATTGTATTAAAACTATAGAATATGATGGGCTATACTTCGAATATTAAAGATTTCTTTTTGTGTGGTTATTTAATAAACAAAGCGAACATTGAAAACATACATTATTTATCAGACACTATCTATATTCAGATAAATAGGCTATACGCCATTTCCAAAGTTCATGCAACGCGATCTTTGTTACTAACCTGCTCGTGGAGATGGAATGGGGGAACCGATCGAGACTCGAGTCGCTCGAGACAATTTCTCATTGCGTACTTTCACACTCGAGCCCAAAGTTGCATTGGTAGTTTTCTCGAAAACTATTTAAAATAAACTAAAGATAGTTCTCAATTAAAGACTACTCGACGTGAGCAATCCATTTTTGTGAAATAAAACTATGTCATCCCCAGTCGTAAATGGCACGAGGTCGGAGTGTTTGCATCTTATTCTACATCTTCTACAAGATGATAAAATTGTGATAAATCTTAATTTGAAAATTAAATGGACTAAAATTATTAGTCCGGAGAGTTATATTAACAATATAATCTTTATCTGGACTATTCCTATAGCCCAAGTTTGTTTTTTAACAATAGGTGAATTGTTTATTTTCGTCAATTGTGCCTATTCGGTATAAGATCCAGAGTCTTTTCTGAAACGTATAAAATTTTTGGCATCGCCTTCTGTTAAAGTCACGAGCCGCTAATGAATAAAACTATTCATTTGATTGTATTGGATAAAATCAATTCATAAATCACTTACCCCATATTTAATTCTTTGCGAAGAAGTAAAAATCGACATAACCATCATTTTAAGAACTAGAATTGAACAATAAAATAAATAAGAACGAAAAACATCATTTTCTAATGACGCTTGTGCCATGTCGTTAACTATAAAAATTCACAGAGCGGACTTGTACACTGACCGGATTTGTTGCTACAAACATCAATTTGAATGCAATAAATAAAATATCAGATGAAAAATAAGTTCCAACATTGCAGCGAGGTACTTGAACCTTAGCTGCGCGGTTATAGTAAATTTCGATTTCCGTATAGGTTTCGCGCATGTTAACAGGGGTCGCGGGATCTTGCATTTCATTTTTATTGTTCAACTCGGCCAATACCAAATCGAAATCTCATAAATATCTAGTCGAACAATTTGGTGGAATGTTGCATAGACGTAACGTCAGGTGCGTATATTTTTTCCATTTAAAATTTCAGAAGTTTAAGATCGGCATCGTTTGAGCAACATAGACGTGGATTATTTACTTCATATGAGTATTTTATATGACATAAGCGAGGAAGTGCAATTTATCAATAGGCAGCAAAGGCGGATCCAGTGGGGGTCATAGGGGTCATGACTCCCTCCTGAGCTGGTTCCAGGACTTAGATGGACCACTAATTGAAAATAATGATTTTATTTATATATTTTGTCCCCTCACAGATGTTATGTAACTACATACCTTCAATATTTAATTAATTTTATATAATATAATAACTTTGTATGATGGCAGATGTTTGGGAATGAACCGCCTGTCTCCTGAAGTACTTAATTTTGTTTCAGCTAAGGGTTTTCATGCCAAAAAGTGAATATAGTGATGAAGACATTGAAGCTGTGAAACAACTAGCTACCGACTATACATTATTACTAGACAACACACCAGTTTCTGTCATTGTAAATGAATATCCGCTGTGGATAATAAAGTGGCAGGCGTGGCAGCGGAGCCAGGACATACCGCAGCCGATTTCTGATCTTATTTTAAATTGTGACATCGATATGTATCCTAATATAAGAAAATTTTTATGTATTATGGCTACACTACCTGTCAGTGCAGCGACAGCAGAAAGGTGTTTCTCTACGTTGCACAGAATTAAATCGTAGCTAAGGTCTTCAATGGTTGAAGATCGCCTAACCGGACTGGCACTTCTCCATGTTCATAAAATCGTACCCATTGACGTAAATAACGCAATAACGCGTTTAGGGAGAAGACTTAAAAAAAAATTGATTTTTTCAGGTGTTCAATAAAGAATAAATATTTTCATGTACAGTACTTACATTAATAAAATACCTACTTTTTAGTTGTATCCATTGTTATCAAAATTAAATTATAAGTTCTTGACTTGACCACCACTATGTGACTCCCTCCTGACGCCAAAGCTGGATCCGCCCTTGATACGCAGTTGAATAATTGGATGAAGTTATTAATGATTATTTATCAAAACAAAATACTTAGGTTCAAATAACACATCTAATACGAGGCTTGCTACTTAAGTTTTGAGATAGACAAATAAAAACATTTTTTCCATTCTGATTGAAAAAGGGTATGATTTACTAATACCTTTGAATAAATCTTCTTGCTCGGGAATTAGGACAGAATGGTTCAATAAATGCATAGAATATTTAGTATTTTTGTGATGAATTTTTCATGTTAAATCCTCATCAGTCTTCTAAAATTTAAGCGAGATTTACTACAGGTGTTTCTCCTCCAATTGTGTACTTCCTTTCTTCACAAAATGCCCAAAATTTTCGGAAATAATTCAAACTCTAGGGAGATTATAAGTGAAAATTCACTGAAAAAGTGTGGTAGACTAATTCATCTTCTAATTCTTTAATATGTGGCAAATTTTTTTTGTTGGCTTGCTTTGTGATAATTCTTCATTTCAGATGTTGGTAAATTTATAAAATGTAGATTATATTGATTATAGAGACAAGATACTTCTCTAGGGAGATTATAAGTAAAAATTCTCTGAGAAAGTATGCTAGACTAATTCATCTTCTAATTCTTTAATAAATTTTTGCTCGATTGCTTTGTGATATTTCTTCATTTCAGATATCGGTAAATTTCTAAAATGCAGATTATATTGATTATGGAGACAAGATACGCTACTGATCCGTCGTTAGTTTGGTATAAACAAGGGCAAGTCATTTTTTGCTTACCGGTACCATTGTTTCATAATACAAATATTGAATAATGCCATTATATGGTTCGTTCAAGGCAAATGTAAAGAGTTTTCTCGAATTCATAAGGGTACAATAGTGGAGGAAGCCGAAAATAAAAGATTTGTTTATAAATTGTTTTGATAAACTTTTGTAAAATATTTGCATACCTAGTGCTAGACGGGGAGCTGGCTACAAAAAACAGGGTCGATAAGGTGCGCGCCATTTTAGCTTGTAAACTGGCGGCCCAACTTAATACATCACCAAACGCCACTTCTTAAGGCCAGCACAGGTCGGATATGAAAATGCCGGCCGGTTTTCCCGAAAAAAAAAAATAGGCTGAAAAACCTCATAACGCGCGCGAGTGAAACCTTTTGTAACGTGGGGTTTAAACCTCAAATAAGAGCGGTGTAATAGGGCAAGAAGTTTTGCAGGTCGGAAAATCCTAGTAAGAAGTGATCGAAAGTGCCGGAAAACTCGTCTGAAAAACCTCATAATTGGCGCAGTAAAACTTTACATTTCAAATATACACTGATTATCTTCAATTTTTTTCGGAGGGTTTCCGGCAGGCTAAACTTCTTGCGATACCACACCGCTCTTAGTTGAGACCCCAAAAACTTAATAAAAAAAGTTTCGCGCGCGCACGTTATGAGGTTTTTCAGAAGAGTTTTCCGGCACTTTCTATCACTTCTTACTAGGATTTTCCGACCTGCAAAACTTCTTGCCCTATTACACCGCTCTTATTTGAGGTTTAAACCCCACGTTACAAAAGGTTTCACTCGCGCCCGTTATGAGGTTTTTCAGCCTATTTTTTTTTTCGGGAAAACCGGCCGGCATTTTCATATCCGACCTGTGCTGGCCTTAAGAAGTGGCGTTTGGTGATGTATTAAGTTGGGCCGCCAGTTTACAAGCTAAAATGGCGCGCACCTTATCGACCCTGTTTTTTGTAGCCAGCTCTGGGACTATACCTCATTCATTATTACATAACAGAGTGATTTGTAGTTTTATATTGTAAATTATACAGAAATAACTGAAGTTAAAAATTTTACTTTTGAAAATTTATTTTTAAAAACTTAAAAACATAATTTACAAACGAATGAACTTAATTAATTTCACTATTGAATTAACTAATATTCATTATTTTGATGTTTACAATATTCATATTGATACTAATAAAATGCTGACAGTTGTTTTAAGTAATTTGATCTTTTTTCGTTTTTTTTTTGTTGGTACCTTGAAATTAGAATATAATTTATATTGGCTGATTTCCATTTACACCAAAACTCAAGTCAGTTCAATTCAAGTCTTTTCAGTCTCACAAGTGAGACCTAACTGAGTTTTTACCCACAATCTGCGCAAGCTTGAGACCGTGTCTTTTAGTAAGTTTTGCGAAATCAGATTGAATGTGGGGTTGAGAACATTACGTTATCATTTTTTGTTATCAAAATAAGCAAATATGTACGCAATACTAAAGTAATGAAAACAGTCATTGATGTAAATCTTATTGAGAATATTAACTCACATTATGTGTTCCTTTTATTCATTGAGCACTGACGTCATTATTTGGTTATAAAATATTTGAAATATCATTTGAATGTAAATGGAAAGCAGCAAGTTAGTTACATGGAGAAAATTCCAGAAGATTATTTAAATAAAACGCAATAGGATTAAATATCATAAACACTTTGTCAGCAATTATTTTATTATAAATACGAACGATTGTAAACAACTTTTTAATGAATATATGTATCGTTCTTGAATACATATATAGTTCATTCAATAAATTATAGTTAATTCGCTTGTGAAGTTAATTGTAATTTTAAGTTAAATAAATTTTTAAAAACATATTTTCGACCATGGAAAATATAATTAGCAGTTTGTTTTTTGAACTAAATTAGTAGTTTGAAGAGGGGGATAAATTTTTTATTATCATATTCACATATTTACAATCTACCTCACATGTGGGTATTGAGTAAAATAGTCGGCTGTATTTGACTTGAAAGGGAAGCATTCATTAATGCTACTCCTTATATTTTATTTTTCAATGTTGTAGTAGGTCTTGTGTTCTACGTAGTCTTCTCGTGCGTGGACCGTTAGTGGATAGTTCTTCTATTAGTTCGTTGTCATGGTTTGCCATATGTTGATTGTATGTTACGGCCATACGCCGAATCTCATTTTTGACGTCGAAAATGTTGAAATCAATGTGGAGGGTACTTGATTACTGACATACCACGGAGGATCCGCCGGGTTTCTTACTGTTTTGGATTGAAACCTTTGTATTATGTTGACCGCAGTTGGTTAAGAGTATAATACATAAATTAAAGTTATAACGTGATGATAAGCGATTATACACTTGCCGCCGTGGTTTAATCACTTTGGTTTTTTGGTAGATCCAACAATATGTTGCGATAGTAATCACCTTTTAAAGTATCTTAAAAATTCAGACGTCGTCTCAAAATCGGATGGCCTTTATATTAGGAACTATTATAGCTCTCATCATTTGAATACCAAATGGAAATATTAAAAAATTGTACAGAATAAGGTTGCCAAGGTTATATGTTTGATTCGCTTTGTTTGTCCAGCATTTTATTTTAGTTGCATCAGTTTACATTCCACAGTATCATTGTAACACCAACGATTGTGATCCTGTGACGAATAAAAAAGGTAACCAAAATTTCTTGTCACTTCTCATGGTCTATCCCCAATCAGCTAATTGACCCTAGGCCTATAGGCTCAAGCAGCTCTTTCTCAATTATCATGGATGTCATTTACTAACAAGAATATATATTTGAAATTGCTTTATTACCAAAAGTTTAAAAAAAGCAACTTGATTTGTAAAAGTAATGAAAAACACAGGGAGTTGCTGCATGCCTCGTGCTGACTTCATCCGGAACTGGTAATACAGGTATGTACACTTTGTAGAGTGAATTAATTTTAAAATTATCACGTCAAGGCCTAACAAAGTCTTAGTAATTCAATATTTAGTTAAAAAAATATAGTTGTTTATTATTTTTAACAATGTAGTACAATAATCTAAATATTAATCAATTTTATCTAAAGCAACTTTATAAAAAATCTCTTTCTAATCTACAAAAAAATGCGTGTTTAGATTCTTTCACATCACTTCTCAAATATTTATCATAGAAATTCAATACTACATTTTCTACTTTGAATCCAAATTTTTGATATAACAACAAAGCTGGATTGTCCATTGCTACATGAAGGGTGATGTCCTTGTGTAAACTAGTCTGAAATAAAACAAATCAATATATTATTCAATATTATACCATATAGAAAAATACACAATTGATAAATATAGTTAAAAATATATATAACAAAAAAAGATAATATGGTATCAGTTAGCGGGAAGACAAGTAATTTTGTACTAATATTCGCTAACACAAAAGAAGAATTACAAAATAGAATACAGAAGTGGAATAATGAATTGGATAAATATAATGAAATAATGAAAATATCAAACAAACCAGAAGAAATAACTGTGCAAATACAAGAACTGGAGAAAAAGAGCGTTAACAAGTTAAACTATCTAAGGACAATCAAGACCAGATGGAAGAATTGACGAAGAGGTAGCCAATAGACAATGTCTACACATCTAGTCCTTTACATGGATCTGAATCCTTCTGTGGTATCAGCTACAGAACAAGGGAAAAAGCAATGGAAAAGAAGCTAGATAGGAGCAAAACCAATTATTGGAACAACCTACAAGGACTGAGACAGGCAAAGACTCTTCTGGGAAACTATAACCAGAGTAGATTTGCTGAACATATCAACCTATGTAAGAACAATCTACGGATACTAACAGGAGTTCTATCGGGGCACTATCGTACCGTCGTATCAACAAACACCTGAAGACGCTAGACATAGCAGGTTCTGTTGCACAGACGACGAAACCTCTATCCAAACTCTCTCGAAGTGTGAAACACTAAGAAACTCCAGAGCACTACACCTGAGAGCGTAAGGAATAGAAGACGAAGATCTCTGGCAATTAAGGCCATCCCACATTCTAGACTTTGTAAAAGGAGTGGGATTGATGGATCAGCTGTAAACACCGGGTTCTCCAGTATCACAGCAGGAAAGGAGAACGCGATAGATCCTTTGGGTCGCGGTGTATACGAGACCCCAAATCCATATATACATACACAGTCCTTTACAGAGTATTCTTAAAAAAAAAGAGATAACAAAACGTACAAAAACGAGAAATTACGAATTACTACCAATGCTGAATTAAGGTTAAAGAATCCTGGGTGCTAACCAACAAATTGAAGCCAAAAATAACAAGTGAAATGAAGGTATTGAGAAAATTAGAAGGGATGAAGAGACTCAATAAAATAAAGAACATAATTGAACGTAGTAAGAGCAGTGCAAAAAATCAAATAACAACAGTTGAGATGTTTTGGACAATAATGAGAATGAAGGAGAACAGAACAGTTACGGTGTTGTAGGAAACCCAAACAAACACAAAAGAGAAGAGGTAGACTCAGAAGGAAATGGTATGGAGAAACAGCAAAAAACCTGTAAAAAGGTAGACTTAACTGAAGACAAGCTAAATGGGAAGCAAAATTATTAAAAAAGAATTAAATGGAGAAGAAATATCACCTCGACACCTATGGTGAAAGAGGTTGTGGATAAGAAAGTTTAACTTCCTGTCCCGATACATACCCAGATATTTGACTACGTCACCTCGTGTTGTTATATGTTGTGATTTGTTCTCATTTATTTGTATTCACCATATTGTATTTTGATCGGGATATTTTACAAGGTTGGAGAGACTATTTTGGAGTTTTTGTCAGATGCAAGGATTGCCATGTGATCGGCGAATGTGGCCGTGGTAATGTTTGTGTCTGTTGGCACGTCAGGAACCATTCCACAACTCTTAAAACATCAGTTGAATTATTGAGTGTTACTTGTTGAATCCAGATTAGTTTGTATCAAATTCTCGAAAACCTTGGAGACCACTGAGAGAAGACTAATAGGACTTTACGCTTTTAGGTTCTTTTCTTGACTTTAAAATCATTGTTATTTGTGCTAGCTACAAATTTGAGGGAAGATTATGTTCAATGTAGCATTAAACAGCTGCGTCAGGAATTAGGAATATAAGCTACAGCTTTGGGACTGTGCCAGATCATTCAACAAAGCGTCCAACCAAGTTCTCTGCACTTTCTAGAAAGCTTAATACTATACAAATCTGCAAATTTGCACAAGGACCTCAATGTACTAACAACCACAAAGAGAGACTACGTAATCAAGTTAACATCGAGATGATCCAGCTACCAGATCAACATGATATAAAAAAATTGAAAACATTTAGACTTGGTGTGAATATTAAAAGAAAAGAAGAATGATTAATGTATTAAGAAATAATCCAATGGATTATAACTTAGTTTTAAGAATCATTCATTCTTATGGTCCTTTAGCGAACTCCAACTTTCCCTCTTCACTCGTTCCGAGATTTTATTCAAAGACAAATTACATTCCGTGTAATAGTGTGAATTAGTGTAGTGGTTGTACTCAATGTGTTTAGTGTCAAATGAGTATATTTCCTACATACATTGTATTCTTACTTGTATAAGATGATAGATCATAAATGCCGCAATGCCACAATTTCTCCAATGAGGTCTCGTGAACAAGAATGACATATAACTTTCTGTATGTTTAACATCAGGTACTAGAAAAGCAAATCCTATAATCAGCTTTTTATATAATGCCACACAACTGAACTCGGGATATTGTAGAGCTTCTGTCACTAAAATGGAAATATGTATGGATTAGATAAACACTCATGTTACCCTAAAGCCTCTTGCTATAGACGCTTCATAGTATACTGTTATAAAGCCTTAGTTGAATAAATTGCTAAATAATTATTTTTTGTAATCTCCGTTTAAGCTCGTTTTTTACTTATATTGCATTTGAGCCTTTTAAGTTGTTTAGTTTATAACCTCGATCTAGAATCTCTTCGAATCTGAATACTTGTAATTTAAAATATTCACATTTTCCACTCCGTGAATTTTAGTTAACAGATATGTTAAGTAAGTGAGTTTAGACAGAAGATTTTAAAGAAAATAATAAAAAAACTAGTTTGTCAATAAAGGAATTAGACATATTCACCACAAGAAGCAATAATCACACACAAAAAACTTCATAAAAATCAACATCAGAAACTAAACTAAGAAAAGATCATGTAACTGTAATAAACCAAAGGAACCGTAAGTTCAAACCCAACCTAACCTAATCAAATAGAAGACTGAAATGTGATAAATTAGATGAACAATACGGTATCATGCTTTGAAATTAATGATAGATAACTTGAAAATAAATTTCAGCAATTACTTTTTCTGTTTATTATAGCAGCTAAGACTTTTGAGTTTTTGTTTGCCCTATATCAATTTAAATCATTTTCTTATACATTATACCTTATCAAGAAAAGCCCGCAAATGTTCCACAAACCAACAAAGCTTTTATTGTTGTCATCTTAAGTCATCTTTAGCTGAAAATTGACCGCCTACTAAATTTTTCATTCCTTCTAACTCTCGTTTTCTAAACATTCCGCTTTATCATGTGTTAATTTATTGTTCTGTTATATAAACAATATTTTTCATAATTTTATCTCACATTTCTCTATATCCTAAATTGAAACTATTAGCAATCTCCTTGATCTCTCCTGGTAATTAGCCTGAGCCTTGCTAGATACCAGTTTTTGTGTCTTCAATATCTGATTGTGTAAATAATGCATTTACAATTATCTACATACATGATCCGAATAATCGATGATTTCTTAACATGCAAGCGCCTCTCACTTAATTTTATAAATCACTTTGGGTTTTTTTATTAAGACCTACAGTGGGCATTTTTCCTTTTTAACCATAATAATCATTAAACCAGCATCGGTTATTGTATTTAAGTACCTTGTTGGTGTAAAATTGAATGACGTTTGTTCATTAGTACTTTTTATTAATAAATTTAAACTTAACAAAATACTACTTGGTACGAACCCCGTAACTAGCGTCCTCTATGAGAGTCACATATAAAAACAAATTCGTATGATGTATCAGCTCCCAAAACATATTCGGTTTCGGCATAGTCGTGAAAAATTTTTTACTAAGCAAATCTCAATTATTTTTCAGTTTTCTACCCATTATAAACCGGTGCCACCTTTTTTCTTAAACACCCTGTGTATATTTAAGATTTATTCGGATGAATAATATTTCATGATGATTATTAAATTTGTCTGGAGTGTTTCATAAATAATGGTCCAAATTCCAACTATATGTTCAGAAAGTAAAAAGATATTTTCATTTACAAGAATAGGTTGAAAGTCGCTCTTCTGTAGGATATAGGATGTTGAATAAATAGATAGATTTTTGTAAATAAAACAGCTGGGCGTGTAAATTATAACATCACTCGAAAAAAAAAAAACTTTTTTTACCAAAAATCGATTTTATTTATGTAGAAGTATTTGTCTTTTGCCTCAAAATAAGCTTTAGTTTCAGCTATCGCTTCTTCATTAAAGGTAAGTTTCTTACTGGTGAGCATTTTTTGAGATCAGCGAATAGCCCGTAGTCACTAGGGGCCATAACTGGACTATACAGTGGATGGGGAAGCAATTTGTGCAAGTGTAATTTGTTCAATTTAAATATTGTTGCCATCGACTTGTGCATTGTCTTGGTGAAACAGTTGTTTTTTTCCTTCGACAAATTTCTCATGGTCAAATGTTCATGCATAATTGTAAACACACTCCCTTTTGATATCTTTACAACCTCAGCTATCTCATGCAATTTCACTTTACGATTAGATATAATCAATTTGCTGATTTTTTGATGTTTTCTAGAGTTCTCAATTGGACGACCAGAACGTTCACCATCACGTTTGAATTCAGCTAACCAATAACAAATGGTTCTTTCTCGATGGAGCAGAGTCCGGATAACACTTTTGAAGCCATTGCTGAGCTTGTATACTATTTTTTTCCATCAAGAGGCAATGATAAATTAACACGAAATTGTTTTGAATCCATTGTTTTGAAAATAACAAAAGTAGCTCACTTAAATGGCTGTCACTTTTTTCTGACTTATCGAAATGTAATGAAATTTTACACATAGCCTTTTAAAATTTGGTACTTCATAAACGTGATATAGATTTGACAATGGTAGCGCCATCTGTCTGTCAGTAACACGACTTATTGAATAATGTTATAATGAATGACCAAAAAATTTGTAATTGATTTTATCTAATTCATATGGTGCATGTAGTGACATATATAAGTTTACTCGAATCCTTACACATATTCTAGTTTGCCTATACAGAAATTAGCCCATACTCAATTTTTACGTAATTATTTCAAAAATTAAATGATCCAGTAATAATAATATATTTCATATTACACTTTACTTCATTACGATAGGCAATAAAAGTTTTAAATAATTTTCGAACAGTATAGTGTCCAACTAGTGAATAAAATAGCCTCACAGCATAGCTTCTACTGAAGGTCATTAGAGACAACTAAGACTTCGGTCCTTCTACGCCCAAAAAACGGTTATGGCGGTGCAAGTGTTAAAAGGTGCATCAAAGGCGGTAAAATCAACAACCATGCGTCTACAAAATAGCATTAGTGAGCAGGCTGTCAGGGAGCACTATTGTATTGAAGATACACCCGATATTAAACTGCTAAGATGATAAATAGTGATATATATTACACGAATTAAACCACAAAAGGCAAGCTAGCTGGAGCAGGAGTATACTAGCATCACAAGGTTGAAGAACACATCCTTCCACTAGGAAGTTATGCTTTTATTATGCAAGCCGAGCTAGTGATCATACTCACTAGTGTGGCTCAACATTTTACTAAAAATAGCAACCACATCTGCGTAAACACAGCAGTGGCACTAATGACATTTCAAAGCATTACCACCAATTTTGGAATGCTACAATGAGCTGATTAGCGAGGACAATAGAGCTGTTCTGTATTCCTGCATATGAAGACTCAGAGGTAATGAAATTACTGATGAGCTGACCAAGTTTGAAATCGCGCAACCGTTGATCTGTTGTAAGAATACCTTACTCATAGCTTGAGCTGTAAAAAAGGGAGAAAATTTAAGACAAAGCCTTTTCATTGGGTGGCGGAAAAACTACAACCAAGCAGAATCCTCTGCAATTTGATTTGACGTAGTGGAAGAGTCTTCTTCTAAAATCAGCGACGCCCAGAGATTTTTTCAATCTTTGAAAGCCTCCATGGGCTAGCACGCCAAAGGGGACTGAAGAAGGGATTACCCATACATTATGAAAAAATAATTCAATTAACATGAAAATAAAGAGAGAAAAAGCTTTAGATTACTTACGGTCGATTCCAGGCCAAAAAAATTGATTACAAAGACTATTTATAGCTGGAATATGTTCGGGCTGAACATAAGCGTAGTCAATAGGACCACGAGGTGGTAAAACGTATTCTTTGTTATGTTTATTTGCTGCTATTTGAATTTCCGCCATTAACTTCAACCACGCGGGAAATGTTTCTGCGTCCGAGTCTGTATATATGTACGGCTTTAGATAAATACCACTGTAAGGAGATAAAATCAGTTCTTCTCTTACAACTCCTGTAAGTTTGGTTTGGAGAGAGACTCTTTTTATACTTGAATGATCTACGAAGAACATGAATATTTTTGAATGTTTAAGCTCAGAACTAGCTAGATACGAAGTTACTGCTATTCAAGACTAAAAGCATGCATGGTTATCATAGGAACATATTTTTGTGTTAAAACAAAGCATACTGGATGGTACTGACTGATGGATCACAACATTGATCCACCTATATTATATGTATAAGAACAATAATAATAATAATAATAATAATAATAATAAAATAATAATAATAATAATGATAATAAAGATTATGGATTAGTAGAAGGTAATAGAAAAAAAATTTATTTATAAAAATATGTGGGCATAATGGAAGAAGTAAATGCTTTGAAAAATGAAGAGGAATTTTGTATGTTTCAGCCTGTTTTGGACGACGAAGTTATAAGATTTTTAGTTGAGCAAACTTATGAAGAATGGTCGACGAAACTATTAGCCTTTTTGGGTATCTTGATATGGATAGACTGGGATAAAAAGCTAAAATATATATATTGGTCAAAAGCAGGGACTTATGTCCTAAAACATTTTCTCTCTCTAAATTCCAATTAACTCACTCCTTAATGAAGTGTTGTAATGACAAAATGGATCCAACAATTTCAAATTTTCTTTTGGCAGTTTCTCTTCGACAATTGAATCTGAATTAGGAGAATTGCTGGTATCTTGCAAATCCAAAGTAAAACGGGTAACATCGTCCATCAATGGAGAAGATGAGGTAGCAAGTTTCATTAATCTGAAATAATAGTTTTACTATAACTCAAAATTTTTTAAAAAAATTGAGAAATAATTGCAGAATCTGATATATTTGGAATGTCATTAATTATAATATACTCACTTTCTCGAGGACTGCCCAAGAGATTTTAGAATTTTTCTTTTATTCTGTTGTTTTAATTTTACCTCCTACAAACAAAGATATTAATTACAATACAACAGAGAAAAATAATTCAAAATAACCCAAATTTTGACAAAACTAATTCTTATATATCATAAGTACAAAAAAATTGCAAACAAATTATGTAAAACAAAGAAAATGAGATAGATAAAATAACATAACTGACAAAATAGATTAGAAAGAATGGATAATATACTTTTGACAGCCTTTATAAAAAAAGATAATATAGTGAAAAATAACAGGATCAAAGAAGACCAACTAGACAATCTAGAAATGAAACCAAATTTCAAAGAAGTAAAAGAATTAAAAGTGACAAAAGATTATCCAAATCTTCTCACGTTACCATTGGAGAGCTGACTAAAATACTCTTCTCAAAATATACAGAGCCCTAATTCGCTTAAAATTAGATTATGGCTGTCACACACACACACACACACACACACACACACATATATATATATATATATATATCACACACATATATATATATATATATATATATATATATATATATATATATATATATATATATATGTGTCTCTAAATCTGACCCTTTTTAAACTTGGTGCATAATACAGCTTTACGTCTTTGTCTAGGTGCTTTTCGATCTGACCCTATAAAAAACCTTAACTCTAAAGCTAATGAGCCTCCAGTTTGGATCAGACGACAGCATTATCTCACCTCTTCAGTCCTGTCTACCCTCTATTCATAACCACCACCAGAAATTTATTCCAGCCATCAACCATTTTACTAATAAAGTCCATCTCATTTATTTTATCGTAGCTTCTCGAGGGCACAGGCTTCTCACAAACAATCCCTTTTCCTATTCCTACTTCCCCACCATGGACCATTCACCTCCCTAAATTCAATACATCCCTTACGAGATACGACAAACACTCAACACAAAAACAAGAAATCGAAAATGCTTTCAAAGAAATAACAACTATGATGCTTCCAAGAGTGAAACAGGAATAGGCTGCACAGTTACAAAGTTACAATTTCCAATCAAATCATCTTTAACTCAACCAACTTGCAACATTCGTACAGGTGAACTATTTAGCTTTCTACAAGCCATAAATTTCATCACCTCTTCTTATAAGTAGATTGCAATATGTACAGACTCACTCGCTTTAATTTCATCTATTAAAAATAAATTTACCGATTACCCTATTGTCCAATCTATACATGACTCTTGCCAATTTTTCACATCCCAAAAAATAACAGTTACTATCATCTGGTTACATTCCCACATTGGAATCGTAGGTAACAAATTAGCAGACCAACAAGCAAAAAGTGCTTTAACTCGTACTATTACCCAAAACATAAGGACTTAAAATCCCACTTTAAAAGAAAAATCAGAATAATGTGACAGCAAAACTTGAACACTTCCTTACACTCTATAAATTACCCTCGACCAAGTAAGTTTGCAGTCCTCTCTTTTGCAGACAAGACTTAATTGGAGGGTAAAAAGGATAAGAATCGGTCAATCAAGACTCACCCATAGTTATCTAATGTCTTCCACCATCAGACCCATTTGCACCAAATGTAGTTCCAATTTGACGATAAAACACATATTGACTGAATGCCACAAAGTTTGCAGTTCAAGTTTAAGACCAATTACAAAGACATACTGAATGACTTGGATCAAATCTTTTTCGTGCTTCAATTTCTAAGGGATGTGAATGTTTACCATAGAATATAGAACAATTATATATGGATAATGTGTTAATTGCACCTATGTAAGTGGCCATAGTAGTCGATCACTTTAAAAATGAATAAAAAAGTGACACTTGTACCAGAACAATTTTATTGACTGTTAAAAAGCATAACGTGCATTTATGGTTGCATACAAGTAGTTCTCTCAGATAATATATAATACTGCTGTTTTTTTAGTAACTTTTAAGTTTTGAATGTTCGATCAGTCGTTGTCAAGTGACAGAAAATAATAATTTTTGTACGTTTTCTTTGGATAAACTTGATTATTAGAAGTCATTTATCATAATGAGAGATCTGAATGCCCAGAACCAAAGCTGGGGATCAGGAACTACGAATACGAAAAGTATACACTTAATGGATGTGATTAAAGAGCAAAACCTAGTATACCTGAATACGGGAGAAGCTACACGGTTGTCACAACCAGGTCAAAGGTGTCACGGACATAAAACTGGTGACTCCAGAAATTTTTTTTTTTTCGAATAATTTAAATACTGACGTTTTGCCCCTTTTCTATATTGTTCACAAACTGAGACATTTTTTCGAGCTACAAAATAGCACAAATAACCTAAATGCTAGACGCTTACAATAAGTACGTATATTTACTTGAACTGAGCCTCAAGCACTAAAAGAAACAAGCATATGAACTAGACCTACAGACAATAGAATAGCCAGATGTTTTTCAAGACCACGTGGATAGAGGGGATTCAGCGAGGGACTGACTATCTTTAGAAAAAGATGTTTTCAGAATAGTATAATATATATATAAAAGAGACACAAAAAGGATTTTATACTTGTCTTAAGTGCCTGATATGTATAATGTGACTCTTAGAATCTCAGGAATGATAACTCTTAGGAAAAAAATCATAGAAACCATTTTTTAGAGAATTTTAAGATCTACAACTTTGTTTTTTTTTATGAAACTTATAGTTTTTGAGTAAAATTTTTAATTTTTAATTTTTAAACCCCATCACTCCACCAATATTTGGCTTTGGAATTTCTGTTATTTGACTACTATTTTATGTCTAAATTGACCGGACTATTCAAAAAATGTCTCAATAATATGTAAAAGTAACAAAACAATGTTAAATCTTATGTAAAAAATGGAAATTCACTATTAGGTACCTTTTGAGTATCTTCTAATGCTAGATCCGTTAGTTCAACATCTTCTTGCTTCAGTTCTTGTTTCGATTGAAGTAAATTATTGATATTGAAATTTTGGAGCAGTTCCGATTCAGTTACTATACTACACAATAGATTATAAAACAATTCTGCTTCTGGAATGGGTGTTTTTTTCTGGTTTTTTATATTCTGCTTCTCTGTAACCATGGTGGAATCTGAAAGAAAATATTTCTTAATACGCATTTCATAAGAAATCATAGTGAGTGTTTACTAAAATTCCCTCTTAATGACACAAAATAAGTGATTATTATAGTACATTTTACATTGCTTAGCATGTACCTGCAATAGAGCCTATAATTACATTGGACAAACAGTTTTTGATTATATGTAATACAAATACAGAGTGTTCCTAAATTCGACTTCCAGCACTCTAGAGGAAATTCCTTGGGACAAATTAAGCCTATCAGAATAGGGAACTTATGTCCACAAATGGATCCTTTCCAAGATACATGATGTTTTAAATAAATTATTTTTTGTCAATAAATTTCAAATGGTGTGATCAATTGTTATTGAAACTTTTTGAAATTTGTTAGATTGATAAACTATCTCTTCTAACATGAATAGATAATTTCTAGTCTTTTCCAGAGGCGTACAGCAGGGGTAAAATGGTCTTGGTTACTCTCCAACCTGTTAAAGCTTCTTGCTAGCTGCCCTCACAATCCTCTTTCACTTTTTTCTATCCTACATGACTTGTCTCCAGTTCCTCACTCCCACCGCTGCAATATCCTGCATTACTTGTTGTTCCCAACGTGCTTTACGTCGACATCTTGGACGTTCTATGGCTGGCTTCCACTCTGTTACCTTTCTTGGATCTTTATCACCCTCTTTCACATCTTTCTTGTTCTCATGGTACAATAACCTTCTTAGGTATCCTCCATCAGTCTTGACAGGTCCCAGTATCTTCGTTAAGATCTTTTGTAATGAATTACTCCGTTTTGAGTTTTCTCTGTTTCCTCCCCAACCTGTTGAAGCTTCTTGTTCGCTATCCTCACCATCCCTCACTTTTCTCTATCCTACGCGACTTGTCTCCAGCTCCTCACCCCCACCGCTGCAATATTCTGCATTACTTTTTGTTCCCAACGTGCTTTACATCGACCTCTTCAATGTTCTACAGCTGGCTTCCACTCTGTTACCTTCCTTATTAGGGCTTTCGAATCTCTTCTACATTATGTCCAAACCATTTAAGCCTTTGGACCTTTAGCAGCGTCACTATATCACCTCTCGTGGTTCAATAACCTTCCTAGGTATCCTCCGTCGGTCTTGATAGGTCCCAGTATCTTCCTTAAGATCTTTCTCTCCATTATTTAAAGATCCTTCTCGTCCTTCTCTGACAGGCACTTAGTTTCCGCTCAATATGCAATAACTGGACTACTTCCTGTTCTGTACATTTTTAACTTTGTGTTCATGCTCAGCTCTTTATTCCTTAGAAACCTCACATATCTCAAGCGGACAAAACACTATTTTCTTGAATCCAAAGGGACTTATTGTTTTAGCTGAGAGGGGGACAAGTCAGTTTATCAAGCCTTCAAAAATGATGAGGAGTGTCTGACAGTATTAATAAATTGTAGTGTTGCCGAGGGCTTTTTGAGTATATAGCTAATATCCAACATCCCCTTTCCTTTCATACTGTTCATCGATGGATATTCCTCGCACTTATACAAAAAGAACCGAATTATTATGATATCGCTTTTTCCAAACCTCACATCTTATCTAACCAATGAATGTTTTGATCTTTAAAACATTGAAGACAACCTGGAAAGAAAAAGTGTCAACCTGGAAATAAAAACACAACACTATTCAAGTAAAAAGACACCAGCTGTGTGAAGTTTGGAAAACCCTGAAATTGAAAGAGAAAATGTTAGGGCATTATTTTGGCCTCCTTCAAATATACAAAAGACAAATAATAATAAGAGAAAGAAATAATGAATTCTATCAATTGTCTCTTCAGATTCTTGACAAGACTATAATAAGAAGAAAAGAGATGCAAAGGAAAATAAAAAAAATGAGTTTAAAATAAAATTGAAAAGAGGAGAAAATCTCAGACTGAAAATAGCAACTGAAAAAACATAGTCTGCATACTTCTTGCAGTGATGACTCAGATAAGAGCAATGAAGATGTTCTTTACATGGAGTCAGATGATTCCTATAAGCACTTTCAAACAGCTGTCACTAAAAAACAAATATGATTGATGGACGACGCACATATCCAACTTTCATTTAATTTTCTAATGAAATTAAACGAGAAAATGTTTGATGAAGATAAAAACAACAGGTTTCAAAACATAATTCTGGCTAACAATAGAACTCCAATGTAAGGTAATAAAAATTCATGTAAACAAACCATGCCCTAAAAAAACATACCTACGCTCTTTAAAAAGGCTTATTTTGACCTCCCACAAATTTACAAAAGACAAATAACAATAATAGTTAAAAAAATTTCATCAATTGTCTCTTCAGATTCTTGACAGGAGTATAATAAGAAGAAAAAAGTTGCAAAGAAACAGAAAAAATGAGTTTAAAATGAAAATTAAAAGAGAAGAAAAGCTCAGAGTGAAAAAAGCAATTGAATAAAAATAGTCTAATAAAAAATGTATACTTCTTGCAGTGATTACTCAAGTAAGAGCAATGAAAATGATCCTTAAATGGAGTCAGATGATTCTTAAAGGCCTTTTCAAATAGCTGTCATTTGAATTTCCATTTAATCTGCCAATCTCATGTGAATCAAAAAATTCTTTACTATGCTTACATTTTGTGCGGTGATAAAGTGTGGAAGTAGATTTGAAAGGGATGCTGTCAATCCAGCCTCTGCTTCTTTTATTTTAGGGAAACTAGTACATCTAGAGGTATCATTAAACCCTCATTGGCTATAAAACAGGTGAAATTTTCATCCATGCAAAATAAAAAAGATACGGAAGAGGAAAAAAATGTTAAAGATTACAAAACATGATAAACTTTAATGTACAAAATGTAATTATCATAGAGTATATCACATTTGTAGTTCTTAGAACAAGAATCTTCATATAATAATTCTATCTTTGTGAAAGGTTAATGGGAAAGGTGCTTGGTGAAGCCTATTTCTTTTCTGTCCTTAGTGTCAACTCTAATTGGGCAGAATTTAATTAAATGTTGTTTTTATAAAAGAATATGTTCAGGTTTTATTAGAAAAGATTGAAGCTCCATGTACAAGTACATAAAATGTACCAGGAGAATTTCTATGAGGATGTACTCAAGAAATCCAGAAAAATTTATCATCAGACTGTTCCTTTTACTAAGTTAGCTTGTATCAGTATATTATTAAACCACACCATTCCTAGCAAAGCTTTTAGAACTGATGAGAAGAAAATTAAATATTATAAAAGCTCAAATAACTACAGTTTTTGAAATTACTAAGGTTTACTGGAGTTATACATAGTAATTCATTCTCACAGGCAAAGAAAGATACTGCTACCAATAATAAAGTAGCGTTTAAATCTGGATTACCAGGATTTGGGACATATTTGGAATATAAACTCAAAAAGTCACAATACTTTATAATGAAACAATAAATAATTCTTTTAAAAATAAACCTTAGGTAATACAAGGCAACATAAAGCACAATTACACTAAAAAAGTAGCAAAACCTACTGGTCACACATTGTTTGTCAACCTGTAGTATTGATGATGAATATTATCCTGAAGAAGTTAAAAGTGTGAACAGGGGAGATATTAAGATTTTGTGTTAATATCTTTTGTGGGTGGAAAAAAAACTCACTAGTTCACAAATATGTTTGTATCAATCAAGAAAAAGTAAATGATGAAAATAATATCATGGCACCTAACTGTATAGACACTGTTAAAAAATCTTTTGTTGAGAATGAAGATGTGTCATGTGTTAAACCAGATTAAATTGTAGGATCCTCAAGTTTACCTAGATAGTGACCAAGGGTGAAAGAATTTGCTATGTTTTTAAAAAACCTGTGACAGATTTTTTTAAAAATAATTTTTACTCAAGTACCTGCTTAAGTCAGATACTAATAATGATTTTTGATATCTTGTATTAAAATAATGAGAATCATACTATTTTGTTTGCAAACATTTTATTTATTTAAATTTTGTTATTAGTTTAGTAATATTAAGACTGTCTGCCACGGGTACTTGATGATGTCTGACTTTGGTCATACCATGTTTAGTATAGGACCATTTGCACTTTTAAATCAAAAAATTCATACCCAAACAAATAAAACTCTTTACGACTTTTAATTATGTCGATTCACTTAATACTAACCACCTAATAGCTCTGCATTAAATTTGGAAGATATTTTTTTAGAGAAATATCCTCACTAAAGTGTCGGCCACTAGTGCTTTTATTTTAGTTAGTTCTATGATGAAAATATATTCAGAAAACTTACAGACAATTGATATGGCGAATGGAGTAATTTTCGGATACATCAAAGCCCAAAAAGCAGGTTCATTAAATACTGATATCCCTGATAAAAAAATATATCTATTAAAATGTGAGAGTGTTCCCGCTATTGTTCCCATCCATTTTTTCTTTTTTTTGAAATCACTTGGAAACAGAATTTCCCAATTTTTGTCTACAAAAGTAGCTACATGATGTCTCCAATGAAAAAATCCTTTCCTTGCTAATCCTGGACTTTTATGTTGTAAGTGATATAAAACTAATACTATTACTTGAAGCCTAAAACAGTATCATGATTAAAATTCAAAAGCAACAAATGAAATTATAAATAAGTATATAAATAATTAATTACCAGGACAATCTTATTCTTTTGAAAAGTTCACTTTGGTTTTCTGAGCACTCCAAACACGTAAATATAAAAAATATATCCCCATAAAGTCCACCAGGGACTGAACCTCTTTTTAAACATTTTAAATGAACACTCTTTTTACAAATTATACACTCAAGTCCTTCTTCTCCACATAACTCCAATTTATCTATGCAATATTTACAAAATTTTGTTTCTGCCAAAGTTTCCATTATTGAAATTGAATTAACAAAGAATAATATTTAAGTCATGCAACTGAGGAGTTTAGACATACTTTAAATACATACAAGAATCTATTTATAAATACCCAAACAATTCAGATCAAATCAAAACATAACCTTACAAATGCAAATAATATAAGGGTGAATTTACATATATTAAGCGTAATAGATACTGCCAATCAACGTTATTTTCTATGCTATCAACGAATAAAGGCGGTATTTGCATATGCGATATAGGCAACAACCCTTTTAACGTACAGTTAACCATTAGATGAGTTTAAAATTCGTAAATTTTAAAATATGTATTTAAGTTCATAGTGCTCAAGATGTAGACCAAAGATTATATACACAATGTAGACTGAATTCTTTCAATAGTGAGCACGCGTCTTACATGCATGTAGTATTAAAAAATTATCTAGAGATGGGAATATTGTGGTAAATGTTAATTAATAGTAACTGCACACTTCATTATAATAGGAAACTTGTAACTGTCGAAAGCGGCAATAAAAAGGAAGAATCATATTTGTATATGAAGTTGCCTATCTGTCTGTACAAATTACATTTCTATTAATAGCTTTAATCCCGGAATATACTTTTTTACTACGTATTACATTTATTTCGTTAAAGATAACAAACTTATCTTAACAAATAGTATTCTAATGGTTTCAATATAGTATCCGAACCAATTTATAGAAGCATATAACCCACAACTTTATTATAAAAATATTTCAACCAACTACGTATGACTTAATTGTCAAATGATTCACTACTTTTGAAGTTACAACTGTTGTGAAATGTCAAAAAACATACGAAACGCCTAAATCAAAACAATTTGCTTGATTAAACACTGGCGACTTACGTGTCGATAGATGAAATGAATTATAGATAAATTACTGATTAGTTCTTTAATTTTAATAAGCAATGCTTAAAGCTGTAATTTTGATTGGAGGCCCACAAAAAGGTAATTTTAATAAATGGTGATTTATAAATTCATGTTTTTATTTTGTTTATTTGCAGGTACACGGTTTAGACCGCTTTCCTTAGACATCCCAAAGCCTCTTTTCCCTGTAGCTGGTTTACCACTTATCCAACATCACATTGAAGCATGCTTAGCTATAAAAGGACTGCGAGAAATTCTGATAATTGGATTTTATCCAGTATCTCAAATTCAACCATTTGCATCAGAAATGCAACAGCTGTATAATATTACAGTCAAGTGAGTAATTTAAAAATAATGAAGGGTTAGTTACATCAGGTTAAAATTCTAAATATATATCATAAATAAATATTAGAACATATTAGCTCAATTTTGATATCTTTATCAACATATTATCAAAGACTATCTTAATTTGATTTTGTCAGTTTTTTTGGATATTGTGTTTATTATTCATTTTCATTGTCATTCATATTCCAGAATCTGATAACAAAAATTATTTACATGAATTCCTATATTATTTACATATATAAATCATGTTATTTGTATTATTTGTAGTAAACATTAAAATATTCCAAAGTATAATATCAACTTCCAGCACATATCTTCAAACAATCTTCAAAGAATTAGAAGTAAAGGTTTTGTCTTATTCCAATGTTTTTCTTATTTTTTAATTTATTTAAACTGTTTTTCAATGGCAGGATAAATTTATACATACTGACCTTTACTCTTTTAATTTATTTAAACACTTACACTAGACAACTAACTTTTGTAATGATTAGGATTAGCTCCTCTACAGGACTGGGGTTGTGATTGCCTAACTATTTCTGAAGGGAGATTTTGGCCAGAAGAAAGTGAAAATGTAAGCAAAAATGGCTCTTCTCGGTTTGAGTTTTTTTATATTTTTTTAGGATCTTATTTGTTTTTCTTTCTATTTTTGTCGCTGTTCTTTTTATAGCAGAGCAAGAAAATTAGTTCATTCAGTTCACTGTACTGCTTGCACTAGGTCTGAGTCAGTTTAGCCAGTGCAGTGCAAGACAGTGCAATAAGTGACGATGGCACTACTTCTTTGTCATCAGATGAATGTAAAATATCCAAAAGTAGTAAATCGTTTTCCTGTATTGTTAATACTACAAAGCCTGAATCACATCAAATAACCTCAAATACAACAATCAACAAATGCTCCATTGCTCTCTGCACTATATCGTTCTTTGTATCCGATCGAACTAATTCTTTACACTCATGAACTGGCTTGCATACTAATTTTATTAATAGTTTGAATTGATTCACTTTTTATTTCACACCTGATACTTAATATGAGGGCTGTTTTATCCACCTCTGATAGGCTATAAATTTAAGACATTTTCATAAAAAACAATAATTTTATTACCAAAAGTTTGGTAAATTTATGGTTACTTTTCCACATAATCAAAGAGATTGACATTTGTCATATTTATGGACAAGCTTTTCAATACCTTCTTCAAAGAAAGTTGCCGCCAATGTAGCCTATTCGTTCAGTAACAATAGAGTACAAAACAGACCTTGAAACTTCTGGAAATTCCGTAGACAAAACAGTAATGGTGAATCTGTGGTTTTATTCAACCATTCTGTCAATTCGTTGAACCAGGTCATCTAAAATGAAAAATTTTCGTCCTTGGCCCCCTTAATCATGCACATCATTACGGCCATCTTTAAACTTTCGACACCATTTCCGTACAACACCATCACTCATCAAGTTTTTCCCATACACACTACTCATTATCTGATGGATTTCTGCAGCACTATGGCCTTCAGCCTGTAGAAAATGAATCACAATTCACACTTGGCAGGAGCATCAATAATGGCGGAATGTTTACGTGGCTGTAGCCTACAGCGCATGCCCGCTTTCTAAATAAAAATATTAAAATTCTATTTTTTACTCATTTAGTAAATACAGATTCTAGAAATGTCTTCATATTGGTCATAATCTATATTCACAAATTATTTGGTTGTTCTCTTTATTACTTGTTGTAAATTAGTTAAGATGATATTTGTTATAGTGAAGGTTTTATATTATGTTATAGATATCTCCAAGAATATGTAGCTTTGGGCACTGCTGGTGGTTTGTACCATTTCCGAGATCAAATTAGGTTTGGAAATCCAGAAGCATTTTTTGTTATGAATGGTGATGTATGCTCTGATTTTCCACTTTTGGAACTTTATCAGTTTCATAAAGCTGCAGTTGAAAAATCTGATAAAACAGCATTGGTTAGTTAAAACATTCTTCTATTTATTTATAACAAGATCTCAATTAGCTATCATTCATTAATCATATAGTTCAAATGTTCGATTTTTTAATCCATTTTTGTTAGCTAAAGTACACTCCTCCAATAAAGTATTGCATCACTATAATTACTGATTATTGCAATGAGATAGAACAACTATTATTATTTATATGATAGTGGATATATGATAATGGATAGAAAGCGATTTAAAAGTAATTTATACGTGTTAATTAAAGGAACTTAGAATTGAAAAGTACAGTACAAAATAATTTTTTAAAATTTATTGGATTTAGTTAAATTTGTTGCCTCCTCGAGCCCTAATCACATCTCGTCAACGCCGTAGCATACTTCTGATCAAGTCCTCCAAGTAATTTTGGTCCAAATTTTGCAATTCAGTCCTTAACACTTCTTGCAGTTGCAGAAGAATAGCTGATATCAAATCTCATCCTTCTGTAAATATTGTCCTCAATAGGATTTAAGTCCGGGCTGTGTGCAGACCAGTCTGAAGCTACAATATTTACCTCTTAAGTTACAAGAGTCCCAATCTTGTGACATAAAGATGTGAGTTATTATGCATTAACACAAAGTCATTAAATATAAAAGGAATAACTTGTAGACTTAAAATATTTATAATGTACCAATGAGCAGTTAATGATCCTCAATCTAACAGTACCAAGACTGTGTGGGCCCTAAAAGATATTCCACTCCACAATATGATAGACCCTCCTCCAAAATTTGCTGAGGGTCTTATGTTGTAATGAAAATACCTCTCCCTATATCTTCTATAAACAGGTATTCTTCGAACTGGAGTACATAGATAAAATCTGGACTCGTCTACAAAAAGTATTTTACTCCAATCTTAAAAATTCCAGTTTGCATGCTCTTATGAATCTTAACTTAGCTGCACGGTATTCCCTGGTCAGTTGAGGAGCAGTGTCAACTACTCTGGTTCCAAATCCAGCATTTCTTAAAATATTTCTCACAGTTTGTGAAGTGACTCCTACATTAGTGCTTCAGTTAACTCTTGTTAAAGATGTCTTGCCATTACATCTCCTCTTCGTAAAGTTTGTAGTCTCAAAAATCTGTAGGCGTAGTTGCTGACGATCGACCCTAAACTGGCCTTATATAAACATATTATCCGGTGTCTCGACACTCGTAACTACATTTGGAGGAGTGTATATTTTATATTAAATAATATTTTATCTAATTCCGCTAACAAATGTGACACTTTAATTCACTCCCTGACATTATAAAACGTTACATTTTCCATAACCTCCAGATATCAGTTAAGAAGGGTAGTTATGTAAGAACTTTATGTTCTTACTTACTTTATGTTTTCAGTTTTCTTCTAATACAGTGATGCGAAGACTTGAAGCTATGAGTTGTGATTTAGTTTCACAGCTTAAAATTGATGTTGATCGTTGTAGTTATTTTTCCTTATAAATTGACGAATTAACAGATACAGTTGATAGAGCTCAGTTGGATCTTTTTGTAAGAATGGTATTTGAAGATTTTGAAACAAAAGGAGAGCTGGTAAAGGTTGTGACGCTTACTGGGCATATATATAAATATAGTATATATTTAGCATTTAAAAGAAAGATCGTTGCACGGGTATCCACCTAGGAACTCGGAGCACGATCTTTACCTACCTATTCCACGTTCAGAATTAGTTAAGGGCTCAATATTGTACAATGCAAAAAATGCACAATCAATTGCCAATTGAAATAATATTTAATTCCGGGCATGCTGCATACTAGTAATTTTGCTATGGACTAATATACTAATTATTACTTATTACTATTACTTATAATTTTTTTACTCATTATGATTTTCTTCTGTACATTGAAATTTTATTTGTTTCGTCTTTATTTAGTTATTTTTGTTTGTTTTTTTTTGTTTTTACAAGCTTTTGTTTACAAATTGTAACAATTTTTTGACAATAAAGCGTTTCTTTTTCTTTCCCCGTCCCTCACAACATGAAACAATTCTCCGACGCTCAATTTGTCCATTCTCTTATGTTATGGAGCCAGGATTTCTTCTTCTTGCCGATGCTTTTTTTCCTCTACTCTGCCCAGCATTATGTTCTGTAGCAGTAGGGATTTGTTGTTGCGTAAGATGTGTCCTATGTAACATGCTTTTCTTATCTTAATAATTGTCAACAGCTTTCTTTTGCGACCAATGCGTCTTAGTACTTCGTCGATGATGATTCTGTCAGCCCAGTGTATCTTCAGGTTGCGTCTATAGAGCCGCATCTCAAATGCCTCAAGTTTTTGGTCATTCGAGCTTCCAAGGTCCAGGTTTCCACTCCGTACAACAGTACTCACCACACATAATATTCCATGAATCCTATTCTGACGTGGAGGCTTAGATTTCCATTTGCAAACATTGAGGAGTACTTGACAAATGCCTTAAGAGCTATTTCAATTCTGTTCTTGATTTCTTCGTCGGGATCCATTTATGGTATCTTGGTTTATGACTAAACCAAGATACTTGTATTTTTGCACCCATTCTATTTGTTTTCCATTCAGTGTGAGATTAGGGTTAATATTAATAATTTGGTTTTTAGCTATAACCATGAATTTAGTTTTTTTAATATTTATAGTGAGTCTTACATTTTCACATTCTCGGTTGATTTTCTCTAATAGAATCTTCTTCACTCTCAGTCATTATAGTAGTATCATCGGCGAATCTTAAGTTGTTGATCAATGTTCCTCCGATGTTTACACCCTCATGTCTCTCCTCCATCGCTTTCTGAAATACAAACTGAAAATATAGATTAAATAGCTGTGTAGAAAAAATGCAGCCTTAACGAACTCCATTTTGAATTTCATTTCGTCTATCTCCATGTCCTCAACACGCACTACTGCTGTTTGATTGTTATAGATATTTTTGATTAATCGTATATTGCTTGGATCTAAGTTAATAGTTGTTAAATTCTTGAATACTTGTAACACCATTTGTTTCCACATTGATATTTTCATTGTAATTGAAGATTCTTCCAATTATCACAGGCCAACGAAAAACTTTTTTTTATTTTAATAGCTGATTTTTATGTGCTGAATCCAAATCTGGCCTTAGTTTTTTTAAATCACTCACAGTTTCCAAGCAATATGTATTTTATTACCCCTGTATGGTAAATCAATGAAACACTATTTTACATCATAAAAATGGTTTGTATTTACAGTATAATAATGTAGTGTGGTAATACAGGGTTTACTTGTCAACTGGAATTTCTCTATATTTTCTTTCCCTTTTTTCTTTGAAACCTCTTGCGTAATTTTTTCTGCGATGATTCGCTTGCTGAACTTCCCGGTGAAGTGACCAACAGAAATCCCCCATCATGTTGGTGTTTCAGCAGCCCTGGTAACGTTTTTCCATCACTTTAACATCCTGGTGAAAACATTCACCTTGCTCCTCACTATCATTTCCTAAATAGTCCGGGAAGTAATCGAGGTGGCTGTTCAAAAAGTGGCTCATCATACATCCTAACTCTTCAAACTTTTTTAGCATTTTGCCAACAATAGACTTATATTCTGGGTCTTTTTCATTTCCCAAGAATTTGGTGACAACTTTCTTGAAGGATACACCCATGCTTCTTTTTCATTTGAGGTCATTGTGGATTCGAAGTTAACGTCAAACATCATTTTTCTAATATCAGGACCGGTAAAGACGCCTTCTTTCAATTTAGTTTCTGAAAGATGTAGAAATTTCTGACAGAGATATTTGAATAAGGCCCGTCTTTAGGCAAAGCCCTTACAAACTCTTTCCAAAAGGCCTAACTTGATATGTAGTGATGGTAGAAGCACGTTTTTTGAGTCTACAAGGTTTTTGCGTAGAATGTTCTTTTCGTCAGGCTTTAAAGACTCTCTAGCAGGCCAGTTATTTTTGCATCAATGTTGATTCATAGCTCTACTGTCCCAATCACACAGAAAACATGGAAACTTGGTAATACCACCTTGCTGACCAAGGAGCATGCACGTTACTTTCAAATCACACAAACATCCAACCATGTGCAGAATAACCTATTTTATTTAACACTATTTCTAGATTTTCGTAGCTCTCTTTCATAAGTACAGAATGACCGACAGGTACAGAAGCATACACGTTACCGTTGGTAGTAAAACAGCCTTCAAACTATTTTTAGATGAATCAATAAACAGCCACCAGTCTTCTTTTTTGTACTAAATTCCAAACTCACTTATTAGACCAGGAATGTCTGAGCAGTACACCAAATCACCCTCTTGTTCAAAATACTTTGAAAATTGCTTCATCGTGTTACATACTGTTACAATAGAATTTAAGTCCTCTGGTGGTTCAGGAACCTGCAAATCTACACCGTGTCCTACTGGTGGGATAGCGGAGGGAAGGTTAGGGTAGCTTATTACGTTCTTGTTTTTAGAGTTATGACCAGTAATATACACACTGCAAAAGTAACAGTCATCGGAATGATTTCTTGATTCCCTCCATATCATAGGAACAGCAAATTTGAAGTGTTTTTACTTTTTTTTTAACCATTTTCTAATGTCTTCAACACATACATAATAAATCTTATGCGGCGCCCAAGATTTATCCTGATCTCCAAGTTTAGTTCTAAAGTATGGTAGATAAACCTTTTTTACAAAGTCTGTAATGTTTCTTTGGTGTTTTTTAATAACAAACTCACCACAAATATAACAAAAACTGTCAGCAGAGTTTTTACAACCGCGATTAAGCATTGCACTGAGCACATGTACATACAGGAAACGGAAACGTGAAACTGAGATTAGGTTGAAACTAAACTAAACATCAAATGTTTACCTTGTATTTCATCAGTACTACCAATATCATCTTCGTTCATACCTCTAGATAGGTATGGAGTCGGTCTTGGTTCATTAGACCTATTTTTTCAATTTTATTTTAACTATAAAAAAGCTGTTAAATTCTAAAAATGTTGCTTGATTTCATGAATGTAACTATAAAATGTGAATAAATGGTGGGTGTTACAGCTTTTTAAGCTTCATATTTGCATTCAGCAACCTAAAAAACATAAGAATAAGGTATTTTCAGTAAAAAAGTTTTGTCATCGTTGGCCTTATTAAAAAAGCGCGGAATTAGATAAAACGTACGTAAACACGTTATGAAATGAACGATATTGTTCAACTCGCGTCATTGGCAAAACAATATCGCTCTTTTCATAACTAGTTACGTAAATAACTATTTTTGTGTTAGGTAACAATAATGGGGACTGAAGCTACAAGACATCAATCTTTGAACTATGGATGTATTGTAACAAATAGAGAAACCTTCGAGGTAACTCATTATGTCGAGAAACCCAGTTCTTATGTTTCAACATTAATTAATTGTGGAGTATATGTATTCTCCCCAGAAATATTCCATACCATAGGTGCTGTTCATATGAAACAACAGGAACAATATAGGTTTGTTACTGATGTATTACAATAAATTGAATAAATGAGGTGCCTAGAATCAAAAACCGCCAAATGAATATTTTTTTGAATTTAAGTTTGATATTGTTTCCTATACAATTATACAAAATACAAACATTATTGTTGATGAGAAACTTGATACAGATATTGTGTGATCTAGTAACAATAAAGACTGTGTACTTTTTACAAAATATTAAATTTTGTTTTATGATACTTTGCAAGATTTTTTATTATTGAAGTGTAAAAAAATTACAATTATTATGGCTTTTATAGCTCAACCACTTTGCAGTCTAAGCTTATTTCTATTTTAAATCCCGCCAATCTTAATAGCAAAATCCGAATATTGATTTTAAATTTTTCTAAAGATTTATGAAACTATTTTGGGGATCTCGATCAAACATTGTCTCGGTTATAAAGTAAAAAATTATTGATGTTTTGGTGAAAAAATTAATAATTTCTCATGATTTTTTTGTTTGTGACATTCTTTTTGTACTTTCCCAAAAATTTCTTAAGATGGACTTCACGGATTTAGATTCTAGGCGCCTCAAATTCTCAAAAATTAAGGAAATCATCATGAATTTCTGGTATTGTTAGGGATGTAAAACAATTTACCTACTACCAATATGTAATATCAAACATTAAGATACTAATATGAGTTTCGTAATGAGATACTTTACCGCACTAGTGGAATGAACTCATGAATAGAAAATTAAACCTCATTTATTATAATAATTAAACACAACACCTGTACAATTAGTGATGTTTATTTCAGCTGACGTGGAGGCAATTGAAAAATTGTAGTTTTCAATTTCAAATGAATTTTTTGTAGAAACAATTTCTCCTCCTATTATTTTAGTAGCTATATTTTTTTCTTTTCTAAGGATGTTTCTACATATCCTTCAGCGACACTACTGAATTTCCATCCACCATGTCTCTTCAAAATGTGCCTATCAACACCAGCATCAGCAAGTAGGGATGCTGATGATCTTTTAAAACAGTGAACTGTATATTGTGATGGATTTGGTATTTCCAGAAACGTTACTATTTCTTTTGGAATGCGTCCAAAAGTATTGATACTAATTGGTTGAGAAAAACATTTTCCTTTTTTATATAAAATAAAAAACCGACCATGGACTATATTTTGAGGTCGAAGTGAAACATATTTTCGGACGTTATTCAAGCAGTCAAAACCAGCGATGTTTCCTCTAGTAATAGCAAATTCTCTTTGAATTTTAGTTTTAGTTCGTCAACTACATCACCAATTTTTAACTTCATCAATTCTTCTCTTCGGCAGGCGCCAAACACACCCACGATTGAGGAAACTTATAAAAATAATATGCTACATGGAAAAGACACTATATTTACGTATAATCTTACCTTCATCATCAAGAATTGATCATCATTGGTTTCTTTCAAAAATCTATGTATATTTTCCTTTGAAAATTTCTCGTCACAGATATCATTGTTCTCAGCATACTATCATGTGTCCATAATGATGATGCCTTTTCTTTTTCAGCTTTCTCAGCAAAATAAGCTAATAAAATTTTCTTCGGACTTTTTTTGAACTGCACCAGTCTTCGAATCGCTCATATTCTTTTTCGTATCCATTGCAGGATTTAGCGGGTACTAGGGTTTGAATTGCGTTATTTGCAGCAAGTTCTATATCAGAATCCACACTTTCATAGTCGGAACCCATGTCGATACAATTATACCAAAATGAAGTCAAAATTGACAGTTTGCAAAATAAATCAACAATAAGCGCAACGCTTGCTTGTTACATGATTCTAATATCATTAATTTCAGGAATATTGACTAATTTTGAGTAAATAATTAATATTATTGGTAGTAATAATGTACTATATTCATATCGTAAATTAATATTACGATATTCAATGGGTTATTACAAATTTCCCATCTCATTTCGTAATATAAATCTTTACGACTCTTATATCGTAAATATCTATTACGTTTATTATTTGAAAATATAATCATACATAAATTGACGATCAAAAAATTATTGGTTTTTGTTTTAATTTAAAAATTTGTGAATTTGGTTACAGCAAAAATTACAACGGTAACGGTTATAGAGATACAGGTTATATCGAATTAGAGCAAGAAATTATAGCCCCCCTCGCCGGATCCGGACAGATATATGCAATGCCCGTCACAAACTGGTGGTCACAGTTAAAAACTGCTGGTTCCGCTATTTACGCTAACCGCCATTATCTTCAACTATATCGAACTAAGCATCCGGAAAGATTATGTGCATCTGGGGGTGGTGGAGATACTTGCGTTATTTATCCGGATGTACTAGTAGACAAAACTGCGTCAATTCATCCGACTGCAGTAGTAAGTAGATTTTGTTAATATGTTTCTAGGACTAATTTTATAATGTAGATATAAATAAACTCATGGACAAATTTAACGCACTACACTAAAATATAAAAACAAAACTAAGTTAGGTATATTCAAATAATAATGAACACTTACAAATTAGTCGAATATGACCGTAACATAACCTTGTTTTTGCTAGAAATGCATAAATAAATTATCATAATAAATGCACGTGGGTCAACCCTAATACCGCGAGGCCATTCTCTACTTCTTATCACTACTCTACTCTTCAATAGCGACCTTTATGAGTTAGTTGTGATTAGAAACTATGACTATGACTTCGAATTATCTTTTTGAGATAGTCCCATAGATGTTCTATCGGAATCATCTGCGGACTGTTAGGTGGCCACTCTAATAAAGGGATATTGACATCATGTAGGTAGCCAATAACCTGTTTAGCCACGTTGGGACGTGAATGAAAAATTAGGCTATCAAACGGAGCAAAAGGCATCGCATGTTCGACAATAATGTTGTCTGAATAATATTAGGCTCGTACGTATAGGGTCCAATTCTGTACGAGCAACGAAACAAATTCCTTCCCAAAATATTTTGGAGCCATCACCAAAATGCACACATATATTACAGCTGGCAAACCATTCTCCTTGCCTTTGTTAGACACGCTCACGTTTTCATCTGGAGCTTTAAGGCGCTTAAATTTTCATATAGTTTTTTGAAGCCGACGGTACTGCCACACAAAGAACAAATCTAGTGTGAAAAATAGTCATACCTCCGAATTATTTTAATGTGGAGCGATTGGCATGAAATTTTGGAATTAGGCTCATTTTACCCTTAACTTCAAAAGTGAAAATGATCTGAGCCCCGCCTATTATTTTTAAGAGGTGTAAACAACTCCTTAATGGAAAAATTGACATTGAACCAATTTATCGCTAGAAAATTTATATTAATTTTAATATTAAGGGGTGAAATTGTAAAGTGATTTCTAACATAATTACCTCATAATAAAATCATTTCCAACCCCTTGAAAACATTACAACTCTTGTAAACGACCCCTAAATTGAAAAAATTACTTTGGTATGACATAAAAAGATTTAAGTATAGAGTAAATAATATTTTATGTTTTCCATCTTGATTATCGAATTTTTAACCCCCTTTCGACGCTTTTAAAATATATGTGTCATAATATGTATATATTATATACATAAGATAATAGTTTTGGGTCTCTATTACTGTGTACTTTCACTTTGCTCCAAATATTCACACTCCGAAATTTTAAGTTTACTAAGTAGAAGAAAATACGATTAGTTTTTGGACCATAACTCTTTCAATTTTGATGCAATCACAATTTATAAAAAAACCATTTTAAAGGTAATTAAAAGAGCTACAACTTTTTTCAGTACAATATATATTGACAAATCTTTTATTTTAAAACGGTGAAGGATCAAAGGCCTCGAGAGAGACTGTGATTGCGCTGCCGCGTGCCCTTTACACAATCATATCTCCGTCAATTTTTCTGTAACAGAAACAAAATTTTGGTCAGAAAAAGACCAGCATTTTTCATCATTATACTTTTATACGTATCTTTCATCATTTTTGAGTTATTATGAAAAGGTGATTTTTTTAAAAATTCGAAAATTTTTTTTCTCAAAATCGTGATTTTTTGAAAAATGTGTCCCAAAGCAGCTAAACTGCTAGAATCTATCAAACTCTTAAAGTTAATTTTAGACGGAATACGATTAATTTTAATTTTTGGTGAAAATGGCACTTATGAAACCCATTGATTTAAAAGAAAAAACCATTAGAGGTTTTTCTTATTTGAATTACAGCTCACTCATTTTATGTGCAAAAGACTTTTAACAGAGCTCATTTTAAAACTTATTTCAAGCACTACAAAACCCTATTTCATTAGAATGCATAAAATGTATCTGCTCGCCGCTAGATGGTGTTGAATAAATCGAGACAGACAAAACAAAAAACGGCTTTGATCTTTAATATCTCGCTTAATATTGCACATAGAACACTTTATGAAAAAACTTGTTCAGTTTTCACCTGCTACAATTCTTTCTTCATAAAATTTTCGTTAAAATGCATATTTTTGGAAATATTTGCAAAAAACCGATGATAAACGTGAAAAAATTTAAATTGCCAATAAATTGAGAAGTATTGCGTTTTTTGAAAAAGATAATTTTTTTCTCAAAATTAGGCCTTCTATCGATATCCGAGGTTATTTTGACAAAAAATTACACTACCGAGAAGGGGTGGAAACCACCCCCAGGGTGGGTGCGGAGTTCAGATCATTCACCTACCAAGTCGGACAGATCTTTGACCTTGTCCAATTTTTGCGTTAAAGTCACCTACGATGTATGTGACTTCATTTTTTTTTACTTTTTTAATTGTGTTCTTTAAATTGCTATAGAATGGTTCTATTTCATTGTCATATTTCTTCTCAGAAGTAGGGGCATTTACTTGAATAATATTCATATTAAATAGTTTACTATTTAACTGGAGTAGTGCCATCCTGTCGCTGATGGGAATAAAATTATTAACATATTTGGTAAATTCCGACGTTATAAATATACCAACTCCACTTCTATGATGTCTGTCGCTTTCTATACTTCCAGAGTAGTACTATGTACCTCCATCTTGTTTGCACGTTCCCGATCCAGGGATTGCCTACTGTGAGATATCGTACAGGCGATGGAAAACGAAGAAACCTACAAATACCTAGGATTTCAACAGGCTAAGTTGCTGGACCACAAGCAGACAAAAGCAGGAATCCAGGATCAATACACCAAAAGAGTGAAGTCACTTATGAAATTCGATTGAAATGCAGGCAACTTAGTCCACGCAATCAACACCTACGCCACACCTATTTTAGCGTACTCTTTTCGAATCCTGAAGTGGACGAAAACAGAGCTAGAGGGTATTCAGAGGTTGACACAAACAATGATGACGAAGAACAACAACTACCACCCGAAATCATCCACTATTAGAACAACATTACCCCGAAAAGAGGGTGGGAGAGACTTGATCGACCTTCTTAACCTGCACTCTAGGCAGGTAATTAAACTATGTGAATTTTTTCAGAAGAAATCAGAGTCCCAGTCGGATAAGGATTACTCAACCTCGCATCGCCAGAATCTGACTTGAATATATTATTGGACACCGAGAAGTTGGAACAGTGGTCACGAAAGGCACCTTCATCGACCTCAACCAGCCGCATGTTGACATAGAAGGTTGTAGCTTCATGATGGTTATCCAGGATCAACAAGTTATTAACACGAATAATTACAAGAATAATGTTATCAAGGATTCGAACACTCAATCTGACAAATGAAGAAAATTCAGTCTTCACAATACTTATATTATCACATAGTATTACTAGTACCAGCCGCAGAAGGTGCTCGAAAATTACAATTATAGACTCTACTGCGATAGGTCGATCCATTATCACAGATAGACAGGTGACAAATAACAGACCTGACATCGTGGTGGTTGATAGAAGATTCGATTCAGTCCTTCTTGTCGATGTAGCTAGGAGAAACTGATCCTTCGACTCGAATTGATGGGTCATCCGCCGTACAGTCTTTGTTTGGCACCCAATGATTTCTTGTTATTCCCGGAGAACAAGAATAAATTGCGAACCTGAAAAAGCGGTTGATGCGTTAAATCACATGTTTGGAGGTACCTCAATCGAAATGGAAAAAATGCTGCGACAATTAGTTCAAACGCATTCAAAAGTGTCAAATCTAAAACTGCCATCATAGAGTTTTACATTTTGGTTGAGTCACGAATAAAATCAAATAAGAATGCTTCCAAAATAAAGAGTAGTTTTCAAAATTTAATTTTAGTTGATCTGTTTGAAATCGAGCTCAATTTATATAATATTCCCGTTTCAGTTGGGACCAAATGTAAGTATAGGTCCTGGTGTAACGGTAGGATCGGGTGTAAGAATACGAGAAAGTATAGTTTTAACTGATGCTACCATAGAGGAACACAGTTTAGTTCTTCATAGTATAATCGGACGGGGATCGAGAGTAGGTAGATGGGCAAGAGTTGAAGGAACACCATCAGATCCCGATCCGAATAAACCATTCGCCAAAATGGAAAATCTACCATTGTTTAATAGGGACGGAAAGTTGAATCCATCTATTACTATATTAGGTAAGATCATAATTTTTTGAGTTTTTTCTATTTGAATATGATTTTTAACATTTTCAATTATTTATTGAAAATATAAATCTAGTGTGTATACTAAAAAATTTCTATAACTATAAATGATGCTGTACACTACTATCAAGTATTCGACTGATATTAACAAAACTTAGAAATTCCAGGATTGGTCTTGGAAAAATCATATTGAATTTTTCACACAGTATAATATTTTTTTTAAATACAATAAGTGATTTTCAAACTACATAAATAACTAATGGAAAAGATATATAAAGTTTTATTGAATTTTTACTGAAAGTTCAAATCTTTAGCCCAGTCGTCTTAGGCCAAATTAGGTGAATATCTCGGAAAATCGACATATTACCGTACGTATATTACCCCGTGAAAACTTCTATTTTGGTATACGAATACTAATCTCAAAATTAATGTATAGCTCGATAGCCACAAAAACAATTTTTCTTTTATATATATCTTTTATAAATATTTATGGGTTTTACACTATTCGTATTTATTATCAATATTGTAGAGAATTCAATTCTCTACAACTTTTGTATTTCACATTTTTTTATACCTTGAACTGTTTTCGAAATAGAGGGCATAGAACGCGCGGTCAGAGAATTATCAACTGGTAGTCCCGTTCAAAAACTCGTATTATTGAGGTTATAATTTATTGCTAATATATAATTATCATTTTTTATCACCTCTTATATTAAATTCATTTTTTTGGTTACTTACTATTTTCAATTGTCAATTTATTTAATTACACACATGTAAATAAGAAATTGTTGAGGATAATAATTAAATTGTAAATATAATTTTTTTTTCATTCTGTACTGTAAAGTCGACTTTGTAGTACTAATTTGAGTCTGGAAAATGGTACTTTACGATATCCTTGTACTTTACAGTACTCTTAAATTCTCTTGTTTGAAATGATTAGAAATAAAAAAATCAATTAACATCAATAACTAAACTTTTATTGTAATTTTTGAATGTTAACAGTAAGGGCGTAACTACTGTTACCAGAAACATTTATTGTAAGAATTACTGGATGTACTTCTTTATTTTCAATAATGCTGGAAGATTGTAGTTTTTGTTTAACACTTGTACAAAAGTTTTACCCGCTTGTATCATTCTTGCTATTTTCTATTTGCTCTCGACGGATTCAGCCATCGATGAACTCTTCCATCCACCAACAGCATTGACGAAGTCCTTCTGAAGCATTGTTCGGTGTACTTTTCTGGATATTCAAAATTGAAGAATTCAGCAACTTTTTTAGATGCCCCACCAACAGTGTGTATTCCAACACGCATTTTCCTTGTCTGTAGTCTACCAAAAGTGCTTTTAGTGAAAGGTGTTTTCGCAACACATCCAAATATTGCACCACATTGCTGTTTATCACAGTAAAAACTCGTCGAACATGTGTTTTTGTGTGATTAATGCGAACCACTAACTAAGACCAGTATCCTTTACATGTCTACTTCTAAATTATAAATGTCTTCCCTTCTAAAATCTCTGGCAATGCCAATTAATGCGATAACTTTCACCATTAAATAATCTATGTCTGGTGCGTCTCTCATAAATGTTTCAATTTCTTCCTATTTTAGCACCTTCCGACTGGTTTGGATAGTAGTCTAAACTTTATTTTTTTTTTTAAGCTATAAACTTAGAATAACAGGAAATGTTGGCATTCTCATTAACCATAATCATTGAATTGACCATCGAGTATTTAGACCATATTTGATGTTTTTGATGCTTCTAAAAAACAACTATTCTTACCACATCAAAAAAATAATCCAGCATCACATTTCCATCAGCACTTTTCTCTTATTTCTTACGCCAATTGCAAAATTCGCATATTCTTTTGCGTACTTTTTCGAATACTTTTCTTAGCAATTTTATTTGAATTATCAGCCATTCTTTCGAAAAATATTTTTTGTTTTTCCAAAAATTCAATATGTCTGCCTTTGTTTACAATGTTACCTTAGTGACTTCTGGTAACTTTTATTTTTTTAAATAATAAGAGAATATTCAAAAGAGCTATTTTTCAGTTAAATTTTCAAATATGAAATTTTTTATACAATTTTGGCTTTTATTTAAAACCGAAAACAATATAAAAAAAAACATATTACGGTATACAGTTCCTTCTTTGCCTCGTCTATAAACATCTATCACATGCCGTATTTAAATCACTTCCCGGACATCTAACGTAAGTAACTATTTATTTATTGTTTCTATTAAGCATGTCATTTTGAAGATATATTATTGTCTCAACACTTTCGAACCATTTTAGTTGTAGTATATTCGAATTTCTTGGCATCATAAAAAAACTTTATTTTAACATACTGGCAAAAAACACGATTTATATACCATTTCTCAGATTAATCAAAATTTAATAATAACGCTCATTTTAGAATAACCAAGAAAATAACTGTCTATTTTATACCTATGACATCGTGCCTTACTGAAATATTTAAACTACCTACAAAATTTTTGAATTTACAAACATTTTTTCTCTATAAATATCGATCAAAGAATAAAAAAATGTAATAAAAGTTTTATATAAACTATCCAAAACTATTTTTTTCTCAAACCATGCAAGTATTCTAAGGGCGTGACGTCGGATTACTGAGTGTATCAGACTAACAAGTTTTCGGATTATCGAGTGTCAACTATAGTTTGAAAATCACTTATTGCATTTAAACAAAGATCATACAGGGTGCAGTATTCAATAAGAATCCCTAAATTAATTCTTCCAAAGCCAATCCTTGAATTTCTAAGTTTAAAAAATAGAATGAGCCGTGTTAACTCTATGGCCAATTAAAATTTATGTCAATTCCACAAATCAACCTGTATATTAATAAAATAGAGGAATTGACACTTTTTAGTTCTTTATGAATCACCCTGTTTATAGCAAATCAATATACATTCATAAGCTGAAGGTATATACATTTGAAAACCAAAATATTCGTAGCAGTCATAACAATCTGTAAGATTACAAATAAGATAGTCTACTCGAATGATTCCATTGTATTTGTGTTTATTTATATTTTCATTTGTCTATATTTTAGACACAAATTCATTTTTATGATATATTTATGTTTATATATATATATATATATATATATATATATATATATATATATATAAATTTATATTTTTATCATGAGCTTTACTTTGATTCTAGGTATCTTTCCATATGAAATGAGTTGAAAATAATAGGTGTTATAATTTTTAATATTTTATATGAAAAGAGACCTAAAATCAAAATAAATTATTAACAAAAACATAAGAAGATCTGAGAAGTGGATAGTGGGAAAAATTGTATTTATATTGTGTTCTCATGTCATAAATCGAAACTAGTACTCATCTTTCATTTCTTCTTTATTCACTCATTTCATTCCGCTGCAGTTGTAACCATTATATTTACTTGTGAATAAAGTAGTATTATTATTATTGAAGTACTTTTAAGTTCAAGCCAAGTTGAAACAAAAAATGAAACTTTCCTTTTTCAGGTTGCTCGGTGAGTGTGCCATCAGAGACGATTCTCCTGAATTCTATTGTACTTCCTAATAAAGAGTTAGCGAGAAGTATTAAAAATGAAATAATATTATAATCATGGAAAGTCTGAAATATTTGCACAAATGAAACGTTTGTAATAAATTTTACTTTGGAATAAAAATAATTTCTAAAATTTCAATTTTTTTCTATTTATTAAAATGACCGAGAAATATTGGGATTGAGTTTTGGTTTACCCTGAGTACAAATGAAATTTATCAAATAAGTGATTAGTTGCATCAAAACTAGACTAATTGGTCACATTCGGCGGAGGAAACTGTTGTGTAACTGTTGTACAACACTAGTGAATTCGTTCAGTGACACATACGCTACAAACTCAACACATTCTGGAGCGCACGCCATATTTCGGAGCGCTTTTAATATGTACTAGGTACCGACACAGAACATACCCTAAGATGGGTGTCTTCTGTGGGTAGCAGTAGAGGAAGTGAAATTTGTTACTGTGCTCTGTGATCAAACGTAAAGTTGTACTTATTATGTCTATGGTTGTAACCTTTCATAGAAGATAAGGTTTATTGGAATAATGAATTATAACTGCATGGTTCACTGTCCATAGTTTCGTTTTAAATTATAACGACAATTTTTATATCAAATCACTAAATTAAATTGACATCCATTTGATTACTTTGAAAGTTACTTTAACAATGCAAGTCTAATTGTCGCTATATGTTCAACATAGCCTACTAATTTCAAAATTCAAATTTTCTGACTCGAATGCTGTAATAATAAAATTTTGCAATATTAAATCATCGTTTTTCCCGCTACAGAAAAAAAATTTGTTTTATACACGAAAAAATACTAGATTTTAGCTTTCGACTTTTTGTCTTCCTCAGCTGCACGTCGGGACACCATACAACCTCAAGCTAAAATCTAGTACTTTTTTCCCCTGTAAAACTATCAAATCAGTTATTGTAAAAAAGGTGTTAACAACAAATTTATCGACCTGTATCATTATTTGAATATTTGATTCGATCTACCACGCAAAGAAATATCGGTTCCTATAATAGCTCAATTTAAATTGAATTTGCTAGAGATCAAATACTTTTATGAATATCAAGTAAGCAATTTTCCGTTTGTCGATGATATCTAGCTTCAAATTTGGCACTTAATTTAAATTAATTATTAATAAAAAGTCGAAATATTGAAGATTTTATTCTATTTACACTGTATTATTCATTAATTTCCTCTTTATAAAAGAAATATTGTAGAAACAACCACGTTTGTTCGAAAAAATGAAAGATCCATACGCTCACGACTTTTTCGTTGCCAATCGGTGGTTACTTAAAATTGCTGGTTTATGGAGACCAGAAAATGAAAACAATATCATACAATTTTTGTATACGGTATACGTTACTATCATTTTTTTATATGTGAATATGTATTTTATGCTTACAGAGTTTGTAAGTATATTCTTTGTCTATGGGAACCAGTTCGATTTAATTAAAAATATTAGTTGTGCTTTAACACATTTCATGGGAACAGTAAAGGTGAGTATGGGAAAGAGATGCTTCACATAGAAAGCGATTTGCAGATTAAACTAGTTTCAAAAATTGTTGCCTCGTATTATAATCGTTCATTAAATACATTATATACATAAGTAATAACTTTTCACGTATAATGTGTGGAACTCGTTATCTCCTTCTGCTTCCACCTTTGAAAACCTTTGGGGCCGCGTAAGCATTACTTTAAAAGTTGTCTAATATATTATTTTAGTATATTACTATAAAGTTCTCAGTTCTCTTTATCCCAAGAATATCTTTCTACGACTACAACACAAAACTGATGTACGAAGCATATTTTTTAAGTAAGTACCGTTTTGGAATTAAAAATTAAAAAAATATATCGCAATAATTTTATTTTTACATGAAATCCTGTACCTTAATCTACTTTTCTACATAATTTCCATGAATATTGAGGCACTTGTCATATTGTGGCACCAGTTTTTGTTAACTTGTTAACCACGGTATCATAACTGTTTTGACTTCGTTATCGTCTTGAAGACGCTGACCGCCCAGGTGTTTTTTTAAGTGCGGGAACAAATGGTAGTCGCTGAGCGCCACATCAGGGCTGTAGGGAGGATGATCTAGAATTTCCCATTGAAGAGATTTGATGAGATCTTTGGTCCGATTAGCCACATGTGGACGGGCATTGTCATGCAGCAAAACGTTACCCTTACTGAACTTGCCACGTCTTTTGTTCTGGATTGCACAACGCAGATTATTCAATGTCTCACAATAAGACGCTGCATTGATTCTCCACTAGCAATACTCCTTTTCTGTCCCAAAGAACTGTGCACAAGATTTTCCGGGCAAAAATTGTTTGCTCAAACTTCACTTTTTTGGGTGATGATGAATGTCGCCATTCCATGGATTGTTGTTTCGTCACCAGTAACAATTTGGTCTAAAAAATCTTCACCTTCATTGTGGTACCGCTCAAGGAAAGTCAATGCACTGCCTAAACGTTGGGTTTTGTGCAAATCCGTCAACACTTTTGGACCCCAACGTGAACACAATTTCCGGTATTTCAAGTTCTCGGTCACAATGCGATACAAAACACTACGAGAATATTGAGGAAAGTAGTCGCACAATGATGAAATTGTGAAGCGTCTGTTTTCTCTAACCTTTTCGTCCACTTTCTGCACCAAATCTGCACCAGCGCGCATCTGCGTAACGCCGACCTTGGGGTTGCGGTGGCGGAATCGCAAAATGGTACTTACTTAAAAAATATGCCTCGTATCTCAACTGTTCTTGATAGATCAATGGTGTACTTTGTATTTCATTCCCTTACCTGAATAAATGATGTCTTGATTGCATTACAATTGTAATTATTATTACACAAAACTCAGGTCTCCTATGGAATGTCAAATTTCTTGCAATAACATCTCTATTTACTATTACATTACATTTCATCACAATGTATCCGTCAATATTGTGAATAATTAAATATTTGCTTCAAACCTTCTAAAAATAATGAAAATACTGATTCTGTGCTATTCAATCTATCACATCTATTGAAGCTATTATCTGTTGAAGCCTTAGAAAAAGTATAGTGTATAACTCGCATAGAATGCTAATTTCTCACTCGTATGATTAGCAGCAAGAGCCGTAGGGGAATGACAATATAGACATATTGGATTGTCAATGATTGGAAACGATACAGAACATACATGTCTAGAGAATGCCTCTATGATATAAAAATTAATTAATCTCGTCTAGTTGTTTGTGTTTTCCCATCCCTGTTGCCTTTAAATCATGAGGGTATTTCGAGTCGTAGTTTTGTCGGTTCCTTTCATGTCGTTCTGTGGCTAGCAGACTTACAAGGGGGCAGTTGGCGAGTATACACACGGGTGTATTTTACTTACGCGATTTAATTATACATTAACTATTCACTAACACTTACACGTTAAACTAAACACTAATATTTATGAACACGTTTAAAATATAATTTATTCGAATACCCGATGTATTAACTATGACATCAAATTGTTGACTTGTGATGGTTGATAAACGAGAAGGTTGATAGTAAGGTTAATTGTAGACCACAATAAATCAATGAAAGTGCAATTAGACTTATCCGAAATACAGGTACCATTAGAATATGACAACATACTAATATAATCCTTGTTTTTATAAACGATCACATTATAAGTAATAACATTGATCTTTGTAATAATATAAATAAGCAGAAATCTGCGGTATTAATAATAAGAATCAGGTTAATAGGTAAGACTAGAGGATTAAAAAACCCAGATAACACAAATCTGGGATAATAGGAAGTAATCCTAGTCTAAACTGAGTACGTTAAAATGGTAAGGATGTAACATGTTATGCAACTGATGTGGAGAAGTTGGCAGAGAGACTACAGGCAACAAAAATATACGACAGAGGCGACAGCTATAAGGCAGAGATAATGAACGCTTCAGCAGATTCTTCTAAAACAATTATACGAGTAGCTGGAAACTTTGCAGGAAGTACTATCAAAATTGGTGTCAGCTGGAGACATAGTAAAACAGTTCTTTAGAAAACCAGGATTTAATGATAGAAGTAATCAAAGAAGAGGCCATAATGGCATGTCTTACAACAGTAAAGATACGAGATACAGATACAATTACAACCGTAGAAATGTATACGTCAAATATGAAGGCAGCTATATTATACAGAGTGAGTTTTATGTATGGAACGCCTCAATTATCTTGGAAATGGCTTGAGCGCAAGGATCTTGTGATACGGCCGTTATTATGGTGGTATCTATATTGTTGGCAGATCTTTTCTTTTTCTGGAAAAATAATAATCTTTGTTATTTCAAACAGATCACCCTGTATATTTTGTGTTTTTATAAATGCTCAAGAAATGCTGATTATTTTTCATGTGATATTCCAATGTGACGTTTTTAGCGAAGATATGTGGAAAGAATTGTATACAAAACCAGATAATTTAAATAGACGAATCACCCTTGTGATTATAGCAGTCACGTCTGAGATATTGAGTAGTTAACGTTGGACATCTCCTACATTGACATTCATGTTTTTTTACTTTGGTTGGTATTGGCCATTGTTACATTACACAGACTGTAAGTTTTTCTGAATAAAATGCGCATTAAAAATACAAATATACATCTCCAAGAGTTTTTACCTAATTTTTTTATTAACTAAGTTGTGCTACACCGTATTATGACAAGTTAGTTCAAGCACAGGATGTATAAACGCCGCCAAGCAGTTTCGTGCAGAAAAATCTAATTTTTGATTTTATTTTCGGTTATATATTAAATATATTATATATCAAACAAACTTCCTTGGTTCTTTTTCTAATAACTTGGAAACATTAACATAAAACAATAATATTGAAAGTCTTTTCATTTTTTACTATTTATTGTACATAAGTATATATTATTGCCAATATCTATAGGTACCTACACGGCAACTAATAGGTTAAACAAAATGGAACCTTCAATGGAAGAAAGGATTGTTATAAGAATGTTGTTCTATCTTAATCGAGTTATAGAATTGTTCTTTGGCGTAGTATCGTCTCAATTCCAAGCCATCAATATGTTCTAATTGCTTTTCTAGATTTTCTAAGATATCATTAAGAATTAAAATACTTCCCACAATGCATGCAGTGACTAGCATACTTTTATAGGCAGTTGATTCCATGTTGTATACATTACTTGTTATGCTCCTCGATATGTATACTGCCCTAAAAAATGTTTATTATTGAGTTTTCAATATTTTCAATATTTGTAGAGAGGAAGAAACTTCTAAAAATTTATTTTGTAAATATATCAGATTTGACATTGACAGCTGCTAGGAAAAGGATAATTTTGTTTTTATACTCAAATTGATTATTTAAGGTTACGTTACTTGTGGCAGGTGCAATTGTGAGTACTTTTGTTTTAATCACGGTTTGTTTTGATGCTTCTCGTTATTTATATGGAAATATATGGAAATATATCACTGGTTCTAGTGAAAAACTATATAAATTGGAAACGGTATAATTCATGAGACTGCTACAATAAAATAATATAAACCAGTTATGGGCAAAGTACGGCCCTCGGGCCAAATGGTCCTTTGGGTCAGTTTAATCGGGCCCGCGACAGGTTTTTAATAAACACTACAAAAAACTATAAAAACGTGCAATTTTGTGTGCTACTGTAAAGTTTTTTGCTTTTATCGCGGTTTGTTTTATTGCTTCTTGTTATTTATATTGAAAGATATCACTGGTTCTAGTGAAAAACGATATAAATTGAAAACGGTATATTTCAGAAGACTGCTACAATAAAATAATCCGAACCAGTTCTGGGCAAAGTACGGCATGTGGGCCAAATGGGCCTTCGGGTCAGTTTAATCGGGCACGCGACAAGGTTCCGAATAATCCCTACAAAAAAACGTTCATGTTTGTGTGCTATTGAAAAGTTTTTTGCTTTTATCAAGGTTTGTTTTAATGCTTTTCGTTATTTATATGGAAATATATCACTGGTTCTGGTGAAAAACAATAATCCCTACAAAAATCCCATAGACGAGTTTGTCGACCAGAGATAGAGAGAGGAAACACATAGACATTGACTCCATCCAGGGTGACCATCTGGCATTAATTGATATGCATTTTGCAGCAGCAGCCTCGCGTCTTGGCAGATTGTTCTTAAGGTCAGTGTAGTTAAGACAGTCAACGATCTCGAAACAGCCGGACGGCCTGAGTTTCATTTCATATGTTCTTAATGTCAGTCACGTAATTAGTACATATCAAATGCCCACTGTGGCTGTGTTGGTCTTTGGTTTCTATAGTGCTGATTTTGATCATTAAAATGACAAGTAAAAAATGTTGATTCAGAACTGTATGGAACTCAATGTTTCACGACACTTCATGACAACAACGGCACTTATAAAAGTATTATTTAAGGAAGAACGGAAGCAGAAGAAATTCCAAGTTGTACATATAAAACTGTCAAGTCAGCAAAGTATTTTTTAAAAAGCACAGCAGTCTCAAAAGCTAGCTACACGTGCCAGTTACATTGTAGCAAACAATGTTTCGAAAAGTAACAAATTATTTTCTGACGTGGAATTTGTAGAAATTTATATGCACCAAGTATTTCATGTTCTGAGAAAACAAGAAATTTTGTGACAGTAAGTTTGTCTCGAAAAACAAATATCTCCAGAATTAAAGTTTTTGATAAACAGTTTGTCTCATAACTTCAGTCAAAAATAAGTGAGTTGCATAGGATTAAAGTACGGAAATAACTGACACAGCTCAATTACTGATATTTATAAGAGATATTGATGATAACTTTTGTGTACTTTGAGAATTAGCTCGCATGTGTTCGATCAAATGAACAACACAAGGATTAGACATTTTTCAAGAATGTCAAGGAACTATTACGTCTTTGAAGGTTTCTGTGACCAAAATTTGCAACATTTTTACTAATGGAGCACCGAATATAACGGGGACGAGATTTGGTGTAGACAGCAAAGTTAACAAATCATCTCCTGGAAATGAAGTTGTGTTTCTTCATTGAATCATATATTAAGAAGCTCTGTGTTAATCTGCTCTAGACATGAAGCATGTGCTCAATATTGTTATTAAGCTCGTTAATAACATTTGATCATGAGCACTCAATCATAGACAATTTTAAGAGTTTCTTCTACTTTACCACATTAAAGTAAGGTGGTTACAAATTCCGGTGGAGTCAAAGAAAACTCTGAATCAGATATTTCTTACTTTATAGTATTGTTAATAACTTTTTCTACGACCGTGCGTTTTAACCCACTTTCCCGCACGCATTTTAGTTTTGAAAGTGTTACTTTCCCGCATTAGTGCGGGAAAGTAAAATTATGCAAATTTTTACCTTATTAGATAGTTTTTTACTTTGGAGATTATAACTATTGTTACTACAGGTAAATGAATATTTACGAAATAGTCCATCAAATAAAATCTAAACCTTTTCTAGCATTTTGTAGCATTTTTAATTTTTTGAAAATATAAAATAATAGAGATATTTTTTATATAACCGTGTAATTGTTACTAAAACGTCAAAGTTGTTCAAGACGTTTTGGAAGTGACCGAATAAGTGCAATCTTCTTCTAAATTAAACCACATTAAACCGAATCCGATACAATAATATTAATGGATTCATCCGACGAAGAACTTCCCGAAGCCATTTTGAAGGCTGCAAATGAAACTAATTCCGAGCTGTTACCTGCCAAATGACCTAAAACCGTTGCAGTCACCGTCATCGTCATCTTTATGCGACCCGCAACCGATGCCATCCTCATCGACGTCATCTACCTTTCAGTTGAAACCAAATAACTCCACTGGACCGGCAATAGTCTACAGAAAACAACAAATTGTGTTTTCAATATTAATATTCATAATAATTAGTAGTTTTTAATCAATGTTTTGTATATTATTATGTTTGTTGGAATAAAATAATTTTTGAAAAATGTGTTGGTATATTTTTTTGTATATACGGTCGTAGAAAAAATAATGCTCCTAACTCATGCGTAAAGTGTCTTTCCCGCACTTGTTAGGAAAATAACTATTTCAATAACCACATGTTCACAATTTTACAATTTTTAAATCAAATCACTGAATTTAATTGACAGCCATTTCATTACTTTGAAAGTTACTTTAGCAACGCAGGTCTTATTGTCGCAATATAGCCTACTAATTTCAAAATTCAAATTTTCTGATTCGAATGCTGCAATAATAAAATTTTCAATATTAAATCATCGTTTTTCCTGCCACAGAAAAAAATGCGTTTTATACACGGGAACAAACTAGATTTTAATAACTATCAAATCAGTTATTGAAAAAAAGGTGTTTACAACAACTTTTTATCGATCTTTATTATTTAAATATTTGATTTGATTTGATCTACCATGCAAAGAAATGTCGGTTTCTATAATAGCTCAATTTAAATTGAATTTGCTAGGGATCAAATACTTTTATGAATATCAAGTAAGCAATTTTCCGTTTGTCGATACTTAGTATCTTCAAAGTTGGCACTTAATTTAAATTAATTATTAATAAAACTTCGATATGTTCAAGATTTCATTCTATTTCCACTGTATTATTCATTAATTTTCTCTTTATAAAAGAAATATTTTAGAAACGACCACGTTTGTTCGAAAACATGAAAGATCCATACGCTCACGACTTTTTCGTTGCCAATCGGTGGTTACTTAAAATTGCTGGTTTATGGAGACCAGAAAATGAAAACAATATCATACAATTTTTGTATACGGTATACGTTACTATTATTTTTCTATATGTGAATATGTTTTTTATGCTTACAGAATTTGTAAGTATATTCTATGTCTATGGGAACCAGTTTGATCTAATCAAAAATATTAGTTGGGCTTTAACACATTTCATGGGAACAGTAAAGGTGAGTATAGGAAGAGATGGAAAGCGATTTGCAGATTAAACTAGTTACAAAAATTGTAGCCTCATGTTATAATCGTTCATCATATACATTGTATGTTCATAAGTTTGAATTCAACGTCTTTTTGACTTTGAAAATAATAATTTTTTATATAAATCCTATAAAAGTGATATTCTCATGTCTGTTGAGAGCATTAAAAGATGGTGTTTACAAAGTAACATGTTAATAGTATAATATTTATTTATTTTTTTGAAACGGGTAGAAATACTTCTTACGTACAACGTGTGTGACACTCGTCCTGCTTCGGGGTACGCCCTACCCTACCCCCTAAAACTCACCTGTTTCTGCTTCCACCTTTCTAATTATTTGGGACTGCGTAAGCATTACTTCAGGTTTTCTAATACATTATTTTAGTATATTACTGTAAAGTTCTCAGTTCCCTTTATCTTTTTTTCTACGGGTATAACGGCTATAAAAAATATCTAATCCTAATCCCTCCCATGGCCGATTCGGTAACTCATTTGGTAATAACGACCCTTTTGGATGTTCCGTAGCAGAAGCTTCGCAAATATGGCACTTTTTAATGTAGGCTTCAATATAAACAGATTGCCCTGGCCAATAAAATATACGTCTTGCACAATTAATGAAATAATGAAACTTTTGAGTGGCAAAAACAATCGCCAGCATCTCTTTCTCTATTTATGCATACTTTTGCTCACAGGGAGTATCAGTTTCACATAATTTCTATTCAGTTTGACAACTTCATTTGAGTAAATTCCAAAGACACAATATTCTTGACTCTGTTCATCAAAATAAATTTGAAAGTATCCGTTTTTCGTGTTTAAAACTGTGGAATATTCTTATTATTAAGTTTAACTGCTACTTCCTTGGCTGAAGAAATCAAAAATATTTCTCGTTATATTGCTAAATTCAAATATTTTGGGTCAAGACACTAGCGTAAATCCTTATTTTTTTTTCAAGTATTACCAGAGGGTTGAACTATTTAGTCGGACTATCAATTTTTGTTATGATACCCTGTTTTTCAAGATCATCAAGCTTAAGTTTTAAACGATCCTGCAGTGCAATTGTAATTCGTCTAAATGGTTGAACTAACGGAACCGCGCCTACTTTTAAGGTAATGTGATGATCTCTAGGAAAAGAACCAAGACCCTCAAAAACTACTGGGTATCTTTTAACAACATATCAAGTGATATAAATTGACAAGAATCTGCAATAATTGAGTCTACTCTTTTTACTAAGTTTAAATCAACGCAATCAGCACAACTCATTAGAGACGGTTCGTCATTAACACAAACTGCAAAGAATATGTTTCCAACATTGTCATTAACTTGACATTTTAAGGTCATTACGTACGTAAATACATAATCATAACTGTCATACGGAGGTAGTTTGACTTTAGATTTTTGCATTTTATCAAGAAACCCTATTTTTTAACAATATTTAAGGTCAAAATGCTTACTTCACACCCTTTATCTATTTCAAATGTTACCTTATGTCCTTCTACATGAATTTTCTTCAGCCATGAAAATGGTTTCTTTACACTACTAACAGAACCAACTTTTCTTATAGACTGAACATACAGCTCATCCAAACTGATCTCACAATCACTATTTTTCGATTCACCATCTCTGAAACATTCGATTTCTACTTTATGCTTCTTCTGCCTAATCTTCTATCACTCTTCTTTTTATCTCATTTCTTCTCAGACTGGTTCATATAATATCCTTTTTTGCACACATCGCAAAATGATGTGCACATAGCCACAGAATTCACATTTCCCTTTTTTTTTTCTTTCAAAAAATGCTTAGATTTTACAGAGCTAAAACTAGTTTCAGTCTGCAAAACATTTGTCTGTTTTTGACTAACTTCACTTGTTTTACAGATTTATATTGCTTGTGTCAACTTCAGATTTTTTTTGACAATTCTTCTCTAGTGCTTTGGTTGTAGATGCCGAACACTATCCTTATATCTTCTGAATTCTTCTAATAAATTACCATAACCAGTTGTTTTTCTTGCTGTTCTAAATTCTGTCAGAAAATTATCAAAACTTTGTCCCCCTTGTTGCGTTATACTGTTAAATAAGAACCTCTCATTTATAACATTTTTCACAGTGGTCTATATATTTTTTCAAGACATTATCAACAGTTTTCTGAGTCGCCGGTAACGAATCAAAAGAGTTAAAAAAATAAGACCATCATCACCAACCAAAGTTCAATAGAATTGTGATATTATTTTTCATCATTTTCATTGCTTAAATCGGTAGCAGTAAAAAAATTTTGGTAGATTTTAAAGTATGATTCCATTGCTGCTAGCTTTTACACGAAATTCATCTTGTAGCGAAGTTTGCTCCACGTCGAAAGTCATCGCAATAAAACGTTCGCGATTGAATTTCATTTTTTGACCCAGATGAATGTTTAAACTATCTGTAAACAACTCAAATAGCTCTTGTATTAAAAACGTTTTGAGTACATTCACCATTAAACATGTCATACTTTATGATGGCAATGTCAGATTTGAGATATTCACATCAGTGTTGCCATATCTCAAAACTTGAGTAGCAGCACTCCTAAATGATCATGTTCATATTTAGTAACTCCATACTGTTTTAGGTGGTATTTGTTAACTTCCAAGGCCACCAACTCAGAAAAATCATGGATAATTTAGAAAATTCTAAACTTCATTACGAACATTGTCCTTCAAAAGACTTTTTCCCGGGAAAAATATCAAAACGTTACAAAAGAATTGGCATAACGCACACAGTTGTTTTCTTGTGGATGGCTTATCTAATAATAATATTATCTTATTTACCACCAGTTATTGCTGCATTAATATCAGTAGCGAATAATACGGAAATAATGTTACAACAAAAATTACCATACGACTTTTGGACGCCATTCAAACCTGATACAACTACTAGCTATTTTCTAGCTGTTGGATTTCAAATAATTCCGATGTTTTCATATACTCACAGGTATGATAATATTAATTACACCCTGATATCGTTTTCAATAAATATATTTTTAATAAAAATTACCACTACGCGGCATTGTAGTAATATTACATTCTGATCGTAAGCATAATCAGCAACTTACTGGGCTGTAATTAACTAAGGTCTTACTCATTAGCATCTTCATATTTTCAATACATTTTGTACATTATTTAACGTACACTTTAACACGCACATTACTCTGCCTTTGAAAGTCTCTCGTTACCAACGAGACAGGGTTAATTCTTTTGAATCCTCCCAGTGTCACTGCAGTGTCAACGAGCTGGTAAACTTATGTCTTCGATATGTGTTAGGTTTATTTTGTATAATTTATTTTGATTTTGTAGAATGTATAATTTTAAGCAACACCCACCCAAGGAATCTTTTTGCATTTTATAAGATAATTTTTTTGTTGTTGTAAAAGGGAAATCGAAAAAGAGAGAAGTGAATATAAAAGAATTAAACACTCAGAATACCAATCAAGATATTAGGCATACAGTCCACTAAACAAATCAACGCAACCAAACTCGGAATTTTGTAGTATTGGTTTGTGATTTCCAATATTGATATGACCATTCAGAAGTATATCCCAAAATATTCCCTCTCCAAGAAGCATATCAATGCTACCGGACGTATTAAAAGTGGGATCAACGAGTGTTATGTCATGTGGGATGTTTAAATTTGTGACATCGAAATATGAAGCTGACATTTCGTCTGTAATTTTTTCAATTATCAGAAATAACAATTCTATAGAATAGTAATTTTGTATGGATAAAATGATGCATTGGCTGACTGACTGACAGATAGAAATCTTCTGTAAAATTTTAAGGTTGGGTCACCCCTAATTAACCCGCCAGAATGGTTCGATCGTCTTTTACTAATCATTACTTATAGCCCTTAACAATCTTAAACAGTGTATCATATTTGGTATTTAAGTTAAAGGTTTGGAAAGAAATTAATTTTTTTCGAAATGTTGAACTCTATTTCGAGGCCGTATAAATCCTCAGGGATGCAACTTGGTATCAAGATAAATTGCAGCCAATCGTCATATTTTGGGCTCCTTTATATGCTTCTCATTGATAGTTTTGTCAAAGCACGTCAATAGATTGTTTCCGTGAAATTCTATTTAAACGAATTTTTTACAGATTTTTCGGTACTAATGTTATTAATTGCTGTAACAAAATAATTGAATCCACACAAGTGTAATCTCCCCTTAATTATTTTTTCTAATCATTTCACAATTTCATAAGTGTAAATTGTCTTTACAGCGTCGTTGGAATGGATACTTTATTTACGAATATCATGAATTGTATCGCAATGAATTTGGAAATTATTCAAGGTGCCTTTATATCAATTTCACCTAGAGCTGCTGCTAAAACAGAAGGGCCACTATTAACACCAGACAAATTACACAATAGCGATGCCTTAACTATAAAATTGAGGACAGAAATGAAGAAAGTTACCAAACATCTGCAAGTAGTATACAAGTACTTATAATAGATATCATTATTAATCTTAATAACTGATTGGATATGTGTTTTAGAGCATGCGACGATTTAGAAGATGTACATAAATATTTAACTCTGGCTCAAACTACAGCTACGTTATTCATCCTTTGTTCTTGCTTGTATGTGGTTTCAACAGTGAGTAAAGTTTAAATTATTTTATAATCAATCAGAAATATTATAGTGGTGAACCAATATAATATATTCTTATAGAAGGAAATTTTTATCTCTGAATTAAGGATGCATACCATCAAGGCCTCAAAATACCTTATTTAACACATTATTCACACTAACACTACATCTACATACCACTCTTTGACGCGCAATAACAAGTTATCGTTCTAACAAACAAATGGTAAATAGTTTAACTTCAGTCTCTGAAGACGTTAACTTTTTATTGGAACTCGCGTCGAACGTGTAATTGTGAGTGTTGGTGTAGTGGTAGGGTAAGCAGGGTGCTGATACCTATGTTTTTCTAGTATCCTCTCTTAGACGGATACATAAAAACGGCTTGAAATGTTTCCCAAGATCAGAACCTGAATGTTGTAAGTAAAACCCTAGTACATCATCAAATGGCTACTCTGCCGGTGTGACACGTTTACGTATGAAAATGCCAGCCGATTTTCCACGTTGTAAAACTTGCGAGAAAACTCGAAACGGTTTAGAATTGTTTAGAATCATTCTTAAGATCTCAACTAATAGCGGTAAAGCAATGGCAGATGTTTAGACGTACAAAAAACCTTTTGATTGAAAAGTGTCGGAGAACTCCTCCGAAAAATCAATATGGTTCCAGCGCCCAACTTTTTTCCTAACATTCTTTTGCACTTTACTAAGAGCTCTGTGTAATGGCAGAAGTTATGTAATGTAAACCTTTGACAGAGATTATTTAGTCGGAAAATGTCAACAAATTTGTAAATACACGATTGCGATATTGCAGAGATTGATTTTAACAGTTATAGATGGATGACATCTTTACGAGGGTTGTCTTTTTAGTTTTTACATAAAGTTAAACAGAAACAAACAAGTTGGAATTGCAGTGTTTTATTGCTTTTATGAATATTTGACCTCAAAGTCTATACATTTTTGCATACGCTCAAACCAATTCTGGAAACATGTTTTCCACTCTTAAGCTATTATTGTAAAAATATACTTTTGAAAGGCTCCATCAGTTTCTTAACGTGATAAAAATCTGAAAATTCACAGTGGGGAGGATAAAAAGTCATTAGGCGTATAATCAAGTGAATACGGACAATAGGACAATAATCAGATTTTTTTTTCTCAAATATTCAGTATCGATATCATAAGAGACGCATATATCAGTCTGTACGTCACATGCCGATCTTCTTTAATCATATTGTGCACAATATCGATGTTTCTTTGAGTGACAGCTGATTTGCTCAACTTTCTCGTCGTTCATCACTGACGGATGACAATGACGAAATTCTGCAAACCAAACAGTTTTCTCTGCTGGTGCTTCATTACCAAAAATTGCACAAAGCGATTCTATGCATTGTTGTGAGTAAAACCTTTTTTAATTATAAAAAATCGTCTTCTTTTAAACGTCTCCTATCAACAACTTACTCAGTCACTTTCTAAATTTTCATAGGCTTCGCAATAACAAACGTCAATGTTCACAAATACAGTGGCGCCACAACTCATTAAAGCCACCTATTGTTCAATTCACTTAAAACGCAACTCTAGTAAGTATAAGTTTTCAGTATATCTCTTGATGCAGTTATCTTAATAACATCCTCGTTCACATATACCGTTTCTAGATAGCTTTACATGACTAGAATCTTTATAAGTAACTGTAGAATGCACATCTTTATCATGCTTTTATCTTCATACGAATGTTACTCATATTTCAGTTTTTTTCAAAAAAATGTTTAGATTCCTGCCACGTGTCTCTACTTTTCTAAATATTTTCCATATTTTTGTGCGCGTTTGCCATAACGTTCTATATTTTTCTTTATCATGACATTTGCTACCTGCGAGGATAACCAGTTTCGAACTTTTTCTTGTACCTCGTCATCTGGGGTGACGTGTTTGCTGCCGAGAATCTCTAGACCTCACATTTCGACTCTACTCCTATGTTGGATAATCAATACCCATTGATAAGATCTTATAAGATTTTGGTTGTGAATGACAAAGCAGTTCTGGCATTGTGATATCGAGATGTCATAAGACCATGTCGTTCTATTCTACTTATAAGTAAGGGTAATGTAGTGAGCGGCTGCATCCATTGTTGTCCCTTTCTGCATAAACTTGACTAACAAGACTACATGTCTGTCTCCAAATACGGTTGCCATAACCTTGCACGATGAGGTTTTTTTCTTGGCCCAGACTCTAATTAATTATATTGTGTGGCGCCATTCTATTGACTGAAGTTTAAACTCTGAGGTTCTTTGAGAAAAACACGTGTCTTCTCCTGTGACGATTTCTGAAAATCAATTAATAATCGAAAAAAAAAAAAAATAGTAGGCACAGGCCGATGTTTCTAGTTTGGGATACTCAATTACTAGACTGGGAACCTATGGTGGGTTTGGAAACGATGTTAAAGAGTAAATATTGAAGATCGCAAGAGCTAGGTACGGGAGCTTGTCCAGGTGGGTTCGAAGTGCTTATAAAGAAAGGAAAAACATCGGTTCACCACTCTCTATCTCTTTCTACTCTATTCTGATAGGATCGCCATGGTGTCGAAGCTTAGAGTGGTGGATACGGCAAAAAAATCAGAAGCGAATGGAGAGAGATAAAGAGTGGTAAATCGATGTCTTTCCTCTCTCTCTGTGTCTCTTCCATTTACGTGCCGCTCTCTTTATCTTTAATATTAACTCTTAATTATGAATCGGTCCTTTGAATCACTTCATCGATTGCCGATCACGCTGCCAGCCATAATCATAATAAAAAATGGTTGGATGCATTGGAAAGCATTGAAATTGCTTGATGTGAGAAAAGTTAAGGATAAAGAGCCAATTCCTTAAAGCCCACTCTATAATTTAGTAGTCAAGGAATAAATGTGAAGATTCCCGTCAAGGAGGTTTTCCCGCTGGAATAAATTTTCTCGGGAGAAGGTTTATTGGTGAGAAAATTCTGTATGAAACAGGTAGGTCAAGTTATTAGGTTTTGGTTCAAATTCAAAGTCTCTGAAGACGATAACTTGGTTATTGAGACGCACGTCAGACAGTATAATTGTGAGTGTTGGTGTAGTGAAAACAGTCTGTTCAGTATGCTTATCATAATGTTTTGACCTAACACATATCTACTGCCCGATCCAGACTGTCGATTTTTCGGGCACCAGGCAAAGCACGTGAATATAGAATGAATCGAGAGCGTGGACAACTCGCTTCCGCTTGCTACGACTCATGTCAAGAGCCCAAATTTTTTCCTACTGTAACGTTTTTTGCTGTCATAAGTGACATCATTTGACGAGCCTCTTTGTACCGTTACCTCTCTAGAGGGCATTTTTGCAGAATTTTTGGTTTATGACAAATGATGTGGGGTTTTGGTGAATATGAAGGATATTTTAGTAACATCTCTTTTGATAATTTTTCTTATTGATTCGAAATTTTAGTTGAATTATTATTAACCATTACTGCCTAAGATTATTAAAAGCATTGAATAAGAAGTTTTCACATTTTGGAAATAATGTGAAATATCTTTTATGCAGATAAATGTTTTGATTTGAATTTTAATTTTTAGACTCCACTTGAAAATAAGCAATTCTGGGCCGAATCACTTTATATGGTAGCAGCAGGCTTTGAATTAGTTTTATATTGTTGGTTTGGAAATGAAATAACTATTAAGGTATGTCTTTGAGCAAATAAATTTTCATTTTATATCTTTCATTAAATAGGAGAGAATCACATTCGATAAACCACACGTTTTCTACCAAATTTTTTTGAGCAGCAACATATTACAAAGGCCGCTACTCTTGTTTTGAGATATGGCAATACCGATGTGAATTTGTCAAATCTGTTATTGCTTTCATAAAGCTTGATATTTTTAATGGCTATTGCACTCAGAATGTGTTGCCATACGAGTGCTATTTGAGTTGTTTACAGATACTTGAAACATTCATCTTGGTAAAAAATTAAATCGAGAACATTTTCCTGCGATGATTATCCATGAGGTTCGACGTGGATGAAACCAACAGCAGTATGTAGATCAATTTGCTTCGACTTTTGTGGATGAAGCACCATCTTGAGCTACCATGTTTCCATGTTACCAAGGTTATACAAAATCGGCCCTTGTGGCAGAAAAGAACGATGCTATGCGTAGACTGAAATTGAAAGATCGTCATGTGACACATCGTAAGATTGAAAACTACTCGGGCATTACTTCCACTCGCATGAAAATCGCTCATAAAAAAGCTCGTGTCGATTGGTGCAAAGACATGCTGAAAAAATTCAATCGCGGTGTTTTGAGAAGACAACTCACGGATCCATGCATAAGAACTCGAAATTAAACAACATTAGACTGTATGGGTCTTCCAATCCAACAGAAGTTGATCGCGCACGAAGCACTTAGAAGCAAATAGTCGCCTGTTTTCTTGGAATTAATTTACATGTCGCCATCGTTCCCTTAAAGTTATGTAGAACGGTCAATTCTGAATAGTATAAAAGCATTTGTTTGTCAGAAGTGTTCAAAAAATTAGGGAAACCAACTGCAGAAGACGAATCATTCTCTCCAATACGACAATGCCAGCTCTCACGCATCAGTTTTATGTACAAATGTTTTTGAACTAACAAAACATCGAAGCAAACACTACTTGTTTAGTTCCCAATATTTCTTTGTATTCCCGCAGATGAAAAATAAATTTAGAGGTTTAACGTTTTTCTATATCTAAAGAATGATGGAAGTACATCAATCGAAATGGAAAAAATACTTTGAAACTTGGTTTAAACGCATTCGAAACTGTATTATTATTATTATTATGCAAAAGACTACTCAGCTTAGAGCCGGTATTATTTACTCATCCCGTATACAAAGTATCAAAAAGGATTAGATTCGGTTCACGTGATAAATTTGCGCTCTGTGTGGCAAGTATTCAATATTATAACCTTCAGGGTGTCAGCGAAGGTGTTTTTTGATAATCCCAGTTTGGCAATGCACTATGCCAGTTGCTGACATAATAACTGGGACCATTTTCACATTTTCGCTATACCACATCAGTTTAATCTCAATTGCGAGATCTGCGTTTTTGGCCAGTTTCTCCTAGTCTCTGTTGGAAACGTTATGGGTGTTCGGTATAGTTACATCGACAAGAAGGACTGAATTGACTCTTCTATCAACCACCACGATGTCAGATCTGTTATTCGTTACCTTTCTATCGGTGATAATGGACCTATCGTAGTAGAGTCTAAAATTGTCATTTTCGAGCACCTTGTGGCTGGTACTTGTAATACGGTGTATGAGTATTGAGATGACCGAACTTGTCGGCCAGTTTCTGGTGGATGATGTTGCACACTTAGTTATGCCGGTGTATATAGTCGGTATTAGCTAGCACATTACAAGCAGATGTTATATGTTGGATGGTCTCTGATGTTTGTTGGCACTTTCTACGTTTATCAGATTGAGTGTTCGGATCCTTAATAACATTTTTCTTGTAGTTATTCGTGTTAATAACTTGATTCTAGATGACCATCATGAAGCCTTCAGTCTCTGGAAAGAGATTGCCACTAGTAAGCCATATGTTTTGTCAACATGCGGTTGGTTGAGGTCGTGATACCTTTTGTGACCACTGTTCTAGCTTCTCGGTGTCTAATACTATATTTAAGTTAAATTCTGGCGGTACGAGAGGTGAATAATCCTTATCTGCTTTGGATATAATCCGGTGTAGAGTTGAGACTTCCGATTAATTATGAAAGAATTCACATAGTTTCATTACCTGTCGAGAGTGCAGGTTAATAAGATCAATCAATCCTCTTTCACCCTCTTTTCGGGGTAATGTTGTTCTAATAGTGGATACTTCGGGTAGTGGTTGTTGTTCTTCGTCATCATTGTTCGTGTCAACCTCTGAATATCCTCTGGCTATGTTTTCGTCCACTTCAGGATTCCATAATAGTACGTTAAAACAGGCGTTGCATAGGTGTTGATTACCTGCATTAAGTTGCCTGCATTTAATTCGGATTTCATGAGTGATTTCACTCTTTTGGTGTATTGATCCTGGATTCTAGCCTTTGCCTTTCTCGATATGTAGAGTCTTACACTTAGACAGTCCAAAATCCATATGTATATCGGTGAAGAATCGATGTATTATATCGAGAAGGTGATTTGACGCTTATTTGCTGCGTATAGCTATCGTCCGTATAAAGAAGATGGGAGATGGTACAGTTGGTGTCTCTGTTCGCTCTAATGTTGAATACGTATTTGTATCATTTTGTATTATTCAGCATGATAAATAGGGGATTCATCACAAGGCAGAACCACAACGGACTCAGAGAGTCGCCCTATTATATTCCCCTAGAAATAGGTATTTCGTCAGTGAGGGAATTTGGACCGATTTGAAGATGTAGGTTCGTTCACCATTCCTTCATCGTTGTTGAAAGGAAGCAAGCTTACAATAGTTGGGTGAACTTTGTAAATCTGCAAGACCTGGAATGAGGTATAATATCAAACGCCTTATAATCCACGAAAGCATTGTGTATATTCCGGTGATCTCTCTGTGCTTGCCGAAGTATCACAGAGTCCACGATAAGTTGTTCTTTGCACCCTCTTCTGCAACCTTTCTGTTCCTCTGCCAAGATGTTATTTTCCTCGACGTATCCATTTGTTAGTGATACAAGCTGTAAATATCTTATGTAAAGTGTAGGGTAGGCACGTGATAGGCCTGTACTGAGTGGGGTCATCCGTCTGGGAGCTCTTTGGAAGCGAATGAGTAGAGTCCAGTGCTGTTGGAATATCTTTTGAGTTCCGTTTGCATCTTGCACTGCGAGATGATCATCTATTCATTGAAGATCTAGAAGGCCTCTCCTCGTATTTGCTGCAGGATAGGCGCAGGAAGAAAATTGTTTTTCACAATACACCTTCTCTGGTCAGCTATTCGTTGTTCCGTTAAATGCTGTAATTCTGGGTACCTCTTAACAAAATCACGATTAATGACGTATCGGTAGGTGGTCATATCGGTCTCCATGTTGGTTGCTCTATAATAGGAGCGCGTAATGAATGAATTCTACTCACTGGTCCATTTCATGCGCTTCCTAGGCAAACCGGGCTTCGTGGTCGTAGGTATATTGAGTGTGTATTGAGCCGGTGGAGGAGAGTTAATTATTATTATTATTAGTTTTTATTTATCTATCTCAAAACTTAAGTAGCAACCCTCATGAAGATAAAACAAAAATTAAAAATTGAAATGAACTGAAATTTCAAACATTCGTAGGCTGATAATATGCCAATTTATATTTGGCAATGTGATTGGTTAACAGCAGATAAGGATTTCAAGATGTCATTGATTCTCAATATGGCAAGAACAAAAAGACAACTGTACCTAACAGCAGGAAAATTTGTACCACTTACTTTACCTACTTTTGTATCTGTAAGTATATAATTTGATATAAGTTATTTTCAAGCAGTATCTGAAGTTACTTTTGCCATTTCAAATTTATTTGAAAATAAATGATAGCAAAATTTTCATGACCTAGCGGTAAACGTCATAAGTCAATGAAACATTTCTGAAATAAAACTCTCTCTTTTTAAAATTATAAAGAAGTATGTAATCTTTAATTTTGGGCCACACTAACGAGAAATGCCATTAATTATCGCGATAATGGAAGTTAACCGTAGGTGTAGCCACGACTTAACGAGATAATTTAACAACGGTATTAATATTGCCGTTTGGCGTGACGGTACATCAAAGAGATTAACACGAGAATAAATGCCATAAAGGCTTCTTTTATGCACGCGTTTTTTGTCGCTGGTCGCGGGGAGACTAGAAACGCGGCGTTATTTTATGAAACAATATCCAAGCGTTTCTTGTGGCGTGCCGCTTTCAAATTTGATCAGTTTCAACTGTTACAAGTGGACCACAAAGCGGCAGTGATTAAAAATGGATCCGTGTGTTTTTACGTATATGATATATAAAAATTTCATTGAAAAAAGACGCCAGAGACGTTGGGATGTGCATCCAATTAATAGTGCAATACTTCTCAGATGCGCATATTATACACTTCATGTAGAATTAAGACTTGACAGGGAGAAATTCATCAATTATTACCGTATGTAGACAGGCTCATTTGATGAGCTATGTGAAAAGCTGAAAAGCACTTTTATTACAAATTTGGAGTTGGTACGAGGATTTAAATCAGGGGAAATGTTATCATTAACGAAAAGATAAGTACAAACAGAAGACCATTATTGAGAAAATAAGTATAGTAATAGTATTAATGTGTGGATACACATTTGTTTAAATCAATGATATTATCGATTCGGCTTCGGACATAATGGAATCCTCTGATTCTATCGGATAATTTTCTGGTATGGCCACACTCTCTATAGCATTACCGTAACTGCGAGTACTGCGACTACTATTGAATGGAGAAGTGTAGGACATGATGTGTGTGAGGATTCAGGCGGTACTGCAGAATATGGTGACAATATGATGACAAACCATAATAAACGCGCTGTATAAAAGCATCAATTGAAATCAATGTACTTTTGAAACGCCTGTCGCGACGCGTTTTGTAATTCTACGGGACAGGCGGCGCGCAGCTGATTGACGTCGATACATAAAAGCATACATTTAACAACGTGCTTTTAGAAAACATCGCGTTTTTTGTCGCCCCGCGACCATCGACAAAAAACGCGTGCATGAAAGAGGCCGAAACGTCCACACTATAAATTGTCAGGGTGCGTCGAGAGCGCGACGGGATCGCACGTGTTTGTCTTTGAAATACCGTACTAAGGCTATGGAGTGGAGTAACGAGAAAGTAATTGCGTCTCTCGAGATTCTGCAAACAGAACCATGTTTGTGGGATCCGAAACTCGTAAGTTTCAAGAATCGTGGAGCGCAAAGTGATGCTTGGTGACGAATAATGGAATTATTACCATTTAAAACAACTATTGAAGAAATTAAAAAGAAGAAGGAAACCTTATAGAAACCATTTAAACAAAAGACTTTGAGGTCCGGATCTGGCATCTTTCTTTGTTCCCTTTTTTTCTTCATTCGATTATGATTCAATAAATTCAAATAATAAAAATTTACACGCATGAAATACGGAGCTCTGTTAACGTCCATCTTACTTGAATTCAAGTAAAATTAACGCTTTAGCGCGTTAAAAATTATCGCGCTTTTGGGCATTGACGTTAGCCGCTAGTGTGGCCCCAGCATTACAGGGAGAAAATATTTACTCACAATTTAAAGCCTTTCTTGTTGTTAACGAAAGTCTAACAACAATAGTACTGACATTGATCACCACTGTCATGTAGGCAAATAGGTTGTTATGAGCATTAAACAAAAATAGAAAAAAAAAACTGTTTTGGTATATTTTTCTTAAATTTATATCGACAGAAAGGAACGCCGGATTAGCTTTTCCTCATTTTCTCAATTTCAAGGGCTAAATAGAAAATGAGTATTGAGTGTATTGTAGCAAATTCGTAGAATGAAATAATTTTTTTAAGATAATTTTTGTTATGAATTTAATATTAATATTATAATAATAATTAATAAATTTAATATTGAATATTTCCGAAACAGTTGAAGGTAGGTACGAGGTATAGGACATTATACATGAATTATATCTACAAATTTTAAAAAAATTAATGTTATATAGAGGGTTTCTATATAACAAGCTGCTATTGGTCACTGTCTCAAGACACATCCTGTATAATTTTTTGAAAATAATGCGCATTTCACTTTGGAACCTTCAATTTTGTTATATGGAAAAATATATTCATTTTCACGTAGAAATTAACACTAGTTTCAATTAATTTTGGTGACCAAAGTAGTCTCTTTTTTACTCACGATTCACTAACAAACTAACAACGAAGCAAAGTGAATTTAAAAAGAGGCCACATCTCAATTAGAGCTGGCTTTTCCTAAAAAACTGTCATGAATTATATATTAAACCAATTGTTTAACAATACTATGCTTTGGAGCTTTAAGGGCTCAAAACCTATTTACAATTTTCATAGAATGTACTGACATCGTGAATTTTATAAGAAAAATATAAAATATAAAAAATTTACGATGTGAAATGTAAAACAAAATAACGATGGAATATACACATAACGAAAAAATAAAATACCCACACAAGTCACAGTCGACTTAAGGATTTTAAACAAAATACGTCTTTTCTGGAAACCATGTGTCTCTACAGAATATTTTTCGTCATATTATTATATAACCCCTCTTAAAATGGATTCGACACGAACGTTAGATACTTTGGGTACTTGGTTAAAAGAATAGAAATGAGAGAAAACTGAAAACGATAAGTGAAAAAGAAACGAAGCTAGCAAATTAAAAAAATATATTTTTCTTCATATATTTCGAGGGCTGCTACTTAAGTTCTCAAATAAACAAATAAAAACAAATATCAATAATTGAATATGGCTTTATTATTTTTCAAAATATTCTTCTTTAAGATCAATACGCTTTTGCATGCATTTGAACCAATTGTCGAAGCATTTTTTCCATTCAGATTGAGGTACATGTGATTTGAACGCATCAACCGCTTCTTCGGGTGTAGAAAAACGTTGACCTAACAATTTATTTTTGATCTGCGGGAATGAGAAGAAATCATTGGGTGCCAAAAAGGACTGTATGGCAGACTATTCGGTGTTTTCACTATTCAAAAACGTATTTGTTTGAACTGATGTGTAAGAGCTCGCAGTGGAGAAGCATTCGTCTTCTCCGATTGGTTTCCCTGATTTTTTCAAATACTTTTGTAAAAAATGCTGATGTACTATTCAGAATTGACCGTTCTACGTTGGTCTAAGAGAACTTTGACGACATGTAAGTTTATTCCAAAAAAACATGCGACTATTTGCTTCGAAATGCTTCTTGTGCTAAAAACTTTTCTTGGATTTGGCTCGTCTTGAAAAACGCATACAGTCGGTTTTTTTACTTTCGAGTTCATATGCATAGATACATAATTCGTCGCCTGTCACGATCTTATAGTATTCTTTTAAAGTACCGCGATTGCATTATTTCACCATTTCTCTGCATCAATCTTCACGATCTTTTTTTGAGCGATTTTCAAATTATGCGGTATCCAAGGCGAAAAAATCTTTTGAAGAGCCAAATGTTGTGTCACATGACGATCTTGAAATATCAGTTTACGTAAAGCATCAATGTTTTCTGATACAACACCCGTTTTTGGACGACCTTAAAGAAATTCATCTTGTAGCGAAGTGCGACCACAATTGAATTAGGAAAACCAGCAACACGAATTGATCAGCATACTACTATTGATTTAATCTACGTCGAAAACCATAGACAATTATTGCACGAAAATGTTCGCGATTTAAATCCATGAATCCATGAATGAATTTTAACAGTATGCTACATCTATTTCAACTAATATGTCTCCCTCAAGTGTTAACACAAGCAGTGACAAATTTGAAGCCGTTCCAGATTGTGTGTCTGCTACTATACCTGCTTTAGTGAGATATTGTTTACAGTCAATAAAATATTTCAACTTTTTCAAAGTCGAAATTGACGAAATCAAGGTGGAGGACTCGTCTTCGAATAGATAAGTTTCTCGATCAAATCCGTTCCTTACCAGTGCTATTTTGAGTCTTTCTATTAATTCACTCTTTCTACCGGAGGTTTCCAGCTCACGATTCTCCAGTTCGGCTTTCAGTTCCGTCAAATACAAAATCGATTATGGAGATGCCAAGCCTATCAGACAATCAGCTCGCAGACTTCCAAGAGCAAAGAGAGAGGAAACTGAAAGAATAATTCGAGAAGTGGAAGTAATAGAACCATCTACCAGTCCGTAGGTGTCTCGAGTAGTGCTTGTGAAGAAAAAGGATGGAAAAACGAGATTCTGTGTGGACTATCGCCAGTTGAACACTGTCTCTTACGTTCTAAATTTATTTGCACACTATACACTACACTAACTTATAATAATTCACTTAGAAATATCACTCAAATAATTTCTGCGATTACTTTTACTACTTCGTTATTTTCGCTACGACTATTTATTTAAAGCTAAACTAAGTGCGTTTCCAGAAATAATTTATATACCTAAATAAAATTCTACAAAGTTCTAGATCAAAAAGAAATAAATAAATATAATTTCCTAGAAATTATTTAATAGAAATACTGTAAATAAACCGCCTTCTATAAATTATAAGAAACAGAAAAAAGGCACAGCACGAAATCGTCGATTTTAAAATTCCATTGTTGCTGGACAAGGCCAGCCTAAGGATCTATTTCGTGAGCTTGTTCATAACAATATGAAAGAGGTTACAATTTGTAGTATAGTGCAAACGTAGTAACAGATAAATTGTGAATGATTAGGTCAGATTTAGAACCATGTGACTTTTACCGAAAGTAACTAAATACTAAATAATAAAAGGGAATAGCTTCGACACATTTGTATACTATAAAGAGATGGAAGTTATTCCGAAATATACCTATGATTAGTGCATGTCAAGATCTGTTTTTTAAAGGAGATTAATTTGAATTTTATTTACCTTTTCATTTTGTGTTTAACAAAATAATTCCACCACATCTTTTATGTGTTTATTTCAATTAAGTTTTTCTGTTTCAGATCATGAAAGTGTCTTACTCATTCTTCACTTTTATTAAAAACACAGAATAAACTAAATTTGTATATTTTAGTTCAATTAATTATTAACTTTTGTTGGGCACTTCAATTTTCAATATATTACAAGTCATCTATCTCTCTGGTCCTTTTTTTTTTCAAATTAAATTTTAGTTACATTTATTCAAACTACCACAAAGTGTGTGTGTGTGATAAATTAAGATGTTTATCAGTTTATCGATATATTGTTTCAATTACATTTGAAGAGTTGGAAGAAAAATTAGATGACAGTCTAGGATTTCGAGAAAACAAAAACTTAAGGCTAGAAATGCATGACTTGGTCAAATTAGTCCTAAAAATAGGGGCGGCCTCGCGTAAATTCCTAGCAAACTGAAAATACAGAGGCACTCTCATGGAATCCTGAAAATTCTCCATGACCCAATGTGTAAAAAAATCATTTTATTAAAGGGCTGAGCTGCAAAATGGCTTTCAAGATTTTTTGGACCAATGGTAAGTTTCACGATAAAAGTAAAATCCTTCTATTTCTATTATACTTTTCATATTTTAAGTTTATTATAATTTGGAAGAGAATTTTTTCAATAACATTTGGTGACTACATTGTTAACCTTCTAAAAGAATTTATTTCAGTAACTAGGGTGGGCTACATCTCGTAACGATTTTTTATTCGTTGAGTTAAGGTTGCGCCAATTCAGGAGAAAGATATTTCAGGTAAATGAAAAGATAATCCGAGTACATAATAAAACTCGTGACAGATTCATTAAGGATATTACCTGGAATTCAGTACCTAATTCACTTGGAAAATCCATTTTAAAATAAGCTATGTACCAAACAATAATATAATAATGCAAACTTGCAATTAGTTAGGTTAGGTTATGTTAGTCAAATAAAATAACAGAAGAGGTATTTGTGAAACTAATCTTTTAAAGATACAAAATATGATAATTTTTATTGTTTTTTATGTGTTTTGATATGTATTTAGAATGTAAAACTCTTACTGAAATACACTGTAAATATATATCTTATTTTTCATTTCATTATTAAAACCCCGTGCTGCTAATAATTTTCCGTCAGAGTTGCCTAATCTTCATGACTACCACTATCAGGGACATTGTAACAGAAGTTAAAATTTTATGGAAGGTATTGAAATCACAAATAGGCACAGGCCCAGTAATTCCTAGAACTTAATATAACGAACTACGAGTCATAAAACTAGGAATAATTTGAACATAATACGTTTTCAAAAAAAAATTGTAGAGATATTAATAAAATTATAATAAACGCGTTCAATGGCATTTATTTTCAATATTCATAGACTCATAAGTGTCTATGTAAAAAAGTAAAACTTTAAGTGATTTAAAAAACTAAGAACAAATTTAGATTCATTTCAGAATAGTCTATAAAAATTAGGTATTGAGGTGAAAAAGTTTGAAAATATCATTATTTTGTTAGTCTTTGTTAACAAGAAACTCGTTATGTCTGACTTACGAGATCTGGATAATAACGAGACTGGTTACGAAAAAGGGTTTTATCATAAAAATTATTCTACATTCGAATGCTCCCCTTCAATTTACGGGGGTCCCCTCGCCACACGCATTTCCATACGTTTTTTCCATTGATCGAAGCAGTGCTGAAAGTCTTCTTTAGTGAGTGCTTTTAGAAGCTCTGCAATTTTTTGCTTTACCGCTTTTATCGACTCAAATCGGGTCCATTTCAAAGCAGATTTTATTTCCGGAAACAAAAAAAGGCGCACGGTGGCAAATCTGGTGAGTACGGCGGGTGTTCTAGCACTGGAGTGCGCTTACTAGCCAAATACTGTTTCACAGATAGCGGTTATGGGCAGTTGCGTTATCCTGGTGCAAAATCCACGAGTTGTTATTCCAAAACTCGGGCCGTTTTTTCCGAAATAGCAGTGCTGCCAAAACTGACAAATAGTAAGTCTAGTTGACAGTTTGACCCTCTGGAACCCAAAAACACGCGCACGAGATAGAGAATTCTCCCCATAGGCCTCTTGCAACAATTTATAGTGCTCAGTCCGAGTTTTTTTCAATTTAACGAGAACGGTTTTAAACCGCTACTGCACAATTACTATGTGGGAAATGTATTTTGGGACGTGCATAGACAAAATATCTATAGATACCCAACGCACTACTCGTTTTTTTATCCCACCCGTCTAGGGCACCCTCTAGGTGCGCAGTCTTGTTATTTAATAGTCAGACCCTGTACAATACAAAGAAATATCGGTATTGATAATAGCTTGATTGACATAAAATTTGCTAGATATAAAATACTTCTATAAATATAAAATGAGCAATTTTCTGTTTGTCGATGATATCTGGCTTCAAATTTGGCAACTAATTTAGCTTAATTATTAATGAATCGTCGGTATGTTCAAGATTTCATTCCATTTTCATTGTATTATGAATACATTTTCTCTTTATAAAAGAAATATTGGTAGGAACGAGTGAGTTTAGTATTAGAAAACATAAAAGATCCATACGTTCAAGACTTTTTCGTTGATAATCGCTGGATACTCAAAATTTATATATATATATATATATATATACTATATATATAATATACTATACTATATATATATAACTATATATATATAAATACTATATATAATACCATTTCATAATTTACCTTTTCATTTCAATTTATTCCTCGGCAATAGTTGGAGATTTCCATCCTCAGTACTACATTAATCAGGTGATCAAAAGTGCTGTCTATAGAATAATTTATTAAGTTTATTATTTATCAAAAATGTGTTGTTCACCTGATCAGATATAAAACTGTAAATTCCTTTCGAAACAAGAAATAAATGGGTGATTAATATGGTGAAACGCTTCTAACGCCTTTTATTACCTATTTACTATTTTCAACCCTCCTACCTTTCACTTTTCACTTTATTTAGAATGCTTATAGCTCTTGTTATAAACAACAAAAAGTCAGATAAGGATATCAGTAGATAATTTATCCTGATTTTATCATCAATGAAGACATTTTATTATCGTCCTCAGTTCATGAAAATTCAAATACAGGAAGCCGTTAAAGACAGAAAATTAATCTGAACCCCATATTTCTATTTCGTACAGCCATATTGGTTTCAAGACAGTTTTATAGGTAGGATCTTGCTTTCGAAGGTGAAGTTAGATTTTAATTTAGCGCCTTGTCATTAAGATTAGTTTGTTATCTCTTGAATTCCTTCCACGAAAGTCCGGTATCTATTTTTTGAACAGAGATATTTCGTTCTTCTTGATCTTGTTAATCCCAATTCATTTATTTTTATTGGTGCACAAAGTTGCCTTCTTAGTGTATAATCTTCATGCCAAAACTTGCTAGCACTTATTTTAATTTTCCTTTTTCCATTGTTGGCTTAGGTCTAGTTGGTTTTGGATTTTCATGAGTCGCTAGTATTACTGTGTCATGAACGAGTTCTCTAATGCTGATCTCTGCAGACACTAGTGGGTCAACTATATGAAGAACGTATACACTGGTCTCAAATCACTATCTTGGGAGACTCCTGAAGATATAGGAAAGTTTGTGCCTGCTTTATTTTTAAATTGTCTTTCGGAGAGGTACAAGGACTCTCAACAGAAAGTTCATCTTTGTATTGTTTATCAGTAGCCTAGCTCTTGGGAATTTGGTCGCTAATGAGTATTTTTCGGGAGCACATCGTGCGTTTTACAAAAACGGTAATTTCACGGCTGTAGCGCGTAGAAAATTCTAAATTACTCGCATTGTTCGTCACTTAAATGATGGGCCAAGAAAACGATCGGAAAACGGTTAAAGAAGTATGTGGAAAGCAGATCAACAATGGATAAACTAAAATCCAGGTGTCCAAGGTCTTCTAGAACAATTGAAAAGGTAGTCAGTTTTACTCAGTTTGTTCGTGACGAGACAGATTTGTCTATTCGGAAGCGAGCTATCGCTCTAAACGTGCATAGATTACATAATTCATTTGATGCAATAATTAAATCCTCAGGATAGTGGTCAGAAGCTTGACTTCGTAAAGCAGATGATTGAGCGCGCCATTGTTTACAAACATCTTGCTTTTCGGATAAAGCTCATCTCAATAGAAACGTCAACAATCAGAATCGGCACTACTGGAGTGCAACCAATCTAAAACATAAACAGCAAAAATCCCTATATTTGCCAAAGCGACCGTAAGGGCTGCGATGTCAGTAAATTCAGAGAGTTATTTGCAGATGTTAGACTTCTTTGTATCTAAACTGCAAAACTTATAACCATTTGATTGTTTGCAGCTGAGTGTTCAGCATCAAGTCTGTTCTTGAAAATGTTTGTATTGCAGCATTCACTGTCTTCTCTTCTAATGCATTCCACATATATACTATATGATTTATCAAAAAATTCTTCCGGGGCAACTTGCAGTTTCTGTCCTAAGAGAGTTTTCTTGAATGCACTCTTAACTGCTGATTTGTATTCACATGGAAAATGTCCAAATCGCAAGTGTAGATATGTGTAAGAATTTTATAGGTTTTTAATAAGTCTCCTCTAAAGCGACGTTCTCTGAGAGTGGTAACCGATCGCTGAACTCGTTTTAAAAGCTCAATATCCTTCACAAAATATGGATTCCACACGGAATGCGCAAATTCAAGCTTTGGTCTTATATACGTTTTGTAGAGAAGTCTTATCATGTCAACTCAGTGATCCTTAAAAGTTTTTTGTACCATATAAGTGAATGAATTGACTTTCTTGACAATTTGGTTAATATGTACATCCCATTTCAGGTTTTCGGTCACTATAACTCCAAGATCACATTGCTAATTAATCGTAATAATCTCCACACCATTTAGTATATAAGCTCTTCTGGGATTGTTTGAACCAATGTGTAGGACACTACATTTTGTTTAATTGAGCTTCATTTTACAGGTGTTTGTCCATTCCTCTACTGTGTGCAAGTCGTCTTGGAGTAACTGCCGTTCAGAAGCAGACTTGGCAAAAATCTTTGTATCATCAACAAAAAATGATTTATTTCTTTTAATGTTCACAGCAAGATCACTAATTTAGATCACAAAGAGAAGGGGACCAAGAACAGACCTTTGAGGTACTCCAGTAAGAACCTCATGCTTAGTTGACAAAGTACCATTCGCTTTCACTTGGAACTGCCTAAGCTGGAGAAAAGATGAAATTAGTGCCAAAAGATTCCCTCTTATTCCAAGATGCTCTAGTTTGTGTAACAATAATCTATGAGGGACTTTTCAAAGTCCAGGTATATGACATCCGTAGCTTCTGCATTATCATAAGCTGTGGTCCACTGGCCTAGACATGCCAGAAGATTGATTGTTGTGGAACGACGATATTATTATGTAAACTACAGATTTTAGATGGTGGAATAACTATAGACAATGGCAAAATATTCATTTAGAATTAAGTTGGAAAATAAGACATCACATTGATAATACATATGTATTTATATTACAATTGAATTGATACTTATATAATTTTTCTATATTTTTTTAACATCATAAATATCAGTTCTTCTTTGATTAAAAATGGGTATGTTTGCTCTAACTTCATCACATTCTGAAAAGTCAATATCGGCATAAACTATATCTTCGTCTTCTTTTGCTTGAACAAGAACTTTACCCCATGGATTTGTTACTTGAGAGTAACCGTAAGCACGGAATCCTTTTTCGTTACGAGATGGGCTTATGCCACATACGAAAAGTTGATTATCTACCGCTCTAGCTTTTTGGAGCAGTTCAAAGTGAAGAGGGCCAGTTGTCGTTGTGAATGCAGCTGAAATTTATAGTGATATTTCAAGGAACATCCACAGTTGTTTAGTTATTTATTTATGGAACTCATTAGAGAGATTTTAGTTACTGTTAACAGAATTCCTGTTGAAGGAATTAATTTTCTATAAAAACTAAAATATCAGGTAATAAGTATGCAATTACATGCAACTCAATTGCAAATTATATATAAAAATTATCAGTTTGCTTCGTTCATTATATTCAACATTGCCATGAATGACTTTTGTTTCAATGACATCACTAGAAGTTGTGGCTCTTAATAAGACAGGTGCTTGTTCTAACATCAAATCGTATTTAAAATCGATTCCATTTTTATTTTGTTCCTTAACTCATAATTTGGTTATGTTAGATTAGGTAAGGTGTTGGTTCCAATATCAAATCGATTTTAAATAAGATTTGACCTTAAAACATGTAACAGTCTCATCCACCACTTCTAGAAAGGTCATCAAAAAAAATCATTCAAGGAATTTTTGATGGTTAGAAGTTGAATGTAAAATTCTTTATGATAGGAATCTCTTGCACTTGATTAGTACTTAAATCCTGTTTAACTGGAATATCAAAAGCTGGCAAACCAACCTCCAGTGCATCTAACGATAAATGGTCAACACATAGATCAGGTAGAATTATAGACATATATCTGAATCACAGTAAATGAAAAATGGGACCAAATTAAAATTCTGAGGGGTCATATTTATACCCTGTGTTGAATTCATATGGAATGGTGCACCAAACTGGACAGTCCTTGCAAGGGACAGGAAAGAGTGGCATTTGAGTCTAGAGATAGTCGAAGCCCTCCTCTAAGGCTATAGCACTAGTGATGAGAAAAAAAGTATAGTACCTAAATATTGTATTCCTTACCAGGATAAACTAATAACTTGCATCCTTCCAACCTATATATTTTGGCCAATTCCTCAAACCTCAAATCATAACAGATACCGAGTCCCACTTTGATATCATCAATATTGAATGTAGTAAATTCATTTCCTGGACTCAAAATATCTGATTCCTTGAATGTAACTTTTCCAGGTATATCAATATCAAATAAATGCATTTTTCTATATTTTGCTATCAAATTTCCTTCGGGATTCCAAACAGTGCAAGTGTTATAATATTTGCCATTTTCTATTTCGGGAAATGTACCCCCAATTAGGTAAATTGAATTTTCTTTAGCAGCTTTTGATAACATATCACATGTAGATCCTTTTGGTATACCCTCGGCATATTGCTTGAAGAAATTTGTTCCATATGGAGAGTTGAAACATTCTGGAAGAGATACAAGACCAGCTCCAGATTCTTTGGCTTTAGCTATGTGTTTTGAGGCATTTTCTAGATTTTTTACAAGTTCTGTTCCTACTTTCATTTGGATTAAAGCTGCTCGTATTTGTTTCATTTTCCCAGTATAATGATATAAATTCAAACCTCTAAAAACAATTTTAAACTTGATAAATATATAATATTAATATACATATATTTTTGTTATTATAAACTCTCAGAAATTTCTCAACAATTAAAAAACATCTCATGTATATATCCAAGTATTGATGCACCCTCCCTTTTATATTATTCATAGTACCCAACCCTGTAAATTTCATACACCCCCTCAACTGGACACTACTCCCACAATGCTTTGCTTTATTTTATAGTGCTCCAATATTTTTATTTCTTACTGGGTTTCCTCTTGACTGATACTTTTGGTTAATTGATTTATTAACAAAAATTTTTTGATTCCAAAATTTCAAGTCATAGATTCTACTACGTAAATTATTTATTAAAAAAATACAATTGTATTGTTTTATTTCCCAATATATTTCCCCCTAAGTAGACAATTTCTTGGCACTTTTTCTTTCTTTCCAATCACTTTATGAATATCACAAATTAAGTCAACCAATACTTTAAGTTCTTATCAACATATAAAATAATTCACGCAAAGTTTGTTTTCAAGAATAAATGATAAACCACTGAGAGAAACATTTTTTTGACTAATACTTTTATATAACCACTGAGAGAAACATTGTTTTGACTATTACTTTTATATAACCACTGAGAGAAACAATTTTTTTATTAATACTTTTATATAATAATAAAAATAACAATCATACTTGATAAATACGTAAACACCACTCTTTTGGTAGTCTTTTATTTCAATTAAAGTAAAATTTACATAAAAATATCCTTATCATTCTATAAATATTTTTATAAACATAGGAAGATAACCTTAACAAAACCTTCACCTTCCATCATGTGTTATGTTCTTTTTCTTCACTTCTCGCACTATATGTAAACTTAATACTTACTACCCACCGTGTTTGTCGTGTGTTATAGCTCGATGTAATATCATAGAATTTATTGTATTGTATTGAGTGCTTAACAATTGTGAAGAGGCGTATAACCTAAAACATGTGAAACTGTCACTGATATTTATAAATTTGTTTATGCTGATATAATAATAAAGCAGTGATATTGAAAGTTTAAAGTGAATGAATAAAATTAGCTCTGTACCGGTTTGGGATATGAGATCCATATGAAAAGAATGATATTCAACCCAGTGTTGTTAAATTTCAAAAATATGTTGAAGAGGGCCTTTTCAGTTAATAGTTCTAACTACGTTAAACATAGCTTAAATAACAAATTGAAAGTAAGAGCGTGGCAAACTCATGAATACGGAGACTTAAAAAATGTTCAGCTGGATGAAGTTCGAATACCAGTAATTAGAAAACCTACAGATGTTTTGGTACAGGTTAATAGTGCTTCAGTCAATCCAATTGATATACTGATGTTAGGTGAGAAAATATAAAATAACAGCAATCAAATTCCATGAAACTAATTTTGAATGGTTGTTTCATTTGTTAGGAGGATATGGTAAAACTCTAATGCAGGTTCCCAGGAACTGGGAATTAGAATTGCCTTTGATTGTTGGAAGAGATTTTTGTGGTACAATTATTGGAAAAGGACAAAGTGTATGCAATGATTACAAGGTTGGTGATGAAGTTTATGGCTTTGTCCCGTTATATAATTCAGGAACTTTTTCAGAAGCTATTATTACTGATGTATCATATGTAAGTTTATGAATCTATATATATTTAAAAAAGTATTTTTGACAAAACTTTGAGAAAAAAGAGAGAAATATGAAAAATATTTTGTATAATAAGAAATTACATTTGAAAAAATGTTTTTTATCTGTTTTTAGTATGATTTCTTAAGAAATGTAACTATTTTTGAAGATATCACTCAAAGTAGCGAAAAAAGACTAAGTTGTACTTTATTAACACATTGTTGACCTGCAATTTTACAGAAAATTCATTTAATGTCATCTGTTCTTGCAGAAATTTTATGTACCCTATTCATTTGAGAATGGTATAAATTGATCCATTCCAGAACTGTGATTCCCATTTGCTCCAAGTATTTGGTAACAATTCTGGTGGTATGTGGACGAGCATTATCCTGCATTAAAACGAATTGCTTACCAATAAATGGAACAAAAGTGATCACAGCCTCTAGGAAGACTTCCTCCATGTACTTCCAAACAGTCATTCCCATTATTTATGAAAATCAGTTCAGTTCGGGCATAGAAATTAGTTCCACCCCATACCATAACTGATCTCCTTTAAAAAGTCCGTTATTTATGAATGGTACATTGAGCAAATTGCTCCCCTAGTTATCCTCACACTCCGTCTCGATTGTCCGAGTTGTATAGACCAAATGGAGACTCCTCCATGAATAAAACAGTTCCCCATTGCTCCAGAGTCCAATGAGAATACTGATAGGAAAATAATCGCCTTTCCCTTCGATGCCTTTCCAGGAGTCGGGGCCCTGTTGAAGGTCGCCTTCATACGATTTCATGCTGTTTAATGTCGGTGGCTCAATACTGACAGCATAATAAATCGATCGTCTACTGCCGGCCCTCCTATTGTGGCTACCAGTCTTCTGCTTTGGCAATGTACCGTAAGCTCCGACCTTCTCTGGACAAAGCTTCAGCTTGTGCTATGTCAAAATTTGAAAGAATCATTATTCTGGACCAAAATAAAAAAAACATGTCTATTAATCATAGAAAAGAATTGATTACTAAATTAAAGATGTTTAAATGTTCGAAAATCTACTTACAGTTTAGAATAAGTCCAACAAATAAATCAAATTTTTATATAATTGTTTACTAATACTGAAGGAATTAGCTCAGTGGAGCTAGACCCTAAATTCTCTATAATAACTAGAATACCCACAAAAACAAACAAATCTTACTGAAAATTAGCTTTCAGTAAGAAATATAATGAAGTATCCTGTTTTTTTGCTGTTGAGTGTATATACTTGAAAACTAGACTGTACTCTAATTCAGAACATTGACTGCTTCTAGAACTCCAAGGTAGGTAAAATTGTTAAAAGCTCGAGTTCCTTAAAACAATCATTATTTTTCTCAATAATTTGAATTTGTTTCAAAATTTTTACACATATAATAATACTTTCTTTATAATTCTAGTTATTACCCAAACCAAAACATTTGACTCACTTTGAAAGTGCTTCTATGGTTTACGCAACTATGACTGCATGGAGCGCTCTTTATGTTTTTGGAAATATGTTGTCAAAACAAAAAAAAGGGTTGCGGGTTTTAATATTAGGAGCCTCAGGCGGTGTGGGAACAGCTGCTATACAAATTTTAAAGTCACAACAATGTCATGTAAGTAAATTTTAAAAATAGAATTATCATTAAAATGTATTGAAATTTGCGAATTGAATGATTCTAAGAAAACTCGATTCAAATCTCACATTTTTGTACAAGGTGTATCAAAATTAATGTTATATTTGAATTTGTCTCATTCTCACTTAAGGACTATTACGATTGGATCGTCACACAATGGAACGTGTTCATATTGTATCAAAAGAATTTGTATTCACTTACAAGTTTATTATTCCCTTTAGGTATTTGCTACTTGTTCAGAAGATGCAATACCTTTGGTTACCGAATTAGGAGCAGATAATGTTTTCAATTATAAAGATCAAGATTTTGAACAAAAAATTGAACAAGAGGGCAGGTAAAAACATATATTTAAAATGAACTGTGATAGAGAGCGTTCAAGTATTATGTATTTAAATTGTTAAATGAAAAAAATAACATTATAAAAATAACATACCAAAAAATTAATTCAAATATAAACTTTTTTTTAAAACTTCCCAATCTATTACAATTTATTCATACAACACAAACAATTTTAGGTAGATTTTAACCCATATTAGCCCTGCGTTACCTTATGGTAACGCTTTCACGAATTTATGTAAAGCAGTTTTACAGGGTGTTCCACGACCAGTTAAAACTATCTGTATATGGCAAAATACTTATAGTAAAATCATGTATATTAATACATCTTTGAAATCTACATAAAATTCTAGTATACTTTTTTTAAAAACTTTTTTCGAAAAATGCATACTTTTTGAGTTATTAATTTTTGTTATAAAAAATTTGAACATCACAGACCCTTATAAATTATTTTTTTACGATGTTACCCTTAAAGATATGAAAATGGTTTCTGTTCCATTGCTTTAAGCGAGGTTAGACGTGTTTGAATCTATTTTGAAAAATTTTTCATTTTATACGAGGTGTGCATAAAAAGTACTCAAAGTTTAACTTCATAAATATCAAATTTCTTAATTTTTTTAAATATAACCACCCGGGTTTTTCTATTTTAATGCATTCAGATATAAATGTGTTCTGTAAATTTTTAGAGATGCAGGTCTTGTTAACTTCGAATTATATCAAGGCTAAGGACATAACTCAAACGAAGGGGATCACATTACTTTTGGAAAGTATACTTCATCACTACTCCGCATGCTTAGAGAGTTTCCGGAAATGAAGGAAAGTTCTCCATACCAACTTTATATGGACAACTTATTCACAAGCCTTTGTTTCTGTTAAAACTATACAGTCAATATTGTTATTTAGGCTTTCATCAAATACCAAAAAGTCATCTAGTTTGCAACCTAACCCATGTATATTTTGTTCATATGTTTCAAGTTTTTCAATAACAGAGTCTCTTATATGTGTGTTTTTGGTGTTTTGTTGATTTTTAATGCTTTGTCTTGAATTTTCTTTTCGTGTTTTGTTTGGTACTGGTGTACTAGGAGCACTTTATGGTTTTTCTGTAGTATCCTTTTCAGTTTCTTCTGGCCTTTCTAACTCTTCCGCTGTGTATCTTTTACCATCTATATAAAATATATTATTCTATATAATGTATAATTGATTTCCTGCTGTGTAACAATTGTTTTTGTTATTTTCCTTTGCTAGGTTTAGTTTTCTGAGGATGCTATTCTTGTATCTTTGCTTGGTAGTCAGGTCGCTAGCAATGGAAATCCTGCTGCCCTTCAAGTTTCTTTTATTTTTAAGTATTTCAGTTTTTTTTTGAATTACGAGAATTCAATTTTGATAGGAGGGTTATTTGTTTTTCCAAGTGGATAATAGTTATTGAGGTCATTTTCAGTAATGTTCACATCTACTAATCTTTATATCTCCTTTCTGATGTAGTCAGTTGTAATTTCTTCTGGTTTTGTGTTCAGATGATGTTAATTTTCTTAAACTTCCTTTCCAGATTTTCAATTTTATTTGATAGTTACTCATTATCTATCTCTAGTTTATTTCTTTATTTTTATATTTGATTTTTAGTGTTACTCTTATCTCTACAGCTTCTATGAAAGTTTTTTATTGGTAATGGACATCCTCACTTCTATTGTAGAGTTTATTTCAGTGTTTATTTTCCTTTAGAGTGTTAAATATTCTAATAACTAAACAAGGTCATTTTAGCAAAACAACACTTGTAGAGTGAAAAGTAGCACATCCATAAGACTTCGAACCAAAACAATAATCAAAAACCAATCAAATCAAAATAAAACAAAACACACGCACGAAATATAAACACATGATCGACTCTTACTACTGCCACTAATATCTTTTTGTAAGTTCTAGAAATGTGTTAAATAATGAAATATTCTTAAATATTTACAGGCGCGCAGTTTCGTTATTTAATAGCCAGACCTCGTATAAATAAAAATCGAGATGCTAGTAACTTCAAGTACTAATCCATGCGAACATTTTGACCACTTCCAATTATGTTTTCGACCCATAGTTGTAAAGTTATGCAGGTTTTAAACTGCGTGGTAAGAGGCTAAAGCTGGTCGTCCATTAAAAGCGTAGTCGCGCGACTCGAAGGTAGCTCGTAGACGCCCGTGTATGTGCGATAATGAGACTGAGCGACTGGTATCATTCACTGCAGGCGACTCTATACTACTTAGTTTGCAACTGTCATCATAAAGAAAGTGTGCTTTGTAGAATCGTGTGAAATAGATTTGCAAAACATGTACTTTTTGGAGCAACTTTACATAATAAGGCGTTTGAGAGCTTGTCGCGATAAGAAGAGACGTTTGTGTTGGATGAATGAAATACTTAGTAGAAGAAATTTACTGGGAGAATTCCATCACCTGCATGCCGATTTACTAAACAATCCGCACAAATTTTTTTATTATTACCGGATGAGTCCAGACACACTTTTGTCCTTTTTGTACATTTTGAGTGCTATAGAGTCATCGATCGCCAAAGATTCAAATTTCAGGGAGACAATAAGACCTGTGGAACCTTTAAGTGTGACTTTAAGGTAAGTAAAGTTATTCAATTGTCATAAATCTTTATTAATTTAAATTGAACAAAAAAGAAGTAACAACCATCTATCATGAAAAGGAAATAAAAAAAGTACTCAATAGTACTGACAATATACAAACTTTTTGTAATTCTTATTGCGCCTGATTGGTATTAGCCTACATAACACAGTTACTTGGTATCTGAAAAGTTCCCGAAATATTGTCGCAAATTAGTATTAATCTCGCCTGGAGGTGAGTTAGACGTTTGAATTGTCCATGAGGGTCCACCATTCAATTTGCGGTGTTATGGAACATTTTTTAGGTATGGAAGAAGACTAACCAAAAACTGGTAGTTGCTGTCTCCTTCTTTGTTAACAGCATGTTCGGTAAATAATGATTTCTAGAAATTTATCTTCAACCATGATGTTTGCTGGTTTATTTTTTTTACGTTTAGGATTGCTAGTTGTAGGTGTTATTAGAGGACCAAAAGGACGAACGTCAGCATTATCTGGTTGCGTATCATGCTGTTTTCTGTGCATCTGATTGCTGCTTGCAGGTACTGGGGGTTCCATCTTTCTAGTTTCGCTCGATGACATATCAACTTCTCCTTGGTCAGTGACAACTGTTTGTGGTGATTCCAAATGAGACAAATCATCTTCATCGGAAATAACGTCTCCGTCATCATTTTGAGAAAGTTTTCTTTCTGGAGAGGCAACATTTCCCCTCAGCAGTCTTGGCTCAATTATGTCAGAGAGGAACAGCATCTGGTCGAAGAAAGTCCATGAAGAGGAACCTTCTTCCGGCGCCTCATCTCCTGATTTATAGACTTTTTTATATTCTCTTCAAATACATCGCGCAGTCCTTTTCACTTTTTCTTTACTTCGTTCATTAAAACACAAACCACCGTTTTGGTTAATATTGCAAATAACAAAAACATTTTTTTTTAGAATAAATCATGTAATCTGTAGGTTCATAATGATTTCTGTTGTTACAGGTACTTCAATCAAAACATTGGGGTATTCGTTTAGAATGTCGAATGTAGCCGTTGGAAGAATAGTGAAAGAAACATGTATTGCTATTTGGGACCATTTGAGTACTCTACATATGCCATTCCCTCTTACAGATTAATAGCAGGAGTGAATAAAAGAAGGTTTTTGGTGTAAATGGTAATTTCCTAGTTGTCTTGGGTGCATTGATGGAAAACATATACGCATACGAAATCCAGACCATTCAGGCAGCATGCTCAGGAATTACAAGCATTTCTTTTCAACTGTGCTACAAGGTGTTGCGGCACCCGATTGCAAGTTTATTAACATTGATATAAGAGGGTACGGCAAGGAAAGTGATGGTGGTGTGTTTTCTAATTCACGCCTTTATAGAAGGATGAAAAATATTGGGTAATAAACGGCTTACCACACACTGCCTGGATCGAATATTAGGTTCCGCGCGTTCTTTTGGGAGATGAAGCCTATCCATTGAAAACTTACTTGATGCGACCCTTTCCCGCAATACAACTTGGACCTTCACAGACAATTTTCAATAAACGACTTTCACAAATACTGCAAGTTATTGAATGCGCGCTTGGTATTATTTCTGCCAAGTGGAGAGTGCTTCGAAAAGGAAATGAGATTGAACCAAACTTTGTCGGTGGTATCGTTAAATGTATATGTTTGTTGCACAATATTATAATTGACAAAGAAGGCGAAACCACAACCTATGTCAATACCTAACAATCAGAAACCAGTACTACAAAAGCCAGATTTGCTTCCCTAGGCGAAAATAGGAATGTCACAACAGCTTATGTGATCAGTGACAAATTTACAGCATATTTTTGTGAACATGAAGCAAATACCTAAAAAAACTTGTGTCTAAAGTAAAAGCTTTGTACTAACGGTCTGTTTTTGCTTAAATATTTCTTATGTTTTGTTCACTTTATAATATAATAATGATATTAAAAACAACTCTTACCATTATTATTAACATCTACTTCTTTTGCAACTTTCGAAAACTAAACAGTACCTGCACAGAACACACGAACCCAAACGCAATGATGTATACAGGCGATTACAAGCGACTAATCCCATTCAGGGGGGATCGGTCGCCAGCCGCTTGTGGTCGGCCGAGGCCGGTCGCTCAAGGTCGTTTATAGTGGATGTTGTTTACTTATATTTCATTTGTTAGGATCAGTCGCTTGTATACGGGCGTATACGCGCTACCCTCGAGTCGGGCGCCTACGCTTCCAATGGACGAGCAGCCTTAAGTGAGTGCCCGCGATCTGAGGCGAGACCGCGATTACTTCTTTACAGTAACTTAATTGAAGTTAATTTTTCAAAGTCTCAAAAATATATTTATTATTTCATTGTTTTATTGCACCTTACAAATATCTATTTCTCAATTTATAAAACAAGCTAATCAATTTAATAATATTAATCGTTTGTTGTATCAGAATTATTCTTGCGAGTATTATTTTAGAAAAATAATTATATATTTTAATTTACAACGTGATTTTTACGTATAATCTTCACAATTTTATGAAATACTAGCTGACCTGGCAGTCTTCGTACTGCATCAATCAATAAATAAAAGACCTAAACTTTAAACAAACAAAAGGAATAATTTTTTTAATACAATAAATAAAAAAATTCTCGGTACGAATGAAGTTTTATTATTATTTTCGATTAATTTCACATGATGTTGCTTACTTAAAAAACAGAGTTTTCCTGAATAACTGGTTATTTATAAGGTTTCAATTTGATATTGACAGACACACACACAGTTATGATACAGTCTTTTATACAATTTAAAGCTTTCTGATAAACTATATTTTTTGTTTCGTTTTGGGGTGCATAAATAAACAAAGATGACGATTTACCGACGCGAGAATACGCGACGTATAATTGCTCATCCGTGAAACAGGGAAACTCCAAGTTGATTCCGCAACCTTCCAACGATTGGCATTGCGATTTATTTATGGTCATCGTAAAAGCCAGACGCACAGGAAATTGTAAACGTTTATAATCGAATGGTAAGTTCATTGGAATCATCGGTTTACGTGGGATCAAGACATCCTCTCCTTTGTATTTTCCCTTTATGATTGACGTTATTCATCACCTTTTTCACAGCCAGTCTTGTTCCATTGCACAGTCGAGGTTGATCAATGTAACATTACGCAGCATGATGACAACTGATCCTACTTTTCACTGCAAATTGTGAGGTGGTTATCCAAGCAATTCCAGTGAATTTAAAAACTCTGAGGTATAGTTGATTATGTCATCTTGTTTCATAACGGTGTCGACTGATTTGAAGGAAACCAACTGTCCCGGAAAATAACGTGAGAGGGGTTGAAAATTTCAATACAATGTATATGAACAAACTGGTAGAACGTGAAAATCTACACATACTAGTGTTATTTTTCTCACTACTCTTGTGTAGAGGAACAATTATAGCTGTTTTTAGACAGCTAGGAAAAAGCCCTTTTTGTAAGGATTCGTTGATTAGAGAACATAAAACGTTAATCATCACTTCTATAAAATCAAAAATAACTTAGCTGTAAACTCATAGATGCCGCAGGAAGTCTTGTTTTAAATGTTGAGAATGGTTTGGTCTAGCTCAGATCTATTTACAGGTCTAAGGAAGAGACTGTTACTGATTCTTTTAGAAGAAAAGAGGAAAGAAAAAACATCACGACCTGGAGATATTTTAAAACTAATATTTTTATTAACGTTCACGAAATAATTGTCAAGGTCGTACTGAATTAAGGTCCATAGAGTTTGTCGAATGTGTTTTGTTACTTCTTTGATAACAGACCAAGTTTCTTTCGACGAATTTTTAGCTGTCGAGTTGCGATTGTTGTAATAGTTTTGGTAGTTTTTCGTTCAATTTAGAATCAATATCGCAAGAAAAATCAACCCAATCATTAGCTAAACATAATTTATGAAATTTAGTGAAGCTTTATTCAGAGGAAATACTGACTAACTGAGTTTGTTTCTACAAAGATTTACAAGGTATTAAAAATTCGGCGAAAACAGCTTCATGGTCAGAGAGACCTGAATTAATTACTGAGTGATTCACACCGTGGGGTAGATCTAGAATCTACAATTGAGGAAGTTGTTTTAATAATTCGAGGTAATTCATGTGCATATTTAGCTGAAATGACTTAAAAATATTTACCAGTGACTTCCGAATGGCACAAACATTAGTAAAGTCAATGTTAAAACCTCCGCATAGAACTCTTCAGCTCTTAGTGGGCAGTGTCGATTATATATATTGAATATTAGATTTGGGAGGTCTATAAATACAAATAATATATAAATCGATAGTCCTAGGGGTAAAAGGGCACGTGCTCTAGTGCTATTTAGTTCTAGCCTTTCTTCTAATATTTCAATAAATATTAGAGTCAGCTCCAAAGCTATTACTTTTATTTAACACTTATACTCGTACAATTAGATGGTATCATGGTTTGTTATAAATAAAATACGTAATACTTGAAGCTACCCTATGCGAAGTCTAAAATTATAAAGGAGCTAAATGTGTGTTCTAGATATCATATAATATTGGACGGTGCAAGAATGGGTCATCAAAATATACCAAAAGGCTGGAAATTCGATACTTATATTTCACTTAATTCGCCATTACTTAAAAATACCGATCAATATGGTTTATTGCCAGGTTTAGCATACAGTTTGAGTGATGTATTGGAGTCGAATTTGAAACGATTTAAAGATGGAAGCAGTATAGTATGGGGATTTTTCGTACCATCTCGGAACGGCTTCGAGTTCATAAATGAGTTGATAACGGACAAGAAGGTAATTTTTGTTATGTAAAAAAGTTTTTCCCGGATACAATGTTTTTATTTTTATTTTTTTAATTGAGGGAACTTATCTATACATTTGATTCTGATTCTAAAATATAGGGCAAATAGTCATTTAATCCTTAGACGAATGGTTTTTATCAAGTTTAGTTGGTTTTATTACGAAGGTGGCTTCGAAGTACATGAATCCGTATAATAAGGGATTGGAATACACGTTGGTTTCGCGTATAAGTTATCGAAGGATCAACCAGACATTAAACGATCTCCGCGCTTTTAACAAAATCTAATAATAGTGGTCTCTTGTGATCAGATTATGATTGGGATAACTCGAATCATAGTTTTCCAAGTCCACTACATTAAGTTATGACCGGAGACTGGAGATGGCGTGCGACTGTCTACCCGTTACATTTTTTTATTATTCCACTGTTAGATTCATAAGTATGAATAAAATTTTAATTATAAAAAGATTGTGGGTAAAATATGTAATGATAAAAAATTATGGTTGCTATGTATTTCATATATAAAGTTAGTAAAATCTTATAATCCTGTACCTTATTAACGACTAGATTTACTAAGAATTGATTTGTTCCAGATAAAACCGATTATCCATAAAAAGTTCAGTTTTGATCAATTACCGGAGGCGCTCCAAACTGTTGCCGATGGGCATTTGAGAGGAAAAGTTGTGATCGATTATCAGTGATATTAGATTTTATTTATAGACAAATTTAAAGATTAATTGTTGATAATATTATTTTTGCAAGTAATAAATGATTAAATAATTACTGCAGGTCTCTCCATTATTATACTTATTTATACTGCAAGGCAATCCAGATTAGACCATCGTTTTCTATGTATTTTAAATTGAATTGTATCTTACTGTAATCAAAATTTCTTTTCTATCAAAATAATATTGCTGTTACTTTTTTTTCCTATATTGAACAGCCATGAAAGCGTCTAGTATGTTAGGGCCCTGTTGGACTGAATATGTTGTTTGGAAAAATCTTTGTTAAGCCATATAAAGTAATTTTGATTTCCATTTATTTTTAAATTAATAAAATGTCAAAAAAAAAATATATGAATTAATACTATATGTTATTACCTAATTTCCTATTTGAAAGTAGGCAACATTGCACGAATGTAACTTAGACAGGGATGCAACCTATTATATGAATTAACTCACCACTCCTGATGGGAACAATTAGGATCTGTTAATCATATAGTTAAGTGATACAAAGAGTCCCTTATTTCACCCTCCATTAACGTAGCGTCTAGGATTACTTAATTTTTGTCTTATATCAATGTGACTGTGAAGGACCATAAATTTATCTACCGAATTTCTAGTTATTATTGTATTTGTTAAGATTTATTGCTTAAGGGACTAGTTCTGGTTATAAAAAATGACGCATAATTAAAAATTTTTTTTCTGGTCTTTATTATAATTTATTATTGTTTATTATTTTTTGATAATAAAGTGTTACACAATTTCTAAAAAATTTTTTTCTTCAATATCATTGTAGAGGGGCTCAAGTTAGGACTGCGAAACTAACAGCCTCCCATTGAGCTGAGATAATCTCGTATTTGGTAAATGGTATCTTATATTATAATTTACCACATTTGATTGAAACAATTGAAAATAAAAACAAAATGGCGGCTGTTAAAAAAATACCTACGTAAAATTAATGTTTTTTTCTTTCACTTTTTTCCCATGGCAAATTTTTTAAGAACCTTTTTATCTTATTATTAATAGAAGTAGATGTGTTTGTTTATTTGTATATTAACAAGGTTTTTTACAATCACTTATTTAATTTCAATGTTTTCAACTTTATAGATGTGAAACTTATTTCTATGGATATATGGACTAATGAGGTTTCGGTGTAAATTGGATAGTTACAACCAGAGCCATTTTTAATATTTGCTTAAAATAGTTCAATATATAATATATTAAAATGGTGAACGTTGTGAAATACTTTTGAATTTTTCTCTTTTTTTTTTGAATTATGAACAATGGCTGTCATGTTTCTGCAACCTTCAACATCGTCAGCCATATTTGTTTTTCAATATTTCTAAAGGTATATTATAACATATTAAAAGGGCAGACTCTATAAAATACTTAATTTCTATACCTGGCGCACCTAAGAGACCCCAAACCTACCGCGGCCGGGCTTAGATATTACCCATTGCTTGATTGTTGGGCTAGTAGTCTCACTGGACAAAATTGTACCGTGTTATCAGATTTAAGCTGATACTTAGATTATAATCACAGAATAACGACTGCAGTTGCAAATTTCACCATGAATTGAAAGTAAATAATTGCAGTGGCTTAGTTTTAGCGTTAAAAAAATGGCGCGAAAACGTCAAAAAAGTTTTCTCATCCCAATTTATTTAAGAGTTTAAACAGAAAAAAGATGTAATTATTTCAGAACGACTAAACATACTGTTGTTAAATCGTGTCTCACCTTTAATTCAAAAGTAAGATTCAAAAATTTGGCACTGCATATCTATAACTAAGTATAGGGCAGACACCGCAGTATTTAGATAATAAACTGAAAGGTCTTCAATACGACAAAAAAAATTAAAGTGCCAATTAACGGACTACGAAATATGAAAAAAACATAAATTCAATTATATAGATTCAACAATTCTTGGAACGGAATCTAATACACAAAAAAGAGAATTTTTAGAAATGGTTCACATTCATAAGAACGAAAAAACTATAAATGATAAAAAGACCTAAATAATTTAATTAAAATTTAAGGCTCTATTATGAAAATTCTAATACAAGTACAAATAATTTAATTAATTACTGCTACATATTTTTGAAATGAAAAACTAAGGAAAAAATAAATTTCTATTTCGATTTCATTTTAATTTTGATATTCATGTTGTAGGTGATTTAATGATTAATATAAGTGTTGATATCATATTTTGATAAAGACTGAAAATAGTCGAAACTTCAAAATTTTTATCTATCAAAAATTATTAAACAAAACTAATTTTGTAACAGAAGAGACCTAAAATCAAGACGATTCAAAAATATAAACATATATAAATAAAATATGCGAAATTATCCAAATTTTCATATGTAGTTTATTTTTATTGTAATAAACATAATATAACATGCTTTTACCATGTTATTTGATGTTTATACGGGTAACACTTAGAAAGTAAGCAACAATTCGAGAATTTATAAATTTATTAAGAAACAACACTTTCAGTCGACACTACAATAATTGAACAAAGCACACACAAAATTTGACGAGGTTATTTTTGAAAAAGGTTTATTGCCACCTCGATACTAGATGACAATTCTCATGTGAGTGGGCATAGAACGCAAGACATTCTGAATGTTTGCTTGAGGAAAATTGGTCCATTCTTCAATCAGGGTCAATTAGAGCTCTTCACGTGTTGATGAAGCAGACGCGACGTTTCACATAGGGGAGAGTGGGGCAAGTTAACGGACGGGGTGAGATGACGAATTCCGTTTATCTCCTAAGAAAAAATATTTTAAATTTTAACCATGGGTGCAGAAGGTCTATAACCCGGCGACCTTGTAATATTTCCAAGCTGAATCTATCAGTATTGTTCTTTGGCGCTTAAGAACATGTTGACAAATTACGCTATTGTGGTTCTAATATTTTCGTAGTTTAAATAAGGTTTAGCATCAAAAAGAAAGGTAAGTTCGTTTAGATACATACTTATATCGTATTTATAGGCCCTAAGGTGTAAACCTTTCAATAAATAAAACATAATATGTGTTTGTGTTTTGTTTTGTTTCCTAAAATAACTTTTATGTTATAAAGGGGCAAGTTGACGAATTCGTCAATATGTACATAATATGTAATATTTAAAATGTTTTGCTCTTTTCAGATGGTGAGAACCTACATTAGAAAAACTGAGCGGCGCAGTTGGTCAGAAGACAGCCTAATCGCAGCATTACATGCTGTCCAACATGACAATCAATCCGTCAATTCTGCAAGTATCCAATATGGTATTCCAGAAGCAACCTTAAGAAGATTTGTTAAGAAACAAAATAATGTGGAAGATCTTCCAGCCTCTGGTGGTCGGTTTAAAAGAACATTTAGTAATGAACAAGAACGCGAATTGGCTAACTATTTAAAGGAATTTAATGTGATGGCATTTGGTCTCACATCAAAAGAATGTCGAAAACTAGCTTACGAATTTGCGGAAGTAAATGTGAGCTTTCCACCCCACTCAACTCACCGACTCCAACCATTAGATGTGAGTTTTTTTGGTCCTATGAAAACCTATTATAGTCAAGCTTGAGAGAATTTTATGGTCAACAATCCAGGAAAAGCAATAACAGATAAAGAGGTAGCTAAATTGTTTGGTGTGGCCTATTTAAAAGCAGCCACTGTTGGGACAGCAGTAAACAGTTTTGAAAAGTGTGGAATAGAGCCATTCAACCCTCAAGTCTTTACTGATGTTGATTTTGCAACTTCCAAATTCAGTGAACGCCAAATTCCTGAAAATCTTGCCGATGACTCAAGCGATAATGAGCCCTTATTAACAAAAAAAATTAGACTGAGTATTATAGGATTTGGGGATGGAAGCAGTGAATCACAGAAAGAAAACACATCAACAATGGTAAAAGAAACTATCGTAGTAGAAGCGATAGCTGGTCCATCTGGAGTGCCCAGAGAAAGAAAAAGTGGTATTTTTACACAAAAGATACAAGACAACATAACTTCTGAGCCAGAATGTTCTAATACTAATAAGTCTCTGACTGATATTAGGCCACCTCCAGTCTACCAACGTCCAATCAACCATAGCCAAAGACGTCGTCAGAAGGCGACAATTTTAACGTCCACTCCCAATAAAGAGGAGCTCGAAGAAAACTACAGACAACAATTGGTCAAAAATATTAAAGGAAAGAAACAAGTTAAGCGTTCGGTTTTTATGGATAGTGCGAAAACATCAAAAATGGTAGAACCAGAGTCTGAGATTTTCTGCCCTGGATGTATGGAACAATATAAAGATCCCCCTATTGACGACTGGATAATGTGTAGTAAATGTAAAAAGTGGTGGCATGAGTTATGTAGTCAATTTGATGGGGAAATTGAATTTATTTGTGACTTCTGTAATAATTAGTTGTCTTGCCCCTATATGTTCGTCATGTTACCCCACTATGGGGCAAGTTGTAAGAAATTATACTTTTTTTTGTTATGTTCTACAATTTTATATGCGCATTTTGATTTAATTTGTGAAATATATGTTTGATTCTTAACACATTAAGGTGTTCAAATTCCTCTAATTAAAATAAATAGTATACTTTTACCAATTATTTATACGTCATTTCCCTTAAGGTCGTCAACTTGCCCCACCCTCCCCTACCTTTTGAGCTGGTCCCGAATATTCTCAATAGGATTGAGAATTGATTTTTGCAAGGTAATTCGTTACAATAACGAGACTGGTTACGAAAAAGGGTTTTATTATAAAAATTATTCTACATTCGAATGCTTCTCTTCAATACTCCCCTCCCTTCGCTACTCACCTTTTCATACGTTTTTTTCCATTGATCGAAGCGGTGCTGGAAGTCTTCTTCGTTGAGGGCCCTTAGAAGCTCTACCGTTTTTACCATTACCGTTTTCATCGATTCAAATCGGGTCCCTTTCAAAGCAGATTTTATCTTCAGAAACAAAGAAAGGCGCACGGTGCCAAATCTGGTGAGTACGGCGGGTGTTCGAGTACTGGAGTGCGTTTACTGTTTACTGTTTCACAGATAGCGGTTATGGGCAGGTGTGTTATCTTGGTGCAAAATCGGTTGACAGTCTGACCTTCTGGAACCCATTCAGTCATCACGATATCGTTAATTTCGAATAAAACGGTCGACATTGCCCTTTTCTCAATTTTTTCAATTAAAAGATTTTTTCAATTAAATGATAAATTTGAGATTGATACGCTGTCCTGTTTTTTGTCACACAACATGGTTTTCGTCACAAGAAAAAAACACGTTCGTTTCAAACCGCTACTGCACAAATACTCTAATAGTGACTAAAACGTGTTTTGGGACGTCCGTAGACAAGATATCTAGATACCCATCGCACTACTCGTTTTTTATCCTACCCGTCTAGGGCGCGCTCTAGGCGCGCTGTCTCGTTATTTAATAGCTAGACCTCCTATGTCTCATTTCTACAGATTATTATATTGTATATTGCATTTTTGAAATATATTTTTCCAATAATACGATAGTTTTATAGCTTTTAATTTTTTATAAACATTTTCTTTCTATTTAGTTTTTTTTTCAAAAATGCAATAGTGTGTTACATTATTTTCAATATAAAATGGGTATTCATAGGACATGTATGTATGAAATCATTCGTATTTTTATGCGCGACCTATTTAAGTTATAATAGACAGGATGTGCCATTAAAAAATGAAAACTCATATAGTAAAAAATGATCCAGTATGATTCTAGAATCGAAAATCATGAAAAATCAATAAACCTAGGTTTTGTACTTAAAAATTCATTTTCCAATGATGCCAGTTAGCTTCATTTTTAGTTTGCGGAATATTTCAAATATAATTCAAATAACCTTAAATATTTCTTAATCGTGCGGAAATCAAATAGGTTGATCTTATGAAATTACCTTTATTTTCACCACTAAATGAAAAAATGCAATAAAATATAGGGTGTTCCATTTAAAATTACAAAGTTGATGTCGATACTGAAGAATTGGAACACTCTGTATAATCAGAAAGTCAATAATCTAGAAAATCCTTTAAATACAAACAACTTTTGTGATTAAAGTTTTTTGATAATTCTAACAGGTTTTGAAAAAAGTTTATGGGTCAACTAAACACAGATCCTAATATACAATTGTGGTTGTGGATATCACTTGCAATTATTCCACTGTTACATATAGAGGCGGCACTTTATAGCAAAGCTCACGCGTTCTGGTATACTTACTTGTATAATTAATTAATTTATTAATTTATACTTAGAACGAGTAAAATATCACGACAGTAAGTAGAACACATAACTAGTATAAAATATTATGAAAATTTTGATAAAATATCGAATTTTATACTCAATAGCTTAATACATCAATATCAATTAGTTCCTTGCGAGGTTTCACGAGTGTGTGAACATGCACTTCGAACTTCAGTTATCTTCATCGAGGACTTCGTCGAAAAATCGAAGCGAGTTGTTTAGTGAAATCGTATGGAAATATTATTCTGACTAAAGTCGCAAGCTACATCTGCGAGAAAGAATCAAATTAACAATTTCAACTGTGGCTACTTGAAAGCTGCAGAAAATCTAACGATAGGGATACTATCGGTTATATGTCTGCTACCATTGAAACTTTACAAATGACATAAAGAATCACTATTTGCTGCATTTTGATGTTTAACACGTTGAGTTCCGGTGCGGTCTACAATGCCCAGAGCGGTCCTATAGACCGCTCGACGTATTTTATTTCGAGCCCAAGGGACCATATTTAAATGTGCTTAACAGTTTGCTTGAACCGTCCTGGGTCCTTAAAACATTACCTTACACTTGGTCCTTTTGCTTTTTTCATGATTTTTTGACTGTACCCTACACAATCTCTTCTTACTTTGTGACTTGGACGTCTTGTAATCAGCAACAGCTGTAATTTCTTTCGTCAGTAATTTCTTCGCTACACTGATTTGAGAATCAGCATTTGCTATATAATCTTTTTTGTTATTTTATAAAGAATATGGTCATCTACCATTTCTGTAGCAAATAACAGCTCAATAGCAATGTTCCTATGCTCTCTCAACGTTCAAATAAGTGTTGTAACTTGAAATTTGATCAGATAGATCTGTAGAAGATTTGCCTTTGCCATAGTCGGCCACGACTTAAGACTATTTACAACCGTTCCTGATCGTCTGTCAATGCTTATTGTCTCATCAGCATACTTTATAGAAAGAATCATTATCCTTCCATTTTTAATATTGTTATTCCTTTATCGTTTTAGCTAATAATTTCATTTCTTCACCTTCTTTTGTACAATGTCTATGGGTAGCCATATTTTTTCACAATGTCCCCAATAAATCGTATTGGTTAGCTTGCAGCTTTCTGGTTAACTCGATCCACATCCCATTTGGAGTGTAAAAACACAAAAAAAAATTTGGGCTCTGGGGAAAGTTTATCAATTTTGGTTATCCATCAACGTGTTAAGTGAATATTCTGACATGTATACTACGCTTTTTAATTCGCTTCAAAATCCTCGATCGCCCAGTAGAATTTCCAACCACGTAAAAAGTAAGCTTGCAATCATTAAGGGGCATGGGGTCAATATAAATGAAAATAAACTACTGAAAAAATGATATTTTAATGTTTCAATAACTTTTGTTACATACTGTTTTTATATTTGGAAGATAATTTTTGTCTATATTTAAAATATTCTCACATTAATGTCTTCTATAAGACCTTTTGCTTCATCTACCACTCTTGCGTCGCTAAACAATTCCCCTAACTTATATGCCTCTTGTAACCAGTCATGGGCAATGTTATAAGAATCTAATTTGATGTATATTTTAGCGAGTTTCAAATATAATTTTGGTAAATCTAAACTTCCAACACCTTTACTTAGAATTATAGCGCTATTTACATTTTGGAGAGCGATTTCATAGTCTTGCATTTCCGTATTAAGATCTGCCAATGTTCCTAATATCATTAATTCTTGGTAGGGGCTTAGTCCTTTCAATTTCATTGCGTAACTATATGCAGAATCGATGAGTTTTTTTGCAGTTTTATGCTCCGAAGTGTTCATTTTATGAAGTCCGTAGAAAAATAAACAATTTATGTAAATCAGTCCGGTTTTCGTAGAGGTGTCGCCGTTTAAAATCTTATTTTCTTGTTCCTTGAGACACGTGCTGAAACCTATTTCAGCAAGTAAGTCTTCATGATACAAACTATAAATTCTGGAGAGTCGGAGTTTGAAATCAATCATTTGATCGTTGTCTTCCGCTATATCCAGTTGAATCATTTTTTCTATAACCTACGAAAATATCTATAAGCATTAATGAATTAAATGAAAATTTATTCTTACTCTCACTAAAAGATTTTCGGCTTTCCCTAATTTTCCAGTTGCTAAAGCAATAGAAGCTAGTACATCGTACATATAAGGAAGAGCAAAATAGGACTGATATTCCTCGCAAATTTTAATTCCAATTTCTAGAATAGCCTCGGCTTTTTCTATTTCTCCACGATCTATTGCGTGTCTAACCAAGTTTAGTAGCTCGCCAATATTTTCTTCTACATCAAAAGGAGTGATTTCAGAGCTTATCAGTTTGGGTGCTATGGAAGGGATAAGAGTTACGAACGGTGTACATCGCCAAGATCTCGTTGGTTTGATATTATCTTTGATAAATGTTTGTAGGCTTTTTTTAAAAATCGCTGGTATTAAACAAAAAATTTTAACACTTCTGAAGAGTGACAACATGAAAATGAATGAACATGAATTTTGATATTATGAACTTAAAACTAAGACGACAATTTTGACAGATGTGCTAAAAGAGAGTCATGTCATTTGCTGACTAAAGGCTGTTTGATATGGAGCCAAAGACGTACAACGCAAGATTTAGTTTTAAGCAAGGGAAGGGTTAATTATAAAAAATGGGACTGTGTAAGAAATTACGTGTGCTTTTCGAGTCTAAAAAGGAACATTTTATCTTTAGTAGCGATCTGTTACTATACACAAATTAATATTTTATCCTCGCACGTCAATTTTTATTCTATTCCATTCCTAAAAGCCATGGATTCAATGACATTGATCATTAAAATTGACTAATGAGGACTCGCTTTTAGTAGTTTCCTTTATCCCATTTTGGTAAGCTTTAATCTCAAATTTCGTATGAAATATCACATATAGTTACTGAAACTTGTTTGTTATTTCATGCCGTACGATCATTCAAATGCTCACACAAATTCGATAACAAAACTTATGAAGAGAACATCTGCAGTGAAATTAGCTGTATACAGTGACCGCATTTATCCTTTGCTCTGCCGTCGACGCTAATCCTTATGTAATTATCCTTTACATTGTTTTACACATCGTTAGTTGTATTCACGTTGTAATAAATTTCGGTTATTTTCCACTTCTCAGATTCATTTAATCCCGCTGTTCATAATTGGAAAATATATTTTACACCAGTCAGATTTTATGTGTATGAGTGTGTGTTTGAGTGGGAGCATTTAAAAAATATGAGTATTAGGTAGGTAGATAGATAAATATGGGTTTGCGAGTATGATTATTTATTAACACTGTAATTACATATAGTTCGAGGAAAAAATCAACATCATTCCCCATTAGGAATATAATGTCCCCAATTGAAAAAATATCCATCCACGATCATTTTCTTGAATTCACTCCGTTGGAGCTTGCGACAATGTGTAACTACAAATTAACGCACTCGAAAATCAAGTTTTTAACGCTCATAACTCTGTGATGATTCATTCATTTTTGCCCTTAAAAAAATTGTAGACTCAGAATGGTAGAAAATTTCATTTTCTATAACAGCATTTCCAAACTTTTTTGACCTCGGTATAAGATTAAAAATTGTTTTCACGACTCACCTTCTTGTCAGTAGTCTTTCACAAATCAAAAATTTTTTTTGTATAGTGTCTTCATGAATATATCTAATAAAACACGTTAGATTTGTATGGAATAAATCCAATTTTAGCGTTATCCTGTACTTTGTAAAAAAATTGAAACAGGACGATTTTCATTCTTGAATTGACAATTTACAGTATGGAAATATTATCTCCTCCAACACCCCCTCGAAAGTTGGAAATGAGAAAGGAGGTCGTGTGTTAAAAAGGTTCGTTTACTGTTCAGGAATCAGTTTTTTTAAATTTGGGGCTGCCAAAAAATTACGTTTTAGGATATTGAGTGTGAGCCTCACACCTCCAGTGAGGATTTTCTCAGCTCCCATATCTACAGTTCGGTTTGTTAACCGTTCCGTTTGAATGAAGCGTCGCTTCATCAGAAAAAACTATTTTGTTTATGATCTGCAAATCTGCGTATATTCTGTTCATCAATTTACAGAATTCTTGCCTTCTATCAGGGTCATCTTCATTTAACTCCTGAACCAACAAAACTTTGTAAGGGTGGCAAAACTCTCAATTTTTCACATATCCAGTTTCATGAAACTGTTTTTCAATAATGCTAACTGTAATAAGCGAAACATGTTGAACAGGGAATTTTTAATAAAAATTTCACAAACCTCCTTTTAAGTTCTTGTTTTATCACCACAACCAATCATAATTAAAATGTATGTCTTTTAGTAGCTCCGTTTCCATACCGCATTGAATGTGCTTTTATCTATTTGCAGGGAAAGAAACTGTGCTTTCCCTGTGGTCCACTACCACAAGCGGGGGTCCATGAAAATTTATTTGGTTTGTTTGATTTCTTATATCAATGAAGGCATATAATATATTAAGACTGTTACTCTGAAAACTTGTATATTCCATATTCAGTACTAAGCGTCGAAACTGTCAATGAAGCATTATTATTGGCATATGTTCGATTTATTATGGGCGAATAAATTCATGAAGAGCTATTATTCGCGAAAACCTTGAAGACGAACACTAACGGTGAATCAATATTTAATGTCCTGTCCTTTTTAAGAAAAAATCGATGAGAATAGCTCCTGTCATGGAAGGCGATATAGTGGGTTTTTAAGCCGTCTCAAGAGAATTATACTAGAGATAATTGCAATTTGCTATGTTATACACCAACAACATCTAGTAGCGATAAATTTGAGTGAAATTGTGCGATGAAATTATGAACACTTCCAAAGATTGCTGTTACATACCGAAGAACGCTGGTTGTCGAAATGTTACTTTTTGACTCGGTTTTAGAGTTTATGCAAAATAAAGATTTTGATTTAAAAGAAAACTTAATCAATTTTGAAATAGACATTGCAAATTTGTCAGATTTGTTCAAAAATTTTAATAACCTCAAATCACTAAATTGGAATTTCTGGAACCGTTGGAGATATTCACACTGAATATACTGTTTATACGTCCACTACACACACACACTAACACTACACTGTCTGAAGCGCGTTTCAATAACCAAGTTATTGTCTTCAGAGCTTAAAAATAAACTAAAATCTGATAACTTGACTTACCTGTTTTATACTAAATTTTCCCAATACGCCACCTACCGCGAAAATTAATTCCAGCTGGAAAAAACTCCTTGGCGGAAATATTCATGTTTATTCTTTGACTACTAAACTAAAGATGGGCTGTAACGAATTGGCCCTTTGTCCCTATTTAAGCTACTCTTACATCCAGCAATTTCAGTGCTCTCAAATGCATCCAGTAATTTATTATTGGATACATTTTTTAACAATTTTACATTATTAATATTTATGCAATAATTGTGACTGGCAGCGTGATCGGTAATATCTGATACTTTCGGTCACAATGACCACAATTTATTTCATATATACCACTCTTTTCCAAATTGGGTATTTTATCCTTAGGATTGCCCAACAATTTTTTTAATGTTTTGTTGGATTTATAAATGAATTTTAAACCTACTCTGCTCAATATTCCTTCCAATCCTCTCGTGTAAAGAGAATTGAAAGGTCTCAAAGCAAATTTTTCTTTTTTTTTATTTTGGGTTTGGAAAAAAGTGGTTTCACATAGAGATTTCTTAAACCTATGACGATTGATTAACCTATTTACAATTCTTTTTTCATAACCGTTGAGTACAGCTACATCCTCAATGAAGGACTTTTCCTTATTGTATCTCTCGATGGTGAGTGGAAAGTGGATTAACCGATGTACCAGGAAATGGATACTGGCCATCTTATGTTGGATACAATGAAAAGAATCAGCCGGGATGTACCTGCACGTAGCGGTGTTTTTCCTAAATACATCAAATTCTAACCTATTACTATTCCTAATTACTAAAGTATTTAAAAATGATAACTGTCCATTTCATAGGTGAACTTTTTAGTTGGATATTTTGTGTTGAGTTTCAAAATGAATTCGTTTACCTTTGCATTCTTCGTCATACATGATACACACCTGTATCATATCCTGGGAAAATACTGAAACTCTTTAACTGATTTGCTTTTCAAAATGACTCATGAACAGTTCAGCCATGAACGGTGATAGGCAGTTTCTCATTGTTGTTTCTTTATCTTGCTTGTAGAATTCGTTGTTGTACAGGAAATAGTTTTGTTCCATACATATTTTTGTTAACTGTAAATATTCTTCTATCACATTAGCTCCCAAATTATTAGATCTATGTAGAAGATGAAGTTTCTTAAAAATGGGCTAAACTACGACAAATTTCATTGAATGTTTTGAATTTCTTAACCCTTAAACGGGCATGATATCATATATGATACCATCTGCTCAATTTATTTAAAAATCGGTGGTAAACCTTTGGACCTGGTTCCTTTTCTCACGGCATAGAATTTCATTGTGAATGTGTTAGTCACACTGTTTCACGTCCAACGAAAGTTATAACAACATTTAACAACAAAAATTGTCAATAGCTCACATCTCATCAGTGAAATAGCGTTTATCCTAAAAAGGAAACTTCTTTTTTGTCATTGTACAAACAATAGAGTTTTTTGGAATATCTTAGCTTCATAATACTGGAAAGGAAAAATCGTGATAACCGATTTTTTGTTATAGAAAATGCATTTTATGAAGGTATCATATTTGATACTTTGCTCGTTTACGGTAAAAATTGAAATGATTTATTGATATTTATTTTGTCTTTTTTATATCAAGACAAATTATTTTTATTAATTAACTAAATTTACTGATTTTGCCATTGGGTTTCAACATTTTTCGCAAACATCATAATGCATTTTTTCTTAAAAAAAAAATAATAATAAATTTAGTTCTATAGATATTCCAATCTCGAGGAGAATTAATTCTATCCCTTGTTCCTCATGTGAATTTGGAATCGGGAGATTAAGATGCTGATAAAGATTTAGAGGAACTGCTTCAGCACTGTTTTGAAATGCTTAAGGAGAATGTTAAGATTATGAATCTGAGGAAATCAAAGATCAGGTGAAGGATGATGGCAGCAGAAGCGTATCTCCTGGTTTTCTCATATCTCCTCAATCTTCTTTGAGCAAGAAAAAAAAATCGGAGAAAAAATTGCCTAAGGAAACTCCACCAGAGAGAATGTAAGTTTATTTTTTTTTGTTTAGCTATTACATTATTTATCTAGACCTCTAATGTTTCCCTAAATTTTATAGATGGAAACGTAAAACAAAATTTTTGTCGAATCTCTACAGCATTCAAGAAACTGGAACATCAGCAGGTATCACCAAAGAAAACATTCTTGATTTCTTAACTGTTGAAATTCGACAAAGTATTATCCCCATGCCAGCAATTCCCGATTATTATTCTATTATTAATCTACTATTAATCTATTATTAATCTACTAGCTTACGATGGGACAAAGTAGCCAGTATCATGCCACTAAAAAAATATCAAAAACTCAGGAGATATTTACATTTTGTGGATAATACTTTACCACATACAGACCCATTTTACAAGATCCGTCCTCTAATAGGTGCAATAAGAAGACGCTGTGTTGAGCTAGACAAGGATGATGTGGTGAAGTATTCTATTGATGAAACGATGGTGCCGTACAAGGGCAAGAAAGCAGGCAAACTAAGGCAATTTATGAAATATAAGCCAGTAAGATGGGGTTTCAAATTTGTACCGATGGAATGATGTATGACTTTTTTCTATACAGTGGAAACTCAACTTTTGCAGACTTTGAATTTTCAGAAAAAAAGAAGGATTTCTTGTTTTCTAAAAAATGCCTCCTAGCACTAGCAAAAACTATTTCCAACCCATCATTGAAAGCCATTTATTTTGATAACTCTTCGTTACTGCGGATTATGATGCACCTCCGAAATGAGTACGGACTGTTATTATTAGGGACGTTTAAACCAAAGAGGACCGTTGGTGCTAATAAAGTGCTAAAAAAATATTCAGACTTAAAAGGACGGGGCTCGTATGATTGTGACCCACAGTTCTGGAAAGGTACAGATTACCAAATTGATAGATAACAAAGTGATTTTTGGTTCCACATATTTAGGTGCCGAGCCACCCGGAACTATAAAGTGTTGGGTCAAAGATAATGGAGTCCAAAAAGATGTGCCTTGCCCAAAGCAAATTTTTGAATATAATTCATTAATGGCGGGAGTAGATTTGAGCGATATGCTCTGGACAATATTTGTATATATATTAGATATTGCTCTTGTCAATTTATGGATAATGTAAAAAAATATTTGGATTTTCTAATTAGACAAGAAATTGATAAGGAAACGAAAAATAACACGAGAGTTGGACTGAAACAATTTATTGTTGCTGAAGAACTGCTTTTATATCGTAGTTAATAAATATTGTAGATTTGATATGATTTCAAATTGACATCCTGTATAGATTCCATCCTCAAACTATAGTTGCACAGATTATAATATATGGATAATAGTTGAGGTTTTCAAATATATTTCTAGCTCAAATAGAGGAAATGAGTGTTCAAAAAAGCCGAGACTAGTGTCGTGATTGAATAGAGCAATTTTTCACCCAATAATTACAGTATTTTTCCTGAAAGGACTCATTATGTGGATCCGATTAGGAGCAACAGCTTCGCCATTGCCTGACCACTATTGATTCTCCGGCAACGTTGGACGTTTAAGAAGAAAAATCTCTCGATTCAGCCATTATTTATCCGATTACAAACCGTTACTAATGTATTGCGTTTCGGGGAGATTAAATTGTTTTTCATTTTGTTAAAATGGACGAATTGAAAGATGCCAGCGCAACAAAAACAAATTAAAGAAAAGGCAAACAGAAATAAATTAAAAGAAAACGGGAAATATAAAATCTATTTATTTTACTTTGACGGTTCAGTGAATAGATTTCAATTGCATCTCGTCGCTAATGTATCGGCCGGTTTTTTAACAAGGAAGAAGACGGAAATTTGAACGTAAATAATGGATAGTACGATGCTTTTTTTACTCCAAAATCCTCTGATGGAGATAATTGAATCAATTTATGCATCGCCACTCCCGTTTTAATACAATCATAAAATACAGACTATTTATTTAGGCTCTACTTAAGTTGGAACGATGTGTTTTATTGTTATATGCACACACCCTCAACGCCATATACGCCATCTATGAAATAATAATGATTTAACAAATGTTTTTTTTAAAATAAGTATAAATTATTAAAAAATAATTCATCTAGTCTTAGAGCTAGCAATGGACGTTATAAGGGCTACTTGGTTGTTGGTAGTGGTTGCGTTCATTATATCTATACAGTTAAATCAATTTTAGAAATGATATCAAGATGTTTTATATTTTTTTTATTAACTTTTTGCAACATGTTATTACCAGATATTTATATTATTATTTAAACTGAGTAAAACGCTAATTTTGAATTGAAAAAATTTTATTTTACAAAATATTTTGGTATAGGTGATATTCCTATAATATGCTATATAATATTTTCCAATTAGATTGTTAGATATTCAGCCAAACCGAGCCAAAAATTAAAGTGAGTGGCCACGTGTTAGTTGCGCAAGCTGGATAGGGACAGCAGCTGTTTGTAGTCAAGATGCCGTCAGTTTAGTCACATCGATGTAGCCTTTGCTGTTATTTTCAATGTTTCCAACCAAATTGTGTGGAAAATTAAAATTTGTGTTTTTGTGAAAATTGAAAGGGAAAAAATAACTTTTGTAACGTTTGTAAAGCTAGAAAGGTCAAGTCGGCAATATCACTTGTTTTATAGATCAAAATTCAGTGCTAATTTAGTACTGGAAATAAGCATTTGGTGCTGTTAGACGAGAATTTATTGAAAAATTCTTAGCCTATTATAGAACCAAACTAAATTTCAATGTCAAAATATTTTATTACTCCTCTTAATTGGATACATTTATTAAGCGAATCCGCAATGTCTCTAGACCTTTAAAAAAATGTTTCTTCTAGCTCTGCTGCAAACCAGACCTCCACAGCTTTTATTACCTCCTCGTTGGAAGAAAATTTACGACCTTTTAAAGTTTTTTTCTAGTAATTCAAACCCTAAATCACGAATTTTTTGCATGGCAACATGAAATTTGTGTGCAGAGGCGTTGTTCTGTAAAAACAGAACACCTTTGGATAGCTTTCCGCGTCTTTTCCCATCAATTTTTTCTCGTAGAGTTGTCAGTAATATCGGATAGTAATCTCCAGTTGTTGTTCTACCTTTATCAAAATCATGATTACTCCATGGCAATCCCAAAAAACTAAAGCAAGAACTTTTCCAGCAGATTTTTGGACACAAAACTTCTTAGGTCTTGTAGAAACAGAGTGTCGCCATTCCATCGATTGTTGCTTTGTTTCTGGATCGTAGAAATGTACCCAAGTCTCATCCATAGTAGCAATTCGGTTTAAGAAATCTACATCGTTTTCAAATCGAGCACAGATCGAACGCGATGCTTCTACCCTTGCATGCTTTTGGTCAACATTCAAACATTTGAGGATTTATTTTGCAACAATTTTTCTCATGTTCAAATTGACGTGAACTATATGATGAACGCGTTCGTATAAAATATTTAGTGCTTCAGTTATTCGTTTTAGCGCAATTCGACGGTCTAATAAAATCATGTGATGAACTGCATCGATATATTCGGGGATTGACACAAAACTGGTCTTCCCGATCGGTCATCATCTTCAATGGAAAATTTACGAGACCAACGAGGGTCTAACAGACACCGTGATGGAATCTTGAAAACTTAGACCTACAGAAATTCTGTGATCAACTAATCGCTGCTTTAGCTCCAATGGCTGAGCTGATTGGCTGCGGAGGGCAGAAAAGCTAGCAGATGGAACGGCTAGATTAACAGAGCGGCTGTGCGATAATACAATGCCAAAAACTTGACAGACAAGTAAAAGACAACCACAATACTGGTGGACACACGAAATAGCTGAGCTACGTAGGGCTTGTCTGGCAAGAGGGCAAGAGAAGCATCCGTAAGGAAAAGTTTTCAAGCTACCTACAGAACAGCTCGAAAAACACTTATTAAAGCTATACGAAACAGTAAAACGCGATGTTGGAAGGAGCTTTGTGAAGAGGTGAGCAAGGACCCCTGGGGAACTGAATATAAGATAGTTACTGGAAAACTGGAGAATATATCCTCACCATACCTCAAATATACCTAAACGACAGAATGGATCGTTGATGCACACCCAATACGGACAAACGCGGTTAGCTATACTGAGACTACAACTTCCCTCACCTTCACTCTGGAGGAACTCATGAGGGCATCAAACGCGATGAAGACTGCTAAGGGCATAGGGCCCAGACTGGATACCCGCCGAAATTCTTCGACTAATGGTCAGACTGAGGCCGGATATCCTACAACACGTTTTTGACAACAGGTACCTTTAGCGACCGGTGGAAAGTAGGGAGGCTAGCACTTATTCCTAAGAGTGAAGGTGATCCCAATAGCCCACCGACCGCTTAGATTACTAAATACTACCAGTAAATTATTCGAACATCTACTGTGACCGAGAATTAGCGGAATTAGCGCGGCTTAAACTGAACCAGACAATAAGACGAATAGGTGGATGGATGATAGATCACGGACTCGCTACGGAAAAACTGATGTTTCTCACAACGAAACGAATAAAGATAAGACTACCCATTGAAATCGGGACAGACGAAATAGAGTCTAGATAAGAAATAAAGTATTTGGAAGTGACCTTCGATACGAAGATGTCTTTCTGTCCCCACAAGACAGCTCAAACAGCGGTCGAGAAGAGAGCATTTTTGAGCCGCTTTATGGCAAATGTTACCAGACCACGGCCGGAGAAACGACAACTCACTCAATTCTTCTATAAGGAGCATGTGTAACAACTGAAGAGTTTTAAGAGAGGAGGTAGAGGAGACTGTCGCTAGTAAATCCTGATAATATCGTCCAGGTGATGCTGGACAAGGTAGAATGCTGGCAAACGTAACAAATACAACATCATACACGGACAAACTCACCAACCACCTTTCTATCCATGCAGTGTAACATACGAAACTTACACAGCTCTTTGGCTACAATAGCAGCATTAATTGAGCATTAGAAAGTGGTGATTTTCAATTCCCCTAGTATCGATTCTAGAATTTCCTACCAGCTCTTAAGATTGTTTGTATCGTTTTATTAATAGTAGTTAATTTGCAAAAATTAAAAAAAAAGTTCTTTAAAAAAATTGTAAATCAATTTTTTGTTATGATTGATGGTAAACAAGCGTTTGGTCGGACATTTTCGTCTTTATAATCACTTTTTGTACTATGAACAGGAAACCACTTACTATGAAACTCAACAGAAAACTAATTTTTAATGTTATTTTTATGTTTATTATTCTGAATAATAGAGGTCAAGTATTTTTTCGGCCATAAAATTTACCGATATTAACCGCCCCTTTATAAATTTACCTACCTGCTAATGTAAAAAGGGATAATTAAGCTATTGAAAACTGGTACGTGTTAGTGCTTTATAATTATTTTTTCTATTATCGGACAGGTATTTTCATTTTAAAAATAAAGGTCTTGCCTGTGTTACCAAAAATTTTGTCGGCCAGTGGTAATTATTATCTTTTTTTGCAATATAATATTTAATCTTACCGAATTCGACTGTTTTTATGGAAAAGTAAATCAAGTAAATTGTGAAAAATTATTTGTTAGCTTCGTGGTTATAATTTTGAAAAACTTGAAACAGTGGAAAGTTATCATTTTAATACATAAATAGAGTATCACTAAATGTCGTTTGTAACACTTTGACAAAGTTTTCTGAGGCTCTCCTGAAATCGATTGCACTTGTTGTTGTACCTTAAACCTTTTTACTTCCTATTTTTTTTGGGGTTTATTTCTTCGATAACACTGATAAGAGGTTAACCACTGGAAAACGGAAAAAAGGAAAAACAAAACAAACAACTACGAAATGTAATAGTAAGTTTACTGGAAAAAGAATTACAAATAAAGACATTGGAATAAAGCTCATTGAAATTAGGAGAAAGATCATGCTTAGTAGCACTCACCAATTAAGAGAAAGATAGAAAGATGGCGCTTAATGAACAGAAATTATTGAGATTTATAATAAAAGAAAGATTGTTCATATCAGAATGAGTGCAGAAGAAGAATAGAGATGGAACACGGATGAAGTACAGTTGGAAAAAATAAAACAGAGCATAACCAAAAAATACTAATAGCAACAAGCACAAATGCACTGGAAAAAGTAGATCAGGCAATGGAATTGCAAAATATGATGAATAGTACAAAAAAAAAATAAAGAAGAAAAGCAACCGCTCACTTTAGCATTAAACGAAAACAGAAAGAAAAACAATGTAAAATGAAAATGTATACATGGAACTATACCAAAGCGTAACGCTTTAGTATTGCTCGTTGTTTCTCTTCAAAATACTTGAGATGTAGTTTAATAATTATATGTTATTATGATGAACATTCAAAATCCGTCCCTTGATGTGTTTATAGAAAATAATTTCAATAAGAACGGTCCACATTGTTTACCAAGTTTAAATTCGAGTTTAATTACTGAGATGTAACAAAAACGAACAAATGATAAAATGAATTCGCAATCGAGACGAGTTGTAGGAGAATAATTAATAGAAAATTTTGTTTAGCAAGTTGTATTCACTGAAAGTTATCGAGATTGGTGTATAGCATATTTCGACGGAGCAATTTGAGATTATTGTTTCTACGCTTCTCCCGAACAAAACTTGCGAAACAATCTAAATTTTCATGGTAACAGAATATTTTGTAACAATGTTTGAGAGACAAAAATCATCAAGACACCACGGATATTGATTTTTTGTTATTATCGAATATGAAATACCCAAGAAAAGAAGATGGAAATTTTTAAATAAATAAATATAGTTTTTGAAGCACATCAAACTAAAAATTTAAAAATTAATTTTTTCCGTCTGTTATAATCTTTTTTTCATTACTGAATCGGTAAAAAAGCGTGGAAAAAGGTACCGTAGCGGCATAAAGGCAAAAGGCATAAAAATCTTCATAGAAAGAATGTTACTAGCTTACTTTGAAACTAAATCCAAAATGTGGAAGTCTTCAACATTTTGGACGATTTATTCAAAACTAAGCACCCTAGGTGAATAACGATGTAGATATCAGTAAATAATTGATTATTGTAGTAGGTACTTTGAAATGAGTTTATATGATTGTTTATAATTGCTGGTTTACATCTAGGTTTTGGAGGGTACTGGTAAGGAGGAATATATCATATTGGAGAAAAATAGCCAGCTGTATACGATGAATAACAGTTCTAAAACTTAGCTACCTGGATTGCGCTGATATGAACAAAGGATATGATATGAATGAAGCAATTGTGAATGAATTTAAGTTTAAAATATGTGATATCATAGATGCCTTGGACTAATTAAGTTTGACCCAACCGCTAGAGTGCATAATTGGTCCGATAAAGAAAAAGCATGGAACTTAACGATTGCACTGCGAGGAGTTGCCTTAGATGTACTCCAGGCGATACCTCTTAAAGACACTGATGACTTCGAATAGCTGAAAAAGGAGTTAGACATGCGATATGGTCATGAACATCTAGGACTTCTGTACCAATCGCAACTAAAGAACCCAAGACAGAAGCGTCACGAAACTTTAAGAGTATGAGGAAGGCATTGTACCAGAGAACATGATGGAATATTTCACATAGTGGGTGGTAAAACAATCCCGAATCAAGGTACCACAACTGTCGCGGAAGTATTGGTAAAAGAATTTATCAGCTCATTAGCCGATATGTGTTTCACGAAATCTGTAACCAGCTGGAATGAAGAAAACCGGAAAGACCGCATTACTTTCACAACCAGATGAAATGGTTGACAGAATGAACAGAACCTTTGGCAGATATCTGTTCAAAGTAGTTTCCAGTCACCAGAGAGTTCAGAACTATCCGCTATTAACGAGTGAGCATTTGCGAAAATTCTATTTCTACGTAAAATGAGGCCTCCTTGTGACCTAGAATTTGTTTGTTAACCTGGAGAAGACCTAGCTCGAGAAGATTATGTAATCCAATTGAAAAGGAAAATGGGTGACATACACGAATTGTTCGCTCAAATCTTTAGGTTGCCAGCGACAGAATAAAAAAACGATACGACAGAGCCACAGACAATAGTTTCAAAAAAGGGGATAAAATATGGCTGCATAACCCTACGAGGAAAAGGGGATTTTTTCGAAAATTACAAAAATCATAGGAAGGTCCATACTTACTTAGAAACAAAATCAATGCATATCGCATATGCATGATCCCCAATAGAAAGCCAAAAGTAGTCCACAAAAATCGATTAGCGTCGTTTGAAGGAGACCACGACCTACAGGAAGAAGTTAACCAGTTGCGAGAACAGCCTGGCCCCGCCTTCGAAGAATTTATGGATGCGTATGGAGATACGGGCGAAGCAAGATATGGAGTCGCTACAGAAAAGCAAAAAGATTTGTTCGCTCTACCGGAAAACTATTTGCTAGCCTGCAACATCCCTGTTCGTATCAGGAATGTTCGAGTATTGGCAACAGTCTTATGGAAGATGTTTGATCCTGTCCGGTTATAATTGAATTCTAACATTTGGCGAATTCTCCGCGCCTTTTTATAAACAGCGGCGAGTTTTGTATTTTTAGAATTTATTTCTAGGAAAATCTTTTTATTTATTTCTGTTGTTTGTTGATTCCATCGATTTTTTAAGAAATTTGTTTCAGCTATATAAACGAGTTTATTTAGCGTTTATATACCCGTTTAAATTGGAATTAGGAAAGAAATAGAAAAATAATAAGATAATTCAAATAAATTAGGAAAGTAGTTATGTAAGTAGTGATAAGTTAATTATTGTATAAGTTAGTTATGTCTAGTGTTACAACACACATGTTGTTATCACGTCTATCCTCCATAATCTAGGCATTTTTCAATACAATGATAATTGATCCTAAAAGTCTAACAAAATGGTACCTAGGGAGGTACGGGAGCATTGGGCACTTTTCCATACCAATTGTAATAAAACTGTTATTTTCATTAGTAATAAATATATTTCACTCAAATTATTTCGGAAAATCAGTCTCCTTGCTTGATCAGTCTCAAAGTTACAAAATTATTTCTGAACTATGTCAAAAGTACCTGAGTCTCTTAGCGTTTGGGTGATTAGGACACCACTGTGGGAGGATTGGGCATAGTATTTTAAACACCACATATTTTTAACTATCTTGAATTTGGAATACTATCATCACATAGAATGAATATCTTACTATACTCATAAAAAAAAATAAACTGAAAGTGAGGATTACACAGAAAATCAAGTTTACTTATACTTTCCCAAAAATTATCAACAAGACCACAAAAATATTCTTCCTTTTTAAGTTTAACTTATATGGGGTTAGATTAGGTTAGGTAGGGTTCTGCATGACCCAGATGGAATTTTTCAATTTGTCAAACATAGATATAGAAGTGTTTTTATTTTTGATTTGATCGATATTAATTTTCCCGCTTCTCATTAGCTTCGATGTCAATGCTTAAAGAAGTTTTTGTATTTTTTTGCCCTAACTTTTAGTTTGTCTTTCCTCAAGTGTGTCTGTCAATACTCTGGTCTTACCTTTTTTTCGTATTATATTAATCAGCCAGCATTCGGATTTGCTCTATAACTTTAGTTATGCGTCCTCTTGAAAGAATTTAAAAAAAATTTGTCCACACAGTAGCCAGAAACATCAACATTGAACTATTCATCTGTTTTTACTAAATAACGTGATATTGATTGTCAGATGTTGATATTTATTGAAAAATTCTTTGACAGCAATTTGAATGTGATATAATTTTTGACTTCTGTGGTACTATAATAATAAAATGTGTGTAATATTTATTATAATACTCACATTCTATGAGTTTAATGGCTATGGAGTAAAACAAAATGTAAGTTGATGAAGAGTAAATTTTCTCTAGTTACTTTTTTAGTTATGAAAAGGGGTCGAAGAAAAGCGCCTCATCCGTTATGAAAAGTGACTATTAGTCTAAGAGAAGAGAGGTAATCAGTTGAAGTTTCATAATTATAGCTCGAAGGAGAGAAATGAGAAAATGAATTATTAAACAATCTTAAGAGTCAATGAACCGTTAAGGAAGAATAATACGAGGTTTTACAATGGGTTATCAAATTATTCAACTATTTACTAATTAAGTTCATTTCTTATTTACTGACAAATAGTACAAAGTATAAGTTTCGAAATACAGGAAATAATTTGTAATTGAGGAAATATAGAACGAGAATATTATGATAATTATTTCCTATTATTCGGTGACCGAATGGAATAACTTCTTTGATAAATATATAGGTGCATGCTAGAAAAAATTCTTGGATACATTGATTTGTTTTAAATACGCATAAATTATACAGGGTGTTTACTATGACAGTGACAGTTTTTAATGTAATCGTGTATATTATTTGGTTGATATATTACTCTAAAAACCAAATTAGTGATACTAATTATTTCTAAATAATAAAGAAAAAAAATTAATGAAATATTAATTGTCACGGAATGTATTGGCAGCATGATAATCTGGTATAGAAATATCTTTTAACGTTATTGAACATCTCAGGCGTGACTGATGTATTCGTAAGCGTGATTCGTCTATTTCGTCTTATAAGTTAAGAAGCCTAGATTTTTCTACAATACTTTAAAATTATTCCCACAAAAAGAAGACTAATAGCCTAAGATAAGGAGATTGTGCTGTCCTGTCACGCTTGAGTAACGTTAGCAGACATTTCTATGTCAGAAATTATGTGAGCCTCTGTGCCATCATCAGCTTAACTGCAGACGACTGTTGAGGAGTTCAAATCCTATTAGAGAGAATCAACCGAGAATGTGAAAATGTAGGACTCACTATAGATATTGAAAAATCTAAATTCATGGTTAGTCAAAACCAAAATATTAATATTAACCCTATTCTCATACTGAATGAAAAACAAAAAGAATGGGTGCAAAAATACAGGTATCTAGGTTCATTCATAAACGTTCCTCAATGTTTGCAAACAGAAATCATCTAAACCTCCACATCAGAATAGGATTCATGGAATGTTATGTTTAGTCAGTTCTGCTGTATGGAGTGGAAACCTGTACCTTTAAAGCACAAATGATAAAAAAACTTGAGGTATTTGAGATGTGGCTCTATAGACGCATCCTGAAGATACCCCGGACTGACAGAATCACCAACAACGAAGTACTAAGACGCATTGGTCGCGGAAGAAAGCTGTTGACAATTATTAAGATGAGAAAAATGTCAGGACACATCTTACGCAATGACAAATACCTACTGCTACAGAACATCTCCGTGTCGGAGAATTGTTTCATGATGTGAGGGACAGAGACGCGAGAATTGGTATAACAAAATGTACGGGTTAAGTTAGGCGATTTTCATATGATTTATAATTAAAACTTCATTTCCTTCGATTTTTTATAATGTACCGAAATAGTTTGTTAAAATTTTTTTCGCATCTTTTTTTAGCCATGCTGGTTACTTTGGCTCTAAATGTATTGCCTTTCTCAGCTCATTTTCCTTCTATTAACTGGGATATTCTGAAATAAAAAAAAATAAGATGAATGCACTATGCTACAATGTAGGATCTCGGAGGTTTTGAAATGTTAATAACTTTTTTTACAAGTAAAAGTGTACAAATATCGATTTAATACTGATACTTATTATCACCAAGAAATTTTAGCATCCACTGCAGACGTGGTGTATAGACACTTCAATGCTCCAGAGCTCAACTCAATCAAATAATAATCGAATCTAATACAACATGTCACAGTATTATTATTTATATGGGAGACAAGAAGGTGATCCGATCGTACACGTGCGGTCCACAAGTTCTTAACCTAACATGATAGAAAGGAAATAGATAGATAGAAAGTGATAATTGTTCAATATGTTTTCCCTTTATTTCAAACGTTTGACTTATTGTCGTTATAAAAATATGGGCTATGAGGTGGGTGCTCAGTCTCTGTGAAGCGACATTCGTCTAAAGCATCCTCGAAGAACAAAGTAGTATGGACTAGAGTATTGTCCTGAAGCAAGCTGATTTTACCGCACTTTTTTTAATAATTTATTGACATAACTGCACTAGTAAGTCAAAGCAATAACCCAAGTTGACGGTTTTATTTGATTTCAATTGAGGGTATACTGTCGCAGTCCAAAAATATTGTAGCTATTATATTTTTGGTGCTTTTCGTCACCTTTCCTTTTTTGACACGAGCTCTCCTTTCCGACGCCACTATATGGAATGTTTTTTACATATTGACTTATAGGAAAGGATCATAGTTTCATCGCCTGTTACAATTGCTCAGATCACACTTTCGTGGTCCTCGAGTCTAATCTCTAAAACTCGCACACAACATTCTATTCGACGCTGTTTTTGCACTTTTGTCATATTCAAATGCTCATGTAGGATCTTCAGAGCACGGAAATACCGGTCTATTCTGCAATTTGTTCTGTTTATAGGTTCCGATCACTTGGAACAGTTTCTTCCACTGATATAATATAATGTTTTCTCGAGAAGTAAACGTCACAGGGCCTCCCGTATTTTTGTCATCTTTTAATTATTCTCGTTCCCAGCGATAAAACCAATTTTCATTTGCTGCAAATTCACCGTAAATAGCTATTCTGTTTTTATCCCTGTTCCGTTTTTGAGTTGTGCTGATTTCAATACTTCTTTGGTCAAAACTTAACTCAAGCAACTTGTAAAGCTTGTTGAGATTTGTCATTGAGGTGTTCATGAAGATTTATGTGAACGCACTATATTTACTATCGCACTATGGAATTTTTTGCGATGATTCATAACTGTAGACGGATCCTGGATCCAACACTATATTTCTGAAAATAAAAAATCATGAGATTGTACCTATTAATTGATTATCTTCAAAAAGGTTAAACACAATCAGAAAATTATTCTTCTTTGCTTGATAACATGAAGAGAGAAATTGTGAAAAAGAGACCACATTTGAAGAAATAAGAAGTGTTTTTCAGACAGTACTAAGGACATTCTCAAACTTCGGTGAGCACCATGACAAAAATTCATTATATGCATTTCGAATTAGCTAACCACCCACCGTATTCAATACATCTGGCCTATAGCGACTTTTCCTTTTTTTATTTAAGGTGGAAGGTTGCAACTATCATTTGGAAGGTTCAAAAAGATTACAGCGTTTCCCGTAAAAGTACGTAGACTTAAAAGATACGTTTTTGTTATGTCTTATGTTTTTGTTAGGTCGAAAACTTTTCAGACAACCCTCGTTATACCATTGCATTATCTTTGACAGACGAATATTATTGATTAACTGTAATTTCATATATTAATATTATCGCTCAACGATTTATAATAAAAATGCGATGACGATCGTGTGGTTAGGTTAGGGAAAAATGAGACTCTGCATTTTTGTCATTTTAAAATAGTATTTTTACTTAATTAATCAAATTTTTCAGATTTCTTAACGATTTTTAGTGAAATTAAACATTTATATGAGCCTGCCATCGAATCTCATTAGAAAAAAATTATAAATACCACAAGGTTTTACTCCAAAATTATTTTTCGTCTAATAAAAGTGAAGAAAAATTTTATAGTAAGGAGATATAATTCAAATCGCCAGTATTTTATGCTAGAACTATGTTCTTTAAGTAGGTTTTCATATATTATAACCGTTTCTAAATAATTTTACTATATTATACGTTAATATCCATGATAATTTCAACTTTATCAATTTTTTGAGTATTTATTAGCGAGGAATAATTCCCATATGACCAGCTTCCCTTTACATATCTTTTTCAACTTTGTCATCATCAGCATCTATTATTTTAATCATTCTTAAAGACCAATTGTATCAAGATTCAGCCGATTATTTTATTTTTCTGTAATGAGTCTAGATAGCCAGTGTAGCACTATATACAGGGTGTCTTTCGATTGAGTGATTCTCGAAATTCTTAGTGAAATCTTCCTGTACTGGATTCAAGGGAGTAACATATGGTAAAATAACATTTAATTGAAGCAATTATTACAATTTTGACAAATGCGGAAACTGGAAATATGTTTTTCCGCTAAAATTTCATTTAATATGAAAAATTCACACATTAATGTCAACTATGTTGAACATACCAAAGATAGCAGTCAACTAATGGTTTAAATTTTCTTCCGAGTTTGGATCTTTCTATTGCAAAAACTCCAAGGGCTGAAAAAATTTTGTTATAGGAAAGACCCATCTTAATAAATATGAGGAATAACCTCCTGAATTTTATCACATGAATTTAGAAACTCCCTGTTATATATTTTTTTGTTCAATACAAATCAAATAAAGTGTGGCTCATTTTTATTGTATTTGTGTTGGATTTTTTACAAGAGAAAGATCCTATCTCTGAAGAAAATTCAAACCATTAGATGACTGCTATCTTGGTATGTTCAGAAAAGTTGATTTTCATCGGCATTTGTGTGATAATTTGAAATACAAAATAATATTTTAGCCGAAAAGGATATTTCCAGTTTACGTATTTATTAAAATTATCAAATTTGCTTCAACTAAATGTCATTTTCTCATATGTTACTTACTTGAATCCATTACAGGAGGAGATTCGAGGATCAATCAATCGATTAACATCCTGTATATCGTGGTACACATGCTATCTAAATCTATAAAGGAAAAAATATTCAGCGTGAATCTTGATACAATTGGACTTTAAGAATGATTTAAATAAGAGAAGGAGTTACAACACCATGGTCATGGAAGAAGCGCAAGTCCCGATATTAAAAAAGTTAATGACTTCGGCACAGACGAGTTTTAATAGTAGTTCAACTAAGGCTGTGTAAAATTGCAGGAAAAAATCTCAGTGGTAACTTCTTCCTTAATGCAATTATTTGAAGCTCCACTATAAACATTGAAATATAGCCGAGAAGCTCTCTCTTTGGGACATCCGGTACGTTTTCGTTCACCACATTTCAGCAACCCACAGAAATTCCAAATCTCAAATCTCTTGTTAAGCTCATACACAAAATTTATTTCATAATGCAGATTCACCGTAGCGAGCAATATTCAGACATACAATTTCTTGGCTTGTGTATAGTTACTTATATATTTCATGAATAAAACTACGGCTTTCTATTCGGTGAGCACTAAAGATGCTATTAAAGTTGCACGAAGCATGTAGCATTATGTTTGTGCATACAGCATAATGACTTTACGAAGCTATTCCATAATATTAGATACATTAAGTAGTCTCTGAAATAAAAATGTTGAAAACTAATAACGTCCGTAGCTATAAAACGCATTAAATAGTATATTAAGATACTTAATGCATAATAAAGTTTTCAAAGAAAAAGATTTGACACAAATTAAACATCATCCTAGAGAAAATTTTGAACAAATTATCACTAAAAAGTTTGGGTATAGGATCGATGTAACAAATGATAAAAAATACGATAAAAAAAAAATAAAACTAAATAAACAAACTAGAAATCTGCGATAAAATATGTCTCTTTGCTGACGATGCTAGTTTCTTTTGGATCAATCATGATGTCACGACACTTTAAAGGACCTGTTTTCAGAGGTGAATAGTAGAAATCATTTATTTTGATATATTTCATATATATAACAAAACATTCTCAATTGTGTTCATAACAATATTTTTTTTTGTTAAATCTCAAAATGATAGTACTATATCATTGTATTGAAATGCAACCTATTCAACAAAATTACTCTTTTATTTCTGATTCGTTTTTATTCACATATCATTTTTGTTTGAAAAATCTGCATTTTGCAGTTTTCATTCCAAAAGTGATATTGTGATCATGTCTAATAATTTTCCTTGGTTTAGTTGAAAATCTTTATTTTATAAATAAACGTGTTTCAGTTCTAAGATGTTTCTTATCGTTAATTCAGGAAACTGAGAAATTAATGGCAGAATACAGTAGATATTCTGTCTTGAGAATTTGAATGAACCGCCAAAATAGCTTAGTTCTGCTACTTATCATCGAAAATCTGTCATGAAATCTGTCATGCTATTTTCACTGAATAACAACTAAATTTGCAATTCTTCTTAGGGCATTTTCGTTGGCCTGACCATACAGGCAACGAAATGTTACAGACGATGAAAACCAAATCTTAACCCTAACGTTACCTATTGTTATCGGGCTATATATTATTTAAATGGACACAAGTATCATAAGCCACACCACAATAATTGTCATGAAACTCTAGACATATACCGGAAGTGGTCATTATCTCAGGAAGGATAACAGATATCGAACCATGGATAACTTTGTTCGATAGATCTCATCAAGATCTATCTGTGTGTGAAAAGTCATGATGGTTGACGCATGCTCAGTAGAGTTTCTGGCGAAAAGTATGCATATACATTTTCCACCAGAATTTTCACGAAAAATCAATGGATAAAATGAAAATTTAGTAATTTTTGTAAGGTAAGGTTGAGTTAGGTTAGGTTGGCTTATGTTAGGTTAGGTTAGGTTAGGTTAGGTAAGGTTAGGTTAGTTAGTTAGTTTTTTGATAAAAATGATCCATTTGCATACTTTTTTTACAGGAACTCTTCTGCCCATGCATCAGTCATCATGACTTTTCACACACAGATAGATCTTGATAGGATCTATCGAACAAAGTTATCTATGGTACGATATCCGTTAGCCTTTCTGAGATAATGGCCACTTCCAGTATCTCAGAAGTAAATGTTTCCGTATAAAATGGATATGATAAACCGATGTCTCGTATCATCAATAGTCTATGTATAGAGTTTCATGATGATCGTCGTGAGGTGGCTATTATACTCTTATATTTTTTTACATGTTATAACTGATTTGTTAGTCAGTGACACTGCTTACTAAGTTTTATGTATACTGAATATACTGTTTACATCACCACTACACCAAAACTCAGTTGTGAGTGTTCTTTTTCTAATTCATTTTTAAGATCTCATGATCTGTTAGTTCTGCAAGTTCCTCTGGATCAGTTCCTAGGAGGTGGACGGCCAGCTGTCCATCCATCTCTTAGATGGTCATCCGGGTTCTCTTTTTCCTATAAGTTCCCCATCAAATACGATGCGAGGCAGTCTATTCTCTTTCATTCTTCTCACGTGGGCATACCAGTACCTTTTTCGTTGTCTACACCATTTCACGATATCTTGTTCCCTGATATCAGTGGTTCTGGGTGATGTATGCTTTTTTAGCGTTATATTGCACTACCTCTACGATCAGGCTTCGATAAACATTTGTTCAAGCATTCGATATTTAGCTAGAAATATGTATGCTTCCCTCTATGGAAAGGGCGAATTCCAGTATGAACTATTAACACAGATTTTGATACAGCAGATTTTTTATGAAAGTACACCAAAAGTACGGTTTTTGAAACAAGATTTTCTGATAGCGGTGACAAACAAGCAATATTTGCTAATTCTTATACATTCATTTAGCTGCTATACAAATGAATCGTTTCAAATTCCTTCAATTTTTTGTAATACTGTAAAACCGTTAGGTTGATAAAATCGCAATGTTTATGATGGTATAAACACCATTGAAAGCCGTCCATAATCTCATGCGAAAAGTATTGAATCAAATTAGAAAAAAAAATTTAAAAAGAAATTCTGAGAAAAAGATTTAAGTATATTCAAAAGCCTCGAATTTTATTGTTGCATTTGACATTCAATGTGTTAATGCCCAATCAAACTAGATGTTATGTTTTCTTATTATATCTATTATATATATCTTGTTTTCCCTTCAAAATGCTCCGTATATATTATTATTCATAAGCAAATGAATATGTCTGCGAGATATATACTGAATAATTCAATTTACAAAGGAGCACAAAAGATACTTATACAGAAGTTACTTAACAATCACCTTTTCCTATTATACTATGCAATAAAATTATTTGAAAGCTAAAGTTTACTTCAACGCGGCTTAACTTATCCAATTAAGCTCTCTCATTTATATCGTACTAACGAGCTTGGGAACATGAACTGATAAAGAAAGCTCTCATTAACTTTCGAGAGCCTAATTCGGAGTTATATATCTGATTGTACAAATACACGCCTTCTAGACAAGGCTAAAATATTAAGTTTCTGTTAAACTAGACGAAGCGAGACTCTGTCGGCGTTGCCCTAATTGAATTGATATCAGTTATAATTCCATTTGGCAGTTGCCCAATATACTACTGAATCTTCCATTCGAAAACCAAGCTATTCAGGCCCGGCATGAAATTTCAAAATAATTGATATGTATCTGAATATAATTCAATAGTATTAGAGAGCGTGAGGTATTTAATTGAATTTTAGGTAAAAAATACTTATCTTAAAAAAACTGGAGCTTAATGGATAAATGGAATCAATGAATTCAGACTTCGTTGCTATTTCCACATAACAAAAACGAAAAGTCTTTAAACCACACTTTAGGAAAGAGCCACATAACAAATTACCTAGATGCATACGATTTTACGAAAAAAAGATACAGAACATTATAAAACGCAGAACAATCTTCAATTTCAGGATATACATAAATTCAGTAAAAATAATTCGATAAGAAGCCGCCTTTCAGATGAATTATTCGTAGAAATTAAGGAATAATAAAAAATCAAATCAAAACGAAGGGCACCGAGAAAAGTAGCCTCACTAGAACTCACAAAGAAACTCTCTCTTGTATGTAAGAATGAGAATGCAATTCTCTAACGACAGCTCATTGTTTTAACGGCCCGCGTGCCGTACACGCTTTGTACACCTGCTAGGAAAGGCTCTGGTCCTAACAGCACGTGAATGGTACATGAGATACCGAGCAGAACTGTAAATTTATTTACTTGTGAATTTTTATTAATGAATTAAATGTTGTTAAGAGAGAAGTTACTATATTCAATCATTAAGCTCATGACACTAATTAACTGAAACGATATGAAAAGTACTGTAGGTAATTTTTATGAAAATGAAGATTCACAAACAATCTAGAAAAAAAATAACAATTCTTCGTTAACCTTCTCGCCTTTCACCGTAGGTTGTTCTGAATAAAAGCCTTTTTTTAATTCTTGTTGTCTCCGTATATAACAAATAACTAAAAGTACACAGTTAAAATATTTTGTCAAGTTATATCTCGAGTATTCTCTTAAGAAATAATAGTATTTCTTAACCCAATTTTTCTTAACCACTTGGTTATGTGAATTTTTTTTCTATTATATATTATAGGAAATCTAAAATGTGTTTGAACCATTCTTTAAAAACATCAACACTCATGTCCTTATGGTAGTCATCGGAACGAGTAGGTTAAAAAGTTAATAAACCACCTCCAACAAAACGTTCGAAATCCCGATTTGTATTGTTATCAATCTGCGCACCATTACTGTTGATAGATTCAAATCAGTAGACAAATTATTTGAAAAATTCTATCTTCGACTTGTAACAGTTTTATCTTGCCAGAATTTATTTGGTGTATGTCCATTATCGATCCATGTTCCATCTAAATATAATATATTTCTTCTTAGGTTTATCATTTATTTTATAGTCACTAGGTAATTTCTCCTCTATACTACACTATCATTTCTTTCTATTAGAGATTTTATGAAATGTTTTTTTTCCAGCGAAAACCTATTTCTTATGAAAGTTTCCATAGTGTGCTTTGACTCAGTTCATGGTAATCCTTATCGTCTCTAACCGTGACAAAAACTTTGTCTAACGTCGTAAAGTCTTTTTTGAATAAGAACGCAAGTCATATGAAGACAATGACAGAACTAAAAGATAATATTATTGTTTAGTGCATTATATCATATATCATTTTACTGTATTCAGCACTCTTGTTTTCTTTTTATTTGTAAAACAATTCTATATACTCGTATGTATGGATTTGGGGTCTCGTATACAATGCGACCCAAAGGATTTATTGTGTCCCCATTTCTTGCTGCGATACTGGAGAACCCTTTGAGGAGTAGTGCTCTGGAGTTCCTTAGAGTTTCACATTTTGAGATAATGTAGATAGAGGTGCCATCCTATGGGCAACAAAACCTGCTCGCCGCATTATCTACTAGACCTAGCGTCTTCAGGTGTTTGTTGAGGTGACAGTGCCCCGATTGAATTTCTGTTAGTATTCGTAGATTATTCTTACTTAGGTTGATACAATCAGCAGATCTACTCTAGTTATAGTTTCCTGGAAGAGTCTATGCCTGTCTCAGCTCTTGTAGGTTGTTCCAATAATTGGTTTTGTTCCTATCTACCTTTATTTTTAGTGCTTTTTCCATTGTTCTGTAGTTGATACCACAGAAGGATTGGGGTAGAATCATTTCTAGTGCAGCTGTTGGGCAAGATTTCATGGCCCCAGTTGCACATAAGCCAGCCAGTCGTTGTACCTTTTAGAGATTGTTCCTCGTGGTATCCAGACTAGTTCTAGTACCCCATATGTGAAGATTGGTCTCACAATTGCCATGTACATCCACCGTAGGATCTTCAAGCTACAACTCCAATTATTCCCTACAAAGTTTCTGGACACCACCAGGGCTTTTGTAGCTTTGGTGATTATCTAGTTTGAGTTCCAGATATTTTTCCTCTGTTTTCCACTCGATTACTTGCTCGTCTAGCTTGATTGTGGTTGAGTTTTTACTTCCTAGTGAAGGAAACTAGGTAGGTCTTGTTCGGATTGACGTTGAGTTCCGCCAGTCGACACTACCGTTTTGTATAGTTGAGTGCTCATTGAACTATGTCTCAGAGTGTGTTCTCAAAGCATTTTATTGCGTAGATGACCATGTCGTCCGCATATCCTTGACAGGGTATGCCGAGCTCCGTCATCCCGCAAAAGAGTTCATCTACTACTATGCGTCACATAAATGATGCTTCTCCCACTTGAGGGCTTCCCCAGTTTGCAGTGATTGGAATGGTCTCTTGCCCTACATTCGTATTTGTTTTAGTAGATAGCGGTTGTGCCTTTCATCTGGAGGTTGTCCTATCTACTCTACCTACTCCTCTCGTATCTTATGCCCTTTTAACAGCGTCGTGTGAAGTATTGTCAAAGGCGCCTTCTATCTAAGAAGGCACATACTATGCTTCCTTTGTTCCACAGTGCGTTCTGAATTCAAAACAAATCTAGGAAAAAACAGTCTTTGTTTCAATCACCAACTGAATTATTAAGTTTAAAATTAAAAAAAAAAAATAAATTTTTACGTTTGAACTTTGACTGGCGCTGCGAACAGGATACTGTTGGTAGTGTACACCTTTTGTATTGTAAACGGCTACATTTTCTATAAAGAGATCTAGGTATTTGAATTGAGTTTGTAAACTTTTTGGATCAAGTGACAGTGGTGAAGACGCTGACTTCAACCCGATTATTCTTTCAGAGAAAAAAGGGGTTGTCCAAAAGACTCAAGTTCCTTCAGAGAATTCGAGACAAGAAAGAAGATCTTTCAGATCATCCTGTTTTTCGTGAAAATAGCCATCCAGGCACTCAAAGTTCAAACAATTGAATACCCAGGCTACATAGTTTAGACGCTAGGATAAGCAAAATATAAATTAAACTTTCATAAGATATATTTTAGTATAGGTATTGAAGAAATTGAAAACTCATATAGTGAATTCGTTTCAAATCAAATTCATTTAGCTAGTAGACTTGACGACTTAAGTAGAGTGACTTAAGAGTGAATAACGAAATTATTATTCATATTCAGTTAGAACAAATTAGAAACATAAGAAGTTTGTTCACATTGAAAACTTTATACATTATTCTTAAAATACCTATATTAGCCGAAACATTACTACATATTTTCAAAATTATTCCTATTCCTAGTAAAGCAAATAATATCCTTCTATCCCCGTACAAATTCACATTAATTTCCAAAGGATTAACAAAATGGACAAAGGAAGAATGCAAGAAAACCTACTCGTTCCGGTATTGCGGAAAATAACCCCACGAAGACACTTGTAACCTTTCACATTGCAACTACATTCAAGTAAAACTCGATTTTTCACTATTCACCCAACTAACTAATGGAAATATGATAATTTATTGAATGAAAATAGCAAATATTAATAAAAATTGTGAACTGAAATTCAAATCAATGAAAATTTTGAATGCAACTTTGTATTGGGAAGTAACTATTGCATTTACTCATTTCAACAACATACCTGGATAGGATGAAATAAAACATTTACTCAAGAATGGATCATTATCAAAGAAACCACAGAAATCCATCATAAAATCGATATCAAGAATCTACACTTAGACTATCCAACCAAGCTGCAACTCCAGTTTCAAGATTCAAAATCGCTACTTATTGAAGTTCATCAAAGTCATTTAGAATAACAGCATTCATATCTTCCATTTTTGTAATTTGACTGTTATTATATTTGTACAGGAAACATATCAGCAAAAACAAAAGTTCGAAAAAGCTACAGTGTGAACCAATCCATATTGAAACCGAAACTAAGAGGTCGTACCTTTAACAAAGAGGGAAGGAGTCATATGAAGACGATGACATAACTATGAAATAATATTATTGTGAGTGCTGACAGGCCAGTTCCCACATAAATTCCCACAATACGTAATTGCCATATTTTATATCATTTTACTTTATTTAGCACTCTTTTTTCCTTTTTATTTATTCTACAATTCTAGAAAAAACCAGTTGTTCAAATTACCAACTGTTAAGAATCATTAAGTTTAAAATAAAATTTTTAAAAAAGTTATTTTGTACTTTCGAAATTTAACTGGTGCTGCAAACAGGATACTGAGTTAGTGTACACCTTTGGGTTGTAAACTACTACATTTTCGATCAAGAAATTTAGAAAGTATTCGTATTAAGATTATAAACTTTTTTAATCAAGTGACAGTGGTGAAGACTAACTGACTGACTGACAACCAGATTATTCCTTCAGAGAAGAAGAGGGTTGTCCAAAAAGGCTCAAGTTCCTTCAGAGAATTCGAGACAAGGAAGAAGAGTGCAGATGATCTTCCAGTGTATTCTCCTGTTATTCATGACGATGTACTCACCATCAAAGTCTCTTTCAAATAATTTTCAATTTGAAATCTTTGATTTTCTGAAGCTTCAAGTGCTGTTTGAAATTTTTCCACATTTGTTTCCTTTAATAATACTGTGAATCGGTAAATCGCAGATTTCTCCGCCCCAAGCGTACTACTAACTAATTTCACTGTGTTAACATTTCCACATAAATTTTTGTTTGTAAAAGGGCCAATTTTTTGGGCGTTTACGAAGCCGTTCCAAATTTGTCATAAAAATAATAGAATTCACAATAGACTGAACACTGCACCTTGGTATTTGCAACTAAACTAAACTCTAAAGAATACACAACTTGAACTTCTTTACCATACGGTAATACCTAAAATCATATTTTCGGTGTAATTCGTAGAGAAAAGATTCTTGGAATTAGAATACAACATAATTTTTATTGACAAATGGGTACTTACAGATCTTTGGATGCGGCTATATAATCTCGAATACACAGGGCTTTTGACAAGTCGAAACCTTTTTCTATTGGACTGTACAGATTATGGTTATATTTAAAATGACCGTACTAATTTTTCAGTAAGTAGGTTTTATTGCATAAAACTAGACTATAAAATCGGTCAAAAATATCGGAAGAAAATGAATTATGAAGTACGTTGAGATTCTTGGGTTTTATAAATTTCTTTAAATTCATTTCACGATTGCTTACTTACATTGAGAAATGATTTATGCAATTCTTGTTTTAGTCATTTTTTATATGATTAATCAAAACTGACTTAGTATTATAGTAAATAGTATAATATATTTAAGTTAACTAGATTCCTAAAACCCATCCTGGTGCAAATTTGGAGTTCAGTTCGCTAACACGGAACAGGGATTTACTTAATTGATAGACCATACTCTAGCGCAATAATACGATTTCACATGTTGTTTGTCAATGATACAAAAGTTTGTTTTATGTTTTGAAAACCAAATGTCTATGTCCTCAAATAAATATTGGAATTATTATTTGGAGTGATACTGAAAAATCCTGCATAAACACATGTTTTATTGATTATCAGAATTTGGAATTGATGATATTTTAAAACTCAAAAAACTCGAAATTTGTATAAGAGACTGTACAAATATCTTCACACATGCTAGTCATAAATGACCCATTAGTAGGTCCCACTTTTTTTTATAGTACTTTAGGACAGGTATATTTGGACTTTCTATAACCCGGGAACGGACGCAACTCTTTTCATAACTCGATAGGTAGCGTCTTAGATTTTAACTAAGAATTAGAGTTAAAGTCATTAAAATAAAAAAATATATTATTTATGAATGTATGATAGCCCAAGAAATGCGTGAATTTCCTCGATATTTTTGGTACGTAAAACTAACAATTTTGCCAATGATTTCGTCTGGGAAAAATAGTTTCCAGAAATCTAAAGTAGTACTAGCTCCTTTGGCAATAGCTTTAACACCAGGGAGTTTTGTTAAAGGTTATGAGGACGTGTTTTTCTTCTAGGCATGACAGGTTGGTACTTTAGCCACTCCTTGAGATTTTTACCTAAAAAAATAGGACTTCTATTTAAATTGAATAACTGTATTTTTTCAATTCTTATTCATACGTCTTAGATACATAATTTTAGTGATTTAAAATTCTTGTTGTTATTATTATAGTTAATGTTTTTGTTATTCGATGTTTTTCGTTATATTGTAATTCGATACAGTTTATCATTTAATTAAAATGGTTGAAACGTATAACATTTGCTAAAATTAATACCTTATTATGTTATAGTTATTAAGATTTTTCTACAGAGATCGGTATATGTCAGGCAACAAATTTGGATTCAATACAAAGAGCGTGCCGGCGCGCTCTTCGATTCCTTACCCACTAGCGGTGCGCGTGCCGGTACGCTCTTTTTTTCCTTTCAACAATGACGGAGAGCGTGCCGGCGCGCTCGTTTCCCTTCATTTTACAACTGGACACCAAACTATCCGTTGCAACCAAAGGACTCAGATATGTACTCCCGTGATTATCGAAGAAACAGTGTACAATACGACGTTTACCTATTTAAAATCGGACAAGTGAAAGTGCTCCTCTTTTTAAATTGAATTTCATGTGAGTGAAAAACATTTTTCGTAGATTTTACTTTTGATACAGCTATTAATTCTTAAATTCCACCTGTATATAAGTAAAATCATGTTGAAAAACAAATATGACAACTAAATAACTAAATCTATAACAAAAATTGACATTTTTTCTAATTAATATCAATTTCAATATTTCGTTCAGTCTCTTTTATAATACTATTTTCGATAATAAATAACTTCGCAAGTTGTATATAAAGATTCTCGGAAATTGGACCAAATATTTATATTTTAGACCATTTTTAGAATTATCATCATTTTTAAATTCTATATTTTGTTTTTTTAGTTATTTTTTAAGTTTAGGGATATATTTCTCTATAAAACATTTTTTTTATTTTTTCTGATTTCACTTTATCCCATTCTAACTTTTAAAAACAATATCGCTTTCATATTTCTCACAGTGTATTTTTGTTCATTATTTTAATCAACTTCAAGGTAGAATACGATATAATCATGAACATCCCTCAGAGAAAAGGTTCGGTTCGGCCTGTCCAAATAGACCCCCCTTGTGTTTAGTTGACTGTTTCGTAAACTATCATAAAACTATTGAGTGTAATTGTAGTACATAAGTGTATTGTTTGTAAATATAATTTCAATTGAATTCATATGAATTTTATTATATTAATTTTAGTAAATAAGTCTACTAAAAATAGTAAATTTAATTTAATTTATATAAATTTTCTTATGTTAAATTTAGTATATAAGTAAGTTTATGTAAAATTGTACATAAAATAAAAGTTTATAAAAAAAATGTAAAAGGTTAGAAGTTAAGCTATCCGCTAGACAGGTGAACTGATCCTTTTAACACTGACTGAGAGCGTACCGAGACGCACCCGCTTAATTATCGAAAATAGAACCTTGGGATTTTTTTTATCATTATTTTAATTGAAATTAATGTTAGATCAAATAATTTGTATCGAAAAATTTTTCCGTCAGAGCCAAAAGTTTCTCAAATAATTCCATACTCAGTGATAATCTGTCAAAATGGCTGCCGTTTTGAATGCAGCGTTAATATGAATCTATTATAGTAGGGATTTTAACAAGGGTTATTGAAAATGCTCAAATTGATGCTCATCTTGATCAATGCATTTACGGCAACATTTCGTGGCGGAGAGGCAGGTCCAGCAAAACATATCAAGTCGTCAGGTAAGAGTTTCGAATTCTGTTGCTAGGGGGTGGCGAGGGGTGCGTAATGTTCTTGCAAAAACGTAGTCTTTGAGAAAGCCCCACAAGGAATAAATCACAGAGTGGTGTGTAACATCACTGCGCGGGGCACTCAACGAATCCCGTGGTAGGTCGAAGCCCGTCATGTGACCCTCAAAAAAATACGAGCCCACGAGACCCCCCGAATGAATACTTATCGATTTTTCGAGAGCGTTGTCTGACTTATGCCAACCTCTGTTTGTTTGAAAAGATTTGATAGTTCACTAAAAATTGAATAAAAGTGCGACAACATCGTCTACATTATGAAAATTTATGGTAAATTAATAAATGAGAGAATTCGACACTTCTTAATAGCCTCATGATATCCTTCCTGGGGTTTTTTACATATGGTAGAAGTAAGTAAAGTTTCTCATGATTTACCCTGTATAAGCTTCTTCACTGACTCGATCGAAATGGTGCCTTAAAGTTTAATAAATTTAAATAATAGAAAATCCTCATACTTGGTAATGAATCTTATGAAACTTTGCAAACAGAACTAAGATAAGTTATTTATGAAACATTATTTTTTGGAATATTCTAGGGGTTTAAAACAGATTGAAGTATGTTCGTCCCAAAATTCACACTATTATGATTTATCCATCCATGTAAAGGGTCCTTCACGACGAGCTGAATCCATATGCATATGGGAAAGTACTGCAACTAGTGTTTTGAAAATTTGCTTGCATGGGTTTTCCGAAATACTTGTTTCGGCTAAAGTAATTTCAGTTTTCTGAAACTTCCGGTTATACCATTTTTTAATTATTTCACGTTTTTTGAAATTTTTGGACACTTGCTAAGGTCTAATATGTTTGGGATTTGGACAAATCAACACTTAGAGCTTTCAAAATCTGTGAAAACCTTGACAAAAATTTATATATGGTGTCGAATTTCGCTAGTTTGGGTCCACTTCCGGTATAACCGGAAGTTTCAGAATATTGAAATTATTTTAGCTGAAACGTGCATTTTGGAAAACCCTTCCATGCAAATTTTCAGAACACTAGTCGCAGTACTTTCCCATATACATATCGATTCAGTTCGTCGTGAAGGACCCTGTACTTGTCAAAAAATTTATAGTAGTGAAAGTGATAGTATTAGAACAAATCTTGTCCCTTTTATTTTCCGTGCAACGTTTGAATAATTATTCTCATAAAACTCTGTTTATATACTTAAATTTGAATCGTGTATATTCTATTAAAAAAAATTTCAAACAAGAGAATATCTCGGGCTATATTGCCAAATTAATATTACTCTTTTTATATTTCCTGCAGTTTTTTATATGTCATAAATCCATTATTAAAGTTTTTCTAATATTAACTCAGCCAGTCGGGGTCTGGTTTTTCCACTAACATATGTTGCGTTTTTTTTTCAGAACGAGAAGGCGTTTGGAGGTCCAATGGTCGGAATATAGGTACACGCAACCATTAGCACCGTTCACTAGAATTTTCTAAAGGAGTTGATTTTACATAATATATAAGGTATATATATAAGTCATGGGCGATCTAACAGATCGGCCAGGTGTATTTTTCAGCACAGGGTGGGGTAGAAATGTCGATCCCTTCCCCATTGTAGTTTCCTGAGTGGGGAAGATCAGTCATGTCTCAGCTACTGGTCTAGTCGTTAATGGTTTAGAACGTCTATTTTGATCTCATATATCGCTGCAACTAATTTAGTTAAATTTCGTTTCAAGCACAATATCATGGCTAAACAAATATTCTTTGCAAAATGAGGTGGATATAAATAAAATCATCCGAATGCTGCACGAGGATAAAGACAAGGAAAACGCAAATTCTTTTGATGTAGACACGGACAAGGAAGAAGATGCTTGTGAAGTGAATGACAACGATTTTTACGTCGCTTATCAAAAGAGAAAAAAATTATAAATGTGTGAAATATGCCGATATATTTCTTGTTTATAGATTCTCTAATGGTACCTGTAGAGCTGCAACTAGAGAGTCTCACAGGAGATTTCCTGATCGTCGAACTCCAAGTCATTCAACATTTAGCTCAGTTTTTAATTATTTGTGAGAATATTTTCCTAGTGGAAGAACAGAACGATATGTATATTATTGAGGCTGTTACTATGAACCCTATAATAAGCACTAGACAAGTAAGTCAAGCAATTTGTTACACAATCAAAAGTTATGTGTACCCATATCATATTGATGAAGAATGAAGTCCATAGGCTGGAATTTTGTGAATGGATGAACAATCATCGACTAAGGGACAGAACACTTTTTACAGATGAAGCCCAATTTACAAGATACGGGATAAATAATTCCCGTCAGCAGTAGAACTCTTGAAATACTACTTATGGTAGGAGTATCTGTAGTTCCTCATGACACCCTGTATATCCTTTTCCTCTTTCAATTTCATTCATACTGAACAAACTGTTTACACTACCACTACAACATTACACTGTCTGACGCGTTTTTCAATAACTAAGTTATTGTCTTCGGAGACTGACGGTCAACAGTTTACATATAGGTATTTTCGTTTGGTAATTTACATGCAGAAGGAAGTATGCATAAATTGGAATCGGTTTTTCAAGAATTCATTCCATGTTTTATACATATAGTGAGAGAATTTAGCAGATTTATTGATTTTTTGTTTCTCTGGATTTAGGAAGAAACTATAACAGCGTTAATAATATTGCAGAAACGTAGTTGTGTCACAAATTCATATTGAACTTAATTTATTGTTACGAACAAGCTCTCGAAATGGGTCCTTAGGCCGGTCCTGTCCAATTAGAATGAAATTTTAAAATTCGGCGAGCACACGTGGCGCCTTTCATCGGTTTTTTATAAATAGCGGACGCGCCTTTGATGAACTTTTTATTATAGAAGGCGGCTTATTTACAGTATTTCTTTTTGTTCTAGAACTTTGCAGAATTTTATTTAGGTATATAAATGTTGTGTAAACGCAATTGGTTCAATTTCAAATAAATAGTCATAGCCAAAAGAACGAATTATTAGAAGTAATCGCAGAAATTATTTAAGTGATATTTATGAGTAAATTATTATAAGTTTAGTGTATATTATAGGGTGTAAATAGATTAAGAAATAAGATAGTGTTAATTAATTAACTTCACGAATAGAAAGTGTGTAAATAAATACGAAAAACGTTACATTATTATAAGGATACATTCAATTGAATATATAATTAATATAATCGAATTAAATATTTATAATATAATTATGTGTAAAATAATAACAGCTTTTGCTTCAGTAGGAATCCAATCAAATAAAATAATTTGAAGTCATATGCTTGAAGACAACCAACCAGTACAACATTATCACGTTACCATGGATACATATTGATTTATTTCGATTTTGGCGGTATTTGATTTTTCAAAATGTCACGATTTGGTGTGATACTGACTAAAATATTATTATTATAATTATAGAATCAAGCATTCCAAACATCATACTCAAATTATTAACAACATGCTTATTAAAAACATCGTAGAAACTAACACGTCTGGATTTTCAACTAACTTTTCTGGTTATTATTCTTTTGATAATTGCGCCTTCAAATGAATTGTTTTTGCTTTGTCTTTTTTTTATAATTAACAAAAAATTTCTATCCGAATACCCCTCAAATATTGATAAATGCTCAAAAATGTTATAACAACTTTTATAACAATTTTCAATGTCCTTGAGTTATTACTACCGAAAATTAAATTAATACAAAAAATAACTAGAAAATAAACACATTTTTGATTTATTATATGCCGTTCCGTCTCTGGCTTCTCCGAAAAAAAAAAAAATAAAATGCAGTAAAATATGCGTTTTATTCTGCTGTTTATTTCGTAGTGTGTTCAGACTATTACTGGCACAGGTTTTATCGTTTCGCCGGGCCCAGATCAGGGATAGGCGGAGAACACATTTAAAACTATATAGGTATTTTATTGTTAGCTAGATGGTCTCAGTATGTGTTCAGTTTGTTCGGAAATGGCGCCATCAAGAGAAAATGATAGTCTCGAAGTTGTTTCTAAGAAAAATTTATCATTAAATATTTTATTACGGGAACTAGCTACGTCGATTTTGTTGACAATTATGAGAGCAGAAAATCAATTCAATTTTACAATCATTATTATTTACATATTTTTATTCGGAGCACTACAAATTGAGTTTGTAAGGTAAATGGTAAATTGACCTTACTAGAGTTTCTACTTAAAATACACTCGTGAGCAAAAAAATCGACTCAAGTCGCATGCTTGCGGTCAAAAGTCAGATTTTAGCTTCTTAAAGCCATTAGTTTCAGCTTTGTAATGGGTGGTTTATGTTGTTATTGAATTACTTTTTGGTAAAGAAAAAATATCGAAAGAAAAGAAGTTATAATTAATAGAAAGTGAAGAAAATAGAAGCTTTAATTTAATTTATTTATTTAGTTTCCAGTACCATGTGGAGAGGTGGAAGGCTTAGAATCACTTTTAGTTCAGCTGTTATGTAAGTTTTCATTGTCACGGTTGCATATAAGCAAGACAGTTTTTGTACCTTTGAGACATTATTCCTCGAGGTATTCCGACCAGTTTTAGTACTCCAAACCATTGCCCCATTGAAGCCGCAGGTATAGAGTCAATATTTTTATTGTAGGCAGTGAGTTTTCTGATGTATCCCTCCCAGTCCTCGAAACACTTTGCTCTGTTGAAGAGGTGAAGTATATCGCTAACTTTTTTGCTTTTCTGAAAACTCGATTCGTATGCATCGAGTATGGCCTCATCTATTTTTTTCAGATCTTGTTCCAGATACCATTGGCATCCTACTCCGTGCCTCAGTTTTCTTTGTCGTAAAAGAGGGGAAAACGTCTTTCCCGGTTTCTCTTTATTGTGAGGTATTCTCACTTGAGAGGTGCAAGTTTTTCTCAATTTTTGTGGTTTGTTTCCGCTGTTTTTTTCCTGATATTTTTTCTTCATAGTAACAATTCGGCTTAAGAAGTCTGCATAAAACTAGTCTAGGCTAACTAGATATCAACTCAAACTTAAGCTTTTACTACTACAAACTGTTTAACATACGATATAACCATTACTAAAGAATCTTAAACCAGGATATTTATCCCCTACTGGATATTTAACTTTCCTCACAAATAGAGGAATTCCCATTTTTCAAAAGTTATTTCAAGATTTTAGAAGTCAAGTATGTAATTAATCGTATATCGGCCAAGTTTATTACTTGATAAGTTCTTTGGGAGTAGTAATATATCACGAGCTTCGAGTAGAGAACCGATGTTTAGATTCCAATAAATCACCCTTACCGTATGCGGCATAGAAACAGGACATAACAAACTGTCTTCACATAAAACATTAACATTCTGCACCTCCTTGGAGAATTATCCGGAGTTTCTGAACAAATTTAAACCCAGAAGTTTTGAACCTATTTCGCAGGTTGAAGGTATTTACTATACATCCGTGAAATATTAGTATAGGATAGTCAATAAGGGTTGTAAACTTTTGTATTTAACATAACTAATTTTATTCTGGAAACAATTAATGGATCAACAGAAATTTTAACCAAATTAATACTAAATTGTAGTGCCCCAGTCAATTGCTTGAAAAAGACGTTGTGGGTGTGATCAAACAAGTAAAATGCTAAAAAACGTGTTCTGGATGTATACTAAATTGACAAATACTAAAAAAACGTTCTGGATGTGTGCTAATAAATCAATTGATTTAAAAAGACGTTCTTGGTTTGTTCTAAGAAGTAAAATGCTAAAAAACGTGTTATGGATGTGTAACAATAAGTTATTTGCTTGAAAAAGACGTTGTGGGTGTGATCCAACAAGTAAAATTCTAAAAAACGTGTTCTGAATGTATACCAACAAGACAAATACTGAAAAAACGTTCTGGGCGAGTGACAATGAATCAATTGATTTGAAATGATGTTCTGGGTGTGTGCCAACAAGTAAAATGCTAAAAAACTTGTTCTGGATGTGTATCAATAAGTCAATTGCTTGAAAAATACGTTGTGGGTGTGATCCAACAAGTAAAATGCTAAAAAACTTGTTATGGATGTATTCTAACAAGACAAATACTAAAAAAACGTTCTGGATGTGTGCCAATAAGTCAATTAATTTAAAAAGACGTTCTGGGAGTGTCCCAAGAAGTAAAATGCTAAAAAACTTTCTCTATAAAGCGGTATAGAGACGTTCAGGATATGGAGTCCTTAGTAAACAAAAGAATAAGAGGAAGAGGTTGATATTATTGAAGCTTGACTCATTTTTGATCAGAGAAATCAAAATAAATCACTACTCACGTCTTTGAGAGTAGCAATAATAAGCTCTTGTATATTGAAAGTTTAGCTTTGTACAACTACTTAGTTGATATTAAGCTCCACTCTAAAGTGTATCATTCGAAATCTCATTTTTCATAAATCTTAACGTACATAAAGACACATTTTGCCTCAACCATTAATATTTCTTAAATAAGCAAAATCAGCAAGTGCTGAATGTTATTTGGAGATTACGACTCAACCTCCTCATGTAAGTTTATAGCTTGTCGTATAACTTTTACTATGAGATATAATAATGTTTAATCTCCCAAATTGGACTCCATATTATAACTAAAGAAGAGGATATAATATGTTCAGCGAAGTGAATAATGAAAGGGACTCATAATACATAACGTAATCGTCAAAAGAGGAAATATTTGTGTTGGAAATAATTAATTCAGTTGGAAACTTTGGAGAGTTCGTTTATTGTGTCTTGTTAGAAAGAAAACTTTGAACAAACGCCCATTATATGAAAAATTCCATGCTGTATTGAATATTTTTATAAGTTAGGATGTTCTTAACGTTGTTATACGTATTATAATTTCTTATTGTTAAGAATGTTACGTCGGAACTATAAATGGCAACATCCTGGAACGAGTACTAAACTCTACTAATTCATGAAGTTGTTTAAATAATTAAGGAGACATTATCTTAAAAATGAACAGCAAACGGTGATCTTCAAATTATCATTTTATTGGTTGGGTTTTATTAGAACTACATATTTATGTCCTTATTCTAATAAAGTGGCAGGAGCTATTCTACATCCCCTTCTCAAGTTTAACTAAAAAAAAAAATTAACTCACTTCGAACCAAACCATCCAGTCCAAACTTAACTTTTTTTGCACATTTACAAACCATCCTATTCGTCCATCTTTGGAATATTGCTTGCACATTTGGAGCTCGGCCCCCTAGTATACCTTGAGAATGCTCGACTTAATACAGAGATAAGAAATTCGACTTAAGGGCGATCAAGAGTTAACCAAAAACTAATATAGCTCAGAGCATTTAAGACTTTGTTTTATCTGTCTCTTCCGTGCTGTCCAACATATCCCCACCTAGAGCAGTATTCGAAAGACCTGCTCGATAGACATATGTGACTCATAAACACCGATTTCGCCTGCAGATACCCAACATCAATTTATCGAGACTCCCTCCTTTGTAAAGTGCAGGTTTGTGGAATCATCTACCAAGGCACGTTCAACTCTTGTGATTCCTTTTTACTTAAAAAAAAAACAAATATAGTCCTAAAAACAAAAAAAATATGAATAAATGAAGGCAGTAATTTTATTACATCGCATTACTAACCTTTTAAGAGAAAAACTCGTGATGTGATCAGATTGAAAAGAAAATAGCCTTCGTCCATTGAAACCTTTGAGAAGCAGGAGATTCAAGTCAATAGAAATGAGTTTCTTTTGAGTCGATCAATGTGTATTCAACCTTAGTGTTTGTATTATTACGAACTCGTTCCCGACATGAAGTTGGCCCTGTCCGGTTATAAGGGAGTTCTAAAATTTGGCGAAGTCTTGGCACGTTTGATATACTTTTTATAAGCCGCGGAATTCGTTTGAGGTCTGTTTTTATATATTTTTTTAACATAGGTGGTTTTCTATATTGGTTTTTTCAAATAATTTCTTGGATGTTTTTCTTATTTATTTGTTTTTGTCTGTTTACTTTCTAGAATTCTAAAAATGTCGTTTCTGCTATATATATATATGGAGCATGTTTAGCGAAGTTAGATTATAGTCATGAACGGAACGAAATAGAAAAGAATTTCAATAAATTATGTAAGTTAGTTAAGTATTACTGATAAGTAAATTATTATATAAATTAGTTAAGTGTAGTGTAAAGTGTTTCAATAAATTGATTGGGTGAAGGACATAGTTTATAAATTCACTCCACCGATAGAAATACTATAAATAAATAAAAAAAACATTGCACTATCGTGGACAAAAGATCTAGTAACAATGTATTTACCTTGAAACAAACAAACATGTGATTATTAACTTATTGGATAGATCTTTTTGTGTGCATTACGTCCACTAGAAACAGGGAAAAATCACGACGAGGTGAACTATATATTCAATCTAAAAATTCGCTAAAAACAACACAGTAAGTGCTCAAAGCTCAAGTCAAATTCAACTTATAGTATGGTCAATTATTCACATTAAGTCAATTATATCGTTACGACTACTATTGTCAATTTAAATAAACTATTACGTATGACTTTTAGTTGGTCATGTGAAAAAGACAATCGATCTCATGTTGTGATGTTTGATTTTTGTAGATAGAAGAAGATAATAAGAAAGAAATTTGTGTTTGATGAATCGTAGATTAAGTCATGTGATAGACGACCTCTACTGTTTCTACTATACGTACTGTTAACTAAATTTAAACGACAATAGCATTGATACTGATCACTACTGTCATGCAGTTAGACAAAAAATTGCTAAGGCTATGAGTTTCAAATGATAATGGAGCTTTTTTGGTATCCTTTCTCAAATCATATCAGTAAAAAAAGTTTTTTCTTACTTTTCAATATCAAAAATTTCCTTTTTTTAATGTTATTTTTTTAGCATATTGTATATGAATTATATAAAGAATATTCTGAATAATCCAAAAAATTGATAATATCCAGGTGGTGTTAAATCTGTTTTGAATATGTGAAAGTTAATGTCCTACGAGGTGGATGATCAAAATAACGAGTACATTTTAAATTTTTTTCTATATTCACGCTAAATAGAGTTTACCTTTATCTGTCATAAGAGAAGTAGAGTTTTTATAGAGAAATTCAGGTAGTAGATTTCGTACCTTAATTAAATGTGCAATTGTCGATTTTCACCGGTGTTCTACGATATCAAGCTATAAAAGGAAAAGATTGCTAACGGTTAACGAAACTGTATTGGAAAGAGCTCTCTGAAGTCTTAAAATTTTTTATTCCGATTTCAAATATATTTTGGGGTAAATTATATAGTCACAAAGCTTAACTTTCTTCATAGAAGCTATATTACTTGAAGATCTAAATAGCCGGATAGTACAGGGGATTAGATTTGAAATAAGGAAGTTAGTATTGGCCATTGCCACAACACACATGATTTTTATTTGAAAGAAAGATGCACTTGAAAATACAAATCGATCGTTTTTTATTATTCTAAAATAAAAAAATATGATTTGGTATTCAATACTTGACAAATATGTATCCTTTTAAAAAATACCATAATGTACCTTAATAATCTATTGTAGTAATCGGCCACAGTTAAAGTATATAAATAACTTATACTTAGATGAAGTGGACAATTAGTATTAAATTGGACGCCACCATTTTTTCAACGAACAAAAATAAAAGTGAATAAATGGAAAGGTGAAAAGCTGGAAAGATCCAATTAACAAAAGCTGAGCATAATATTCCTGGACATGATTTCACAAATTAATATTTACTACTGAGAATGACAAAAAAGATCCCAGCAAATAATTAATCTATTTAAAAAATAATAAATCTCGCATCAACTACGTATCCACGAGAGGACAACGAATGAAAAGCAGTTGTTAAATTAAAAACAAGAACAGAGTTCTATATATTAAAGATAAGAACTGGGCCTTATCTATGGAGAGCCAGGATCGTTGCGGCACTCAACTAAACTCCTTGTTGTTGGATTTGAATTTCATGATATGTTTATGGTAGTAAACCGGTCAAATTGGCAGCTGTAGAACTCCAAAAAAAATAAAATAAGGAAGTAACAGGAAGTTACTATAGAAGGAACGAATAGGTAGAATAAATTTAAATAAAAAGGAAAGAAAGAGCTGTATTTGCATTTTTCAAAATATAGAGGAATCTACTCGTCCTGTTTCCCAAACATATAGAAAATACGATTTTACACGTAAATTCTCATACAAATTTTGCTTAAAATGAAAGGAAATTATTAAAGATAATTGGAATTTCGTGAGCACTATATATAAAAAGCGAAGTTCAAAATTTATTTAAAAAAACTCACCAGCGAATAGAAAGATTGGTATCACCACAAATTTCAATGAATTTAGTTTTATTTCAAACTTTAGTTCAGAATATAGATAGATAGAGGACGTTTAAGCAACGAAACTGGAGTTTTATTGAATTCTTCGAACGTCGTGGGGATTCGATAACAAATTAATTTCTTCAAAAACTCGAACGTTAAAATAAATAAATCGGAAGTGACTACTGTGCCACAATACGAGAACAAAATAATATTCAATCTATTTGAATAAAAACGTAATAAGCTGAGAATTTGAAAGTAGCTGTTTAATTCTTTTTTTTAAGAAAGTTGAGTACGAATTAATTTAACCTTTGATTTTAAATATTTCTAATCAATGTAGGTAATATTATATTATTTTTGTTTTGACTTGACTAGATCTAAGTATCGAAATAAATCTTGTATTGGAACCAATAATACTAAACATTTTATTTTCGAAATTTTCCGTCACTGATTTATAATAGATATGATAGAGGTTCGCCTCCTGGATCATGAAAAATTAAGCGATGATTTATTTCTAAATGAACTAGTTGTAGGTTTCTAAATAAAAACTCGATATTATGCTTTCTATCAGATAGTTCATAAAGTTTCTCATTCCAACTCTTTTCATTCGCTTCAAATTTTAATCGTTATGGGTCATTCTGGTTTGTTCACTTTGTAGTTCAGATCTCGAATTTCGTGTAGTCCTTTCAAGCTCAGACAATTTTCAATAATTAAACGAAATAATTAATCTTAATGAAGCATGTCGAAGTTCCATTACGACGATAAAGAGGTGTTGGGTCTGAAAGGTTCCGGAAATGAGATCTGAGACAGATTTTAGGAGTGTGACAGGTCAGTGCTATTACAGAAATTGCTTGGTTTCCTGTTAGAAAGGAACTTTGATGACATATTTTATATGGAGCTTAGCAATAAGTTTATGAACTTTGATTAAAATCATCAATCATATTTGCATCATGAGGGAGGAGGGAGTTTTAGTAAAAATTAACGAATCTAAGGACAATATATTACTACGGGGTTGATTCAGAGATATATAGCGAATGCATCTCCTAGTGAACGCACTCTTAAGAACTCGCACTGTCCTGTTTATCTGTAAATTGTTTGATTTTATTCGCTCATCGAAAGGATCCAATGCAACTGAATTTTTTATTTCTTATTATTATTATTTACAAAAAGTGTCAAAAATCAAATGCATAACAGCGCAAAAAGAGAAGACGAGGTAAGAGGACAAAAAGCTAGAGCAAATGAGGTCGCGGGATATTTTCAGAACGTAGTATAGCGGAGATGAGGATTTTGAAATAATACGCCGATTTATGTGCCCCAATTTATCATGTCATAGCTAAGTTATATTAAAAATTTTACTGAAATCGGTTCAGCCAAAAGTAAATTATCAATGTTTTTATGATTTGTCTACCTTCATTGTAACTTTTTTTACATTTAATTCAATAGTTTAAGTTCAATAAAAAATTGTGTTTACACAAGTATCCAGAATCGTGGAGCTTGTGTATCTTTAGTTTGATCTTATGCACTTTACACGCTTTAATAGACTTATCTAGTGTAGATAATACAGTTTTAATTCGAGATGGAATGAAATCCAAGAGTCCGCAACAACGACTACTCCAAGTGTACACGTGCGTTCTCTTGAATGTGTCTTTTTTACGGTTTATTATTCTTGGATTTTGACGTGTCCTCTCTTATAAGAGAAAATATGACCGAAAAAATGAACTTTACACAGGAAATTTTGGAAGAAATAAAAGAAAAAATTAACAATAGATAGTCCATAAGATCCTTAGCCAGAGAATACGGTATAAATTAAGCAACAATTAGGAAACGGTTGAAATCAGTACATATTCCAACATATTTTAAGTCTGTCGTTGATTTGAGCTAGAACTTAATTTAGTAAACAAAATAAAGCAGTTGGATTAAATTTTTTACGGGTTGAGAATCAAGGAATTAAGATCGGTTGTATATCAATTTCTAGAGAAAATAAAGTTAAATCATCCTTTTAATAAGACAACCAAATTTGTAAGGAAGAAATGGATAACAACGTTTTGCCAAAAATATGAGCTATCAGACAACCGGAAAAAGTAGATTAGCGTGCACCATTGGATGTAATCAAGATCAAGTATCAAGATTTTGATGAGATGCTCACAGCTCCCAATAAAGTTCCAAAAATTGTGAGAGTTAAAGGGAAAAAATTGTGGGGAAAGACAATTGATTACAGCAGTCTGCTGTTCAAACGGCAGAGTATATTATATACCTTCTGCGTTATTTTATACCAGAAAGAGAAAGAAAATATAATTACTTTATGGGGCGCCAGAAGATAGAATAATGATGTTCTCTGAAAGTGGCTACATAAATTCTGAACTATTCGTTAGATGGTTGAAGCACTTCTAGAACAATGTACGGTTGAATATCGAAAATATCGAAAATCCAACAACCAAAAACCAAAAATAAAAAAACCAAAAAGGAGAAGTAGATTTATCCCTAGTTTCTAAAAAACTGTAAATGGTACTCCATCAAGAGAAATTAGTGGAATATGTCATGCTTCCAATGAAGTGTACTATGAGCCCCCAGACACAGACCTGATACAGTGCAAAACATGGAAAAAATGGTTTTATGAAATTTACACCGCATATGAAGGACTTATGATTATTTTTGCTATTTGTGCCCGAAAAAGAGTTGATTGCGTACACTTAGGTTAACTTCGTATTCTTGGATAATATACTGAGTACTCTTGAGGGAAAGTGGGATCCAAGAGGACGTATTTTTAAAATTTTCATTTTATTTTTCGTTAACCATAATAGGAAATCGTTAAATTTTGATTCGTTTTTGTTTTCTCATAAATTTCTCACTTGAATAAATATTTATTTTCGAATATTGATTGAGTATAACTAATTTATAACCCAGACAAAGTTAAGTGCTTACTCTTAGGCGACCCAACTTTAGATTTCTTTGTCTTATACGCATAATATTGACAGTGTAAAAAAATGTGATTCACAAAAAGAATATAATCGATATATAATTTATCAAGTGAAGCTTCAAACTTTTCAATAACGTTCCAAACTATCATACTATAACAGATTCAGTCAAATCCTCGGAACGTACGTTCTACTTTTAGAATGAATGAATAGCAGGAATCGCCTCTATGGATTACTAAGCTATGCTTTTCCCGGTCACCAAAAGTAGATTAAAATCCCCAGCCTGATATCTGTAACAAAGTCAAAAGTTAGATGAATGTACGGCTATATGAGGTATAGAAGTGCAGGAACTCGAAAAAGGATTTGTTAAACTAGTAATTTGATAGTTGAAAAAAAAATTAATTCGGTGTAGAATGAATCGAGAAGTAATTTTTTGATGGTGTGGGTACAAGGTTTTATAAAATCAATACTCCTGTCAAGAGGAATTTATTTTTTAGAACGAGGTATGCTTTTGTTAAGTGGTAGGTATAATAAGTTTGTTATTCGAGACACATTTCCAATTTTTTCATTAACTTGATACCTTCGACATCGAAAGCTACTCACTACATTGGACAACATTAGTCAGGTTCACTAAAGAGAAATAATTTTGGGTCGATAGGCATTTAATTGGTTCATTGTGTGATTATACCGTAATATTTGTGGAAAACTAAGTTTTAATAAAAGAGTACGAAATTTCACTAGAGTTTACAACTTCACCGAAAAAATGTTAAGCTCAGAATGAACATGGAACAAATAACAATTTAGAAGTTGTTAGAAATAAATATATAGTTAAACTTTTAATATTTCTAAAAACTCCAAAATTTCAACAATAGAAAGAATAAAACACGCAAATTCAATAATTCAGGAACCAAAAATGGACGTGAAATAAATATAATGAATATAAATATTCCAACCGATCAAATTGAAGTATTTAATAGAAATTTTTAAAGTAAAATAAGTGGATATATCTTCATATTGTAGGAGCAAGTTAAGTTCGAAAATTAACACTATATGTTTTTGTAATTTTTAGAATATTAGAAGTATAGTTTCACTTTTTCTACTTAAATAAACTCAATTTTGGTAAATCAGCACCTTTAATTTGAATTGCGGTTATAACTGTCGTGGTGCCAGAGGACTCTAGACACTAAGTAATGTGACGATGGCGGCTTTTGTGCACAAAAAAGTATTTTTGGAAATTATACACAAAATTTTAGTTTATAATCAAACAAAAATAAATAAATGACATATGCCATGCATACAGTGCAGGTTTTTATATGCAATTCTTGCAGCAATATGATTCCCTGTTTATAAAATTGCTTACAGCGCTGAAAAGATGTTTTTCGCTGATAATTTTCAGGACGGAATATTTTTTCAGGAAAATGCCGTATTCCATTCTTTATTCTTTAAACTTCATTTGAGAACCTGTCTTTTCTCAAAAGATATAGTACGAATTTCACACTGCTACATTCAGTAGATGAAAGATCACTTCTTTCTACCATCTAATTGTTGATGGCCTCTATTTAAATATGACTGCATCAATGGCATCAAAAGACTTTCAATAGTTGTCATATTTTCATCGTTTTCTTGATAGTCTTTGTATATTTCTATAACCTTGAGCTGAACAAAGTTTGTATTATTTAATTCTCTATTTTGTCATTTTACCTTTCATGTACGTTCGAAAATAAAGCTTTCCTCGAAATAATAACAAAGATTCGTCTAATGATAATGCTTCATTTGGTGCATATGCATTTGCAAACTTTCGTATAAGCAAATCAATGAATATATTCATTTTCCTCAAAAAGTCGTTTTAATTTTCTTTTTCTATACAAAAACATCTCAAAATTTGCTCAAACCTCCTACCAGACATTTGTGAAGGAAATGCTGGGTGGTAATGTAATGCATCAATTGAAAAGAGTTTTCTAATGTCGGAAAATTTTAGCTGGGACTGAAGCAAACAAAAATCTAAAAACTTTCTCATTTTAATCGTATCAGTATTTTTAAAATTTCCCTTCCTTCTATGCCTTGTATGTGGGCGTGTTTGATTGTAAAAGTTGATGCCGTATCATTCGTAGATGCTATAATAATTTCCATTACTTGATCATCCCATATCTTTTCAAAAACCTGAATTGGAGATACATTTATATCTAAAGAATCCCAGCGGCATATGCATCAAAAGAGAAGGTGTTGTATTGGTATGCCATGTCTCATCATTTTCTGGTTCTTCTGGTGCTTCATATTCCTCATCTGTATTTGATTCATTATCTTCACTACCCGAACTGTTATTTTCAGTACTGTTAACATCGGATTCAGATTCACTGTTGCTTGACCCACTAATCATTTCCTCTAAAAGTTTCAGCAATCTATCCTGTTCTTTTTACCAACTGGCCATTTTCTATGATATTAAATAAAAGATTCTATTTTATATTATTATTATTTATTTATATATCATAAATAAAGTAAATAGTATAACCATAAATATTTCAAATGTATAAAAAAATTTTTTTAAAGCGTAAAATCAATAAAAAACAAATACCAGTAGAAACAATAAATATGGTGAAATGTATCAATAACACAACACAATGCAAGAGAAAACACGATCGCACTACTCCATCCGCAACCACGTGCGTACTGAAATTGCATTGCAAGTCGTGTAAAAGGTGGAATCAAAATTCAACCTAAGAAATTGTTTCTAAAACATGACAGTAGGCTTCTACTTGTACGCCGGCAAATGTACGGCTATAGATGCAAGTGTCCGTCAACATGTGAATAATCATGAATCTAATATATAAAATTCTCGTGTCGGTGTGTTTGTAATTGAACTCCTCCGAAACGGCTTGACCGATTCTCATGAAATTTTGTGTGCATATTGGGTAAGTCTAAGAATCGAACAACATCAATTTTTCATCCAGTAGCCCATCCCTAATTTTTTTTATGATACAGCATTAAAAATACATACTACCCTAAATTTTCACCCTTCTACGATAAACTATTTTTCCATTGCGATTTTTTTATTTTATTCACACATCCGCAATAGGATTGCAAGATGGCAATGGAAAATAATAATTATAGTAAGATAAAGCTCCCGCTAACAACGGCCATTATCGTACTTGTACATATTGTACTCAACATTTTTGCAAATAGTTTTAAATTAAAACAGAAACGTGTACGTGTTCTAGTATTGTGAAAGGTAAGGCAAATAATAAGCAAACGAATATAATACTGAGTCACTGTTTCTCCCAAATAAGTATTTTAGTTTGATTTATTTAGTGGAGGAATTGACCAACAACGCCAAAATTTTCCTCCAGCAATAACATCAGATTTATTTCTTCGACTAGCATTCCAGTATAAGCCTGGTGTATAATATTAGGCTCATTTCAAAGTGGTTATTGGCATATGGCATATTCTCGCCCAAATGATAGTAAAAATATAAATAATTATTTTTGATGTCTAGACAGCTATCAAGAACTTTAATTAGAAATATATTCGTTACTTTAATAAAGAATACTTTATTAATCTAAATAAAGCATACTTCCATTGTCTATAAAACGCTTTCGATCATCTCTATACATATATATAGTAAGTTGTTATTTTTATTGAACTAGAAAAATATTTCGTAGATATAATTTATATGGCAGAACAACGTTTGCTAGTAATTCTTTAGAAGTTACTAGAAGTAAATATGTCAAAGTTTTAACATTCACTACTTACTTTCAGGCTTCGATCGTAAATAGTTTCATTCCAAAATTTGGATATAAAAATAATCGTCATAGTGTAGAGGTAACAAAAAAGAATAATCTAAAGAATTTAGTTATTCGTAATGGCTCACTTAAAATTAGAACTATAAAATAGATGGGACATATAGCTCCGTTCCAAAATTTGATATTTAAGATAAATATGAAAGAAATAAGATTGTAGGGGTTGATAAAATCTATTTTCGTGTATAAGTAATGAAACCTATTAACTAATCTAAAACTAAGTACGGTTATTTAAAATATAATTACAGAATAATATAAATAGGGTTTAGGTATATTGAAACTCTACCTAAATTGGATCACAGTACATTTTCTCGAAACTAAAAACTAAAAACTCGATAAATAAATGGAACGGGCACGTAGCACTGCGAAAATGAGGTCGACTGAAATAGCTTAATTGTGGTATTCTCATGAATAAATGGCAAAAACTAAGAATATTTTCATGTGTTGAATTACATGTTCGTTATCGTAAATATTTTTTAAAATATATTAATGAAAAATGATTTTTAAAAGTCATGAAAACCTATGGGAAGTAATGTAATTCAATAAACAAATATTATTCATTTAAAGTTAATTTTCCTGATTTTACTTCAATGATAAAAATTAATTTTAGAAAATTTTTAAAATTATATTTGTGGAAAATAAAGTACTATTACTAAGTATACATAGTTAAAGCATGTAATTAAGAACAAGTATTTAAAAATAATATATAATTGAATTAAAAGCATCATATACGATTCGAATACACAAGGCCTTGAGAAATAGAAACATTTTATTTATTTTGAATAAAAATTGTAGCCAGGAAAAAAAATTAAAACGTTGCAATCAATAAATGAACCTTATTGAAAATCGTTCAAAGTATGTATGAGTTTGAGATGTTTTTGAAAACTAAACACACTCGGAACAGCATCAAGTTTTAAGACTTTTTATTTGCTACCAGGTATATCATGGTAATCTGATGGTAGGAAATGTTCCCCACGTAATCTTCTTGTTCTCGACAGATTCTTCCCTGCGTATGGCTCTTATCCAATGTTTTAAAATTTCCGGACATTTAAAAACTACAAAAGCTACAAAAACATTTTTAAGGCTTACGTATGAAAAGAAAGAGCCTCGTTTGTATCATGCACATTATCAACACCATTATAAGTTAGGAAGCCAACTTTAATGTTCTAAGATTTCCACACACTCAAATATCGTAAGTGTATTTTGGCTTTAAATAACATCAATCCCATGTTAATAACAGCAGCATATGTAATAATAATGATGAAAATGTCCTCAACACTTAATCCACTAATTTTTGCTTCAAAATCCTCACAAATTCAAAATCAAATACAGTAATATGAAATCATATGAAATATTAACGAATAAAGCCATAAACCAGAACGCTCAAGAGAAAGATTCATTGTATTCATTATGTATTCTCTCTCTTTTACAATTTTGGGCACACTTATGCTAGCCTTCGCGCATTGAGTCCCTTCCATTTATTTATGAGTTCGATGACTATAACATACTCCCGCTTATGGCACTTGATCGGCAACAAACTCAACTAGCACTGCGCCTGTACAGAGCGAAATGTTATTTTCGCAATTTTGAAAATATAATCTAAAGATTTTCTTCGAATTTTATCTGAAAAACCATAAAACCATAAGCAAAATTCTTTTTATGGAAGTTATCAAGTAAGTTTTTCTCTTTCTATTTCCCCTATTGGCCCGCCATATCTGTTTTTACTTGTTTTTTTCCTGGATGAAGCACCTGGTAGTTGATTAAATTGGACCACTGACTGATTGCCGTAATTGGACCGGTCAAATTTAGGCATTTTTTTCTAAACTGCTAAAAAATTTATTTTTTCATTAAATAAGATAGTGATATGTGCTTATAGAATTTCAATTTTACGGACTGATCTAATGTAGAAAACTAATACATGTTTCTGCCTTAGGATCTCCACTACCGAAAAGAGGCCCAAAAAGTTTGGGCAGTGGTCAGAAGATGACATGAAAAAAAGCTCTATAAGCTTATAAAGCTGAGAAATATGGATTAAATGGAACGTGTCGTATCTTCAATGTTCCAAGAGCGACATTTAAGAGACATATTGACTCAAAAAATGAAGTAGCTAACAAAGATATTGGAAGCTTTGATCTGAATGAAATGTTTTTGGAATAATCAATAAGAACGTGTACAAAGCCGCCTTTGTCCGGGCAAACAGAAATATGTAAATGCAAAACACAATTTTAACAAAGAAAAGGGACTTGCTGGCAACAAAAAGTTTTATGCCTTTATGGAAAGGCACCCCAATCTTACCCTGAGGTAACCCGAGTCTACTTCTATTGCTAGATGTAAAAGATTTATCGAGAAAACGTCAATAACTTTTTTGACATCCTGAAGAAATTGGTTGAAAAAAGACAACTCACAACTTATTCTTAATATGGATAAGACTGGATTTTCCACTGTAGCAAATAAGTGTCAAAAGATCATACCTGTAAAAGGCAAGCGTGAAGTTGGAATAGTTGCTATTGGAGAAATGGGCGTCAATACGACATTAATTGTATGTAGAATGCTTAGTAGAAATTTCCGATACTGGTTACATAAGCACAAATATTTTTGTTACTTGGCTCATAACATTCATCAAATTTGAAGCTAACAGTAGAAAAGTTTTACCTGTGTTGAACCGTCACAGCACGTATTCAAAAAATCTTGAAGCGATTGAACTTGCTCGCAATAATGGGATCATTATGCTACAACTTTATACGACCCATAGACTCCAACCTTTAGATGTGGCAGTTTTCAAACCATTGGCACTGTACTATACCGAAGCAAATGAAAAATGGTTAGGATCTCTTCCAGGGTTAGCTGTCTCTCAATATCAAGCTGCACAACTTATTGGAGAAGCCTATGCCAGCACTGCTGTGATGGCAAACGCATTGAGCGGATTTAGAAAATCTGGAATTTGGTCGATGGATCGAAATGTTTTCTCAGATACAATCAAATCTTAAATATAAGTGAGAGAACTGAAAATGAGAGTTATTCTGATAATATTGATGAGCCTTTAGATCACTGGAACCACCAAGCCTGAAGTAGAATCTACACCAAAATCGAAAGATTACACTTTAAAACCTAAAGCAGAAGGATCTTCTTTAAAAGCATCTACCTCTAAACCCAAAGTGAAGGCATCTACTTCAAAAGAATACAGTTCCAGACACGAAGCGGAAGCCTAATCTACTTCTAGTTTAAAAGCAAAAGTATCCATTTCCAATTCTGAGGATATCGAAAATATCTTAATAGGAGAAATATTGATAATTTTTGGTTGTTAAAGAATAAATTAAAAATCATGGAGTACTCAAAAACCACAGGTGATTATGGCAAGGCAATATAAAGATGAGCTAGAAGCTAAGCAGACATCATTGAATAAAAAGGGAAATGTGAAGTGTACAGTTAATTAGATCTCCCAAGAATTCCTAAAAAAGAATTATGGAAATGAGTGGTACTGCAAGTTTTGTAAAGAATGCAACATTGAAGACATGATTCAGTGCTTAAATTTCTGGGATTGGATCCATGAATCGTGTGCCAATATGTCTTAGAAAGAAACCTTTATGTGTGATCTCTGCGTTTAAATATTTTTTCTTAATTAAGTCTTTCTTTGTTATTTGATTTTTTCTGAAATTATTTCCTTGTTCGAATGTTCTTTCAATTATAGTCGAAATATTTTCTAGTTTTTTAAATCTGATGTTTCTTGAAATCTAAATATAAAACTTTCCATATGAACCATATTATTGTCTTTATTTATTTAACAACTAAGCTGCTGTCTTGAATCATGTGGCCCAATTTTGGGACCCCTAGGTGTAATTTAGGCGTCCGACTTCCTATAATAAAGCATTTGAAGAGGTTTCTACATATTGTGATATATCTTAGATACTTTAGAATAAAATTTTGAGAAAAATCATGCAAGGGGAGAACATTCTAAAGTGTACTAAGAAATAGCTTTGAGATAGATTTTGTGTTATAATAAGAATCTATGATTAGAAATCTGAAAACTGGTCCAATACAGGCCTATTACTTCCACTATTTCCTAAAATTTTCATTAATGTACTACTTGAGCTAATACAAGTTTTCTGACAATAAAAAAAGGTTTGGAATGATTAAGAGCCCTGTGTATTGAGGACTTCGTAGCGGTATCATACGATCTGGAAGTACCTGTTTGCCAATAAAAGCTAGGAATTTTGTTTTATTTTAAGTTCAAGAATCTTTCCTCCAATATTTTCACCGAAAATAGGATTTTAGGTTTTTTTAATACGGGGGGTGCTACTTAAGTTTTGAGATGGACAAATAAAAAAAATATTTATAATTGGAAATGATTTTATCATTATTAAAAATATTCTCCATTGAGATCAATACACCAATTGTCAAAGAATTTTTTTCTAGTTCTATTGAGGTACCTCCAAAGCTGGTGATTTGAACGCATCAATCATTTCTTGAGATGTAGAAAAACGTTGAACCCGCAATTTATTTTTGATCAAGGGGAATAAGAAGAGATCATTGGGTACGGCAGATCAGTCATTCCGAAAAAATAGTGAGTGTCAAACAGTTATCAAACTTTGATCATTATGCTACCTCTTCACCGTCCTCGACCCCAAGACTAGCTCCCACAACCTTTAAAAGACCTTAGACTTTAAGCGATTCAGTTAATTCATATGTACATTATTTTCGCGATTAATTTGGAGTACTTACATTATTTAATAAAACGTAAGCATATTTTTCGGAAGCAATATCAAAGCATAATGAGGTATTGACAGAGAATCGATTATTATTAAAATAGACGTGATGTGAAAAGCTCCAGAATCGCTTAGTGTGAGCAACTGAAGACCGTTGACAAATGAAAAATAAAACATGGGCCTTGAAGGCAGATTTATTCTGTATTACAGAATCATATTAAATATGGATTAGTAAACTTTTCGTCGCGTTTTAAATGCTTTTGAAAGAATTTAAATTATCTTATAAATGTCAAATTTTTTACATGAATACAAATCATATTATCATCCATATACCTCATTTGATAATACCCCTAAAATAAAGTAGAATTATAATGTTTCCATTCCTTTCTAGTCCTTTGAAACTGTTTTACATCTAAAATTAATCTAGCAACCTTTGTACATACTTCATACTTTATGATTCCATAATGTACGAAATATCAACTTGAAGTTGTAATTGAAATAAGTAACAAACTTTATAAATTTCTCTATCCACTCTTTCAATATGAAACTTTTAATGATATCGGAGTTTCTAACTCTTAAATAATGGAATATCATGCGATTTACTTATTTAATCACAATCAGCGAAATCTTGCGGGACTTAACTATTGTAGTTCATATAAATTTACTTGAGATATTTTTGAAGAAATCTTCATAAGGAAATTGATTGTAATGGCATTAGAAAATGGTCCAATATTACAGTGTGGTGGTTATTGACCTCGAAAGTCAACAAAAGCCAATATGAAGTAAGTTGAACCGACGCGACAAGGTTGACAATAATCAAAATTATGTTGATAATACTGTTAAACATTTTAAACGTAGTTTAGGAATTTGTGTAGACAAACAATCTGTATAATTAAACAAAGCGTGAATTGATTACTACCTGATTGTAAACCCAGTGAATCAGTAGATGTTTTTCATTTTTCACCCTATATATTTACAGTGACAGCATAAGACGTAGGCATTATCCTTCAAAATAACCATAGTCCACATGGCAATCCTGCAAACCGAAGGTAATTATTGAATTTATCGACCCCGGGAACAAGCAAATATGGTTGGAATAGGAACAGAACAAGAACTCACAGAGACTAAGGCAGTTTTATGGTACAAAGAGAAATAGCTATTATACAGCATACAGTTCTTCTGTATATCCTAGCAGTAGTAATAATATCAAAATTCATCCTGTCCATCTGGACTTGACGCTCTATTCTACAGAAATAGAAAAAATAATTGAGAGGCTACATATTAGAAGGAATGTCTGCGAATCTGCCAATAAGTACAGGAACATTACGGTAGAATCAGCAAGAACAATAATCGCAGCTGGTAATTTTGCGATGCCTCAAGAGACCAAACTAGTATCAGGGGAAGACAGTATTAGTCATCATCATTTTGAAGAATATCGCAACAATTTACATAGGAGAACAGGTCGCAACTAACGTAATGATTTTACAAGGAGAAATAATAAGAACTTTAACAATATTATGAACGTAATTTTGGTTTCTATCAACCTTGTCCTCGCGTCGGTTAAACTTACTTCATATTGGCTTTTTTGACGTTCCGGATTAATAACCACCTCAATAGAGTGCAAACCAGAAACTGAGAATGGAATGGAGGGTAACAGAAAAATAGTTCATACTTTGAACGTGTACTCCAATGAAAAAAGAATTTATTAAACCTTATTAAATCTATTATGTGTAGAATGAATTTCGTAGTATCTAAGCCCACACTTTAATAAATAATTTTCTATTTATAATGGATTTACACATATTTCTCATAAAAAGTTGAATTATTTTGTGAAGTTACACAGATTCCTAGAAATATGAATTTTTATTAATAATATGATAATATGTAAGAATGAACTCATATATCGTACGTTCTTTAGACAGCTTGAGGCACTCTAGGATGGAGTGAAAGTGCGACAATTCACATGAACATCTACCTAATTTTTTCTGGTCGTCTTGTCAGATAGTTCTAATTTCTATCATTTTTCTTTTTGCTAACATAAGATAATCTCTTTGTTCACTATTTACTTCATAGTTATCATTTATGTCACACTATTAAATTTTTGTTTATGTTCCTATATTTTTTATCACAACAGATTTTTTGTGTCTTTGTCACATCCAAATCCAACATATCTCCTTCATTACCTTTCATTCCTTTCCGATTTTCTTTCTGAAGCTGCATCATTATTGTGGCTCTGGCTAATCTGATTTTCATCGATTTTTATATCTTCAATGTCAAGACAGAGAGCATTCTCCAAATTTTTCCTAACCATCGTTTGCATTAATGGGTTGTACAGTTTTGTCAAGCTTGGAAATATCTAAATCTTATGGAAGCAAAGTCCCAAAGGACCAGGAAAAGTCATTCGCACCTTCAACTTACATGAGTTTTCAATATGATTGGGATCAGAAAGGAAATATCCTAGTCGAGAAATATATTGATGGATTGATTAAAAATTTATTCTCATTAATAAAAAAAAATAATAACAGCTTCTGTCTCACTTCCATCAACCAACGCCTATGATTTGAAAGTGCCCACCAATTAAAAGAAAATGGCGATTTAAAACAAGTTCAAAATAGCATTCTGGAAGATAATCCAGAAGAGAATTATTGAGAATATGACTAAGTACCATTACCATAAATTATATACTACTAATCCTATTTCTTGCCAAAACTATATAATTGAAGAATTGTTTTCTAAGTTTTTTTCATTATATCTATCAATAAACTATGAAGGTTATAGTTTGTTTCACTTTTCAAATATTAAATTGAATATAAAAAGTCCCTGAAAACTCATTTGTTTGTATTTTAAACAGTTTTTATTGATTTCAGAAAATTTCTAGTGTGAAATTTGTGAAATGACTGATTGAAATGTATTTACCATTTTTAATTCTGAAGGTAGTTGATTGAATAATTTTTTGCCATTAAAGATGATGGAACTTTTACCAAATCAGAGGTGGGTATTGTTGAGTAAATGTCCAAATTTTTTATTCCAGTGAGTTGTGAAAGTGTTTGCGAACCAAACACACGAATTCTAAAATGGAAAGAGCGGGCAGAGAGCTCCTTTCTAGGATAAAACTGAAGTTTTCTCAGTGTTTAAACAGAGCCCGATTGCGTCAGACCAGGACTTAATAGTAATGAGATCTTTGTCTATGGTAGAATGTGAAGCTTGTATATAAGGTTACCCTGATGTCATCCGCAAATAGAATGAATGGATTATTAATTCGTAAGTCTTTGGTATAATCAAATAAAACCAAAAAGATATCAGACCTAAACCCGCACCCTGAGGTACACGACTGCCAACTGGTAAATTGCTCGAAACTTTACCATTAGCTCGCACAAGTGGTTTTCTACAATTATAGCTGTTTCTAGACAGCTAGGGAAAAGCTCTTTCTAAAGAATTCATTGATTAGAGAATATAAGACTTTGATCATCACATTTTAAAAATAACCCATCGATGACGCAGAAAGTTTTATAAACGCGTTTGGTTACTTAAATCATTGAAAACATACCAAGTTTCTTTCAAGGACTTTTTATCTCTAGAGATGCGATTGTTGTAACAGTTTTGTTCAATAATTTTGACAGTTTCGTGGTAGAATAATATAAACTAGTGATATAATTGAGTGAATTTTTTGATATAAAAGAGAGATCTCATATTCTTATATGAAGTACGTGTTCCTTTCGTAGATCATGATTTGTGATGATTAGTTTTAAGATGGAGAAGATGAAATGCTGTACTGAACGAAAGTTCAGAGTCAATATTTTCAGAAAGATTCAATTATTTGCTGAGTATAAGTTATAAAATTTGTTGAAGTTTTGTTTGGAGAAAATCTTCACCAACTGAGTGTTTTTCTTAAAAGATTTACAAAGTTATACAAATTTAGCGAAAACTGCTGCATAGTCATAGAAACCTGAATTAATTACTAAATGATTCAGATTATGGAGTAGGAAGTCGGAAAATATGTAATCTAAAATTGAGGAAGTTGTTTTAGTAATTCGAGTTGGTAAATCCAAGTGCATATTTAGCTGAAATGACTCAAGAATATTTACCAGATATTTTCGAATGGTACAATCGTTAGTAAAGTCAATGTTACAATCTTTTGTTCTTAATATGCAGAGCGTCGAGTAAATATGTAAGGTTCTCGAAAAAAGAAGAAATATTCGATTGAGGAGGTCCATAAATATAATACAATAAATTATATAGAAGTATTTTCTACTAGTAAAAAATCATGATTTAATACAGCCGAGAGGTCCTCGCCGGAAGACAAAATTGGGGTTCCGACTCTATATTTTTCATAAAAAATTGGTTCATTCGCATGTAGCCATGTAGCCAGTGCTCAGTAATAGCAACTATGTACGGCAACCTCAATTTCTCCAGAAACAAATAGAATTTAATCGTGATCGCACATCGCTACAGAATGAATTTCGTGAAGGTCGTCCAAAATCGGCTGTGCATAAACTGATATTTTAAGATCGTCATGTGATATACCTTTTGATAGAAGCATACTTGGGCATTAGTTCCATTTGCATACATTCAATATTGCATGAATATTTGGCTGTCAAAGAGATTTGTTCGTATTGGATACCGCATAATCGCTCAAAATAGCTTATGTTGTTTGGCGCAAACGCTGTACTTCAAAAGACGTCTATAAGATCGTGATAGACGACGAATTATAAATAGAAGCTCTAGAAAAAGATATGACATGAAAAGCTTCCAAATAAATGAGTAGGGGTAATATTATCCGAAGAAACAGGAATAATATATATCCGTACAAAGTAAAAGAAAAAAGACAGCAATCCATATCGCACACTAAATTAAAAATTACCCTGTAAATATTAAAATATCCGAAATATCGTAATTCCATTGAATTAAATGGAATGATACTCGCAACTTTATCATAAAGAATTTTAAACACTCTTGAGCTCCTCTATTATAGAGATTCGAATTTCATTAGTTTTTTCGTTAATTAAAACTCGAGAATGTCTAGTGTGTTGCGTTTTCCGAATAATTACTTTACTTTAGTGAAATTCTAATTAGATTTCCCTTTAGTTAGTTACACCGAAGATTATAACGTTACGTTACAATGACGTGCATTGTAGTTATGTTGTTCTTATCCAACATTGTTGGTTTAAAACTTCTTAAAAGGATTTTTGTAGCTACTCATGAACATTATTATTATGTTGAACAAAGTTACATTATATTTATTGACTCTATTTTGAAATTAATGAGCTCGTAACTCTTACTATAGTCTAGCTATTGTTAATAAGTTAATCCGAAAAGAGATTTTTCAATTCCGTTGCTTGTCGCATAGTAGAGTGCATACATCTATGATTATAACATATTTTCACCAAACTTTATTCAACTCTCTCTGTTTGTATGGTACATATTTTGTAATCGATTTACAATATTTTAGCTAGGTATTTCGCATACTTATTTATTCTAAATGACAATACATGAATCAATAAAAAATCTCCATTTATTAACTATTAAATTAGTAGTGTATATGCTACGCTCAAAGACGGAAAACGGCCAGTGGCCATTGAAAACAGCCACAACCCGTTCTGTGCGCCTTGCGTTTGCCAAAACGCGTTTTGGCTTTAGCCAGAGCCCGAAAGAAATTATTTTAGATTTAGAAGACATCAGCTCACGTACAGTCATAATTTGAATGGATGTTTGATGATAACATTTATGTTTTATATCCATATATTCAATAGTTAATGTAAATAACCTAACCTAACCTAACCTAACTGCGTCAAACATAAGGTTCAATGCATTTCAAAATGCCACAACAATTCCTCATGTAAAAACAAATACGAGAAGGTGGGTATGTAGTGAGGATTGATTTTAGTAATATACTTTTTTACATTAAAATGACTGTTAATAATTTAAATTAACTATTGACTATATGGATATAAAACATATATAAAAACATTTATTCAAATAAGATTGTTATACCATCTTCTATTTCTATTTTTTTAAATTTAAATCAATTTCATTCGGTTTATGGCTTTATCAAAACAGCCACAACGCGTTCTGGTAAACACAATGAGCACAAAAGACGTTGTGGTTGTTTTAAACAGCCACAGGCTGTTTTCGGTCTTTGAGCGTAGCATACAGTATGTTTCTGACGAAACCGGCCATAGGATTTCCCATCTTACCATTTATACACCATGTTAACTTCGGGTCGCTTACCTGCGCGGTCAGACCCTTCTCACTCCGGGGGGGCGGTCGACCCGACCTTTTTGGGTCAGTCTTTCTACCTGAATTTTATTGTTGATACATTAAATAATGATTTCTTTTGTTTATAATTTTTCATATATTTTTTTAAAAGCTATGAAATTACATTTATTTTGGTTTTTGAATGAAAAAAATCAAACAACTTTAACAAATTTAACAGGTCTGATTAATAGCTTGAAACTGTTTTTTTTTTATTTAAAGTGTGAAAGACTATCTGGTCCTCTTAACTAAAGATTATGTTTAAAATTGTTATCGAGAAGCTTTGATTCGAAAAGTACTATTTATTTTAATGCTTTTCATTCTGTGTTTAATAAAAAATACTATTAGTAAATTTGTTAATTTACATTCCCTTAAAATAAAAAATACCACTTATCTCTCTGATAGAATATTAAAATAAATTGTTGTTATAAAATAAGTTCCAACTAGATAAAGTAAAAGAACAAAAAAAATTAACAAATTGAAAATTCAGTCAAACAGCTTCTGAAACTTAATAACCCGGGAATACTTCCATTGTATTGGATAGAATCGGAGGTGTAATATACTATTACAGATTACTGTTAACAGCACCACTGCTTTTCTTAATAGCTTCTGTAGTAGTTACCATGTTATTAGATCATACCCAGGAGCTTCCTTGGGGTTTAGAAGTTTTATTTGTTGTCAAACTTCTGACGGAGTAAATTTCATCAAGATAGAGATAATTGGCAAGAACACATTTCATATTTTCATCATTATTATTATCTGAGGTTACATTTGCAAGGTGTTCTGCAAAAACTATGGCTTTTTCTAAGTTTTTACGAGCCCATGTCATATCTGATTTTAGTGAAGGTGAGTTGCTTAAGTTTTCTTGTAGCTGGACTCTGGAAGGATTCATACTTCACTTCATGTTGAAGTATATTTTGTTCAAAGGATTTCTAGTATGTTGCCATATACGTCGTGCTCTTCTTTTTTATGCTACATGTTCTCTTATGTGAAGGAGAATGTTATAGTTTTCTTGTACACGTTTTTGGTGCTGTGGTGCTGCTTTCCACCTTGCTTTTTGTATAACTGTTGTTAGATTGTCTATCCACTCAGTTTGTTTTGATTAGATTTTGAGTACTTATAGTTATTATTATTGGGATATTGTCTGACCTACTTTTTATTGTAGCATAGTCAGGCACACCAATCGCAGAAGACGAATCATTCTCCACCACGACAATACGAGATCTCACACATCAGTTCAAACAAAAACGTTTTTAAACGATCAAAACATCGAATTGATAGGTCATCTGCCGTACAGTCCTTGTTTGGCACCCAATGATTTCGTCTTATTCCCGCAGATCAAAAATAAATTGCGAAGTTAACATTTTTCTACTTCTAAAGAAGCGGTGAAGCGTTCAAATCACGGGTTTTGGAGGTACCACATCTTCATTATTTTATTTTCATCAGTTTAATTACAGCCAGTTAATTTTTTTCGACCTTTTTCTGTATTATCGTTAATCTAATTGCGTTTTTGTTGTATACAAAATATTTGAATATATTTTGTTCTCTCTCTTTCCCAAGTCGAATTTTTCTCCCAAACTGATTTATTGTGATAACATTTTTAGACAAACACAATGAGAATATCAAGAAGACATCTTTGTCTTTTTCCATAGTGTCTGATAAACTTAATTAAGAATCGCAGAGGGTTAAATATAATAAGATATCCGGAAAATACTGGAAAAAATTGCTCTATATAAAGATACCACTCAGATTTTTTTAAAGAGATTTGAATTAGTAAAAAATTGCGGTTGTGATAATATATAGTAAAAATAGTAGAATTATATTGTTTACTTGAGAGTAACTAAGTTCTGCCAATATCAATTGCAGATTGTAAAAACCTTTGCCGATATTTTTGTTCGATCTACCATAGACGTAGATACCTCATTTTATAAATCAATTATTTTTATGAATACTTTTAAAAATATGTATGTCATTAGAAGGCAATCGGATCATGATAAATTGAACAGCATTAATCGCGGTTATTTAGACAGATGCACTTAATTGTAGTCCTACTTGGAACTTACAAAAAAAAATCATTATTATACCTCGTTAACTTGCTACATCTGAATAATAGATTATAAAACGTAAATAGACGAGTAAAATGTACCTGTCTGTAAGGAAGTTTGGTTTAAGCAGGATACCAGAAGTGAACCCTTTTTGTACCTCATTATTTTTTTCTGGAAAACGAAATTTCAAAGCAAAAAATATGAAGTAAAAAGAATAAAAAACATTTCAATTCCAAAGTATCTTTATAAATAATAATAGTAATCAGAACCGTCTGAACTAGTATAGAAATAGTAGCCTTATTTTTGTATGTCCCAATGTATTAGTAACAAAAATGCAACAATCATTTTTATGATTACTAGGTTCTCTCCATACCATTGGTGAACCAAATGGAAGGAAAACGTTTTCTTCTAATGACAACTGGAATAAGACGACTTTACAGCTTTCACAAAACACATGAAGCACCCACTTTTTATCTTGAATTGCAATCCAAAATAATGAACATATACACTTTTTAACAAATCTACAATGTGTCTTCTCTTTTTTGAAAATATAAACTGACCCCAAACATGACAAAAATCAAGAGAACTTCGTTTACACTTTCTACTCGACATTTTAAATCAATCCGAAACAAGATAATTGTCGTTTGTAGCTAACGAATAAACAATCAACTGTTGTCAGTGAGGTAGTTAAGAAAAAACTTGACTGCTGGAAATAATTTTGACGTGATAAAGTATTTCAGCTATCACTTTGAAGTTTAAGGAAAATAGAATAATATCTTTATATACATTTTTTTTAGGTATAAAATAAAAGTTGAATTTTGTAAACTAGTTTTATAGATGTTACTAATTGACTACCCTCCCTCGGTTTATTCTATGTTCGATCCTGACTATATTCAATCGAATTGGGCTATCAAATACTGGAGTCCTTTTAATAAAGACCTATTTCATCAAAAGATAACTATTCCAAAGCATTTCCACAAATTTCACCGACACTGCTAATATTAATTCCCAACAAGCTCTTGCGGTTGACCTGTCACTTAGCAACATCCGAAATGATCGTTTTCTATTTGATATATTCACAATCGCTCTGTATTTTAGATATAAAGGATCTCTTGGTTGTTTTACAGATAAAAGCAAATCTGTTCAATTGTTTAAAAGGGGATAAACTTTGAGGCTCAATTACTACGGAAATTAATCTACGGATATAGTACTTCGTCTACTATCAATGTAAACTTCATTCACTAAAATAGAAAATAGACTCACTATGTTTATAGGGTGACTTATAAAAAATGTCGATGTCTAGTAGTTTAGATTTTGTTGAAATATATGAACTTTACAATATAGTGAACCGGTTGTATAATACCCCATGTTCCAAAAATCTGTTATTTGAAAACCATAAACATAGCTTTCAAATACACATAAAAAATAAACATGGTATTCTATGAATATATTCTAGGCATATTGTAGCAGCTTTTCAAAATATTAATATGTGTGCTAATCTTATGGTCAAGGCTGGTGAAGAGGTAGCCCAATAAACAAAGTTGTATATCTGCTCATATGGAACACTTAAAGGTTTTTTAAAATGCACTTAGCGATACAATTTTTCTCCAGCTCTCTAGCACATTGCCCAATACTCCCTTATTTCGGCCAACACACACAATCCATGCTTCCCTAAGACCCAAACTTGGTCTTAAACTTTTTAGAAAAAATTGAGAACTTTTTTTATATATATCGAAAAATTTCTGTTATCAATTATTAATATTTACCACTGGAAATGATTCACGTAATAGTTGATTCCAGTCTTCTGGCACTTCTGAACTACAGACTTACTTTTTTTTAATCAGGACAAAGAAAGGATAGCCCATGATGGGAAATATGTCAAAAACCTTGAAACAATGCATCAGCACACACTGGAAATAAACCATAACATGATTTTTATTCTGGCCAGTATATTCATCACTGAAGATAACTAAATGATCATTAGAAAGATCTTTTTAATTAAGAAGATGCAACAGCATACACGCAACTTCGTTGTAACCTTTCTTTACAACATCTTTAGTGTAAAAAACATCGATGCTGAATCATCTTCATGTCTGCTCGTGTGTTGCATTACTGAGCAGTTTCATACCAGTTTATGCTTCTTTCCTGATATCATGATATCACAGTCATATCTTGCGTTTGGAACTCATTTTGTTCTTTATTCGCCTTTTTGCTGCAAAGTGTTTATTTTTATTTTTTCAAAAATTAAAAATCACTCAAAATTACTACACATTTCTTACTATTGCGTCAAAATTATTGAATAGAAATTAAACAATAGCAATATTAATTTAAATTTATTAAACAAAAAAATATTTTCAGAAATCGAGGAGGTGCAATATTTTTGACCACGAGTAGTTATGAAAATAGTCTCTTGTTTTTATTAGAATGCACATATCTCATTTAAAACTATTTAGCTCGAAAATTTTAGAGAGGAGTATATTATGACGCTCTTAAAGTTAAGATATAATTTAAAAGCAATAAAAACATCCAGTAATATTCACGAAAATTGGACTGTAGAAAAGCTGCACTAATTTCCTGTTAATCTAATTTTCTAAAAATAAGATATTGGCGAGCCACAAAGAAAGTAGTTTTCCATTAAAAGGTAAATGAACATAACGTTACCACAAAGGATTGTGTGAAGCTCGAGAGGAAACCGGTGCTTTCCACTTGGAAAAACAAAAGTTTCCTCAAATACTGTTTCAAACTATAAAATGCCTTTTTTGATCTATTAGCATTTAGCTATTACAAAGAAATTTCCTTTTCCTTTTATATAATTTATGCTATGTCTGCTTTAAAAAATAGAGGCACGCGAAATCTTTCCACCAGTTAAAATTTGTTAATTACCTGACAATTATTTTTTCTGTCTAATCATTCATAATAGATGAATTCAGTTATAGTTACATATCGATATTCTCCTCCTATGTACCTATTCCTATTTCTTTAATCTGTTCGAGAAACCTAATTCTGATTAATGAGTTTCATATGGATACAAAGAAAAGTAGTTTTAAGTCGAAAATTCATAAATCAAAATCAAATTGTGGCAGGATGCGTTATCGTACTTAAAAAAAGCCGTAAGTCCATTTTCAGGTCTCTCTTTCTTCAGTTGCTCCTCTCGGAACGGACTCTGATTGCATCATGAACCAAACATTCAACCCCAGTAATATTGACTGAGAAGGCGATATCCCAATTTCCTATAATTTGAAACAAGATTTTCATTAAATAAAAGTCTCTGCACTCATTTGTTACATTTATAAATCTGTTTTGCACGGAATCAACGAAAGCTTTAGACAAAAAGACCAAAGCTACTTTAAATCATCTCTTAATGTTTATTCGGCATCCACATGTCTCGTCAACTACTGCAAACTAGATCTCAAACTTACTTGTTATTGATTGTCTTAGCACATAAGGGTATGAGACACACACCAGATCAATTCCATAGAAGGCTCCAGGTCCTACGACCACTACTTTCGCAAGTCTATCTGCTATTTCATTTCTTTCCCTTCTTTCCAGAACTACGTAAGGGTTGTTTGGATACTATGAAATTCGAGTTCCGAGCCCCAATAGCTGCTCTTATGTTTTCGAAAATTCCTTTCCAAGCACATGAGACTAAGAGGCACACTAGTGAAAATTAATGCGGCACACTAGTGGAAATAAATTATTACCACACTTCTTATAAACGAAGTTATGACAGTCTCCGTAGGAAATATCCTGAAGTACTGCCACCACCCATTTTCTTTCAGTAATCCCCTTTTCCTGCCTTTTATCTGAAATGCGAAAATTGCTACTCAAGTTTTGCGATGAACAAATGAAAATAAATACTTATAATTGGATATGACTTCATAGTTTTTCAAAATATTATCCATTGAAATCAATATACTTTTGCATACGTTTGAACCAATTGTCGTAGCATTTTTTGCATTCCGATTGAGGTACCCCCAACGCATCAACCGCTTTTTCAGCTTTTTCAATGGAACGGCGGCAACATGTTCAGTTATTTGAAAAAGCTGCCATTTGCTTTGAAATGATTCGTGCACGAACAAAGTCTGTTTGGCTCGATTTGGATTTAAACATCTATACAGTCGATTGTTGTTTGGTTTTGGGTTCATATGCATAGATTATGGGCACATTGCTGTTGGTTTAATCCACGTCAAAAGTCATAGAAATTCATCGCATGAGAATGTCCATTTTTTGAACAAGATGAATATCTCCAAGTATCTGTAAACGACTCTAAAAGGACTCTCATGACAACACGTTCTGAGTACATCCACATCTATATTTGAAATTTGGAGTTATTGGTAAGGTGCGCGACGTAGACGACATCTGATGGTTGCATAAAATCATGCTCATGTGAGATCCGTTTGAAAAATAATAAATGGTCTTAACAAAATGAGTATGAAAAATGTTCATGAATCAATAAGATGAAATAAGAAATAAAATACAAAAAAAGTAACTACAATTACCAATTTATATATTACAATACTTTCCAAGCAACTATAGGTGTAGTTATGACACAATTCTAATGAAAGATTTTCTGATATTTCAATTCCATATCAAGGTCTACAATAATTTTTGAAATAAAAGATCGATAGCAATTGCTATGTAGGGGAAATTTTCTGTTCATGCGTAAATTTATGTAAATTCAATTATTTTGTATATTTACAAAATGAATATTTTAGAGTGAAACATACACAATTATCAATTTAATTCTTTTATCCACTCTCCACTCAGCTACTGGAGATCTGTGAAATTTCTGTCTATTTCTATCTATATATTTGCACTCAACACTACAACATCTATCATCAATCATTTTTTATTTATTTTTCATGTGTTTGTTATTAAGAGCATGATTTGATGATAATTTGAACACATAGAGCGCTGTGATCAAGTCAGTTACTCCCACTATATACTTCGTCAGCTGCCAATATCTTCTAGCGAAGGACTGTAGTTTCCTGGAGAATTATACAAGTCCATCGATTTTAAAAACTCACAGAACTTTGCTGAAACGTAACATAATAACTAAAATTAAAGATGAGTGAATTGGTTATTGTGTGAAGACATTTATTTTTGAGTAGTCAAGATTATAAATTGGGATGGAATCTCTGAAACCGTTGGTGATATTCATACTGAATACACACGCGTCAGACAGTGTAATTGTGAGTATTGGTGTAGTGGTAGTGTAAACAGTGTGTTCAGTAAAATTATATATTTATATGAGTTTCGAGGTGTTGCAAGGTAAGCTTCTCACAAGTGATTTTGGTAAAAGTACGAGGTGTAATCGCACTTCTCTGTTTCTGGTCTAATCATACTAGGCAATTAGTAAATAAACATTGAAAGACGACTGTCTCTTCTAGTTTGTTCATGTGCATCAAAAATTCCTTGTACCCATCGTGCAGACAATGTCACCACATTCAAGTGTAATTTAGGATTTCATGTACATTGCGACCCAAAAGATCTTTCGTCGCCCTTTTCTTGGTATGAAATTCGAAAATATTTAGTATTTATAGTTAATTAATGGCGCCGGTGTTCAAAACTTTTGATGTTCCTAGCAGCCGAAAATCTTCGTAATGTATTTTATATATACCTTTTTTCACAATTCCCTTAGCTATTTTATGTCTTTTCACTTCAATGAGTTCCGGGACCAGTTGGAGGATGTTTGTGAGATTGATTCTGGTGGAGTTTTAAACAATTCTAATGTCCCTAGATTTTATTGTTCCTCCCTCCTTCCCTCCTAACGTTAATAATTACGTCATCCGCGTATCCTTCACAGGGTATTTCAATGTCACGCATACGAGTTCGTCTACTATCAGAACTCCCCTATACGGACATCCTCCATTTGAGCTAATAGAAATTAGGAGTTGTTCTACTTCAATTTCTGTTGCTCTAGTGGCTTGTAAATTCTCCATCCATCTGCCACATCTACTCCTCTTAAATCTATTGCTCTTTTTGCAGCCTCATATGTAGTATCGAAGACGCCTTCTATGCTCCAAAATACACTACAGTGGTTCGTCAGAGCATTCTGGATTGCTTTTGTCAATTGTACCATTGCAGTAACATACACGACCATGAGAGGGAAATGCACATATACGAGCCGACGGGTGTAGATCAGAACCATGCTTCAATAACTATCAACTAACATCATAACTTCATTTGCTTATTGAAAGCTACCTTGTACTTCCGATTCAGTATTACTTTGGAATGGCCCTGTTTCCTACCCTTTTCATTCTCTTTATATCCTCTTCCTGTTCTTGCTGGATTGGCTTCTATCATGTATCTCATTTCGTTACCTTTCCTTGTGAGCTTTCTTATCTGTCCCTTTCTTTGATGCTTTTCTTGTCACTGAGCACTTACAATGAGTACTTACAGCGTCTCATATCTCCTTTAAGATAATTTTTTCGATGATTGACGCAGAGATAAGTCCTACACCTGTCCCGAAGTACAACATACTAGAAGAAAGGAAAACTCAATTCTAGTCCAACCTTTTAATTGTGATTGTTATAAGAAATACCCATCTCAATTTCTTACGAGCTATCACCTCCTGAATTTTTTCGCATGAATTTAGAAGTCAAAATCATCTATTCGCAAAAATGAATATAAAATCAATTTGAATTCTATATTCTTTAATTTCATCTAAAGCATATTTGAAAAGTTGCAGTCAATTATTTTGTTATCGAAAAATAGAAAGATAATACACTAAAACGTTAATATGAACTATTATATACGTATATATTATATACGTTAAACCTTTCCTTAATCTAGTGTTAGTACATACTGTTGACAATAAATATTACTATACAATTTAGTCATTTTAATTGAATGGAAAATAGCGAGAGGTGGACTAATTAATGAAATTATTAAGCCAATTTCTAGATGTACCAAGGTACATGTTATAAAATTTAACAAGTAAAACATTTAAGTGACCGCAAAGCTCCGTTATATGAAGAAAAGTGAGTTCGCTGATAACATAAAAGCTTTGAAAATAATAATAAAATAAAATGGGGGTTCTGATTATGGCCAGTTAGATATATTATGGAGAAACGTTGTAAGAGGACGTGTTTCAAGATCCACGTATCTCGGAGAGGTTTGGATTAGGGTCATAAAAGGTGGCATTGAAGGTATAATATATAGTTATTTTTTTTTGTTAAATATCTTTTTCTCTAGGTCAAAGAATGACCTTTATCGATTTCAAATCAAAAGAACAATAAACACCCGTGAGCAAAAAAATCGCACGCTTGCAGTCAAATGTCACTAGCATAGAATCTGTAGGTTTCATTTTTTTTCTGATTTAAGTTATCACTATTTGCTTCATGATAAGTGGTTTATGTTGTTATTGAGCAATTTTTTCGTAAAGAAAAAATGTCAAACGGAAAGGAAGCTTATCAATGATAAAACAGTAAAGAAAGTACAAGCTTAAATTCATCAAAACAATAATTTATTTTAATAAATTAACCTTCACATTCAGTATTCCCTTCCATGATCCTAATAACGTGCTCGTAATATTCTATCGTTTGCATGCAGCACAATCTGCTTTCGCCTATTGTTCGTCAGTCCAATTAACGTGTTCTCTGGAAAATCATAGAGGGGCTACTCGGTGGGCTGAGGTTGATTTGGGGCCAGTAACTGGCCTTTTTGGCTCAAGGTAAGCTGCCCTAAGTCTTTTTGTGACTGTGACTTTCCAGAACCGCGCTTCCGATGAAAGTCACAAATCTCTTGGTAACGACGGTAATTTCTAGAAATAGCAAACCGACTCATGCTCAGTGCACTGGGAACTTCTCGCTGACTCTGAACTGTCGCAATAGCTTGAGAAGCTTTATCATGGGCCCCTTTTCAGGCAGAATTCTTGTTTGTTGCTAAAGAAGATGTATATCGGTTGACGTTTGATGGCTATACTTATAGCCATCAAAGCTTGTTGGAGCTGATAAGTAATATTTGTTACCTAAGATGGAAGAAACTTTGAACTTTTAGAAGTATTGTATATTACAGCAAGTCAGGGTTGCGTCTCTTCCATAAAATAGCGCTAATATAGATTAGGAGAACGATATTTTTTTTTAGAATGTTCTAACACTTTGACATAAAAGTAATGAAGACGTCAATCTTCCGCTAGGCTCTGATGAATACAGCATAGATTCTCGGTTAATTGATGTCAACAAGCGGAAGAATCCAATTTGTTATCAAAGCTTTAGAGGCAGTAACGCTATAATTGGGTTTCATTGATATGTGTGATAGATTGAAATCTATTTATTTATAATTACTACATACATAAAGCTATATAATTTATTATATTTGATCCAAATTAAATTACTGTTTCATCTATCTTATCTTCCGTCGTGAAACATCCACCAAGTTTCTTTACTTTGAAGAATACTAAAAATTGAACATAGCCAAAATAGAGAAATAGAGTGAATGCTCAATGACTGCTACAATTTAACAGAATTCAGAACGAATAAATTGAAAATAAATTATGCTGAAAACTTGAGAGTACCCCTTTTTTCTTAACTTGCTACGGTTAAGTAAAGAGGTAACTATTACTCAATAATTCTTTAATTTTCTCGAATCAATCTCATTCATTTTATGAAGTAATGTATCTATATTATGAGCATCTAATCACTTGACCCATTAATTGTAGTATTCAATGAAGAACTAATTCCAGAAAATAAATGTCAATAAATTCATTAGAAAGATACTGTTGAAAGAAATGAATATTTCAACTAATGTATTATTTTCATAATAATATTTAGAAAACCAAATTAATGAACTGGGTAAAAACAAAACAAGAGGGTTCAAGAGCAATGTATCTTTGAAGAATCAAGACTGAAACTGAAACATTACAAGAAAAACATGATCTAATGTTGAAACACATCCAAGACAAACATGAACAACAATTAAAACATAGAGAAGAGGAACAAGAAATTGATATTTTGGTTCTGGAAATATCAACATCAAAAGCTAACAGAACAAAATATTCCTCTAAATTATTAATTAATTTTGACGATATACTTTGTATAAGTTTTCGTGAAGTAGAAAATGCCATGAATAAAGGGTGTTCTAAAATTGGCGCAATGCAGAAAAGTGTTGACAACCCAAAAAAAAAACAAATCGACAGCTGACAATTCATACAAAATATAATCGGAGTAGTATGTTAACATCGTCAACTGTGAAGAGATTAATTACAAATTCCGAGTGACTGGATCCGTTGAAGATACCAAACACACTGCTCGTCAAAATACAAGTCGTCCAAATATCAATTTCCAAGGCAGACAATCCAGAAATCGTCGACGTCGGGGACATGAATTGAAAAGTTCAAGAAGCTACAGCGTATACTCACCAAATATATTCATCTCCATGCTTACATAATTCAATTAATACAACAACCGAAGCCTAATAACCAGAGCGAAGAGAGTTTGTTGAATGGGTTATTGAGCATCAACAAATGAATGCTGATTCTTCGAGAAAATAATCCTAAGCAACGAAGGATTTGTTAATCGCTAAAATTGTCGCTTTTAGGGTACTGAGAACCCATATGTCACTGTTGAGTGTGAATTTCGGGCTGGAGACATAATTGGACCATACTTTTTTGAAGATTAGGCTGGTCAAACAGTGACTGTTACTGGTACTCGATATTGCAACATGATAATACAGTTATTTTCGTGGAAATTGGATGATACTGATGTGGCCAATATGTAGTTTCAACAAGACGACGCTACATGTCATACAGTCTAAGAAACACTCCAATTACTGCATGAGATATTTCCAGGTGAGTGCAATCTATTGCACCTATACATCAAGGAAAACGCTTTATATTATACAACTTTTTATTATGGAGTTATTTGAAATCAACAGTTGTTGCAAGAAAGAATTGGAAACAAAGATAACAGAATTAAGTTATCAATAATGTGCAGGACGAATGTCGAGAGTTTGCTTTTTGTCAAGAGACTTAAGTATTTAGTTTGGCTGGAAATATGTTTTGATTAATACAATATTGCAAATTATTCTTCATATGAATCAAATTGGTCTTGATTTTTCAGCTTTATTCATTCAATCATGACATTTTTGATTCATTATTGAATGTCCTTTTGAATAGGATGAATCAAACAACCTATCAATTTAAAAACATTATATTAGTGTTAAAAGAAAATATTCTAACTAGTTTCATAGTCTATTTTTAAACAGTAGGTGAAGATTTGTGAAGAAAAAGTATTGCTGTCTATGTTGCGTAATGCTGTTTATTTATAATTTATTGAATTATTTATATATATTTATATTTTTATAGGACAGAAATATGTTTAATAAGGCTTATTTGAATATAACAAGAATTTTCTACTAGTATAAGGAAAACCGTTAGAAAAATCCAAATAAGTAAAACGAATAAGTGGGTATTGCCAGGTTTCAATATACGACAAATACATTGTTTATTAATCGAGTTAATTTTTATTTGTTACATTCATTTAACAGAGCCGTATTTATGTCAAATAAATTATTTCAAACTCAAGATATACTGTGGTATGAATGAATACCAAGTACATGCTAATACTGAAAGTGGTATCACATAGTACATTCTTCAAAAAAAGTAAGAAACTACATTTTACGAGGATTGATTAAGGTTTGAGATAAGGCAACACTGATGTGAATATGTAGCCATCAAAAAGTGTGACATTTTTAATGGTGAACGTACTCAGAACATGTTATCATACGAGTGCTATTTGAGTTGTTTATAGATACTTGAAACATTTATCTTGGTCAAAAACTGGAATTGAATCGCGATGATTTTCTATGACTTTCGACGCAAGTTAAACCAATAGCTGTGTGCCCACAACTCGCTTCGACTTTTGGTGATAAAGCACTATCTTAAACCACCCAGTTTCGCTGGTTTTCCGAATTTAATCGTGGTCGCACTTCACTACAAGATGAATTTCGTGAAAGTCGTTCAAAATCGGTTATTGTACTAGAAAATATGGATGCTGTGCGTAAACTGATATTGCAAGATCGTGATGTGACACACCGTGAGATTTAGGCCTACTTGGGTGTGAGTTCCACTAGCATTCATTAAATATTGCATCAACATTGGGTTGCCAAAAAATTTTTTCTTGCTGGAAAGCGCATAATTTAACAATAACAAAAAAAGCTCGTGTCGATTGGTGCAAATAAATTTTGAAAAAATTCACTCGCGGTGATTCAAAAGACACAACAGGCGACGAATCATGGATCTATGCATGGGAAATCGAAACTTTATAACAATCGACTGTATGGCTTTTTTCCCACACGTGAAGAAGCGGTCTATTTCTAAACTTAAGTTGCAACTCTAGTAATGCCACACAGTCGTGGATATGACAAGAGTATTTATCACACTTAGAAGCAAATAGTTTGATGTCATGAAAAAATTGTAGTATATGCTTGATGTTAGCAAAATGGGTCTAATAGCAGTCTCACGTGAAATATGTAGCAATAGATTTCCGGGACGCTGCTCACGTGACAAGTTTGCCACCACTTCTCAGATTTTGCGGAAAATAGAACATTATTCATACACTTGAGTTTGGAGAGGCACAGATTTCCGAATTTTAGATAAATTTCCGTGGACTTCTTCACATTATCATTGACCACAAAAATAATTACGATGCGTTGCGCAATAGATATTGGTACATCATTACTATAAATACACTAAAAAGCGAGGAGGTTACGTGTTTCTGTATGCTTCGTAACAGCTTTTCTGAGCTAGAGCTGCCTTCTTCTGAGCTGTAGCGCCATTGATTATTTCGATTAGTAGTTTTTTATAAGTTTTTTTATTGATTAGTTGGTATCACTAAGAGGTGTTCTATTCTTATCTTCACGCAATCTATCGGCAACTTCATCTATACTAGAGCTTGCACTCACTTAGAAGCATGATGAGACTTGTTCTGTATTATACTACATTTATACTCAAATAACGGGAGAAAAGTGCGTCAAATTGGTTTCCGAAGCGACTGTACGTCACAACAGGCTTTCGGGCGTAACTAACTACGTTATTAGTGGCTCTCTAGGTGTTTAAAATGTCGTCCATTATTTGTGGATAGAACAGCAGGTCTATCTGACTGAAATACTTGGTATTGTCTGTTGTTTTCTCTAAATCACATCACCTCTTGTCGAGGGTCTATTGGTGTGAACGTTATCTTTCATTCGACTCCACAAATAAAAATCTAACTAAGCTATGCCTGGAGATTTGGGTGGTTAAATAAATAAACTCTCACATCTTATCCACCTATCAGGGTATGCTGGTTCTCTTGTATTCACCATTAGTGCATGTTATGGCGATTTACTCTAGCGTAGCCTCAACTGCCCACATAATTCTTGAAAGTATTTCTTGGTCGTAGTGTATCATAATTACTTGCTATTGTTTGACAAATATTTAGTTTTTTTAACGAATATAACATTTTTAAATAATGGAAAAAATTCAACACAACTTTCTTCGTCAGCTCACTAGACTTTTGAGAAAAATTTCTTGAATTTTGCACATTTCTTAAGATACCTCAGGTCAGAGAAGATATCGCTGTGCGGTTTTAGCTATGTTGATGGAAATTTTGTTTACTTTAAAGAAACTTTTATGCTTCTATATGGGTTTGATCAGAATTTATATATTTAAAATTTTTCAAACAATATAAAGTTTATAAAAATCGGCTAAGCAGAATCGAATTTACAAGTATTCTTTCATAACAAGGTTTCCTGTCTCCCTCAACCCTCATTTGAAGATATAGACTATAATATGTTGATGAATTTGATTATAGTATAGAGAGTGCCACTCTCTCAAGTCGTACATTCAAAAGACAGTGGTCATCAGGATTGGAAAATTAAGATTAAAGTAATAGATTAACTACCGCCTATTTCTGCAAAATGACAATATAGACGATTATTTCTTTATTTATCTGATAAATACATCGTATTTATTTTATGTATACTCATTATTACTTACCAGATGGTTGAAATTGTGGGGAAATACATCAAGTTCAATGTTTCTCATAAAGAGAACGTCATCTGTTTATAAAGACCATAAATAGAATTCGAGTTCCATGTAAATACGCCAGACGACAAGGTTATAAATAATGACAATCAACGTTTGATGGCGTTCAATACAGGTAAATCCAGAATGAGTTAATTTGCATTTATGGTCTTACTTTTTTTGATTTTTTCAAGAGAATCCCTAAATGTTTCTTTAACATTAGGAGAGTATATAAACTGCTTCTGCCACTAAACTGTTCATATAAGCTGACACTTCAAATCATACCAGATCTAAACAAAAGAAGAATTATGAAGACTGTATTCGTGTTTCTGTGTGCTCTCGTGGCGGTTTTGGTAAGATTTCATTAATCTTCAATAGATTTTTATTTTTTAAATGTATATTCAACAAATGTTCACTGTTTGTTTATTGGGTCTTATTAAATGGTAAATCCGGAATAAGTTTATTTACATTTATGGTTTTTTTTTATATTTGTCTTAATTATATTTGAAAAAGCCTGCAATAGGTCTAAAATTCAAGATTCTATCTGTTTTTAAGCGAAGTTTGAATTAAAAGAGACCCAAAATCAAGATAATTTGTCAATAAGATTGTGAAAATTTATGATATTTATACAAAAAAAAAATATTAGTATTACCACATTCTTTTGGAGCGTTGGATAAGGAATGTGTGAAGTGTTTGGATTCATTTATTCGCGCTATTTTGTCCTTGGAAAGTACTTTCATGTCCTCCAGAGTTTCACCTTAAGCTTATGATGTTTCTTTATTTTCTGAACATATCAATAGTCGAACTCGCACGCAAAACTATAAATTCCTGATATCAATCAAATCAAACCAATCAAAAGTTTCCCTACTGGATAAGTACGGTATTTTCTTTTGCAAGGTAATCGCAGGAGTCAGTTGTATCTTTTATTTGATTGTTGTTTTCAGCATTAATCGAATTTCTGAAATGCTTAGTTAATAGATTTATCATGTTTTTTGAGTTTTACTTGGGTATGCTCCTTTGACTTTAAGTATCCTTCCTTAAAGTTCGAGTTAAGTAATCTTCAAGCTTGTAATTTCGTTAGAGTTGTAAATTTTTCCGAGCCAGTTCTCGAACGATAGAGCTAGAAGCTACACAAAAAAGCCTATCTAAAATCAAATCATTATTTACAGGTTTTTACCCATATTTTCAGATATCCAATTAAATAATCTCATTATTAGTATTCTTTTTGCATAAAAGGTGACCACTCAACGTTTGTATCGTACACCGAACTGATATACGATAATATGATTATAAAGGTGTGACGATAGAAATTCAAAAGAAACGAATGATTGAAGGCATAATTTTATCAAAACTCGTTTTAATGCATTCTAAAACGAAACCAACTATACTGTTCATTACGAATCGCAATTTTTTTAGAGAGATATTGGTTTTTAGAAATAAAAATAATCAAATCGTTGAAAAGTATGTGGACTGATCAAATCGATTAATTTTTTCCAACGACATTCTGCAAAGATTCAACTACTATGAAAACATTCCATGAAACGACTTTTCATGTGAATGGTTATGTTAGTAGGCAAGAACGAATTCTTTGCCAGCTAGTTTATGAGTGTTTTCGTAGTGGAATTGGGGCAAAATTAAACACCAAAGTGTACCAACTCTAATATATATCCAAGCTCTAGAATACTTATGTGTTCATTGTCTGAGAATTGATTAGTTAACAATTAGGTTGTGTTAAATTTTGTAATATATCAAGAAAAATATTAGACTCATCAAATGGAAAATTCAATATTTCTATCAAGCGTCAATTTGAGTATTAAATTCATGAATTCATGCTTCAAAAGACGTGCGTTTGAATATACCTTTTGACGAGGAGATTGATAGTGGTTCGCTCTGATTTTTTCATATTTATATCGCTGACAATCATCAGAACGTTTTAAATATCGCGCGGCAACCATGGTCAGAATTTAAATATTCGAAAATGATCTCCAACTACACAGATTGATGCAAAACTCCGGTACAATCCATACATATAATTTTATTAATGACAATCTTTGGATATTATATGGGACAATAACCTATAAAACGAGCTTTGTCGTAAGATTAATTCACCCTATATAATCGATAAATATACTAAAAATATCTTCATTTCAGGCACGTGGTTTGCCAAACCTTCCAGAGAACGAACGACTAAAACTAGCTGAAGTTCATCGGTCTTGTCAATCTAATCCAAAAACATTCTGTAACGAAGATAAATTGAGAAATCTTTTCAATAACATCAACGACCCTCAAGTGGGCACTCATATGTTGTGTATGGCAGTCAAAGCCGGATTGATGAGGCCGAATGGAGATTTTGACTTACCCTATATGAAACAAAAAATTGGTTTGGTAGTACGCGATCCCTCTAAAGTAGATGGACTTGTTCAGAAGTGTACTCGCAAAGCTGAAAACCCAGGAAAAACCGCCAATTTGATGTGGAAATGTTTAGTTGAAAATGATATTCAATATTACCACAATTTGTAAATGAAACTATTCAGAAAATTTCTGATAATAGAAAATAAAATTCGACAAATTCATGCTTTTTTATTTCAAAAAATAATAATACGACGATGTCTTATTAAGTTTTGATATGGATAGAACAGCACGATTTACATCTGACTCTTCTTATATTTGGCGTAACCAATGAAGGATGGGCAATCCTAATATATACAAAAATAACGATGAAGAGTAAGACGATAGATATAACCTAATAAGCGACGAGAAGAAGTACTTACATACGAAGGAGTCACCGAGATTATAGGACATTTAAAACTGAACCAAACATCAGTAACTGAAAAAATTAATAATGAACTACTAATACATAAAGGAATAGCACTACTTAAAGTTACTAGCTAAGACATGGGCAGCGGAACACACCAACGTATAGCAAAAAGTGTGAAATAGTACCAATATGAAAGAAATGGGACCTGAAGCAGTACTATCGAATAAAATGAAACACATTTTACACATTTTGACCCTCCTGAACATTACTTTCAAGATTCGACCTCGAGAAGTGCCTCAAATTTTAAATTGAAAATTTCCCCGTTTTCCGATTTTTGTGAAAAATACGTCAAAATTGTGGTTTTTCTTCAATAGACCGAATACATTTTTCAGGATCGAATTTTCAATACGATATTCGAGTAGTAGAGGTAATATGATATATTAACATATATATGAGCTCGATATGTCGTGGTGGGGGAAACAAGATGTACCGCAAATTGCCTAGTTTCGAGAATTTTTCATGTTTTTTATACGTTTTTTGAATGTTTCGAACGTTTATTCAAATGTATTTCCCTCCCTTTCCGAAAATTGAACCCTGCGTCCTTTCCCAAGTTTAGAAGCTTCACACTTACAAACTTGAGACATTGCATTAGAATGAAATAAATTCCCTGAATATAAATAAAATATTGTAGGTAATATTTTTCGTGTAAATACCTAAGAAACAAGGCTTATTATGAGGTTTAGAGGTTGCCCCCTTCCCCCATCATTCCTACTTCAAATGAACGCCCGCAACGTTTCAGAAATTCCACAAATTTTTGTACATAATGGCACAATTATGAGTCTTGAAATTTCTATCACCCCAAGCATAATACGTCAAATTTCCGAAACGTAGCGGGAGTTCATGTCTTGTCTTGACGAAGAAATTATGAGAGAAGGGGGGGGAGCAACTCTTAACCTCATGATAAGCTTTGTTTCTTTGGTATTTACACGAAAAATATTACCTACATTTATATTCAGAGAATTTATTTCATTCTAATGCAATGTCTCAAGCTTGTAAGTGTGAAGCTTTTAAAGTTGGAGATGGACGCAGGTGTCAAGGGAGGTGAATAAATTTGAATAAACGTTTGTATATCCAAACCACTCAAAAAAAGTATAGAAAAAAAAATAGATCAAAATTCGTAAGAAAGAAGTTAAGTTCTTTTCTCCGCGCCCCTGCAAAGTAGTTAAAAGAATTTCGCTTCAGTATACTACTCGACCTCCACAATAAATTATTGTTTTAATAATAGGTTATTACGATGAAAATTTTGAAATCGATCCCAATATTGAAGATTCGTCGAATATGCTCTGAAAAAACAAAAATTGTGGCTCCTTAAATGCTAAACAAAATGTAGTAAAAGGCTCAATAACAAATAGACTCATTGTTAGAGGTCTCTAGTCATCATATCTACTATTTGTAATGCTTCAAAACTCCTCACATCTTGTAAAAGAAAAAAATATTCAAAAAACGTATAAAAACATGAAAAATCCTCGAAACCTTCTGTTATCCCCCATCTCCACATATCAAGCTCGTATATACGTTAAAATGTCATATTTGACATCTACTACTCGAATATCGTATTGAAAATTCGATCCTGAAAAAATTATTCGATCTATTGAAGAAAAACCTCAATTTTGACGTATTTTTCACAAAAAGCGGAAAATGAGGAAATGTTCAATTTGAAATTTGGGGCACTTCTCGAGGTCGTATCTTGAAAGTATTGACATATTCATGTTCAGGAGGGTCAAAATATGTAAAATCACCCCTAAATACGTCAAAATTGCTCACCTCAGGGTGGAACCTCAAAAATCGACGCCCTGCCCCTCCTATGGCGACTTTCGAGAGTCTCCCGATCTCTAAAATTTTCTTTTGGCATCGCTGCCCAACATACCAATTTTCATGCTTCTATCATTAATTGTAACTTTTTTGCAGTTTGCCACAGCACTAACGGTGTGAAAAGAAATTTCCTGCTAAAATAAATGAGAAAATTGTTCGAAAAATAAATCAGGCTGACAAAAAGACAATAACTGAAGGAACTAATAAATATAGAAATAGGAGTAGGGCATGAAGACGTATTAGTAACAGTACTATTCAAGCTGGCACCAAAAGCAGATAAAAAAGCAGAAATTAACGAAGTGAACACTAAACACAAATAGTAGGATATGTGGACGATCTTGTCTTGACAGCAAGAGAGGAGAGTTCACAAAAGGATATAGCAAAAATAAAGAAGGAAACAGGAAATGTTCAGCTTCTACTTTTGCTTCTGATAACTTCGGAAAAAACTTATCAAGTATCCAAGAGCTTCTGAGGTTTGATCCAGTTTTATTATCAAATTGAATTACCAATCTCACTTTATATTCAAAGGTGGTAATAAAACTTTTTCGCTTCGAAAATCAGGTCAAATTTCACGTTTCTTTTACGACGCAAGGTTCTGTTTTCACTAGCCATGGTCATTGAATATAGTGCTGACCATCCACTCTGCTATCCCGTAAGCACAGATAACACGGATCTATTTGGAAGTCTCCAATTAGCTACCAATTATACTGAATGATCGAAGAAATTTATTTCAAGCTTTTTGTAGAGATGTCAATGAATAAACGCAATTCCTTAGGAACACTGGTTGTACAATTTCTTTACACACATCTTTTATGCCATTGCAAAAACAAAGTCTGTCGTTTTATGTGTGACCAGGCCGGTGATTCATGATATTAACATCGTCAAGCTGTTTCCACTGTCTTAAGTGAGATTTTCAAGCTATGCTTTATTCTTTAACAAATTTAAATCTCTTATTAAATTGTTAAAAGTTTTTTTAGTGATAATATAGGGTTTTGGTTGTTTCGCTGTTAGTAATAACTTTGATTGAAATTATACTAAGACATGCGATAATTTTTTCGGTGGCTCAGGCATTGGTCGTATGAGGTTGTATGCAATTGGAGCAGAAGAAAGACTCTACGTCAGCATAATCGATAGGTTTTGCAGTTTTATTTCGACACTTGTATTCACAATGCAAAATTAGTAGTCATTGACCAGATCCTTAGTATTGAAAGTCTTGCTTCGATACCCACCTAAAATATAGGGATAAGAATTAATGTCTGTTATTCTTGATTCACCGTTTATCTGAAAATTGCTTACTTTCCAAACTTCGTTTAGAACGACTTCAAGCAGCTTGTCTTGATACCGAACAGAATAGTCACAATAGACTTCACAGAGAACGTGAGATGTCTTTAATTCGAATTTTACGTTACAAACTTTTATACATTGACTTTCACGACATTTTAAGTTTTTCTAGACTTATAGAGAACACCTGGGAGTTATTCATTCGAATGGCATCTAGCGGAATATATGAATGTATGGATCCCTTTCTAATTGCTTATTATATTTCAATGTATTAAAATTAATTTAAATTTATAAAAGAATTGAAAAATGTGTATTAGTACTATAAAAGTTCATTCAGACATACCAATGTATCCAGCTGAGTAAAATGCGCGTTCAAGCAAGAGATTTCTTATACACACATGTTAGTTACTGGTATGCTTTTTCGCATGCGAATTCAGTTGACATTCTTTGCATGTAGCAAAGCGTTTTCTAGATCGATTTAAGAAGTCGATAAAAATGCTATACAAAATAATAATATGAGTAATCAGGCATAAATAAAAAAATGTTGCTCCCTCTTTCGGCGGCCCCGATTCGTGTTATTAATATTATTATCTTTTTTGGTATTCCTCCATAAAGTGATATCATATTGACCACATAGTTTTAACAAGTTAGCTTTGTACTTTATCATGGTTAGGAGTTCTTCTGGTTATAAGCTTCATTACTTCTAGTGCCTGTATTGTTTACGTGGTATGGGGGTCATCCCATGTGATGGGCCCAAAAAATCGATTTTTTATCCTAAATTACTTTCTTAACTGTCAACTTTATACATGCCCCCCCTTTCATACATATATACATTTATGCAAGTTTCTACAGGCTTAAACAGAAATTTGAAGAGGAAGAGAAAGGAATACTCTATGGACCAGGCATCGCCGATTGAGGGTAAGTTGAGATTTTCATAGTTTTAAATAGACTTGAAACTTTAAACGCGTTTTTCTCAAAACTGTGTTTTTCAAACTTTCCTCCAACGGAACTCAAAAACGGCTTGACCGAATGACTTGAATTTTATAGGGCACACTAAACACATTAAACAAATTTTTTTATAGCAACTTTTATTTCAAATGTCTACCAAAAGTCCAATTTTTTGTATATTCATTTGATTATAGTCCATTTCGTGGATTTAGGCTTACCGATTAGAACGCCGTTTTTTTTGTTTCAGATAAGCCAATCAGCATGATTCATGGAGAAAGTGCGAGCTCATTTTTTCGAGACGGGGGTGTTCAGAACGCTGTAACTCAAGTTCTACACAATATTTTTAGCCTAAAATTTCTATTTATATTGTCCAAATATATGTTAATAAATGATAATACACTTAAAGCTCTATCTATTTACTGGTCGTAGAAAAAATCCCTAAAAACAGGCCGTCACATGGGATGTGTCATTTTAATAGAAGAAAACTCAATTTTTAGACCCTGTCGTGTATCAAAAGCAGTTTCCGTTTTTAGGTACTCTACGTTGTATGAAAAGTTTTCAACGCAAAGAAGACCTTTTTATTTTTAAAATCTCAAAAGTCTATACACTTTTTCCAGCGATGCTTCTTTTGCCGTATTTCTCCTCAGAATAGACGCTTACGTTTACGACGACGTTCTCGTCTGGTGAACATCTCTTATGCAAGTGACAGTTCAAGGTTATTGAACAGAAAAATGTCATTGAGGGCCAGATCTGGTGAATACGGTGGGTGAACACTGATGTGTGAAAAGAAGTTTTGTCCTGATAGAAAAACGCTTCCTTGTTTTTCAAATGCGGTCACCTTTTTGCAATTTTTTCCTTATATTTCACAACTCATATTGATAACTTCCTTCTAGATAACCCTTGTACTAGATTTTATATATTTGTACTTTGTCAGTACAATACAGTGAAAAATAATAACAAGAAAAGTTAACCTTTCAGAACACAACAAGGATTAATTCGAGGAAACCCCCTATAAACGGTACTATTTAATTTTGCTTTGAAAAGCATAATAATAAGAACAGAGAAAGGGTATGATATTTAACAAAAGTTATAATTAGCTCATGCTGATAGCAAGAAACAGAAGAAAGCTTGACGAAAACACAACTAATAACAGCAACAGAAGAGATAAACCTAAACTTCAATAACGACAAAATAAAGTTTATGGAGATAAAGAATAGACGTGAATGCAAGACAAAGTACATAAACATGATGAGACGTTAATAGAATTCGAGGAAGTAGAAACTTCCATGTATTTGGGATACCATACCATAAAATTCACACACTTTTCAATGAGTTATCAATCAGCGAGTTTATAAAGACACGAAGGTTACAATTACTCGGTCACTTAGAACGAATTGACACAGACAGTGAAATAGTGAAATTTCAATAAAAGCTCTATAACTCAATCAACTATATCATAATAAGCTCATTATATATGGTATCTTTCATTTTTTTTTTGCTTCAGCTTTGTACATAATGTAAAATTGATAAAGCAAGAAGTTTTACGGTTTATAGCACATAGGTTTTTAGGATAAAATAGTCTGGAAAAAATAAACAACTAACTTCATCAAAAAACGGCCTATAAGAGAAAATTCCCTCTTAAGATAAAACTGAATGTGAGTAGGTATATTTTTCCTTTGGAAACCTATATTATAATAAATTTATGGCGATACTTATTACCATATCTACGATCTGTAAAGCCGTAAGAGCTTTTCTTTGTACTTCTATTAAAATACATTATCCAAGAAAGTATCTCTTGGGACCAGACCACCACCTTAGTGTATCTCTTCTGTATAAATCTTTTTGTCCATTAACACTTCTAAAGCTGAGCTCGAATTTTTTATAACAGAGTATATTTTAACAATATTTCCGACAATTTTCTTCCATAGATTTGATTCACATTAATTTAATTGCAGAATGGTTTTCCGTTGTTTTTTCTTTATACAGTGACGCTTTCTGTCGCTTTAGGCTCCGTTCGATGCGACGCCCTTTTTGATAAAATGCATTCAGTAATTTTTATACAATATATTTTTTTATTGAAGTGTTATATTTGAGTAGAACTAATAAGCATAAATTATAAATCTTAGATAAATAAATAATAAATATTTATCTTAATATAGTTGGGAACAAGTTCCCGAAATGAGTCCCAAGGCCGGCCCTGTCTAGCTACAAGGGAATTTCAAAATTCGGTGAAAGCGCATATTTTTTTGTAAATGGTGCAATTCGTTTTATTTTTGTGTATAATCAATTTTTTATAGCAAGCGGTTTATTTACTTTGATTTTTTTGAATAATTTCTAGGAAGGTCTATTTATTTATTTGTTTTGTTTCTTTATTTTCCTAGATCTAGAGATTCCTTTTGGGATTAGTATATAAAAAAGTTTACGTAGCAAAGTAATCGAATAATTCAAATAAATTATTTAAAATAGTTAAGCGATAGTGATAAGTGAATTATTATAAGTTAAATAACTATAGTGTATAGTATTTGAATCAAATAAGAACGTAAGAGATAGTGTTTAATTAGCCCCAAGAAAAGAAGTCATATAAGTAGATAGGAAAAATATTACAATATTAATAAATTTTGAAATTTCTTTCATCTGGCTTTGGTCCGCGCAAAAAAGTCGATTATATCGTGAAAATTAATTTCTCGGACTAGTTGAGCTAGTCTATTTTGGCCCATATTTGCGCGTAAATATGTTTCTCTTTTAGAATGGAAAAAGAACTTTTTCCTAAACAATTTGTAGCTGGAATATTCATAAAAATTTTTAGAGCAATTTCCACATTCGGATAATCATCTCAAAGACTCCGTGAATGCAATAGATTGCATATTTTTTGTGTAGGGCGTACTTCTTCAGATTTTACTGAGGAATCTTTGATAATAATAATGGAAATGAATACATTCATTACCTAACGTCTTTTCCAAATCGTCAGGATACTTACTGACTAGTTTATTGGCAAGATTTCTCAATTCGTTTGTAATTATTCTAGATAAATAGATAAATCATTAAGATTTTCATATGCACAACTAATTGTACACTTAGAGTGTCAGGATTAGGGTAATAAACATTTGTGCGAAAATTTTCTTGTCCACAGAAAGGTATTCTTTCATTTACTCGTGAGTTATCTGGATGAATTTTTCTGTTTTCTTTTGCAATGATTATCATAACGATATTAATCATTACCTCCAGTTAGTGCCTCGGCTTTATCTTCATATTAAGAAAATTATCTGTCTCTTATATTCTATCAAAATGAAGCCAGAGAACCATGGATCTGCACAAATCTTGACATTCTTATAGCTTTTTAAATGCAGCATTAAAATAATTTGAAATAATATCACAAATAAAGACTAAGATTGCTATTTCTAAATTTTATAATTTTTGTAGCTTTAGATCGCGTTGACGATTTCTGACATCGACTTCCGGTAATAAATTCCAGTGCTCCAATTATTGCAGACTATTTTTTTTTAAAGCAGATCAATGAATTTGCAAAAGACTTAATTCTTAACTTTTTGCACAGCACCATTATCTCCCAACGATTTGTATATATACTAAGGAAATTATATAGTTCCTGTAAAGTAGAAAAGACGTCGCTGCTTCTGTTTCGGATTCAGCTGCAAATGTTCTAATCAGATTTCAAGAGCGGCAAAAGAATAATAGAATAATAGAATAGAATAATAGAATAAAAGAAATAATTATTTTGATTCGTGCCTGTTGGACTGAATATTATTTGTATCATCATATGATTGACAATTGATTGATTCATTATATCCAAACCATCAAAAACTTTAACAAAACATACCCAATTTGAAAAGTTATTAAGATTTAGAAACTTTAAACTTAAAATATTAACATCTTACCCACAGATTTAGTAGTAAATGAATGAATTGTTTTATAATACACAGAAAAAAATGTTCATCTTATTCAAGGAAAAGTGTTGAATCAAGAAAACCATTTTAAAGAAAAAGATTTTTCTCTCTTTAGTTGAGTTTTTTCCGTGTAACAAATTTTTCATCAAAACTAATCCGAACATATATCTGAAATGTATTGTCTTTTTTCGTTTCTGAAATCCTAGTATTTCAAAAATCTTACCTTCCTTCGAATTATGCCGCCATGGAACTAAGTGACTTGGGCTTAGGCGTAAATCCATCACTGTCTTCATTTCATACCTTCAAAGTCTTTTTCTACTTCTTCTTCGAGGCTTGAAATATACCGGCAGAGTTCAATATATCGGGCGGCCAGTACCTGGTAACAAATATAAAAAAATTAATACAAAAAATATGGAAACAAGAGAGAATGGAACAGTACAGTTATCTGCCCGATACTTTAAAAAGTGACCAATCATTCTGCGGGAATTACAGTGGCATCTAACTTTTAGATTTTCATACCAAATAATATCGAGAATCATCAGGAAAAAATTGTGACAGCTATGAGCAGAATTCAAAACTGCATGCTCTTCATTTATTTTAAATAAACGTACGACACATTTAGTAGACCAAAGTTGTATGAAGTAATAGATTAACTTAAATGCCAAAAAAGATTATCAAGTTAGTAAGCATGACTTTGAAGAAAATTATAATCGAGACAACGGTAGTTATTTTAATACCAAAAGCTTCTGAATCAGTTGCTTTTGTTCAACATAATATTGGAAACCATCATGAGGGGAAGTTATATTGATATTATTCATCAACAGGAACATCAAGGTAGTGCTTACTCAGACGGCTTAGTAACTAGATCACAGAGACTAATGCAAAACGTCATAGCGAGTCTGAGCAAGAAGACTTATATAAATAAACAGAAAACGAAATATGAGGTAATTGAAGAGAACTGGAAAAATCCAAATAGCCAACCAAAATAAATGGAAAAGGCAGCAGGAATCATAGTAGCAGTGTTAAAATAAAAAAAAAGAATGAAGAGATCAGTGAAATATTCATTCAGCAGTGTTCTGTAGCTTCGATCTATGGATACTGACGAAGGTAGCATGTGATCTGAAAGTATGGGAGAAGAAAATATTGTGAAAATTTTCTTAAATTAAATCTGGGATCTAAATCTGGAGAAAAGTAATATATGAAGAAATAATGGCCCTTTATGATCAACTATAAATTACCTAGGTACTAAGGGCACAATGAGTTAGGTAACTGGGTCGCATCCCTCAAATTAATAATTATAAAATATCGAGAAAGTTGACAAGAGCAGAAAAATGGGTAGAGAGACAAGGGTAGACTAAAGGAGAAATAGGAAGAATAAGTCAAGGCAGAGAAAAGGCTCAGGATACGATCAAATGGGTAAAATTAGAAATAAAGCAATATGAAAAAACTCCGAGGCTAATACTCAGTGTATATACTATCATTTATTCATATATTTATCACATATTTTATTGTATTGTCTTATATGTATCAAATTTCGGTGTAAACTCTCGTACTAATGAGGTTTCTAAGGATTTGGTGGTTCAGCCAAAGTAGCTAGTTATAGCAATATTTTCGTTCTAAAGTAGGAAGGTTGTGACAAAAGTAGGGTTTCCATATTTTTTACAAATAAAAAACATTGTTTATCATTATCAATTTATACATTGTTGGAAAGATTACTCTATTGTCTATATAGTCTCCATTTTTTTCGACACACTTTAAAAGACTTCCCTCCAGCTTTTGTACTCCTTAGTCGAAGAAGTCTCCCGCCAATGCGTTAAGAAATGTATGATCTCTACTTGGACTTCATAGTCGCTCTTGAAGCGTTTTTCATGTAACTATTGTTTTAGCTTGAGAAAGAGCTGATAATCGCTTAGAGCTGAGCCTAGGCTGTACGAAAGATTAGGCATAATAATAATCCAAATTTCTTAGTTACTGGGAACCAGTATACCGAAACCAGAACAAGAATTAAAACTAAGGGAGGACTCTCTTAAGAAGTTCAAATTATTACTGGGGTTTGGCAGGGAGACAGTCTTAGCCCAACCCTCTTCAACATCATAATGGATCAAATTATCGTGGAAGTCAACAAAGTCAATGCAGGATTCAGAATGGTCTGAAGGTATTGTTTTATGCAGACGATGGTATTGCCATTGCAGAAAATGGAGACGACTTACAACGTCTACTAAATAAGATGGAAATTTCTGCCGAAAAATTCAATATGAGCATCTCAGTCAACAAGACACAATCAATGGTAATATAAAAAAATCATATTAGATGCAAATTGGCAGTCGATAGCGGCATAATACAGCAGTTAACAATATTCAATTACCTGGGAGTGAATATATCTAGTGAAAGAAACCTGTCAGAGGAGGCACGAACACAAGCGATGAAAGCATCAAAATACAGCGGCTGTCTGAGAGATACAGTGTGGAGAAACAAAGCGATGAGCTCACAGAGCAGGACCAGAATCTATAAAATGTGTGTGACACATGTGTCTCAGAAACCAGAGCCGAGACATCAACAACAAAAAGAATAATGAGAACCTCAGAGATGAAAATACTGCGAACCATCAAGGGAGTCACCCTGTGGGACCGAATAAGGAGTGATGACATAAGAGAAGAATTAGGTGTACAGGATGTGGCTAGAGGGATCAGGGCACGAAAAAGATTCTGAAGGGACCAAGTAGGACGATGCCAAAAGACAGATGGGCAAAGTGGGTTAAAACACAGAGACTTAATACACGCAGACCTATAGGTAGACTACCAAAAAGATGGTACGACAGCTGGAGTTCAGCTTCACAGGAAAATTCAGGAAGAGGGCCAAACGTATAGGATTGAACAGGACCTGGTCCTGTTGAAAGAGGAAGAAGAAGAAAAAGACTGATCAATGTTTCACAATCTTTCCCTGGGTTTATTGTCATCCCAGACTGCATAAAATGTATGAGAAGTACCCTTTTTTCGATCCAATAACTTTTCCGGTTACCTACGTCTTTATGAATTTCTTTCGTTTCATCTCCCGTGACGATAGTAATATCTTCTCTTTGTTGTCTTCCTCATCACATTGTTGAAGAAACTATCAAGCATAAAAGAAACGTTAATTTTCTGAACAATTCGAAAACGGCGTTATTCCACTTTATTCTTCATAATGAAGAGTGCAGTTGTCAGCCAAAGCCTTCCGTGGCGAAACCAGATTACCTCGCATTTGGCGGGAGCGGCGATCAGCACTTCCATCTCTGACGGCTGTCAAGCAAACAGTGAGTGACATAGCTAATCGCTGATGGATCGCTGATACTGCGCAAAGCATTGTTGTCTGATTTAGCCTTCAGATTAAGCTTAATGGGATTTTTACTTTCCGTACAACCCTCGTATGTTTTGACAATGAAGGTCGCAGCAAATGAAAACCATTGTGTATCAAATGAGATAATCATTTGCTATCCCACATGTTATCAAATTTTATCTCTTAGAAGATTATCCATCATTATTGATCAGACAAATCCTCCCGAACATAGACAAAAGTTAGTTGGATATATTTTCCAGATGGAAGATTACAAAGTTACTATCTCAATAGAATATCTAATTACATATCGGATATTCCTAATCAAGGGCTAATTTCCTTAACAGTGATTGTTATCTGAAATGTAAACAAGAGTCACTGGACTGTAAGACTCTCTGTTATTAACTAATCGATACTCAATCCTAGTTTCTCAGATTCAGTTTCAACATTATTGTATTAAAGATAAATTATATAATTTTAGTGTTCATCTATTGTGATAGTAATTGTATACAGTGCGGAAAAGCCAAATGGAATAAATTAATGAGTAATTTGTTACAGAAATGTTTTCTAACGCTACTCAAAATCTCAGGAGTGGATGATATAATTGCAAGCGTGATTGGTCTATCTAAGTCATAGTTGAGGAATTGTATATGGATGTGTATACAGTACTTTGGCATATCCCCCCAAAAAAATTTAATGGCGTCAGACCAGGAAGTCGTGCTGGCCATTGTATCGATCCGCGCCTCACTATCCACTGATTTGGATGAAAATTGATTCAGGTACTGCCGGACATTGATTTGGTAATGAAACCATACATGAGGGACTGCTGGATCGGGATAAGTTTGTCGAAGTTAATACGAAATCATTTTGGAACAATCTAATTATTCATCACCATTCAAATCGTTTTCAATGAGAAAAAGGCCTACGATATGATTTACAACAATTCCTGTTTGAATAATAACTTTCTTATTAGAGCTATTGCGATTGATTGAGTAACACAACCGTGAAGTGTAAATGTACACTCATCTGAGAATCACATCTAATTGAATTGTTATCTAACATCGCCATCATTTGTTGACAAAATTACTTTCTCCTATCGAAATCATCATTTAATAGGAATGCATTTCATTACCCTTTAATATAAGGAAAATGTATGTTTAACATTGAACATTGAAGGCCTGCTATTTAACTAGAATATTCTAGGTTTTCTTGAAACTCAAACATAAAATCCAATTTCATATCATCCCCAACTAGGTGGAAGCTTATTTTATTCAGCTTACATGACCAAGCTCACGAAACTGCTTTTCTATTTTGCTAATTACAAACTCAGCGTAAAAATGAATCTATCGAAATAAATTACAAGAGGGATTGAAGAAAGTGTAACTGTAAGTGCTCAAATTGATTTCCATCTTCATCAATACATTCACGAAAACGTTTATCAACTGATATGCAAGTGCGGCGAAGCATGTCAAGCTGTCCGCGAAGATTTCCGAATTCTTCTTCTTTTGCAGTTCAGAGGTCGGAAGGGGTGCGTGATCCTTAAGAAAGTCCCATGGGAAAAAATCCTAGACTATACACACATGACCGTGCGAATAGTCGTTTATTCATTCTTCAAGCTCCATCCTGCATGAAATGATGGATGTTCGCTAGTGTTAGATCATTGTCTATTGTCCCACGTAAATCTTCCAGATAATTTTGGCCCGTTACTCAACCCCCAAAAGAGTACGGACCCACTATATCTCCCACATGGATACCTACCCATACACATAACCCAGGCAGGTTCAATTCTTCGTCAATAAAGACGTGAGAATTCTGGTCGTTTCAATACACGCAGATATGCCGATTGACCGTACCGTTCAGCTTGAATGTTGCCTCATCCGTTCACAGAGGCAACCGAGGTACCACTTGCAAAATTCCAATCTGCGATCAAAATCATCTCGATAATGCATGCGTTTCAGCATTCATCGTAAAGAAGCGCTCCCGATAGCCGCACTGCAGATTGGTTCGGTTGTTTAACTAACGCCAGCACCACCGTTTCCATATTTTCGTTATTTGTTAAAGATACTGATCGTCCAGAACACGGTGCATCGGCAACAGAGCCCATTTTTAAGAATTTCTCGTAAGTATTTCACACTGTGGAACGATTTGGTAACGGCGAATTCGGAAACTGTTGTTGAAATTTGCTAAATATAGCTTCTTAATCCGCGTTTATGTGCAGATACGAGGTAACAAAAACAACTCTTCTTTGAAGTGTGAGTGACTAAAGAGGGTTTTCGAACATATGCTGAGAACGTTGCCTGACTTATGCCGACCTCTGTAGGTAGAAAATTTGGAAATTTTTAGTGAAATGAGCGAGTAATTTCCATTGAACTACTTGAAGATATCGTACTCAATATCAAACAAAACATGTGGTTTGTGATGGATGGTGCTCCAGTACACTTCAATTGGACTGCTAGGCAACATTTAGATGCAACATATCAGAATCGTTGGTCGATTCTGATTGGCCTTCTATATCTCCAGAGTTTAATCTTTGTGATTTCTGGATATGGAGTTACCTTAAATCATTAGTATACATGACACTCATAGTTGATGTCGAAGAATCGTATTCAAATAGCGTAATACACCTCAAATATTTGAACTTCTACGGCAATCTATGACACGTTCATGTATTTTCGCTATTTTCGTTCACTGTCAACGGGAGCTAGTGGTCTCAATTGTGAAAAAGACCAGCCAGTACTGGCTGGTGGCGTCCTGATTTTAGGAGCCAGAGTTACAATCTCCCCCTTTGCTACACGCACCGTCTCGCGAGTAGGAGCACTTCGGTCTAGCTAGTCATCGTCCTCGCTGGTTGGATTCCTTAAGCCTGGCTAGAAAGTGCAGGGTCCTCGACATGAGGAGGGATCGTCGGGTATATGGGACGGATCTGCAGCTACTTCCGATTCAGAGTCTTCTGAAGTCAGGATTACCTCCGATAGTCAGTGGTTTCCGCCTCTCGAAAGGATGTCAAGCGGTGACAGAGAATGACATCGGGTTTCTGTAGTGATTCCACTTCGTATATGGGCAGCATTACATCATTAGTTACGATGTAAGGTGCGTCTTTTCTTGGGGTAATCTTCATAGTGAAGGCATTCCCAGATCTACTTAAAGCATGTGAATCTACGAACATGTTATCATTGACCTGTAAACTTGAGTTGCATCGCGTTTTATCAACGGATGCCTTATTATACTATTTTATAATAGTGAATTAACAATTTCATTGAAAACTCACCCTTCGGTAAACTCCCCTCTTATTATGAATCAGTACGAATAATAACATGGAATAATTCGTTTCTGAAATTTTTGAAAATATAAATTCTTCGTGTAAACAACGTATGAGTGCCGGCAGTAAAATTTGAGAACTGGAAATGTCGCAAACAATTTCCGTCGTAGAAATGAGAAGAAACTATTTTTGTGTCTCGAAGGCTTCTCATACATTTTCGCACCCCCAAAAATGATATCCAAAAATTAATATCCAGCCGACCGTTTACAACCCTACACAAGCAACTTTAGCCTAGTGTTTACGATGTCGAAGCTGCGCTGAACCAATTCTCTGGCGAGATTTCGCCGTTAGGTAGCGCTTTATTCCGGCAAATTTCATCAGTTCCAGTTCTATGTCGAACTTCGCGGGGCAACCGTTTCTCAAAATTACATAAGAAATCACGCGATTCTTGGTTTCAATAATACCGATACACCCTTCACGAATTTTTAGAAAAGTAAAATTTTGTTTTGAAGTTGTTAGTTCTGAGTTTGTGCGAACTCTAAATGAAACGACAAATAGAAATGAGTTCTGAAAAGTAGGTGTAAACAAACTGTTTATTATGTTTAGAGAACTTGCAATATTCGTATATACAATAGTTGAGAAAATTTAGTTGATATTATTGAGGTCGAAATTTATTTCGAGCTACTTCTACATTCATTTATTTTATTTGAAATGAAATTTGAAAGAAAGATATTTTTAGGTAATAGTGATAAAAAAAAGAATAAGATAAAATGAGAATATACAGGGTGTTTCCTGGGTAAACCTTCCAAAAATTGCTAAAAGACATTACTATGAATCTTACGTATTATTATATGATATCATTACATGAAATAAAACGAAATAAGCTTCATTATTCGGGTTAATCATACATGTTTGTGATATTCTTGTTTGTAAGATGATACTACACTTACAATTCATTCGTTACGTAACAATAATTACTCAAATTGACAAATGAGATGCATTAGTTTATGAAATCTGAAAATAACATAGAAATTAATGACTCTATATAAAACTCTTACATTGTTGCCTTTTTTGACCACAGAATGACAAAAGTATGTTGGAATTACAGTATAATAACAAAGCATGAAATTGAATTTTCAAATATTCTTTTTTTAATACGTTAGTTACATATATTAAAATCATCTTTTACATTATTAAAAAATTTATTGAGGATTCGTATCATTGAACGGAATGAAACTGGTGATAATACAGATAGAATAATTTTCCTTCAATGCTGGTTGTACATTCAATATTAGAAACCAAATTTAAATTTAACAATAACATCCCAGGAATACGTAAACTCATAACATTTTCGACAGTCGGATATAAGAAAGCTTCAATGTATGATTTTATTGTTCATTTTGAAATATTTTCTTCATACTCTGAAGAATGTTAATCAAATTTAGTGGAAAAAAGAAAATTGATCATTAGCATATGTTTAACATCACGTGTCAGATGCGAAAGGCTCAATATTAAGGATAAAACTATGTATCTGAGCATTTTCACGAAGAAATTATAAAACTTCTTCTGCTACTTATGCACTATTATTGGATGTTGGCGATAACATTTTCGTAGGCTTCTCTATCCGCCGCTCTATGAACCAGATCTATATTTCTTAGGCCTGTCTTCTCTCTTATGTTCCTCAGCCAAGAAATTTGATTTCTCCCGACTCCCCGTTTACCATCTATCGTTCCCCTATTAAAAGTGTACCTTGGGCCTTTTTTCTTTTTATATTCATATTCATATTATACTCTTCTTAGGATATCATATGTCACTTTGTCAGTCCATGGTACTCCTAGCTTTCGCTGATACGTCCACATTTCAAATGCTTCCAATTTATTGATCTCTGATTTTCTAAGTGTCTGTGTTTCCAAACCATGAAGTAATAGCCCCATATGTAACAACTAATGTATCGCATTATTAGTTTCAAGCTAATATATTTGTTGGTGAATATTCTGGAATTTGAAAAAAAATTGCGCTTTTTAACTGCTCCAATGCAGCATCATACATCAATAGTTTTGCATGTATATACGGCGCTTTATGTCTGCTGATTATCATCAACTTCATGTACTTTATTATCTTATGATTTTCTACACTGATCATTAAATAAGAACAGGATTCTCAATAAACCCTCTTTCTTTGCGTCCATTTTCAATTCATTCTACATAAGCGCAAATATTTTCGTATTTTCCAATGAATTTGTTTTTATGTTGGCTCTTATAGCTAGTTACACGGTTTGTACCAGGAAGTAATGAACATAACTTTTTCAATATTAAATTTCTTAAGCAAAATTTCAAGTGAACTTGAAAATCATTTAGTTTTACACCAAAAAGGTACTCTTGATAAAACTCGATGCTGTGTATCGTTTTAGAAATATTTTGATTTGAAAATTATGAAGTTATAACCGATACTGGTATGAATTAATGTATTAATTAAACAAAAAATCACATGATGAAAATTTAAATAAAGGCTAATGATATGAAAAAGAATTCAATTAGAGTAGGTGTTCAAAATGTCCTCCTTTTCCACGAATACACAAGACTATTTTTTTTTCTAAAGAATCCATTAATATTCTAAACGGCTGGGAGTCAACTATAATGTCATTGAAGTGACATTAAATTCTGTCTTTCAAATCTTGAGGTAGCATACACTTTTCTTTAAGATCCGATCAAACTGTGTAATACAAAGGATTAAAATCGCATTACCGAAGAGGCCAATGAATCAGAGTTTCTGCACGTCTACTTAACCAATTACGACATCTTCTATCAAAATCAACTCTAAGCGGTAGATCGTCTGGCAAGTGTTCTTGGACTTGCCTCTAATGGGAAGGATGTAGCTGTTTCTCTTCAAATATCCTACCAGTACTTGAAGACTTTTTTTGTCCTGCCACATTCCTTACGCTATTTGTAGGATTTTTATCAACTGAATTTGAAATCATATTATCTTTATTAATGGTTCTTGTTGTTTTTGCCCTCGCTTTTTCGACAACGTAATTTGATGACTCTAAATGTATTTTTATTTGGTAAGTTTCTTTAAAGAAACTTTTCTGCACAACTCTGCACTAGAGTCTCTTAACCAATCGCCTAAGGTTAATAACAGTGTATTAAGAATTTTAGTACATTTTAATATCTAATTTAACAAATGATAAGGTTTCAGAAATATAATTATTATCATAACTATCAATGAATGACAGTATTCCATGACAAATACTATTGCTGTGTAAATTCAGAAGTAAAATAATTATGAGTACTCGGCTATTGGGGTTTCCCAAGGTCTCCAATAGCTCAGTGCCGACACTTTTGAAACAAGATCTTATACTGATTAAACTGGATTTTCGTCAAACGTTACAAGAAACTAAAGCCCCCAGTCCCAATTTTTTTCAATGTATCCGTTTTATCGATGGGGTTTCATTTACGCGATAAAAAATTTCCAATTCACATAATGTTTACTAGTTAATAATAATCAATAACTATATTTTATACCAGCATCGGTTATTACTTCATAATTTTCAAATCAGAATATTCCGAAAACGGTACACAGTATCGAGTTTTACCAAGAGTACCTTTTTGGAGTAAAATTAAATAATATTCAAGTTCATTTGAAATTTTACTTAATTAATCAAATATTGAAAAAGTTATGTTCAATACTACTTGATTCGAACCGTGTAACTAGTGCCCTCTATGAGCGTCAGAAATTTCAATACAATGTTGCCGGTAGTTGCGGTAAAATTGTAAAAAACGCTGTAACATGAATACGGATGGAACCTCGAAAATTTTTTACTGTGTAAACCCTCAATAATTCTCAGTTTTCTATCTATCTTATCACTTTTCATTTTTTGAAACAACCTGTATAAGAATAGTGTAAGTATGTGGAGTTTTAAACACGAATGCATCCTCTTCAGATTAATTTTATAGGTACTTGCAACCGCAAGAATTTTCTGCTAATTTTTTTGCATACTCAAAATAGTATGAATTAAAACATATGTAAACGGCATACGTATGAAACAATATTTTTTTTGCAACCGAGCTAGTCCAGGCAGAAGTACATTTTCATACTCAACTCAACCTTAGTGAAGGTAGCTACCAGCTCTTAGTAATTGATGGTGTCAAAAATTGTGAGGGATCATTGATATATACAAAGTCAATCTTATATCAAGGGAAACAAAACCACTGATGACTATCCAATTGATTTGAATCATTTGAGCAATTACATGTCAATAATAATCAATTTTTTTATATTTATATTTAATTTAATGAATCAAGTTATAATATTTTTCCTTATTTCTTTCAGATGAAAGTGCATATCAAGAACAATTCGGTATTTTTACTTTTATCGATAATAAACCACGAAGTATAACGCTAAATAAGCAGTCAGTCAAACATGGAACTTAATATTCTGATGTGCGTTTTCTTTCTGTTTGAAATGTACATATTGGGTAAGTTGACAAACGACAGAATATATTATGAATTATTGTTTGTTTCGAAGTTGTTTCTAGAAATGGATTTTTACTCAAAAATGATGAAATGATGTAGGTAAATATATAACTTTAGGTATAAAGGAAATGTATAAATTCAAATTTTTAAAATTACTTTTAAGAAATTGAAATGTAATACTTCCTCAGAAAGATGAAAATTTTCGTTGACAAATTGAAATCGAATACGTGAACTACAGACAACTTAATATAAAAGAAAGCATAGGAACAGTATGTGTTGAAAAAAAGATGGTTGGGGAATGAAGTAGAATATATGAGATGATACGTAAATTTTCACATCCTAATAAAACCCGTTCGTATTATAATTTATCAAAAACAACTGCTGCTACTTAACTTTGGAGATGGACAAATAAAAACAAAAATTAATTATTGGATATGGGTTTATTGTTTAACAAAATATTCTCCATTAAGATGAATATGAATTGTAGAAGTATTTTTTCGATTCTTATTGGGGTGTCTTCAAAAGATGTGATTTGATCGCATCGACTGCTTCTTCAGGTGTGGAAGAACTTTAACCTTAAAATTTATTTTTGATTTGCGGCTACAAGAAGAAATCTTTGGGTTCGAAACAAAGACTGTGCGGCATATGACCCATCAATTCGATGTTTTAACCGTTCAAAAATGTTTTTATTTGAACAGATGTATGTAAGCTCGCATTGTCGTGGTGGAGAATGATTCGTTTTTTCATGAACAATTGCTTTTTAACAGTAGAAATTGATTATTTTATAGATAAAATATTCAAAATAATTGAATCAAAAACCCCTTTAGCCGTAGAACCAAACATTTTCCAGAATTTGATTACTGTTCACTTTATGATTTTATATAAATAATTATCAATATGTATAACCAAAAATAGAACATTAAATACTTGGGTTACATTACAACTCGTGACCATTTTTAATCCGTTGAGATAAGGATGCACCAATTCCGGACAGGGATGTTTCAGGTAAACTAAAAGTTAGTCCGATTACATGATTCAATTCGTGATTGATTCATTAAAAATAATACCTGGAATTTAGTACCTAATCCACTTTGTAAAGTTTGAAAATGCAAAAATTAAAACCTAGAATTTCTAAACCTCCTAAAACGCATTTTAACATTAGGAAGGTAATTTGTAAAATTCCTTATAACATAATGATGATAACATGGTGTGAATGTGACATGTTAAATATGGTATTAGTAGTAGATTTTATGCTTAGTTAGCGGAGAAAAAATGACTTGTGTTTACTTATTTCGAATTTAAAAAACAGAGATTACCAAAAAATGGCAAAATTCTTTGATGCTACCCGCTAGAAGGATGTGAAGCGGGTGCCATACCGATGGGTTGGATTAGTTTAGTTTAGGTTCATTTTATCATTAAATTCCCAAACTGCATAATCTTCCTTCATTTGTCTAATTTTCATGACAACAACGATCACATTGTTACAGAAGATAAAAATTTATAATGGGTATTAAAATCAGAATTTAGCGCACGCCCAAACATTTAGAACTCAAAGAAACAGTTCTTTCTCAAATCAGTATCAGTCATCTTTAAGAAACTGTGATAGTAAATTGCAAACGTCTAAATTCGAAGTGGTAATCTGATGGAATTATAGAGATTCTTGTAAAGAATATAGTTTCTCCTTCATATTTTTCGGTGAACATCATGGCTTCAATGACATTTTTGTGCAAAATCTTGATTTGTAGCCTGGTACCCTTACATAATTTTTGATGGATTTAAATTGCGGTGCAACATTGTAGTGCCAATCTTGAGCTGAAGAGCATGAGGAGGTATCTGTGGAGGATTAAGAGCGTATATGAACTCAACAGGACAGTGGAAAACTCCATTCCCCAATACTTTTTTCATCGATTCATATCTTTGCTCAGTTGGCACTCACATCAGTGAAATGTTAATACAATTGACTTGTTCCTATAACTATTAACTAAAATTGCTGTCGGTTTTGTCAATATTCAAGTTTTTTTTTCAGTTGGAATAATTAAATAGGGACAACTTTGGTCTTCCCTCTTCTTTCGAAATTTTGACATCTATATCAATGAATATTTTTGAAAACGTTTCCGCTTTTGAGTTCGGCTAAGATGAAGACGGTTATTGATACTCAAAGATAGAACTTTGACCAAAATCCATAAAATTAATAATTTGGTACAAGCTTCAGCTTTATCTGTACGTGTTTCTCGTAGCACAACAGACAACTTTTGTCTAAAGTCAAGTCCAAGAGGAGAATTACTTCTCTCATAATGACTTGGAACAGTCTGTTTAGAGCAAAGTGCACTCGTCCTAGATAATAATTTCCGCTTTTCGTAGCACATGAGCCGTATCACTTTGAGATATTACAAAGTGGAGAGAAGAACCTAAAATGATGGATAAATCGAAGGTAGGGTGAGCTGTCTATCAAAGTCGCCGAAATTTAAACATTAAGGAAACACAACCGTCCAGAATCAGATATACTCGAATTTAAAATTTCATTATAGACTTTTCTATTTTTTTCTAGATTTAATTAAGGAAAATTTTCTGCTACAGCTTCAGTTCCAAAAAAGTTCCGATTCTGCATTGCATTTAATACAAAACAACAACTCAAATTTTTGTGGGTGCCCATATAATGAAGAGTGCGGTATATTGTAACGTGAAAGATTATATCAAAATGAAAATTAATCTCCCTTGGTAATCTGAGTGGCAAAGATTATTTTAAAAACTAAGACAAATATAGGAAAGTGGTGAGCAGTAATCGCCCAAAATAAGTCATAGTAACTAGACCAAGGGCCGGTTTCTTCACGTTCTAATAAGTGCCAAATAATTATTAGCCACATAACTTTAGTAGGAACTTTTAATTGTCGAATAAATGTTTATCGTTTCTTTATTATGTATTTAACAAATAGTCTAATGTCTATATACAATCGTACATGTATTGAATAAGGAAAGAAATAAGCGAAAAAATGTTATTCTATTGAAGGTTTCCTATGATTTGTGTTTTTGATAACGATCTGTTCATAATTATATTTGCACGTGTTTTATTAAGGTTTATGAGGAACGGAATAGGCTTTTCGGTATTTCCTCAATCAATTCTTCATTAAACAAATCTTCTAAATCTTGAAGTTTTTCAAGGATGGATGTTGATCCATATTAAATATTTAATTATTTGTGTAATAAATATTTCTAAAAATGAATTGATCAAATATAGGTATAATTAACAAACCACTTTTGATGTACAGGATCCTTCACGACGAGCTGAATTGACATGCATATGAGAAAGTACTGGAACTAGTGTTCTAAAAATTTGCTTACATGGGTTTTCCAAAGTGCTCGTTTCAGCTAAAATAATTTCAGTTTTCTAAAACTTCCAGTTATACCGAAAGTGAAACCAAACTTCGTTATTTTAAAGGAAATGCTATAATTTTTCTTAAATTTTTGAAATGTATGCAAAATTTCAATAGAACTTTATATGAGGCATCGTATGCCTAAAGTCCACCATTTTTTAATTATTTCATATTTTCGAAATTTTTGGACATATGCAGCCCCCTCCTCTAAAAAAATTATATTTCTAAGTTTAAGTGAGTCAGGTCTAATATTTTGAGGATTTGGACAAATAATACTTACAGCTTTCAAAATCTGTGAAAACCTTGACAAAAATGTATATAGGGTGTTCAAAAAATGGTGACGAATTTCGCTATCTAAAAACTTCGAAAACTTAATTTTTGCAAACGGCAACCCCCATTTTTCTTTTTACCATTGGATTCTATGCTTTAAATTAAGGGGACTTCGTGAGTAAATTCATATATATCAAATTAACGGTTTTTTTAGAAACTTGAAAAAGCTGAAATTTTCATGGTTTTTAATTGTTACCTGCCGATGGCGAATAACGAATAATAAAAGTTAACGTATCAAAAATCAAAATACTTTAGTCAATTAAAAAATATTTAAAAACACTACACTAATAGGAGAAGAACAAAACTAAAAATCAAGCTAAATGGTTGCCCCCAACTTTCTAACATTTATGGATTCTTCTTAAAAACCTGTGCTGAGTGGCGTTTCGAATATCTTGCGGTGGAGCAGTTCGAAATGCATTCCGAACTCTTTGCTGACAGTCTTCTTTTGTAGTTGGCGGCAAGATATCTTTTATACGACCTCAAATAAACAAATCTAATAAAATCAGTTTTGTTATTCGTTGTTCGCCATCGGCATTAAAAACCATGAAAATTTTAGCTTTCTAAAGTTTCTACAAAAACCGTTAATTTGATAAACTAAATTTAATTAATTTGATTAAGTCCCCTTAATTTAAAGCGTAGAATCCAATGGTAATGAGAAAATGGGGGTTGCCATTTGAAAAAATTAAGTTTTCAGTTAGCGAAATTCGGCACCATTTTCTAAACACCCTATATAAAGTTTTGTCAAGGTTCTGACAGATTTTGAAAGCTGTGAGTGTTATTTGTCCAAATCCTGAGAATAATAGACCCGATTCACTTAAACTTAGGAATATAATTTTTTTAGTGGAGGGCTGTGTCCAAAAATTTCGGAAATTTGAGATAATTAAAAAATGGTGGACTTTAGACATACTATGCCTCATATAATGTTTTATTGAAATTTTGCGTAGAGTCCAAGAATTCAATAAAAACCATAGCATTCCGCTTAAAATAACGAAGTTTGGGTCAACTTCCGGAAGAACCGAAAGTTTAAAAAAACTGAAATTATTTTAGCTGAAACGAGCATTTCAGAAAATCCATGCAAGCAAATTTTCAGACCACTAGTCACAGTACTTTCTCATATACATATCGATTCAGCTCGTCGTGAAGGACCCTGTATATTAAAGGTCAAATAAATCGATTTACTCGGAGGTTTATTTTATTAGAAAGTGAAACACAGAATTTTTGGTTTTTGGTTTTTCGGTAAATATTAGTTAGTAGGTACTTAGAAAAAGAAGAATTTTATATCAACCAATTCTCTGTAAATGGTAAAAATTACTTTTTCCTATTTTTTTCTCATGTTATTTTAATAGTATTTAGTGAAAAACTGTATTGTTTCTTTTTTCAATTAAACTTCGTTATTAAACACTAATCACCCATGCAGTAGTATAGTGTTTATTCATCTATAATCATCTTAGTGCGCAACATTTGTTTTTATGTGAAATAGGATTTCGACATATTTTGGGATATTGTCTTCTGAGTACCAACTTGCACTTGATAATAAATTTATGCGTCTCTTTATGTATATTTGAAATGTCACTTCAAAACTGTCGCGAAGGTAGAACATAAAAGGTTTAATAAATACCTCTTTAGTGAAGGAGAGGTACAAACAAAAACGTATAAAAAATCAATGAGTGGGTCTCTAGGACGACGTTTTACGAGACTATCCCTACATAATTCATGAGTCTTAAGACAAGGTAACACCCGGTTGAGAGGACTTGAGAATGTTTTGTCGAAAATTGTGTTATTTCAGTATTGAAGTTTTCTAGTGAAAAAGATTATTTATGGTAATCTGCGTTGAAAAGGAAAGAATGCGTCTAAGTGAAATCCTATTGAGTAAATAAATTTGAAATTCAACGTTTCTATGAATATGTAAAAAGTATAAAGACCCCAAAAAACGTCACTTATAATTATACTTTTACTTTAATTCAGTCCTCTTTAATTCGATTCTGAAAGTTTTTTGCATCCTTATGTAAGTCTTTTTCGTGAGATATTATCATATCTGACTGTGAATTATAATTTTAGGTTAAAAAATTCTTCTAATTATAATAAATTAGATTAAGCTATTATCTCGAGTACAGGCAGAAATGTCTTGAAACAATGTAAAATGAATCAACATTTGAAATTGGGAATTTTATTAAGTGAAAGAAAGTGAAGAAGAAGAAGTAAGTATATGAAAATTTTAAATTGTTCATATTTTACACCAAATCTTACCATTATAATAATTTGATAAATGGTATTAAACTGATCTAATAGTATTTCGTACTATAAATAACTAAGTAGCACTTTCTAGCCGAGAACAATTATTGTACTGAGCCATACCAAGGTCTGGTAATAAAGTTCGAGATTGGTAAATATACTTTAAATCCCGTGTAGTGTACAAAATTTTTCTACTTCCCACAAAATTTATTCTTGCATGTTTTGAGTCAAGCTGACTTTCAATTGTCAAAAATTGAGAGAACGAATGAAGCATCACCTAATATAAAAAAGCAAGACATAGATTAATCATGAGAGAGGGTAAATATATAGGGAAATTAATGAAAAATAACTGGAAACTGCAAATTTGATTTTTGTTAACAGTTTCTCAAAATATATACCAATTAATACTTTTCAAATTTCCTAACAAAATGGTGAATTTATAAGTTTTGTCAAATATTTCCCGATAAATCTCGTAAATACGACAACAAGTGAAAAAGTCGTCGCACTTACGGTGCGAGAAACTATAACCAATTTTTTACCGTTAGCAATCAATAAATATTAACAAAAATCATAATTTATATAAAAAAAATTTCCATGGAAAACAAAACAAGAGAAATATCAATTATTTCATTTATTTAATAATTTTATCCCATTTATTTCTTATTCTTTGACAATTCTTAGAAGTGATAACCCAAGGACATTAATAATTGCTCGAAAAAATTTTATAACAGATTTCGAAAGCTTGTTGCTTGGAAAGAAACCGTTGCCAGAGGCGGAGGTTTGTTGTCTATAAGCTACAAGCTTGAGAAAGTTGTTTTGAAATTTTTGAGCATTTATTAATATTCGAAAGTTATTCTGTTAGGAAATATTTTGCTAATTATAGAAAAAATACAGAGCAAAAACAATTTATTCCAAAGTGTAATCGAAAAAAGAACAATTAGAAAAGTTAACTGAAGATCTCTCATGAAGATGTATTTCCAATACGCATGCTGATTGATTATCATGTTCTTAGTCAATATTTAAGTAGGGTTTTATAGAGTTTGCATTGTTATGATCCATAATTTCCATAAGCTCTTTCTCTAATTAACGTTTAATAGCAAAATACACCTTCCCACGTTATGTAAGAGGCATCTAATGGGCATATTATCACACCAGTGATCATTTTCGGATTACCAGTGACGATTTATTTTTAGAAATAATCTGTTGATTCCAGTTTTTGGGTCTCTGTGTTGTTGTCGTTGTTTTCTATTAAAAAGTTGCTTTCAGTACACATATTTGAACCAATTTGACAAGTCTTGCTGGATACAAGGTTATATCCAATTCGATTTGTTACAGAACCATCGTTGTTTGTTTCGATACAAAGAAAGTCAGTAAGCAAGCAGTAGTTTCCTCACTTCGCCAATCTAATTCTACCGGGGCTATTTTATTTCTACGGAGCTCAATGCTGTCAAACTTTTACAGGCGAGCAGCTCGTGCTTGTTGAAATACTAGACTTTTGAAAAGCTCGATAAAAATTTTCGTTTCTTCATATTTCTCTAGTAACAGCTTATTTGTTAGGTTCCACATGGTTTTGACTGTAGTTTCTTCAAATTCTGTACTATCTTTTTTTCTCATGTTCACAGCCCAATCTTTTCAAATAAACGTCAATTCTTCCGCGTCCGATTTCCATCTAAATTATACTTTCTATCATTGCAATAGTCCATAAATACTGTCCATAGAATTTTTTTACTGGGAATAGTATTTTTTTGGTATGTGTGATTCTATAATTTCTTTAATATTTTCGTCAATATTACAACCAAATCGGTTGCGAGTACGATTTCCGTGGCGCCTTGATTTAACTATGCCATTTTGTAAAATAAGTCGAAAATGAATTTTTCGATATCTCGCTTCGTTTTCGAGATATCGATACTTTTTTTTCATTTATATTTGTATATGTATATATACAGACAGTTTATGAAAAATATACCATATGTATGTATGTATATGTATGTATGTATGTATATTGTTATGGTATGATAGTGTGTAATGTTTATTTTTATAAATTTTATTTTAAATAAAATCAGATTTTAATTTGGGCGCCATTAATAATTATTTGAATTTCTTTATTTTATTATGTTATTATTATTTTTTTTATTCTCAGGGTATTATATTGTGAGGTCAAATTAAAAAATTTTATTGCGATAAATTGTTATGGTTATAAGGTCAGATTATAATAGTTTTAAGACCGGGTCTGTTCTTTATAATGAATAAAATATTCAAAATATACAATTTCTTAACTAGCTATTACAATTATTTTATTTTACAAACATTCATTCATTCATTCATACTCATAAAACTAAATTATATGGAAATGTGAACTCAAATATTATATACTAAAAGAAATACTTAAACTTAATAGAACAGTACCATAAGTGTTTGTTATGTTGTATTTTTAATTTTTTTTTTTTTTTAAATTGCAAATTGTTACGGCCTTGCAGAATAAATAGATACTCCGCTGTAGTTCCACTCCTGTTCTTTTTCTTTTCACAACTTCTTTATCTTGGAAATTGTCCCTTTGTGAGTATTCTCACTTATTTCACTTTATTTAATTGTTTTCACTAATTTCTTATTACTACACTTATACAATTATTTTTTTTATTTTTTATTTAATTTTTTAAATTTCAATTAAAATTATTTTACTCTTCTTTCTTGCCAAAAAAAAAATTTTTTTTTTCTTGTTGATTCTTTTCTTCATTTTTTTTTTTTTTTAACCAATGATATTTGTTTTAAAAGTTAGTTACTAAATTGTCATTTCTAAATTTTTAAATTATTGTGACTTTATTCAAATAATATTATTCTATAATTTCTTTGTTGTATTCATTTCATTCCTATGTTATTAATTTTATCATTGCAGTTGGTGCTCCTGTTTTTATCTGTCAATTTATGGATTAAATTCTTTGATTATACAGGATTTGTCAAAATTAAATAATAATTTAGAATATAGTGTTGGCCAAAACTTAATATAAAGAATGTTATTTATTTTATTGTGATAAACTGCTCTAAGTAACCGAATAACAGAACTAAACTTATTGCTTTATTTATATCTTATTATTATTTAATAATTTATTTTGGATATATTCATACCATAACAATATGTATGTATGTATATGTGTATACCTAACCTAATCAAAATCGACAAAATATGTATCTATGGCAAGGTGATAAAGTAAAAAAGTTTCCAAGGTATTTGTTTCCAGTATAATATTGTATTGATTGGTTGTCTATAATCAAACGACTTTGAATTAATTGATTTCATTGGATTTCTACTGGATCAACAAATTGTCATAATAATTGGTTTATGAAATGAAAAATGACCTCGAATGACATGAATTGATGTCCGTTGAAGCCAATTAACGTCTATTGTCATTTGATGTTGATCAATGTCTTATCATGTTGACGTCGATTAATGTTAAATTTACCTCAATTCATGTCATTTTGAATCATTTGGCCAATGGGATTAATGGGATCACGTTTTGGTTTATTCTATTAATTTTTTCCTAATAAGGCACAAAATTTCTTTTGTTTTGGTACAGCTACAGATAGATATAGAAATTAAATGCAATAAAGCACGAGCTAGTAATATGTATGAATATGAAAATATATGAATGAATATATGAATTCTGACATTATATTTCAGATCCTTATCTATAATAACTAGTAAATGTAGTTTAAGTCAATTGCTTTTTTTCCTCACACAAAAAATAATTATCTCTCTGTCTCTCTCCCTCTCCCCTATTTCTTTTTTTATTTTAAAAAAAAAGTAGAATTGGCGAGCGAGATTCTCCTTCAAAGTAGGTAATGAATACCAACTTTTCAGAGAACGGCTTCGGAAAATTGGATTCGGTTCATTTGACGGGGAATTGGAAAAACTCAAATTGAGACAACTACTTTCCGCGTCCCCCAATTACTCCTCAAACACTCCTAGTAATATGAAATTTACTGGAGGTTCGCCTAGAGAGGACAGGACGATTCGTTGTGATCTTTCATTCCTGACATCGTTATTTCGATACTCGATCAGATCGGTTCAAATGCAATTGATAAAGTTACCGTCTTCCATACTATGTAGAATCAGATTGAATCTATTTATTAGAAAAATCGAATCCATCATTTATCTCGAACTATTAACCATTAAATGAAACGTCGACTTTAAAAAAATTTACAGTGCTAGTCAATAAGCTTTATGTTTTATTGTGTACATGTTTTTGGTATATTTTGATTTGAAAACTTTGAAGTAATAACCGATACTAATATAAAGTATTATATAAGTAAAGTAAGTATTTATCATATTTATTATAATAAATAATAGTCTTTATTGATGAATGAGAAGGTAATAAAATTAAGCCGCTTTCAACTTCCAAATAGCTGAAGGTCAAAAATGCAATTTTTTCTTTTAATATAGTTTTAATATAAAAATTTACCAGTATAAGTAGAGCTAATTCGTATTGATCTATTTCAGAATTGAAATCAGAATATGAACTCTTGCAACCAATATTCACAATGAGTAGCTCGATGATTTCATAACACCAACTATATTTAACAGTACATATTTCATAAAAATTATTTTCTCTTAAGACTTCTCCATTTCTCTCTGTCCCCACCATTTCAATCAGGTTTAGTTTCCAATGATGTGGTCTGAAATAGAGATCTAATCACAGTCATTCCACTATTTTCTGCAATTTCATATTTTCTTAATATCTTGTGTGCGAGTGATAACTTGCATTACTATAATACTGATCTGATGAAGAAGATCTATCATTTCTTTAAACCATTCTTTTCCTCATAATGGTCACCGAAATGAGTAGATTAATAAGTCAATAAACCATCTGTATCAAAAACGTTCAAACAGCCTATTTGTACTATTATCAGTCTATTCCTCTTTCCTGTTGGTGGATTTGAGCCAGTAGATAAATTATTTGAAAAAGCCTGTCTTCCAACTGTAACAGTTCGAGTACCAGAATTTATTGGGCGAATAGCCCTCATTGATCCCTATTTAATCTAAATAATATATATTGTTTCTTTGGTTTCACATTTCATAGTGCTTAGGTAATTTCTTCTCCATTCCGACTAGAATTTCTTCCTCATTTTCTTGAAACATCATAATGACCTTATCATGTTAACCTTATTACGGCAAACTTAACGAGGTCTACGATAGGAGCGCAACAGCATAATTCCATTCAAAATAAATTAATTTTCCATGAGGTTTTCCTGACAATGTCCATTTTAGGAACCTCTCAGGATCACCTTTTTAAATGCATCGCATATGTGGAAAGTAAGCTAAAGAAACATTGAACTTATAAAAAAAACATTCAAGTGTAGTGATTAATAAATGATACTTTCCTAATCATTTATTATTGCTTTTGATATATAAAATGAGTATAGCTTGACTTGCTAAGACTTGTCGCTCATATACTCTTATATAACAACGGCTCGTGCCTACAGAAGGAAGGAAGGAAGAAGAAAGAGTGTATGATTTGTTTCTGTTTATCTAAAAATGTTATCAAAGCGATTTTAATTATGTTTTATTAAGCGTTTCTTGTGATAATAATTTTTTGAACAAGATTTGTGGTAGATATGGATAATATTCTTTAACAGTGTATCTACTTAGGTTGGAAGTTGAAGTTTAGAAAATAAATTTAATAAACACCGGAAACGCGTGGCGAACGAAGACACTGAATTTGTAGTGATGCTTTTTGTCGTAGAAGATCCATAAATGTCATTAAGAAAAAGGGCCTCTGCAATGCAAACTACTTCAGTATGTAAAGATACAGTGGCAAATATTTTGTAAGGTGATAATATCATGCAAACAGATCGTAATTTGTACACACTTTACTACCATGGAATAAGTTATTCGTTTCGAATTCTGCGCTCTGGTCCAAGTTAGATGAAGACCCGTTATTCACAAGAACTATAATATTTTCCGATGAGGCAACATTTACTTCAAACGAAACCGTCTCATCACAAAATTGATGGTTGTCTAACAGTAATCCAAACTTTGTAATAAAAAATCGGAGCCAATATTCTTTTAAAACGTATGGTGTTGTGTGTACTTAAATAAATTAGTTGGAGCTTTTTTTCAACATTCCTTAAATTCCGCACAATACTTAGAATTATTAGAAAATGAAGTAAGTGATTTTTTGCCCGACCTTCCGTTACAAGAACGTATGACAATGTGATTCCAACAAAACGGTGCTTCCATCCAATAACTTTTTTCATGAAACCCCTAATAAAAAAGTTTTCCATATGGTTCCAACTTAAGTAGATACACTGGATATAACTTTTGCTTATATGAACCTCTTACTACAATACAAACCAAAAGGGAAATCTAATGAGAAATATATCAGGTGATCGTGATTAGAGTAGTCCAAGGCAATCTTGATGTGACATGAATCCTGATAAGAATCATATAAAGTAATCCTATAAGGTGAACATAATAAGGGCTATATAAGATAAAACTAATCAGGACCTCATTACTGACCTCATCAGGTCCTTGTCGGATTATCTTGACCTATACCTTACCAGGTTGCGGAATTACCTGATAAGGTTTTTATCGGGTCCTTACAAAAACTTCTTTTCGAGATACTACAAAATTCTATCAAAATCTATTTATTTCAAGTTTTCATACTGGTACACAGTTCAGGATAATACTTATAATCTCGAATCGTGACAAGAATTTTGGCGACTGTCTGAAATTTTAAGGAAGAGCGCATGTACTTTCCTTTGAAGCTTTTCTTTCAAATAATTATCTATTTGAAATTTTAGTTTCCCTGAAGTTTTATGTGCTGTTTAACACTCGTCAAATTTTTACATGAATGTTCGTGAATGATTTAAAACCATTGAATATTAACTATTTCTCATTAACTTATAAAGGACCGTCGGCATTGATGCAGCCTTTACTAAAGTTCCATAATCACAATAGATTGCACACTGCACCTTGCAAGCTGCAAATAAACTGTTAAGTACACACCTTGGACCTCTTTACTATATGGAAAAATCTTAAGTCATATTTGCTATGAAATTTGTTGGGAAGATATTTTTGGAATTGGAATAAAACAAAATTTATAACTTTTATTGGCAAATAGGTACTTATGGAACATATGATACGGCTATGTAATCTTTAATACACAGGGCTTTTGGTCACTCCAAACCGCTTTCTATTGTTTCTATACATCTTATACTATTTTTTTTTGGTCTGTAGTGACTTTCTTAATATCAGAATTGGAATCAAAACGTTTGGCTTCTATCCTTTTTTTTATTTTTTCGAAAAGTCAGAAAATGAACGTTGCGAAATCTGGTGAATAAGTCAGATATGTGTAGGCAGAAACATAAAGAAGAAAGACATTGTTCTTGGATATTATTATCCCAGAGCTAAGAGATACGATTATCTGAGATCTATCACTAATCCATGGAAGTATGAAAGGAGGCAACAAGCACTTGAACCGCAGAGAGAAGCTTGAAGTATGGTTAATTTATAGTAAGATATAACAAACCTTTTAAAAAGATATTTAACATTCAGTTTTCCATTTAAAAAGTGGTTCAGTAGTTAGTTTAATTGTGCTTTAGTTATACAGCAGTAAAAAAACTTTTTCTCATGGAACATTTATTAGGTAAGTTATTAAGAAATTTCTCAATTATTCGTATTGTTACGTCTAAGCTCATGAAATGGGTCCTTAGGCTGGCCATACCCAGCTACAATGGAATTTTAGAATTCCTCGAATTCGCGCGGCGTCTCTAACAATTTTTATAAATGGCGCCTTTGATGTATCCTTTTAGAACTTTTTATTATAGCGGGCAGGTTATTCACAGTATTTCTTCTAAACAATTTCTTTTTGTTCTAGAACATTGTAGAATTCTATTTGTGGTACATAAATAAGTTTATGTAGCGCAGTTGAATGACATTTATAAGTAAATTAGTATAAGTTAAGTGTATTGTGTAATGGGAAAAAAACGTTACAGTATATTTTGTAATGTGATTTTTCTTCAAATGCATATACTAAATTTAATGTGACTTAGATGATAGATGTTCTGAGTTTTGCCACTTCTTAAATTTGATTTCATGGAGTAATAATTTACGTCTACACTGATAGAAAAAATCCGTAATAAAATGTTACTTTATTACTATTATATAATCAAAATAAAATATATTTAGGAATAAGTATTAGAAGTAGTTTCAAACTTTTTATTTTTTATGGAAACATGTTACTGTCAAAACCATAAATAACGAAATTATTTCTATTGGAAGTACCTCTTTATCAGTGTTAAAACATTTGGGTTTCAAGTATAAAAAGGAGGACAACAGAAGAGAATTAATATAAATACAAAGATTGATAGCCAAAGCGCAAGTTTCAAAACAAATGGATGGTGAAATATTCACAAAGTGGATTGCGACATAGATAATTCCTAATTTAGAAGTGTCGTCGTTTAAGGTAGTGGATAATGCGCCTTATCATAGTATACAACTAGAGTTGTGTGGTAACCTCTCAATACCTGAACCTGAAAATTTATATGTCTTTGATGAATTGTTCAGAAAACATGGTCATCAAGTCTTAAGGCTACCACCCAACCATTGTGAATTTGATGCTATTGAATTTATTAGAGCCCACTGCAAGATATATTATAATAAGAATATTGGTAGAGACGAATACGGTGTTGAAAGGGTCTTGAATATGTGGAAAGAGGAATTGGAAAATTGTAGTGTAAATGTTTGATATAATTGTGTTAGACATACTAAAGAATAATTGAAGACTGGTTCCAATAAGCATTTCCATGTTCTAATCGCATCTCAAATTTCAGGATATGTATGTTTAATTGTCTTTGAATTAAAATACTTTTATACTTCAAAAAATGTCACATAGAAGTTACTCAAATATAGTAGAACTTATATTTATTGTTAACATTCACTTGATGGAATATAGTGAATAATCACTAGTTTGAAACGGTAATTACTCCCCCTGATGACTATACCTTCGATTTTATTTGGCACACTTTTCTCTACAATCAATAATTTCCAAGTTACAGCACTTTATAATTGTATCGAACCCCTAAATATCTGATATTAATGCAATTATCAAATATGAAAATAAATAGAAATGTCAAATAAGTAAAGAAAATTTAGCGGGTCATAGATGACATATAATAAAACGTGTTGAAATTTTTGCTCGATTGAAAATTTTTTGAACAAACATAAATTTATCTTTGTACATTAGAGATTTTCCGGCAGGTTGATTTTCCATGATGCCTGTTTTCTTGAAAATTTATTAGGAGTGTACGTCAAAAGAAAATACATCAGTGCCTGACTGCGTTTCATGAATGACTGGCGTCGCATATGGATAGAATAGATAAAATCACTCGACGATGCCTGTGGAAACGGTTGCTATTTCAAACAAATAACGTTTTACTGCTAGGCACAGAGGATTCAAGAATATTTATAATTGAAATGTGAGAATGGAAATACATTCTAAGCGCATTTCATTTTATGAGAGATTAATTATTCATTTTCCATTCGTACACAAACAGATCAACTTTTATAATTATTATCATTATAGGCAAGTAGAATTGATGAGATATGAATGGGTTGGGATTTCTGAAACAATAAGAATATTTATATTACCAACAAACGAAACAACGACTAAATCGATAAATCGCGGTTGATAATGTTAAATTGGATTTCCAAGTTTTTAGTGTTTAGTAGAGTAGAAGTATTTTTTCGTTAAAATTAACACTTATGTTAATAACCAGCCGTTACAACTTTTGTTCAACAGCCTGGGTATCTAGGTATACGAAGGCTGCTACTTAAGTTTTGTGATATGGCAACAATATTCTTAATCTAGGAGTAATAATGATAATGATTACATTGAATTCAGTTAAAAATAAAAAGGAATATGTTTGTTTTTTCATTTTCTGAATATAATATAATATAAATATAATTAACGCCTATCAACTTGCCTCGACTTCTGTTCGTCGTCGCACTTCACGACAGAATGAATTTCGTGAAGGTTATCCAAAATCGGCTGTTATGCCAAAAAACATCGATGCTGTGCGTAAACTGATATCACAAGATCATTGTATGACATAGTGTGAGATTGAGACATATATAAGAACGACTCGCTTACATTCAGTATTGCATGAACTTAATGTGTCATGTCAAAAAAAATTGTTCGCGTTATATACCGCATATTTCGACAATCGCTCAAAAAAGCTCGTGCCGATTGGTGCGAAAGAATGATGAGAAAATTCATTCATGAACCAGAAACTAAGCAATAATCGACTGTATCGGTTTTTCAAGATGAGCCAAGTTGTTCGTGCACGAAGCACTTCGAAGCAAATGGTCACCTGTTTTTTCGGAATAAGTGGACATGTCGCCACCATTCTATTAAAGCAACGTAGAACGGTCAATTCTGAATAGTACACCAGCATTTGTTTGGCAGAAGTGTTCGAAAAAATAATATAATATTTTACTAATGAATATGGTTCTATAAATGTAACATAAAAACCTTACGTATTATAATTAGTTTTTTCATACTTTCGTATTTGTTGTATAGGTCAATTCAATTCTTGTGTTAATACAAAAAATTTTTTTGTCGACCAGTGAATCGATTATTTCCAAAGCTGTTGTAATATAATTTATTAAAAATGACAAGTTTTGTGTTCAGCCCATACCGTAACATTTCCGTAACTCAATTCAATTTTTATCAACAAACCACTATCAAAATACGTTCAAAATACGTTATCAAGTCACAGAGACGTTTTTATAACAGACGTGAGTTATTTGTATATGAGTCACATACGATGGAACAAAATATTTTAATACCTCTCTCTATGCTTCGTGGCTGGCTGGCATCACAGATAGATGGAGTGGATAAAATAATTTGACGTTTTTGGTGGAAACCGTTTCCATTTTAAACTGAAATTGAATTCCGAGCTGAGTTATTTATGTCGTAATGAGGCGAGGGAAAGAATTTTTACAAGTGCACATGCTTGTGGAATTTGCGGTGGAATTTTTTCCCTTTTTTTTGGTAAATTCGGCGTTGTTCGCGTATCAAAATATTTGCAATAGCAGTTTGAGGATGAATTGTGCGTTACATTGTGCTCTACTTCAATTATTTTCGATTAAAACGGGAAAAATTCGATGTTTGAGTACCAAATGGGTTTTCGATTTGTACTCTATATGGAAATGAAACTGCAATGAAAAAACGAAAGATACTTTGTGTATAATTGAGAATTTTTTTTTGAACATTTATAAACCTATCAAGATATTTCATAACGTCAAATAAAATGATATGAAATTTTTAAAGAAATGATTTAATTAAATAATTTTCATCCACAATTTCTACGTAAGAAAAAAATTTTTGGATAATCTATGAATAAAAAAACATTGATTCTGTAAAAATTAGGCGAATCTGATATTTAATATTATAACAATATACAGAATTTTGATATTACTTATGACTATAACAACAGAAATTATACAAGATGAGTCATAAAGAACTGTATATTCTTTTATTATATGTAGAGACCATCAGGAAAGATATCATGAGGTTAGTAAAAATTGTCAACTCCTCTCTTTTATCAATGAAGGTGATTGTGAAATTGATCAAAATTTTTTATTTGGCTCTATGTATCACATAATGAGGAATTAATTTGAACAAATGTTATAAATTTCGAGTATTATAACTGAAATGAGTCTACGAATTCAACCATCTTGTCATTTTGTTTTATATCTAAGTATTTATGCATGTATGGATTTGAGGACTCACATACACTTCGACCCAAAGGATTTATTGTGTCTCCCTTTCTTGCTGCGATACTGAAGAACTCAGTGTTCACAGCTGATCCATCAATCCCATTCCTTTTACAAAATCTAGAATGTGGGAAAGCTTTACTTGCCAGAGATCTTTGTCTTCTATTTCATGCGCACTCAGGTGTAGTGCTCTGGAGTTCCTTAGTGTTTCACACTTCTATAGAATGTGGATAGAGGTTTCGTCATCTGTGCAACAAATCTGCACGCCGCATTATCTTAGGTCTAGCGTCTTCAGGTGTTTGTTGAGGTGACAGGGCCCGTATAGAACTCCTGTAAGTATTCGTAGATTGTTCTTACTAAGGTTGATATATTCAGCAGATCTACCCCAATAATTGGTTTTGATCCTATTTATCTTCTTTTTCCATGCAGCTGATACCAAAAAAGGGTTGTTTTATGTCTAAGGGTAGAATCAATTGTTTTCCAATTTTCAGTCAAAAATCGCATTGGGGAATTATTTTCAATAAATAATAAATTAAATTGATTGAAAAGTAAACCCTCATGTATGTGTTGATGTGTGTTGATTGTAAATGATCAAAATTTTATGTCCGATAATAAAACATGCTATTAAATGTATCATATAAAAGTGAGGAACAAGTTTTAAAATCGAGATGTATCTACGTTACGTATTATTGTGTTTTCTTGGGTAGAGCTTTTATCATTTACGTTCAAAATGCCACATTAGCTTTCGATCACAGAATATGCCGTCATAATTTTTGTTAGTGGGTTCTGTAATGGTAATGGTAGCTGCTTCTAGAGAATATCACACAAGATTTCCTGATTCCTAGAAATTATTGACGCTGTTACTATGAACCCTACAATAATATTACTCAAATAATAGTAAGTTAATTCTCAAAAAAATAATCTGTACCCATTTTATATTCAAATGGTTCAGCGACTACATCCTGGAGATGGGATCCATAGGTTGACATTTTGTAGATGGATTGATAATTATCGACCAACTTTCTACAAAATATTTTGCACAAATTTGTTAGCCAACGTAAATTTTGTTATACGAAAGATATATTTTCAGCATATATATTTCAGTATTCTCCCACTTTTTACTGGCAATGGGACAACATCTAACTAATGTTTATGGCAACAGGTGGATACGTTCCTGGGATTTATCAGTTTATCTAATATCGGTCGAATACTTGACAGTAGTTTACTGTATCGTGAAAAAAATTTAAAAATGAAATGAACTGTGAGTATATGGTAGAAGTATTAAAGATCCTTATGCATATAAACAATCCTATTTTTGGTTGGAAAAAAGCTATCTACTCAATAAATCAATTTTCATTGAAATGTAGTATCCGTTTTGAATGATAGAGCTTTCACTATGCGAGGAAGTAGTGAAATTTGGTTAAACCGATGTTGAACGTTGGGATAAAGCAAGTGCAAAAAAATTTATGGAGATTTTAATAGAATTATTGATCACTTATCTAGTTCCACAGTTTTACTGGCACGAAATTCGTAAACGAAGCTACTTCCAATGTTCCAAAATAAATTAAATGTAAGTGCATGAGCCTATTGAAAACTTCTAAGTAACCGACTTCCACAGACATAGCGCTTGTTTTGGTTGTTTTGCTGGTTAAGTTATCGAATTTTCGATTGGAGTTGAGGTTGCGGTGTTTGATCATTTGAGTGCTTGCTTGTTTCAGCATTTGAGTGTCATTTGATGAGTCTAGTGTATTTGAGTCCTCGAATTTTACTTAAATTGTTTAGATTTTTTTCGATTCATAGTTATTCGTTCGTTATATGTTTGAACCACTTCTAAAAATCCCTTGATTCGGTTTTAAGAATTTTTCAAACTTTTTTGACATTTTATGTTTTCTAATACTGTCGTATTGATGGCCTTTTAATCTATTCCTAAATATTGAGATGTCTGTCTCATGTAAACAGCGTCATAATACTTACAAGGTACGTGATGTATGATATTATTTTTGAGTGTTTTAGATTTTGGTTTGATAAAATATTCCTATAAAGTATTATGTGCTTTATGACCCATACTTATATCAAATTTGTTGAAATAATTCCATAGTTGTTGAGTTCTTGTGCACATGGTAAGTTAAAACGTTCCATATCTTTTCTCTGAATATGTTGTTACCTTTTTTTAGGATAGATATTCAGTACCATTGCAGTTTTTGCTTTTTGAACAGCTAAGCATCTAAATTCAAGATCTGATATTTGGATAGCTCACTCAGCTAAACTTATTTTGTTGTTAGAGCGTTGAATGTTTTAATGCTCGAGTCTAATCACTATTAGGGTATTTTAAGTATTGTATTGTAAACAAAAAATGGTGGAGTGTTTGATTGCTTTATTATTTGAGTTTGGGGCTCAATCAAGCTCAAGTTCTAACAAGTACCAATCAAACAATCAAACAATAGACAGTAAACATTCAAATTATGAGAAATTTTTCCTCACAAACAATTATAAATACACGTATAAAATCAAGTACCCAGACTCTGAAACACTCAAACATTCCAGCATTTAAATACAAACAACTACAAACGCGCATATGCTTACACGGCTACCGAACAGCTGAGCTACAAGCTCATGCACATACACTCACACAAGAACCTACTTAAGCGCAAAAGAAATGAAGCCCGAGCAACAACTTGTGTGGGTGTACGTACGCAAGCTTGTGACCAAACAATCTTGTGCACGTGTGTGAATGCGCATATGTGTAGTTGTTTGGAAGTGGAAGGCTTGAGTAATCGCACGATCGAGTAGAGCTCTTACTTGCTTGGGCGTTTAGAGATGGGAGTGTTTTATGTAGTGTCTCGAATGTTAGGGTGTTAACTTGGTTCGGCGTGTAGTGTTAGGAGTGTTGTATGTAGTGTCTTCAGTTTATATGAATTTAAAAGCTCGAGTAATGAAATGGTTGATATTTTAAAAGTTTGTATTTTTGAGTTTTGGTGGGTTGGTTTGTTAATATGTTGATTGAATGTTTTTTTCGTATCTGTATTTCTACCAGACTACTCTACCAACCAGTATTGGTAGAAGTGTGTAGCTGGCATTCACTTTAACCTACTCTACTTATGTCTCTGTTGGCCTGTAAGCCCGTTTGGAAGCCGCCGTTAGGCAATACTCCACGAGGAAAGCATAAGCTAATTTATTATTTCTTCTTCATTCCCCAATTAATGTTGGTTAGTGGGTACGAACCAATCTCCTACGTTTATCTGTATCAGTGTAGGGAAGCTGGGCATTACAAGTACTTGTACTTGTACTTAGTATTTGTATTTGTACAGTTATGCCCGAAAGCACCTACACCCAAACAGCATCTGCTTCAGGTAGTAGTTAATACTGCGTGATTGCGCTGCATCCACTTAGTTACGTTGGGAATCAAGTGGTAGGTTCACCTTCCCTTGGAAGACTCCTGTCACGTCTTTTGCCTTCGTTGCATAATCGCCCGTCTCTCTTCATTTTAATATGTGTTTGCATCTCCATTGTCGTTTCTTGTTCGGGGATATATGCACTTCCTTTCCTCAGCTAATTGTTCAATAGATAATATTCCTGCAATTACTTCGGTGGCCTCCTTTGATATCGTATGGAATGCATTTATCACTCGGAGTGCACTCAACCAGTATACTGATGTCAGTTCCTTGCATGCTTCCTTGGACTTTGAGGTATTGTCCCATGGGGACCAAAGAAATGGTCCAAGCACCTCCGGTGGCTCGACAAATTTGCTTGTGTGTTTAGATGTTCGATAATTGAGTGCATGTGTTCTAGTAATCAAGTGTTCAACCGTCTGAGTGTTTCAGTGATTGAGTGTTGCATTGAGTTTTTGCGAGATATCCGAAAGATAATTTTTTGGATGGTTTGATAACATTGGAAGTGCGTAGAATAAAGTATGTGAAGGGACAAGAAGAGTATAAAAAGAGTATGAAAATCGATTATTTTTTCACAGTAAAGTCATTATTTTGTCAAACTGTGATCGTATAATAATTATAACAATCAAGAATGAGTTATTTTGTTCAAGTCCACGGAAAATTGTTCATTATTATAATTAAATATAATTAAATTGAAATAATAAGTAGGATGCAGCTGTTTTTTTATTTTCCGATAGCACAGTAATATGACCAGGAATGCAGCAAGTGATTGGTTTATGTAGTGAGAGGCTGCTTCCCCGCTCAAACGCTCTGTCACTGGCGATTCCGACAGTTTATTTCCATTAGGTTGTAGTCACATAAACATGGCTGTCGCTAGTAGTTCTCCCACCAAGAGTGAATTTCGAGCATTTATTCGTTTCTAGTAAGCAAAAGGGAACAGTGCCACGGAAATCCATCAAATAATGAGTCGAATGTATGAAGAAACATTTTTAAGTGATGGCGTTATTTGTGAGTGAATGGTATAGCCGAGGACGAAAGTCTGTTGCTACAGACAACATTGTTCAGTGGGTTGACTACACGGTTAAGAAAATCGAAGGTTCATCATAAGTGAATTATCGATGCAATATCTGAAATTTCAGGATCTGCCCTATATTCTATCGTTAATAATAGTTGCGATACAGAAACTTTGTGCTCGTTGGGTCTCAACGATGTTGACGTACAATCACGAAATTCGCCGAATGGGTGCAGTTTCTTGAAGAGAATTAACGAAGAAGATTTTTCGAAATCTATCTTGATAGGTCTCCAAAGAAACCAACCAAATTCAAACGAACCTCTAAGGTTAAGATTATGGTAACTGCTTTTTTGCGGCCAACAAGGTGTGTTGCTTAAGTCTATGTAGCCTGTAACAACAATTAATGCAGATTCATATTGTGGAACTTTTAAGCCCTTCCCCACAGCGTTCGTACAACCCAACGACTAACTATACAATCCTGTCCCAGTATCAACTTTTTCATTGAAATGAAGCAGTGGCTTAGAGGGCGGCACTTCCAAACTGACGTGGAACTAAAATAAATCGTCACAGTTATGACGATAGTATTGCAAAGCTTGTTCACATATGAAATAATTGTCTCAATCGTCAAGGTGATTAAATAGAGAAATAAACTGTATTCTACCTTACTTTTAGTAATAAAATAATTATAGCCCTTCGATTGTTGATAAAAACAATCCTTATAAATTGAGCATAGTAAACAAACAGTTTTAGGATGCTTTCTTACACTGAATTCAATATTATCAAAAACCTTGCAATGATTCTATCGACATTTCACTTTGTTCGTGAAATTGTTTAATAAAATACCAGTCATGAATAAATGTATCTAATCAACTGAGTTGTTTGCAGAAAACGTACTTTGACTATCATATCTACTCTTTATTATTGCAACAATCTAGATTTCTGTTCTCCTATTGTTTGATGATGATCCGAATTTATTTAAGGAAATGTATATCCGTTCTGGATTGTATTTGCCTGCAAAAAGGCATCAATAATATTTTGAGTGCATCATTACAAATAAATTGCAGCAAATGCAACGTAATGACAGTAGTTCTGCGCCAAAATAACCTAGTTATTTTTGACTTATTGAAGAAAGAAACATGAAGTAAACGTAAAGTGGTGATTTGTGAAAATATATTCTCATTCATTCGGAAGTTTCGTGAGTTACATAAACATATTATTGAAGTCATAAGAGATAATTTAAGGAATGTACTCGTATAGGCAGTTTCTGTTAGTTTTATAACAAAAATGTTTAATGAAAGTTTCAAATAACACTGGGAAACACAAATAAAACTGTCGAGCCGTACTAATTTCACTCATATATTCCATTTGGACCGATAATGGTGAGTAAAAATGGAAGCTGAAAAATGTCCCGTATTTTCGATTTTTTATAGTATTCTTTTATATATTTCTTTCATATTAACGGCAGACATCAGGGGTACCGAAGGAAATACATTTCACTTCTGTGAAAAAACTGTCTTAGAACTATAGTATGACCTGTTCATCGCGATTCCAAAAATGGCCTATTTTAGTTTCATGATGTAGCAAGTTATATTCTTTTTAATGACAACCTAAAAGTTCTGACTGCTTTTTTACAAATGCAAGTTACGAACCAAGTCGTTTAGGTGGTCTTAAGTTGTTATCATGTGTGGCTTGTTTGAGATTTCTTCAGATTCAGATTTATCATCATCAACAACCAGCGATTCGCTCGAGGTGGAGGGCTTCGAATCCTTTATCGTAACAGACTCAGATATAACTGCTTTAAGTAGATTGCCGCTATAAAGTACTGGTCCCTTAGTTGACTGTGAATTAAGGTAACTTACAATGTGTGTGTTTGTTGTGTGACTTGTTTCCCCTCCCAACTAAAAACCTACTACTCTCTCTTTGACCTCTGTTTACTCCGCGACACCGCCGCTGGAATTACTTTCTAAACAACGGAGTTTCTTGAAGACCTCAGGCGCAAAAGAGCTTGTCTCTTTTCAGGTTGATGAGTGATGAGTGCATTGTGCTCATTAAAGTTTCTGCTTCAACACAGTTTCCCAAATATCGAAACGATATCACGTAATAATTGACTTCTCCATGCTCACGATTCATCCGGGTGTCTAGTTGAGGAATAACACGGTTAGTCTATCGGCCATTTTCCGAGGAATTTACTGTTTTTGCTATCGTCGTAGGCTGTTTTTCCGCTTTTCTTTCGTTAATTTGGTATAGGGCACTTCTCTTGTAGTACATGCTGCTTATAATGCACACTGCGTCTTGAGACACGCATTACCTTCCTCCGTGATTCCTGTATTTTTAATGCATCAGCCCATATAGGAATGCCATGAGTACAGAGGTCACTATAGATAGTAGTTTCCTCTTTTCCTGCTTTGTATCTCCTATGTTGGACATCAGCCGTGCTAAGATTCTTCTGACCATCACTACTTTATCGATTAAGTACTGTGCCGCTGTTTGAAGTTAAGCTGAGCATCAATCATTACTAGATAGCGAATATAAGGCTTAGATGTTATTTCATTAACTCCGACTTGCAGTGTGATCGTTTCCTACTGCTTACTACTAATAATAAGCACTGCTTTGTGTTCAGCTAATTTCAAGCCAACCTTGTCAATTGGCTGATCTTCTTGAAGGTAATACTTAATGCTCAGTTAATCTCTTCTAGATGTTTTGCCACGATCCTGTACTCTTTTGGATCGCTCTCGTCCCGTATTTCAGAGAAGTAGCTTGCCACTATGTTAAGCAGGTAGATACCAGTACCTTCATATCGCCGAAATCTTTCACGATTTAATCCCATTTAGCGGAATTGAAGGAGCTCTTGATAACAAGGGTTGCCACCAAGCAGTAGTTTTTTGTCCCTCTATTCTATTTACTTCCTGCAGTGTTGACGACCAAGGTAATACCATCCGGGGTAGAGTGTATGTGTGAGATTTTGAATTATTACCTTTTACATCGTAAGACGAGATATTTTGGTTCGATCCAAATTATGACCAAATTATGAAAACTCTTCCCCCAATTTCTCATCACATGTTAAGCTGAAACCTTGATACAATACAAAAAGTAAATATGTACATTAATATTTTATAGAAAGCTTACCGACATTCTCAAAGATATAATTTATAGACATTAACACGATTATTTGTTCTTTATTTTTTATATCGTTTTTTTTAAATACTGATCATTCAGGGCTTATTACAAGCCCTGTCGTTGATATGCCCATTGGAGGTCCAGGGCATGTTCATGATATAAAGAGTGATTTATTTGGTCAAAAACATAAATCTTTCGTTAATTGATTATTTTTATTTCGAAAAACAAATTTATATGATGACAACAAACTAATAAGCTAAACTAAATAATATTTTGATATAAATTTTCATTCGTGCGTAAACACGCTCTGAAAAAATAAAGTAAAAGTAAAGTAAAGAAGTAAAATGTATCACAACAAAACAAAAAAGCTATTCACAAAGCTATAAACAGAATTAGCAGCAATCTGCATTTTATTTTATCATTCTTGGTGAGCCCTACGCATTCTTCGTGAAAGTACACCGAACACAACGAGCACAATCGCATATCTTTTTTAACGTCCTGTTGGTAAGCTTTACAGTACTATGATTCTTTGTGCCTAATTTTTTCTCCCAGATATTCGTTCTTTGAATAGATTTTTTCTATTTTGGTGACTTTTACTGGCGCTTTGATAACTTTTACAACTCTTTCGGTAGAACAAACTGCTTTCTTTACAATAAGGGCTTCACTGCTTATAGCTTTTTTTTCTGATTGGTTTTTGGGTTGTCCTTATAGGGTGTCTCCAACATTTCAGTAAAACTAACGTTCAGAAAGCTTTCATCTTTATCACTACTTATCTTCCTATTATTGTTTTCTATTCCAATTTGGACTGAGTGTTTTCTTCATTTTCTCTATTTAGCTTTCTCTGAATGTTTTCTGCGTCAATATTTGAATTACTTGATGTTTTTTTTTTGATTTTGTGTTTTGCTTCGTTTTCAGAGGAAAAGTTTTCTGTTAAAGTCTCGCTGTATAAAGTGTTGTCGTCTGCCGATGAAGCGCTACATAATGAAGACCATTTTCGCTTACCGTGTCGTTTCGATTCAAATTTATAGCAACCAGAAATCTGCAATATGTTTTTCTTCGGTTCACAACTGGAAGGTCCAGGGTGAGGTGTGGTCTCCCTTCCAAACTCTTGGTTTTCTTCTACTCTGTTATTTTTTTCGATATTATTGTCATCTTCAAGATTTCTTTCTGATAAAACACTAGGCGCAAAAGCTACTTATGCAATAGCATTTGGCTATACGGATAGATACCCGTTGAAGAGAAACCTGATATTATATTTTGTGGGGTTACTGCTTTATTCCAAATGATAGATAGAATAGTTCCTCAAATCTTTGTTTAGTTATAGCACGGTCTTTGTGGCGAGTCCAATACAAAAGAACCTGTTCATTGGCTGTAGCTTATGTGTCGTATTACTCGGAAGGCTGAAAAGAGTGATACCATACGAGTCTGCAGTTTCCACTATAGATGGATCTAAATGAGAAGATGCACAATTGAAAATTAAAAGGCATTTTCCTGGAACTTAAATTCTACAAAGTGCTTTATCCATTCGTTGGATCTCTCAATGGTCATGTATTCTTTCTTCGTCATGGTGACCATAGTACCCGGTGGTAAGTTCTCACGCCACTCTTGTTTCATTCTTTGACGAAGCAATGACAGTGACATTTTCGGCGTGTTCTGGTGCCACTAAGTGTACCCTTTTCACATCCTTTTTAGCTAGAATTGTTTGCTGGTGATGTGGAGTTGTAAAATTGTGAGCATCATTAATTTGAAGTGAAGAAGAAGTTATATAATTTTTGGTATTTGAATTGGTAACATTAGTAGTACTTTTTGAATTTTTGGCAGGATCGTGACATTTACAACTAGTTGTTCCCGTTAAAATTTTCACTTCCATTTTTTTTTAATCGTCTACGTAGCCCTCCGCAACTGCAAAATTTTTTGCTGTCATACCATATGCATGAGATAATGATCGTCTGGAGCTTGCAACAGAAGCTTATTAATTTCTTCACAAGCAAATGTTTTAGAATTTTTAGGTGCATAGCCAACTGATTTATTTTTCAAATATACAATGATTTTCGAGTATTTACTGATTTCTACGTCACTATTTACCTTTAGGTTTGAATACATCGACAAAAATGTTGAAGACTTCCAAGTTTTAGATTTAGTTTCAAAGTAAGCCTTTAACAGTTTATCTGTGAAGCTGTTTATGCCTTTTTTAGTACGGCACTCCATAAAAGATTTATATCCCTTTAAATACTGTTCCCTAGATTGCTCAGGAAGAAAATTCATAGTCGCTGCAGTTGCTGATTCAACAACATCTTTTGGTTGCAGTTTAAACTTTCTTCACTATTACTTTCCATTACTAATAATAATACTATACTCCTTTTAATTAGACACAAAACGGATTTTCTTAAACGAATATTAAGTGTGACAGTTTATTGGTAAAACGAATTGACATAAGAAAGACACTGTCCATTACTTTGATAAAACAATTTTATAATTTGTGTAAAAAATGACACGTTACGGCACTTTTTTATAGCAAAAGCGTGAAAAAATGAACCGCTATGGTACTTTTTTTCACGCTTTTTGACCGATTCAGAAATTACATTCTTTATAAATGCAAATGAATGAAAAAAAAACGTGAATATTATAACGGATGGAAAAAAAAGATTTGTACGCCTAGAATTCTGCGCCCATAGCTACTAATTGCTATGGATTTTTGATGTTTGAATTTCTTATTTAAAGATTTTAGAATGCCTTGATAATATTATTCCAATTCATAAACTTTCCTCTCAAAAACATTCACAGATTTGTATAGGTCAATGAAGACATTTTAAGCAAAGTCTCAGAAATCAACCCAAAACGGGTGCGCTACGTGACGATTTTTAATCGTTGAGTTAACGATGCGCCAACTTAGACGGGGATATTTCAGGTAAACGAAAAGGTAATCCGAGTACAAAATACTACTCGTGACGGATTCATTAAGATTATTACCTGTAATTTAAAACTTAATCCACTTTTTAAGTGGATTGTTGATTATAAGTTGGAAAATTAAAACTTAGAATTTTTAAATTATTTAGGTTAGGTTACATTAAGTTAAACTGGGTTACCCAACCTAAATTCACAAGTTTATAAATAATACAAATCTTTAAAAAACTGACCAAGTAGAATTTTTTTATTATACAATGAATCAACTAATAACATTTAAATTGTTTAAAAAACTCAGCAACATTTTAATTGGAAGCCACTCTTTAGTACTTTTTATGAATGGTATTAAAATCACGAACAGGGGCAGGACTCCAAAACATGTATTCAAAATTTTAGTACTTGTTATATGTTTGGAATTATGCTGTTACCCTTTATATTTTGATTTATACCCAATATGTTGCATATTTGAACACGAAAAATTAAATAGAGGTAATGAAATTATATTTGTTCACTCAATTTTTTATGTCTACAATATTTGGTTTGTAGCAGGATTATATTATTGTTTGTTCAGCTTTTATGCCTCGCTGTACATAATTCAAACTCCTTACAATACATTGTATACATTCTATATATTATTAATGAATTTAATTTAATTGTAAAGAGTTTCTATTTCAATTGATTCAAATAAAACTGCATACCCTACAGCGTATTAAACGATCGAGTAATTAGAATACTAAAAACAACAGAACTCTCGTTTCCTTTCAACTTAAATTCGAACGTGTTTTTCTCTTTTCTGTCGATTTTTCCGGTTTTACTGGTACATTGAATTGAAATGTTCTCATTAAGATTAAACTTTAACGATACTATTTTTTTTTCACTCATACTTAGTTTCAACTGAAAAATATTTTTAATTAACTCTCTTCAGATAAATATCCTGTACATCAGAAAGTTTCTAGTAGGAAATAGAGATAGTACTGAAAACAAACTATAGGAAACAACGTTATTTGGAAAGTATTTTTTTATCTCTAATTAGGAAAACTGGCGGACAAAAACTTTTTCAGAGCTATGTTTATTAAGTAATTACCATTTTATATTCTATTTATTATTACTTCAGACATTCAAGTTCTGATAAATAAAGAAAATTGAGTTTTTCAAAATATACTTTAAAATAAAATTTTGTGATAACGTTGAAATTTGAATGCTGCTGATAACAAAATTGAAAATATTTATTTTCTACTACCGTGCGTAAAGTAGGTACGTTAGATACACTTTCGAGTGCGTAAGACTTCACTTTACGCACTAGTGCGTAAAGAAACATACTTTAAACAGTAGCGAGTGAAAACAATTATTATTAAGGTTTCCGTATCATTTAATAACTGCGCAAAATGCATCTATAATATAAGTATTTTTACTAATTGAATTCGTTTGTTGTTTTGTTAATTTGTTCTAATCTTTATTAAAATGTTCAAATATTACAAATATTATTATTATATCAATCAAGGGCGTAGCCAGGATTTAGTTTTGTGGGAGAGGTTGATTTAAAGTAAATAAAACAACAAAAATATAATTATATGAAATTCAATATCTATATATTCATCGGAAAAATTACGACATAGGTATTTATAAAGTTCTTAACTTTAAATGAAATGGTTAACTTAATTTCGTTCCTCTGCGCTAAATCTAAAACCATTGAAGAAGAAATCTTTGGCTTCTTCTTTTGAATATATCCATTACTTCATCTGCATGAATTTCTGATCCATAGTCATTGTTCATGAGAGCCACAGCATTGAGTCTCATTTCACTTGTAGTCTTTCATAAATAGTTTTTCAGTCTCCTTATGGTAGCCAAGATTTGTAGTAATGTGTAAATATTAGGATAAAGGTTTTAATCGCACATATCTAGGCATTCCAAACTAGATTTCGGGGTAGGCGAGATACTTGTCATCACTGTTTTCCATACATCAAGTCATGCTTTAACCACTGATATATTGCTTTCGGGAAGCAGTGACGAGTACATGGAAATTGCTTCTTCAATTTCATAACTGGCAGTAAAATTTGAAGGTAGCACACCAGATAATGCTGATACTACTTTACAATGTTTGTAAACCTTTCAAGCAATTGATGAATTGTATGATCAAGAAATGGAATAAAGAAATTAATTTTGTAATACGTGCATACATCCAATGCAGGAATGTTCGTTATATTTAATTGTCTTCCGACGACGCGTGGCATTCGCAGTATACCACCATTTTTTCCCAGTAAAACCTTGGCGTCTTCATAGAGATGAAGATATTCGTCGTCAGTGTTGTTTCTCAGGAGTTGTAAGACATTAATAACATCATCTACATGTTTGAATGCCGTGATGAGATTGATGTCAATTGTTTGTAATTGTTTTGATAGTAACAATGTATAGTTCATAACTTTTTGAAGAATCATTAAACACATCACAAAATCCGAAAGTGTACTTATCAATTGCGCGGCTTGTTGCGATGTTTCCTTGTTGTGATTGAATTGGAGTTCTTCGAAAGCATTCACAAGCGCTGAATAAATATCCCTGAATCTTATAATAGCTTCATATTTGTGGACCCACCGTGTTTCACACATTGAGAGCAATCTTTTTTGGTTACCAACGGGTAGTAGCTCTTGAATTTTTTCTTTCAACAAAGCAGTGCGTTGAGCACATTGTCGAAAGTAGGAAACAACAGACTGCACAATCCCAATGCAATTTCGAACATACTATGTACATAAAAAGGAAGAGGACATTCTTGGCGAACATAAGTTTGAGCACCGTGCAATTACCCACTCATAGCTGCAGCCCCATCGTAACCTTGACCAACCAATTTCGATATATCAAATGATTTTTATCTTCTCATGATTGGTAATCATTGATCACCATTTCTAATAGGATGTCTATTATGTACTACATATTTGATTCATGAATAAAATCGAGTCTGAAATCTCTGACATCAAAATGGTTGAGGAACAGTGACATCGATCTTCTTATCTTCTTATTATTATAACTTTTAAATACAGAAGGTAATGTCTCTTTCTTGAAGTATCTGTGAGCTTTAAAAGCTCTACCCCTTAAGTTTTATGATCGATTAGGGAATTATAAAAGGACTGGTAGAGAAGAACCACGTATGATATATATTATTATTATTATTAATGAAATGATATAAATGATATAAATATATATTCGCGTAAAAAGAATGCATCAATAAGTTGACGGTATATAAGACAAAGTTGGAATACATACGTTTTCCGCGAAGGATTAACCTTAACAACGGGTTGTGGTACAATTTAAATTTATTATATGTTATATGTGTTCTTTTCCATTGTCGTATACAAGCAACCGCGATATATTTCATGAAAACCACCCCTAGGAAAGGTCTGTTAATGGCCACAGAATGTAACGTAAATTATTTGAGATGTGTGCGGTAAATTATGGAATAAAACGTCGCCAAAACATTTTTATTTTATGGGAAAAAAAATTATTTTCTTGGTATAATATTGCGGAAGAATTAAAGTTAATTCATTTACACCAGCCAACAAAAATTTACTTTTATTTTCTTACAAAAATTGATGAAGAGGTATCTAGCTGATTCTCCTTTCTCATTTTATACGAGGATGGTGTCAGATATACCTGGCGGCAGTTGCTTCAAAAATACCACAGAATTTATACAGCATATATTTCAAGTTTAAAGAAGCCACGTTGTTCAGTATTTCTTTGGCAGCCATCAATAGTGAACGTTTTCAATGAATTTGAATCATGGGAAAAATTGGTTATCGTTATGTGATACAAAACTTTTATTTGAAAGGCATTAACATTTAAGAGCTGAACTAAGGTGAAACAGCTCCTTCGTTATCAACAGTAAAATCTTGGGTAGCAGAGTTTAAACGACGCCGTACGACCTGCGGAGACCATCATGGCAATGGTCGACCAATTGAGATGACGATTCTAGAAAATCCACAAAGCGGTACTGGATGACCGTCAACTGAAAGTTCACGAGCTATCAGACATAGTAGACATTTTAAAAATTGCGGTACATCGCATATTAACTGAAAATTTGGACATGAGGAAGCTGTGCGTAAGATGGAACAATAACAGCGAGGTGAAGATGTTTTCATTAAGTGTTTAGCAATATTTTACATCGGATACAAAAGAACAATTAAAACAATGGACTGAGAAGGAAGAACCGACTCCAAAGAAGGTAAAAACTGTTGCCATCTGCATGAAAGGTTATGGCGTTGGTTTTTTGAGATGCGCGTGGGAAATGAGATGCGCGTGGGAAAATGTTCATTGACTACCTTGAAAAAGAAAAAACAATCAACAGCGAACTTATTGTAACGTTGGGCAAAAAATTCAAGCAAAAACGACCACATTCGGCTGAGAAGAAAGTGTTGCAATGTCCAAAATTAATGAATTGAAGTTTGAATTGCTACTTCATGCACCTCATTCGTCAGATTTAGCTCCCTCTGATTATTTTCTGAAAACGGTTTGGTGGTCAAAAACTTTCCAACAATGAAGAGATGATGTCGGCAGTTAATGGCTCTTTGAGGACCTTGACGAAACTTATTATAAAAGGGGTATCGATCTTATTGAACATCACTGGTAAAAGTGTATGGAGCTAAAAGGATATTACGTTGAAAAATAAATATATTGTTTTTCAAAAAAATTTTTGTTTCCTTCGCACTTCTACACTGATTCACTCAACCGACAAAAACACCAAACAACTCTTGTCATTGAAACGAAGACTGCATTATGGTGAATGTCAAAATAATACGCCAAAAAAGAACGTTATACCAATGTAGTTTGATTATTTCACGCTAAAGAAAATCATTCGAGTATTCCAAAATACCAGCATCGCGCAAGTGCCAGGTGTTGATAATATAAAGATCTTCTGATATAAAAAATCAACATCGAAAAGACGAAAGACATCTCAAAGTTTCTAACTTTGAACTCCACTCAAAGCTCCCAAAGAACTCCCAATGGATGGTCCCACTCAGTTAAGATCTATTACGTACCTCCCCATTCTATATAAGATACATACAGTTTTTAAAACTAGAAAAATTTACACTAGCGTCGAGGAACATAAAAATGGATTGGAACCTTCACAGTCATTATTAAAAAATGTTTCAATGGTTGTTTACTAGAAAATTTTCCAAGTTTGTGGATTTGAAGTGTTTGGGTACCTCAAATTAAATTCATAATTGTGTCCCGAGATTGCAGATTCACTCAAAAGAAACAACAAAGCAAAGTGAAGAAGAGAATTTAATGAAAAAAGTGGCAAAAAATAGTTTCAAACAATAAAAATATACTGTTTAGTTGAGAGGCTTGAATAATCGATAAAAGCTATTGGGTACAATGTTGAAAATGGTTATTTTTGATAGTTTATTAAAGTAGTTGTAGATTACGTGGTTTGATTTAATTTGCTCATTACATTTTTTTGTATTAATTCTTTTCAAGTAAATTGGAATTGTTATATTTTTACCCTGAATCAATTTGAAGCAATGTGTTTTATATTTTGGAAATACATTAGATTATGATTTGAAATGTGTTTCGGGATTTATTATATAGTAATATAATTTAATGAGGTACTTTGAGACGATCTGTATAAATACTACATCATCATTCTCGATTAGAGGAAAAGAAATATTCGATTATAATAATAAGGCACATTTTCACAAAGTTTTGTTAAATTCAATACATTTTAAAAGTAGTGGGTGATCTACAACAATTTATTATGGAAATTAACAACTGTTTAAGGTCATGCAGGGGCCTTCGGGTGACGTCATTCGACAAAAAGAAACTAACATTACAATCGACCAGGCTAGTAACTATTTAAACGATCCTTCTTCACAAATCGAATTTCACATTAGCAACGTTGTCATGTCTAGTAAAAACATTCTAGCTTTACGACATTTAACTTTAATATCAAATTTTTTAAAGAAACCTCTGTATAAACGATATCGCTATTGGGTTTCTTTACCAAATACTAATTCTCTAATCAACTTAAAGTGATTCTAATAGTTACGATTTTGAAAATAATTTAAATACTAATAATAAAGCGTTTTTTTTTTTTAATAAACGATATATACTTTCCATATAAAAGATATTCTTTTTAACTGCACCTTGTATATTACCAGTATTTCATAAATTTAGCGAATGAGAGATCATAAACTAATAAAAACTTGTTGATTCAATTTTATAGTCATCGTGGTAAGGCGTGCTGCTTCGCCGCAGTTGGATTCTTTCATATAGATTTCTGAAATGAATATGGCAACATCGAATGTTATGAATGACTCGACTAGAACCTAGAGTCTATCGACTAAAGTAGGTAGTTATAATTCAGGAATTTATTTGGTTCATATTTCATCAACTCTATGTAATATATAGTTGATATAAGTGTACAAAGTGTTTATTGTAATAACTACACGGTGCTTTTTAAATTGTGTTACATTCCATTTGTTAGTAGTGCATTTAGTTCAGTTTTGTCACGCCCAAGTAAATCAACAAACACGTGAGTGCCAAATATTGTTTGATTAAGTGTTTAAAATGGCTTATCAACAACACAACGGGCCTCCTCCACAACCCTATGCTCCCCCATACGAGCCACAAGCGCCTCCGCAATACGGAGCGCCACCTTACGGAGGACAACCTTATCCTCCTCAACAACAACAACCTTATGGGATGCAACCACCTTATGGGCAACCCCAACAACATTATGGAGGACCTCAACCTCCTTATGGTGGACAGCCTCCTTATGCAGGACAGCAACCTTACGGGCAACCTCAATATGGGCCAGAGCATTATCAACAGCCTTATTATCCCCCAATTCAACAACAACAGAGTCAAGATGATGATTGCTGTAAATGGTGTTGTGGATTAACCTGTCTCTCACTCTTATGCTGCTGTTTGATGAATCATGACTAAGTCATATGTTTTTGATAATAGGTAGGTCATTTTTGACATTTCTACAAATTTGAAATAATTTATTTGAATTAAAAATCTGGTACCTATATTACATTCTTATTAAGCTTCTTATTTTGTTTGAATTCATTTTTATTAGTTTAAATTATGTTAGCAACAAAAATTATTTTCAAGGCTAAGTAATGTTTATGTATGCATGTTAACAATAGACTTTTTCCATTTTTATAATTAGTGATAATATTATCAAAATATTGGTTGAGTATACATAACCTTAAGAACTTTTAATTGGGTGGTGGTTAATTGTCTGTCATATAAATTGCACAATTCACTTTGTGCAAAGTTGTGATTTCTTCAATGTTTCATACTTTAGATCATATCATTTTATCATCATTTTATGGAATAATTTTCTATATTTATGCCCTAATTTTGAAATATTTGTTTCTTGAATCAATATTAACTAACAAAAAAGGGTTTTGTTAGTGTTTTCTCTCACTTCTATAATTACTTTCCATATTTAGCTATAGCATACAATTTTATATTTTTGCTATTTCATTTCATCATTTATGGTTGTTATGAATATATATTCAGTATAAACTTCAATATTATTTTGACCAAAAAATTGTGCAATAAACTTGCATTTATCAACAATATGAATAAAACTATATTCTGATATAAGCAAGTTTCTCTACTCATTAGACTGTAAGTCACTGTCAACTACTGCCGACTATTGGTCATATTAAAAAAGATTCTCACTAGAGAAATTTTCACCGTGACACTACAAACCCCCCAAGAGGCTTAAAACCCATTGAAACAAATAATCCTGATTGTTATTCTACAAAATTCGTAGCTTTGGAGCAAATTTTTGAAAATTTATACCCATGATTTCTCTATTTTTTCAATTATTCTCAAGGTATTTGTTATTTAAAGCTTGTGGCATATTGCTTTAAGTATTAAGCATTATGGAGTAGTATTCGTTGCCCAACACAATCACCCATGTTGTCCCATGCCTATTTACCATTGTTTTCTATTGTCGAAGTCTTCTTCTCTTAGTCACCGCTCACTCATTGATCGTTCTATTCCTTCCATTTCATGTCTTCCTCTTTTTGGTTTTCTGGTGGTATCCATCTCATTACTTCCTTTGGTAATTTTGCTGTTGTCTCTATTGGTTTTTTCTTATTTAAACATGTTATAACTGTCTCTTCTACACCCATTTCTTCATTAATTCTCCCATTAGTCACTCTTTTCAATCCCAATGTCTTAGATACCCTTCTTATTTTGTCCATTTCTGTAGCTTATATTTTTCTTTTAATTTTTTCTTTTATTCGCCACGTCTCTGATACATATATTTGCTTGTTTTTCATCATGGAGTCATATTTTTTCATTTTTTTTTATTTGACTATAACTGGACTCCAAAGAATTCCATTAAGTGGTTTTATTATTTGTTTTGCTTTGTTTATTCTCGATTATATTTCTCAAATTTCTACTTCTCTTAATAATATTCAGTCTTTTAATTTTTGTATTTGTTGATACATTGAAAAATGTTCTATTTGTGATATTTAGAGCATTCTATCCATTACTCACTATTTCAAATGTTTTGTTATGGAGCATATAAGATATTATGCTTTGTATATAATTATATTGTTACCTTATCGGCTTTTCCCTTAAGGTCGCTTGACAAGATGCAAGAAAGTTGATGCAATTTATTGCAAGGTCGATATGTTACATAGAAAAATATTGCATTTTATTTAATATTTGTGAGCGGTTTAAAAATGAAAATAACAAAAATAAATAAAGTAAACAAGAAAAAATGGTCAGTGCATCACTAGCAATAATTATATCGTCTGCTACCTTGCTTTTAGAGTCTGATGGCTAGATAGAACAAGGGGACACATGAGTTTATCTATGGAATTAGACGAGAAAACATACAAAAACTGATTGTTTTATGCAAGATCTTGCACTTGCAACATCATTGGTTTGGTGTCATTTTTATTGCATCTAAGCTGCAATTCTAGGGTGAAATCTATTTACTTTTGATTTAAAAATCAACTTGTCCATCAGGCTCCAAAAGCAAAACAGCAGTAGACATAATTATTGACAGTGATCCACTCTCCACTTTTTCACTTCATTTTTAAACTGGTCACTAAATATTTAATCAAATTTTAGGTGAGGTATTTGTTCAATTTTGGAATTTTTGTTAGGGGCAGCCATTATGCAATGGCAAGATACTTGCATTAATGACAAGCGAATTGCAATATTAATTTATGGAATATTTTTACCCTGCAAATTGCAGGCAATTTCTTGCAAGTTTTCTTGCACCATGTCACGTTGCCTTTACAAGATTGAGTGAGTTCACAAAAAAGAAAATAAATTCCCATTAAAGTTCCTTATGGCACAAAAAAATCATGTTCCTTCTGAAAAGTTTTAATGTTTCCATAGTAGGTATGGGCTTGTGCAAAAGTTGTAAATAACGGAAATTACTTTTTTATATCCAGATATAAAGAGATAACTCCCTCAATGCAGCTGTCTTTGTATTATTTTACTTCTTTATGAAGTCAAAACATCTAATTTAGTGCACTCAAATATGTCATTTATAGCTGTGACCCAGTTTATTATCTATTTTCAATCTCATTGAAGATAATTTTATTAAAATATTATATATCTCTAAGCTGTGTTTTATTTGCTTTTCAGATGATTTCTCTAAACAAGCTAATCTACAGAATTCTACTTTTGATGAGATGAAAACATAAAGGTGTTGAATAAGGTATCTGACCAGTACGAACCTCTTTGATCTATAATAATTTAATGGAAGGGCTCTACTTTTTCTTTAATATTATTATTGAATTGGATTTAATTCTTCTATACATTTCCCTATAATGATTGCAAAACTATACAAAGTGGTGTGTGGTGTGTTTTAGCTACTTTATTTTCTACCGTCTTGTGATTCTATAATGGATAACATGTTTTCATGGTTCATGATGATTCGTGCTTTGTTCTTTTATTACAAAAACACTATTTGTTCAGAAGTCTGAACTATATCCCTTAGGTACGATTTTAACAGTTTGAAGTATGTGATTGGATGAGAGTTTTTTATTTTATATATTATAGGTCTGTGTGCCAAACTTTGTTGAATGCTTGGCTAACGTCTAAAAACATTGATTTGCAGTATTTTTTTCTTCTAGTGCTGCTTATCCTGTGGATTTGTTGTATAGTTGAATGTTCCTTTCTTAATCCAAACTAATGGTATCCATTCCTTAGTGTTTGGGTCTGATTTTATTCTTTGTAGTACTCAAAGTTATAATATTCTGGAAAGAAAGATAGTTTTTTATTTTATATATCCTTATCCTGTGGATTTATTGTATTGTTTTTTCTTGAATCCAAACTGGTGTATATTTCTTGTATCACTTCGTCATTATAAGTCATATCAGTACAAAATTATGTTAATATTTTGAAATTTACAATCCAAACTGTTTTGATTGATATAGATAGCGAGAGACATCATAAACTCAACATAATGTCAAATATCTTGGACCCTCTGTATATAAAATATTTGTGTAAACCTAGTTCTTTTACTAATTGTGTTAAAACAGTTCAGGGAAACAGGAAAGACTATAAATAGATGTTAATAAAGAATCTTTTGACGACCATAATATCAGACAACAGAACAAAAAATGGAATAAGTTGGTTATAAATTGAAAAGATGATTGGAAAACGCTGGGGGTGGTCTATATCCACAGACTTAATAGATAAATATTTAGGTATAGTCATTGTCTTGTGTTTCTATAAGTATTAATACCACTTTACACTAGATCCGTCTGTTTTCAGAATTATTCACAGAACTTGATAAAGTGGAAAACAGACCACATAGTGGACGTCTAGTTTACTTAACGTGTCTAAATTAAGGAAGTATCACTGTTTGGTGTATAAGCCCATATATACCGAAACCCGTCAATTTCATTTCATTTCAGGATACGTTTTTCTCTGTTATATTCATATTACAGCTTTTTTCGCGGGTTTGATTCCGAACATGATTCAAATTCATTGCTAGTGGGCTATTACCGATTTTCACTCTACTTTTTAGACATCGGGCTGTCAGTTTGTAATAGGCACAGGAGCATAGAAGTTGGCTTTTTTCCCAATGAATGTGGGTGTTGAATTGGCAAGCCCACTCTTCAGATATAAATCCTATTGTGAACATGTGGGATTTTAAAACTAGAACTATTCAAATCATGAAAAGACTACAGATGAATTAGTTGCAGCAGCATTAGAGATATGGAACAATATTGCACAAGAAACTATTATTCGCTCGACTATTTAATATACAGTAAGACCCCACTTAACGCTGTTTCATTTGTTGCGGTTTCGGTTTATCGCTCTTTTATTTCAACCCGAGGATTTCCCGAAATTGTGCTCAGCGCTAGGTTTCCATATAACATATCCGAAACAGTGTATGAGTTGTCTTGGTTAGATAGGTGCGGACGCATTTTTATCATTAGACACACATATACATAGTCTACATATGTTGACATTATTGTAAAGTTATGTGATAATACAGAATGAGTTATATGTATGGAACGCTTCAATTATCTCGGAAAAGACTTGTACGATTTTTATAAATTTTTGTATGCCAGGGTCTTCTGGTACGGTCGGTATTATGGTGGTATTTACATTGTTTTCAGATCTTTCTTTCTTTTATTTCCGGAAAAATAATGAACTTTATTATTTCCACCGAAGTTAAAATAATACATTTAGGTGGTATGCAGTACAATTAGAAACTTTTGATTGTGTTTTATTACCTCGTGTAAGTATTGTCAATAAACAATTTATGATAATTTTCTTCAGAATGTCTCTTTATGGCGAATGGTTTTCTTGGCATGTACAACGATCTAAAAATCTGCATATCTCCTAAACCAAACTTTATCAAGTTAAACAAAGTGTACTTTTTTGTTGAAAAATCGATTGAAAAATTCATATTTGCAATCTTTAGATTGTACAGGTTGTCTCCGTAAAAGTTACGGATTGTTAACCATTAGGCATGAGCCGACCCTGGCCTTCAGATAGTAGTGTAGAATTATTTATTCCGTCTAACATACTATAAACATACTACCCGAATTTTTTGCAGAACCTCCCGGAATATTCTGTATATTTCAAGATTCCATGCAAAAATAATTGTTAACTGAAGTATACAATTTATTCAATATTTATTTATATCAATGCCAGTATTTAATTAACATGTATATTTTTGAATGAATTTCAGATGATGGTACTTATTCTTCATTGAATAGAATATTCCGAATAGGACCACTTTAGTACAGAAAATATTTTTGTACTTTTTAATTAAAGGCGAATTATGAATAACGCACAATACCTTCCATTCTTGCAGCTCCATATTTGTGATGCTCAATGCAAATCAATAAATAAAATTATACATATACAATTTATTTGATAAAATTTTAAAAATATATTCATAGGTTTACATGTTTACTATACATTTATCGTGTGATTAATGAATATATCGTTAATGTAAATATTGTGTATTATGTATTTTATTAAATGTAATAAATTATTTGCAGAGCTTAAGTTTTAGTTTTCTATCTAACCTTCAAAAAAATATTCTTTCCTTGATTATTTTCGAAGAAATCTAAAAAGTATGATAGCTATTCGTCCAAATAGTGATTTTTCAAAGGTACGGTAAATTATATTCACTATTTCCGACATGTTTCTGTTGTCATCTGTCAAAATTTTAAATAAATCTGACAAATGGACTCACATGAAAATATTTTTGGGCTTAAACAAACAAAATTACTTTTCACATGAAAACACAATTAAAGAAACCGAGTAAAATTAGTGTAAATATTATTCTGAAAGTGTTGTCCCATGGACTAATTTATGGTTCTCTTCTTTTGAAAGTGGACATTTGTACACTTAGAAACAAAATAATAGTATCCATTAGAGAAAGGCGCCACCATGTTAGCATACGAGGGTTCTCTAAAAAGTTTCCAACCTCAACTTTCTTCTTCAGAACGATTCGAAATCAATAACAATATTTTATAATAGTTTGTGCGAATACGATTTTCTGCGATATAAACACTGTTTCCGACTTTCATATGATTTTAACTGATTGACAGACGACTTCAGAAAATTTCTGTTTTACTTCCTCCGAAAGAAACTTTTTCGAGTATCGGCAGTGCAATATACGAGGGTTGTTTGAATAATTTCCGATCTCAACCTGAAGATGTCAGCACTTATAAGTTGGGAAATATATTTGCGCATGCGATAAGAGTTTCTCACTGAAATTTCAGGTATTTTGGACGCTTAGTTTATGTTTAACAATCGTATAAGTGAACATAAATATCGGATAGAAGAAGCTATAGGCATATCAAAAGAACGCATTTTCTATATACTGAATGAAAAATGTTACAGGCGCAAGCTATTCACGTGTTGGGTCATGACTTCTCATTTCCCAAGTTTCGTCATGTTTTCTCTATTAGATTTTTCGAATTCCCTGCAGTATTACGAAGTGGCTGCCCTATAAAAATTCCTTTATTTTATTAGTGCCTAATTTTAGCACCTCTCAAAGTAATCACTCTTAGTTTTATAATGTGTAATCTATGTTGTTATCGATTTTACTACCACTACTACCACTGGCCCTCAAAGACACTTGGCGTCGTCCACCACATTCCTCCAATCATCACGCTCCAACACTCGGCGTCTCCGCCCCCTCACACCTAGTTCCTGAAGATCCTCTTCGACATCATCCAGACATCGTTTGCGCTACACGCTCAGCTCGCACTCTGGTCCATATATTGCGTAAGATTTTTCGCTCCCACGTGTTGAACAGACGCTCTTCGCGGCTGTTCAGCACCCAGAAAAACTGGGCGGAGAATTGTGCGATAGATCCACTTTTCTGTTCACCAATTCAGTAAACGTGATTTTAGTAGTCGTTAGATACTGAAGTATGCTCTATTCTTGACATGTATTTGGATTTGAACTCGTTAATGGTGAGCCCCGCTCTACAGGATTCCTCCTCCAGCTACTCAAAGCTTTACTTCAGTTCACACTCCCTTCGACTGAGTAGATCTATTTTATCAGCATAGGCCAAGTACTACACTGTTCTGTTGAGTAGAGCTTCTTCTGTATTAACTACGATATTTTTGATGACTCGTTCTAGTGGTATTGCCTTTGGTAAAGAAGAAATTAACCTATCAGTTTTCAGTGTTCCCTCCCCTGGTGTTAATAACAGCTTCCATTCGCCCAATCTTGTTCGATACTATCCTATTATTTACTGAGCACCGTTTTGAGGTAGATTTCGTAGGTGGTGCAGAAATTTTAGTCCGAACTTTTCTCTCAAATTAATGCTGGATATGATTTTAGTCATGGCACGCGCTAACCAATCCATATCGGCAATTCCGACATCCTGTAAATACTGCCATACAGAACTTGCAATATGTGGATGGGCATTATCCTGCGTAAGGAACCACGTGATCTCCTAAACATTTTTTCTATATATCAGTTCGCTGTTAATTTCCCCACTCCACCGCCATTTTCAATAAAAACCAACTCGGTTTTAGCTTCCATTGAAATTCCTGCCCAAACGATACAGGTACCTCCTCTGAAAGGCACGTTTTTTTTTAATGTAATATTGCGCGAATCTTTCTCCAGGTCTTCTATAAACGCCTTCGTCAGTCCGATTCTCTGGTCCATCGTAGACGGGCTACTCGTTGGACTGCGATCGATTTGAGGCCAGTAGCTGGCTTGTTGAACTTGAGCACCAGTGAGGCCCGATTTCTCAGCGATATGCTGACAATTAATCCGTCATCCCTCTCAGATGTGCACCTCGTCTTCGATTAAAGCAGTGTTTCTCAACCTTTTTGGACCAAACGCCCCCTTTGTAAGACCCGCTTCTTAATTCGCCCCCCTATAAATTTTAACAGATAAAAATTGTACGATAATCCCTAATATAAGGTAGATTTGGCTTATATTAGGCGTTAGTAAGATATATCCAAAGAATTTTGAAAGGAACAATAGTAGAATAACATTTATTAGTTAGAAATTCAATTTAATTTACAAAAAAAATAAGATATATAAAGTAATGTGTTTTAATTTTAACATAACAAAGAAATAATAATCTAAATGAAATTTTAATGAGAACCTTGAGGTTGGGGATCTTGACAAAGTCTAATAATATTGGGTTCTAATTTTGACAGATATAATCGTAAGTCACCTTGTTGGCAAATGTTGAGGCGATTTCTTTGCTTAGGCAGCATTTGAGAAACCGCACTAAAACCCTTTTCCACCAAGTATGACGTTGGAAATGACATGATTAATAGTCTTATTTCTATCCATAGTCTCTGAAATGTGTTAGTACTGCTAATTTTTATCCAAAATTCTTCTAAAGTACTATGTTCAAATGAATGTTTCGCTTCTACATATGCCTGCAAATCTATTATTATTTCTTGAAAATATTAATAGATTAATTATAACATGGGTAGAAAAATCTTTTCTACCCATGTTATTTTTATAGAGACTTCATTTATAAAACCAATAATTAAACTTTTCACTTTAATTATGGTCACATTGTTTCCTTGCAGTTTCAAAAGTGATTCATTTATTTTTGCATATATATCTGCCAAATAAGCTATGTCACTCTTTAAAACAGATATCTCCATTGGAAAATTATAATTTGTTGATTCTAAATAACTAATGACTGTATCAAATAGGTTGAACATTCTTCTGAAGCAACTTACTTTAGATAGCCACCTGACCTCCGTGTGCAATAATAGGCGCTCATATTCTTCATCATTTTCATGGCAAAGTTGCTGAAATAATCTATCATTAAGTGGGTGTGCTTTTATTTTGTTAATTATTGATTTTACTAAATTCTTTGTTTCATGTAATCTCCCGCCAATGGATTTGGCAACCAAGTGTTGCCTATGAATTATACAATGAACTGTAAAGATATTTGGATTTTCTTCCTTCAACATGGTTATAAAACCACGATGACGTCCTACCACCGAAGGGGCACCATCCGTTGCACAGGCCAATATATTTTTCAAAGGAATTTGTTTTTCATCAAAATACGTTTTAAAACATTCATATATTGGTATCGTATCAGTGACTAAATGCCTGCAGAATAATATTTCTTTGATGATTTTTGAATCCTTTATGTACCTAACATAAGCCATTAATATTGCATCACTATCCCGTACACTACTCTCATCCAACTGTATAGTGAACTCTCGTGTTTGGAGATCCGCAGTTAGTTGATTTTCAGCATCATTAGTCATTTCGTTAATCCTTCTTGATATGGTATCATTACTTAATGGAATCATTGACAAAATATTGGCTGGATCTGCTGAAGTCATGGTAAGAACTTCCTTTATAACCGGTAATAATAATTTCTCTCCAATATTATGAGGTTTAGCATTTTGAGCTCTTATAATAAGTGAAATCTTATATGACACCTCCATTCCCTTATTTATATTTGTGGTTGCTGTTTTGAACTCTTTTGTTAAACATCGTTTTTAATTTTTCGAAATATTCAATGTCTTTGTCCTGCTTCTAGGGATGTTTTTTTTTTAAATTTTTAATCATCCGGAATGGTTTCATTGCTTCATTAGAAAATACCTGATTGCACAGCAAACACATTGGAAGTTGGCTATTTTGTGGCGAAGAAATAAAACCAAACTTTACATATTCAACAGAATATTGCCGGCATTTCTTTTTCTGGGACATTTTTAGAGGTTGATTTATAATTCAAATTAAAAAAAAATCAGTTTTAAATATATAAAAAATAAGTAAAATTGAAAATATTTATTTATTTAATGGTTAGAGGAGACTGCCATATGCGTACCACTTAATTTCAAATGTGATTTATATATTATTTAGTAATACTTTATAGGAATATTATAATTTGCAACCAATCTATAATTACCGAAGTTGCTAATTGACCACAATTTTTCAATTATTGTTGATAAATATTTGTGATATAATCATTTTTCCAAGACAATGTATACAGTATGCTTTCGGATACCGGTATCCTAAAGCGTATCTATGTGAAAACAGTACTTCTTGAATAAGTTTTTATGTAAGTAAACCATTTTATTCACAAAAATATATCTTATAAAGAAAGCTCAGAAAACTCACCTGATTTCTTCAATCTCTTATAATTCACAACAAAACAATTATTGTAACGGAATTTTTGTTCCTACTTTATCGATTTAATTAGAACTAACAATATAAAGCCTTTGTTTAGAAATAAATGACCTAATACGCATTAGGTGACCAGTATGCATATTGCAACTCTCTCTTATAAGTAATAATTAACTTACCTATCATATACGGAACAAAATGAAATTTTGAAAATAATGCAAATATCATATTTGGCAAGAGAACAACACATCACATCAGTGACTGCTCGACTAAATGATTGAAATCGTTGCACACGCAAAGTGAATCTAAGACATGCGCACTAGGGATTGCAATACGATGTTTTATTCGCTTCTTTCACAACGGAATATAAAAATGCAGCGGCCCATCACTGAAAGCGGGTAGTCAAAATGATTTCGCCCACGCAAAATGACTATCGCCCCGCAAAAGCGTATAGTCAAATAATCGCCCACTGTAAGTTTTTGATCGCCCCCCAGGGGGCGATATCGCCCAGGTTGAGAATCACTGGATTAAAGTACCAGTCTCTTGGTAACGACGTTAAACTCTGGAAACAGCAGACTGATTCTTGTTCAGCGCACTGGGCACTTCTCATCGACTCTGTCCTTGTCGCAATAGGGTGACCGCTTGAGCAGTTTTATCACTTTTTGTTTCAATTTTCATATAGAATACTGGTTTGTTGATAACGGAAAATTGTATCGGTTGACGTTTGATGGCTAATAGTGGTAGGACAGGTAGATAACCCATTATAAGGGCCAGTTACCCCTAATTAGCACTATTGTAAACAAACATAAAACTGTGTTTACCCTTCATAACTTATTGTTGGACTGTGAGAACAACAAACATTACAATATTTTCACCACTAATACTATTATTAGCTTCAAGATTTTACAAAGAAAAATACAATTTCGTGTTCAGCTTTTTTACCAGTGACTTGCGATTGCAGGGATGTTGTTCAAGGACCGTAGCGTCAATTGTAAGGTAAGTTGCATTTGCAGTTAGAAGAAGTTTAAATCAGAAGAAACGCTTTTTTTTAAGAAGTAAGCGTCAAATGAGGTTACGTGGTATAATTTTCACTGAAGCATCAACTTAAATTAATGCATCGTTAAATATGAGAACCTCGAGCTACAAAACATTGAAAAAAACACTAAAATATTCTGTCTCTGTAATAGTCTGTTGACCTATAAACATAAAGTGTGTGTTAAATTAAATTGTTAGTTATAAAATATTAACATCGTAGTTCATCGCATATACAAACATTTGAAAACATAGGACGGGGATTTTTGCTGTAATATGAGAGTAGGTACTTAAGTTTTGACAAATCATGAAGTTTGACATTTTTAATGGTTAACAAACTCCAATTGTGTCAAACGAGTGCTCTTCATTGAGATACTTGAAACATTCATCTTTATCAAAAAATGGAATGAAATCGCGAACATTTTCGTTCTATGAATTTCTATGATTTTCGACGTGGATTAAATCAATAACGATTCACCGTGCTTCGCTGGTTTTACAAATTCAATCGTGGTCAGACTTCGCTGAGGTCGTCCAAAATCGGCTGTTGTGCCAGAAAACATCGATGCTGTGTGTAAACTGATACTCGCATACTCTAATGCTCGTGTTGATTGGGGCAAGGGAATGGTAAAAAAAACTCAATCGCTATGCTTCAAAAGAGATCGTGACAGGCAGTGATTCATGTATATATGCATATGAACTGAACAACAATCTACTGTGTGGGTCTTTCAGGACTAAAATTTCGAGGTGAACATTTTTGTACACCTGAAGAAGCGGTTTATGCGTCAAATCACTTGTTTTGGAGGTAATTCAATCGGAATGGAAAATATGCTTTGAAAATTGGTTAAAATTATATGAAAAGTGCTTTGATCCTAATGAACAATATTTTTGAAAACCATAGACATGCCCAACTATAAATAATTTTTTTATTTGTCTATCTCAAAACCTGAGTAGCAGTCCTCGTGCCCGATTTAAACAGCTGAAAAATGTTTAAATTTGACGCTGTCTTAAATTACGATGACGCTCCAGTCAAAATTGTACCACGTGACTTCATTTGACGCTCTAAGCCAGCATCGAGCGACAACATGAAATCGCACCTTAAGTGTATAGACTTAAACATTATGAAAAAAGTCATATTTTTTTGTTTGGCTAGAAACTTTTCAGATAACCCTCGTATTAACAAACTATTTTGATTTCAACATATTGTATTACGTTATTCTGAAATATAATCATATGTTTTTTTATCAGTTGATAAAAATTTCTGAAGTACCTAGATATTTTAATTTAATAGCTAGTTGTTGATAGGTTCACAAATATTGTACTCTACTAGTTGTATCTCATAAATTTCCAAATATCAAATGGAGAAGAAGAAAAATATACCAGTTTTTGATCGCTCTCTTTCCACAGAACCTGATCCACCTGTAGATAGACACGATGGATTAAATTCTCCAGTTACAGTAGGGATTCTAAAGAAATATTTAGACGATAAGAAAGAAAAAAATAACTACAAAACTACAAAAGAACCTGAATCAGTATTGGGTAAAGTACAACCGGAAAAGGTACACAAAAATGAAACTGACAGTAAAAAAAGTTCAAATGGGTGTGTGATCAGTTGAAGATTTTGTTAGTGAAAATTGTTTATCAAAAATAGATCAACAAATTTAATATTGATATTCAAATCGAAAGAAATATTTATTAACATAGTGACTGTTGTGATGGATTAGAAAATGCATGGTCAAAACTCTTTTTTTAACTCGCAAAATTGTCTTTTAAATTTCGTGTATTTATCGAAAATGTGTTTTATAATCTTTACAAGGAATAAAATATTTGACAATCTGTTTTGCAATAAAATTTCTTATCTATAACTGTAGAGAATGATATACATTGTATTTTATATTTAACTTAAGACTAATTTTCTTACAATTTTATTATACAGTGCGCGAATGTAGTGATTTCCTAAGCGATTACATAAATAAAATAACTAAATTTTATACAGCTTTTAAGAAACGATTGGATAGCTGGAAAAACGTTGCATGTCTTTTTTTTCACGAATTCGGTTTTTGATGTATAAATGATCTTGGTCACTTGCTTGATCGAATCCAACCTTGAAGTAGTTAGTTTCCAAACCGCTAGATAGCGTATAACAAACCTTTCTTAGTCTTTGAAATGGATCAAATGTACATAAAGATTCCACAATCTGCTTTGGAACGAATGAGAGATTTGTACATCTGTAGCAGGATTTTTTCATTGAAGGTGAACCAATGTTTTTAAAATGTATGTCCGTATCACACAATTCTTTTCTATCTCTTTGATATGATCCTTCCAGGCTAGTCTACTATCAAAGGTAAGACCCAAAATTTTTAATTATACACCGGAAGATTTTCATGACTCACTAATTTTAATGATTTATGATTTGGCGGCTGAGAAGCGACAACCAGTTGAAAAGGGATTCCTCAGTTTATAATCCGCTTCCTGAATTAAGTTACATGTTCTTTAGTTATTTTTACTGCTACAAAAGATGATTAGATCATCTGCGTAAGTAGAGACCTGAATAGGGGGTTACTTGAAGTGCATATCATATCATTTATGGCTGTTATGGAGAGTGTTGGACTCAAGATTGATCCTTGGGGTACGCCTGAATCTCGGTAGTGTTTCGAGGAAATTAGTCCGTTAATTTAAAATTTGAAACATGATCTATACGAACTTTTGAGCTTTATTATCTTTTTTGATCATTGATTCTTCTATGATATTTAGATGTTCAATAGATTCTAAATATCTAATAATTGTTATTGAGCATTTATCAACGGTTTACTTTCGTAACACGGATTTTGTACTAAACTGTAATTTCAAGTAAATTATTTTTATGTTGAAGTGCCTAAAAGTATGAAAAAGCAAGCCTCAGTAGCCTATCAATTACGCTGCTCATGAGAATTAATAGTAGATGGCCTTTTAAGGGGAATAAATAATTTTTAAAGCTCAAAAAACCATAGACAAATGAAACTACCCGTCAGCTGATCGCATTCACCCAATGGTCTATCAGGGTGTACCATATCATATGATTACGATCTGATTAATTTGAGCAGTTTCCAAACTACAATGATACCGATCCGGGTTAGTTTCTGAACGTTCAGTTCATGATCGGGTTAACTAGATTATAGTTTCCAAAAAGTCCCATAGCCATATTATCAGAGCATCCTTTTTACTCGTCTATAGGTTTCTCGGATTAGATAACAGCGCCACAGTGGTAACAGCCAAGCCAGAAATATTGTCATTTCTTATATTGTGTTGTTTTTGTAGGTAACTAAAGTGTTTTAAAGGTTCTTTTAATTTTTATTTGTCATTATTAATTACTCAATATTTTATTTTCAAGTGAATTTATTGTTCGCTTTTCTCTTATTTATTGTTCGTATCACTCAACAATGGCATTGAAAGTTATGAAGTTATTTATTTCAGTGAAATTTCAGAGTTTCTCATCACTAGTTATTAGTTTACATGTCAAAACTGTTGGTATGTTCACTTGCACTTTAATATCTCTATGACTGGGGCCTGTTATATCTACTTCACATCTTTGATTATCAATAAAATACAGAAATGCCTCTACAGCTTTTCTGTCTGCCTTATCTTCAAAATCAAGTCTATTTTCACATGTTGTTCTTATTTCTTGAGTCGTTTCTTTTAGATAAGGAGAAATCCTCCGATTTGACTCCTACTCTACGAGCTGTTTCAGAAAATGTAGACTTGAGGGATAAACTGGGAATCCAAGCTACTGGTAGAATCTTGGTAAAAAGAGAATTACATTTATTACATTACATTACATAACAAACCTTTTTGGAAAAAATCAGTTTCTTTAAAATGCTGACAGCAAACTTTCATACAATCAGACCCCTTTTTGCTTTTTTGCCGTATTAGTCTATCGCTCAATCGTATTCGCAACATTGTAGTGATTGATTGTGTTTAGCTTCGAACCTATTGTATCATATTTATTCATTGCGACATAACGCTTGAGGGTTGTTTTACTTTGGCTGTAGTAAGCTATTTGTGGCCTAATTATTAAAGCTTAGTTTCATTTTATATTTATTTTACCTCGAAAAAGTCAAAACTATAAGATGGATGAAACTACCAAGCGCAAAGAAGCGACGCACTGAGCCGCATAATATTGTAACAGATCTCCAGGAGTAATACATGAAGCACGACTAGCTAAGTTACCTATAGAATGTTGGAGTCATATATTTTCTGATGAAATGCTACAAGCAATAGTCAAGTTCATAAATCAATACATGCAACTTGAAGTAAGGGATCGCTTTGGCCGACAACGTGATGCAAATGATACGGACATGGCCGAACTCAAAGCTTTCATAGCCCTTTTATATCTAGCTGTAACTTTACACCCCAATAAAAACGACGGATAATTGGTTTACAGATGGGCAACTTGATACTTAACTAAAAACTAATAGACTGTCATATGTTGGCACAATAAAAAAATGATGATTCCATAGATCAGGAGTCAGTACAAGCTGCGAAACCAGAAATGGTAACATATTATAAAAAAACCAAGTCTGGTGTCGACGTGGTCAATAAGTTCTGCGCTTCATACAACGTTGTTAGAAACACACCTCGTTGGCCCATGGTTCAATTTTTTCTACGTTGAACGTTGAAGGCATCAATGCACACGTGATTTCAATCGGAAATGGACAGGATAATTGTCTACGAAAACTGGGTCACAGATTAGCCTCACCACAATTTCAAAAAAGAAGTCTTATGACATAAGGCATGCAACGTTCTCTTTCTGAGGGTCTCAGAAGATTTAGACCAGCGGAAGAGGCCGATGAAGAAGTTGAATCAGTGGCTGCAGAAGATACCATAGCTCCAACAAAGCGTCGTCGCTGTGCTTTATGTTACACATCACGAACAACCAGATTGACCAAAACCATTTCCAAGAATTGTAAGCGATATATTTGTGGAGAGCATACAGTGTGCACACCATGTCACTCAAGGTTGCAAGAAAAAGAAGACTAAATAAAAGATCGCGTCTCTAAATATTTTTATTTGAAATGTATCTAAGAATATATATTTTTGATTGTGTCATATAGGAATGCCAGATTTTATTTGTGTTACCAATGTAAGAAATAATATCATTTTATATGAGTACCTACCTACTAAGGTTATATTTTTGTGTAAGTTGCCATTTTTTCATAAATATCTCAAATCATACCAAAGAAATAAATATAAAAAACACAAAAAAAACTAAAATCAGACACATTTGACTTCTCGTTAGTATTTTACAATCATGTGTGAAACAAATACATTGCGGCATGGTTGTTAATAATTTCTTACCCGTAAATCACGTCTCCGGGGATTGACAGAATAGTTATTTGTATGCCAAGGACTGAAAGTGCTACTTTGTTGGATGAGTCTGAAAATTGCGACAGACGAGTCCAACAAAGTATATAGTATTTCATCCGCGGCGTACACATTTTTTATATGATGCATAAGATCCAAAACTTTTTCAATTACACCGAGGAAAGAAAATAAATAGTAAATTATAAACATTTTATTCATTGAACAATATAATGTACTCAATGATATTTGCAGTGTCAATATTAATTTTTTTCTTTTTCATTATAATTCATTGTTATTCATTAATTTAGACAAAATTTTGGATCAAACAAATAATTTCAGAAAATTAAACATTTAAGGTAAAATCATCAAAGTGAAACTGTCAGCATTGAAGTGGCTATAGTCACATTTAAGGAAGTTAAAGTTGTCTACTCTAGAGCGTCTCGAAAGTATTTTGCAGTACGGAACTGTCACTTTCACTACATCGAACACTCAAAACGCAATTATAAATAAACTTTTTTCAAACTAATTGAAACGATATTCGTGTTCAGTGATTAGAAATCCTCCATGATGTAAATAATCATCCAATTTCATAACGCCAGAATTGATATATTTGGCCAATTTAATAATGAATTTTCACAGAAATTCAATATGCGATATAGATCTCGGCCACCCTACGCACCATGTACCTCATAGATCTTTTCTGTCATGATATTCTTGTTCAGAGATTTCGAAGACCCCTTGGATTTATATGTTCGCTCAATTTCGTTACGAATTTCTACGGGTCTCCAGTATACAACCTAGATATCAGCCACCTTGGGCACCAGGTACCTCATAGACCTTTTCTGTCATGATATTCTTGTACAGAAATCTCGAAGACCTGAAATTAGTATAATTGAACTAATTTCTAGAAATTTTTTCCGAGTTATAAATTTCTCAATTTATAACTATTCAAGATGTACTTTTCAAAATGAATTTTTGTCCCACAAATGCAATTTTCATTTCTCATTTATTATTTTTGTTCACAAAGTTTCCTGAGGTTCTTCCAAATCGAAAGCACTTTGTCGCATTTTGATCCATCTTGGTAGTCAGCAATTCCTAGGCTTTTCTCCTCTTTGTACTTTTTTGACTAATTGATCCAGTTCACAGTATAAAATACATGAAAGCGTCCGTAATTTAAGACTGGATTTCGAATCGAATGTTAACAATATTTCACTATATGAATCCAATACTTTGATCTTGGATTTTGGGAGTGAACATCTATTTATAGATAATTTTTTTGTGTCTGTAGATATGTGGTTTATGTATGTGTTTTCATTCGACCGATATGCAAATACAGTCGATTAAAAATTCATAACGAATACCTATTATGATCACAGACGTGTTTTTTATTGGAGATAAATTTAGTAATCTTGTATATATATATATATATATATATATATATATATATATATATATATATATATACATCCATTATATCGTCTAAAAAAATAGCTACAAGTTTTATTCGACTGAAGAAAATAACTTCAGGGATATCAAGTTCGTGACTGATTTTTTCACTGGATTGTGAAACAAACAGACGTTCCAATCTTAAAACAATGATTTATTGTTATCCTCGAATATTAGAATTTGGAGATAATCAATTGGATACGTTGAAAAACAATTTTGTTTCATAAATTTTTGATTAAGCTTTGAAGATACTTTCAAATTCACTAGAGCAGGGGCTCTTAAACTTTTTAACGCTGCGATCCCCTTTTTAGATTGAGAATTTTGGCGAGCCCTTTATAGTAACATTGTGAAGTAGGCTTCCATATACAAAAAGACTCAAACAAAAATTCAACGAGTGTATCTATATGAATAGCAAAAATTTTTTCTGAAAAAGCAAAATTGATTGCTGTCCTGCACGATCAACTAGTAGATAAATTATCAGTTATTAAAACTTACTTTTAACGATATTTGTCCTGAGAAGTTTTGGCTAAGTATAAAAAGTAACACCCAGAATTAAACAAAACAGTTTAACCAATCTTTTGCCCATTTAGAACGATTTCTACGTCATTTCTTTTTAAAAGCAAAAAGCAACGTCACTGCAATTATGTCCTTGCAGTTCATCGTGAAACACACAACTGCAGATGTTCATTTCCGACAGTGTAAGAGTGTTTAAAAGCGGCAATTGAGCACATACAGTTTTAACTGTTCGGTTAAGATTGTTGTGTTTACCCGTAGTGTATGGGAGCCTTTAGAGATCTGTCGGCCCGTCGCGTCGTTTGGTTTTTGGGTCACCACCTTTTTTATTCCGAGAGTAGACATACACAGCTGTAATATTTGGTTTTGTATATATTTCATCCGTGATTTAACAATGGACCGAGAAGAAATTGAGAGTGTGGATTAACTCACCGAAGAGGTTAAACTGATCAAAGTAAATTCATTCTTTTTGCTTAGCTCAATCAATTTCTCTAGGCATTCACAAACCAGCTTGGATCTTGTGATATAGGAGCTCAGATCTGTGGGTGCTTGGTTATCATACAAGCTTTCAGAGTGTTTGGCTCTGGATCCGTATAATCCTGTTCCAGTTCTATCTGCTGTTTTGGAGTCATCTTTGTAACATTTAATTGTATTCCTCTTAAATTCTAATATGGTGTTTTGATCTCACGCATGTCGACAGCTTAGTTTTGAAGTACTTCTTTCATAAACCCTTTTTTTAGAATTCCATCCTGAGTCTAAAATAGATGAAACCTTTAATAGAATGTCATACAAAAAAGGCGACATCGGTGTAAAATAACGCAGGGTATTGTTTACATGATCTGTGTGGATGCAGAGCCTGTATCAATTGTTGAGCACAAGGGATTTCGAAGATTGTTGAAAACGGTCGCACCTCTGTATGTAGTACCGACCCGAAAAACAATAAGAACTGCTGTGATAGATAAATATAATAATGTTTCATCCGTATTCAAAGCAAAGTTGGCCGATGTGGGGAGCTACTCTTTCACTACAGATATTTGGACGAATTCACAAAACCGCAGCTTCCTCAGCTTCACTATACACTTTTTTGACAGTAATAAAAATGAAAACTTCATTGAAAATTGACTTTTAGGACAATTTGATCTCCATGAGCGACATACAGCGCAATATATCGCGGACCTGTTCGACAAAATTTGTGAAGAATGGAGTATTGTTAAAGACACGACAATCGCTGTTGTAACTGATAGTGCTCCAAATATTGTGAAAGCAGTAGAAATATCTTTTAGCAAAAAACATATAAGTACCTTGTTTTGCTCATACCTTAAATTTAATTGCTACAAAAAGTATGAAAAACGTTGCTTCATTTATAGATCTTTTGAAAACGGGATAACTTTTGTATCATGGTTTCACCAAAGTGTTACTGCCAGTGACGAATTCAGGAAATTGACTGAAAAAACTTGTCCAGGACGTGACAACTAGATGGAATTCCACATATGATATAATCAGAAGATTATTGGAATTGCGGCCATTCATAAATGATATTGTGAATCAGATAACAACGGCACCACCTATGACTTCAGCTCTTGAGATAGAAATATTACAAGACGCTGTTAATGTTTTGCAGCCTCTACATACTGCTACTTTAGAGATTAGCTCTAATCAATATTTGACCAGCAGTTTGGCAATTTTTATTGCAAGCTCCCCCTTCAAGAAATAACTGCTTTGAATCCAATACACGATATAGGCAAGGATTTCAAGGCATCCACTTTGGGTCAACATAAAAAACAGTTCGGATCGTTCGAACAAATTGAGCTGCTGACTATATCGACACTACTCGACCCGAGATTTGAAAGACAAACTAGCATGCGCAAAAGGTTTTACGGCTGTATGCAAATCAATGAAAGAACTGCTTACCACCTTACCACCAACTGAATCGGATAGAGGTAAATATTCTGATAATTTCATTATGCAATATTTGGATTTTTTTAGCCAAACTACATACATCTTTTTTGTTTTTTCATTTTTTAGAGAGCCGTTCCTTATTCCGAAATCACAACAAGAAAATTTAGAGCGCAAGGCAAAAAAGAAACAATCGATAGATAAATCAATGCCCGAAGAATTTTCGTTATACTTAAATTCCCCAAACGAGAAGATTCGGCAGAACCCTCTGGCTTTCTGGAAAATAATGAAGGACACTTACCCTACTATTTTTCAAGTAGTATTCAAATGTGCCTGTAATCGCCGTTCTATCTGAGCGTCTATACGCACAAGCAGGTCTGATTTTGAACTCTCAGAAATCGCCTCTAAGAGGATATGGCATCAACTAGATAACAAATTTTGGGAAATTTAATATCCAATATTTTTATTTCGAAATTTTTAACTTTTTAACTATAATTGATCAATTGTTCTATATTGTTTTATTTTTGTTTTTAATTATTATTACAACTTAAATTGTAAAATTTATTTCTTTTTAATAAAGTTTGTTTTGAAGCTCATAACCTTCTTTTTCTGCTAATTATTTCTGTGTAATAATGAGTGAAAACTTACAGATGATGTTTAAATAGATAACACAGCTAGATACACATTAAAAATAACTGGTTTTCGTTTTCGACTTTGAAAATTAATTTCAGGATTTTATTTACTAATGAATTTTAGAGAAACAAAAACTTTTATTTACCTATCAGCTATTACGCAAAATCAGTAAATTTACAAAGTTTCATCCATGTTTTCATGAAAATATGATGTGAATTGTTGTTTTATTCCTTTAGGAAAACATCGATTATTTTCAACCATCGATGTTCACTAAATGAAAAAAAAAATCGATGGCAAATATCGATGTTTTGTCTACCGATACCCATTCCTATGGTTCCGCCTATGACATTGATTATCAATTGAATATTCGAGGTCAGATAATAATACGGACCGCCGGCATGTACCCCCACTTTCCTTATACTGAGTTCTGAATCAGGTTGTGTATGTTTTTTGGTACCAGCACTATTCAGTTCTCATCATTTCAATTTACAGACAAAATAATTGTGGAAGCCTGTTGCACATATTGTTTATAAAGAAAAAGATTAATAGTTAGTAATGGATCAGCAGTGTTAGAGTTATTTATTTTGTCATGGATCACAATCTCAATTCCGATAATGCTAAACTACCAATAACTCATCAACCTATTCGACAGCCTCTTGAAGAATTCCCGTTAAAGAACGAAAATATTGAAAATGTTGAAAATCATCAACAATCTGAAGAAAATACTTGTTTGTTGATACTTGAGTTTTGTGAGTTATTGACACTTTGTTGTGAATGTTGTTTGAAAATTGGAGTTGAATCTTAAAATGTGACGAAAATACAGTAAGTTTGATGTTTATGAATATTGATGAGTTGTTTTGAAGAATGTACTGTACATTTATCAAGCGATATTCATATCGAATAATGGAACAAATAATAAATGTTTAATAAGTAGTAATTTTGTTAGTTATCTTTTATTTAATGTTGCAAGGACAGCTACAATTTTGTGCAATTACAGTAATTTAATTTTATTTTCACGTTTCTATTAAAAAATGGACTAATTACACAGAGGACAAAATATACGAGGTAATATTAAGAGATATTTAGTTAATTTTTTAAATTTGATTGGTCTAATTAAATATAATAATAGTGATCAATTTCCGATAGAGATAAATTTTTGTAAACCTTAAATGGACCAGTAGAAGTCCCAAAAGTCCTTATTGTTCCCATGCATGCCAAAAAAATTATTCAATATAAACGGCAATTTTTTCGATTTTCTCAATTTCTCCCGAAAACGGTAAGATTTTTCGAAAATATAGTTCAGACAAAAATTGAAGATATAAAATTATGGCATACATTTTAGTGCAGTAAATATAAAACAGTAAATATATATGATTACACATTTAAAAATAATTTAATTATAAAGTAAGAAATCACCATTTATTGAATGAAATATAAACTTACAAGTTGTCTAAAACTGTACCAGATTGAATAAGTAATATATTTTGAAAAATTATGCAACTAGAGCATGAAAAACCATACTCATAGTAACTTCATTTCATTCAATTTACGGAAATATACTGGTATATATATATTTATATATATATATATATATATATATATATATATATATATATATATTTATAGGGTGATTCATTAAGAATGTAGAATCTCTGAACTGTAGATTCTAGACCTCAAAATATCAAAATATGATGATTCTGCTCAACATGCCTTATGCAAATATTGCTAGTTTTCGAGATACATAAAAAATTATTGCGAAAATCAAACTTTAAATTTAAACTTTGGACACCCCGTATCTCGTGAAATTTTTTTTCCTAAAATCGTATTTTTTCTGTAAAATATGTGTCCCAAAGCAGCCAAACTACTAGAATCTATCAAACTCTTTATATTAAAGTTAATTCTAGACGGAATACGATTAATTTGAATTTAGTGGAAATGGCACTTATGAAACCCATTGATTTAAAAGAAAAAACCATTAGATGCTCACTCATTTTAAAGCTTATTGCAAGCACTATAAAACTCTATTTCATTAGAATGCTAAAATGTATCTGCTCGCCACTAGATGGCATTAAATACATCGATTAAATTTCAGACAAAATGAAAAACGGTTTTGATCTTTAATATCTCGCTTAATACTGCACTTTATAGTGCAGTATTATGTGTTAATATGCAGTGTTATATAGAACACTTTATAAAAAACCGATTTGATCAGTTTTTTACCTGCTACAATTTTTTCACCATAAAATTTTCGTTGATATTCATATTTTTCAAGACATTTGCAAAAAACCGGTGAAAAACGAAAAAATTCCGAATTTTCAATTGCCAATAACTTTGGGTTTTTTGAAAAACTTTATAGAACATGTTTTTCTCAAAATTAGGCCTTCTATCGATATCCGAGCCATTTAAAAAAACATACTTGTATTTCCTATACGAGGTTGCCTTTTAAGTTTGTACAAAAAGTGAAAAAGAAACAAAAAAGTTCGACACAAAGTGTTTAGTGCTTTTCGATATATTCACCCTTAACGTCTACACATTTTTGCATACGCTCAAACCAATTCTGGAAACATTGTTTCCACTCTCAAGCTGATATCCTACAAGCATAGTATTGAAAGTCTTCAACAGCTTCTTGAGGTGATAGAAATGGCTGCCGCGCACCTTCTGTTTGTAAACTTAAAGCATCTTTTTTATCTTGTATGGACGTATCTATTCATATTTTGGAATTTGTATGATCTTCATTTAGCCAGATTTCATAAAGGTAAAAATGGGTTCTCGCCTATACTGTTTGAAGGATCTAAGGTAATTGCTTCTCCGTCTTACAATATTATTGCGTTTTATTGAAATACTATTTCTATGTCTTTATCTAAAAAAATGTAATTTTCTTAGTACATAACACAAAATAAATAAAGGAGCTTCCAATTAATATGAAAATTGGTATAATTTGCATCTTACTTAAAATTTATTTTTTTATAAATTTATGTAAACATGAATGTTAAATTTGTGGTGAATTTGTGGTTTTTTTAATTCAGTGAAAATTTTATTGAAAATTGGTATTCCATTTTTAAAAAATAAACTGTGAACAATGTGTCGACTTATATTTTTTTGTATCATCGAAGGTTTCTTTAATTCGTGGATGACCTCCACGATGGTTAAAAAAGTGATTATTTCAGTGTTTTTATATTCTTTGATAAATCGAAACAGTTTATCTAGCAACATGTGAAAAATAAAATTTTATCATTTCATATAAAACTGATGTTTTCGATAACTTACTCAACGTTTTTACAGTTTTAAACACAATGGCATTCACCTTTGTCTTTGTTTCATCATCTGAGATTTGTTTATATAAATTCACAATGTTTTGCTCCTCTGTAGACGATAATTATCCTAAAATGACACAGCTCCTTTTTTGAGGTCGTATGATGTCTACTAGTACTTTGAATATTATCTGAGTCTATTTTCAAATTAGTCCTGACAAGAACTGTTTTAATAATCTATTAAAACAATAACTCAAAAAATGGATACTATTTGTTAACAATTTATACAATTTTCAATCATAATCTACAGAATTTTAAGCCTAAATTCAGTCCTCCTATTTGAAAAACAGAGTATAGTACCAGCACTCGCCGATTATCAAGCTCCCTTTGACCTTGTAAAGATACCAGTGAGATCTGTAAATATTGTCTAATAGTACCACACGCATTAACCACAGATCAGCTATATTTAGATGAGTAACTCCGATGTTATTTGTTCTACCCAAATTGATGTCGACTGGGGGTCTGATCTTGAACTACTAATATGACATCCTCATTAAAATACTGGAAAATTTGAATATAATGAATGGCGCGTGATTTAAATCATTTGAAGTAGTTCATATTGCTACCATACAACTAATAAATATTTCTCAAACTGACACATTTTCTAGATATAGTATAACAGAAGGGGAAACTGTGAGAACTATTATGAAAGAAATAATAAATTTGGAAATTTATTAGTTTTAATCTTGTTAGGAGAAAAATATGAGAGTTATTGTGATCACTTTTCTTCTTACTCAAGTCAAATGTAGACATATCGGGTTTTGAGAGAAATATGATAATTCTTCAATTATGATAATAATCTACACAAAAAATAATACTATACTATACATGATCAAAAGGACACAAAACACGAGCACAGCACAACACAAATTCGCTAACTTGATATATAGTTATGCTGGTAAATCCATCTAAGGCTCAGAATTTTAATTACAAAAATGATTCAACCTTGGCATATCTGTGTGGAACGTCTATAAAATAGTTCATTTGGGGCATTAACCAAATTTCGAGCGAAACGAGTAGAGGAGTGTGAACAGCTCATTGCTTGCTTAAAGTCCAGGAATAATTACCAGAACCTGTCACGAGAGGTCGATTTATAAAGGATCAATGTTGTTCAGAGTCATTTCAGATTATCGAGCTATCATTGACAAGGTACGTAGTGGACAGCTGATGCGAATTTATGAGGTTTTAATGTAGAAATATTTACGATCTCCTACAACAAGTCAATGCTAAACCATATACTACAAAAAATATGCAAAATAAGAACGAATAACTTGGTGGTATTGAATTCCTACCACATCCAACATTTGGTACGGACCATGCATCTTCAGATCACCATTTATACAAGTTGATGGCAAAATTCTTAGGTGGGAAAATTTTTAATTCAACGGAAATGTTGAAAATGCGGTGCGACAGCTTTTTGAATCTTAGCCGAAAGAAGAATTTTACCGATGTCTCAAAAAGCTTACTTAACACTATACTTATACTGGAACGACATTATTCATGAGACACTCTATGTTAATAAATTAAAACACTAATTCCATGCTATCAAAATTAACAATAACAATTAAAAAAAAAAGAAAAAATATGAAAAAATAGAACCGCAATCTATCCAGGGCAATTGATTGTAGATTGGATTTTAAATTTCATTCTGGATAATTAAATTACAAGTATTTGTAAACTGTCGTCTCAGAATAGGAATAAACTTACTGTATTAGATTTCATTTTGTAGTATAATCTAAATCTACCGATATTGAGAAATCGAATCACATCAAGTTTATTCGATGTAGCAATTTCCTAATCTGAAAGCGTTTTAAGTAAATATACACATTTTATTTTCAGTGGAGCAGATTTCTCAGTTTAAAAGAACTTTTCATTCCGTTAAAAGCGGGCGAAGTTTTTTTTATTTTTTTTTTCGTGTACGTTTTCGTGTTTCGTTTTTTTGTTAATAGTTGGGCTGCTTAATAACCAGATATAAAAGCTTCTAGTACTAAAAACGGTCAACATTTTTTGTATCTTTTTAGTCTTTATCGTAGTTGTTCTCTTTTGATTACGGCTTCGCTTGCTTTGAAGCCATTAAATAAGTATCAGAGACCATTACAATAGGAATGAATCAATATGATAACTATATTTTATTACTTTGCTGGGATTATCAATTTTTAAAAATTATTACATAAAATGAAGTTTCAAAATTTTAAATAGTTAGAATCCGAGATATGATAACACTTCTCCTTTACCGACACAATTAAAACCAAAGAGTAAGATTTGAAAGTTGAATAGCATTTGACAATAAAAATCACACTTAACTAACACTAACAATAAATATATAAAAATTCCAAACAGCTGAAACTATATTCAATTTAATTAGCGTTGAAGAAGCTAGATTTTAAGATTTTGTATCAAGTACTAGAGCTGGTAGTACGTTTATACATAGCTATCCTGTTTCTTTGTATATAAGTAAAAAAAGAAAACCCTAAATGATTCACGTGAAGGAATTCAACATTTTGGAAATAAGTCCGCTTAAGTAATTTGGCAGAAGTTGAGAATATTCATCCAATTTTTTTTGGTTCACTGTACCAAATGATTTTAAATGAGGGAAATGGTCCAAAGTTTGATTTATTACCTGATTTTCCCACAGCCTCAACTTAGCTTCAAAGGTTTGAGTATATGAATACATTTGAGTGATAATCAAATTTTACCCTGTAACTTTATATTCAGATCAGTCAAGTGTTTATTCATATCTACCAAAAAGGCACAATCAATCAACCAGTTATTATCATAATCAATTGGTTAGCCTTTGTCTAGCATGAAAGCTTGAAGAGGGTCACGTAATGCAAAATGAACTTCGGTGAAGTAAGGGACATCATAAAACTTTTCGGTCAAATCTTGCAAAAATTGTCTGAACTGTCGGTGATTTAGTCCTCTGCTCCTTGTAATATTTACAATTTTAATTATAGGTTACATGACATGGTCCATTTTTAAATGTTTGGATACCAACGATTCCTGATGAATTATACAGTGAAATCCCAAAAAATTCCCTGATGTTTTTTGTTTTAATTTAGTTACATTTAGTTGTACTGCTAAGTACATTCCAGTCGAGTTCATATTCTGCTATCAAATGCTGAATTGCAGAATAAATACCATTTGTTGTTGAGGTACCTGTCAATGGAATGCACTTCTATAGTTCTTCAGTTATTTCAAAGTTACTGTTAATGCAGCAAGTTGAGCTATGTCAAAAGAATCAGTGTTCTAGTCAACAGCCAGTGAAAATTTTGTAAATTCCTTTATTTTCTCCTTCAGTTGAAGAACCAAATTTTGAGATAAATCATTTATTCTTTAAACAACAGTCTTTAATAAAATCATCATCTTTGAAAGATTTTGATCTTTTTCGCGATTTTTAATGCAATAATAAAACTTGATTTCAGGGCATCTTCGCTCTCTGTATTAGCTTTAGTAAACATCGATTGTTTTTATTTTAAAGATGACAATGTGACGATTCTTATTTTTTCAGTGTAACAATCAAATTTTGACTTATGATTCGTATCATAGTCTCTTCAAATTAAACTGCAACTGTTCGATTACAAATCACACACAGTGGTTTACTTTTCCATTCTATGAAAAAATATGCAATTTACCATTTAGACTGAAAAACTCTGCACTCACTATCAACTTTACGTTTTTGTGACATTATCCCAAAATCGTAACAATTATGTATATCGCATCCGCAAGACACAAACAAATACACAATACCTTCACAATCACTACTTCACAGTACAATTAAAATTCTTCTCCAACCGTAGCGCTTCGATTACTCGACTCAATTGACTCAAGTCTCGTCGACGCATTCGCTTTATATGGTAAAACAAGATTCTAGTCTAGACTGGAAGCGCGTGGAAGATTCTATCGTTCTCGACAAAAATAATAGGATATTTCCGCTTGCTGCTAAGAGATAGCCATACTGTCTTTCTCTCCCGCTTGTCTAGGCACGCGCTGCCCTTGAAATTACTTATAAACATCCGTTGTCTTGAGAGAACGAGTATATAAAACATCGAATGAAGTCTACAAGATCAAAAAATCATGATTCTTCTTTCTGTGACAAATTGCGATCGCGGGTATTATTGATACGGCCCGGAAGCGCTGAGGTGGTGAATATAAACTATTTTGTTGGCTATGACATACTAGGAAAATGGTTTCGATGACTAGTAGTTAAAAAAGTACTCAGATACTACGTAACTTCTCAAATTAAAAAAAAACTTTAAAAAATGCACCAGGATGTGTGGAAACATTTGAGGAAGTATCAAAAACTCTTTAAAATTCGATAAAATTTTTGAAAAACCTTTCTCCAGATTTCCAGAAATATTCAGAACTTCATAATGTTATTAAACATTTGAAAAATTGTTAAAATTGAAAGAGATTAACAAACAATATGAGACTCTTAGAAAATTGCTCAAGTGCTCGAGAAAAATCAGACTTTTCAAAAATTATTCTAATTTTCTCTCTCGTCCAGAGTGTTTCCGAACGTGTTTTCCTTCGAATGAAATAACAATTCAAAACAGTATAGGAATAGTCTTCAGTTGTTCGAATATTTTCGATCGTTTCAAAATAAATTATCCTAAAATGATTTGTCAATCTCGTACAGAGGAGTCGGAAACCGGGGCTCATAGGAATGTTCCTCCTTGCCAAATATTCTTTTATTCAAAGTTGATATAGAATAGAACTACTCTTGTTATTTATTACCAGAGAATTTGTCTAACGAGGATGTTAGACCGAGTTATACAACTCGTTAGTGCAATAATCGCTTTTTGCACGAGTTGTATACAATATTTTTTCTACGTTCATGAACAAAATATGTTTTCTTCAGGTGTAGAAAAATAAAAAGCGTAAATTAAGAGCAAAATATTTAATAATTAATTAACACTATCGGTTAACATTGATAAAGTTTCTAACTAGTAATTAGGAATAATTTAACTTAAATATTATTTGTATTACTAATATTGAAAGTAAATGTGCAATTTTCTATATTAATATTTCTTAGTGAATTATTTTTTATCACTACTTCTAGATTTGCAGCTTGTCTAATTGTACTAGTGCTTGGTATTTTTACATTGCCATTTTCTTCAGCTTGAAATATTTGTTTTGCAACATTGAGTTTGTTGCAAGTGATTGCTCTACATTGTGCTTTAGTATATCCGCTCCAGGATCTGCAAGAAGTTTTGAGGATGATTTCCTGAAGCAGTGACCTGTGTATAGCTCATGATTATCCAAATTCGGAAATTTTGCAATTTTATGCGGAATTTTAGCAAATGTGTCCAATAGCTTGGACAATGCTCTTTTCATTTCGGCAATTTATAAAAAAATGTTCATGTGGAATATGACTGAGACGTAATTTCATGTATTTACGGTATATTTCGATCAAATTCAATCCTCTTTCAACTTCACCTCTAATGACAAAATTTCGTTCCTTGTCAGTTTTTGAACGTGGCACTTTTACAATTAATATTGAATCTACTTCTATGTCTTCAATACTCAATTGGAGTTCATCTCTACGAGCTTCTTTTAGAAATTGACAAATGTTAAATACTTTTGACTATTTTGACCGCAAAGTTTTGCTTCATAAATGCTATTAGTTTTTTGTAATTTTTAATATTAATATCTTCTTTTGTAGAAAGGCAAGCTCTCACCATTGAGTACTCAAACCAAAGTGATGAGGGTTAAATATCTTTCGATCTGTTTGAAAACTATGCAAGAAAAACATTTTCTGTAAGATTAACAACTTTTTATAAAAGAAGTTTGAAAATTCTATAACGAGTTTTTTATATTTTTCTTGATTTACCAGGTGATAAGTTTAATGACGCTGTATTTGATATTTCACCAGCTTCTAGTGGGGTCCAAACAAATTCTTCTTTATCACTATCATTTATTTTTTTAATAATGCTCATTTTTAAACTTTGTTTAATTGTAAAAATTAATTTTTGATTTACGTTTCTAGAACTGCAGAGTTAAATTATCCAAATCATAGTAGTGGGGATCGCGTAAGTTTGCGCCATTTACGTTTGTGATCATATGGAATTTTAGAAAAAAATACATTTTCTAGTAATTTCGTAATCCAGTACATAATACATATGATTGATAATAGAATAAAGTCCGCAATTCTTTGAAACCTATTATGGCCCCTCCACACTCTCGCGAGAATCTCGCTGAGAATCTCCACGAGATTCTCAGTGAGAACGTAGTGAGAACTTCTTTTGGGTACACACTCTCACAAAGTTCTCACTACAGTTCTCACAACAGTTTTCCGCTCGATAACGATGGGCGCTGAAGTGACTGCGGCAAGTTTATTGTTTTGCGCATTTGCATATTATAATTATGCGTATAATACAGAGAAAAGAATGATTAAAAAGAAGTGGCGAAAAAGAAGATGGTTCATGAAAAGAATTCATCGTAATAGAACAAGGTAAGTACTTTTTGAAAGGCAAGGCTGTTATCTTATCATTTTATTCCTTAATAATTAATAGAAAACATTGAACGCATCGTCTAAATTGATCAAATGAATTTCAAAAGTTAACTCGAATGTCTTCAGTGGGTTTTGAATATTTATTGAATAAAGTGTCAACACAGATTTCTACGGGAAATACTAATTAAGGGAAAATATTCTGAAAACTTCAATTCAAGTTCGTTTGTCCAAGTAACGTTCATATTGATGCCTTGCGGTACACAACATAATCATTCAAATCGGCGACTCGCTCGTTACTGAGAAACATGCGAGTGTGGAGTCAATAAATCTTCTCACCTGTTCTCACGTTCTCGCGCTATTCTCCATTTTTTCCGGAGAATAGCGCGAGGACTTGAGAAAAACACACGAACCAGTTCCACATTTGCATTTCTCTTGAGCTCTCCTGAGATTCTCACGAGAGTATGGAGGGAGCTTTACAATCTCACATAAAAAGGATTAAATATTTCGCTCATTTGAATGTTTATGTTTGTCTTGATCACAAAACTCTGTACTATAGTGACAGTTGAGTTTAATAAATATTTATTACACTAGTGCAATAAAGATCCATTTTTTTAAGTGAATATAGTTCAATAAAGTTGTGTTGATTGGATGAACGTGGAGAACATACAATTAATTCAAGTGCAATGACTAGATATTATATTTTGGAAATAGCTGTTCATCCAGGAACTAAATCACTCTGTTCCCTTGGCATGCTGAATTTGAAATATCTTTTCATTTTATATAGCCGGTAACGTGTCGTCACGTAGTTCGGGAACTTAGAATATGTGTAAAAATGTTAGCAATTAGGTGGATTTCAACATCAAAATAATTTATTGTTACCAAAATTCAGTGTAAAATCCTTCTGAATGAGTAAATGATTGATAATAGTTTAATAATTGGATACTTGGAAACTGTGATAAAAAATCTCGTTCTGGGCTAAGATCCTCAATCAGCTGATAAGGGATCTATCCAATCCACGGTCTTAATTTCTAGAATGCATTTAAGATACTTATTATTTGAGAAAATAACAGGTAGCGTTTCATTCTTGTTTAATTCTCGATATTTGATCCAATAATTAATTTTATTAATTGATATCTGTATCAAATGTGGCATTAGTATCATTTTCTAATTTGGGAGAGATGTCACTAGTGTAGTACAACAGGTAATGGACCTTTTATTCCAAATTTTTAGGCAATTTGTATTCATACATTATTGTGTTAAATTTTGATCAAAAAGTAATGTCTAGTTCACATATTCAAACTGTTTTGAAATTTGTAAGTATAGTAAGTATAAAACAGTGTAACTTGTTTTTCGAAACGCGCGTCAAATGGTGTAATTGTGAGTGTTGGTGATGTGTTAGTATGAACAGTATGTTCAGTATGAAATTACGAGCAATTCCAAGGTAGCTGTAGTGGTGTGAGAAAGCGATATCATGTTAAAAATAGTTGAATATCTCCGAGTGGATAACGTGCTAAAACTTTTTTAAGAGCATAAGAAAATTCTAATTTGTTACCTCAACAAAACAAATTTATTTCATATCATGCATATTACGACTTTTATTTAAACAAAAGAGGGTTTTAGATGATCCCTCTTATTAGTATGAATTTTCCATGAAACATTATGGAAAAAATGAAATTATGCTGCGGGATTTTACAATGTATGATTCAGGATATACCTGGAGAGAAATCCGCTTTTTCCCATAAATGTATAGGCTAAATATATAACTCTGGTTCTCTTTTACTAATGTATTCTCATCAGTACTTTGCTTGTCAATGAAATCGATTTTATAAGCTCTTTACTTACAGTTAATTTGCCAAAGCAAATATGAAAGATTGACTATTAGATTCAGATATTATTGTTATTTACAATTCTCTTTTGAATAAGTCACGTACGAATTGGAAAATAGGGATATCTTCTTTCTCTAAGGAAATAGAACAGAAACTCTTTGTTTTTTGCGGACTTTATTTATATGCAGATTGCAAACCTTTAATTTTCTTTGTTAGAGAATTTTTTCCTCTGAACCAATTTCACAATATTATTGACTTTTGTAGACCCTCTTCTCGCTTGGACCTTTGGCGGGCCTGAATTAATGATCTACCAATAAAAATCTGTATATACCTCTGTCGAGTGTACTGTGCTCATTTTGGGACTCACATCATACTCTTTTGAAATGTAAGGATGAAAATTTGCTTATATAAAGGGTTTTCCAATAGGGACTTGATAATTTTGAATTTAGTTTGTGAACGCACCTTTTTACTTAACATTGAATTGTCACTGTCAGTTTATTTAGTAGATATAACTTTTTCATCATGGTGAAATAAACGAACGAACAACGTCTGCAAATTTCAAAAAATGACTACAGAAATTCGGAATCGATAACTGCTAATTTAAGAGCGTTAACTCCGTTTTTGGGTCGTAATTCTCGACCTAGTAGACAAGCAGTAACAAGTTTAGTGGAAAAGTTTGAGTCTATATATTTTTTGAAAATATCGCTGCCGTTGAAAAGTCCGTAGCAAATGATTCGAATCAGTCAATTCCACGACGTTCTCAAAAGTTGAACATCTCCAAGAGCACTTTATGGCGAGTTTTGCGTAAGGATCTTATTTCACACTCACAAGATCACGCTCACTCAAGAATTTAAGCCAATGGACCATTCGAGGCGACGTACGTTCTCCGATTGGGCTCTGGAAAAGATGAGCCAAGATGATCAATTTCATCGCAAAATCATCTTCAGTGACGAAGCTCATTTCTGGCTCAATGGGTTTGTCAATAAACAAAATATGCGGTAATGGGCGGGTGAAAATCTACATGTGCTCAATGAAAAACCATTTCATCCACAAAAGATAACTGTTTGGTGCGGTTTGCATGCTGGCGGCGTCATGGGGCCATATTTTTTCATCGACGATAGTGGTCGTCACGCTACTGAGAATAGTGATCGTTATCGCGTCATGATTATCGATTATTTTTGGCCTGAATTGGAATATACGGACTTAAATAGCATGTGGTTTCAATAGGACGGCACTACAAGCCACACATCACAAGTTACAAGTTTGCTGAGCATGTTATCTCAAGAAATGGACCAGTCGATTGGCCGCCTCGTGCGATTTAACGCCTCTAGATCTTTTTCTTTGGGGCTACGTCAAGTCATTGGTCTATGCTAATAAGCCGACGACGTTGGAAAAGCTCAAAGCCAGCATTGGAGTAGAAATAGCAGCCGTTTCGGCCGAGTCATAGAAAATTGGTTAGGCTGGCATAGGCTGGGTTTCCCTTTCTCTGCTTCACTTGATATTTAGCTCGTTTAGTTTCTTTGTGATATTCACTAAGAAGTAGAATTTTTGCAGCAATTTGTCTTCTTTCAATTTGGGATGGGCAATGCCTTTTTCAACGAAGAATGTTTTTATTTCAGTTAAGCAAGAAGCAAAACGTTTGAATACGTTACCCTTGAAAAGCTATCGTACTTTATTATGCAGAAGTAGATCAGAATAATTGCTTTCTATTTCTTCAAGAAATTCCTTAAACTGGCGATGGTAGAGTGCTTTTGCTAAACTGCTGTTAACGATCTTAATAACCAAGTTCATGACCTCGACCACTTTGGTCGGGAATGTTTGGGCAAAACGCGCCTCTTGATGAATTATGCAGTGAAACGTTAAAATTTCGTGGTTTTATTTTTTCATTTTTGCACAGCATTTGCTATATCTTCTCCACGAGTTTGCCTTGAGAGCGACAGCAATCCTAGCAATTCTTCTTTTGGACCTTGGGAAGATTTATACCTGACGAAAAGGAAAACTTGGTGTCTTTTATGTCGCAAGACTCAACCATAGCAAGTGATAAAGCAGAAGCCAGTTGAATGTCTTCCACTTGCATGTGTCTTACATTTGAAGACATTCTAGAAATTTTATCTTGTACTGTTTTAGCAGATAATGGCATATCTTTGATTTTCTTCATGATTTAGGTTTTGTTTTTGAAATCACGAAACAGTTCTTCAGCTCCACGAATGAAACAATCTTTGACGTACTCACCATCTGTGAATGGTTTCCCTCTTTTTGCAATTTGTAGTGATATTGTGAAGCTTGCCATTTACATTATTTGAAGATTGCGCCCAGTTACTAAGCATAGAACTCCGACTGCTGTTTTTGATTTTGAGGCTCCTTAACAGCTTTTTTCCGTGTGTCATCGGATGGATATTTAGTAGCGAATTGGGTATGTTTTGTAGTGAAGTGTCTGCTCCATAAAAGACGGTTTCATCGCCCGGAAACGTGATGGCGACCATTTTTTAGGATAGCCATAGGATTGTGCTCATCGATTACTTTTAAGAAGGTGAAACAAACAAGAAGATATTATGTATCATTATTTGGTGAGTAAAATGGAAAAAATACGGTTCTTCCATATATGATTTACGAGTAATCCGTCGAAATGGTTGACCATCTACTGTATTTACCAGATCTGCACCTTAGCGATTTGTTTCTATTTATAAACTTGGGAATTCTGCTGCAAAAAAGAGGTTTTAATCAGACGCAGGCATTATTGCTTACGTAAACGCTCATTTTAAGGAGAGCTATCATATGGAAATGTTAAAAAGCATCGTTGGACTAAAGCTTAGTTTATGCAGCCAAAATCAAAAATTATCATTGAACTAACAAATTGAATTATTAGTTGACACTGAAAAGGTATTTGTAGTTCATGGAGAAAATTAACAGTAAATTACGACATCCTTGTTCTTTGGTTATGAAAATATTCGCGTTATTGTGCCGATTTCCGCCGTGGTGTTTTATTATTTATATATATCAACAAAATAGGAAAAAACAATGTTTGAAAGGCAGCAATGTCCTTCATACAATGGAAAAATGCTAGAGTCACCATTTATACAACAAAAAGGACCCATATATTAATTATTCACTAGAAATTATCACTAAATAATTTCAGTTTAATGTTAATTTTAATTAAGTTTCAATTTTGACTGTATAAGTGTATATTTAAAAAAGGACGCAAATAAATAAAAATTATGGGAAACATATCTTCTGTCTTTGTTAGGATGGAAACTTCCCAAGCAACTTTCGTATCTGAGTGCCCTGATCATGGGACAGAATAATTCAAAGTAGAGTTTTCACATAAGACATAGCGAAAATTGTTGTTATCCTTGATATTATAAGTCATATTACACGACATTATAATTTCCTTAGTAAAATCTTAAGATCTTAATCTAATAGTATTAGTTTCAAAATGATTTTTTTAGTAGTTTAATGTTTCTTGTTTTCACAGTCCAACAATATGTGATCGTTAACCACCGTTTTTATGCTTGTTTGTAATAATGCTTATTGTGGTAACTGTCGCTATAAAGGCTATTTATCTAATCCACCACTATGAGTTAGCTATCAAACGTCTACGGATACACATCTCCGTTAATAACAAACAAGAGTTCTACCCGAAAGTATACCCAACAAGTGATAAAGTTGGCGAGAAGTTGCCAGTGCGTTGAACATCAGTCAGTTTGTTACTTCCAGAGCTTACCATCGTTATCAAGAGACTTTTTACTTTCATTGTCAGCACATCGTTGAAATTGAGCCATAACTTAAGTCCAACAAGAGCTCAGAGGCTGTAGTGGCAAGACATCGGAAAAAGACTTAAAGGAGCTAATCTTGAGCGAAAAAGGTTATAGGCTCCAAATTAACCCCAGCCCACTCATCTATGATTTTCCAGAGAATACGTTACTTGAACTGATGAACAATTGGGCTCCGTTCTCTTCTCAGACGAAAGCGATAGAAGAGGACGAGTCTACATAAGACCTAAAGAAAGTTTCGCGCAATGTTGCATAAATGAAAACGTGGCTTTTGAAAGAGCTTCCTGAATAGCTCGAATAGTTTGTGTTTGTTTTATTGAAACTAGCGGTGGAGCGGAGGGGTTAACGGCGTAAAGATATAAAGAAGACATTTTAGGAGATCACGTTGTTCTCTTCGTCAGTTTCACACGTGAAAACTTAATTCTAATGCAGGACAATTCTCGTCCACATAATGTAGGTTCCGTAGGGCATGTCGAAATTGCCGCTATAGATTGACCAGCGCATAGTCGGGACTTAAATCCTCTCGAGCATTCATTGGATGAACTTAAGAGACAAGTTAGGGCTAAAAATTTTGTACCAGCCACGAAATTGGACTTCAAAACGGTGTTCACTGAAGAATGAGATAGCATCGAACAAGATCGAGTAAAGAATTTTATTTGATCCATGAAAAAGCGATTGGATGCTGTTATTAAAGCTAGGAGAGGAAATACAAAATATTGACACGTTAATTTTGAATAAATTAGTATTTTCACGAATTTGACCTGGTATTTTCCTTAGTGTTTATTATAATTCTTTTACATGATTCTTTTTCGTTTGATCTTTTTTCTTCACCAAAAAATACCTAAAGAACAACTTAGTCCACTCATTTAAAGCTAAAACCAATGTCTTTGAGATCTTAAAAAAAAGAAAGGAAGCTACAGATTTTTTCTAGAGTACTTTTACCGCTAGTGTGTGTATTTATGTTGATTCACATATTATCAAATTTTTAATTTCGGAATTAATATGCTCCACGTTCCCTTACATAGAGAAACAAAGATTCACGACAAGACCCTAGTCAGGGGAAATTAGACAGTGCATTCGCTAGAAGGTTCAACTACAGAAACACACGGAAACGTGATAAAATTCAAATAAAAAATTCTACTTGCTCCAGATAATGAGATCATGATAATAATTTCTTCAATATATGAACAAAATTTATGTTTTAAAGATAGATATGGGATTATGAGACAAATTGTAAGCAACGTATAACTTATTTTCCGTTGCTGAAAATACACGTAGCTGACTAATTCCTTATTCAATTTATTAGATTATAGTAAGTTTTTCTTAATAGACGTGTATCAATTACCGTAAAAGTGACGTATTCCTGTATAAAAACGACGTAATCGTTATTGAATTGAAATTCCGACAGTGTGCCTTTTCATTCTACCCATTCTGAGCTAACCGTAGTCACAAAAAGCTTCTAGAGCTAGATCCATTAGCTCCATTCGAGGATTACTAATAACAAATGATTGATTACTTAACTTTAGCGCGCTAACTGAAGGTCCCTTGAAATTCTTTCATAAAACTTCATGTGCGAAACATAAATTTTAATTCCGGCTTTCCGAAAGATCTAAATTGCTTCGGCCTCTTTAAGGAATAAATCTCTAAGCGGGACACCGCTACCGGCCCGATGTTATTCGCTGAGGTGAATTCTTTCACGCGTTTTGGATTATCTTCTATTTTATTGGTTTGAAATGAAAATTAAGTAACGATCATTTGAATAAATCGAAAAAGGTGATAATAGATATCGTCAAACGGGGTGTTACAATTTATAGCTTTGAATTTTATATGCAAAAAAAGTGTTAAAAAAATACGAAGACATTTAATTGGAATCATTATCAATACATTTTATTTGGGTTACATTCATCATACATTAATCAACTTACTCATGTTTCGAATCGAATTTCCATTACTTTTTATAAAGGTAATAAACCATTATTTTGAATACTTCCTCACTTTTGATATTAATACAAGAATCAATGGAAAAAATAGTGAAATATTCAATGTCAAATTCATAGTCATAGGCGTTAGGGATTCGAAAATTCCACAAATATTGAACATTTTGTGGTACACGTCTAATTTTATTGACTTAGTATCTGGATGACGGAGCTTTGCTCGTTATTTTCCTTTTTTTAGAAATTATATTTAAATACGAATTACATACTGATGAAATGTGAATTTTTGATCTTTCCAACATATTAATGACAAAATATGAACTGGTTATTTGAATGAGTGCAATTAGTTCAATAAAAACAAAAACTCAATTTTTTATGAACCAGTTTATCAACCATCGCGTTTTCATAGTGGAATTGTGGAATCAAATACCAAAATGTACTAGCTCTAAGATATTCCGAGCTTTAGAATACTTATGTATAAGGGAATCAATTATTCAAGAATTGCGGAGTGATAAATTTTGTAATATCTTTTAGAAAACATATTAGGTTCATCAAATTATGGGAAAAATGTTGAATGGTTAACAGAAATATATTTGGGAGGAAAAACAACATTTTGAATAAATGGAAAAAAATATAAAAGGAAATCGAAGCGAAACGAATGCCTTCAACTGCGTGTAGAACAGATTATTGCTAAAATAGGAAAAAAGTTATAGATTTAGAGAGTAAAGAAGATATTGGAGAAGAAACTAGCAAAATTTTACAGAATATGAATGTTAGATAATACTGAGATTTTTGGCATCTTCAAGAATGTACACGCCAATTACCACTCATCAAAAGAGTGGACAGTCATTGCAAATGCAGATCTAACAGGAAATGAGGCTGCTTGGTGCATTTCAGATTGTTCATCAGTAATTTTTCTGCCTTTTATAATGTGATTGTACAGATTTGTTACCATAAGTCTTACATCATTGCATAGTCCTTCTGATATATCTAAATTACGCAACAACTTCATAAACGCGTTTTCTTTTCAATTTTAGTTCGTGTAGTAGAAGTTTGGCAACTATATCATCATTAATTTTTCTTCTTCGTTAAAAAGTGCGAATATCACTCTGTCTTTCATTCCCTTATCATTTCCATTGGCTAAGTAAATACATCATCAGTACTATTACTTTTTCACCAAAAGCGATATTTAAGATTAGGACCACCCAATCGTTTTTTGTTATTTTTCTTCCAAGAAAAAAGTTATGTTCAAACTGATTATCGATAAAGATGATTATCAAAAACCTAAATAAAATATTTTCTAGGAATGAATAGATATAAGATAAAAATCGTCCTACAATATGCGTCCCTATCTACATTGAATGTTGAAGAGCTTGTGAATCAAATTTTGAAATACATGGTGTTTTAAGAAACAAAAGAAATATAATTTCAAAAAAATGTTACTTATTTCAATTGATCACATCAAGGCATTAGTCAGAATTAAATTTATATTTACTGTTTTATATTATTAATTCAATCTTTTTTCTCGAGGTTTCCAAAGTAGACCTCTGTGGAGGCGACGACCTCCTAGTTCGATTCGAGTGAATTTTTTAAGTTTGGAAACAGAAAAAGCCACATGGAGACAAATTTGGAGAATATATGGATGTTAGCAGTAGTCTTCTACACGATGGTAATTGCTTTTCGGATACAGTCTCCATTGGGTGGAGTGGCTTTGTACTTAAGAGGTTAAAGCTTAAAATAGTTTCTGAAAATCAACGTTAACCAATTGAAACTATCCCTGACAAAGATTCTTCAAATTGATATGAATTTAAGGAGGAATGAAAAAAATACAGGAACAATATATTTACTAAAATAAAACGAAAGGAAAAAAATTCTCATTGTTTGCCTATTAAAAAAACAATACAAACAGTTATAAAATAAAAAAACCTCTAGACTTTTATGTATCAGATGTTAGAAAGGAAGTTAGCTGAGTAGCGCCGGGTTTGTTATATCCCTCAACTGTGTTCTAGGTTCGTAGAAATGTTGATCAGTTTTTTTATCCTTATGAGGCAACTGGGGTGCTTCGAATATAAAGATTTATTTTTAAGTTGTTAATAAGCTGTGGAGAAAAGATACCGTTTCATTAAATGATAAAATTTAAACCTTTTCTAACTTTTTGTAGCATTTTTAATTTTTTTTAAATATAAAATAATACAGATATTTTTTATGTAACCGTGTAATTGTTACTAAAACATCAAAGTTGTTTCTTGGAAGTGACCGAATAAGTGCAATCTTCTTCTAAATTAAACCACATTAAACCGAATCCGATACAATAATATTAATGGATTCATCCAACGAAGAACTTCTCGAAGTCATTTTGAAAGCTGCAAATGAAACTAATTCCGAGCTGTTACTTGCAAAATGACTTAAAACCGTTGCCGTCTCCGTCATCGTCATCTTTATGCGACCTGCAACCGATACTATCCTCATCGACGTCATCTACCTTCCAGTTGAAACCAAATAACTCGACTGGACCGTCAGTTCTTACTAGTCTACAGAATACAACAAATTGTGTTTTCAATATTAATATTTATAATGATTACTAGTTTTTAGTTAAAGTTTTGTATATTATTATGTTGGTTGGAATAAAATAATTTTTTGGAAAAATGAGTTGGTGTACTTTTTTGTATATAAGGTCGTAGAAAAAACAAGAAGATATCACGTCGTTCGGGACAACTGCAGTCGCGTGCGGGAAAGTATCACTTTCCGCACTTGTTAGGAAAATAACTATTTTATTGATACTAGAAATGTCTATACAGCATAAATGACCATGATAATTGATTGAATAAATTGAAGGAATGTTTGAAGAGAAATGTAAAAGGCAGGTTGTCATATCTAAAAATACAATAATACCTAACGTTAATATACGTTGAACAAATAATATATTCATGTACTCATAAATAGCTGATTAGATAATGATTGGGTATCATTATCTAAACATAAAATTTTAGTATTTCACCATATTAACACATACATGAGACTTGACTTTTTAATCAATTTAATTCATTATTAATCAAAAATGATGCCCCAATGCATTTTTGTCTAAAAATTAAAAATTTATGTTATTTAAGATACAAGTGCGCAAAAGTACTTCTCGCACGAGTCTGATGCATTATTTTATCTAAGAACACATTAAAAAATAATTTTATGGCATATAATTCAATTAATATTAAAATTGAAATTTACGGTAATTTTCTACCTTGAATGACCATAACGTTGGTGATCATCATTGATATTGGCTCAACTTTTCAAAAAAATATTTTTGACCTATCGGGAAGGAGGTCTTCAGTTACCTTTCACTAATTTTCTGCAATTTATGCAATCAGATTATTTTTCATGTTCCTTAATAATCAGTGTTTTATCAAAAATCGAAATTTGAAAAATATTTTGCAAAATGACGATGACGTTTCAGACTTTTTAAAACAGTAAAAAATTATTACAATAACAGAACAGTATTTTTTTTTGTTTTCCTTTCCTGTGGATTGGAATTGTCAAATTTTTCTCTCACTCTTCTGGTATTGTCTATGGCCTCTATGCTTCCTTCATCCTCTCTTATATCCATGACAAGCCTTCTTCTCCGAGATATTGAGCGCTTCTATATCTAACTTTATCTACTTTGTTGATTTGACTTCTTCGTATTACCTCCTTGACTTCTTCATAGCTGATTTTATCCACATTTGTATTTTCTCTTGTTTGTTATATGTATTTGTTATTTCCTAACGTTTTCTTTATCTCTAATTCCTTTTATCTCATTATTTTTCTCTCCTATCAATGTTTTCTGCTGTGCCTGAATTTTCTGCAGCTCTTCTCCGAATTCTTCTCAACAATTCTGTTTTGCTTTTGTGTTTTTTCTTTGCCTACTCTACTTTAACTTTATTACTTCCTATATATTGTATATCTATGACCCCTACTTGAATAATTTTTTTCATAGTGTTGAAAAACAAGCTACATCAAATAATGTGAAAACTCTAGCTTTCTATTGAAAAAACAGATATTGATTATTTCACAACTTTGAAAATTTGACGTCATATTTTATGACTCATTACCATTTAATGATGTGAGAAAAAAAAACGTTTTACCACTATTGTCGTAACTCAATACAATATTCTCGCAAATATAACAATTTAACATCGGATTCTTTTTTAGATTTTTTTAGAATGAGAATAGAACGGACCTCACTAAATTTCAGTATTCCTTTCGTGAAGGAATATGACTTCAAAAATAGGCATCATAACTAACAAATTTCAATTTCCTTTAAGGAAACTTCTTTTATATATGACAAGCGATCAAATTTGGGATGCAATGTTAAATAGAATATAGGTCAACCATTTCGTATGCAATGAATTGTCGATAATAAATAGCAACACCTCGGAAATTGATGCTTTGACACGTAATAAAATATTGTATAAAAGGTTTCAGAGCTTAAAATGTAGAAAAGGAAATTTCGAGTCGTGTGGAAACTGATGAGAAATTGTATGCTTGTAATATAATATACTTTTATCGGAGAAATTGATAAGTACTTTATAGTTTGCTATATAAGTATACGCCATTCTTTCATTATTACATGATGACGTTATAAACAAATAATATAATCTTGCTTCCATTGATCTAAGAATATGTAAGATGTAAGATGTATGAAGAAACCTACTGAATATTATTATTACAAACTACTTCGTAATAAAAATTTGTGTTTAGTAGTTGTTGAATTTTTAAATGCCGACAAATAGAGAAAGATTCAGAAATATTAGTTAATAAAAAACCAGAGAAGCAACCGGAGCTGATACCATTCTAATAAAATACTTGAAGGCTTTGGACGATAGGAACTTGACCCATCTTACAAAATTGTTCCACAAAATTTAGAAAACAAGGGAAATTCCAAAAGACTGGTTTGAATCAGTATTCATTCCATTGCCTAAAAAGAACAATCCTTAGTCCTGTGATGATTATCGGATGATCACTTTGATGAGCCACTCACTAAAAGTACTCTTGAAAAAGATCCAGCAGAGAATATATCGAAAATGTGAAGAACAACTAGATGAAACGCAGTTTGGTTTTAGAGAAGTATTAGGAACTGGAGAAGCATTATTCGCTATCACAGTACTACTACAGAAGTACAGAGAATACAACAAAAATGTATATGTCTGTTTAATTGATTTCCAGAAAAATATCTATTACAATCAAACGGGTAGCACGTGTTGAGGACATGGAGACAAACGAAATCGAAATTCAAAAGGGAATTTGCCAAGGCAGCGTTCTTTCAGTCAGTTTGTATTTCAGAAAGTGCTATAATTACTGAGAGCGGAGATGATGTTCTAATTTTATTAGAGAGAATAATCCGAGAATGTAGGATTGATTCACTATAAATATGGAAAAAATTAGATTCATGGTGATAAGTAAAAACCAAAATATTGATCTTAACCCTATTATCACACTGAATGGAAAACAAATAGAATGGGTGCAAAAATATAAGTATCTTGGTTCAGTCATAAACGCTCAAATGGATCCAGACGAAAAAATCAAGTTGAGAATTGAAATGGCTCGAAGGGCATTTGTCAAGTACTCCTCCATGTTTGCAAATAGAAGTCTAAACTTCCACGGCAGAACATAATTCATGGAATGATATGTGTGGTCAGTACTGCTGTACGGAGTGGAAACTTGAACCTTGAAAGTTCGAATGATCAAAAAACTTAAGGCGTTTGAGATGTGGCTCTATAGACGCAACCTGAAGATACCCTGGGCTGACAGAATCATCAACGACGAAGTACTAATACGCATTGGTAGAAGAAGAAAGCTGTTGACAATTATTAAGATGAGAAAAACATCTTACCTAGGACACATCTTACCCAACGACAAATACCTACTGCTACAAAACATATTGCAGGGCAGAGTAGATGGAAAGAAATGTATCAGCAGGCAAGAAGAAATGGTTCCCTCGACCGCCCTCTCCAGCTACTATGGAATTTTAAAAATTCGGCAAATTCGCGCGGAGATTTTTCGGGCGACGTCTTTCACATTTTTTATAAATGGTTGAACTCATTTGATGTTTATCTGTATATAATTTTTTTGTAGCAGGCGGTTTATTTACAATATTCTAAATAATTTCCAGGAAAGTCTATTTATTTATTTTGTTTCTTTTTGTTCTCGAACTTTGTAGAATTTTATTTAGGCGTATAAATGATTTATGTAAACGCAGTTAGTTCAGTTTTAAGTAGAGTAGTCACAGTGAAAAGAACCAATTAGTGTAATCGCAGAAATTATTTAAGTAAATTATTAAATTTAAGTGTATTTTAAAGTGTTTAAAAAAATTAAGAGCGTAAGAGACAGTGTTTATTAATTCACTCCACGAATAGAAAGAGTCTAAATAAATACGAAAAACGTTGCAATACTTTTATCATGCAACATTGAAACAAAGAATGAATACTAGAAGAGGTACGGGTTCTTATTAGTTCCCGTGTGTCCACGAAGTCATCATTTTTATTATAAGCCTTCAGCTGTTCATTCATATGTAACTTTCTGATGAAACTTATGTAGTAGCACTTAGCTGCATACGGTTCATAGACGGTATACGAATAAAAGATCTAATGAACTCAAAGGAAAATGAAGAATAAGATGAAATAACGCAATAATTCCAACAGATTAACATGGAACGTTATATGAAACAAAGACTAAATATTGAAGACGTTAATAACTAGAATGTATTAGTTTTTTTATATAATAGAATTTCAGGTTAAAGTTTGATAAAATTCAATATCAGATCGAAATATCTAAAAAAGTTAATGAATAATTAGAAAAGAACAATAATCAAGACCTATCATAATATTTAATAAAACTGTTTCTATGAAGTATTTCTCAAGTTTTTTTTGAAATAATAAGGTTTTAATTCCTACACTTTCACATGTTTCTAGATAATCCACTAGTTACAGAACTTTGAAGTAGGTTGAAGCTTGTTCCTCAGAACTTGAATACTTCAAATGCTGATTCCACTTTTCTACATATTTCAAGAATTTAAATTGTGCGGTGAATATTCTTTCTTGTAACGCCAAGTCGGAAAAGACCTTCTTAATGAGGTTGAAACAAAAGTGCTACGAACGTAAAAATTCTCTGGAGAATATGTGAAAAATTTTAATGGTTATTTTCTCTCTTTTTAAAGAGATTCATCGCATATTTATTGTAATGAAATTATTAGTGAGATACAGTGTGATTATTGTAGTGTTATTATTAGTCACACTATTGAATTTGATGATTTCTGATGAAATCTTTAACTTAAAAATTCCGAATTTGGTACACTCATGCCGGTCATCATCAAAGATGTTCTCACTTTGTAAAACCTTCATCGGCTCATAAACCTAGATAAAACACCCATCATTAAGAATTGTACAGAGTTGTACTTAATATAACAAGCGAATATGATTTCAGTAAAATTAAATACAAACATGAATTTGTTGCTTCCAAGTTTTATTTGTAGAGTAAAAGATGAGCAAGTTACTCATAGAGCTCAAGTTGTTGAGAAAATGTTTGTTTTTGTTGCCATGATACAATGCAGTGAATATCTTATAACAGTAAAATGATATTTAGAAATAACATTTCAACTTCCTAGCTATTACAATTTCTTGGAAAATTGTGACTTAGCAAGTTTTTCCTCTGTGATCTTCATTTAGAATACATAAACTAAAATGCAATTATTCTAAATCAATAGCATCACATTAATCTTTCTCTAAATCAGTTACAAATCTATTCAAAACTGGTACATGTTGCATATATTGGTTTTCAACTCTTTTTACGTGATTTATGGCTTTTTCCAATTATCGAGGCTAGTGTTCGAACATTCTCTCATAATCAGCTCCACAACGGAGGGGGAATTTTTTGGTGAAGTGTTACTGGTCTATATTTTTAGTTGGGACCGTATTAATTTGATTGGATTTGAAACAACATTCGTTTTGGTCATTTGATCCAATAAAAATCTTGTTTAAGTAGAAAGTATTTTTGCTTTGGAAGAACATTTAGCTGGAATTTTCCTAATTTGTCTTGAATGATACGAGAAGGGTCTCTTCAATATCCCAGTGGTGAGCTGGAGAGCTATCCTTAATATGCGTCCAGATAATCTATCATTCACTCGAAATTGTTTTCCACTGCAATCTAATATGCACATGGAACGGTGTAATTGCATTTTGCATTTCAATTATCATTTGACAAGGCTTTACGAACATTATTGTGGCTATCAAACTATGTTTCATACAAGTAATAAATTTGTCTTCATTACGATACTCCCGATATATTCGTGGCTCCACAACTATGTTTTTTAGAATATTTCCAGTGTTTATAATGAAGAAGCCTCAAAAATATGTTTTCGGTGCAGTTATACAGGAATACCTTGAAGATGTGGAATTATGTTTGATGCGAATATACTATAGATACTTAACCTATCAGGAGTAACTTTTAAAAAACTTCCTTAAACATTTCTTTTCCATCTTATATTACACCGTACTTTGCTATTTTCTAGAATGTAGACTGAGAAGTATTTATCAAAAACTTGCATCTCTTCTGGATATTCCTTGACTAGAAAGTCGGTTAAAAATAGTTAAAATTCTTTTTCGAGCCTCTGTTGATAGATGTTACCGTCTGTTCTCAACTGTATGGTCTCTCTCGGAGCTAAGCTCTAGTAGGACGTTTGCGGAACTGGCAAATCAATTTCTTGATGGTCGATCTGAAAGCCACGGTTGCCACATACTTTATTGTTCACGAAACTTTTACTCAAGAATAATTTGACCTTTGATACACCGTATACTTCCACAGCTCACAACAACTAACTGCTGGCTGTCAACCGGAAACCCAACTAAAAGTACCTTGATTATAGAGAGAATATTCCAATTCCAAATTATGTATGATACCCTATTTACGTTTATTATTTTATCAGTATTATTCTATTTAGTAGGTGATTTTACTTAGAAATTCCAAGGGATCAATCTTTGTGTAAATTTTTCGTTTATCTATACTTTCGAATTATTCACTGATTCTAAAAATTGAATGATATACGTGTTTTGGAAGTGGATAAATTGTTAACTATTCAGTTCGCAGTCGGGCATCTCTTATCTCTTTTTGTAATGATAAGCTTTTCGCTATTTGATGACTAGCATCATAAGTAAAACGCAATTGCACCGTTCTGTCAGTTGATATGAAGTTTTTTATGTTTTTTTTATGTTGTCAACTAACTTTTCCAGGAAACTGAAATAGAAAATTGATGATGAAGAGATAGAAACTTAAAAGGTGAAGAAACGAAAAATAATAATAGGGACAGAACTAGGACAGATGAATTAAAAGAACAGGAGAGGTTAGAGGAGTAGAAAAAACCAGAGATTTCTTTTCTTCTTTTTATTTTTCTGTTTTGCTCTCTCTAGGGTGTAGGAAATGTATTAATTGTCCATTTACCCATTACCTCCATCTTTTCCTGTCCTGTGTTAGTAACATCACTTGATATATTGTCTGTTGTTTGTAAGTTGCTTCTTATAATATTTTTCATTCTATCTATCTTTGTTTTTCATTTATTTTTTGTAGATACTTCATCTCGATTGCATTTAATATACTATCTATTGCATCTTTAGTTACCTACCCAGGTTTCACTTCCATATGTTAGTGTTGGAACTGTTATTGTATGGTATACGCTAGGTTTTAAGTTCTTTGATATCTACTTCTTACTGAACACCATTTTATTCAATGCATAGTTTATATTTGTTACGACTTTTATTCAGTTTGGAAACTCCGTTTCCCACTTATATTTTGCAGTAATTATTGCCGTTATTACTGTTCCAAGATATTCTAAATTTGTGACTTGTTCTATTTGTTCTTCTTTTGCTAGTAGCCCAAATTTGTTTCCATTTCTTCCGTTTATTATCATTGTTTCGCATTTTTCTATGTTCTATATTTCATTTGAAATTTTTCTATTCCAATTTTTGTCAGAAATTCCATCTTCTGTGATTCTCTGCCATAAATACTACACAGGGTATTTCAAAAAAAGGTGATCCCATTTTTAGGATAGATAGAAAACTGAAAAATATTCAGGGTTTGCTTGGTAAAAAAATTTCGTAACGCCATCCGTATTCAAGATAAAGGAAATTGAAGAAAAACAAAATTATGCACATTTTTCACAATTTTGCCGCAACTACTGGCAACATTGTATTGAAATTTCATACGAATATGTTTTGGAAGCTGATACATCCAATGAATTTATTTTTGTGTCTGACTCTCATAGAGAGCGCTAGTTACACTGTTCGTACCAAGTTGTATTTTACATCAAAAAGGTACTCTCGATAAAACTCGATACTGTGTACCGTTTTCCGAATATTTTGATTTGAAAATTATGAAAACCGATGCTAGTATGAACTATTGATAGAGTTATAAATTATTATTATTATCAATTAGTAAACATTATGTAAATCGAAAATTTTTAGTCGCGTTAATGAAACCCCATCGATGAAACGGATATATTTAAAAGAATTGGGACTGAAGGCTTTCTTGTCAGGTTTCACAAAAATCCTAAGAACAACACGAACTATGATTTAATCAATAAAATATTTAGTTTATCAAAATCGAATAATTAGCGTAAGGGATGTGGAAGATACTTAAAGAGCAACAGCTACATCCTAATCATTACAGACAAGTCCAAGAGCTCTTGTCAGACGATCTACCGGTTAAAGTGTTATTTTTGTCAAACATTACAAGAACGGACAGCTCTCAATCCAAAATTTTTGTATTCTTTTCACAGACGAGACCACTCCACATATCAAAAGTGTATCACATTACCAACACTCATTTTAAGTTAATGTTTGGGCCGCAACTTTAGGTAACATATTAATAGGTTATCCCTTTCTACCTGCAAATTTAAATGGTGATATGTACCTGGATTTTTTAAGTAATCGCTTATTCTAGATATTAGAAGATTTAACACTAAAACATTTTTAATGCACAATAGAAGGTGTCCGATTCATTGGCTCGTATCCGATTGGCCGTATCCTAAAAAAAGTTTATGCTATAGAGGTAGATGCATCTCAAGAATTGAAAGACAGAATTCGACTTCATTTTAATTACCTCATGTCTGACTCCCAACTGTTTAGAAGACTAATGGATTCTTTAGAAAAAAAGATAAACTTGTGTATTCGTGAAAACGAAGGACATTTTGAACACATTTAATTGAATTCTTTTTTAAGTTATTAGCCTTTTTTCAATTTTCATCTTGTGATTTTTTGTTTAATGAAAACATTTATTTTTGGTGTAAAATTAAATGATGTTTAATTTGACTTAATAAATTTTATATTGAAAAAGTTATATTCAATACTACTTGGTACGGACCGTCTAACTAGCGCCCTCTATGATCGTCAGACATAAAAACAATTTGGATGTATCAGCCAGACATATTCTTATAAAATTTCAATGCCATGTTGCCAGTAGTAACGGCAGAATCATGAAAAAAGTGTATAACTTTTTTCTTCAACGGTTTTCTTCAGTTTTCTATGTATTCTAAAGTCGGAATCACCTTTTTTGTTGAAACACCCTGTATTGTTTGCATATTGTGAGCCCTTTGAGTTTGAGGTATCCTTTGTTCGTTTGTAGATATAGGAAGAAATATATAAATAGTATACTGGAATATGCCAAAGAGATATCTGGGGTTTCAAAAATACCTATTAACAAAGAGGACAGAGTTGTGGACGAATACGATGAGAAAATTTACTAACTAGAGACTAGAATGAAATATGTATGAAAGACTTAAATACAAAAAATAAAGATTATGAATGTTTTAATTGAAGAAGAAAAAGGCAAAGAAAAATCACGGATTAATTTATTTTTATTAAATCGCAGCTTCCATATATATATATATGGTCGTGCCGTATTGTTTGATTTTTAATAATATGGTTTGTAATGTAATTGGATTTTTGGTCTTCTTAGGTATCATTTCTAAAAAGATGTGATCACCGTAATTATATATCTTATTAAAATATAATCTATTCATTTATATCATCCAAATGACTTTATAAGTTCAAATTTTGAAATGTCCCAATTAAACTTTATCAATATATTTCCACTGGGTTTTAATATGATATTCATTTATGGGCATTACGAACATTAAAGGAGATTAAAGTTAGTCTCATCAGCAAAGGAAGATAGTATGTAGTAGTATCATAAAACCCTCAGGGTAGAAGGATCAGGAGCTGATCCGTTGCTTTCATATGAAAATATTAAATTCAGCATAGCTCAGTGTTATAGGGAAATGAATGAGCAAGCTCTTTACGTATTCTGTGGATTAAATATTCCGCTAAAGGGAAAACTGTCGTGGTTTCTTTTATTGTAACGGATAGAAAAATTCAATGCTGTCTCCGGTATCGAGACTCGAATGATTTAGTAACAAAGCAAATTTACATAATATTCAAGGCACCACCTTAATAAAGGTATGGGGATTATACTGATATTGTTCAAAACTGGCATTTGCGTGAAAACCATCCATAAAATATAGTACGAGGCGTGTTTTTAAAGCACAGGCTTCAAATTACGCCGCAGCAGAGCGGTGGGTAACTCCATTTGTTGTTCAACTGCAAACACCATTGAAGAACTATTCGGTCAAGTCATTGAATTGAAAGAAAAGGAAGAGCAATAATAGTTACGTGTATAAAATAATTCGAAGTTTTCTCTAAGAATAGAAACAAAAATAGGTGAAGAACGGGGTGATGAATGTAATATTATGCACACTTCAAGAATCACGTAAGAATAGAAGATATAATAATTTGATTAAAAAAATCGCACACTGTTTACGAAAAAGATTATCAGAAATTTTGATTATGGCACGACGCTAGAAATGTGCACACTATAATAGAAAATATTTAGCTTGTTTATTTTCAAAATTTTCGTAAAGTTAATGATATTTCGAAATATTCAAGTCTTCTCGCTTATCTTATAACATTTTCTCAAAGTTTTGAAATTGAAAAATTCTTAGCCTACCATAGAATCAAACAAAATTTTAATGTCAAAATATTTTATTACTCAACATATATATTTCATTACAACGTCTATAGACCTTTAAAAAATGTGTCTTCTTGCTCTGCAAACCAGACCTCCACAGATTTTATCACCTCCTTATTGGAAGAAAATTTACGACCCTTTGAACTTTTTTTCAGTTGAGGAAAGAGATGATGGTCGGACGTAGCCAAATCTGGTGAATAATGGGGGTGTTCTAGTAATTCAAACCCCAAATCACGAATTTTTTGCATGGCATCATGAGATTTGTGTGAAGGGGCGTTGTCTTGCAAAAACAAAACACATTTGGATAGTTGTCCGCGACTTTTCTCTTTAATTTTTTCCCGTAGAGTGGTCAGTAATGTCAAATAGTAATCTTTCCAGTTATTATTCTACCATTATCAAAAAAATTAATCATGATTACTTCATGGCAATCCCAAAAAACTGAAGCAGGAACTTTTCCAGCAGAACTTTGGATACGAAACTTCTTAGGTCTTGGAGAACCAGAGTGTCGCCATTCCATCGATTGTTGTTTTGTTTCTGAACGCAATGTACCCAAATCTCATGCATAGTAACAATTCGGTTTAAGAAGTCCACTTCTTTTAATTTATTGCGTAACGCTGTTTTACTTTTTGACGTCAAACTTTACAACGACACTTCTAATAAGTTATTGATCGTTGCTATGGTAACGCAATAATTTGTTTATGGATGGAACTGGTCTAGGCTAACTAGATATCAATAAATCCTCGTATGTATGGATTTCCGCATCATATAAATTCTTACAACTACTTCATCTACTTCAGCTTATTCTTATTATAGGTTATGCTGGTGCTTGTCGAAGTGAAGAGCTCATTAAGATGTCTATAGATCATCTTGAAATAAAAGTTGTTTGGTGTCTATACTTAAAACGAAAAACAACTTAACAGGACTATTTGCAATTACGGAGGAGTTATGGTTTGGAATTATGAAAAAATATATTAATCTGAGACCCACTACCTTGACACATAAACGCTTGATATTATCGTAGCGGTTGTAACATTAATAGTCCAATTAACATAAATACCATTGGAAATATTCCACGTTTAATTGCCCATATCTGAAATTGCCATGGAGATTTGCGATCCTCATCTGTTGGGAAGTGCTACATTAACAATTCTATCAAGAAAACAATGGAAGTAACTCAAATATTTTCTTGAAAAAGATCTCATCTATCAAAAATATTTCGTCATGTTTATATTATAGATACAAATCATCATCCTACAGAATTGAAGCTAATGATAATAAAAATGTTAGACATAACTTCGTAAGTTTCATTACCTGTACGATTCATATGTTAGACATAGGTTAGCTCTTCGTTCTTTGTTCCGATTAAACAACTTTTATTTAAAAATATTCGTATCAAATTTTTAATCACACATGCATGAAAAAATACACAATAACAGCTTAAATTTTGAGTTCGATTTTCGTTGGTCGCTGACACGTTGCCGGATGCTTCTTTTTTTTTGCCCCAAGAGGTAGTGTGGAAGCTTATGCTTTTGCGTTCTCCGGGGGACTGATGAACGCTGAGAGGACATCAAATGTCACATTATCAGCGTACCTCTCATTTTCCATTATCCACTTTTCAATTGCTTTTCTGACTTCCTTTTCTTTCCTGCTCATCACTTCTGTGATGAATTCCGTTATCCTTTTCCACATATCCTCGCTGTTTATCATGGGCTCGATAATATCAGTAATCGGCGGTATATATATTCCAACGTGCAGGATTCTTTTCGTGAAGGTGCCCAATGAACTATGTCCTGTGAGAACGTGCGTGATAAAATAGGAATTGGATCTGTATTTACAGTTTACCCAGCATTTAATATATTTTATTGATATTTTGGTCCACTGGGCCTTGTAATTCATCTTGTTCCACCTCTCCTGCCACTTTCTGTATGTCCTTTCCTAGCCATCTTTCAGTCTTCCTCCTATTTTATATAGGGAGCATCTCTCGGCTACCATGGGATCTATGGGAGGGTATCCCGCAATCACTTGGGCAGCCTCAGCCGATACGGTCCTACAGGCCGTCGTAACTCTTAATAGATCCTTTCAATTGTGCATATTCAATTGTGCATAGATTAGTTCCCCCTTTGTATTTATACTTTTATGTATCTCTCTAGACTGGAGGACGCTATGTCGGCTGCTTCTACAATCACCAAAGTACCTATTTTTGGCAAAATCATTATACTTTTCACGTATCTGGTGATTATTCTACTTGTTTGGTTTGAACATAAATATCACTGATTTAGTAATGAATATCAGCTGTTCAGAAGCCTTTAGTACTTAGAAAAAGTACTCAGCACGATTCTCAATAGGCAGTGGCATCTCCAAATCATGCAAGCAGTACGCAATTTAAAGTGAAGGAAAGATAGTTTACATCTATATACGTGGACAGTAAATTCGACGTAAGTAGCGATCGTTCAAGTATGACTCAGTGATTATTTTGGTTGTTAGTAAGTATGTGTTTGTTTTCACAACGGTTTTAAAAATATTTTTTGTGGTTTTGCCTTGTATTTACACTGATAAAAATGAATATTTGGAGATCGCTTTCACAAGTTTTTTTTATTTTTCACTTCTGCAAAAGAGAAATCTGATATTTTAATAATTGACATATTCTTAATATCATGAAAAAATCATATCAAATATGGTTTTTCTATATTTCATGATGTTAATTTATGTGTATATAATTTCCACAATTCAATTAAAATCCATTAAGTCATATTGAAATCAAGCTTTGCCTCAACTAGTGCATCATTTAGGACAAAATATCTAGTGTTTCTAATATTAAGTATTTTGCCATATACAAATAGTTTTAACTCGCCGCAGGACAACCTGTATAGTTATTTATACTACAAGAGACACTAGTCCAGGACGGTTTTGTGCCTGAGCGATAGCAATAAAGCTTGAAGAGAAGAATAAAGATTTTTTTTCTTTCCCGCAGAATTTATTCTTGGTTTAGCGGTTTCCATAGAATCATAAGCAAATTTATTTCATTAACAACGTCAAGCAGAGAGTTTATTATCCAAAATTGGGAAAAATTGAAATTATTGATTTGTATAACAGCCAAATGGATATAAAAGAATCAGCGAATATTGCTTGTCTGTTACTGTTGTTAGGAAAATCGAAAAAGTCGGAAATACAATTTTATACAATGTAACGAATCAGAACTCTTCTGCCGTATATAAAGAATAACAGAAAACTTGGTCAGAGATGGAGATAACCGGGAGGCAAAACATTTCATACAAATTGAGAAATTCAAAAAATAATTTATCGTAATTCTGGAACAATATTAATAATTCTAATAATTGTACCTTGAATATTTATATCACTTAAAATTACTTAATTTTTGCAACTTTTTGTGAGTTTGACTTTGTTGATGGAATCAAAAATTATAGGTATTTCCTATATTTGTAGTTGAACTCATTACGTTTTATATGGTATAAATTATTACCACCCAATGATGGATCGATATCTTGATTGTTACTTATGTCTCTCAAAACAGTGTCAAATGCGTTGTTGACAATATAGAGAAGAGAGAAACGTTCATATTAGAGTTTTCTGGATAGTACAATCAGTTATTTGGGGCCCTAGATGTAGGAAATTTGTTTTTAGTAATAATTGATTGATTGACTTCAGGCTCATTTGAAATGAATCTATGATTCACATTTTCCACATTTTAATTCGTTTCAATTTTATTTACATTCAAATTTGTATATAGCTCTCTATGTTGCTTAGCAGATCGAGAAACGGGTCCTTTTTATTATTAGGTCATGTTAAGTTTACTTTAGCTTCGATTAGTTAAGTTTTACTTTAGCTAATCTTACTTTGGGCTATTTCAATAGGCCGCTTACTCGACAAAAAAAAGGAAATCTTTATGAAATGGGATATGTTTTTATATCAAGGGAAACTACCCTTGCGTGTGTGTGACCTCGAAAACGTTGAATTAGCATGTATTAGCGACAGAAAGAGTGTGAGTTTGGTCTATTTCAAGGGTAGTATAGTTTATACTCGTTTTTAATAAAAAAACCCCAATATTTTCATAAACAGAGTGATTTTTATGCATCTAACGCTTCAATTATCTCAGAAACGGCTTGTACGTTTGTTTTAATTTTTTTGTTCAAGGGTCTTGTGATACGGCCGTTACTAAGGTGGTATTCACATTGTTGTCAAAGCTTTCCTTTTTCCGGAAAAATAATGGACTTTGTTATTTTAAATGCAACACCCAGTAAATTTGATTTTTTAATGATATTAGGATATGGTGATAGGCGTAGAAGTCAACAAAAAACGTGTAATATCTTTAATAATTTACTTCCCAACCGAAATCCCCAACATAAAAAATTTACTGTCAGTAATTTAGTAAAAAAGTTTCACTGCGCAGAAAAACTGCATCAACTGAAAACAAATCTTTAGATGTTTGTGTTCTGTTAGAAGAACGCATACATCCGTAATGAAAATTTTACGTGGTAATAACAATCCATACAAATTAACCTTTGTTCAAGAGTTTGCAGATGACGATTTTGATAGACATGAAAAGTTTGCAGACCTAACGATGGGAAAATGTTACAAGTAAAACGATTTAACTTTTTTAGGTAATGTATGTTATGGAAACGTAAATCCCGAACAACTGAGTGTATGGGCAGGAATAATAGGCGATAAAATTATTGGTCCCTTTTTTATTGAGGTGTATTTAGATATATTGTAAAATATTATTATAACTGAGTTGACTCGGATATTTTCAAATACAACTAAGTATTTTCAATTACATTTAAAAAAAACTTTATTATTTGAAATATTCAGATGATAACAATATTGCATATTATTGCCATAGACCTTGTTACGAGATTTGAATTAGTACATAAATTATTGAAGAATATTCAAATTAAACGAGTTTATTCAATCATTAACTGTAGGTATAACCCCGAAATTATGGCATTTAATTATAAAGAATAGAACATGAAAAATAATCGGATTTCTAAAAACACAAAAAATATAGGGTGATCCATTTGAAATATCAAAGTTCATTATTTTTCCAAAAAAAAAGAAAAGATCTGACAACAATATAGATATCACTACAATTGAGGTGTTCCATATATAGAACTCACTCTGTATATCACAATTTTTTGAAGCCTCTCCACAACTCCATTTCACCAAACTATATCATGTATGGTTGATTATGGATAAGAACGATTAAAATTCCTATACTCAATAGGAAATAAGGAATGTTTACTTTTTTAAAGAGTTACGTATCGATTATGACAAATTTTCTGCGCGATACTACTTCTTCATATTCGAATTCAACCTCCAAAAGTTCATAAATGGTTCGATCTTAAATAGTTTCATTCTCGCAAGTTTTTTGGACTAAACAATCAATATTTCTACGATCACCAAAACACTGTATTAAGGTTTCTGTTAATCTAGGCCAATCTATTAAGACGATTACCTACTAATATTTAGATTAGTGTTTAGATAATTGTGCATTATTAAATTGCCGGTAATCATCATTTATTTAATGTCCTACTGTTACCATCATACTGTTTAATGTTAAAAAATCACAGTTCATCCCAGACAGATTTAAATTTTAATTTATTACTCGTAAGGAATAAGTGATTGTTTTATTCCTATTCCATTTAGGGTTAATTATTTTCTATATTTGAAATTCCCTTAATTATTTTATCAATATCACTCATAGATATACATTAAAATCAATGTTTATAATAAGCAATTTGTTCGCAATGAACAGATTTTAACTATCTTTACCAAAATCCTTATACAGAGGGGTTTAAAAAGGTAAAAAGGAAAAGGTACTTAAAGATTGTTCGTCAACTCGATCAGTATGCTCTCCTGTTTTTTTTGCGTAATACTCTGCTTCTAGTTCGAGAGATTATAAGTTCGTAATACGCACTTGAGGTGTTGAATTCCGAATATCACTTCCGACACAAAGCGAAACTATTTACTTCCGTAACCCATGCGTATCCTACTGACTGCGCCAATTAACTATTAAATCGTAAAATTTGGATTTTTAAAAACAAAATCACTATTACAAATAAACTTTTATCAACCAACGGTTAAACAAAAAATGAATTATTAAAAGAATTGCAGTTTTTATTATCCTCCGTGTTTCCTATAGATATATTGTGATAGAAAAAAAGATATCGAAATGTGGTTTTCTTGATTCTTTATTTTGGTGTACTGTCATGATATCACGAAACGGTTTTTTGCCGTGGATTCAAAAGACTACAAAACAAAAGAATCGCGCCTTTTCATCGACGGTAGTAGAAGAAGTTTGGAATGCGTCTTACTGCACAATGGAAGTTGATTTTCAATAATTGTTATTGCTCATTAATAGAACTTAAAGAAAAGTATGAAAATGTTGAATAAGATTGTTCGATAAACAAGCAGCCGTCAGAGCTCTGAGCTACAATGTCATGAGATCCAAGCTGGTTTGGGAATGGCTGGACAAGTTAAATGACCTAGATAAAAAAAATAAAGTTACCAATCAATAGGTCCTGAGACATACTGACATGGAGGGAATTGATATCAGATCGACTTGCTCAAGTAGAGGTGGATAAACTCTTCATAAAACATGAACCTTTCTGTGGGACCAATCACAGGAAAATAGACAGAACACTAGAATATAATGTAGATAAGACATAAACTGGTTTTTGGAACAAACTATAGCTGAAGCTGAGGCAGGCAAAGATTGGTTAATGTTTCAATTTAAGTAGAAGCAATCTACAAATACTATCAGGAGTTTTATCGAGGAAATATCACCTCAATGTACATATGGAGACGTTAGTCTTAGCAGAGAACGCAACTTGAAAATTCTACCACGCTAAGGACAAGATCACTATTCACATACTTTCGTAGTGTGAGTGATTACGGAATTCTAGAGCAAAACAACTGAGAGCCTTTGGAAAGAAGAAAGATATCTTTTGCAGTTAGATTTGTTCCAAAGCCTGACAGTGACAAGTTTCAACAAGCTTTTTACAAAGTTCCAATTTTCTGCTAAGATCAATTTTATTATAGTAGAGCTCGAACTAAGTCAAGTTGTTGTCAAAAATCTCCCAAATTGAGTTTCGTGTTGTTATAAAATTTTTAACCAGAGAAGAATTAACACCAACATAACTTAAAAAGAGGATGGAGGATATTTACGGTGACTTACGTCTCTTAATTTCAACAATAAAAAATTGGTCCAAGCTATTTTACTGAGGATGAGAATCATTAGAAGATGACCCAGGTGCAGGAGGTCTAATCCAGTAAACATTAAGTTAGTGGAAAAAATTATTCCGAGTGACCGCCGCCTAAAAAGAAACTTAGAAGCTTTCCCTTTGATTGACTCACGTGGTAATTTCTCTGACTTACTGACGCAAAAATTAGCAGAAAAAGGCGCAGAACATTTAGAGTTGTGCGCTTGTTTCATGAAAATGCTTAATTCCACACTCCTTGACTTTCCAAGGCTGTACACAAATATGGCTTCACAGAAACTGATCACTCACTATGAAGCCCTGACTAGTCTCGTCCGACTATTTTTTTATCGCAAAGGTGAAGGCAGAGATAAGAAGTAAAATATTTAATAGCGACGATGAAATTAAACAGGTGGTGTACGAACATTTGGACTCTAAAGTTGCATCATACATTTATAGTGGCATAGTAGCTTTAGTCAGACATTTTGAAAAGTGTGTGAAAATATAGAAAGAATATATATCAAAAAATTATTACATTTTTTAAAAAAATTTCTACTTTTCTTCCTTTGGTCGGCTAAGAACTCGCGTATATATATACAATAAGTTGAAAACAATTGGTAAATTATGCAAAAGCAGCTAATTAATGATGAGAACTTAGGTCTTCTATTGTATGCGGCGTCCGATTTGAACGTAAATGTTCTGATCGACTTCTGAACGCCAGACACAGCGTCAGCGGTCAATACATCTCATACGCGAACGACCCCGTCTCGTTCACAACAGTGTTAGCGTGTAGTCGTGTGATATGAAATGGATATAAATTTGACGCTTTTGATAGCGCTCGTTTTACTTGAAGAGGAGGCACAACACGACCTTATACGAAGAATACTCACCGATTATTTATAAAGAGGAAGAAAGAAGGATGTTTCCAGATTTTGATAATAAAACACAAACGTATCGTAGAGCTTTTGCGGGAATATATATTAAAACTGCTATAAAGAAGGCATACTTAACCCATATCTCCTGAAGAAAGAGCAGCTTGTTACTTTTATAGTACACTGCACAATAACCTTAGACTGATTCAATCAATAATTAGAAACACGACGTAAAGCATTTGAATGACGTCTACGGTGTGCACACGCCAACGTCTGCGAGTTAGACAGACTAAAACAATACATTTATATAGTAAGCATCGTGACGCTGTACGCGGCCGACGGCATTTATAGTTGACCATAGCCATATTGAAATAATGACGGATTCAATTAGTCGTTTCCACTTCTTTAAATCAAGTCGCGTTTACCTGTGAATTCAGTAAATAAGTATATTGAGTATATTACACAGAGAGTGGAAAAGATCTTTCTTAACCAAACATCGAAAGAAAGAGATTTCCTCTCTCATATATAGAATGAGCACAAGAGCGTTTTTCATCAAAGCTCGTAGAGAAATATTATTTTTTAGCAGCATGTCCGTTTATTTGAAAGAATATTATTCGATTCAAACAAAAATTAATATCCAGCTACCCAAAGAGCGTGAAAAAGAGGGAGTTGTTATGACACTCAGGAAACAATAACCGAATTTTCAATTTTTATCCGAAGCAATGATGGATTATAGAATTCAGTATATTTCTCTTTACACATTGGCCTTCGATATCACCGACGTTTCAAAAATGTAATACAAAAAGAGTGATTAACGTGTCCAAAAAAAAAAACGATATTCCATACTGAAAGTGTTTGATTCTGACATTTAAACCGTTGATCATAATATAATGGTTTGGTATGGAATACACTATTGTTTTTAGAATGAAGTTCATTTTTTTATGGAGGGGATATTTTGTTCCAGAAATGTGCTGATAATTGATTGATAGCGGACACAGTATATTCTGTAGCACGGTTAGAATTATCAATTTTTCTCGTTGAAACAAAAGTAATAGTTACCTTGTGTCACAATGATTTTTTTTTGTATAAATAGTCGTAACTCCCACAGAATTTCAACTTCGCAACACACCCATGGGAATGTGTTTTTATTAATTTGGTTGAAATTTGTGGTTTCCGTTAATATAGCCTAATTTTTGGTTAAGATAACTATTTCAAACGGCTTGAACCTCAGCTTAAACAGGAATCATTGTGATTCACACTTTGTTACTTTGTTTTGTGGTTTCGGTTACTACGGCTCAGTTTTTATAGATTATGTGTCTTGGTAACTTGGACTTTGCCACGATGATTGCAAACTTATAACCTTATATATACTCTACTTTAGTTGCAACCATATGGAACACTTTTTTATTAGTGGTTTTATGGAAAAAAGTTAGTTTTGATAAAAAGTTCTGCATGGTCCAAAGGTTTGAATGTAACCATCAGATATCAATTTTTTGAAGCAGGTTTGTCAAAAAATTTGAATTTTTTGCAAGAGTACAGTATCTCAGTCAAGTTGTTTTGAATTAAAAGTTATATTGAAATATGCAATTACAGCTATTTATTATGAAGGTTTTAATTATTCACTAATCATTCCGTAATAATTATTCTGGCTAGATACAATTTACCTCTCTTACCTGTTAAAAATATGATAACATTTCTATATATATATATATATATATATATATATATATATATATATATATATATATATATATATATATATTTTAATTCAACGTCCTACAGCTTCGATACATCCACCTTCTCTTTGCAAACATTTAATTCTTCTTTTGTCAAACTCTTCTATTACTGTATCGTATTTGGAGTAATTTTTTGGCATTCTTCAGAAATAATCCTCTCCAAATGGTCAACTTACTGTTTTAAGTAACTCCATAAAAAAATCAAGGGGAGTCAAATCAGCAGACCTAAGAAGGTCCAAAATATGTGAATACCTGGTAATCAACTTCCCATTAAAAATATTTTCAAGGAGAACTCTAACGATTAATGTACTATGGATGGAAGCACCGTGTTATTGGAACCAAATTGTAACACGTTCTTTTCTACTAATTGTAAGTGCGGCATTTAAAAAATGTCAAAAAAAAAGTCCAACTAATTTATTTTTCTACACACCACACCATACGTTTTAAGAGATTATTGGTTCCGAGTTTTTATTACAAAGTTTGGATTACTGCTAGACCACCAGCGACAATTTTGTTCCGGTTCCGTTTGAAGAAAATGTTGCCTCATCGGAAAATATTACAGTTCTTTTAAAAAACGAGTCTTCATCCAACTTTCTTTGGATCAGAGCGCAGAGTTCAAAACGAATATCGTAATCCCTTGGTAGTAACGTATGTAAAAATTGCGGATTGTATGCTTGCTATTTATTACCTTTCAAAATATTTGCCACTGTATCTTCACTAACTACTAAGTAGTTTGGATTGCAGAGGCCCTTTTTCTTAATGATATTTTTGGGTCTTTTACGACAGAAAGCATCATTTCAAATTCTGTGTCTTTATGCGCAACTCGCTTTCGGCGTTTATTCTAAAATTTATTTTCTATACTTCCATTAGCATTAAATTTATTTAAAATTTTTGTAACGGTTGAATGCCTAATGTTTCTATGCGGACGTCTCTTATCAAAAATATTTGCGGCTTCTCTATGGGTTTTGTAATTGTCTCCAACAATTATTACAAGTTCTATTTTTTCTTCACGATTTAGTAAATTTGCCATTTTTATTGTAATGTTATAAACAACAATTCACTCTAACATTCACTGTCACATAGTTCATGTCAGGGCATCCTAGATTCCGTTAAATTTTATCCCGCCAGAATAATGAATACGAAATGATTATTAAATAATCATAAAACCTGAATTTTCATAATAAACAATAAATGGTTGTAATTGCATATTTAAATATAACTTTCAATTCAACACAACTTTCATAAAACCACTAATAAAACAGTCTTCTATATGGTTCTTCCAACTTAAGTAGACACACTATATATATAAGCCTATACATTATATTGAGAATTGTAGCTGCTCAAATTGAGCTCTTTTCTATAATTTTCCTTGTACTCTGCCGTTTTTCCATTATTTCAATGTGTCCATACCATTGTATTCGATTCATTCTTTCCATTTAATCTTGTTAAACTCTCCGTCTATTATATTATTATTATTATTGATGTCTAATGAACTTTTAGACACTTTACTTGTAATCATTCATATTATTTTATAATTTACTATTCGTTTTGATAGGCACCATTATCATTATTTTTGTGGATAGCATCTAGAATGTTTCTAAGGAGCATAGTACTGAGACACTGTATGTTATGTTCATGTCAAGTCCACCCAAAAAAACACAGAAAACGATATGTGCAAGGCATCCTAAAGCTACTTCTCAGTCTTACAAATAGAGTAATAATTTGGTATAACTTCATCTTTATCTACCATTCATGTTCAATGGATACCGAGTAGAATTTCTAAACCGATGGTGGATTCTCATTCTCATGAATACTGATACATTTCTGCTAGGTTAAGATCTATTGACTCCTAGTGTTAGACTTAGCGCCCATTGAATTACTCGTCTTAGGTATTGACGAACACCATTAAGACTAAGACTAAGAAAATCGGTCCAAATTCATGAGAAAAAACTAGATAACAAATTGTGAATAACAATTTCCCTTGTTATGCTGACTTCAGCGGGCCCTATTTTGGAAACCGTTGATCTTTAGGGTATAAGCTAAATGAAATATCCAACTGACCTCTTAACAAACAGTTTCAACCAAAAATTATGCGATATCAGCAGAAACCATACTACTTAGTAGAGCAAAAAGTGTATTGAATTTCCACCCTGTCATATTTACTGACTTCCCTATCTTGGGACCTATATTGGGACGCAAGTCTGGCTCAACTTCCTCAAATTTTTGTTTCTAATAATGTCTCAACAATTAATTGACCGAGATTACTTAAGAGACTCTCTCTGTAATTTTCTACATAGATAGCTTCTGAAATTTTGTAGACAGTTGTTATAGAGTGGTACAAGTTTGTACATACCTTCTCCATAAAAGGCTGCCACCTGTGTTTTCAACCATGTGATATAATTGTCTTTAAGCACATCATCATCAACATTGGAGTGTTGACAACCAAGAGTAAATTTAAGGTCTAAGAAGAGATAAAAATCGCTAAGAGCCAAAACTCGCTGAGGAATTTTATTTAGGAAACAAATTATAGATCTGATTGTGCAAGCGGCAGCATTTCCAATTATGGTTGACAGCAGTGATCTCAAAATGACGTATATTTCTTTTTCTGAGATAACTGCCGCGCATGCTCGGAGCTGTGATTGCAGCGATGCCGCTGATAGAAATAGGAATAGAACTTACAGTGTGGATATACCCCGTAACTATTTTAATAAAATTCATTTTATTTTGAAAATAAATCGCCACTGAAGGTGGTCGATTCGTTTTTTATCTGTTAGCTTTATCGTATTTTTTACTTCTAAAATTGGGAATGAAACTACTATAACAGAGGCAAAACAATCAATTATGAATGCGTGGACGACAAATCCGTACAAACTATTTGTTTTAATTTAATTATTTGTGGAACGACAAGAATTGTTAGCAAGCAGCACAAGTGAACAAATTGGTGGTCGTAAGACCATGAGAGATGCAATTAAAAAGTAAAAACAAAAACGAGGAAAATACCTAACACCCAAAGCACAACCAGACTACGAAAAATATAAAAACGAATAGATAAAAATTAAGAAATTAGTTAAAAAACAAAAACAGAAGTCAATGCGACAGCTTCGAGAGAAGAATAATGCCTACAAGGAAAATCAAAAACTATTTTTTGTTATCATTAAAAATAACAGAAGAAGAAATAATCATAACAAGAATTCACTTATCATCATAAAATATTCGAAAGGAGATGTAATAACAAACAAAGATGACATCAAGGAAAGACGGAGACAAGATATAAACGGAAAGGATATAAATGAGACATAAAACAAAGAGACCACAATACACTGTTCATACAACAGAAATATATAAAAAAGTAGCAACACCCATAATAACATTTGGATCTGAGACATGGACACACAATGAGATTTCTGAGGAAAATAGATGATAAACTAAGATACGACAAAAGAAAGAGTAATACTATAAGAGAACACTTGCATTTGGAACCAATTCAAAACAAAATAGAAGAAGGACAATTGAGATGGTTTCGCCATGTTATGAGAATGGGAAGGGAACGATTATTAAGGAGGAAGCACAAACTTACAAAAAAAGAATGGGAGACTGAAATAGCGCAAGAAAGAAGAAATTAAGATCAAAAGAAGTGGATGAAAATCAAGGAATGAAATGGCAGGAAATTAAACAGGAGCCACAAGGTAGGATAGAATAGAAACTGCTGTGAATAAAGGAGTATACATAATGACTCAACAATGACAACAAGCCTCACACATGAAAATGTAAAAAGGCTTCAGGATTTAATGAGTTATATAGCTCCCAGTCGGCTTCCTTTCTCAATTTTTGTATTGAATTATGGAATACTGAATTAGATGTTTACCGCAGTTTGCTCAAAATTTCTTGCTTTATTACCTCAGAATATACGCTTCGTTTCAAATTTTGCCAAAATCGTTCGATTGGCCTCAGTTGAGGCACATTAGGAACGTTCCTAGACTTCTCAATAAACAGAATATTCATTTGTGTAAAAGCTCATACAACATCGCATAATGAGTAGTTGCCACATGTAACTAGAACACAAAATTCTCTTTTTCTTGATAAACTGCATTGATCTAGATATAACACACTTTTTTCAATATAATCTTGGCGGTTATAGAATTTCCAGAAGGATGCTTAAAAACGACCTACACACTTCCAAATTCACTTCCTCGCATTTCTTACAATAATTAATCTTATTATTCACCACTCCACTCTCCTTAAAGGTAAGAAATTCGTTGTCTCTGAGACTTCTAAGTTTTGATTTTTGTTCCATTTGTTGCTTCTTAGAATACTTGGGTGGCGATTTTTTTTATTTCTGAACTACATTCTATTCCTTTAGAATGTTGCTTCCGAAATTTCTTATCGATTTTGAATTTTCTGCTTAATTTTCGCAATTTTCCATGAGCCTCTTTTACCAAAGCTTTTCTTTTCTTTTTTTGCATTTCTGCTTGATCCTGATATGCTTCCAATAGAAGAACACGCCGACCGAAAGTTTGGTTTTGTTGAAGCAGAATGCAGTCGAAACGAGGGTATCGTCATCTCTATAGTTCATCATGTGAAAACCGTGTGGTGGTGAAAACTATTGAACAAACTATATCTATAGAAATGGAATGTAAAACTCAAATAAATAATTCATTATAAGTATAGAAATGAATAATGATGCCGAAACATTCACTTTCATTTCATACACGCGATTATTCAATTTGATTCAGCTTTGACATCCACGATAAATGTTTGTTAACTATTCTGTAGATGAGTTAATTGAATTTTACCGCCGATTTCGGTGTGAATATTCCCAGTCGAGAGTATAATGTAGTTATAAACAGGCTTCATGACGTTCAGTTTCTATGCTGATGAGATTTTGGCAGTAAAAGCTAAAATTGTGGTTTATGCCATAACTAAATATTTACATATATAAATAACGTTTTATTATTAGTATTCTTGTGAGTTTATGATGCAAATGTTTTCGTTAAATATATTTCTAGGTAATTTGAATAAATATAAGAGAATGAATAGTATATTATTTCTATTCTTACGCTAAAGATAAAAAAAGTGTGGAGCTATGTAAGACGGAATTAAGCATTTGAACTGTAGAGAAAAACCTGGAGTATGAAATTGTCGTGTCGCGGTGTTTGTAACTGAACTCCTCCAAAACGGCTTGACCGATTTGGATTTTTCATAACCCTAAATGTTCAGGGTAGTCAACCCCTAAATTTATTCACTTATTTTTTAGATTAAAATTTGTTATGATACAGCATTAAAAAATACATAAAATCCTAAATTTTTAACCCTCTAACGATAATATATAACAGAGCGTATTGGTTTAGATTAATGGTTCGTAGAAGAAGGTTGCTACTTATAATTTATAATTGGATATAGCTTTATTGTTTTCAAAATATTCCCTATTATGATCAATACATTATTGCATAGGTACATACCCACAAAACATGTGATTTGAACCGATTCTTTAGCTGTAGAAAAACGTAGACCTTACAATTAATTTTTTATCTTCGGGAATAAGAAGAATCCATTGGATGCTAAACTAGAACTGTACGGCGGATGATCCATCAATTCGATGTTTTGTTTGAACTGATGTGTCTCTCATTGTCGTGGTAAAGAGTATTTCATCTTCTGCGATTGGGCTTCCAGATTCTTTTGAACACTTCTGACGAACAAAGACTAGTGTATAATTCTAAATTGATTATTCTATGTTGTTCTTTGTTCTAATGGAAAGGTGGCGACATATCCACATATATCGAAAAAAGAGGTGTTTGCTTCAAAGCGAACAACTTTTGTTGGATTGGGTTCGTCTTGAAAGACCAGTACATTCGATTGTTGTCTAGTTTCGGGTTCATGTGCATAGATCCATGATTCGTCGCCTGTCACGATTTTATAGAGGTCTTTTGAAGTACCACTTTTTTTGAATGATTGTCAAATTGTACGGTATCCAACGTGAACCAATCTAGACAGCCAAATGTCCATGCAATATTGAATCTATGCGAGTGGAACTTATGCCCAAGTATGCTTCAATCACATGACGATTTTGTAATATCAGTCAACGCAGAGCATCGATGTTTCCTAGCACAACAGCTGATTTTGAACAACCTTCACGAAATTCATCCAATAGCAACGTGCGACCACGATTGAATTTGGATAACCGGCTCGAGATGATACTTTATCACTAAAAGTCGAAGCGAGTTGATCGGCATACTACTGTTACTTTAATCCTCATCGAAAGTGCTAGAAAATCACCGCACGAAAATATTCGCGATCAAATTCCATTTTTGACCAAGACGAATATTTCAAGTAAATATAAACAACTCAAATAGCAATATCAGATTTGACATATTAACACCACATCTTCAAACTTAAGTAACAACCCTCGTAGGTCGAAGATATTATGTATTTTAGTTATAGTGCAGTCATAAATAAAGCTTCTTAGGTAACAATCCATAGTTAAAGTATCAAGAAATTACTCGATTATTCGTAAGTTCAAATCTAAAGCCCGGGAAAGTTACTTCATAGTATGAGCCGTACCATAACCATAATAATCCAAAATGCCAAATAAAACATTCGTAAAAGTCTTTTAGTTTCAAATATCTGTTTCTAAAATCTTCAAAAAATATCGATTTCAATAATATGTAGATTGAGACTACATAAATAGTTGATTGAGCTCTGCCAAAAAAGTGATCTGCTCTGTCGTTTCTGAATCAATGTTTTTTTCAACATTTCTTTTCTCCATCTACTATCCAACGAATAATTGTACAAAAGTACAAATAATATTGAAAGTAATTCAGTTAATTGTTGTGAGTATCAATTGCCCGGTTTTTTCTTTTTCTAGGGAATATTGTTATTTATATAGCAAAATTCATCTACCCTAAAGGAAACAAAACGGAATGAATTTCTGTCTAATATAGACACTTTCTGGATATGGATGTTTCAGACCTTATCTGCATCGCTTTCACGTCTAATATGTCTAGTAGAAGGCTTTAAATGTTCCGATTTGATGTAAACAAATCCTGACATAACGTGAGCTCTATAGCTGAACTCTAAACAGACGCTTTTTTATTTTAGTTTTCTTATCAATTAACATTGAAAAAACATCCTAATGTCTATACTGCAACAGAAACGACGACGTCGATCATACTCTCTTTCACTGTCATCGATGGGACAGACAAAAAGATATATGCCAGAGAGAAATAAGCACCATCCTCACTGCCGAAAATCTTGTACCGATCCTGCTAGTTGCTGACAAAAACTCGACTACTTCTACCTCTACCTACTACTTACCTGATAAAGAGAGGTGATTTTCAATAATTATATGTATCTGAGAACTCAACAGTAACATATTGAAATAATATATTAGACAACGTGAAGTTTTGAAGTAATGCTCTCGTGGTGCCAAATGTTCAGAAAGTTGTTAGCAGATAGAGGTGTGGTTTTAGTCAAAAGAGTATCTTCAGGAACGAGGCCCGAGTCAAAGTAATTCCACACTCAAAAAAATTCTTTTAACATCCACATTCAAATTAGTTTATTTTTAAATATAATAAACTCAAACTCAAGTTATTTTCGATTATAAAGAAGGAAAATATCAAAAGATTCAAAAAAATAAAATTCTATATCAGACTCTAAAAAATTCTGTAAGTTTTCATATTTTTTCTAGTTTGCGAATTCATCAATCACATAACTTATCCGACACAAATTATATGTACATATACTAGCTGACCAGGTAAACGTTGTTCTGCCATATAAATTATATCTATGTAATATTTTTCTTGTTCAATAAAAATAACTAACATACTATAAGTGTATAGGGATGATCGAAAATGTTGTATAGACAATGGAAGTATGCTTTTTTAGGTTATTAAAGTATTCTTTATTAAAGTAAAATATATATTTCTTGATAGCTATCTAGACATGAGAAATAATTATTTATATTTTTACTATCATTTGGGCGAGAATATGCCACACGTAGTTGTCCAATAACCACTTTGAAAGGAGCCTAATATTATACATCAGGCTTATACTGGAATGCTAGTCGAAGAAATAAATCTGATGTTATTGCTGGAGGAATTTGTTGGCGTTGTTGGTCAATTCCTCTACATTTTCTTACTATAAATCTGCGCGTTTCTCTTCATTCTAATTGTCTCTGTTGATTTCGTTCATCTCGTTCCTCTTCATCTCGTGCTTGTGACTGTGATTGACATAACTGCGCCGTGCTCACACGCACATCTGCATTGTTTTGTTCGTCTGATCTTCGTGCTCTTATATCTTGCATGACTCTAGATTTGATTGTTCGACGACTGAAACTGGTCTATTTAGGTCTTGCTGGCAATATACATGTAACAACATATAAATAAATTAAGTTAAAATACTTATTAATGAAAAACAGTGACTTAATATTGTATTCTTTAGCTTATTATTCGACTTTCCTTTTGCAATAATAAAACATGTATATTTATTAAACACGTACACGTTTCTGTTTTCATTCAAAACTATTTTCAAAAAATTTTAAGTACAACATGTACAGGTACGATAATGGCCGTTGTTAGCGAGAGATCACAACACGTTTATTCTCATGAGAGTAAAAACTGACTTTTCAGTTATTGGTAAATAATTGTTGCACTTGAACTTGATAAATTTACGATGAGAGTAAAATGAGAGTTAGACAGAAAAATGAAAATAGGACGTATAACAGTCAATGCTACGATCGATACAAAAAGGAAATTGAAATTGTAAATAAGAATTTATCGTAGTATAAATATTATATTCAATTGTCATCTTCCAATCCTATTGCGGATCTGTGGATAAAATATTATTCCAAGTTGTGAAAAAAAAACAAATAAAAATCTTGCCAAAGAAATTAGAATTTATAATTAACAAATTAAAAATGGAGGTTAATCGTAGAGGGTTGAAAATTTAGAGTTGTATATATTTTTTGCTGTTATATCATAAAAAAAATTTAATCTAAAAAATAAAAAATAAAAATTAGGAGTAGACTATCCTTAACATTTAGGGGAATGAAAAATAGATGATTCTCGATTCTCAGACCTACCCGATATGCAAAATTTCATGAGAATCGGTCAAGCCGTTACGGAGGAGTTCAATTACACACACCGTGACACGAGAAGTTTATATTATATTAGATTAGATCTATTTCTAAGAAATATACAGATATTCGATACCATTTCATTGCAAAATAAACTAAATTTTTAATGATAAATCAATTTTTTTGAAGAAGAATGAGCTTTTATATTTAATATATTAAATTTGAAACATGTTTTGATCTATCGAAGAAAATAAGATGGATGCATTAAATGATCAATATCCATTTTATTTACAATGAATCTATCACTATTGTTTAAAATTTATCTTGTTAAAATAACTGAGTTGTATTATGATAAATTATTAAAACGTTCAGTGAATTATTTCGCAAATAAGAAAAAAAACATTTTTGCCCGCAACTTGCTTTGATCATGAACAGATAAAATGATTTATTGTGCGTTCACATTAGCGTCGCTCAAGTCATGTCATGTCATATCATCGCGCGTGTTGTCCTGTTCAAATTGGTTAAGCGTCATTTTAATTATTTTCTAGCTTTCGAACCAATAGGACGTAATGAATTTGGTATCGAAACGATTATTACTTATAGAAAGTATACGACTGCGAAGGCTAATTTTAAAGAAAAGCAAAAAAATACAAGGCGTTCATGAACTTAATAGAAATAGACTTATGGCGAATTCCATCACCTTTATCGTGAACTTCGTTTTTAAGAATGTCAGTAAAAACATTCGATTACATTCTGGGAAAAATCCAAGCATCAACTTGAAAAGAAAACAACTGATTTTAAAACGCCTATTCCTCCGCCAGAAAGGTTGTATTTTACAATAAAGTAAGAGTTATGCATTTTTATTTGCAAGTTTATGATACGTTTATAATAAATATAAAAAACTAAAAAGAAGAACAATGCTTACAACTGGTTATAGATGTTTTACAATCCACAAGCTTGTGTTCCTGAAGAATATTCTGGAGGTACTGTATATCCTTGTTAGTTCTATTGAGGATATGTTTCTGAAGAATATTCTGGAGGCACTGTATATTCTTGTTGGTTTTGTTGAGAATTTGTTCCTTAAGCATATCGTGGAGACACTGAATACCTGAGCTGGTTTTGTTGAGGACCAATATTTCCGTTTTTTTGTTTGCAGAGCATCTATGACAACATTTTGAAGACGAGCTGACACTTAAAGCTTTTCCAAGGAATCAAATGGTAATAATCTCACCAGAAAGTGATAATACGGATTATTCATTAAATCGTCATTTATGTAGATCATTCTTTAATAGTTCCAATTTAATTCGACTGCATACTAAATAAAAATATAAACATGAGCGCACCACATAGGCGATGCCGCTCAAAAAAACGAACAAGATCGAAGCTCGATATTGAGTGGTGGTCTTTTGCAATGTGAACACATTCATTTAAAGTACAGAGAGATTTTTTAACACCACTTGAGCGTTGCCAATATGAACACACACTTAGTTTTAGCTATGAACATAGTGATGATCGATGGTTAGACTTTCTTTAGTAGTGGGGGACCAGATAAACACTTAGGAACAGGCTTTACAGTGAGTAAGGAGTTGTAAAATTTAGGAGTTGATTTCTGACAAAATTTGTAAGTTGAGAATGAGAGGCAAGTTTAGAAAACTAACCTTGCCGAATATGCTTGCCTTAAGAGGAGAAAGATAATGTAGTAAAACGAAAGGTAGGAAAAGTAAACATAGTAATAGTAATGAGAATAGGAAGTATCAAAGAAACCTGGATCTCTCCAGATGGTCGCACAAGAAACCAAATTGATCATATGTTAGTGGAAAGAGAGCACGCAAGATTAATAACGAATGTCAGAAGGTACCTATATCTGATTTGTTGAGGTACGTTGAGGTAAGTATGTGTGAATGTTTGTCTATCACCCTCCGTCGTAAACTTTGAAGGAGAATCACTTACGTTGAATGTAGGAAGTTCCAAATGAAAATGGTCATTTGACCTGTCCTGGTAGGAATAGTGTTAAACTAGTTATTTCTAAAGAAAAAACTGAGCTTGACCATCTAAAATCACCTCATCACAAATTTCGTACAGACTTCAGTTTTCTTTGTACTTGATTATTCCTATCCACGACAATTTCACTTTTCACTATTTTTTTATTCAGAACAAAAAACAATAACTGTAATATTCAATGGTTGCTTTTTTTAAACAAGTTGAAAACTAATTAATTTTTTGTTGACTCAAACGATAAGTTTTGTTTTTGTTTTATTCCATGTATATTTTAATTTCCGTATAAATCAGCATACGTTCATGTGGAGAGAGGACTAAAATGGAATATTCGTAGAAAGTGAAATGACTGCTTTTGTCTTTTATACATGACATGAATAAATAGCGTTCCATTTACATCTAGAGATATATCCAATGTTTTTATACCGAATTGAAAGTGAATTTAGATAATACGAACTTCTACTACATGAGGTATATCTATGAAATAACAAGATTGATGGTGCTATACAAGAATTGGGCCAAACGTCTCTAAATACAAAGGAATTTCATTTGCGTCACAGTTGTGTCTTGAAAATATAAGGGTAGAGCAAGAGTTTTGTTATGAAATTTCACCCCAAATTAGTAAAAAGGGCAAAATCAAAGAGCAAAGATTCGTCTGTAACATGTAATATAATTTTTTAACACCATGTTTGCCCTCTTTATAAAGAATTAATACGAACCAAGTCCGGATAGAGACTTATCATCATATCATTCGCCAATAATTGCTCCCATACCCAGGAAGACTGTACAAAAGACCTAGGCTATATAGTCACAGAACAGACTGCGCAAAATTTGGAGAAAGCGTAGACTTATAGATTTCAACACAATTTTCGTTGAAAACGCCAGATGAGATAGACCAAGCAGTTTACCAACTAACTGTAGCCATAAAAAAGGCCCCATGGGCAGCAACTCCAGAAAATATTTGCTCAGAAAACACAAGTAATATTCCTATTTTAATTACACAGAAAATAGTCGAAAAAAGACAGTTACAAAAAAATGGCAGATTTCGAGAAGTGAAAACGACAATTCTAAATTAAGCAAAGTCACGAAGAATCTGCTTTTACAAATCAAAAATAAATCAGTCCAAGTATACTTAGGCTCTTTAACTGCCACTGAATCCGCAGATTATTTCCTCTTGAAGGCGACAAAGAAACTAAAAAGCCCGCAACAATTTTACCCTCCAGTATGAGATAGCAACAGAAAATGCACCAGGAATTACATGTAAAGACAACAGCTTTTGCTTATTATTTGGTGAAAGTATTTGAACCAAACCAAGCAGACCAGACTATGCATTCTAAAGAGATTAATGACTTTCTGGATACTCCTCTGCAAATTGACTTACTGATAAAAAAAATTAGTCTCACGGAAATAAAAAATACAATTAAGAACAACTTAAATCCAAAGAAGGCACCGGGGTATGATCTTGTGAAAAATGGTAAAATATCACAAGAACATACAAGTGAAAGTCTCAAATTGTTACAACAGAACTTTAATGCAGTTTCAAGGACTGGTCACTATCCCGTTTAATGGAAAGTCTCGCAGATCATTATGATACCAAAAAGTGGAGAAAGCCAGAAGAGTTAACATCATATAGGCTAATAAGCTTACTATCTATTATTTCGAAGGCTACACTCAACTCAACTTAAAAATAAAAATGGTGAGCATCAACAATTTAGCAGATATTGAAATAAATGATAAAAAGAAATTTGTGAAATTGACAAACTCGCAAACAACTTTGGATAATAAATGGAGGTGGATGACCCAGTCAATAGAGCAGTAAAAAATCAATGTTTTAGAGCTGCTCTGAGGAAATAGTTCGACAACAGTAACATGTAAAGAGATAGTTGTCTATTAAGCTATACAATTTCCGTTATATTATTAAAAATGATAAATAGTTACGCATAAATACACGTGAAATACATAATTTCAACTTTACTACTTGTTTAGAAAAGGCATTGTTCATCTTTTCAATTTATAGACTATAAAAAGAATATATTTCTTTACCGGTGTTAAAGTTTCACAAACTCATAATAGTATAAACACGATATTTTATAGTTACATGATTCGCATTTACATGAGAAAGGTGCACGTAGCGTTTTTAATACAAAGATAGATGATCGTACCACAAAAATTACCTAAACTCGCTAGGGTCAACATTATTAGGGTGATAAATAAATTAGAGCTATTAACACATACCCTATTTTGTAAAATGGTCAGTGTAGCTTAGCGTTTATTTTAAACTTAACGTTGAAAAGGTAAAATAATGGCCATTAAAATGACTTTTTCTATAAAATATATCAACGTTTTCTAATCGTTGAACAACGTTGCAATTAATTATATAGGAAATTATATTTCATTTTAGTCTTTGCTATAAAATTTTCTTTCACGTTAATTTGGTTGGAGAAGTTTTTATCTATTGCGGGGATCAGAATCGTATTACATTAAATGAAGACGTTCCTCTGAATGACACATCAGTAATAATGGTATAAGATGATAGGTCACGAAGACAATGAGAATTTTTAAATATGTTCAGAAAGGTATCCCTACAGATAAAAATCTAAAGGTGTTAGGTCCGGTGGTCGAGCTGACAATTCCAATCTATCTACAGCGTCAACCGGATGTTCTTAAAATAATCATAAAAAATTAAATATTTACTTTAAAAAAGTTTTATTGGTACAGGAACACTTGTTAAATCATAGTATTTGTTACTTACTCACTTACGAAAAATTATGTTCGGCAAGTGATGTCCATTTTGGGCAATACATTGTTGTATCCTTTGACGGAAGCTGGACTCAATTCTTCGCAGCATGTCTACATCAATCTGGGTGACGTGTCGACGAATTGCGATCTGTAGGTCCTCCAAAGCGCGCGGTTTATTGTTCTTCTTATGCTTCGTCCCTCATTAACAATATAAAATTTTAATTTTCTTCAAAAATGGTAAGCATTTATCGACAAAATTGTAATCGCTGCTGGGAATCTTACTCCTTTAACCCGGCATTAGACTAATTTTAGACTAAAGCAAGATTTTCATCCACTCAGATATAATTTTTCTTCAATCTTCTTTCCAAAAATGATCTGGATTGTTCAAATAATGTTTCTTTGAATTACTCACGACGTAAAATCTTCAGAAACTTATATTAGTACAGTCGAATACGATCGATTAATTTATATATTCAAATGATTATCAGAAACAATGTAATTCGAGCTGTTGAGAAAATTTGATTTTTAGGGTGAATTTTACAAAAACAAATCTTCAGTTGACATTATCAACGACAAAGTTCGCGTCAAGAAAAGAATTAAATTTTGTAAGCTAGGGCTAGACGAATAAAAACAAATATTCATAATTGGATGTGGCTTCATTGTTAATAACAAATTAAGTTCGTTCATTTATGTTGTAAAAGTATAATTTTTTGTGAATGTATTAACTAAAGCTTTTAAAACCAGTTTCCAAGTGTTGAAATATATAATTCCCTAATTATACTCGTATATTTAACTTTCGAAATTTTATTTTTCAAAATTTTATCAACACAAATTACAATATTACAAATTAATAAACTCTATTAATTTTAAGGCATTGATTTACAACAATCCTATTCTTATATTAAAATAAATGCTGACACATGTTTACAAAATATGATCTTTTTGCGTATTAATTTTTAGAATATTTCAGATTTTTCTTTATGTAACTAACTTCTAACTTCCTATATTTTTTTATAAAGTTGTGTTGATTGTGTTCGTTCTCCCTAGTTTACTTGCCGATAATTCCACTCAGATAAAAACAATTTTAAGCTCGACCTGTTTCTCATTCAGTTACTACGAGAATTAAATGTTTCAACACGCTTACACCGAATACAAAAACAGTGTTTTGAATTCGGTGAATTTTTAAAAGTATTTGTTATTCTCTCTCCGACAGAGTGGAAAGAGAAAACATTACTGATCGTTGTCGGAAACGCAATGTATGATTAAAATATTCTTGATCTCATTCAATGTGCTTTAAAATTAACAAACAAAAAAATTCTGTTTGTGTAACTGAAGATAATATTAAAACCATATTATTGATAGTAGAACACTACCACAGACATAGTAGATTAATAGTTTACACTTTTTGTCCGTTTTTTGGCCTTCACCGTATCTGCTTGATTTAGTCTATTTTTAAAAATAAAAGAGTAATAAAACGATGAACTATTCGTAATAGATAGGCGTACTACTTTTTTTAGTAAAAAGTCAAAATAGTTTTTCAACCTCCGTGGAGAGACGGCGTCGTAAGAAGAAGTTACTTATCATCTTGAACCATAACAAGAACATTGTCTATCATAGGAAATTCTTTTCTAAAGAGCATGTATTTTCCTTGGAAAACTTTTTTTCAAATGATTTTCATATCAAATCAATATAATGTGGTCGATGTGCCAGTGTAAGTGATTGTACTCTATAAAGACCCATTAAATGTATAGGTAAAACAAAATCTAGTATCAGGCTTTGGAAGAGCATGCAATAATCTATTTTTCTTCTCTTTATTTTCAATAAATAGCGAACTAACTGACTAAATTTAGAAATGTTGATGTTTTAAGATGGACCAAAGGAAGCTAGTTTGTCGTCTATAAGATCAGCTCTATTACAACTGCTATATGTGGAACATAACAGAGTTCGACTTACAAAATAACATGAAAACAAAAATTACGTAGATGGGAGTAAGTTTTTTTTCTTTCCGGATCAGTCACGAAAGAATCTGAAGAAGATAAGAAAAACGATTTACCCAATGCAATGCATATTATGGATCTACATAAGAACTACATTACTACATTTTCCAAGAAAGAGAATATGGTTTCCAAAATTACCAAACGCAAGACGTATGGATAATTTTTTATGCTATTTCAAATAAGCCTGTGAACATAAAAAAGAGAAGGATATTTTCTAGAGAGAACCAATTCCATTGTTGACCAGTCTCATAATATATAATAAGAGTTTTAGTAGATGATACTAATGAAGAATGAGTATAATGTAACAATTGAGACACAATACCCTCGTGAGCTTCGATCAAACTATAATTGCTAGCGTGAGTTAATCCAATTTTCTACTGTACTAATGGGTTTCGTGACATAAGATCTTTACGACTATTTGAAAGCCGAAACTTGAGATGAAGTCCAGAAACAGGGATTAATTTGGGAAGTTGAACTCAACTTACATTAGCTACATATTTTTTAAAATCAATAAATATATAGTTGGTTAAATTATGTGACAAATCATTTTCTTGAATAGATATCTTGAAGTTTGTAAATATCGAAATCTCAAACTGCAACTAAATTTTTGAATGGGCACATTTTTATAACCAATAGACGTAAATAATGAAGTTTGAATTAATTTTTAAATAGGATCAACTATACACATACACATACCCTTCCAGAGAACAAAGATAGAAATACTAAAGCAAAATTATATGAAGAACCGGAAAAAGTGATCAATAAGATACTGAAATTTGATATCAAATGACTAAGGGAAGTTAGGAATACAAAAAAAGGACCAGAAGAAAAGTATATAGAAGCAATGAGAGGAAAAACTAGACATCTCCTCAGTAATGTTAAAGGCAAGAACCTCATATTAGAAAACGTAAATAATTTACCACCCATCGTTTTCCATATCTGCTGCTATCTAAGACTTATTGAGACGGTTTAAAAATATTTTTTTTACCCAAATAATATACTTATTTTAGAATTTTCCCAGCCATCGGACTTAAAATAAAATAACATCGCCATACTGAGAATCTGAGTCGGTTAAGAATTTTCGGAACTGCCGATGACTAAGAGCTCTGATGCGAAGAAAATTTACTATTTTAATACTAACTTTTAATTGTTTTCGCTCACAGATTCTCCGAGTGTAAAATACAATGAATGGTCACAATATTTTTAATTTAGTATTCATTCAACTTTACCAACATATTTTCTACTTCACGAAGAATATCACAATCCTTTAGTTGTGTTTTTCATATGAACTGAAACTAGTAGTTCTTCTATTAGCTCAGCAATGTCGAAAACATGAGTGCTTGAAACTAGAATTTTTTTCTTTTAATGTTCTCTCAATATCTAGCGCCGTTTCTTCTGATCTCCTGACTTCTGTCATGAAACTCAGGCTAGTTTTCGAAACTGTGGTAATGCAACTTCTTCCAAACATTCATAAACTTGCTTACCATCTTGAAACGACTTCAGTTTTTTTTATTTAAATCTTGAACACAATTAAACTGGCTTCACTGCTATTGACTGTTTGTCATTTACTTGGCGGAAAAAGTTTTGTTGACACTTCAACTTACCGTTCAGCTCTTTCACTTTATCTTCTCGTATATTTTCAGTAAAATTATTGTAATTTGAAGGAAGCTTTGTCTTATAATGCTTTCTGATATTGTACTCTGTCAAAACACCATGTCATTATTTCTTTGTAGATTAGACTTGTTGGTTTGTTTTTGTATTCAACAAAAAATATTTCTCACTCCAGCTCTCTTGAAACACTCGTCTTTGATTTCACGTCTCTTCATAAAAATAATGCTGATATTATATTACACCAAAAAAATACAGTAATACTGAAACTAACTGTACGCATGGTTCACTACTCATAAACAGAACTTTCTCTGAATGCGACTTGAGATGACTTAAGATGACTTGAGATCACGGCCATTTTGTCAGCACATGCGCACAACACTAAAACTGGTTTTTGGAACAGTCGAGGCAGTGTTTTAAGCTTCGTATTAGTACCAGAGATACTGACAAAATGTAATAATATTTAAGAAACGTGACATGTGTCAACAAAAACTTGGGGAAATAATTTTTTGTTTGTAGTTCCTTCCCAGACTTTGAAGCAAAATTTCATACAGGGCCACGGGCCGCATAAACTGACCTCGCGGGCCGCGAGTTTTATACCCCTGGGCTAAACCTTGTAAAATGAAAAATGCCCAAAAATATTTGTTGAAGAATTTGACTATTAGGCTAGGGTCGATAATTTTTGAAACAAAAAAAAAATAACAGTAGAATGAAACCCATTAGAAAGGAAGGGAAATATAATAAAAATGGGAGGAAAAATAAATTACGGGCGATCTGAGTTCAGGAAGTGCGAGGGGGTTAGTTTTTAAGGGTAAAAAATAGTTTATCTCGATTTCCAGCAAAACTAAAAGTCCTATGGAAAAACTTTGTAGGTAATAAAGACAAATAACTTTTGTTTTTTCAAATTTTTCACATAACCATAAATTTATGTGAAAAATTCGAATAATCAAGTTTTTGGTTTTTTATTTTTAGCTTTTTCAGAAAACTTACTTTCTTATGTTCCACATACACTGGAATTTAGTGTTTTCAGAAAATGCAAAAAATTGGAAAAAACTCGAATTCAAACATTTTTTTAATGAGTATGTACAATTTCATCAAAAAAATGTGATTGATCCAATTTTGTTCAGTTAAAAAGTTTATTTATTGAATTCATTCATGTCATATAAAATCTCATAAAATATGAATATACGTGTAAATCGTACTATTGAATTTAGTTACTACATTCTGATTATGTTATTCATTATAATTTTTTATAAAACGTTAATCTTGTTATTTATAAATATCTTATCTGAAATTCTAAAAAGTTATCCAATAGTTTTCGTCTCTTCGATGACATTTTTTTGTCTCCAATGTTATTTTCAGTCTAAATTGGTTCTTTATCCACAATTTCATCAGAATAATTCACTTCCTCGTAGGTTTTTCTTCCATATTGAAGCAAATTTCAGAACCATGACAATGTCTACCCAATTTCTAGGCAGACAAATTTTAAACTGTTAAATCCTGTTTCACAGCTACAGCAATTAGTCAACAGACAATCCAAGTTTGAAGCTGATAATATGAACTGTAATAATGTTGTTCTGCTGCTCCTTCTGTGGGTGGGAGGTTAGCCAAATTGGGAGAGGATTTAATTTTTGCCAATTGATATATCTGAAACCTTCAGATTCGATTCAGTGTTATTTTCCAATTTTTACATATATAAATAGATTTGATCAATTGTAGTATATTTTTTTATATTTTCTTCACTTGCATCTTTCTTATAAAAAGCATCTGCGAATTTTCCTTTTCCGGCAAATCCAGATGTTGTATCGCAACCAGAAAAACAATGCAGAAATGCAACAACATTTTTCAAGGACTCATGTTTGAAACTATTAAACGTGAAAAGTAGATCCTTTACAATGAGCTTGTATTCATGGAAGTATATGAATTATCTCAAAACAGCAATAGGTACCGACAAATATTTAAAAAAAAATTCTATGTCTTATCAAATATTTACTTTAATAAATTATTCGTTTGTTAATTGTTAATATATTAAGAATTGCAATATTTTTGTTTATCAATGTAACATGAAGTCTTTTGTTTTTTTAAGTAATTAGAGCGTGAATTTTTACAAATAGCTAAAATTTGTACATAATGATTAAAACAAATGTTAGCTTTCGATTTGTTCGATAACGAAGAAAAAACTCACCGAATTTTTTAAAAAAAAGCTGATATTTTGACACGAGAATTTTCGATTGAAAATTAGGGTGCTTTTTTGATATTTAGTCAAAATAAGGCGAAAAAATAAATATTTTATATAAAAATTTTCACATGAATTTTGAGGTTAAGTGAAATAATTGTGGATACAAAAGTTGTAGATCTTTTTATTACCTACTACTTTTCTGTTGATCTTTTCCATAGGACTTGAAATTTCACCGAAAATAGAGATAAACCATTTTTTACCCATAAAAATTCACTTTCTCCCTCTTTCCAAACTCGGATCGCCCGTAATTTATTTTTCCTTCCATTTTAATCATATTTCCATTCTTTTCTAATTGGTTTCATCCTATTATTTTTTTTTCACTTCTCACTATTTGGTGGGTAGGAAGGTTTTGGCTCTGTTTTATATCGTATATGAAATGACACTTAATGCTTTTTTAATTCTATATTTTCAAATATACCCTCTATTTCCTGAAGCTGTAATATAATCCGCCTCTGAAGGATGGACGACGGCCATTTTAGTGGCCCATCCAGTATGTATTACAGATGTACAGAGATTTTGCAATAATTATTATTTCTCATTTTGTAGAGTCTTACGCTCAAAGGAAATTGTTTATATCCATATTTTTAACTCATAATTTTTTCATGATTCCATTAAAATATTGGCATACATTTCACCGTCAACCACTTACTTCAATACTCTAGCCTGATTTTGCCTACTCCAAATATTAAAGAGATATTGAAAAAACAATGTTATATCACTTTGTTTCCAAGATAGGAAAGTCACAAAATCACTTTACACTTCAGACAAAATTAATTCACTTAATTGGATGAAAAATAACGTAAGAGCTAGTGGTAAATACTTGACATTTGGGTTTATTAGAAATCTCGAAGAAGCAATATTTCCCGTCTGGAAATTGTGAACAATTGTCTGGCATAAAATCTGTCTTGTATATAGCAGTAGTATCGTTAAGATCATAAAATCCTTTTACGATGCATTTCCCCAAGTTCTCAGTTTCATAAACCAAAAAAAAAAAACAAGGGTCATTGGTAGCTAATGGAGTGAGTCGTACCGGGATTTATGGGTTGAATATCAAATCAAGGATGTAAAATAATTTATGGTAAAATATCATGGACATTATAGAAACAGTTTTATGGTCATTTCATTAATGCTCAATTTTTCATTAATTGAGAAATACGGTCCATTAAAAAGTGAGAATTCGTATATGCACTATTATAGAAAACTGAGAGTGCTTTTTAATGTATGGAAAATGCACAGGATGTTCTGTTTGGAGTAATCAAGAAATTGGTGTTTGAGTTTGACGGAAATGACTCAATATAAGAACACTTTATCATTACTGAGCTAGAATTTTGTGAAAGCGTTGATATTCTTACTAAACCACACTGTTTCCACAACTATTACACCAATACCTCACCATTACACTGTCTAACGCACTTCTCCACTCGTTATTCTCCTACACTCTTTCGGAAATACTATAGTATCTTTCTCTCTCATATAATTATTTTGTTGCTGCCATATGGCACCGTTGGTTGTATAATTGTTTTATATATGTCTAACTTGGCATATCTTTTGATTTTAATAGCTCTTCTAGGGCTCAAAACGTTTTCTATCGCCAGTCTTTCGTCGATTTTTCTGATTTCATCTTCTTTGTTTGTCTCTGTCAGTCCCAAGTATTCGAACTTCCTGTTTTGCTCTGTCCTAACTTTGAATTGGTTGTTATTCAAATCACTTCTCATGTGTGTCTCACTTGTAGTCCATAATCTCTTTAGCTTCCTTGTCAAAGAGTGTAAAACGTTTTCTCTAGTTCCTCTTCAGTTCTAATTATATGTACTCCATCACATGCATAGGCAAGGATTTGTGTTTTGTTGTTATAAATCATCCTCTGGGCTCGGATGTCACTACTTCTTATGATCATTTTCAGTATAATGCTGAAGAGTACGGATGATAGAGGATCTCTTTGCTTGAAACCACTTTTTCTTTCCAAAAGGCTGCATATTCTGTCTTATTTTTCCAAATGTTGTATTCTCTGAAGTATTCTGATTATTGCCTGTGCCTGGCACTAATGTTTCCTATTTATTGAATCCACAAATAGTAGCTTCAAGTTCAATCTTTCGTCTTAGCTATAGTCCTTATTTCCATCAGGATAATAGAAGTGATTAGTTTCATGAAAAGAATTTTTATGAAATTGTTGTTAAATTAATTATTGATCATATTAACTAATTTCATCCATATTATCATTGATAAAAGAACCCTGTGCAAAAAAAGAACATATTTGCATATCAAATTTAAATCAATTAAGTCTTCTTCTTCTTCTCTAGAACTTTTTATTCCTTTTAGAGCGTCTGAGTTTAGGGATTTAAGTTTTCATTCTCTTTTGTCCATTATTTACACTCTTTCCGTCCATTTCTTCCTCATTCAACTAATGTATTTTTTTTCTATTGCCTTCCCTCTTCCTGTGCTACTTGCTGTAGCAAAGTTTTCTTGGGTCTTCCTTTATGTGTCCTCTTTACCTCTTTAAATATATTTCAGCTATTTTGGTTCCTATAGATTTCTGTTTGAGCTCTGGTAAAATTTACTCATTCTTTATCTTTTTTTCTTAGTTGCTTTATCCGTTTTTTTCATTATCCAAGTTTCACATCCATATATTAACGAGGATACAATTATCGAGTGGGTTATTTTCGTTTTTATGTTTTTTCTCATGTTTTTTTTTTCGATAATTGTATTATTTAGAGTTAGTATATTTAATTCGCTTTTCTAAGCCTGTTCACTATCTCTGTATCTATTTTTCCGTCTTCTGTGTGAATGACTTCCAAATATTCAAAAGTGGTCACTCAATTTATTCCTTTCATTATTTTTCTCCATGTTTTTTTTTGATTTATCATCATCCTTTTGTATTTTTGATCCTTTTTTTTTCATTCTGTTATCTGTATACACATGTCTACTATTTCTTACATTTTCTTAACCCTTAAACTGGCAAAATATCAACCAATGACTTCCTATCATTTAGACCTCAAGTGAGATGCTAGGAAAAAAAAAAGATTTTTTTCAATTTTTGAACCATATGTTTCAATAAGGTATCATATATGATACCTTGCCGGTTTAGTTGATACTGAAATTTATAATTATTTAGCTAAAAATTTTTAGAAATCAGCTGAAATCACATGTTCTGTTCATTGATCGGCTCATAAAATTTAGATAGTTATTAGTTTTGATAGCTTTTATTATATATAATAAAATTTTTGTTCAAATAATAGTAAAACAAGGATCATGGCCATTCAATGATATCAGTTGGATGAGAGCAATCAATTAGACAATAACGCGAAAACTACTTAACCGATCATCATAAAGCTTTGTACAAATATTCTTGGAGGTATTAGAAATAATATATATACTTTTTATGAAAGGAAAATAATTTTTTACGAGATATAAAACAATTTTTTGACAAAAATCACAAAATCTAGGATTCCAGTAATGAAGTTCCAACCCTGAATACTGTAATACCGTTCCACTGTGTTACCAACGGTCACGTCAATATCCAATCCAATCTACTATAGTTTCAGCTGTTTGAATTTTTTCTATATTTATTGTTATTTTTTCTGTCATTACATATACAGAAAAGAACTAATTGAATTTTTGAGGATAGGTGTTATTTTTGTGGTTACAAGCTATTCATTATTTTAGATCTTACTCTTTGGTTTTAATTCTTACACTGTTCTTTTTTAAAAATACCTCGAAACCAAAAGCCCTATGCAGCAAAAGTTGCAGGGAATAGAGAATCTTGGGATCACGTAGAGATGAGAAGCTAGCAGAGCGACAAAGTGTTTCGAGAACAGCTGGAATTCCTCTTCAGGTACGAGTTCGTTCAGAAAGACAAGCTACTCTGCAGGTAGCTAGAAGAGCAATAGAATAGGCAGAACAATCGCCAGCGAGAAGAATTCATAATGCAGAAATGCAGACCACGCGCCCTCGAAATTTCATGCGTAAGGATTGGTCGGTACTACGTTTCAATATGATCCTTCAATTTAATATCCTTATCATCCTTTTATTGTTATTGGCACAATGAATAAAAATGTCACTATTGCGATGCTTTCAAATGGAAATATGAAATTATTGGAATGTGCTATTCCAGTGGTAAATTTTCACTTTCATTACGTAGTGAACCAGAAGTGCTTTTAAAAACTCAATTGTTTGAGTGTTACAAAGTCAAGTAAAAGCGATTTTCTATCAAAATAAAAAATTATAACTCTTGCTTCCCATCATATTGATTCAATTCTATTATAATGATCTTTCCTTTTCTTAAATTGCTTCAATGCGAGCAAAGCAGCGGGTAAATGCTAGTATTTAATAATACACAAAATAATAATAAAATTAATTATGAGGAATGGGCATCAAAGAAAAAATTCCTTTCAATAGTCGAGCAAAATCTAAAACGTGATTTAAATTTATCACAGTGAACATTTGTTTGCTCGTTGGGACACCATTTATATTTCCTCACAAACAAATATGATACCTTCATAAAATGCATTTTCTAAAACAGTTATCACAATTTTTCCATTCCATGATTGTATGAAATACAGTATTATGAAGCTTAGGCAATGTACCGCATTTCAAAAAATACTACATTGTTATAGAATAAGAAAAAACAACTCAACTTTTTAGGATTTGACGCCATTTCACTGATGAGATGTGAGCTATTCGATATTTTTTTTGATAAACGTTGTTACAACTTACGTTAAACGTAAACATTGTGACCAATACATTCACAATGAAATTCTATGCCCTGAGAAAAAGAACCAGGTCCAAAGGTTTACCGACGATTTTTAAAACAATTATTGAATAGACGATATCATGTATGGTACCATACCCGTTTATGTTTATAGTTCTTCTTTGCTATTGTTGTTATCATCCTTTTCATGACATAACTATGAGTAGAAAAAGAATAAGGCTTTTTGTTTTACACCGATCTCCATCCAAAGCTACGTTGATCTCCTTCTGCCTGTTTCAGCTTTCCCTCTCACTTTTTAAATATTTCTTCTGCTTTCTCGTTATTTTTCTAGACATTCTTATATTTCTTATCGATGAATGTACTATTTAATTCTTCTCCCTGCTCTATTTTTCTTTGAATTAAGTACCTCAATATGTATGTGTTATCCATTTCTATATACACTTTGCTCCTTCTTCATTCCCTCATCAATGTATTGTCTTATCTTTGTTACGATGATTCTCGTAAAGTTTTTAAGTCACTTGACTATTCTGATTTTCTCTCTCGCTTCATTCACTTCCTTTTACGTGATTTCCTCTGTTGTTTTTCTATCGCAAAATTCCCCTTCATCCTCGATTGTTTCTTTTATCTCTTAGTTTTTATATATTTTTTATTTTTCTCTCTTTCATTGCTCTAGTTTTGTTCCAGGAGCTTTTTTTATTGTCTTTATTACTATTTGCTAATACTTTCAGAATTCTTTTCAGTTTATTTCATTTCTTCAATGACTTCGTTTTCGATATACACCTCCTTATTTTATTTGCTTTTATTTTTTTAATTCAATCATATTACCTCCTTCTGCTTAACCAGTTTGCAGTTTCTGCCCAAAATCTGGTTTCGAGGTCCTTTATTTTTATCCCATTCTTCAGCAAAGTTTCTACATTTCTTCACGTTATTTTTTTTGAATAACTTCCATGTTTGTTCTGGAGTTATCTATTGTTTTAGTTTAAGTTTACCATGTGTTGTTCCTTGGTATTTCTTTTTATTAACTTTTTTGTCAACTTTTGTATACTTCGCTCATATCCTCTGCCCTGCTCCCTCATTTCGTGTCCCTCTATCTCCATTACTATTTTTACCATTATATGATTCGCGCCTATTTCTGCTTCTTGTATTATAATTATCATATCATATCTCCCCGATTACCTTTCCTTCTATCTTCTTTATATGTGTTATGTAATCCATTATACTTTTTGCTTCTCTTCCTTCTGCTATGTGTATTTATTTTGTAGCTTCTGCTCTCCATATGAGTTTCCTATTATCAATTCATTGCTAATACAGAACTCAATCATTCTTTTGCTATTCTTGTTATTTTTCCTCCATTAATTAACCTATGTGGTATTATTCTATATTTCACAAATTTCTTATTAAATCATGAATCCTCATCAAATGTGAGTGAGCATAATTTGAAGTCAATATGTTGATTGAAAGTTAGTTAAAATTTGATTAAAATGAACCAAGTAAATTGAATGATATGTGGTGAAAAAAGTATCAATCATATAAATAAATTTCTAGTGCGATTCTGGTAATTTAATTGTTCGTAACACTCAGAAATGTTCATCAGTTTAAGCGAAGATTCAACAGTAGTAATATCGATGAAATATTTCAGCTAAGTGTTCCGTCAAATGGATACAAATATGTGATTATTAATAAAAATACGTTGTAATTTATATCTCGTAGCTCCTCTCGTCAAAATGAATAATTACGATATATTTCCGTCTCGCAAGCCAGCTCGCCCGATTTCATGAAACAAATTGGATGCATTCGCGTTAGAACAGGGAGGATTTCTCTTCCATACAGCTGAGCCAAATTGAATTAAAATATCAGCATGCTGAATGGAATTTTAATTTCCTACAACTCACTAAACTTTTTCATATGACGAGGCTTACGTCAAATTTGCAAGTAGACGCGAAACTTTTGTCTCTACGCTAAGCGTCCGAATAAATTATATCAATATATGTAAAATCATTTTTCGTTAATTGAATATTCAGTGGATGAATCTTCGATAAATGTCTTTCTCTATCCGTTCGAATAAATTGAATATTCGCATCCAGTCTAGTTGACACAGCAGACTGCCTCAATCGATAAATAAAAAACCTAAACTTTGGTATAGAATAAAGAATGATAAGCCACCCCATGATGATCATCATGAAACTCTCAAGAAGGCTAACAAATATTGAACCATGGATAACTTCGCTCGATAGATCTCATCAAGATCTAGTCATGATGATTGACGTATGTGCAGAAGTATTTCTGTGAAAAAAATAAGCAAATACATCATTTTCATCAAACGTCGTTCCAGGAAGCATAATCCATACATATGTCTGGATAGCCTATCGATGTCTCAGCAAAGAAGGCTACACTCTGTATTAAGACCAGCTGGAGACCTATGAGAGCATACTTCCGCGATAGGCACGTACCTTGATACCACGATATCTGCTAGCCTTCCTGAGATAACGGCCACTTCCGGTATCTCCGGAAGTAAATGTTTCCGCATAAAATAGATATCATAAATCGACTTCTCGTAATATCAATAGCCTACTTATATACTTTCATGATGATCGTTCTGGGGTGGCTTATCATAATTGTTCCAAAAAGAAACAAGAGGGATCGTTTTTTATAAAAACAAATCAAAAAATGCTCTGTATGAGTGAAGTTCAATTATTATTTTTGATTAACTATACATGATGTTGCTCACTAACAAAACAGAGTTTTCCAGAAATACTGGGTATTTATAAGGTCTCAATCTAATATTGACAGGCACACACAGTTATAATACAGTCTGTTAATCAATTTAAAGTTTTGTGAAAATCTATATTTTTTTTTGTTTTATGGTACGTGAATAAACAAAAATTACGGTCTTCCGCGGCGCGCGTACACTCGACTTATAATTGTCCATCCGTGAAACAGGAAATTCCAAGTTGATTCCGCAACATTCCAACGACTTGCTTGCGATTTATTCATGGTCATCGCAAAGGCCAGACGTACCAGAGATTGTGAACGTTTTAAATCGAATAGTGCATTAGTTGGAATCATCGGTATAAGCGGGTATCGTCTTCTTTGTATTTTCTCTATATGATTGTTGCCTCAATGACGTAAATTATTTTATTCATTGTCACTAACTAAAAAACGCAATTTTGACATTTCAAATATCAATAGTACTATTTTATGAAGTAGCTCTTCGCATATTTGATTGACCGCAACGACGTCTTCTCTTCAGCATCGTAAATTGTAATTAATCAAAGTGAAAAAAGTGTCACTATCACAATAGATCAACAAAAAAAAGAACAAATAACTTGAAATATCACTATCACAAAGGATCACCCAAGAAAAGAAAATTCTCGCGCACGTAGCGGTAATCGTCACTCAGAAAGATAGAAGGATGCACTCTTCAATTCAAGATCAAAGTTAGTTAGATTAATACAAAAAGTCATTTAGAAAAGTGTAAGAATTTGTGGTTTAGCTGTATCAATCAATTACTGATATTAAAAATGGACGAAAAAAGGGGAAACAGTAGAAAAGTATTTAATCTATGTAATGTTTATACTGAACACTACCACTACAGAAATACTAATAATTACACCATCGGACGCGTCGACTTCAGAGACTTAAACCTATTACCTACCTATTAGGTATACTAAACTCTCTCTTGCGAAAAATAATTCCAGAAGATAATTACACATTCATTCGTTAGCCAGTCAAATGAATAGTATTCTTACATTTTACTATCTCAATTCTTGCAAATGCAACCATCAATTAAAAGTTGCAGCCTCTACTTTATTGTAGATTCTTCTGGGAGAAAATTTTAGATAATAGGAAGTATTCAGGGGAACTAGAATCCTCACTTAGTTTTAAGGTCTGCAAATTGAGAATACTAATTAATATTCAGACTATACGCAACAAAATAGACGAGTTGTATTTGTTTTCGGAGAAATTGGGGTTCACGCAGATTATTGCTATTACTGGATACATGCATATGAACCAGTTTTTATTGAAAAATATAGAGTTATTAACACTATGGCAGGGGTAATCCAGTTCATGGTGAAACCCTAATCGAATCTTCAGGCGAGGACTTCTCGGCTGTATTTTTTACTAGTAGAAAAATAATTGCAAGTTTTCTGTAGTTCACAACAAAACTATGGAATCATATATAATGTTTATTTATAGAACTCGTCAATCGAATGTTTCTTCTTTTTTTAATAATCTTCTAAATTTTCTTGACGCTCTGCCTACTAAGACATTTACTTTACAGTTTTCGCAAATGATTGGATTGTTCTTTCTAAAGATATTGACGTTTCAAACTCTCTTGACAAAATTATCAGGTGCTTCAACACAGCATTTTCTCTTCGCTCTCGTAAAACTAATAATCACAAATAATGGTCTACGGAAGGTATAGGTACTTCGTCTAAAAATATGAGATCACTTTCGTATATTGAAAAATTCACAGACAATCCGCACAAACGAAACTGTTATCAATGATTTAATGATTTGAAGAATAAACCGCGTTCATCAAACACTATTGACCTCTACCCAAACCAGCTTAACAATTATTTCGTGAACGTTGGTAACAATATTAGCTCTTAAATATCTACAAGTCGTGATGGTCTCTCTCTCCTCGTTCCTTCTAAAAGAATTACTGACAGCCTCCTCCTTAGACCTGTAGATAGATATGAGCTAGTAACCGTACTCAACATTCGAAAAAAAACTTTCTGCGGCATTGATTGGTTATCAGCTAAGTTACTTTTAAATTTTCTAGGAGTGATGATTAACGTTTGAATCATTTGAAAAGGGGCTTTTCCCTAGCTATCAAAAAACAGCTTCAACTGTTCCCCTGAACACTAGAAACTATCGTCCCATTGCATTATTACCAATCTTATCGAAGATAATCGGAAGACTGATGAAAAACCGTCTATTGCCTTTTCTTTTTAATCATAAAAACTTAAAAACTCGACAATTTGGTTTCCAACCACAAAATGTATCAATGACGCTATGTTTTCTGTTATTGATGAAATTACATATCACTCAATAATAAATTTTATACTGCTAATTTCGCTAATGCCTTCAATTGGATGATCTTAAAATCCAGTTTAGACTATTATAGCTGTGTCTAAAGCAGTTCGCACTGCTCTAGCAACTTACTACTAGTTAATTAAATCGCATCTTCGCGATGATTTGCCACCAGTGTAACTTGGAGTGGTGTAACATTCTACCATGGGCAATGATCTCATTACTGTTAAGTCCTGGTCTAACGTGAACGAACGCTGTCTAAACACTGAGAAAACTTCAGTTTTATAATTCAAAGGAGTTTAACAGCCTCCAAAACTCAACAATGACTTCTTAATCAAGATTCTTGATCTACAATATTGACGGTGTCTTTCAATGGTTCATGTAGACATTTGGCAACAAAACTTATGTTGGTTGTTTTTCCATTAAATCTGTGTCTGTGATTTGCCTTTCTGGGGATCTTGTAGTTTGCACCTCTTCGAAACTATCTTCAAATTACAAGAAAGAGCTATTCGTTACATTTGTAGGTTAAGTTGTAGAATGCATTGCAAATGCGATTTGAAAAAATAGCATGTACCAGAAAATGCTTTATGTTATGCAGACCACATTTTTGACAACTACTAAGCTGGGCTTCGAAAGTAGCGCACTATTGCTATCTAGTAAACACCAAGTAAAAACTCTTCCTAAAATATGATTCTGTCACATACATTGAATGCATAGATAAATAGATTTTTTTTAAACACTTATCATTTTGTTTCAATTTATATTCACAAAGTTTTCGGTTTCAATTGTAACTGGAATAGAATTTTATTTGGAAATATATATATATATATATATATATATGTGGATCCGACAATAATACAAGGCCCTTATCTAAGATAACAAACAATAATGAAAAGTAAACTAGATATATTCCATGCCCAGAAATATGTTTGCTGGATATAGGTTTCAACGGTAAGCATTTCTAGTTTCTATTGTTTCAGACGGATTCTACTATTGATTGTTGACATACAGTAATCTACAACCTCACCCTCGATATACTCAAAATAATAATTTAAATAGTTGCTTGGATTAAAGTTTGCGTGAAGTCATATAAAATATTTATGAAGCCAATTGTACCAATTACATTATAATAATCAATTTGAGAAAAACTAATAAATGATGCGGCTCTCATATGCAGGGCGATTCATTAAGAATGTCCAATCTCTGAAATGTAGATTCTAGACCTCAAAATATGATGATTTTGCTCAACACGCCTTATGCAAATATTGCTAGTTTTCGAGTTTAAATTTAAATTTTGATTTTGAAATTTTGGAAAAAATATTAAAAAGCTTTAAATTATACAAAAAAAAGTTACTCTTCTTTGATTCGTGTAACTCAATCGATTATCGAGTTATTTGCTTCTAAAAAGTTCAATAAATTTTAATTTTTTCATAAAAAATTTTTTTTATTCCTTAAATATGTAACAATAACAAATTTGTAAACAAAAATAAAAAACTTCAAAGCAAATGCTCAAAATGCCCACCATTAACTTCAATACACTTTAGGTGAAACGGGGTCTTTACGCTCTAAAACTGAGCACGGTGCTACAAAAAAAAATCACTGCCGATGTAGAAGAAGATGAAATTTGTGTAACGGAGAATCCAGATATCTTTACTCGCCGATTAAATCTGCAAACAGGTATAAGCCAATCATCTATTTTTAGAATACTGAATAGGGGAAAATTGCATCCATATAATAACACTCCTATTCAGAATTTATTACCTCAAGATTTACCTAAGCGTCTACAATTTGCCCATTTTTTGCAAGATAAACAAAATGCTAACCCAGATTTTCTGGATACAAACATATTTTCAGCACGAAATTAAGGTTAACATTTGGTGTGGTGTAATATGTGGGTATTTAATAGGTCCTTTTAAACTGCCAACCAATTTAAATGGACCTCTTTATTTAGATTTTCTTCAGCATTTACACGAATTACTAGAGGATATACCTCTCGCTTTAAGACAAAATATGTGGTTTTTGCACGACGGAGCACCACCACATTATCCTTTACAAGTTCCAAGTTCGTCAATACTTAAACGAACAGTTTCTGCATCGATGAATTGGTCGTGGAAGTGAGTTTGCTTGGCCACCAAGAGGCCCTGATTTAAATCATTTGGATTTTTCAATTTTGTCGCAAATGGAGGCATTAGTTTACAAAAAAAATTACTTCTCTTCCACAACTGAAGCGGAAAATAAAAGAAGCCGCGGATGTAATTAAAAATAATAGACAAGGATTATTTAATATTAAAAGATCTTTACGAAAGCGGAATATAGTATCAGCGGATCAAGTGTATTGATGTAAATGGTGGGCAGTTTGAGCAATTACATTCAAGTTTTTTATTTTTGTTTACAAAATTGTTATTGTTACGTATTTAAGGAAAAATAAAATTTTTTAATGAAAAAATTAAAATTTACTTTTTAGAAGCAAATTACTCGATAACCGATTGAATTACACGAATCAAAGACGAGTAAATTTTTTTGGCACAACTTGGCACAATTTGAGTTTGGGACAAGCTGATTAAAAATCTCACTGGGTCGTCAATGGCGTAGGTAAGTTGAGCATTCCTGGGCATGTAAGGCGAAGTTTAGAAGTCAGCGTACACAACAAGAGGACCTGCATAATAGTATTTTTTCCAAATATGGCAAACAACCGTTTCTAAATATTCTCGTCACTATCGATTAGAGCCATTTTTTGCAACTTGTCTATCGCAAATAATACATGCGAATTCGCCATCTTTGATATTCAACGGATCAAAAATATGTATAAAATCTTATCAAATGAATTCGCACGGTTTCTACTGTCTCTAAAAAGAACTCTTTGGCACCTGGGAGGTCGCTTTTCTACTATGCTGAAAAGGACCATAGAAGAGATATTGACGTTAATGGCGTTCGTTTTTTAACTGTACTATATGTCTGCATAAATGAATTATCGTGTGTCTAGATAATAAAATGACTCATGCATCAATCTTAACTGATTCACTTCATAAGTTATTTTCGATATTAGGATATGGTTTTGGAGCTCTATGCCTTTTAACAGTTTTTTTGAACTATCATTAACCCAAATTCAAAAAAAAAATTGGCCAAAACGAATTCCAGCTAGCCTCGGACACTTCAGGGATAGATGATTATCGAAACTTTTGATCAGCTCGCTTCAAACTATCATTATGACAAGTTTAAAAAAAATTGTTAATACAGACCCTCCGTACTTTGGTGCACGGTTCAATCCGGCTTAAACATCCCGTGGGATGGGTGTAGGTTGCAACGTGTTAATTATTTGTTTGTAGTCACTCGGGAATATTTTATGTATCTCCTTATAGTGTTAGTTAATTTAGCGTGCGTTCGCTGACAAAATAGCTCCGCTACGTAAACATTCTAGATTCTCAATAAACTGCGTAATATAGATATTGTAATGTTACTCCTATTTATTTACACTTTTCTAATCGTAGGTTGAATTAATAAACACTCTTTCTTACGTTCTTAATTCATTTAATTATATAACTCTACACATCACTGATTTATATAATTTAGTTATCACTATCCCTTAACTGACTTATGTAATTTATTCAAATGCTTCGATTACTTTCTATTTTGGTCTAATCAATACGACTATTTGCATGCAGCAAAAAGATACCCTTACTCAACTTGCCACGTCCTATATTCTAGATTGAACGACGCAGATTGTTCAATGTCTCACAATAAGACTCTGCATTGATTTTCTCATTACGAGGCCCAAACTCCACTATACCATACTCCTTTTCTATCCCAATAAACTGTGCACATGATTTTCCGGGCAGAAATTGTTTGCTTAAACTTCACTTAAACACCATTCCAAGGATTGTTGTTTCGATTCTGGTGTGAAGTAGGCCACCCATGTTTCGTCACCAGTAACAATTTGGTCTGAAAACCTTTCACCTTCATTGTGGTACCGCTCAAGGAAAGTCAATGTACTGTCTAAATGTTGGGTTTTGTGCAAATCCGTCAACATTTTTGGAGCCCAACGTGAACACAATTTCCGGTATTTCAAGTTCTCGGTCACAATGCGATAAAAAATACTACGAGAATATTGAGGAAAGTATGGAGGATGAAATTGTAAAGCGTCTGTTTTCTCTCACCTTTTTGTCTACTTTCTGCACCAAATCTTCATTAACGACCGAAGGACGCCCACTCCGTTCTTCATCATGCACATTTGTGCGGCCATTTTCAAATACTCTCACCCATTTCCTTACCATTACATCACTCATAATGTTTTGTCCGTAAACTTCACAGATCTCCCGATGAATATCGATCGTTTTTACGCCTTTAGCACTAAAAAATCGTATAACATCCCGTACTTCACAATCGGCAGGACTCACGATTATCGGAGGCATCTTAAACACTCAGTAAACAACGTACACAATGAAGAATCAGACTGTAATGGCGTCAGTGCGTAGACAAGAGATGTAGGTAACTAGCGCACATGTGCGGAACGCCGGCCTTGGGATTGCGGTGGCGGGATTGCAAAACGGTACTTACTTAAAAAATATGCCTCATATATATATATATATATATATATATATATATATATATATATATATATATATATATATATATATATATATATATATATATATATATATATATATATATATAGATCCAGCGGTCAAATTGGCGTCGGTACTTTTACACCAATGTATATTTGCAAAATATATTCAACGGACAGGTTAGCAGCTTGATAATTTGGCAACGTTGAAATAGATATATTTGAGTTTATTAAATAACTTTCATTCTGCAGATTTGATGGCCGTATATGAATGTTATACTTGTAACGGAGGAAGTGGCATCTTAAAAAATATATTTAAAATCAACGTATTGGTTACGCCAAAGTGTATGGTGATTTAAATGCATTTTACTTTCTTGGTCTTAATTTACATATATCCATTTCTATGAGTTGTTTGAGCATAATTTGATTATTATTTATTCGAACGTATCGCTACATGTCGCAAGTATGTTTGGGACGAACCAAAAAATTAACCATTTTAGTTTAAAATTGTGATCATATTCAGAGATCCGTATTGAAGCTTATAAGCAAAAGGTGCCAATTCAAATCTAATTTTTTACTGACTATACGAAGCAACATTCAAAACTCTCCGAACATTTAAGAGCTGATTAAAAAACTAAAAAACTGGACATTATTTCAGAGTCACCAATATGGTAGATCACAGAAACCCTTCTGTTGTCGATGTCTCAGAATAAACGTTAGTTTTATTTTGGTGCTGTTTTTTGGAAATTTCTCTATTCCATTTTTGTGATCTATGATAAGCAACCTGCATCCAGAATTGCTTATTTTTATTTTTTTATTTTATAAAAATATTGAATAGCTGAACAAATTTTTTGGCTGATTTTAATAATACTAAGAAAAAAATAGCTATTAAAGAGTCTCCTCGGGCTATTACAAGCGGGCTAAACACAGACAGACGAAAAAGGATCCAAACAAACAATATTGATGATAGTTATCCAACTGCAAATCTTCGTTATGCTTAAAAAATCGTAGGAAGAAGAATTTTCATTGGTTTATTGATCTTAAAGATGAAAGAAGAATCCGTGATGCTAATACAAAGATGGGTAGTTCTTTAATAATGATATGCGAGACCACATCCAGATTGAGTGATTTCAAAAGAGATGGGAATGCCATAGAGCATGCTTGGGATAAAATGGATAAAATACCATTGGCGAGCATGATCCTCGACCTGAATATTAGCTGTTGTTGAAACATTCCTTTTCATTAAATCCCTTGAAGAATTCCTTTGTTTTATTCTTTTATTTCAGCACTTTATCTAATTTTCATTATTCAAAGAGATGAGAAACGATTTTATGATTTTTGGTATTCAATAGTTAACAAATATATTCTCTTGTACCATAAAATTTTGTTTCAGCTTTTAAAATCTGATTAAATAAATATTCTTAACTCTATCAATATCTTCAACTTTTGAACAGCTGTTCATTTTCAATTTTTTTGAATGTATTTGAATACAAATTCAGCATGTTTTGAAATTGATTACAATTGTTCAATAACGTCTTATTAGAACAAAGTTGAATTTTTCACATGAGACATTTTGTATCTTAGATTTCAATTTGTTGCAATTTGCCATCGTAACAAGAAATATTTTTTCATATTCCATATACGGTATTCCACTAGTTCCTCGTGAAAGTCGTATGCAGGTCACCACCTTCTGTACTTTGAAACGCACAACCCAAATATTCTGTCGTAGATAAAGGTTTTTAGGCCCACTCCAACTTAAAGATTTGATAAAACTCGAACCTCGTTTTGAAAAGTATATACATGTACAGAAGAACAACAAACTCTCTACAACAGTTTCACATTTTTGAGTCATCCTGTATTTCATTCTGCCAAATTTGAACAATGTGGCTCTTCTTTTAGATTGAATTGGCCCATAACTTATACCGAAACCTAAAAACTCTGAACTGTATAGTTTTTGTACTATTTAAATGTTGTTTATGAAACTTCCACCTATGAACCATTTGATTAGGGCCCTTAATGATACTTGCTGTGTCTAGCTGATTTTCATAATATGCTGATATAAATGCATCAAGCTATTCGACGCCGTTTAAAGAAGAAAAATGGAGTTTCAAGGATAACTCCTTCTTTGAAATTGATAAGCCTTAAGAAGTAGCGGTAAACGACTTGAAACTCTATCCATTTGCCGATTTTTCAATAAAATAGGGTCCTATTACGAATCCACTTGGAATGCTCCCATCTACGTTTACAGACCACCTAGTTTGACTACGAAATGAAAATTTGTTGTAGAACAAATAATGTAAATTTGTGACTGTTCGCATATCTACTTTCATGAATTGTCCACTCGTTACCGAGTAACACAGCTGCTATTTTTTGCAAGAAGTTCTCTCCTCAGAATAATTTTATCGTGTCTTTGTAATTGCAATAAGCTGTAACTGATTCTTTGGGACTCTCATATTGGTATCTTCACTATTTGCTAGTACAACATGAAATGTAACTTTTTCTGTATAGTATTGAGTTCCTATTTTAACAAACATTAGTCTCATATACCTACCTCTTATAATGTTACTGATGTATTGAAACTTTTCTCTTTTTTCACATACTTTTATCCTAGCATTATTGTGGAAAGATAATTTTGAACTATGTATTCCAAAAAATAAATGGCGTTGAAATTTTTACGGAAAACTGGTCATATGTTTTGAAATACCCGGTGTAAACCATTATCAAGTTCATATTGTTAGAATTGGGAAATAAAGCAGAATTTAATATTGACTGATTACGAACTGATGATAAATTTGGCATAAACTGAACCTAGGATCGAAAAACCAGTAAACAATATCTCATTGACATTTGTTTCTTCTACTTTTATTGATACTCTTACAAATTATTCTGATCATTTTTGTTGCTCTGTCAAGGGTTAGTAATTTATGCTTGTAGTTTTATAATGCTGCTCTTCAACTCAGGTTTTTTGCTTTTAACGTCTGACCCAACCATTCTGTATAATAAATATGGTGACAGTTCTTTATTATCAATTAGTCATTTATGAAAAATTACTCAGATCTAAAAACCTTAATAAAACTTCTAATAACTTTTCGCGCCCCGTGTATCCAATACTCACTGTATTTATATTTACATACTTATACATTTAACGGGATGGACGACTTCTCTAGAGTATCTCTACGTTAATAATAATTGGCGCCCTTTTTTCGATAAGCTTCGTAAAGGGTTGGCATGGCGTCGTAACATCATTCACGGAGACAAAATCTTTTCGTAGTTTTTAATAGTGTTGCAAGCAGTCAAAATGTCAAGACGTAAACGAAACGAACTAATTATGAGCCTAGCATTAGCTCAGGAGAAAGACGGTATGTGTACTCAAAAATTTCCTAATATTATGTAGATTATTTATCATGATAAAGATATCAAATAACTATGACTTTTACAATAATAGATAGATTTCTTCGGACATTTTTCTATCTAGTTAATTATGGATATGAATTTGGGATTTTATTTTGTGTATATGTTTGATATGTCTATTAGATTCTATTTAATATATATTTAATAAGAACACAGAGAATGCGTGTAAAATATATTGTTTTGTGCTAATTTTCGTGCGATATTTGCTGAAAATGTTAAAGTTACAACCTGTTAAATTAAGCGTAAGGGCATGAAAACAGTTTCCAGCTAATTGGTGGTGACATCTTGTGAATACAATACATACGTCATTATATTGTACAAAATAAAAAAAAATATTATTTTATTATGAAAAACATTTCAAAATTTCCTCAGAGGTGTCATGTAGATGTCAGGGAGTTTTTGGTGGTGACACCTCAATGTATTCCGAAAAAATATTTTCGGAATAACGCTCTGGCCGTTCCTCGAAGTGGAAAACAACTACACCACACATTCGTGCGGAATTTTATCCAAGCAAAGGGTAACATCGTAATTTTCAGTCTGGTTTAGGGGTACCAGACGAGAGAGTATTATGCCATCCTGATGAGATCATAACAAGGTCGAAACTAGTCGGTGGCTATACCTCTCTCCTTGCAATTGCGAAACATTGAGATGTCTGTCTCGATTGTCGGTCGATCGGCATCACGCTCTTCGTTGTGGATGTAATTCAATGTTCGGCGTGGTATTAGCCAGGAAAGTGCAAAATGACTTACAGACAAATCTAAATGATTAACGAGTAATGTCAAACTAATAATACATTGTTTTTAAATCTCACGGTATTTCCACACTTGTAATCTCCTTTTTAATAAATAAAAGTTCAGAAATGCATTTTCAATATAAAAACGATTCCTTCTTTTCCATTGATAATTTGAAGTCGTCAATACTATATATTATAAGAGGGATAAGTACTGGAGACGATAGTTGACGTTTCCGTCTCTTGTGACTGAAAACATATTTTCGCTGAATTTTTAGCATTTATAAAAAATATACTTCGACACTAACTTAGCACGAATAATGCATGTAGAATTTCACTTTTCAAAAACATACCTTGCTGTTGGAAATAATAAAAAATAGTTGCCTACACACACTTGATGAGTACTTTAATAAAACAAATTCAAATCATTCTGAGTAAGATAGAATCACTGGTGGTCGTGGAGCAGTCTGAAAATTAGCATCAATATTCAATCAACAGTTTCGGACTGGAGAATTGACTGTATTTCTAAAAAATTTTGAGAAATTGGCTCAGTACATCAACAATATTATTATTATTTCTATCATTACCAATCTTGTTGAAATAAAATTTGGTTTTAGTTTCAATATCGGATCCATCTCTTACTTCAGAATCCGAATATGTTCCTTCGTCCACCGTATCAGATATGTCAACGTTTGAGTCCTCGCTGCTACAAGCAGCACCAGTTGAAACAAAATATGAACCACAGGATGCAAACAATATATTAGGAACTCTTGAGATGAATATTTCAAATAATATGAAAATTGATGTTTCAAGTGATGAAATCGCTGGTGATTGTCTTGCGGAAAGTACTAAATTAATGTCTGAACAATCTTTGAATGCAATTTTGGGCAGTTATGTTTCTCTTGTCTCAGTGTTTGTTGACATTCCTTAGCATACTTAAATTACCTGATGTCGAGGTTATCTTTTCAAAAAATATCACAAATTCATATTATTGTTGTAATAAGAAATGAGAGCAGAATTCATAATTAATATAAAACAAAAAGTATTACTTAAAAGCAATAATTTTAATCAAGAAATGAAGTTATCAGACATCCTTCAAACTGTTTTGATAGATATAAGGATTGCCATATACTGGTCTTTATTGTATTAATGATTCACTCATTATTCAAAGCGATTCATATTGAATCATGGAGAGTTTGATGTTATGATATTGAGAATTCACTTTTACCTAACTGAACCTAATCATTGTTTTGTTGATTCATTGAGTATCTAATTATTACATTTTATGTCATAGATAATGTAACACTAACGATAATTATACACGCTCACGGCCACCTGGTCAGGTTACGTTAGCTTCGGTTTGCAAAATAGAATTTTCTCAATTTTTCACATTGACTTGTTCAAAAATGGATAATCAACATTTTTGTTCATTTTATTACTTGAAGAAAAAAGATATTAACAATTATTCGTCAATAAGCGTTTACATGAACATCCAAAACCATTATTTTCTGATATTCTCATATCTTCTATAACCTCTTGAGAGATTTTTATTGGAATTAGATGATTTTTAGATTTTTTTACAGACGAAAATTATCGACATATTACTTATAACGTTTTGATACGTTGCCTCAGTTGATGAAAAAACAGAATATTATCAAGAGCAACATTGGTGCGACGGAAAATTTGATTTATACTAGTAACTGATATGATTACAACGATAATATTTCATTTTAAGATGAACCGTTGAATTGGCAACGTTGTGCGGATGCCTGAGTGCAAATAATATAGATATACAGAAGCCAGAGTGTCCGCTAAATGGTCAATATATACACGGATGCCAATCTGACCGTTCATTTAATCCTACATATACATACAAATAAGCGATACCAGAGCCATACAACAGAAACTCTGTGAACTTTAATTTAAAATCCATTCAAATATGGTGTAAATTGCACTCCGGCCCATTTTTACCTTATGTGATAGCTGATGAAATTCCAAGTCGAATGCACTATCTTTTTTCGATTTGCAAATTGGCATCTGTATATTGGATTCCACTTTACCGCTGATGCCACCTTAACCGCAATTTTAACATGGGGGGATTCCACTTCACGCCGCTAATATATATATATATATATATATATATATATATATATATATATATATATATATATATGTATATATATATATACTTATATATATATATATATATATCTGGAAAATAGAGAAACAATATAAATAAACCGCTTGCTATGAAAACATAAATCACGAATGCCAAATATTTTAACAAATGCTCCGCCTCTGCCGAGTTTCATAATTCCGCTATATCCAATCAGGACCGGCTCCAGGAACAAGATAAGTTCGAAACAGTATGAAGGTGATGACAATGTTAGCAAAACAGAACTTGGTCCTGCTGAACCAAAAACATTAAAGTAGTCAGACAAACCATTTCAGAAGATTCTTTGTTTTTTCAGGTGTTTGCAAGTGGTGATACGATTTGTGTGAAAGTTGATTATTAAATCTCTAACACTAATAACGTATGTACCAATGGCTTTGGCATATAATATTTAATAATATAATTTTGTAATAAGTATCTCTGATGAAACTTTCATCATTTGATATGATTAACGGCTTACGAACTAGCAAACTAATAATTTAAACTAAATGGAGAAATGGAGGAGTTCATGCTCCTCAGCTAGGCGTAATTCTCTCATTCTCTCTCTCGGATGACTTGTACATCCATTTCGCGTATTTTTCGAAAAAATTTTAGCCGTAATTTTCCATCCATCATAAACTATACGAGATAAAAGTGCTAAAAATCTTCAATTGGACGTGCCTGAGGTAAATTAGAGAGGATATTTTGTTTTGGCATGTTGTTTCAATATGAGAATTCTGAATTGCATTTTCATAATGACAGCACGCCAAGTCTGGCGGCCAAAACAATATATCGTTGGTATCTGTGCTTTTTGTTTTGAGTTATATTTAGGACACTTTCGACTTTTTTGGTTTTTGTACCATTTCTTGCTAATTTCCGCAACAATGCTCTTTAAAATATAGTATTCACGCTCTATTATCCTTGTGGAAACCCCGACTTCGTCTTTTGCTCTTTTTATCAGTCTTCTGTTCTTTTTTGGATGAAAATACTTGGTTTCCACTTTTCAGAAGTTGTGACATTTGGCTATAGTATGGTTAGAGTTTTTCCGTGAAATATTTTGGTTTTGAAAAATGCTTAAGGTTTTGGTCAACCAAACTATGAATACTTCTCCACGCAAGACAATTTAATGCAATTGACATAAAAAAGATTTGGATAAACTATGTCAAGAAAATAAACTATTTTTTGTTTACAAAGTTATTTCGATATTGTATTATTGGAACCTATTTTTTAAACTTATGCCAAAGCTATTGCGACATACATTATCGGATTCAAAACAACTAGGTGATGGCTAGATAAATCTAAGGAGCTCCTCAGATGAGACGATTAAAGGAGAGACAAAAGCAATCAAGTAATGAATTTGCTATAGCTCCATTTCAATCAAAGATTTAGAAAATCATTTTTAGTATCTAATCTAGAAATTGTCAAGCAGAGAAAACATTACCTCTATAATGTCGAACACTGAGCCCACTGCTCATTCAGTCTTCACCAGCTAAGCTACTGACTTGAATATTTCAAATATTCTGGGGAGTAGGGTTGTAGATAGACTACCCACGTGCTGAGACCAATTTTTAAAGCAGCTCTACCCGGCCCACTTTAACTACTTCGGTGCAAATATAAAAGAAAATGTCAAGGTGCTTATGAGTGCAAACAAATAGGAATTAGTTGTTTTGTTATTTGCCAGTATTTTTGTAGGCAAATATGGAAATACATCCAGAGTTGCCATTCTATTTAACGACGATTATGACATTGATAATGATGTTTCAACCATTCCAGCATTAATTTATGGAGTTTGAGAATTTCCCCTAATAGACTTTGCATGACGGTAGAGATCGTAGCTTCAGCAAAAGGGTTAAAATGAAAAATGAAATTCTGGCTTTAAATATGCTCCAAAAGTTTCGTGGAAAATTGTTTTTAAGTTAATCAATATAAAAGGTATAATAGCAGAAAAATTTAACAACCTAAATTTTATAATTCAACCAAATAGTTGAAAATACACATAAGAAATCATGGTAGAGCTTTTCTGAACTAAAGTCCACCTCAAAACTTTTTCGTCATAGTTCATTTTCATTTGTATACAATAAGCAGTTTTAATCACCGTTTAACTTGAACATTCGTTGTAATCCATGGAGTGGACATCGACCAAGCCACTTCAACATCATATTAGTCACGTTATCTCATTAAGATACTCTATGACAGTTAACAGTGGTTTAAAGAGAAAGAATACAATAGGTTGCATACTACAACATATCGAAATACAAGAAAGTTGATAATCTGTTGGTTCCAATGTAATCCCACAAAATAAAAGTCTCGTTTTATAATAATTTCACTGATATATAAAAACCTATATTCTTTAGGTGTCTTTAGAGACAGGTAGAATCAATGTGGATTATGAGAAATAAAAATAAATCTGCAGAAACATGTCAGTAAAACCATTCCGAGACCTGCAAACACGCACGTGACGATTTTAAAACTGATTTGAGATCGTTTTTCGTAGGATTTTGTAGTAAAAGACGGTTAAGGGTTTATTTGGTGGATAGGGCACTATATCAGTCAATCAATGAATGTATAACCACTTTAAATCTACCGAGTATTGTGAAGAACCAAATATTTTCTTTTATAATATACTTTGTAAGATAATGAATTGTAGGAAAATTTGAAAAAATCCCGAAATAATAAGATTGTATATTATTCTAATGAGCATTGAATTTCTTTTCAAGAGATACTTAGCAAGACGAAAATTCTAGTAATAGTTACCAGGTTAAATAAAAATGAGGTAAACTGAGTTATGATCGGATATACAGATATTTTCATCTTTTCAATATATTACAACACAAATATTACAAGATTTTTTTTTTCAAACATTATTTTTCAAAAATTTTGCGAAAAATAATTTTTAAACTAGCACCATACTTTCCAGATATCTGAGTCGTTTCCAATACATACTAAAATGAATTTCTCCAAACTTCTGAAACAATTGAGAACAAATATGTAACATCACAGGACAACGATCATAATGGCGATTGCTCGAAAGTGCTCTAGAGCATTTTAGCGCATTTTATGGAAATTTATTTTGAGAACGATGTATTGTAAACATAGAACAAACTTAAAACAACCGCCAGATTCATGACACTTTGAAAAAGTTTCATTCTCAAGTAGACAAAAGTAGAACAAACCTAGAATAACAAACAGTGGAGCAGCCTCCAAATTGTTTGTAACTTTAAAATATGGTTCCAAATTCTTGGAGGTGTTTAGGTCAAATTAGCGTCAAGTTTTCCGCCATTTCTTCATTCTAATTTTTAACAATTTAAACTTTCAACGATGGATAGATATTCAATTGATACTCGATTGAACAGCGCTCTAAGATCGTGGATGCTTTGTGCGAAAAAGGGCGTTCAAGTCAAAACGCATTTTGTACATTTGGTTACCATACTCAACAAAATGTGTCCACATTCGGGAGAATTGTAAGTAAGTTTTGGAAAACGAGATGAAACCATGCGAACACATTGATGCTACAAATCTCATGTAGATCACCGATAGGAATTTTGAATAAGGGCATGAATTTACTCGATCACCAGAATCGATTGACTCAAAAGCCTTCTGACAGTCGTTACGCCAAATGATTAGTTGTATGAAGAAAATAATGCTAAGAGATGAGGCATATTTTCACCTCGGTGAAGTCGTTAATAAACATTAGAGCAAATAACAATTCACGAGTGAGTTTTGAAAAGTCGTTTGCATCCTATCCAGTAACTCTCCGTTATCATATTTCTTCCAAAATGGGGTCGACCATAAAGTTTTCGTAAATGTCACTTAACCTACAAAAAATTGGTCTAGAAGATTCAATGGCCATATTATTTTACGTTGCGTCGTAGCTTTGTGAATTATCCACCATGAACATATTATTTGAAACCATTGGGTATCTTTTTTTTTCGGAGGGACTATATTTAAAAGTGTAAATTTACATAAAAGATTTAAGTTCAATTCAAAAACTAGTGGATGAGATAATTTGGTACTTTAACTACTCTATAAGTTTTTCAATTAATTCTCCATTCAAAATGACTTCTTTGCCTTTACTATTTCTAAAATAACTTCAAACGATGCAGCTTCTATTAAATTAATTCGTATGATGATCCAGCTGTTTTTCCATTTTTTGCATTATTGGTATTTTCATGTCTCGCGTGCACTTTTTTTCATGCATGGTAAGATAATGGCGCTTCAAGTTATATTCTTTCCTCTCAGCTATGACTTGTAAACATTCCAAATATTGTGGTTTACCATTATTGTTCAGAATAAATGAATTATCTATTTCCCAACCATCTTTAAATTCTCGATTTTCGATGTCTATTTTTTTTTATAACTGATACTTTATTAATTTATTATAAATTTATTAAAATTTATTTTAAGTAATAATGAAATATGATTGATATTGAGTTAATAATATTATAACACATTCACCCCTCAAGAAATTCTAGATAAGACTGCCATCGCATGATTGCATAAATAATGGATAACTTGGTATTACCGTGCTGCAATCGTGAGATCTTCTGTAGAAGCGATTAACCAATCAACGCATCTCCTTGCGCTTGAACTTACAATAGCTCTCAGATAAGCATACATAATATGAGTTACGTTTTATTTTGATCGTAAGCTAGAATTTACGCTCTACGACTATTGTAATGCGACACCGTAATTTGTGTCTTAGTAAAACAAATTCATATATAGTAAAATGTACTCACGGGCCGTAAAAATAATTTGGCGGGCCGTATACGGCCCGCGGCCCAGTTGGACAGCCCTGCCTTATACGAGAATTGGGGCCACAATTTAATTCAGACACAAAAATCATGTCAAAACAATGGATTTCATCTAAGGAACGTGGTGTGAGAGAAAAAATTTGTTTTTTTGATCATTATTTTCATGACTACAGTATTATGGAACCTTAAAAGTGAACCCTAAAAGTCTTTATATATTTTTCAACAAAAACCAAAACCATAACTTATCACTACCAGGATCATTCTATGACAAATATTGAAGCCAAAAATTTCTGCAGATTATTGAAGAAAAGAGTTTTGTATTATCACGATAATACTCCTGTCTATTCATTCACTATTCTTGCAGTGAAATTAGCATACTCATCAGATCTAGCTTCCATTCTTTAAATGACCTTAGAATATTATATACGATATATAGCCAAACAGGATAAGTTATTAAATGATTTGGCACATACCTGAAAAGGAAGGAATAGATGTAGAGAACTAAAGCTTAAGCTAAAAATGGAGATGGACAGGCCATACACTACGAAAATCAGCAACAAAGATAATCAGATAAATATTGAATTATAACACATCAAGAACTGCAACGGATAAACTTAACTTGGAAAGCCAGCCTTGATGATCAATTTCCTTCGTATGCGACCGTGAAAAATTGGACTACAAGATTCAAAAGAAGTAAATTTGCCATTGAAGATGATGACCGATCGGGAAAGCCAGTTTCTGTGTCAGTGCCCGAAAATATCGATGCAGTTCATGACATGATTTTATCAGACCGTCGAATTGGGCTAAAACGGATATCTAAAGCACTGAATATTTCATACGAACGCGTACATCATATAGTTCACGTCAATTTGAACATGACAAAAATTGCTGCAAAATGGATCTCTAAATGTTCGAAAGTTGACCAAAAGCGTGCAAGGGTAGAAGCATTGCGTTCGATCTGTGTTGGATTTGAAAACGATGTAGATTTCTTAAAGCAAATTCTTACTATAGATGAGACTTGGGTACATTTCTACGATCCATAAACAAAGTAACAATCGATGGAATGGCGACACTCTGGTTCTCCAAGTGTCCAAAAATCTGCTGGAAAGGTTCTTGCATCAGTTTTTTGAGTTTGCCATGGAGTAATCATTATTTATTTTTTAGATAAGGATAGACCAATAACTAAAGATTACTATTCGACATTACTGACAACTCTACGGGAAAAAATTAAAGAGAAATGACAACGCCCCTGCACAAATCTCGTGTTGTCATGCAAAAAATTCGTGATTTAGGGCTTGAATTACTAGAACACCCACCTTATTCACCAGATTTGGCTCCGTCCGACTACCATCTCTTTCCTCATCTAAAAAAAAGTTGGGAAGGTCGTAAATTTTCTACCAAGGAGGAGGTAATAAGAGCTGTGGAGTTCTGGTTTGCAGAGCAAGAAGAAACATGTATCGAATTAAGAGGAAAATATGTTGAGTAATAAAATATTTTGATATTGAAATTTTGTTTGGTTCTATAGTAGGCTAAGAACTTTTTGATATATCCTCGTATATGGGGAGGGTCATGATCATGATCATAGCTGGGACCCCAACGGTGTGATCCTCATTGATTTTTCAACAGAAAGTTGAAAAGATAACTGGACATTAATATGATCAGTTTGTTACATATTTCGATATCGAATCTTGACGAAAATTACAGCAATTTTTGGAAAAAAAACTGTCTTGTTTAGTTACGATAATGCTTTTGTATATTTATCTCCAACTCGTATTATTGCAGTAAAATTAGCAGAACTACGATTGAATCATACGTCATATTCACCAGTTACTAGTTGATACTGTATACCATTCCTGGCTTTTAAATAACGATACTGACACTGAAATATTTTAAATGGGATTTAAACAGATCCATATATTACCACCTTTTTCATGGTCCTACTACGCTCCATATAGATATTCCATTGTTTGAAACAATGCTGAAAGTCTTCTTTCATTAGTTAATTCAGAGTGCGAGCCAAATTTCTTAAAAACAGTTTTTCATTCATTTTAATAAACGAATAGGAACCGCAATGTGCTACATCAAGCGAATAGTGCTATAAATCTCTTGAAATTTCTTTGACACATAATGCAGAATGAACCAGCGCATCCTCTTGGTGGAGAACCACTGATTCTTTCTTCCACAGTTTAGGTCATTTTCTCCTTTTCCTCAACGAGTTTTAGGAGGAATGTGAAGGTAATGATCAGGAGATACACAATACCATAAAATATATCTGAAACAACAAACAATAATCATAGCTTTTGAACTTTGATCGTTCGAGCTCTTTTGACTCTCGATGAAAATGGGCTCTTGCGTAACATTAATTGGCACTCTCAAGATCATAAACGAGAACCATGATTCGACATTTTCAAAGAAAATATTGATTTCAATATATTTATGAATGATTTAAATTGAGGATTCTTATCTTTATTATAAGGAAATTTAATTTTCAAGTAGCTAAATTGATTAATTAGCGTTCTTAAAAATGAAAATATAAATTTCTTTTGTTTCTCAGTGTATAGCAATCTAGCAATAGGGAAATATTCTAAATAATTCTGAACTTTTCGGTAATTTATTTTTATGACAGGTTCTCCATTCTGAATTTCCTTGATAATATTTTCAACAAAACCCTAATAAAACTTCTGTACACTCTCGTTTTCTTTCATATATTTTTCTTTTTGTTACAGAAACGAGGGCACTAAAAAATATGCACATAATAGTGCCGGAAGCTGTTAAAAGAGGGAGCAACGTAACTTTGGTTTGTGACTACGATTTAGAATCGGCTGCTTTATATTCCATTAAATGGTATAAAGATGAAGAGGAATTCTACCGATTTGTCCCGAAAGAAGCTCCACCTGATCAATCTTTCGACGTTCCTTTCATTAACGTTGATGTGAGTGATTCCTACATAAATATGAATATATGAATATCAATTTTTACCAATACTATGAGTTTTTGGTACAGAGTAGAACAATATCCATTTTATGAGTATATTTCCAGTTCAATCTACCTCGATAGCGAGAGTGATAGGCACAAGAACAATAATTACATACAGTTCTATTCAAATTTTATGTTTTTCCAAGCTTTATCTCGGAATAATTGTGAAATAAATTCACGTCTCTCCATTTCTCCAATTTGTTGTTGTTATAAATATTATCCAAGTTTCAGTACATTTAAAGTTTTATTGCGAGTTGCTACTCAAAAAAGTACATTAAAAAATTGGTAGAAAATATGTGAGATTCAGATTAAAGGCCTTTAATGGATCTGATGATAACGTTTACACTGATCTAGAGCTTTAATACTTTTGAGTTCCACTGAAACAGATCTAAAGAGTATCTATGAAGTCGGCTTAAAACCATAAATAGAAAAAGTACAATAGAAAGTTAGTTGTTTATCCTATGGCCGGCGTATTGATATAGATCAACTTTTTACTTAGATTGCCTCGTCACAAACTTCATTTGCGTTAAGAAGAAACCTTTTATATATATAATAGTTAATTTATGGCTATTATTGTAGCAATAAAGATCAAGATAAAAATACAAAATATTCTTCAACAATGCCTTGAACATTTGAATGGTGAATAATCATGTTCTTTATCAATAAAATTATCAATGGAGTTTGAGTAATCAGTTAACTGAATCATCAATGAAGTTTACTATTTTCTTAATTCTATAATTTCCAATGTTCATTCCACGAAGCAAAGACTAGTATTTGTTGCAGCAAAAGCTATGGAAAAATAAATTTGTATCCATATTAGTATCAATCCATTAAAATTAACTATATAGTCTTTATAACTAAAAAGAGAAAAAAGTTTATGTGAATCAGTGATTTGGAACTGGGAAAGCATCGATAAATATGGTAATTATTGCAAAAATTCCAACGCATTATAGAAATAACGATACAAGAGTTTATGATCGAACTGATGCAGGAACCTTAATTGCTTTGAATCCAATGAATGCACATGCCAAAATTTCACTTAAAGATTGAAGCCTAATTATAAACACAAGTTAAACGCATTTACAAAGAATTTAGAAAACTTTAGAAGAATGTGCAGTCGACTGCAGTTCTTTTAGTCTTTAGGAAACTATTTTTATAAAATCGAGATTTTCATTATTTAATAACTTTTTCAACGATCCGACCTTGCAAAAATATTGATATTGAAGCGGTAGTAAACTCCATCATGTAGTTAAATCGAGAAGACAGTATTTAAAAAAACGAAAGTTTAGTGTGCCGAACTAGTATCCATCATCATTCATCATCATTGAACGAACTTTTTTCAGATATTTGAAGAATTCATTTCTTCCAACCTGACGGCTGCCCAGATCATTCTATACAAAGGATTGTTGATTGCTTGAATCAGTTTGATATTTTGAAAAACAGAATAGCTCACGCGCGATTAATACAGTATAATTAGTACAGGCAGTTTTCTAATAATTCTGAAAACATATTGAAACAAAAGCAGATATAGAAGGGGATTAGTGGAGTCTAATACCTAATCTAAGGTTGTCAACTTATATTTAAACAACTCTAATTAGTGTGAAGCTAGTAGTGGTAAACCAAGTGTCAATTTTTCAATGAAACGATAAATATATTAAAAAAATTAAGGATTACGCTTGTAAAGTACACCAAAAGATAAAATTAAAATTTTTTTTTTAAAATAAGCTCAAAACAATAAGGAAATAAAAATACTGATGTTATTGTCAAAAAAGAGTCTGGCTCTCGGTGTACTAGAAACTAGGACCAAAGCGGTTTAATAAAAAATATTTATAATTTTTTTGTTTGATATGCTCCAAAAGCGGTTTTCTTAGTTTTTTAATACTATATTTATTTTTCACTTTTTAGTTTGATATGCCATGAAAGCATGATTTTTTATTTTTCTAAACTAAATTTATTTTCCACTTTTCAATTCGATTTATTGTCAAAAATAGAATTCAGTATCGTATATCTCCAGCAGGGGGTGCATGGATTTGTAATTCTTCTCGGATAATATAATAAAAGTGTTAAAATCTGAAGTAATACTGGGAATATAGGGAATCTCCAAGAGAGCACAAACAGTAAAATTTGTTGCGATGCAAAGAGAAAATTAGCAGTGATAATGTTTTAAAAAAAAGTTGCCGACAAACAAATGTGAACGAGATTTGACCCCCGTGAATCCGGAGGTTGATGTTTCAGCTCGCTCGGCTAACGTACGCAATTAAAGTGGTGGGATACACTAACAGTAATAAGCTTCAAAGGAGAGCTGCAAGCAAACAAATCCATGTAAGGTGAAGCTAGTATAAGCGTGGTAAAAATTTAAAATTAGAGTTCACAAATTTTGTATATAGGTTGAATTTTAACACCTTTTTCTTTATTTTAGCAACAGTGTTTGTAAAAAAAGATCTGCCCTTGGCAGAGATGAAACTATAGTTCACCGCCATGATAGTGCACCTTCATACACAGGCATATAATTCCAAAACATTTTGCCTAAAAATGACAAAACCCCGTGTGACTTATTGTCATTTCTACATCTAAAAAGAAACATGGATGACATCGATTTTAAAATATTAAGAATATTGTCAGGAAGCTCTACAGATAAATACAAAATATGTTCTCAGCAGTGATGAATGTTTCAGAGCTATAGTTACAAATATGCCTGGTCATAGTAAAAACACGTTACTGTAGAGATTCCGAGTTCGTAGAATCCATTGATCAAGATCCCAGGTGTCGAAAGATGGTGCTGCTGGTTTTACTTATACTTGACATCCGGTTCGTCTTTGTAAACTGGATTTATAAATTAAAAAGGGTATTATTTTATTTGTGATAGTGGTGCTGTATTTGTTGGAAATTTTCTCTTGATGATGTTAAGGAAACCTACAAACGCTTAGATTTTCTTGTAATGTTCAATTAATATTAGCTTCTATTAAGCTAATTATCTTTATTGGCCAATATCTCAGACATAAGATATTTTTCCATCAAATGAGACATGTTTCTATAATTGTAACTGTCGTTTTATACAATTCATAAATCGGATTGAGGAACCTAAATGGAAGTTAACCAATCCAGCTATTGGTAAAACCGAAAGTAGTATTTTTTGATATCTTGGACCCTAATAGATGACCTCTGTGACTTTAAAGAAACCAAATTATTTTTATTGATTCGAAACCTAGCAAATAAAATGTGGTATTTTTTTTAGTTTTTAAATTAAATATCATAAAAATGATTTCCCTCACTTATATTCCGAACCTCGTATATCTGACAATGTTTTTCCACTTTTTTCCATTTATATCATACATCTGAGAAATAAAAAATGAAAAACTGAATGAAAATAATATTTTATATACTTTTTGAATATAGAGAGTGGAGAATAATAATGAAAATATCTTAATTTTTATGGTCTACTGAAAGTTTTATCGCATTTGCCGGTCCAGCAATTTTATTCAAGAGCTCTAAAAATCGAAATCACTTTCTTCTTTTATATTTCTCGTATCGTAACTCCTTGTTGTAGCTAACAATAAAAAATTTCACAAGATGATTTACATTGTTTTCAGGAAGCTTATCGGAACAAAGCAAACTGGAAGATGCTAACTGAAATAACCAATAAAATTGTAGTTAAACGACCTGGGCTGGCTCCACGATAAAACCTTTGGTCATAATGGCTGAAAGAAGGTTAGAGCGGGTAACGATCGTTCGAAAGAATTCTACGTTCAATAATTTCCATTTAACCAGAATAAGATGAGGAATAGATATTGATCGAAATTAGAAGCGAATAAACCAAAGCTAAAGTAGGAAAAGTAAATTTGGATGTTAATTTTGAGGAAAAACTAAGAATTAATTAATGTTTTATTGATTCTTCCAGTTCGCGAAATAAATGACAGCTCCTATTAAAGTGGTTTTTTCAATTATCAGATAGATTTTATGAACTTTGATTTATGCAGGCATAATCAATGACCAAACCTGAAGATACATCTTAATTTCGTTCTTTAACTTCTACCTTGAGTCAAATCTAGAAATCAACACTTCTCATGCAAACGTAGTAAAATAACATACAAATGTAGAAAATAGGATGCTGCTGGTAGAGGAATGGGATTTTATATGGACGCCTTCACACGGAGCGTTCAAGTAACGCTTCTGGGCTTCTGTATTGTGGCAGGATCACCATGTGTTTATCAAGGGGATGAGACCTCCAATCAGAGAGAACTTAATGAAACCCTATCTTCAAATATGTTGTAGATACAAGGTTTGTTATAATATTAGCGTAGCGCATCTAATGGTATGTGCTTGTTAATCGAGTCTTATTACACGTTCTTGATATATCATTGATTACAAATAACATCACTGACCTTCTTGTTTAGCAACCGTCACACTACTGGTAGAATTCCGCTACAGAGTGGAACGTTTCTCGCAATGAAACCCCTCTACGAAGAGCCACTTTGCAGCGTGTAGCGCTTCGCAAAAACACCGTTCGAAGAAAAAGACTATTTTTCGTGTTGTTGTTGTTAGTATCAGTCAGTTGTATTGTGTATACCAACGAGATAAAATGGAAAGAGAAGTCAACAGAATTGATACTAAGGATCTCATATTGAAAGTTGAAAAACCACCGGAGATATGAAATTCTGGATGAGAGTCTTATAGCGGTGAAATCTCAAAATTCGTTGTTTGCGGTTATGACTGCACCCGGTACCGTGCCGGAAAAGAACGCGTGAAAAGGAAGATGAACACACTTTGAAGGCACAGTATTTACAAAAAATTGTTGAGGCTAATATTCGGTTCACGATAATCCATTTGTAGCACTACCTGGGCAAGTACCTGTATAGTATTTTTCTTAATACTAGAAACTTAACTACGGAAATCTTCATAAAATTTGAAAAGATCCAAAAGTCGTGAATTGATGGCTATTTATTGGGGGGTGGGGACTATTATATTATTATATCTGGCATTTTCCTTATAGTTTGAAGAGAAATTAAGAATTTGTAAAATTTAATTTAATACAGGGTATATTTGGCTTACATTGTTGTATCTTTGTTTAATTTGAAATTTTATAGTGATGATACTGTTGAATTTCAATCTTAAATCTACTGAGTGATACATCAAGTTGGCGAATTTGACATAAAACTGTAAAATTATTAACACGAAACATTTATGAAATGATATTTTCTGTTATCCTGTTAGTGAATCAAGAGCCGTTGGCTTGAACAGAAGAGGAATCAGTAGGGAATTACTACGGTTCCAATGGGAGCTGTGGTGAGTCAGTGCTTTTAAACGCATGGAGAGGTACATTCCAGATATATTCCAGGATCAGGTTCATCATTTTGTCCGTGCCTGCCCCATGACGTCGTGGGGCGAACAAATACTTTTGCCGTAAGTAAGATTACACCTTTGAGGTCCCAACTGTGACCATGATAATCATTATCATATAGATCCAAGTGGCGCCTGTCGAAGTTTTAACAGCTGTTGAAAAAAGGTTTCCATTTTTTTTATATTTTTGTCTGTATCCTCTTTCCATGAAGAGATATTACGTGGATAAGAATCATACTATTACACCATTGAATATCATAAAGAGAATAGGCAAAAGGCAAAAGAAACACCCAAAGTGGAAGTTGAAAAGACAATAAAGAAAATAAGAGATGTAAATCTTGCGCTAAGTAGGAAATACCATCAAAAATGAGGAAATGGAAGGGTAAAGAAGCATGACAAATAGAAATTATATCAATAGATTCGCTGTGTTATACGAAACATTTATCGAAAGAGAGAGACAATAATACGAGCATAACACAACGATAATCAATCATCAAGAGAAACTTTTCAATGTTTACTAACATCAAATTAATCAGTTTTGTGTCAAATTCGTCAACTAAGTTGGAATCTCTGGAACCGTTGGTGATGATACAGTATGAATAATACTGAATAGACTGTTTACACCATCACTACACCAACACTTACAGTCACTGACGCGCGTTTTGATAATCAAGTTATCGTCTTCAGAGACTGACCCACAAACTTCAGACTCTGAAGACGATAACTTGGTTATCGAAACGCGCGTCCGACAGTGTAATTGTAAGTATTGGTGTAAACAGTGTGTTCAGTATCAAATTCGCCAGCTTGAAATCTATTCATGCTAGCAAATCAATCTAGAGCTTTCAACTCTAATTGAAAAATAGATTCAACATAGAATCATCGGAGTGAAACGTCCAGGAAAAAGGTAGGTGATTTGTGGATATAACCATCTCGTATAATTATCGATTTGCTACCACAAAGAAACTACTAAGTATAAAGCTACTACTTATGGTGGGAGTAGAACCATCAGACACGGCAGAATCTACCAGACTTCGTGTCAGTAGTTAAGGGTCAATATTCTGCCGTATGATATGGGAAGATTTCAAATTTTTGGTACTAGTTTTAGTGCTATGAATTTTTATCAAAGCTCTCCCTAAGAAGATGTAATTACGTCAACACGGTTTATAAAAAATCTACATATTGATATATTCCATGATAGTCTATTCACTTTTTCTAATAAACCGAAAGTTTCGATAACAAAAAGACGTCTTAATCAATTATGTACTATTCTGATATGTACTATTATCAATCTTCATGTATTAAGATATTCCTGAATTTTGTATAAGGTTCGTTTTGTTTAGATTCTTTTATATAATAATAATAAAAAAACTAACATTGTCTGAGGGACATGGAAAAAATAGTCATTACGGTAATCAGGCAAACAGTTTCAATTTATTTTAGAAAATTTAGAAAGTTTCGATAGTATTTTAAAAGCGAGAATAAGCTTCAAGAAAATTAGTCAGTAGATGTAACTCTTTTCTTTACATTCCCTGAATTGTTGGTTCTTTCCCTACTTATTTATTATTCTCGTTTTAGTTAGGTTTCTACCGTAGAAACATTCTTATAGCTAATTAAATATAGTATTTGAAAAGAGCTTACTGTTTGTGACCGAATGAATTATATCGTATTGAGTTTTCTGAAAAATTAGAAGCAACGTTGGGTATTTATAGAATTTCTACAATTTATAAACTTTAATCGCCTCTTATTACGTTGTAAGAACTTTACTAATTGTTCATTAGAACTAATTCTACTTCTACTGTATTCGCAAACAACTATTCCCATCTTATTCAATCAAACTATGGTGAATTGAATCAATATTGGTTTGTATTGTGTTGAAATAAAGATAGGAATAGAAGAGAAGGTTCCTTAGGAAAGGTTAATAAACTGCAGTATTCTCAGCTCTATCATTTATTGTCATAGTAAAGTTTGACATTTTTAATGTTGAACGTGTTGGTATACTAGTGTTATTTGAGTAGTTTAGAGACAATTGAAACATTAATCTTGCTCAAAAAATGAAATTGAATCACGAACATTTTCGTACGATGATTCTATGAATTTTGGTGTTTCGTTGGTTTTCCGAATTGAATCGTGTTCGTTCTTCGCTACAGGATGAATTTTGTGAAGGTTGTCCAAAATCGACTGTTGTGCCAGAAAACATCGATGCTGTGCGGAAACTGATATTGTGAAATCATTATGTGACATACCTGAGATTGAGACATACTTGGGCTTCAGTTTCACTACCATACATTTAATATTGCATGAACATTTGGCTGTCAAAATGATTTATTCGCTTTGGGTATCGCATAATTTGACAATCGCTCAAAAAAAAACTCGTGTCGATTGGTCTAAAGAAATGCTGAAGAAATTAATGGCAGTGCTTCGAAAAACTTTCTTCCTCTACTTCCTTGCACCTACAGTACGTTGGCACTTATGGTCAGACATCTATTTATAGTGGCGGTGTTATTTATGTCAGTCCAGTGTTTTATATTGCGTAGCCATGACATTTGTTTTCGACCTACGCCTCTCTTTCCTTCGATCTTTTGTATTGTATATCTTCTTCCAATAAGAACGTGATCCAAGTATCCAACCTTTCGAACCTTGATCAAGTTGAACAGCTCGATCTCAATCCTCACTCTTCTTAGTACATCCTCGTTCCTCACTCTGTCTGTTTATGGTATACTCAACATTTTTCGAAGGTTTCTAGTTTATTTATGAACGATATCTTTGATGTTCATGCCGTACTGTAAAATTGACCACACATAACATTTGACTATTCTATACCGAAGGTGAAAGGAAAGATTACGGTTACACAACATCGGTTCAAATTTATTGAATGCATGTCTTACGTGTTCAATGCGGCATTTAATTTCCTGCTGAGGGTCCCATTTCTCATTTATAGTTATTCCTAGATATTTAAACGTCTTCACTTGCTCTATAGGTGTGTTATCTATATGCACACTTTGGCACTTAAAAATTGCATTTCTACTTATTGTCATGCACTTGGTTTTTGTTGCATTTATTTTTAAGTCATATGATTTCTCAATATTATTTATTTCATCCAGTAATAATTGCATCTCGAGTACATTGTCTTGAGTATTTCCGTATCGTCCGTATAGCGAAATTCATTCAACGGGTATCCATTAACATTGACGCCATAATCAGAGTCCTTAAGAGCTTCAGCAAAGACATTCTCTAAATAGAAGTTGAACAGGATAGGAGACAAGATACACCCCTGGCGTACCCCTCTTAAAACTTTGAAGTCCTCTGTGTTGATTATCTGATTCAGCCTAACCCGTGCTCTCTGGTTCCAGTAGAGGTTTTGAATAATTTTGATCATGCTTGACGGTATGAAACGCCTTCTCGTAGACGAGGCATATGATGTAAACGTCTTTTCGTTGGTCAATTCAGTTTTGAACGAGGGTATTTAGGCAGAAAACTGCTTTGCGTGTTGAAACCAAACCGGGTCACTCCACATAGTTCTTCTAACTTTATGAACATCCTTGTGTAAAGGTGACAGAAAACTGATTAACAATCCACTGTATGGGTCTACCAAGTCGATGCATATCTAACAAAAGCACTTCAAAACAAATGGTCGCCCGGAATAATTGGACATGATGCCACCGTTCCATTAGAGCAACGTGAAACGGTCAATTATGAATAGTACATAACCATTTGTCTCATTTTCTACAACGACAAAGCGAGTTCTCACACATCAGTTCAAACATAAATGTTTTTGATCAGTGAAAATATCGAATTGATTGTTATCCAAAGTGAAGTCCTTGTTTGGCACCCAATTATTTCTTCTTATTATCGTAGAATAATAATTAATTGCGAGGCCAACATTTTCTACACCCGAAGAAGCCTTTTTTGCGTTTAAATCACATGTTTTGAAGGAATGAAAAAATTACTTCGACAATTAGTTCAAACGTATGCAAAAGTTTATTGATCTTAATAAAGAATATTTCAAAAAACAATAAAGCCATATTCAATTATAAATATTTATTTTCTTTTGTCTCAAAAATTAAATAGCAAATATTGTATAACCAACGGATATAATAATTCCTGGTTAGTGGTTATTATAGTGTATAGAAACCTAGCGGGAAAAAATATTGTCCGCATTACAAGAAACAAGTGGGTGTATACAGTTATAGTGAAACATACAAGCACATACTGAGTTATTGCTTGAAGTAGCTGAACCAGCCCATATAAGAAAATACAGTCTCTCTGAACATACATACACGCCACTGAATAGAAGAAAGTTTATCAGAAATTCATATATAGACTGGTATCATATCGTGAAGGTGAACTGGGGTATGATCATAAAACGTCTAGATAATACCTAAAAGTCCTTGAAGTTGAAGATCGTAACAACACCCAGGTCTTATTTTCATATGAAGAGATATTATTGTTAATAAGAGATAAACCGTTTACTACTATACTATGGTTTATTCAAACATGGTAATAGTACAATTTTTATGATCGACAAAGTAAACTTCAAGATAACATAAATCAGTGGTGGAGAATTTGTAAAATAATGTGCGTAATTATTATTTTCCTCCTAAAATATATGGAAATCAAAATTTACTTGACATCTGTCTCAATTTACCATTTATTTCAACTATCAAAAATGAGTGAGTGAGTTGTAATCTTTAAATAAGATTGAAATAAGAAGTGCATCTACTGGGAAAGCATAATAAAAAATCTTATAGAAAAAGATAAGATGGAGTTATATGTTGGAAGAGGTTATATTGAAGAGCCAGTGACATCAAAAGAACCGATACGATTCAAGTTGAAAATAGTCTCAAAAAATATCGAACAAATGTATCATTTTAATTACTTGGAAGCCAAAATAACGAGTCACGGAAAATTTTTTTAACGAAGTGACAGAACAAACAATGGAAGCGACTCGAATTTGAGACATATCATAAAATATGCAGCAGTCACAAGTCCAGATACAAGTACAACACTACAAATAATGAGAACAACCGAAATGGAAATACTAAGAAATATACAAGGCAAAAATCTACGAAACAAAATACGGAATGAATTTATGGAACAGCAAAGTGAAATACAGTACATAGGAAGGTGGGTGAGATAAAGAAAAGTTCTTAAGCAAACATATAGTATAGTAGATTTGTTAAAAACGCGAATTAGAACTACCCCGAAGGAAGAAGACCACAAATGATAGATTTCTAGTGAAAACTTACTAACAATGAACAGATAGTAGCCTACTAATATGCTCATTCATGTTAGAAAAAAGAATATTAGTATTCATTGTTTGTCTCCTGTTTTCTGCTTTTCTTTTTGATGATTGATTTAACGGTAATCATATTAGTATGACCCATATAAACTTGTAAGTCCATATATGCCATAAAAAAAGGTTATGAGACATTCTTCTTCATATTATCTTGTTAAGTGTTTGCATTTTGCAATGAACTATAACAGTATACTAACACAGTTTTAAAATAGGTTTTCGATAACCAAGTTATATATATATCGTGCTATCTAGGCCAATAGTATGATGATAAGCACTTTCTTTTCTTTTTCTTACCTTCATCTTCCAGTTCCAAACTACTCCCTCAATTAGATCTCCTCGTGCCACTGCATACCATCTTATTTGGTGTTCCTGCCATATTTATATCGGTCCTTTTTTGCCACTCTTGCTTCCGACATTCTTTCTAAGTGTCATAGCCATCCTATTCTTCTGGATTTCGTGATCTCACTCATTTCTTGTTCATCATATTTTTCAATTTCTTGGTTTATCCTTATTCTATATATGTCTTCCTCCTTTTTTCCTCCTAAGTTATTTCCTCTCCCATATCTTTTTCGCTTTATTCGTTTCACTTACAAAGAGTACTGTTAGTCTGATATAGAAATAGTTTTTTTTGGAAAATTTACCTGGAGATTCGTATCTCCTTTATTTTTCTTACCTGTTTACCTCTTCGAGTTAACCTTGCTTCTAAGTTTTATTCCTTCTTCAATAAAAGTTTTGCGTTTTGGGATGAGTCATTTTCATGAACTTGGATCTCTCCTCGTTCTCTCTCAAGTTCGCTGTTCCTGTTATTTCTATGGAAGCCCTGCACGTACTTCTCAATGCACTTTCTCTTGTTGCTGAACATTCATATGCTAGCAACTGTATTGGTGTTTATCCTGCTCCTTCGTACAATCCATTCCAGTATTATGTTAAACAACGTAGTAGATAGAGGATCTCCCTGATTTAGTCCTATATTTGTTTTAAAGCTGTCTGATGATTTCTGTTTTATTTTAATTTGTGTTTCAGTGTTCTCAAGGTTCATTTTTGTGAGCTTTATCAGTTTTATTGGTACTTTCATTATTTCATATAAATGTTATTTTGCCTTTTGGAATTCGATGAAAATTGCAAATATGGGCAAGTTGTATACAAGGATATATTGAAAAATTCCTAGTCTACTATACGACCAAACAAAATTTCAATGTCAAAATATTTTAATACTCAACATATTCTCCTCTTAATTGGATACATTATAGCGAACCTGCGACGTCTGTAGACCTTAAAAAAAATGTTTCTTCTTGTCTGCAAACCAGACCTCCACAGATTTTGTTGGAAGAAAATTTACGAACTTTTAAACTTTTTCTCAGTTGAGAAAGAAGATAATGGTCGGGCGGAGCCAAATCTGGTGAATGAGGGAAGTGTTCTAGTAATTCAAACCCTAAATCATGCATTTTTGCATGGCAACATGAGATTTGTGTACAGGCGCGTTGTCCTGCAGAAACCAAACACCTTTAGATAGCTTTCCGCGTCATTTCTCTTTAATTTTTTTCCCTTAGAGTGGTCAGTAATATCGAATAGTAATCTCCAGTTATTGTTCCATCCTTATCCAAAAAATCATGATTACTCCAAGGCAATCCCAAAAAACTGAAGCAAGAAATTTTCCAGCAGATTTTTGGACACGAAACTTCCTTTGTTCCTGAATCGTAGAAATGTACCCAAGTCTCATCCATAGTAACAATTCTGTTTAAGAATTCTATATCGTTTTCAAATTGAGCACAGATCAAACGCGATGCTTCTACCCTTGCACGCTTTTGGTCAACATTCAAACATTTGGGGATCCATTTTGCAGCAATTTTTCTCATGTCCAAATTGACGTGAACTTTTAGTCCAATTCGACGGTATGATAAAATCATGTCTTGAACTGTATCGATATTTTCGGGGACTGACAAAGAAACTGGCTTTTACGATCGGTCATCATCTTCAATGGAAAATTTGCCTCTTTTGAAGCTTGCAGTCCAATTTTTCACGGTTGCATACGAAGGACATTGATCACCAAATGTATTAAGCATATCTTCGTAAATCTGCTTACCTCTTAACCCTTTTAAATATAGGTACTTTTTGAGGGTTCGATAATCCAATTTATTGATTTTCACAATTTCGGTGGACATCTTTTTTCTTTGAATCATCTTTTTTCTTTTTATGCATGGAACTATGTCTAGGCTAATTATATATCAATACATTTTCGTACACACCTCATTCTCTGGGTCCGCTTGTTGCTTGTTGCTTCTTATGAACATTGTTTTTTGTTTACTTGTTCCTCTATTGTTAACCAAATTATAGTCTTCACGAATTTCGTTTTGAAAAATGTTAGAGGATATATAAATTGGAGTAGACAGTAGAAATTCATTTAAACACAAACTACTCGAGACTCGTAATATCGTTTCCAAACATAAAAGTTATCCTCATAAGATTAACCGACAACGTGAGCGGTTGATATTTTTTATGATATCACGTAGTGTGCGTTCTATTTTTCGTTTATAGCGCGACCTTCACAACCTAAACGATAATGCGTGAGAAGAAGTAATCCCCTTTCTTTCTATCGTAACCTTGTGGCCTGAAGGGAGAATTAGTATTGACTCTCAAAAGTCGTTGTATCTACAAACGGTTAAACGTTCTACAAAAACATTTAGAAAGATGAGAGTTTTTGAGAACATATTAATTTCCTATAAATTTTACAAAATGATTCGGTTTGAGACAAAAATCAATGCATCAGGAAATTTTTCGACCTTATTTTTAAAATAGTCTCACGGCTTTGCATTCGTTTTTTATCTTATTCTGTTAGTCCATTCTTTGTTTTTATTTGAAAGTGTTGATGCTGCAAATTTTCGTTCATTCATGCTTTGTCTTCTCTTCCGAATAACCTCGTCAAGTCCTAAATCTTCCCCGTCAAATCCATTTGTTGGATCATTGTAATGCTTCCGTACATTGATGAGAAAATGATGAGGCGTTTCTTATGCATTTTAATTATCAACATCTATGAGAGTGTGAAGAGACATTAACCTATAACACACACCCTAAATATTCGTCGTCGTAGAAACAACTGAGGAAAAAACCATTTCTTATTATTTTTAATGTAATTTTAAAAACCTAGTGCTTTTTAGTCAATCCATCATTTGAATAGCTTTGTACAGCAGGCCCTCTTCAATCCTAACCACTTCTAATCTGAACACCTTTATAATTCGAACACCTCATCACTCGCATTTTCACTTATTGAAAAGCCAGTTACTCATCAAATCTCGAGTAGGTATGATACATAAAAAGAAGCACGTCACTGTCACTATTTCTGGGAAATGCGAGATTTAAGATCAACTCAACGAAACGGATATTGGAGACTACAGAAATGAAAATAGTTCGAAGAATAGCGGGAAGAACACTACTGGATAGAGAAAGGAGTGAAAACATAAGACGAACATGCGGGATAGATAATATCAATGACTGGGTACTGGATAGAAAGATAAAATGGAATGAGCACATTCACCGCATGACGGAAGAACGAATTGTGAAAATATCAAGGGACAAATCACCAGCAGGACAAAGAAGCATTGGAAGACCTTGGAAAAGATGGAGTGACAACCTCCCAGGTGACTGAGCAGAGGCAATGACGTGAAGAAAAACAGGCAATGATGCCTATACACAGCAGGAAGAAGAAGAAGAAGATCAACTCAAAAAAGGTATTTCTTTTAGTTCTCTAGCGCAGACATATGGTGCGGGCAAATCTACTATTTTTGATAATAAGAAGGGAGAACATATTCGATCTTATATGGTGAGAACTGAAAAGAGTCCTGGTACTCGAAAGACCTAATTGGTGGCTGGAGAAATGTATAAAGATACTTGGAATAGGTCAACTCAAATAATCGGCGCAGTAAAACCGTTCCATGACAAACTTATGAATATTCTTAAGGAGAAAGATTTATTTGCAAATTTTGTTCTACGCAAGAGTCTGGTTTTGATGGAAAACGATACCAGACAAAAAGCTGGCACCTACTTAGAAGTAAATGCCCTAGATTGTACAGTTTCCAAAGAAAAAGTAACTTTCATGCCCTGCGTGAATGCTAATGGGACGCACAAACTGTTCTTGTCATTGACAAAGCACAAAAGTAACGTGACTTGGCATCTATTCGAAAGCTATCAGTACATTACATAGGGCAATTCACAATTTTATCCAAGCCTTCTAATTACACATTTATCATCTACCCTATGAACCAAAACGTTACTCAAAGCATAAAGGTGAATTATCAGAGAAAATTTATGCTTCAAGTTTTTGCACAACAGAAATTGAAATCTGATTGTACTGTATCCGATGCCCTTAAGAATACTACTATGAAAAAGTTATTTTTTCATTGACCGAAAGTTGGCATTAGTGAAATCTTGATTTCCCTTGTGGGATTAAACATCGATGAATAAATAGACGATGAGTTTGGACCCTTTTTCTTTTCCTTTTCTCAAGATTTAGTCTTGTTGCTATTACTATTTAGCATAGTAGATATCTTGCTTTTGTGCCATTTGTTGGGAGGTCGGTCAAGAGGTCTTCTTGAAGTTGGTTTTTCATCGTTTGCCCATTCATCCCATCGATATTTCCATCATTATGTCGACGTGGTCTTGGTCTCGTGAATCGTACTTTATCCTGAATTTTCAGAGCTTCTCTTATAACTTCACTTCTTATTTGAACTCTTAGGTTCACCCCTTTACTAGTTCTAAATGTTTTTATCTCTACTGTACTCATCATTTTTTTTGTGTCCGCTCGAGCTTCCCCTGCAAATGTGAGTATAGCTCTTACGATTGTATTGTATATGTGTACTCCACTATCGATGGACATATATTTGTTTTTCTATGAAATCACAGATTCTTAAGGCCTTATTTACTTGGGTTTGGAACCTCTTGTTGTAAGTTTCTGGCGCTTGTTATCTCGACTAGTCAGGTTGCACATTGTATATACTGGTGATTGGGGTTATCGTTCACAGCTAGTTCACATCTTTTAGACTCTTTTTTTACAATTACCATTGATTCTGTTTTTTTCTAAAGATACCTGCAAGTCAAAGTTTTCGGCTATTGTTTGGAACCGATAAACTTTATCCTTGTTTTCGGCTATCAAGACTACGTCGTCCAAAACTTCTTTCACGCTATTAACCATTTTATCCACAATTAAATTGAACAAGAATGGGCTCATACTGTCATCTTGTCCAGCTCCTGTTAGCTTGTTCGGTAGACCCCTGTTGTATGTTGATCTGGGTTTTGTTTTGTTTTTATTGAGCTCTTCTACTACGTTCATATATTTTTAGGGTGCCTTGTGTTGCTGAGGTATATCAATGATGTCAGCTATTTTAACTCTATCAAATGCTTTCATGGAATCTACAAAACAGAGGAAGAGGGGTATTTGATGTTTTGATCAACAGCTTACTTATGTTTAGCAAATATATCATTCTATAATTTTCTGAATCATTTTTTCCCTTTTTTGTATATTCGGATATTGATGATTTTTTTCCAATAAGTAGGTCCTTTTAGGTTCGAGATAATTTTTTGAAATAATATTGTGATCGCTGTTCAGTTCAGAAAGGGGACTTTCTGTTTTTCAATTTTTCTAGTGTCTCATGTATTTCGTTGTGTGTTATGTTACCTTGTTTTAAAAGTTTTTCTGTATAGTTATTGTTTGCGTAATCTTCTCATATAGGTCTCTAAGTACGATTCCAATTTTTCTGGTGCGTATAAGTACTTTTACTTTGGCATTCATATAGGTCATGTTCCATATTGGCAGAAGCATTGTCCCAGTATGTCTTCTTTATTTCTTTTGTGACATCATTCACTCTGTTTCTCCTCATTTGTTCTTCTGCCCTTATATTAGGTGTATGCTTCTTTTTTGCATTGCTAGAATTTCATTCTTTTTTGTTTTTCTTTGCTTGAGTGCTCACTCTCCTAATTCCGAGTGCTTCGGTCTCTATTATATTCGTTTTAATTCAATTCCACATTTGCTCGCATCTTCTTCGTCTACTATCGGGACGAATGCCATTTTTTTATTCAGTTTACTCTGGTACAATGTTCTTGTTGAGCTATCGTTAAACTGCTCTATTTACATTGGTGGTTCAGTCTTTTGAGGGTTGGCTTTGAAGCCATATTTGGTTAGCATTAGACCGTGCCCTGTGCCAACGTTTCCCCAAATAGCATCGTCGTTTTATCGTTACATTACTCCGTGCAAAACTTCCCAATCCAGTGGTTGAAATCTTCTATTCTAAAGGTCTTCAATTTTTGAGATATTTGAGTGGGTGAGAATTTTAGGATGGGTATGTTGCCAGCTTCGTCCACCAACTCTCCTTCTTTCTCCGGGCTTGAGACCCGCTAGAAACTTTGAACCCGAAGATGAGATTCATCCAGTTTTTACCGTTGATACAGCATCTTCTGATGCTGAAGAGGCTTCTCACAAAACAATGATGACCTAAATCTCTAATAAAATAATAAGGATAATAAGGATTATGTAAAGAAGAAATCTTATGAAAATCGAAGAAAGAAAACAATAATAGTCAATAATCGGGTTACTCCTCATGCTCATGGCTCATGCCATCTATCAATAAATCTCCAGTCAAAGGAATAGAATTTACCATAAAAAATTTTTTTATATGAGATCTTAACAAAGTATTGCAGATTTTAATTCAATTAAATAAATTTAGTTCAGTCCAGTCATGCGCCTCTCAAACATAGAGTTTTTTTATATTTAGACCTCTTTAAATGATTTCTAGCCTTTTGATCTACAGTTAGTGGTGAATAAATGCAAGACCAAGAACAAGTCCAAAATTAAGTTAGTCTTGGTCTTGGTCCTGCAATGTAATAAGTGGTAATGATCTTGGTCTTACAGCGTCCAGTCTCGTTCTTTGTCTTGTAGGGTCTAATATTGGTCTGGATCTTGGACCCATACCTTTGAAGTTTTTTAATTTTTTGGTATATTTTTATAGGAGGCAACCTTTCGAAGTATTCAAACAAAATAAAGGATTGAGAAATAAGGAATGGGATGTAAATATTTTATATATTTATATCACCATTTTATATATTTTATATAGGATGAATTTAAGGATTTTCTCAATCTGTGAAAATATCATTGGTCACTCTCTAATGGAAAATTCATAACGTTGAACCAGTACCAAGCGTTTCCAATTCACGCGCGGTGTCTGTCTTAAACACATGTTTCGTATCTGATCAAGTGGACATATCTTTGCCCGAAAAAATGCTTTTACGTGAATTACGCTTCTCATTTGCCACTAAATACCTCCCGACAAACTAAAATATTAGGTTTTTTTTCAAAAAAGTTCAATAAATATGAAATTTACTGATGAATATACATTTTAATTTTCACTATGCTATTCATTTGATTTCATAAATTATATATAGATTATCTGTGCTACAATCCGAACGCTCCATAAATGCGAACCGGGGTAAATTTTCGGAGTTTGTATTAGAGAAATCCTGCTATAGTTTTAGAACGCGTAAAATCGTTCAGGATTCAGAATTCCTAATAGACTCGAGTGAGTTCAAGAGGAGAATTCCAATGTGTTTAAGCAAAATGCAATGTATTTACCACGCATTTGAACAAAGTGAAAAAAATAACAAAGAAGAAGTTATCTGTTTGAAAATTTTGCATTATTTTGATTAAATTATCTTAAAATTACATTCACAAATCAATATTGCACTGTGTTTCACATTTTCCAGATTAATCAACTAAATATGCTGCTATTTTTAGATTCAGTTTGTTGTTGTTTTACGTTTTAGAAACTGTGTGTTTATCGTCTGTTTTAAAAGCAGTAACGACAAGTTAGTGCTTGAGACTCAAATTCGAATATCTCTGTAATGAATGACAGTGTGGTAAGTCGAAAACAAATACATGAATTTCCTGAAAGTACTATTGAAAGATATGAAAGGTAGGATAATATATACTTGAAATTGTTATTATAACTTTGTTTACTGTTCAATTTTTCGTTTCTTGTAGATATGTATATCGTTAAAATGATAATAGTATTAAATTCTCTAATATTCTGTTAATGCATATTTTATGCTACATGTATCAAAACAAACCAGGATTTATAAATATCCAATCAAGTTGCCCCTCACAAAAAAACAAAAGAGGAAGAGATGCTCCATGGTGGAATAATCATGTGTCGAGGATAAGAACCGAAACACGAAACCTTTTTAACAGAGCAAACTGTTCCGGTGACTGGCAGAGTTAGACCAGAAAACTCACCGCCTACAACAAAGAAATAATAAAAACATAGCGACTTGACTCTACACCTGCGTCTTCAAAACTTAACAAAGTCTTGTCGGCAAAGCTAATATAACCATGGCAGCTTCACGGAGAGGGAGGAGGACAGCTCACAGCTCTCGATGAAGACTCATATCCTAGAAAGCAGCAATCCAGCCTCAGTACACAAAAGAACAGAATAACATGGGCTTTAAACACCTTTCAATCGTTCAAGTCGCCAGGAGTGGACGGAATCAACCCAGCTCTCCTTCAAAGGGAACTGGAGGATAACTTGCCACACTTGGTTCGCCTCAGTAGAAGCAGCCTGAGCTGAGTTACATACCAGAGCCATGGAGAAAGGCCAAAGTAACCTTCATACCAAAATTAGGAAGGAAGGACACCACACATCCTAAATCCCTCAGACCAATCAGCCTCGTTTAGACTGAAAACTATGGAAAAATCTGTCAATAAGTGGAAACCGCTCCATCCATGACAATTTGCATACCAAATCTACGGAGACTGCTCCGACAACAATTGACAACTGGAATTAAGAACTCTTTGACAATACTCCGCACCACGCTGTCAGAAGAGCATTAGATGCGAGAGGAGTAGATAGGACAACTTCCAGATGGATGGTACAACTACTATCTACTAGAATAACAGAACCGAAAGTAAGACACCATTTTAATCAATGCAAACAGGGGATGTCCACAAGGGGAAGTGTGGAGCTTAGTAGTAGATGAATTCTTATGTGGGTTGACGGAGCACGGCATACCCTGTCAAGGATACGCAGATGACATAGTTATCTACGCAAAAGGATGCTTTGAGAATACACTATGTGACATAGTTCAAAGAGGACTCAATTATACAAAAAGGTGCTGTCGATCGGTAGGGCTAAATGTCAATCTGAACACGACCTACCTAATTTCCTTTACTAGGAAGAAAAAACTCAACCTCAAACCCATCAAGCTAGACAGGCAAGGTGATTAAAGACAGCAGATGGAACTGGAATAGGAGTGTACGGGCCCAGAACCAAACACTCTGAAAGCATTTTTCAAGCAGAAATTTATGCAATTGAAAAATATGTTCGGTTCAATCTAGAAACGAACTATCGAAAACAGGAGATCATCTCTAGCTCTATCTACGAATACTAACACGAGTTCTATCGGGGCACTGTCGCTTCAACAAACACTTGAAGACGCTAGACCTAGCAGATAATGTGGTGTGCAGGTTTTGTTGCACAGAGGACAAAACCTCTATCCGTATTCTCTCGAGGTGTGAAACACTGAGGAGCTCCAGAGCACTACACCTGGGACTGCTTGAAATAGAAAATATCTGGCAATTAAAGTCATAGTAGATTTGTTGAAAGGAGTGGGATTAATTGAACATCTGGAAACACTGGGTCCTCCAGTATCGCAGCAAGAAAGGGGAAAACAATAGATCCTTTGGGTCGCAGGGTATACGAGAGCCTAAATACATACATACATACATACATACAATGAAAAAGTGCTACCAAACCAATTCCCCGAAATCGTTCACTCAATACTTTTTACCATCTAACCCATAAGGAATGAACAAGGGCTACTTTAAAATTTTTAGTAGATACTCTAGGATTACAGAGCGAAGGGTGAAATTGTCGAAATCAAATTATCTGTGTGAATACTATATACCTTATACTCTATATATATAATATACTCTACATATGGTAAAAGTTTGTAAAGTTCCTCATGACTCACCCTGTATAAATTATGATAGTCTTTTTACGTTAGGAAACATTCCTATTGTAGTTAACTAAATTCAAAAGGGAACGGCGTGTCAGATATTGTATATAGCCTAACCATATTTCACTTTCTAGTTAGTGAACTGGAAGCGTTCAAAAAAAACCTCAACCTCAATCAACAGTCCTCGAAGTTGAAGAAGTTTTGCGAGGATAAGAATGGTAAAAGTTAGTTTTTCGGAATCTTCTCAATTTATCTCTCGCTCTGGTTATGGTTCTGACTGAGATTAATTAATTTAATTTTTGCCAAGTCCGTATCGACAATCCTTATTATTAAAGTTGTTCAGGTCCCAAATGACGAATGAGTTTGATGAGATGGAGGGGGAGACTCGTCGGTTCAGATTTCCAATCATCGGTTCATCATATAAGGACATCGGAGAAATGTACCCTGACTTGATTAATTATTGAATTCAGTCGATTCGTGTCGGTTCGAAGGTGATTTTTCTACTTTTAAGTCCTTTTATTTATGATACTTCCATTTATCGCGTGGGCTGCTTATTCGAAAAAATATGGAAGATATATTAGTTTTATAGAGATAAGCTGACAGTTCAAATTTTAAACAAATGATATGGTAATTCTACACTATATAGAAGTCATATGGAATAAATTCTTTATTATATTTACTGTACCTATTTTTTGTCTTCAACAAATTTCCTGAGATTCCGCAGTAAAACTTAAGTGGGTTATAAAAGTGTTTGGATTCCAAAAAACATAGGCATCTCAAAAATACCTTGTTTTCTAAAATTAAAAATTTCGTTTTCCTAGACGATTCTTCAAAATTCAAGGGCATGGTCTAAAAGTGAATGAATTTATCTTTCTGTTTCTAAGCAGAGATAATTTCAAGAGAATAACGGGACACTGGAATTCCATTGGACACTTTCTTCCGTCCCTTACTCTTCCATATTCAAAACTAATAAAAAACCAATTCTACAGTGGGGTTTCTAAAAGCTCTGATTAGGAAATAAGCTGTAGGTCTTGAAGAAACACAAAAATTTCATCACATATCCTAGTTTTCAATCGTGTTTGTGAGAAAAGTAACAATTGTACATTTATGTTCATTGCAATGGAATACACGTCGTCAGACAGATTTTCGCATTTTTTAGGCGTGTGAATTCAATTGATATTTGTTGTCATGTTTACCCGTAATAACTTTTTCAGTCCCAATGGGTCATATATGTCCCAGCAGAATAAAATTATAATAATAAGCCATTGTCCAATAAGAAGTTGTTGGAGTTGACTGAAAATATTTCTGACATCGTTGATAGCGGTACAGATTATGTAAAAGAAGAAAAATGCCAACCAAAAACCGATATTTTCGTTGTGGGTTCGTATTTTCCAAACGGGACATTTTGGTTAACTACCGTTTGGCAAAAAGGTACGTCATGGGATCCTGAAAAACATATTCAAAATTTGCATAAATGAAGGAAGGGGTTTTTGAGAAATCGATTTTTCCAAGTAAAAGCCATTTTTTTGTTTCTTCGAAATTCCCGGAAAAATTTGTTTTGAAAGTATCTCAATCGAAGTAGAAAAATTTTTTCGGCAATTGGTTCAAACGCATAATAAAACATATTGATCTTAATGGAAAAAATTTAAGAAAACAATGAAGATATTTATTTTTATTTGTCTATCTCAAAATTCAAGTAGCAGCCCTCGTACAAGCTATAAGTATCTTATACGAATGGAGGAATCTCATCATAGGTCATATCATTCATCTGAGACCATATTAGTAGAACCCAGAGTTATAAACGTATTGATTTTTGATCCAAAATTAATTCAGAGCACACCATCTGAAAGTAGAGTGAATAACGTACATTTAAAAAAGAAAATAGGTCCCGATAGGTTAATTTGGGCCATAATGGCGGCCGTTTGAAATCAGTGTACCACTTGAAACGCTTAAATAGCATATTCACAACGTAGACTTTCACATGGCACCACAGTGCTCAAAAACCGTTTTTTGGAAAAATGAAAGTGGCCATATTTCTTCAAATTAAATATAGTGTGATATCCCGGAATTTGAAAAATATGAAAACATCGATTTTTTTGCTGGGTGAATCCATTTAGAATATAGTATATAATTTAGCATATAAATCTAAAAATATTATTTCGGATCAGTTCTAGTAGCGAAATGTTGAAACTATCTAAAATTCTAATGAGAATAACGCTCCAAAGATGTGCCAAAATCGAAAAAACGTCAAAGCCGTTCGAAAATCAACATGATTTTTATCGTTTTTTTTTTCAATTACCGTAATGTAGATCACGATGATTTGTTTTAAAGAGTCAAACGGTCTATAAGAAGTGATACTCACCGGTGTTGAGTATCTACGTGAGTTAATTCATTTGAGGTACTGCAAGCCATATATGCAAATGCTTGTAATGGCTCGAAGATTATTTTGGAGGCGATGATTAAGATTTGTATGAAAATACGTGAAAATGCTGTTTTTCTATTGATTTTGCTAAAGTTTAAACACACCTTGATAGCAAAGGCAACTGCATTATAAAATCAGCACCTTCAGTATTCGTTTAAGTTTAGATATTCTATTTTCAAAAAACAATAATCACCCATTTCCTTACTTGTATAGAAGAAGTTCGAAGAAGTTCAATATGCGTCTCTCAAAATCCTCTAGCATGATAGAATAGGAAATACTCATATCATATTAGATGTGAAGTTGCCACTTCAATTATGAACAAACAACAGAGGGATTAGTGGAATATATAAGCTTTAATAAGGAGCATATTCAAACGATGGATGAGTTGGAGAAACTAACACTACAATACACATTAAATTATACACAACTAGTTTTAAGTCTTTGTCAGCAGTTAATCTCAAAATGAACTAAAGAGTTATATTCTCTTGAGATTTGTAAGTTACAATAGAATATCCGTTTGGATAACGATAAACTTGGAAACCAACATATTTGTTCATTTATTGGATTTATTTAGTCCAATTAATGACAATCTTATATATACACCAAAAGAAAATAAATTTCTGAACATTTTTCTATTTAATTAAGTCAGTTAAATAAATTAACTTTGTTTAAAACTTATTTTTAATCTCATAAATGCACGAATTTCCATTAATTCTGTTTAATCTATACTTATATTGACCTCTAGTTGTTACTTAAGCTACGAACTAAATGTTTATAATGATCTTTCAATGTTAACGGAAATCCCAAATATCAACATAATTCTAATTACTCATCTAGAAGCAAATTTCTCAACCTTTTTTGAAATATAGACTACAGAATAATCAGCGTTGCAAACTTTTAAAATAGTTCTTTGTAATATTATGGATGCTACATACTATATTCGGAATGAAAATCTGCATAGAAACCTCAACGTATAAATAGATCAAAATTTGTGCCCAAAAAACACGAAAAAATGATCAAGAATCTATTAAATATAGATATTAGTATGTATAAGATAGTGCCCTTAAATGTTCACACTATTTTGTCTGTGTTCAGTTGTGCAATTTTGACAAAACAAAATATATATAGTTGACGTCTTTGAGTTGTCAGAAAACAACCAGCGTTTTATTTTTTTATTTAAGTTTATTAGACAACGTAAGAGGCAGTGGTATAACCATGTAAGACCGCTCAAGGTCTCTCGGGAGACAACCTAAAAGGTGGAAAGATAGTTGGCAATCCACCTCTCAGGAAAAAAGGCAGCTTCAGAATTAACAGATCGACTGATCTCCAAAAAGTAGAAGATTTAAGTTTATTGTAGTTTTTCCACTGCAAGGACTAACATAACCAATAGGTTATGGGCCCAGAACGTTGTTAAGAAGTAGTAATATTTCGTGTCTGAAATCAGTTGAGAAAAAATTAGCGTTTCAATAACAAGAGAACAGTCTCGAAAGAATTTAGAAAAATGACTACAAATACGACGATACCGATACTTGAAGCTAACAATTTTAGCAACTGGCTGCTTAGGACTAAAATATTATGCCGAAAAGATAAGTGTTTAGAGGCAATAGATGGTAATCCACCAGACTCAACACCAAGTAGAAAAGAGAAGGATAAATGGGAATGTAAAGATGCAAAAGCTCAGTATATTATTATTCCGGGTATATCAGATAAGCATTTGGATATTATTAAAGAATACATAACAGCCAAATAACAAATTGAGGCATTTAAAAATGTGTTTGTGAGGACAAGTTCTTTGACTAATATGGCATTATGGAGAAAATTATTAACTATGAAAAATAAAGAATTTGATAAAATAGAAGACCTATTTTTAAAATGTGAAACAATTATAAGAGATCTCAAAGATATGGGATCTATATTAGATGAAGGAGATAAAGTATGTCTTTTATTGTTTGCTTTGCTTTCATGCTTTCGAAGTGGATCAAATCAAGTAGTATGTCGATCTCAATCCACTGTGTTTCTCCGGTTTTTCAAATTCAATTGTGGTCGCAGTGGATACCGCATAGTTTTAAAATCGCTCAAGAGAAGGTCTTGTAGATTGTTGGGAACAAATGATGAAAAAATTCAATCGCGTTGTTGCAAATGAATCATAGATCTATGCACGTAAACCCGAAACAAACTAAGCAACAATAGACTGTGTGGGTCTCTCAAGACGAGACAGATGCAACAAAAGTTGTTTGCGGACCAAGCACCAAGACGAATCTTGCCTCACCTCGACAATGCGTGCTCTCACACATCAGCCCAAACAAAAACGTTTTTGAACAGTTGAAACATTGATTGATTGATGGGTCATCCACAGTACAGTCCTTGTTTGGCACATAATAACTTCTTCTTATTACCGCAGACTAAAAACAAATTGCGAGGTCAACGTTTCTTCACGTCCCAAGAAGTTAATGTCTTCAAATAACTAACATATTTTGGAAGTATCTCAATGGAAATGCTTCAACAATTGGTTCAAACGCATGCAAAATCGTATTGATCTTAATTAAAAATATTTTGTGGAATAATAAAGCCATATTCAATTATAAATAATTGTTGTTTTGTGTATATCAAACTTATGTAGCAACCCTCGTATCTTATACATATTAAGGAGGTTAATAATACGTCATATCATTCGTCTGAGAACATATGAGTGGAGCTCAGAGTTATAAAGAGGTTGGTAAACTGTTTGGTGAACTTCTTATGAATGCTTAGTAATTCATACCAGAAGTTTGATGTATTATCAACACCCTGTAGTTTTCAGTTATTGATTTTTGAGTTATACAATAATTTCTCAGACAGAGGAACTGAGAAACTGCCTCGGTATAACGTTTAACCGCATTTCTTCTGCTACCATTCAGTCAGGATTTTTCTTTTGTTTCTAGGACGTTGACCATAATGGATACCAATACTTTTCTAACATATGTTACGACGCCATCAGCCGAAAGTTTCCTGTGAAATTTTTCTAGTTTGTATAAAATATGTTATTCTTCTGTTTCTTTCTCTTATGTTTCCACTTTTCAGAGAATGATTCGAAATAAGATACACAAACATCAACGGAATCCAACTTAAAATTTCTCTCCATCTACAGCTTCGGCATTTACATATTGTCCATAGGGCTAATATGAATTATTGTTTCATCAAGTCTCATTGTAAAACCGCCGAAAACAATATATACGGACCACCAACTATTCGCAATTGCTGGAAAACCCTGCAAGTTCTCTTATTAAAATAGTTTTCAGTCTAGTGCAATTACATTTCTATCAACGCTTCAATTGAAAACCTCATTAAGCAATTTCAAAGTTTTATATTCCAAACAAAGCAACTGTGAGTTGAAATAATCAAAATTAGTATCTCTGGTAAATATTTGGGATTTGCGAAAATTAATGAGACACAATCACAATACTTTTTAGGCATAGAACTGAGTGTGACTTTTTCACCAATATTGATTTTGCATACTCCATTACCTGTTCGTGATATTTTAACACTGAGTTAGGGTAATGTAGATCCTAAAAAATCGTATTTTTTCCTCATAAGAGTCTATAGTGTGCTATGCTCTGCTTTCTAAAGGAATCTGTAGTTATTATTTTATTTTTTGTATTTTAAAGTTTTGAGGGTAGAGTGAGGATCTAGAGCAGTGCTTCCCAACATTTTTTGTGCCATGCCCTACCCAAGCCCTTCTAAAATTGTTATATCCCCCTATGTATATATACAACATTGTTAATCTTAAAAAATTGAATTGTTCACTTGAGAAACTTAGGTGATAGCTTTTAGGAGAAAATCACAAGGAAATTGTCTACGAAACACAATGAGTGAAATTTCAAAACATATGATGAAAAACTAAAATACGAAATAATTTTAGCAAAGATTTTTTCTTCAAAATTTGATATTTTGAATTTAGTGAGACTTTTACGCTTAATGCTTGGTGCACAAAGATTTTATACTTGGTTCATATTTTGTTAGCTTTATTCTTCAAGTCTTCTAGTTCTATTATATCCAGACGATGTCGTTATTCGATAAGTTTTTTCTGATACTATATTGATATATCAGACAAATCCACTGATATTGGCTGCAACATCCTTCTGAGCTTTTTTTTTGATAGATAGCGTCGAATCACAGAATCTTTACGTGTCGCCTAAGCTCATGTTCTTCATGAATTGAAGTTTTATGATTCAGATGCGAGCAACTGTAATAATTAGCGAGATTTTAAAACACCCGGGTATCCATTCGGAGCGTCTCGTCTGGCGCAGAGTGTAAATTTGACGACGCTAAAAACCCAGTTGATATTTTTGACTCGTCAAATGAATTTATAATATTTATTGGCCGCAATTATTTGAGAATTCGCTTTTTTCCAATTTTCGCACCGAAATCTAAAATTGCATTTAAATGGCGTGTCGAGTCAATTTTTGAATTGCTCCCATTTACAATCAAATTTCCTCCCTGTGGGGCATTGGCTCCACATTAGGAAGCACTGATCTAAACTCTAGTGCGTAGTGGAAAAAGCCATTTATAGATAGAGATAGAGGTTCAAGACACAGAAAACGTGTCTGTGTGCATCGTGCCTAGCAAGAAATATTAAATGATAGAATACCCGATAGTGGACAATACTAGTGCTATGTATACGAAGAAAGTCATTAAATCGTCACTGTACTTTGAAATGTGATAGAAATTCGAACACAATTTGAGGACATACCAATCTTACGACAAAGCTTGGTAAATGCGTTATTTGTTTTTATATCCGTGATTTTTCGAAATTTTCCAATATTCTGTATTTTAAATAAACATTTTTTTAAATAAATGCGTAAACACATAATGTTTCCTATTAGTGTGGTCCCTCAAAAATTCGAGAGGAGGAATTAAAAAATCAAAGTCAAAAAATGTTTATTATTCTATCACTACTTGCCACATAGTTTATCGAATTAGGAGTCTAGCTAAACGAAAATGGCAAAGTTGAGCCGCTGAAATCCGAATGAAAGGTATGATGTTACCAGAAGAAGAAATAAACAAAAATTATACCGAGATCGGCAAATTTTTGGAAGGTATACTCTACAGAAATTAAAAAAGTTTCTGTACTTTAGAACAAATGGTTACCAGGCAACTTAAAACTCTTGGTTCGAGTACTCTAACTCCTGAAACTAGTCAGAGGTCACAAAGAAGACCGTCCAAAAGTTTTTCATTGAAGCCCTTAAGTTGTGGCTGTATGAAAAAAAGGACTCAACATGTTTGTTAGGTAAGATGATGGCTACACCAGCCAGAATAATAAACATTGGGGAAAATACGAATTAGAAAGGATTCTACGTTATATTCTCAGGATGTATTGGTATCAATCGCTGGCCCTGAACTCACTTAACATCAATATCAATTACTTCGCAAAGGTTGCCAAGAAAATCTCCATATATCCTTCATATCACGTGACACTAAACTTAACAAAAAACTCAGAAACAAATAGAAATCAGTGATTCATTGAGAGAAGTTGAACTCTGAAATTTATCTCAAATATGGTTTCACCAAACTGTTTGTCATTTGAAAACGTATAAAAACATATATTTATTGTAACATGGGACATCTTCATACTAACCATGACTTTTTATCCGTAATTCTAATCAGTGGTCATCAAAAATTCACTCCATAACGATAGAAGCTGTAGGTGATGGCGTTTTTGCAATAATTTTCTTAAAGTAAAAGTCTTCCTGGTTACCTTGATTTTGTGTTTTACCTTGAGTATTGTTCTCGGTCTCAGGTATGTTCTTCAAAATTATTTTACATTTCGCTAGAGCAAAACCCTTACTTGATATAAGTAATTTTGTTTTCTTGCGGTTCAAATTATAACTACACAACGAAAAGCTTCTAATCGTACGCAAAAACTCAAATATTCTGAAATCTCAAATATTGCTCTCGTCCCCTCGCTTCGGTCCTCACCTAGTTGCATCATTTTTGGTGTCACTGACAGTTTTCACCCACTTTGTTTTTGATGACTTCATTAAATATCGCTTGAAATAATGCGTACAATTTGATCAATTTCAATAGCAGTCAATCACTTTCTACGGCGATTTTTTATTTATATTTGACTCGTGACATGATAAAACACATTAGGATACTAATAGTATTGGAAATATAGATTAAAACATGGAAAAAAATCGTGTAGTTTCGAAAATTAGAAGGTTTGTTCAGAATTTCAATAGGCGTCTTTAGATCGGGTAGTTGGTTTCACAAAACCAAGATGGACAACTGCATAGGCGGTGCTAACCCAAAAATCGACAGTTAAGTATATAGTGCTGTTAACGTTTTTTCAAAATTGTGCTCTTTTGAGTTTGCTGGCTAAACGGACACATTCTTCTCTCCTATCTTCTATATATGCACATTCTAACATCATGAGAGTACATAGGTATTTATAATTACTGCTGTCAACATTGTGTGAAAAGCACAGAATATTGGCATAACGTTAAATTACTTATAATTGCCACAGAGTAGCTTTAGCTGTTCTTGGCATGACTATAGATAACAAATCTTTTTTGCAATCTTTCTGTTTCTGTTTCAAGTGCTTCATCGCATATAGCAAGCAACTGAAATCACATAAAATAAATTATTCTGAAACTATGTGACTATCTTCGAGTTCGAGCAGTCGATTCCCGCGCAGTAGGTGCACATATCACAGCAGATGAAGGTCCCTGCAATCACAGCCTGTTTCATACCCCTTTGAGGATCCATAGCATAGCGAACCATCTTGAGGAGGCACTAAGACGCTGGAGGATCCATCAATGCCATGAGAATGAGGTAATCGCCTTTTACTTTCCAGCTGAATTCGGTGGCTGGAAATGCATTGCCAAACCAATCCTGAACCTGAAAAAAGATCAAAAAGCATATGTACATATAATTGAATGATTATTGCTGCCGCATGCTTGTTAAGAAACCATTGACTTTCTTGCAAGTAAACTCTTAAGGATCATTACATGGCAGCTCTAGATATAGGTGACAATAATCGGAAATCTAACGTCTCAAGTAGTTTACCAACAATCTTGTAGTGCTGCACTCGAAAGTTGGTTAGTGTCGTGAACTTGGAGCCATTGTACAGAGCAATAATGAATTGCTCCCCTGCTTGCGCTTTGCTTGTTTTGGATGAGTTTCCCTCCTTAAAAGTTTTCATTTTTTTGCAATTGAGGGTTATTTAAAGCTACAATTAGGGCAATGCCAAGTACCTGATTTAAGAACACCTACTATTTGAGAGTTCTAGGAAAAACTCTAGCATGCGATTTTTCTGATTTGATAATATTTTTAAAGATTAGAAAATTCTCAACAAACCATGTAATTTTTGTGACTACACGATATTTTTCTACCTTGCAGTGGTTTGTTAGCTGAAATTCCTGAGCTATAAATCAAATACACTATTATTGCATTCACTATTCAGTACTTTTTATACATTATATCAATTCGGTATAATGAGAGAAAATCAAACAACACAACTTTACGTTTCAGTTAGTGTTAAAAGAGAAGAATTCAATACCACACACTTGAGCGGAGCCACTAGCTTCTAATTGGGAGTTTCAAAGTACGGACGAGGGAGATTTCAACGATTCCGGCTCTAGTGTTATTGCTATGTGTGTGAAATTCCAGACAATATATTTGAGAGCAAAGGTAGACCGCAGAAACAGAAATTTCCAGAAATAATATTACACTATAGTGGACAGGACGACCGTAATTGGCTTGAAAAAGAGACAATTTCGTCGGAAATGTGATTGGTTGTTGGAAAATAGAGAGGCGGCAAAAGTTGGCAACCAATTAGGTTTAATTGATAGCTTGTATGACAGAAAATGAACAAGCTACAATTGTATTTGAAATTATATGATGCCAGAATATATATCGATGTACATTCGTACTTTTTATACGGTTTCAATGATTCGCCATATTTTTCCCTATTCTTTCAACTAAATCATATGATACTTTTAACTATTTTTCCCATCATTACGATAAATTTCACAAAATAGAACATTAGAACCTTTGAAATATGATAGAAAATGTGTATGAAGAGTCTACCTAATTATTTCCTAACGTATGAGTGATTTTTGCTTTTCTTCTTTATGTTCCAGTTTTATATTCTTCATCAATCTCTTCTTATCGTATAATCTTGCTGTCAGTTTTTACTTTGGTTCTAGGGCACTCCTTTCAGATTTATTTGATTCTGATTGCTTCTACCTACTAATCATTAATAAGACAGGCAGTTGGGGATGGGTTGAGGAATGTTAAATGTAGATATGTTCCATTTTGTATATATGATTTCTTTTTCAAAGCTTAGATGATTTGTTTTGAAGATGCTGGTGTATGTGTATCACGTATGGTGCGAGGAACCAACAACAACAAAAAGAGCTGCTTTGTGCAAATATATATAGAGAGACAGGTAAGAACCATAGTTCACTAGGTTATGGGAAAACCACAGTAAACCTGTAACAACAAAAAATTGTAATGGGACTACTTATAGCGATAGAAAAACTACCAGGAAGGTAGGTAGTTACCAAGAAATTTCCAATAGTACATTCGTAGTGGGTAAATGAGGGATTACGTTATATTTTTTCCGGTTTAGAGGACCAGACCTAAACCAATGAGTTAGTCAATTTTGTTAAGGATGTTTCCTGATTTAACAGTATGGCTTATGTATAGAGCTTTCAGGTTTTTCATGCAGTTTGGAATGGCAATTATGTTGCTCGTATACGAATAGAGCTTATATAGTAATTGATAATTAAATACCCCCAAAACAATATCTCATTTAAAAGATTATTGGATAGTGTACGATAGACGTTTCTTTCTTATTCGTATAGGTCAAATATATATTCAACTCTTCACATTGTAACCTATTATGTATAGACTCAACAGAAACTGAATCCAAATATATTTCACATTGCTCTCAGTAGAAACTTAAATTCAAGATTGTCTCATCACAGTTTCAAAATGGATAGTGAGCGCGGTAAAGAAATACTTTTGTTCAAAAGAGTTTAAGTAAACGCAAATTTACACAGAATTGATAGACAAAAATTTGCAGTAACATACGACAAAGTAAGAATAGTAACATGATTTTGATTGTGGTAGAGAGTCATGTACACAAAAACATCTAATGGAGCACAGACAAACGTTGCCTCGCTCCTAAACTGAACTAAATTTTCGGTATTCGGTATTCGGGGTGCTTAAAAAAGGTGATTTCTCCACTAGGATAGATAGAAAACTGAATATTTTCGAAACGCCATTCATATTCAAGATAAAGTGCGTTGAAGAAAAAAAATATACACATTTCTTACGATTTTGCCACAATTACTGGCAACATTGAATTTAAATTTTATACGAATATGTTTTGGAAGCTGATACATCCGATGAAATTGTTTTTATGTCCGATTCTCATAGGTGGCCCTAGTTACACGGTTCGTACCAAGTAGTATTGAATATAACTTTTTCAATATTAGATTTATTAAGCAAAATGTCAAATAAACTTGAACATCATTTAATTATACATCAAAAAGATACTCTTGATAAAGTTCGATACTCTGTAAGTAATAACCGATGCTGGTATAAAGTATTGATAAAGTTATTAATTATTATTATTACAAGAAAGGACAGCCTTAATCTTTTTGTATTATCTTTTTACAGACAAGGTATGTTTAACACCCATGATGCATACTACTTGTGTGATGTCCACATGTCAAAAGGGTTCTACATTATCAACAATCATTGAAAGTTAATGTGTGGGCACCAAGTCTAGGTGACAAATTCATAGGTTATCACATTCAACTTGGAAATTTAAATGGTGATATGTACCTTGATTTCATTCTAGATATTCTAGATATTAGAATATTTAACACTAAACCTGCAAAGATCTTCATTTTTAATGCACGATGGAGCTCCACCGCACTTTGATAGACGGTGTGCTAATTGGTAGTAACCATTTTCTGAATTGAAGGATTGGTAGAGGTGCAGAAGCTCCAATTCATTGGCCTCCTCGGTCATATGATTTTAATCGCTTGGATTACACAGTTGAGTAGTACCTTATAGAAAAAATATATGCTACAGAGGTGAATTCACCTAAAGAATTGAACGTAACTTAATGACTCTAATGACCTTATAGCTGACTTCTAACCGTTTAGACGATTAATGGTTTCTTTAGAAAAAAGGATAGTCTTGTGTATTCGTGGAGGACATTTTGAACACTCACTCTAATTGAATTCTATTTTATGTTATCAGCCATCTAAATTTGCAGCTCGTGATTTTTTGTTTAATTAAAATATTTATCATCACTTCATACCAGCATCGATTATTACTTCATAATTTTAAAATCAAAATATTCCGAAAACAATACTTAGTATCAAGTTTTATCAAGAAAACCTTTTTGGTGTGAAGGTGAATGATTTTTAAGTTCACCTGAAATTTTGCTCAATTGATCTAATATTAAAAAAGTTATTTCAATGCTATTTGGTACGAACGTTGTAACTAACTCCCTCTATGAGAATCAGACATAAAAACGAATTGATTGGTTGTATTAGCTATCAAAACATACTGGTATAAAATTTCAATCTAATATGGCAAGTATATTTTTTTTCTTCAACGCACTTTGAATACGGATGGCGTTACGAAATTTTTTTACCAAGCAAACCCCAAATATTTTTCAGTTTTCTATCTATCCTATAGACGGGATCACCTCTTATGAAACACCCTTTATATAAAACAAGAATAGTTTTTTGCCAGACCAATAAGAATGGATTACTTATAGATCCAATACTATAATACAGAGAAATGTGCTGCAAATGTAATTGGAGATTATGAAGCCCTAATTTTAGTACATTACCTGCAAAAGGCACTCCAGATATAGGTGTTTATGATACCAATTTAATGCTAGCATTACACGAAAACATAATATATTAGGCTTTAAGGAGATTGAGATATGAGAATGATATTTTCGGCAAATTCTCTTTTGCAATTTAGTTAGGGTTGATGTGAATGTATCACCACCCCCACTAATGGAATTGGTTAGTGGAGAGTATCTATTTTCAGTTCAATTGTCCATATAGAAAAGCTCTCTCAAAGCAGCAACTACGAATACTGGGACATTCTCCTCAAAGTATCAAGCGGATATATTGCAGTTAAAGCCTTTCGCAATCGGTGCTGGATTGTTTGGAAATGATGGATTGAGTTTCTTGTTAGTATTTAGAGTCACCCTTTACGTATGGCACCCATTCGACAATTGCTTCAGGATGTTTTATGATCTAATGCTGGTGATCTAAGTGTTTCAATATAACTGAGTCGTGGGTGTTGTGGTATGAAGAAGAAATACTAAGGAGCTTTGTGGGATGCCAGTTAGAGAGATCAATGACCCAAATTGAACAGCAGATTTGATATGAATATAAACAAAGGTTATATGAGAAGTTTCCGCTCTAATTAAGACACAATTTTCTCCATTTTTAATTTCAAGCATAGTCTCATTTTAAGTCTATATACTATTTTCAATGATTCTTCATCCTTATAGTAGTTATCCGATAACTTACTTGTCTGATGAAATTCTCGCTGCTACAATTGAAACTTTCAAGTTATGAAACAAAAAAGTGGTTGAAGGCCAGATCTGGTGAATACAGTGAATGGTCAACCAATTCGAATGGGCTGTTGGTTCAGAGTCTCTGCATACAGAGTCTAGCTCTTCTTCTATTTTTATAGTCGTATTTCCTCTGTAGAATAAATTTTTAATAACAGCTCAATATTAAGTTTCCTGAATATAATACTAATTTTCGATAATGACTGACATTCAAGTGAAAATTTGGGTCATATTATACAGAGCTGATTAACTACAAAATGAAATTTCAATGATGAAATCTAGAACACACATTAGAAGCAATGTTAGAGCAAAATTAGAAGAATAGAGATCGAAACATTGGTTGTGGACTTTTTTGCATTTTTGGTTACCTCAATACTTTTTTCATTTTATTAGTTTGATTCACTTTGAATGTTTGGATACTTTTTATGACCATTCCAATTTTCCTATAACATTTTATCCGTTAATTCCCATTTAATTTCTAGGATCTGACATTACACGGCACAGGCTTATAATAGCTTTGTTCTTTGATCTCAACCAAAACTGTGATTCAAGTGAAAGAAGGGCTGGCCATTACTCCAAATTACCTTCCTTTCCAAAAATACAACAGTAAATTAACATATACAATTTATTAGACATTATTCATATAGTAAATTAAGTTCAACCTTCAGTAATATAATTTTAGGAAACAATTTAACATAATAAACGTCAACCTATTTCACACCACCAATGGGTTTTACAAAGAACAAGACTACATAAATTCAACCCTTGGAAAGAGTCTCTATTTACTGAGCTCTTCCTCCGTCACGAGTTTATTTTCTATTGTACAGTAAAACCATTCAGAAACCGAAAGTGGCTCTATATTAGGATTCATTTTAACTTATTCTGAGATTGCTTTGGAACCATCTTAAATCAAGGGATACAAAATCAGAAGAAGCATGGCCATAAAAAGGTGTAAAATATAGTGTCTTACAATACTCATGAAAAAAATTCGAACTCACGCTACAACGTTATATCAAATGTTTAACCGTACTTGACAAAAAGACTTATATCTAACATAATTCTGAACTAGTGCGAATAATATATATATATATATATATATATATATATATATATATATATATATATATATATATATATATATAATAAATGGATGAATACACACAATTTAATAAATTAATATTCAGAGCTTATTCCACCTAAATAAACTCTTTCCTTTCATGTTGTGTGTAAATTAATTACACTTTATCATCATCGGTTGAATTCTCAATAATTAGTTACAGTGAATATGCTGAAATTCCAATAGTGTTTTTTTTCTCTTTTAATTAACTATAAATTAATTTTATTTCCAACTAAAAGTCTAAATTATTTATTGATACGACATCAGGAAAATTAATTGTCATTTTATTTGACCCACAACTTAATTTATTGTTAAGATCCTGCATATCTCCTTTTGCTTATAGTAAGCAAACTCTCAACTTAATACTTTTCCGCCCCTTCACCTTGAATGAATGACAGTTTGTCATAACTCGTTTGTTCATTAAAGTTTACTTGATGCTTTTATATCACTTTCCATGGGATGATTTAATTATATATACATTAAAATGATGATTTCTCAGGAAAGCCACTATAAAACCGATTGTAAATGAAATATTTTTTGGATCAGTTGATTCGCGTATCAAATTTCGGTGCTCATACAGTTTGCAAATAGATCCTGTCCAATTATGGTGGGATTCTAAAATTCGGCAAAGGCGTGGCACTCTTCAAATACCCGCAGTTCGTTTGATGTTTATATTTAGTTTTCATAATAGCAGGTGATTTGTTTATATTGTTTCTTTGAACTAATAACTAGGAAGGTATATTCATTTATTTGTTTTGTTTCTTCATTTTCTAGAATTTTTTAAGAAGTTTGGAACGTTTGAATATATAAAAGAGCTCGTTTAGCGCAGTTTATATAGTTAAGTGTAGTGAAACGAAGTGTTTGGAAATATACGAACATATCAAACCCAACGAATTTTTGTTGAAACTTAAGTAAATATCCGCTTAATGTAAGAAAGAACAACATCAAAAAAACAAAATAATATTGAGAAATATGGAACGAGAATTTTGAATTAAAATAATATTCTTAAATCTGAGACTAAGGAATCACACTGTCTTCAAATAAAGATTCTTTTTTTTGCCTCAATCTTTGGCTATGTCAAATTTGCCAAATTAGAGTAATTTTTTCTTCTTCTTTTTCTTGTAACAACCTCTTGAAATCTTCACTCTCATAGAAGGTTTTCACTTGAAAGGAAAAGGCTTTTTCTTTTCCTTCCTGCATCACACGAGTTTTATATTTGAAAATGAAACTTGTATTCCATTATGTCTTTGTCAAATTTGTTGCCGATCTGTGTCTTGAAATTCTATTTATAGTAATCAGTCTGGGTTATTTTTTTATATGTATGATATATCTGTTACCTGAATTTTACTTTCTTGTCGATATGTCAATACCCAAGATTCTCATGGAAAGAATTGATCTGTGTATGGTTTCCAATATTTTTAGTTTGGTGTCTTTAAAACCCAGTGTTAAAACGCTTTTGCAAGAAAACCATAGCATCTTTGCATAACCTAGAAAAGCGATTCCCAATATGTGGCCGCTCTATCTAGAAAGTCCTTGGATACCTTTAAACAGCAGTTGCAGTTCCTAAGTGTTGACCCGCAGGTAGTTTAGTGCCGGTGGATATGGCCTGCGGGCTTGACTTTTTGTGAAACTTTTGTGACTGCTTCCAGCGCTCGATGCGTAAAAAACTTGAATTGAGGCGAGCAGAATAGGCTATGAGTACCGCGTTTAGTAACACAGCTGAATTATATGATTATTATATATATATATATATATATATATATATATATATATATATTTATATATCCTCATAGAATAGTTTGAATTATTCGTAATGTTGAAATGTTGTAAGCTGGTTGATAGTTACTTCAATGCTTAGGCACCGAATAGCGATTTGATTGCTGATTTCTATTTTATTAATTGTATTAATATTTCACTTTACTTTTGATTTTGAAAAAAACTATCTAAATGCTTTAATACATTGTAAAAATATATTTAAGAAACATAGCTTGAAGGAAAATAAGTAAAAAAATACATATCGGTGTGTATTTCCTATCTAAAAATTATAATTATTACCGAAAAAGTAAAATGAGTTCACTCCAACTTTTTTTAAATGCTAGTGTCCTTTCTAGTCTGTAAAATTTCATTGTGTAGTCAAAGTAGATGAATTCAAGAAATGATACTGATATAACCTTGCACAAACAAGCTTGCACAGTTTAAACTCTTTTAGTAAATATATTCAAGCCAAATAGACTACAATTGTTGCAGTTTACAATTTCCTAATTGGATATCCCAGAATTGAAAACATTCTTAGGAAAGAATAAATTGTGTGAAAGAAAGAAGTTTTAAAAACTTTACAAATCAGTACTTAACTTCCTTTATATCCAGCGCTGTCTGAAGTTTCATCTGCAGTGAGAATTACTTTAATAGTTATTTTATCCCGCATTGTACGGTTTCAATTTTCTGAAGGAAAAATAGTTTCCCGAATTTACTCTTGAAATAAGCAAAAGTGAAAGCCTTACAAACATCCCTTTCACGAAATTGTATTAAGGTAATTTCAAAATGTTTCCAGCGCGTATATTCCATTTGTTTTTGTATTAGGTTCTGTAAATTTGAACGGAAATATATTCTTTGTTGACGTATTATTGTTATCGCTTGGAAACACATAAAACTCGTCCATTGTTGTTATATTGGAACAAGAAAGATTCATACGTTTCACAACGAATCGCTTGAATGTGCGGCGATGTGTGAAGTTTTATCTTTTTGAAGTGAACTTTTCGTTCACAAAATGATATAAGATTCACATAAATCATAATTTGGTTACACAAATACCAATATTGACATATTTCTATTCCAAAAAAGGGATTATGATTATGAGCAACAGAATGTATAAGAATAGAATATTTTCACCCATGCAGATTTATGTAACTTAATGTTATTAAAGAAACTATAATAGAACAAGTGCCTATAATATAGAAAAGAATGATGTGGAAAGTGTATCTAGGAATACCCCTAAGATTTTAATATATCGTATAGTATCGTGTGAGTTCCTTAACACAAAAAAATATGTTTTAGAAAAAAACTAAACGAAACATTACACTACTTATTTATATTTATTATGTGCAAGTTACTGATTCAAGAAAGTCATGTATGTATCACAATAAACTTATGGTTTCCATTCAATTCAATTAAACAGTTCAAACTATTGCTTCTCTGTTTTTCTTCCAGGATCGACCCTCTGAATGACAATCCTGCCAGGTCGTTTTCAGAAAAAATATTTTCACAATCCCGCTATTCTGCAGGAACTACTTTTTATTCATATTGTAATGGAAGGTTATATTTATAGAACAAAATTTCTAATATTTACGGTTCACATGAATTTTTTTTTATGGAGAATCCGTCATCAAGTGTATAGAAGTTCAAGGTGCCCTCTTCCAAAATTTATCATGATTTTTTTACTGTTTTTATTTGATAAGTTTAAGGCTAACTAACTCAATTTTTGATCAATTTTAATTTTTTCCTTATGTAAGTATTACGATGTTCGACAGTATGCAGTTAGAAATGTTTTGATTGTGTTTTGATAATTGTTTAATATATTTATAATAAATAATTACAATTTATGATTATTTTCTTCAGAATGTCTCTTTATGGCAAACGGTTTACATGGCTTGTACAACCATCTAAAAATCTATAAATTTCTAAACCATAAATTTCTTCAAGTTGTACCAAGAGTACATTTTTGTTGAAAAATCGATTTTAAAATTCATTGATGCTATCTTTAGATTGGACAGGTTACCTCTGTCAAAGTTACGAATTGTCGACCATTGGGTTAGAGCCATCCTTCGCCTTCAGATAGTAGTGTAGAATTATTTATACTGTCAAACACACTTCATGGACATACGTAATCATTCGTTGAAACTTCATAATGTTCGAATGTATATTTAGAAAATATACTTAAACATAAGTTTTGATTTTGTAACTATGGAAGCCTATAGATGTCACAGCATTATTTTCAAGTCCCGGAACGCCATGTATAAATTTCATAACATTCTTTTCCTGATGATATGTCTAGATTTCAGGTCTTTTTCAATAGAAAAATTATTCTTTGAAATGTTTTTGATAAAGACCGAAATTGGTCGAAATGTTAAATTTTTAACTATTATGTTAACTAATTTTCTATTAGAAGACACCTAAAATCAAGATAAATCATCACGAAAAACATAAAAAATATAAGAAAAAAAAAAATAAAAAATTCTATAATATTGCTTGTGAATTTTCTTCATATTACGAGTAAGTATCTTCTATTTTAAAATTAGTTTTTTTGTTAATAATTTTCGAAAGATTGATAACAAATTTCTACTTAACTTCAGTCTTTACCAAAATATATGTATCTAGTGTATGTATATTAAGTATATATTTATATGTATATTTTATGTTTATTGAAATATTCAACTTTTTAAGAATAGAAGTTCTTGATTCATGTAGTTCTCTTAATAATGTTCATGGAACCTTTTGACTTCTCTTCAAAAGGTATCGATAATTATAGTTATTCTCCAATAAGGGGTACTGTGATCTAGTTAAAACTGAATAATATTATTGAGAAAAGCTTAACAAACCCACTTAATATCATGCGTTACAAAATTTTAAGCTCTAAACTATTTAATAATTAAATGGAAGTTGCTGACTCCGGAAAGTTATGTAGTTCGATATGCTATAATATAAAATGAACTTTTTGTTTTAATTCAATTCACTAGAAAAGCTCAAACAACAAACATTGTTGTTACTTTGGAGAAATCAACCATCTAAACATCTCTATAAGGTATGTTCAATTTTTTTTTGAGAGAGAGAGAGAGAGAGGAAGATAGAGAGAAATGCTTTATTGTCAAAAATTGATAAAATTTGTATATAAAAGCTTGTAAAAACTAAAATATAAACATAAAAATAACTAAATAAATATAAAGCAATTGAAATGAAATAAAACCACAATGAGTAACTAAATTATAGGTAAAAGTAAGAGCAAATAATAAGTAAATAAGTCGTAGCAAAAATTAAAGCAGTATGCTGCATATCCGGAATAGAAGCCACTTTCTAGTTAATATGCCTTCAAATTATTGCAGAATGCCGGAAAAGATAATATCGATTTGATTTCAATTGGCAAGTGATTGTGCATATTTTTTGCATTGTAAAATAATGACCCCTTCACTAATTCTGAACGTGGAGTAGGTAAAGATCGTGATCCGCGGTCCTAAGTGGATAGCCGTGCAACAATCTTTCCGAAATTGGAGAAGGGTGCTTATGAATTAGGCCAATGGATTCAAAGATGAATAAGGAAGCAAGAGTCAGAATTTTTAATCTTTTGAACAAGTTCCTGCTGTTTAGTCGGAGTGAATATCTAACAGCTCTCTTTTGTAGTTTTAAGATTCGCTCAAATTGAGTCGCACCACACGTACCCCAGTAGGTGTATATCGGAGATGCGACTCAATCAGGGCTAAACTAGTTAGTGTTTTTATGAATCTAGGAAAAGTCCACATCACTAGAGAGCATGTTCCAGTCAATTGTTTGACAACTGTGCTTGAAGTTTTGAAAACTTTTTTCCGAAAAGATACGGCATAATTTACCAGAAGCATTTGTAATGTTGGATTTTAACGAAAATTTTGTTATCACTGCTTTATGATTGGAGAGACTTGAGTTAGAGACAGTCGGTGAATTCTGGATCATAGGATGACACGACATAGTCTATAGTACTTAACTAAAAATTTCACTTTTACCTGGTGAACTACTGGAATAATATTTGATATGGTTTTCTCTATTTTCTTGAAGCTGTAGACGTCTCTCCGTTGAAATAAAAGACCTGATGGCGGAAAGATCTGCTTCAACTTCGGCTGAACCTATACAATACGCGTTTTGGAAGCGATAATATAACTCACGCAAGGAATCCACGTCGCTAGGGAGTAACTCTGATACTAACGTTAGTTTAATGCTGGTATTCATGTGCCCCTTGAAGCACACGATGGATGGTTGATCGAGGAGATAGGAGAGATATAATCTAAGTATTTTGAAGATTATGAGATCCCTCAGCCTTGCCAATACATAGGGTTCATTTGCCGCATTCAAATCTCGCAATAGCCACAATATAGTTGGGGTCATCGGATCCATATGTGAGAAATCATCTCTTTTCGCATTTTTCTCTATAATTACATCCATAGCCTCTCAGTCAGAACCTATTTCAACAGTTTTGACCTCCTTAAATAAGTTTCTTCGCGTAAAGTTAGATTCTTTCTTTATATTGTCCATTTCTATATGTTCACTGGTAGACGCAGAACCTGGTTCTCTCGGCGCTAGGCTTAAGGATTTCAAACGTGAGTTGAAATTGTCTATTTTGGTACCAAGCGGCTACATACTTATATCCTTAAGTTGCTTCAAGTACATTTTTTCTGTACAGTAATTTTGACATCAGAGTGCAAACTGTCTAGTTTTCAGCATTGGGAAGAATCGTATAAAATAATTTGTTCTTAGTTATTCTTTCACGTAGTGTGCAAGATGGAGGCGGAATGTTGGACACTACCACGTAATTCCAATCCTCCTTTGTAGGGTTTATATGAGATGGTGATGAGATAATTTCAGGAGATGAAGGAACAATTGTATTGCGTTGATATTTTCTTTTCTACTGTTTGTGGTCTATTGCTAATATTTGTCTTATTCTTTTCATAACATTGATGAGTCGTGAACCTGGTCCATGAAACTAGTTCCTAAGTTGTAAATGTCTTATTTCATTTCCCTAACCAATTGGAATAGAAACGTTGTTCATTTTCAGACTTTTGTTGTGGAGACTGTATAAGATTTTCCATTTCGAGTCATGGTTACTTAGAATGTCATATATTTCTGAGATGGTTGGAAACATGTCATTGTTCTTTTTTAAGCAGGAATCTAGAGACATTTTCGACATTTTGTAGAGGGATCTGAGATTTCTGTAGCTGTAACAGTTTATCGTGGAGATTCACAAATAGTGCAGACAAATCCAATATAATAACATAATATAATAAAAATTTATGCAAAAATTTCTGCGACACTCCCCACTACAGCGGAGTATATATTTCTCCTTTTCTAAGACGGTCTTTTGACAAGAATTACATTTAAATTCAGCCATATTAAAGTGAAATTCAATACTCCTAATTAAATGTAAATGAAAGCAAAATAAAATTGTTTAGTTAGTCTAGAAAGTAAATCAATATCACTGGTAACTACACAAGGTCAAGTTTAGTAAAACAACACATTTAGTAGCGAAAACTAGCACGTCTATTTGATGTCGGACCGAAATAAAAATTAAGAAACAAGTCAAATCAAAACAAAACAAACATTTAATACAGACATTGACAATGCACGAAAAGTGAACACACACACTACCGTCTCCTAGGACTGTAAATATTGTAATCCATATACGAGTAGTTCTTAATCTTTATTTAATTTTACTGTACAAAATTCAACTGATTTTGATGTTCCAAAACGTGTTGCTTTAAGTACTGTCACTGATTTGAGTTTTGAAACTAATAAGTGCAAAAAAATTCTATATAACAAGATGGTGGCCAAACGAATATTTTCTGAATGTATGAAGTGATCCAACCAATGATTGGCTCATAAAATATTTCCAAAGGCGCGGCTCGGCCGGGCAATGTTTGCCCGTTTATGTCACCCAATACTTCACAGGAAAACAGTGTTAATTTTTAGATTCTTATGTAACTTCAAAGTTATATTTTTACATCTTGTGGATGAATTCAACTACCTAACAATATTTTTATTTATCTGTATTTAAAACCAAGTAAAAGTCGAGGTTACGAGGATGTTATATAGAAAGAATATTCTCAACTAAGTGGAGTGGAGCTACTGACCAAGCAAAAACCTGGATGCGGGATACAAGTGAATGTCCAATAATTTGGATTTGAATTTGGATTTGGTCCTACAATCGTTAATAATAAGGGCTTAGAGGTACACATTACTAACAGAGAACAGTAAACTTGTGAGTTCTCAGTATCACTTTCGGGTGACGGGCAACAAGTCAACAGTTCAGCACTGACACGTACGAGGTTTAAATACTTAAGTTACCCTTATAGTTTCTCCTAGTGATATTGAAAGGTTCAAGCCCAGTTGTCTAATTATTTTTCGAAGTACAGAAGACCCATGTGTGCAACATTTCTTGACGGCCCTAACTATGAACTTTAAAACTTAGTCAAAAAGGCTATGAATTAATAATATTTTTTGATCTGTTGTATTTATCTAACTATTGAATATTATTATACTTATATGTTCATTAAAATATTATATTAAAACATCTATGAAAGTGACAAATATCATTATCGACAAGAAACTGTAGAAAAAATCAATTTTCTCTTACCCGATTCGATTATACTGCCAAGTTAGTTCGGTTTTATGATTGTATTTTCGTAAAATAAATTCCAATTCATTCTATTTTCGTTCTTTTTATCTGACTGGGCTGCACAAATCGTATAACAAATTTGGACGCTATAAAAATTTCACTAGATTTTCTTTTTCCTCATATCCAACGTAATAATTCTCTTTGATGGTTATAAAACTAAATTAAATGTTGAATAGTTGATATGAGACCGCAACTAAATTGAAAGCAACACATTTTCGTGTTTGTACTTATAACTGGAGTTTGGCTGGGACAGAGAACAATGGCAAATAGTTTTATTTGGTAGTGTTTCCAAGAGGCGAGGAGAATATTAAGTGGTAGTGTGCTGCATTGCTCATGACATAAATATAACTGAATTATAATTATTACTTTCCGGGATGCAGAGGCAAGGAAAATAGGTTGTTGCCAACAATGTTTGCGTACAATATCGAACCAGAAAAAAGTGTGTTAAAATGGACAATAGTAATAAATAATTTGGGACGATATCCAAGTACTTTTATAACGGGTTGTTGTGAATTGGGAAAATTGTATGAAATATATCATTCATCCGTTAATGTCCAGGAATATTTTGGTCGAAAAATCAACAATACCTCACCATTATGCTATATATGTTACAATGAAGCACACTTTTTTACATTTGCAGCTATTAGAAATACATTCTCCAGTACATTTGCCTCTACCGTCAAGATGTGATTGTTTTTTACACATGTTCTGGTCATAACTTCTTATTGGGGAATGTTATAAACGTTTCTTTGCAGATAGTGAACTGATTTCTTGCATATAGTTGATTCAGAATCCTATACTTGTTATCTAACTTAATAAACATACATATAAGAGTCATAATATCTCAGGATATTTTAGCGATGGGAGTGATGAAATTAAATCTGTTTGCAACTATTTTTCAGAGTAATCACTATTTCTTAGTCGTTATATCTGTCTCCCTATCACGTTTTTTTCTCAACTTATTTGGTATTCTATTTTGCGAATCACTGTTTGAAAGTGTTATATCTATTCCTATTTTTCATCTTCATTAATCAGAGGTTCCGTAATATTCGGCTAGGTTTTCCTCTTCTCCTATTCTCCTACAAATGGTTGTCATCTTCATTAAATATAGTTTCTATCTCTTCTTCTGTGGATAGTTAAGCTAGAGCATCTTTAGAAAGACCATTTGATCTGACTTTAGCTTTACAGCTGAACATTGCTTCGAAAGTGCTGCGATTTATCCCTGCGTGATACGCTCTGATCTTCTTAAAATTAATAGAACGTATTCTTTCATTCCATTTCGTCGTCTTGTTAAATTCCAGCTAAGTACAAGCTTCTCTTCACGTCTTCGTTGGCCTTTTCAACATTTCTTTGTGAATGGGAGTATCTGGACTTGTACAATTTTTAATTCTGGTAGTGGAGACCTTTTTGACAACTTCTCCTTCCATTACCACTTTACAAAATACTAGGCGCACCGATTGTAGTAAAAATGTGTAGTAGATGAAACGCTACCTCTTCTGCTCACTTGCTTTTTAAAAGCAGCAGCTACACGAATTTTGATAGATAATGATCAATTCATAGTACCATCAGCTTGTGACTGCGTATCTATCAGATCAGCTTGGCATCTTGAATTAAGTACGTTACTGATAATCGTTTTTAAAATAATATCCGAACAAAGTGTTTATTTTATTACATATTCTATACAATTTTGATGTTATATTAGAAGTACCTCTCCTGACATAGGGATGGCGGTAGTTGTTTGAAAAATACTGTATTAGAAAGTACACAATATATTAAACATATGTTTCAAGTTTGAAGACGCGACGTTGTTTAGTATTTGTTTGGCAGCCATCAATATTGAACATTTTCAGTGGACTTATGTAAAACATGTGAAAAATTGGTCATCGTTATTTGATACAATATATTCATTTGAAAGGCCTTAGCTCAACCAATATGAAAGCTGAATATGATTCTGATCCTATGTTATCAACAGTAACAGCATCGCAATGTTTCACAGAATTAAACCCGAAATTTCGCGTCGTTTTATAACCATGGATGAAACGTGGGTCCATCATTTCACACCGGAAAAACAAGAGCAGCCAAATCAATAGACTGAAAAGGGAGAACCGGATCCAAAGAATGCAAAGAACATTCCATCTGCAAGCAAGGTTATGGCGTTGGATTTTTGAGATGCACGTGAGATCATTTTCATTGACTATCTTGAAAAACAAAAACTATCAATGACGAGTATTATGCGAACTTATTGCAACAGTTGGTTGAAGAAATCAAGCCATAACTGCCCTATCTGGCTTAGAAGAAAGTGTTGTATCATCAAGACAATGCACCAGCTCACACATCTGTTATTGCAGTGGCCAACATTAATGAATTTAAGTTTGAATTGCTACCTCATCCAGCCTATTCGGTAGATTTAGTCCTCTAGGACTATTTTCTGTTTCTAGACTTAAATAAGTGGCTTAGTGATCGAAAATTTCCCAACAATGAATAGGTGATGTCGGCAGTTTATGGCTATTCTGAGTGGCCATGAATTAACAGAAGATATACAAACTTTGAGAAGAATGGGCTTAAAAAAAAGAATTTACAAATTGTAATAATTATGTATGATATTGCTCCAAACATATATCGTCTTTCTATATTTTGGAATAATAATTATATGCCTTTCATAGATAATTTTAAAGTTTCTAATATGTGATCTTTTGGAGCTAAGATTCGAAGCTATTTAGCTACATTTTTTGAGCAGTCAGTCAACCACTTTTCGTTTAATTGAAATATTACCGAATTTTTGACAATAAAGTATTTCCCTCTCTCTCTCTTTATATGCCAAATCCAAGCTTGTATGATAGCAGTATCAATAATTCAATATAGAATTAGTCCATAGCATTTGTTTCTCTTATTAGAAACGGTGCTGCTCGACACGATTCGTTTCTAAACTATAGAAAGCTAGGTATTTGAACGTACAGTAATTTTATTCTAGAACAAGTGATTAACGCGTTGCATGACGTATTGGCTTATCCTAAGGAACATTAAATAAGTATAATGGGTGTAGATTTAAGATTGTAGATTGTTTGGGGGGTCTCCCTGCATCGATTCCTAGAAGAACTTTTATACAAGGATCTAGATCTCTTGCTTCCAATATATATAGACTCCTACCAAAGGAGGCTTTTTTGCGGCCTTTGGTGTCCCATCTCCAAAGGTGTTAGTACTACTCCTCTTCTTCAAAGTACTCATACCTTTTAGCGAAATGGGCAGGTAATTCGCAGAGTAGATGCTCTGCTGTTTCCATTGATTGTTCGCAGGTTAAGGTAATGTTTGTCAGAGCGGTGACCTGTCAGAATATTGACCATCAGCTGTATCTCTTTTTTGGTCATCATGAGAAATTCTTTAGACTTCTTAGCTGACTTGATTATAAATTTTTTGAATTGTCTTAGACCTGGAGTGTGTCTCCAGTAAAACTCCATCTGATTCTGCAGCCATTCGTTCAGTTCGTTATTGATGTGTCATCTCATGAGGTCTACTTCCTCATTGCCAGGTATAACTTGGAGGCCTGGTAACCACATTAGAGTTATTTCATTTTGGTAGCTAGTGCTTTTAAAGTTCACACTTCCACACTTGTTTGGACGTACACTCAATAGCTTCCAGGACCTTCAAAGCCGCTTGGTTGTTTGAGAGAAGAGCTTATTAATCACATGAAAAGTTGCTCTTTCTGAGTTTGAATCACGATAAATTGAAATAAAAAGTTTGCATTGATCATTTACCTTGACTTGGATTGGTATGGAAAGAGATCCTTACAAGGATCCTAAAGAAAAGGAAGATGACAATTCAGATGGATGTCCACTATTAACGTAGTCAATATTATCACCACATGCTTTTCCGAATATGTTTTCTAGATATTTCCAATTCCATTTCCAAAATGGAAAGACTTTCTAATTCAATGAGAAATATCCGCCATTATATTCAGAAATAATTTCTGATATATGATAAACCCATTGAACCATAAATTGTTGAATATAAAATTGATAAGCCACGTTTTCATTGAAGTCGAAGTGAAATAACTACTTTCAAGCCACTAAAACAATTATTTATTGAAGGCCTCCCTGGAAAATCATTGTTACCGACATGTTTGCCATATTGGCAAACAGTGGAATATCTTTCAATCTGACAAACGCACATTGTTGGTAGTTTGCTGTGACAATTGAACAGTAAGTATTGGAACGAGTTGAACAGTTTGCGTATTAGTGAAATAAAATTTGAACCGTTTAGAACTGGAAGACGCAGTTGCTGTTATTATGTCAGGGGTCGGTTTAAAATCAATGAATAAGTTCAAATAAATAAAAACTAACGTCACAAAATAGAAGCACAATAAAAGACGCATATTTAGACAAGCAGAAAACAAGGTAGGATAGGAAAGGACAGGAAAAACCTAAAAACAAGGACCATGCAAGCTCGTGGAAAAACCTTGTATGTGACGTGGAATTTTATTCTAACTGTGTCAAGTGAACAAAAGTGAAAAAAAAATTATTAACATTTTAATTTGAGTTTAAATTTATAATTACCTTATAAATTTAGGATCTCCTGTTAGGTTAAATTGCCACGTTTTTCCACAAAATCTTTTTGTTTTTGCGTAATAAAGTACTTTATTTCTAAAATATATGTGTTCTTTCTGTTTGTTCGGACTACTTTAATAGTGAATATTGAAAAATAATTCATAAAATTACAAAATTGTGACTAACAGAAAAAAAAATAGAAAAACGTTTCTTAAAAAAAGGATATTCTGGTGCTTATAGTTCCGTGAAGATCACTTCTAGAAGCAACAGAAAATATATGACTGATGACTGATGACCCATTTCTGCACCATTAATAATGTGTTCACCATAAATATCACTGCTTTGGTGATGAATATTTGCCATTTTCAAGGCTTAAGTACTAAGAAAGAATAGTTGAATTCAAAGTCAGGGATAGATAGTTTCCATCTATATACTATGACAGTGAATTCGATGTAAGTGGCCATCATTTAAGTCATATTTTCTCCACTTTATTCCGTTGTTTCTTTGTTTGTTTTGTTTGTGAGTGAATGTGCAATAGTGTAACACAATTTTGATTTGAATTGAAGTGAAAGTACTAGACAACCAAGTTCTTTCCAAAATCAAAATATTCACTCAATTCTTCGTTGATTCTATTTTGATAGAAAAAGTTTACCTTAGCTACAATAATACATTGAAATAAGCCCTATAATTTGATGCTCGATATTGAGTCTATCATATTTGATACTCAATGTACATCATGTATTGAGAATGAAATTCGATGCCTTCTCTACTAAATTTTATTAATCTCCATTTGACTACGAAAACTAAACGATGCAGAATGGTAATTTTTAAATATAAAAGGCAAATTTAAGGATTTAATACTTGTAACCTGATACTTTAGTTTAATGAGGAATCAATCATTTTAACGGTAGCTGTGTTGGTACTATGACACTTGATTTTTGGCACTCGATTTGGCGAAAAAAATCTGATTTTTCTCACTTGTACTATATACTATTTATGGAAACGTTAATGTCGAATACATGGATTTTGTTGCAATCTGTTTTTGTTGTATTGTAAATAAATTGTAAATGAAAAGTATCAAATTATTTTTTCAAACAAGAACCTTTTAATTCCTTGATTTCAAAATTGTATTTGTAAGAGTGTGAAATAACATCATTAGTCAATTTTTTCGGTTTTTTTGTTGGATTATGGATTATTTTTTTTGCTACATTTCTGTAAATGATATTTAGCTTGTATTATTATATTTTTTCATTTTATTCGTATAGGAGCTATTTCAGTTTTTCTCTGAGAGACTACTCTCCGGAAGTTTTCTTATATTTCATTAATTATTTTTTTTCTTGGTATTACATATCCTTTTTAAGAAAATTTGTACATTTATTTACTTACATAAAAGAACAGTTTCCTCCTTGAGGTAGAACTGTTTTTTCTTCCCATTTTCTGGTTTTGTTTTGGGCAATAACTAGATGGCGCCCGTAAAGAAAAATTTTTAACATATATTTTTTTGTGAATCACCGTCTTCCCGGTAAGCTGCCGAAAAGGAAAAGCAACTTTTATATAATTTATTAACAAAAATTAACATTGAAGTACTTAAATTCAATGATAGCATAATTCATGACATAAAATATTATGAAAAGATTATATTCATCACAATATCATAAATTTTATTTTCCACTAGAACTCCTAGAGCTCGTAAATTACTATTATCGTATAATCCCATTAGATCACATCGAAACTATCCATTCTCATAGTTCATTACGAATGAGATAAAAGATTCATTTATTTTGACAACTGAGAAATGAACGCTCAGTGATATCCACAGTTGTAAATATGCTTACTATACACAATTTTCAGATGAAACAGTCGGTATTTGTTTCAGATTTCCAAATCGAACTCAAGTGAAGTAACTCTCGTGTCAGTGGAGAGAGAAACGTCAGGTGAATTTAAATGCGAAGTTAGCGCTGATGCACCGCTTTTCCACACCGATATCCAAGTGGCGAAATTGCAAGTTGTAGGTAAGTATTAATTTACAACTGAATAAGTATGCCTCTCTTACGATTTATATATTTATCTTAATTAAATCGACTACAGAATGTTAGACACACAGATTATATGAATTATTTAGAGACACATTGAAAAACTTCACTGAGAAAATAAATAGATAACTTTAAAGTTCTTTCTCGCAATTATATAAATTATACTATACGTCAGAATATTATAAATGATTACTGTCACTAAAGAAGAAGCTGAAAAAAAAGATCATAAATTTTCATGTGGCACACATCAACAAGGAATTTATAGAAAAACCAGCGGAACAAATAGAAGGGAAACCAATGGAAGTTGAGGAAGACATAAACTAGAGCTGGGACAAAATTAGAAAGAACATAGAAGACGCTCCTATGAAGTCGATAGGTACACTCATAGTCGTATACACAACAAAATCAGTAACGCAACTCCACAGCTCTGTCGAAAAATGGAGACAAATATAAGCAAAAGCAAAAAGTTTACTTATCTTCCAAAACGGTACAAACACCAGAAGTTTACAACAGACAGAAACTGATTAGGCACAAAGCTAACTGAAAATTAACATTAGCATTGGGAATTATTTTCGAAAAAATTGTAGGGAGACTTGTACAGTGCCCAAAAATAAATAAGACAGTATTGAACAGAAGTTACTTTACAAATCAAGTAAAATATTATATAAATAGATAAACTACCTATCAGAACTATATGTAGTACAAGTAGGTAATTCTAAGAAAACCAACAAACCGATATCTCTCCTGGATACAACAATTAACTAGTCACAACAATTATCACCCACAAAATGAATTTGATCATAACACTAAAAGACGAGCAGCAAGGATTCAGATCGAAAAGAACCTACGTAGATTGCAAGTTTCTCATGCGAAAACATGTTCAGAATTCCAACGAATATACTAAACACTATTCCTATATTCCAGTCCTAAAAAAAGTGTGTCTAGACAACTGAGTAACATAAATGAGACATCAAAATCCTGTACTACGGCGATGACGCTATGATATGTGTAGAAAATGAAGATGATCTTCTGAATCTTGGATTTGACATAAGTTATGGAAAGGTAGAAAATGTGGACAAGAAAACAGAGCAAATAGGATCGCGTGATGTTTTCAGAACGTAGTGTGGCGAAACAAACGCCACTTAAGGACAAGAAACGAAGATACAAATTTATAAAGCAACTATCAGATCTATAATGACATATACATCAGATACAAGGTCAGATACATCAGAAACGAAACTATTTTTCAAGACCATAGAAATGTAACTTCTCAAGCGTTTCTCGGGATAAAACATCACAAGGCCGAGGAAGAGGCGAAAACATCAGACGATCATGTGATATAGATTACACATGGGTATCATGTGTAAGAAAAAAATAGCAAGGTTTAAATCTCTAACTGGAACACGGATTAGGGGTCGTTCACGAAAGAGGTGGAGTGATAACCTAGAGGCAGGATGACGAAAGATAAATTAACATTTCTCTGGCCTCATTGACGTGGTTCAAGCAAAATGAGGATTTTTTGCATCAATTCATGACTGTAGATTGAATCTAGATCCACCACAACAATGAATAAAAAAAAACAGTTAGGACAGTGGTTTACGCAGAGGAACTTGTTCCAAAGAAGGAAAAGACGGTTTCATCGGCTGGAACAGTTATTATGACCGTTTTTTGAGTAGTCAAGGGATTGAGTTCATCATCTATCTACGAAAACATAGAACAGTAACATTAAAATTTCACGAAAAAATTGCTTGATGATGTGAACGAAGAAATTACGAAAACAACTGCGTATGGATGAAATTCATTTCAAGCTAATGTACTTCCTCATACCACACACCACGCAATTGCAGGTGAGAGATTTGCATTAATCAAGGACGTCATCGCATTTGTGAAAGCTTATTTTGAAAATCGGAAACTTCTCAGATAATTCTCGTGGAACAACTCGTTTACCTGGAAAAATCTTTTCGTAGACGAGTCCTTGGTATTATTCCAAAGATGTTCACCATTTAGAAAGTACATGAAGAACAAAAGGTTCAAGGACGGAGTTGAATTATATATTATAAGAGAGCCCAATGGTACTAATTTGGGAACTTTGATACACAAACGAGCTTTGGATCAAATTACTGTCGATTCGTACTCATATTTTCTATTTTGATCGATTATTGTTATATTGGTCAATGTTATTTGAATATTTCAATAAATATTCACTGCCGATATCAAACAAAGAGAAAAGTTCTATCACGAATTTACAGTTCAGGATTTTCTGGCAAATTTACCAAGTGTATGGTCCTTTTCTAGTGTCCAACAGTGCTTTTCCCGTTGATAAATGGCATGATGTAACCTTTTCTCTTGTTTATCCAAAATCCAAAAATCCAAAATTCTTAGAATAAATCTAGTTGGGTGTATTAAAGATGAATTTTGAGTAATATGTTGCAATCCAAAGCATGATAGGCTACCAACAACTCGCTAATATACTCTTAGAACTTCTCATCCTTATCGTTAGCAACAACTTTTACAAATACTAGACATTTTACAACTGATTTGGTGTCGAATGAAAATAATTTTCAATTAAATTCAATTTTATGTGCAATTATAGAAGATGAACTGTATATTGGCTCTACATTTTCAATATGTTTCTGTCCGAGGCCTAAATATGTTAGCGAAGTCCTCACTTTTTTGAGAGAAACACCAGTGAAATATGTTATAAATCAGCTAAAGTGAATTTAATAGGACAACATAACAGATTTTGAAGGAATATCCAATATATTTGATTTTTTCCAGTTATAACTTCATGTTTCTATAGGCTACTTTTATATTAACAATAAAGACTAAGGAAACAGAAGACAACACAATTCCGTTATGAAGTAAAACTACCTCTGAGCTAGTTTTAGAAGCAGAAGAGAAATTGAGATCGATATTTTAAATTATCTCTCACTACATTTATATATCTTAACAATACACAGTCTCTATCTTGAGAATAGTATACCTGGCGAATTCGTCACGATATAGAAAATGGCTTATTTCAATTTCATGATGTAACAAATGCCGCATTAACGAGACCCTAAGAGCTTTGACTGATGTGAATCGTTAATAGTATGCAGATTTCAATGGTATAGGTAAAGTATCACTATGGTCTCTTAGTTGTATGTAAATTAGAGTAACTCACTGTATGTTATTATGTTATTTTTTATAATCAATATCGAAAAGATAGAAATAGCAGCCCAAAACCGTGATTTTTCCCACAATTACGCAAATTCTTAACATAGATTATGCAACATATATGAAAAATCTAAGGTTAAATTTCCACAAATGTAATAGAAAGCTTCTTATAACACTTATACTCATTGATCAGAATTTGCCAGGTGGCAAATAAAACCATCCAGCAGAGTTCGTGTTGATCAGTGTAAGGAGGTAAATGTTTGCACAAATTTTACTCTTGGAAACTATTTAAGCTCTAGTCACTCCGTATATTTCGTTAATTCTCATAATTCCTTTGATCTATCTATCTAATCACAGGGTATCACACAAAATAATTGGAATAAACCACCAAGTACAGATGAATGAGAATCATTCTTGTGAAAGAAAAACATTGAGATTTAAGAAATTGACTGAACACTTCATACAACATCAACAACAAGTCTACTTAGTGTTGTTTTTGTAATCGTAGAATATACACGATAGGATATCTTTACGACCCGAGAGCTATCATAGAAGTTCATGAGGCTGAAGCTGCTTCCACCAATCACCCAAAGACAGAGACAACTAATAACCCAAGGTCACGTAGAGTAAAACTAAATTTGTAAATAAAAAAGTTAAATCAAACAGCACATGGTGTATGTTCTTGGAAGAAATTAACAAAACTGGTATTGTCTTATTTTGAAAAATGTCCTGTTCTCCAAAATATTTCGTCTCATGTCTTTTGCCGATATCCAGAGAAAGAGATACTTATTAGTTCAACTTTTACGCATTCTTAAGAGTTTCTACATAGACATGTGATTCTAAAAATGAAAATATCATTGCACCATACACACAAAGAAACACATGTGATAACAAACTTGGAACGGTTCATCAGAATATTCCATACGAGTGTTCCAACTTGACAAGAATCTGCTTGAATTGTTTTTCTCTGGAAAAGATTCATTGGTGAAACATTTATTATAAATCGGTAGTTGATTTTTCAAGACTCATTTCACCTTCAGTGTTTGAAGACGGTAACTCGAAACCCCCAACAGATAGTGTAATCATAGTATAAACAGTGTGTTCAGTATGAATATCACCAACATTCCCAGAAATTCCAAACTTATTTATCAAATCAATACGAATAATTATCAATCTGTATAAACGTATATAAAAGATAATTTACAGTATAACGTGAGTAGACGCTATAGATTGAAACATTTGTAACTGAAAGAAGGTGGGTGCGATTCTCAACCTCTCTACCTTAATTACACAACCGCTTGTTTATTAATTGAACTGCATATACTAGCAACAGTTTCCTTCAATTGTAATTACTCCAACTTGCTTTAAATTAAACTGTATAAAGTACGTCGTTGTTAATTTCGATACTCATGATAATACTTGAATTGAAAGTTTCAAGATAAATGTCCAGATATTCAATCAATAAAGAATGATTTTACTCAAAATTCGATTTGAAATGATCGATATTGCATCATAAAAAAATTATTATTTTAAGAGGCTGTTACGAAGTAGCAATCATATGAACATTTCTAAAGATTATTGCACGTTCATTGATGTAATTTTGCAATGGTCAATAGTCAAAACCTACTTCATTGCACGCCTGATTTTAACAGGTTAAGCTCAGATTAGAAAGTAGTTTTTTTACTTAGCGATCAAATTATATATTCTTGTGATCATGATGATTTTAACTTTATTATTATTATTATCTGTATTTACATGTCTATAGGACCAAGAACAGAATAGAGGTCTCTTTGGGTTAAGTTTTTTACTTTTCATGGTTTTCTGTCAGTGGATTTCCAAGTATTACAGTAAGTGTTTAACAATGGATGCTGGGCAGTTGGCGCCTACTGCTGTTGTTGCGAAAATCTCGTAAAATAGGGAGCACCATCGTAATGAGGAAATTTTACAAAAACTAAGAATTATGTATCCTTTTACGTAATCAACGCACTTTTTTCTAAAAATTATTTGTTACAATATAAGACGAATTCCTCGCGCGAATTATCAGCGCTATCGAATGGCATGTGAAATTGACATTTTTATATTGCCTACAAAACACGCCGATCAGCTGTAATAGATTGAGAGATATGACGATATCAGATCTAAACGTACAGCATCGACTATATTGACATTTCACACCAAATGTCAAGCTACAACACTGTCTTACGTCGCATCTTATTGTATTATTGTATAGTATTACATATATTATAATTATTATTGAGCTTATGGACACAAAAATGCCAATTGGGGAGTGCTAAAACTCGTGACGATTTTCAATCCGTTGAACTAAAGATGCGCCAACTCGATACGGAGATTTTGCAGGTAAACGAAGGTAATTTATAACACTCCATGTAACATAATAATTCACAATTGCAATTAGTTGAAATTCTACCTTCAATATTACCACCATCTCCTCGATTATCCTCTAACGCATAAAGTGACACCACTTATATTTGATTCAACATTTGTTTCCACGCTTGCCTGTGCTGTGCAATTTTTTTGACATGATGCACTCTGATATTCATTAGGTGTTCTGTTTGATCTACCCATCTAGCTGGAGATCTGCCTCCTGGGCGTTTACCTTCTACTTTCCCTTCTATGATTAATCGTTCCATTCTTCTAGCTATATGTACCAGGTATATATATGCGGTTTTTTCTGGCTAGCAGCCTTGTACGTGGACCAATTGCTTGTAATTCGGATACGTTGGTTCTATCCATGATAGAGTAGTCTATAAACCTACATTTCGAACGCCTCCATTCGGTTTTTATCTGCTTTATTTAAAGTGAATGTTTCCGCTGCCTACGTTTCAATGAGGAATATGAGAGCATCAACTAGACGGTATTCATTATTTTTGTGATAGATTATTTGTCTTTCCAGCTTTTTTTGAGCGGTTGTCAAATTATGCGGCATGTAATTATTCCAATTATGGGTAGAAAAGGCTTTCTACCACCAAGTAAAAAAGTGAAGGCCCTTATGAATGCGAAAACATTTACAACCGGAAAATATCACGAAGTTTGAAAGTTTCTGAAGCTAGTTTGAGAAGCTAGAAAAAGAAAATTGAGGCAGAGGAAGAAAAAAAAGTAAAGATGAAGTAGATAATTTTCACTCCATGCATGGAGAGATGTTTGGAGAAAATTTGTCTAGAAAATAGAGTTGCTACCACAAAGGTGATAAGCTCCAGGATGGTAGGGTGATTGCTTCTAAACATAGTATTTGAAGAAAATTGAGAAAAATAGATTTTAAGGCTTGTCGTCCCGCCAGGAACCCAGAAATTTGATAAAAAATTGATACATTATCATTTTCAGTTAAATAAAGCAAAGAAACATGAGAGTTTATATATTTTTTTTTTATTTTTGACTGGACTGCTTCAACACATTCGAAATTTTGCAAAATAAAGCTTTATTTGTGCGTTGTCGTAATGAAGAAAAGTATCATTCTAACTATGTCGTTCCAACGGTTAAACATCCCACCAAAGTGATGATTTGGCCAATCAATTTAAAACAATAAAACGGAACAATATCACTCGGTAATTAATATTCTACATGAAATCTTGCAGTGCGTCTAATAATTTGGCCATGGACTATAGGTTTTTGTCTACTATCAACAACTATCAAATATAAATATTGTAACATTCCAAATTTGGACTTCTTCACTTACTTTTGTAATTTATAGAAATAATATGAACTTAACTGTCTCAATGAGCACCTTATTTTCCAGTTAATTCATAATCAACCACTTCACGTTTCCATCTAAAATAAATAAAAAACTCGTTACAAATTGGTTGTTGTGCAATTTTCCTTTTGGAAACCAGTACATAATTACGTAGTTTTAATTAAGTATTGTACAAAATAACAAATGTACAACATAGTTACGAGCCCTAGAGCGGTTTTCGAGAATGTTATTATAAAACATTTACTATAAACTGAACACCACCTAGTTGAATTTGATGCATATTCATTTTCATTATAGTACCGCATCGAGTATTGAAAATTAACAAGCGAAGGGGTTTTCATTTTCTCAACCAATATATACCATGACTAAACGAGAAGAAGTTCTATAAAATGGAAACGTAAGCTTATTTTGAGTTCAACAAGTATGCTATTTCATCTATAATGACACCTATAAAGATGTTTGGAAATAGATGTCTATATACATTTTTTTGTGATAATTATGTCTGAGCGAGAGATATGGATTGATATGAAAAACAGTGGAAGGAAAACCTTATTTTAGATCGAGTAATTTTGGTCTGTATTGGGACGAATGAATGTCATGGATTAGAATCCATTTTGGAATTATGAGCGTATGGATATTCTAGATATAACTTTAACAAATCTGCAATTTCTTATCAATTTAATTGACATTATATCTCCATTACTTATTTGTTTCAACTGCATCAAGAATATACCCTAAATCACTTTTTTTTGGAAAATGCGGTATTGTACACTCTCATTTTTGAGTATATATATATATTTTGCATATAAATTGTCTCTTTAAGAAATGCTTTTTATCAAAGAATGGTTGTAGTGTTGAGTAAAATAGTAACTGATGGTCATTTCTTTTAGTTGAATTAAACAATAAGGCGTCAGGCGACTGGCGACGTCATCTACATATTTTTTGCATTGTTATACTTCAATACTTCTGTGGAATTGCAGTATATCTTCTTGTCTTGGTGTAACCGCATGTAACCAATAATGACTAAACAAGTGATTTTAAAAGACAAGTCAATTGATAAACATTAGCTGACTACAATTTTTTAAAAACTTTTTACCGTTTATTGATCCATTGACTTCGACGAAAAACTTGACTCATGAGAGAAAAGTTAGCCTTACGAAGGTTGAGTGATATTTTAAATACAATAATCAAATTCTTTAAGAAATTCTGCGCATTTTTCATTCCATTAAGTTCAGTCTAGCTCTTCAAATTAGAGAGGGAAGACCTTTTTATGAGTAAATAACTATTAGTCCAGTTCTGCTTACGCTATTTATATCAATTTGATGTTGATTGAGAGAAATTCTGTCCAGTTATACATATGAATTCTAATCAATTTAATTCGAGACGTGGGTGCTGAAAAGTGTTATTTCATATATTTTAGAAATTGTGACTCCTCTCTACACATTTGATTCGAAACATCCAAGTTTGAGTTAATCTCTTGAAAGTGAACTGAACCGCATGTCGATTTTTTTTTCTGAGATATCTTAAGAAATGTGTAAGTGCAGAGAATTTTTCTTCAAATGTCTATTAGGTTGGTTCGCCTAAACGTAAATTATTTTTTTTTCTGGATGAAAAGTTTTTACATTGGCATACTTACAATAATTGGAACTGTTCTAATAATAATCTTATTACAGCCACTAGATGGCGTAGGCGTTCAAAATGTCATCCATCATTTTCTATACATGAAATCAGTCGTTGACGGGTGGATAGGACGGCAGTTCCAATGTCTGTCATTGAAATACTTGCGTCGTATTATTTCAATCATACCATCACTTGTCGTAGGTCTATTGTTGTGAACAATATCTTATAACTTGTCTACAAAATTCCAATTTCATTTCCGTTACATCCATAGATGGGTAACCCTGTAAATATTCCCGCTCTACGGCAACAACAACTCAAAATGTAATAAGCGGTTGCACCTGCATTATTTCCCTAAATGTATGTTCACTATGTCACTATCATATTTCCAGCTAGTAAATGAGGTTAGCAGGAATTAGCGTTAGCCATTTCGTGAATTTGACATTACAGCAACATTGGAAGTGATCTTTGGCAATGAACAGGAGCAATCAATTATGTTTACCACACAAACAAGGTGATTTATCATATATTATGAGAGGTCGTCAGAGTTTGTTTTGAGTATTGTAAAGTATTCCGGAATGAATCGTAAAATTTTTTTGTACGTAACTTGTTACGGGGGAGATATAAAACTGTAGTTATCAAAATTAAATTCAGCTTAGGAACATGCTAGATTGTCTAAAATTTCAACAGAAACTGAATCACTGAAACTAAGGTGTATTTATATTGAATACACTGTTTACACTAACACTCACAATTACTGTCTGACGCACGTTTCGATAACCACGTTATCGTCTTCAGAGACTGAACTTGTCTTACCTGTTTTATATTGAATTTTCTCACCAAAAACCTTCTCCCGCAAAAATTGATTCCAGCGGGAAAAAATCTTTGTCGGGAATATTCATGTTCCTTCTTTGATTTCTAAACTAAAGAGTAGGCTGTAAGGAATTGGCCCTTTGTCTCTATTTAAGCTATCTTACATCTAGCAATTTCAATGCTCTCAAATGCATCCAACAATTTATTATTGGATACATTTTTTAACAATTTTACATTATTAATATTTATGTCATGATTGTGACCGGCGTGATCGGTAATACCTGATTTTCTGGAGCGTTCATATATCAAATGAGCTATGTGCTCTTTAAACCGGACAATAACGGATCTCTTGGTCTGTCCAAAATACTTTCTATCTATAGATACAATAAAAAATGAGATGCTTACCCAAATTTAAACTACAAGTATAGGAATTTAAGACAACCTCAAACATCGCATTCCAGATTTTGTGTCAATTACTATAGAGGTGAATGATTAAATCATTAAAATTCCATTTTAAATTGCCACGTTTTTGGAAGTAAGAAATCTGTATAAATGTCATTGTTTCTGAAGAAGTTTCTTGCCAATGCTGGTAGTTATTTGCTGACGCTTGAGCAGCATCAAGGCTGGGATTATAGGAAAATCGTCGAGGAAAATATTTTACAGAATCATTAACAATAAAATGAAAAGTATCAGGTAAATCATTGATGGTCGGCAATCTACTTCAACTCCAAGTACTTCCATTATTGGAAAATTATCTAGTTAGCAGCACAACCATGTCAATATCAATATTCAAAATGGAATAACCAAGAAAAAGCATTTCGGGAGAAATAACTGTTGAAAAGTTGTTAACTTTATTTAAATCTTTCAGCTCAATTTTCAGTTGTTATGATTAAAAAATTGAAGATAAAATATTCCGTATATAATTTCTCCAAAAATATTTTTGAGAAAAAAATTTTGTCGCCATATTTTCCTCTATCAGAATATATCTCAACTCTTAACTAGTTCTCAGTATGAATTAGTGCTTCCATTAATAAGAGCTATCATAATTATGTTGTATGTATATTTTATGAACATATTTATCAAAATAAAAAAGCCGTCGCCATATCGGCGCTAGAGACTAGTGCATTCTTTACCGCTAGCAATCAGTAAATATTAACAAAATCTCAATTTCTAAAAGAAAATTTTCATAGAAAATAATATGAGAAAAATAGCAATGATTCCATTTATTCCATAATTTTGTTCCCATTACTTCTTGACAATTCTCATAATAATTTGTTTACGAAATGAAAAAAGATCTGAAATGACAAGAATTGGCGTCTATTGTTATTTGATGTTAATCGATGTCAATTCAAGAGGTCATTTGGCCAATGGGATTAGTGGGATCATATTTTGGTTAGTTCTAGTAATTTTTTTTGATAAAGCCCAACATTTCTTCTGTTTCGGTACATCGACAGCTATACAGGAATTGAATGCAACAAACCCGAGCGCATCCCCATTCATATAGAAATATGAGCAGATACAGTATTCATATTAACTAGAATGAACAACTCATTTTTACTTTCATTTTCGTTTACTGTAATTATTTAATTCAGGTACTGCAGGTTTCATATACGAATTTTCAATATAAACATATGTCTAACGTATACTCGTCAAAAGTTATTTTCGATGTTGGAAAATACTTTTCTAATAAAACTCACATCAGGGCTCGAACTTGGCGTAAAATACACAATAATAAAACTTATCCCTCTATCTCTTTTTTTCTTGTAATTTCAACCACAGTATATATGGAATTTTTAATTCTTTTAATCTACTAAAATAGTGGATCTTTCGCCTCATGTCGTCCACCTACGTGGGATATCAATTTTGACTCCCTTGTAATTTCTAAAGATAACTGAGATTTGATTGAAACGTCAAGTAGTAGGGTGTAGACTTAGAAATCATTCCAGGTGGTTAAACTATCAATGCCGAGGTACAGACAGTTGATGCGAATGTATGAATTCTTATTGGAGAAAATCTCCAGCTTTAGCTAACCGAAAGAAGGTTCTCTTACAAGACAATGCTAAGCCGTGTGAATCTATGCAGTACCTGCGCTACATATGTATTTGCTTCAAAAGTACACAATCTATGCAACATATGTTTCAAGAAGACACCACGTTTTTTAGTATTTGTTTGGCAACCACCAGTACACATAGTAGGCATTTCAAAAAGTGCGGTACATCGCATATCAACTGAAAATATGAACATGAGCAAGATGTGCGCAAGGTGGGTGCCGCGTCTCCGCAAAAATGTTTCCATCGAGAGTTTCACGACACAGCCATGGATGGAACGTTGTCCATCACAGTACAACCGAAACAAAAGAGCAATCAAAACAATGGACTGTAAAGAGAGAATTGGCTCTAAAAAATGCAAAGACTATTCTATATGCAGGCAAGATTTTTTTGCGATGCGCTTGGGATAAAAGGCTTATTTCCATTAAGATTAAATGGGATGGCTTCGAGTTTTTGATGATTAACCATGATAATTAGTAAATAAAAAAAACAACTTTTCTACAAAAATAATAAAAGATTGGTAATATTTTTGGAAAATAAAATCGATAAAATGTGGCGTTTAATCACGTGACATTAAACACCAATCAGAAAAGCGTGACGTTACACCTCGCGAAACGCTATGTTGTAGCTGTCATTTTCGTATAAATTGACGTCGTTATGCATGACAAATTTTTTGCAATGAACACCTACTTTTGTAGTCCGTAGTGTTAGAGCTTATATGTAAGTATTTTGTGAAGAACAAACAAACTCTCATTTAATTAGCAGTTACCAGTTAGAGAGTCGCATTCACCAAATGTGGAATGAAAATACTTATCTGATTTTGAGGTTAGCGAATACAAAGTTTCAATAACTTTAACTTAATTAAGTCGTAACATTTTATATGTTATGTGTGGTATATTATAGTAGATTTTGCAAAATTCCTTTTACTTTACATTTATGAATAGGTACTTACATCAAAATGATCTTCACAGAAATAATTTGTGGAATTAGTTGATAAATTAAAAGCATCTTGCCTCCTTGCAATTTTTAACCATTTTCTTCGTATTTCTTGGTTGTTTAGAACGTGTATGAATAACTTGTCTAGCGTTTTTATCGTTTTAATTTCACATTGGGGCACTATACAGTATTTATAATACGAGTTATTTATTATTTATTAAAAAACACATTTAAATGTCAATAACAAACGCAGCTGTTTCGCGAGGTGTGACATCATTCAAGACGCCATGACAGTCTTGGCCTTTTTGGCGGTCAATTTCAAAATCATTTCTAAAAACTCAAAATACTAACGTGAAATATCTATTTTTCTTAAAATAATATATTTTTGGGATGAAATAGATGCTAAGCTATAGTTTTAAACTAATTTCCAAATTTTGTCTAGTAGCCTATTGCCACTGACTACTATTATGTGTACTTATTGCAACGTTTGAGCTAGAAATCATGCAAAACTGGTCGCATTTGACTAAGAAGAAACTGTTATCTCATCAAGACAATGCACCAGCTCATACATCCGTTATCGCAAGGGCCAAAATTAATGAACTAAAGCTTAAATTGCTATCTCATCAACCCTGTTTGCAAGATTTAGCTTCCTTGAATTATACTTTATTACCAGAGTTACAAAAATGGCTCGGTGGTCAAGAATTTTTAACCAATGAAAAGGTGATGTTGGCAGTTAATGGCTATTTTGAGGAGCTTGACGTTTTTTGTCATGAAATGAATAATGAACTCATTGAAAATCGCTAAAAAAAGTAATTGGAACTAAAAGGAGATCACGTTGAAAAACAAATATATTTTCTTCCTGATGTTTCTGTTTTCTTTGGTGGGCCAGGTACTTCTGGGATCAGATTTCCTGTACTTGCAAATTTTCCTTAAAAGCAATATTAATGAAGACATCGGTGAAGGTCCAATAGTTTGAATTGAATTTGAAAAATTCTAAATTTTAACTGGACGACCTAGGACAACTTAGAACGACTAAATCAGTGGCGTAACATGAATAAATCTTGACTAGACTAGAAAGAGATAGAGAGACTACTTGTTTGGCCGTGAAAGTAAAAAAATATGTAAAAGGACTCATGTCAAACCTTTCTTTCAAGTCAGTACAAGATTCGATTCAATAATTAATTGGCTGTTTTTAATAACTTCGATAAGAGCTCTCAATTCTTTTATCGCTTTTGATTCTTTCACAAGAAACAATTTCAATTGTTTTATAGGAATTGGGAATAATTTCTGAACGTTGCGTGTCATGATACTAAAGAACTGGTATTGAACTCCTACTATATGTAGCATTTAGTCCGTATCTTATTTTTTCATTCAAATCTCTAGCGAAATTCTTGTGTAGGAAAAAATTTGATGCAAGAGAGATGTTGCAAATGCAGTGCGAAAACTTTTTGCATCAAAAAATACTTCTGCTAAAGTCTTAGAGAGCTTGCTGAACGTTGGGATAGAACCATATAATACGATGAGCTATTTTTCGAATATCAAAGCATTCTTTTTGTGTGATTATTAAATGAATGAAGTGAACATTGGAAATTAAATTGACGTGATATTTTACGTTGTTGATGACATTAATACTAACCTTAGTAGTTCTGCATTTTATGAATAAGTTCAAGAGAGATTTCAAATGTTGTGTATGATTTTTTATACATATCTACAAATCTCTCAATGGAACGTTTGAGAACAATATTTTTTCCACGACTCATGACGTACCCATTAACAATACCCATCAATCACTGCTTCCATATGCTTCCCTGATTTAGCTCTGATATGTAATACATTTTACTGCTACAAGATATCGGTTTTTGAAATTTCATGATGTAAACCACTAAATATTTCAAATAAAGCTTTGTATACATAAGAAAAATTTAAAGAAGTGATCTTTCCTAGACCAGATTTGAACCCAGGACCAACAGTTGAAAGGAACGGAGCATTTACAATGGAAAGTACTTGTCAGATATATTGTATTGATTGGTAATTTATAGAACCAATTAAAAATGGATATAGAAAATGAATTTTAACACTACCAGAAGTTACCTCATTAAATTCATTGCCTTAAAAGTCGTGGAAAATGTATAATATCGCCTATAAATTTTTTCTTAACTGACTAAATCCATCATATTGTAGAACTAGATACATAATATTTGTTACAACTATTGTTTGGTAATCATTATCATATAAAAGCGATTATTATAATTTCCAATAAATTGCACCTTTGAAATATTAAATCAAACTTATCGATGGAAACAAAATAATAATTATCATATTTGTTTTATTTTTTCAGACATTCCAGAAGACAAACCCGTATTAAGAGTGGAGGTTCAAAAAATAGCTCCAGGTGCATATCTGAGAGCAAACTGTTCGACACCACCTTCGTATCCTACAGCAAATGTAACTTGGGTACTCAACAATAAAGTGGTGAGTTGCTTTAATGATTCAGGGAAAAGAAAATCGATTTAAATTGCTTTCAATTCAGTCAGAAGTTAGTTAAAACATTATAAGAATGTATAATTTCATAAAAAGTTTGCAAAAGTTTTTTGGTGAAAGCAGTGAGGATAAAGAAACAAACTCACCAACCTCTTTTATATTCAATTTATTTGGCAATGCATTTAGAAAATTAATGTTTCAGTGCAAATAAAGAATTTAATGATTCCAAATTTAGTTAATTTCAAATTATCGAAAGAACTTTCTTAAAATATGCTAATATCTAATAATATATTCTTGTGTCTATACTGTTTCCTGTTTCCTAACAAATTTCAAACCACGAAAGTTTAATTCAAAGTTATTCATTAAGTTTGATTTAATCTGTTTAATAAACGATCTATTGAATGCAACGTTTCTGAGGATTGGAAAAAGTGAGAACACCCGTTGCTAAGGTGGATTTCGTGTAGATAATATACAAGTTTTGCAGAAAGGTATTATGGATACTATTCTTCAATAATTATTTAATAGAATTTATTAAACTTAGGTCGTTCAATGTAAAGTCCCTGTTTAGGAAAGTCTGGACACGAGCGGTCGTTCACGCGTTTCCATATACCATTTTCTTCCATGATTGGTATCATTTTTGGAACCGGGATAGCTGCATGAGGGTATTTTGAAAAACCTTTCACATTCAACAAAATTGAATACTCGATTTTCGTATCTGCAAAATACTACAAAATACACCCAAATACAATGTAAGCAAATGCATGTCTGGGCTGATTTGTTTACATACGCGAGACCACATGACAGGAGAGACCGACTCCGTGCACAAGCGCGGTTGCCATTAATTTCTTGAAAGTGAATAGAAAAGTATACCATTTATGTAATATTCCTATATGGAGAGTTGGTATGGGAAAAAAAACGTCTCTAGGTTACAGTGCGGACAATATTCATTTTCTCTTTCGTTCGAGACACTTTATCTATAGTACGCATGCCTGAGAATGCGCAGAACCGAGCAGGAACCTCGGAGGATAAAGAAATCGTTGCCATTCTGTCTTCCTTAGTCGGAACAGCTTTCACTGTCCTTATATAAGTATTACATATGAAAAGTACACAGAGCTCTCTTTCTTTCATATGGGGGTTATAGCTCGTGTCCAGACTTTCCTATACAGGAGCCTCACCAACGGAATACGTTACTTTGTGAATTTTGGTTTCAAATTTTAAAATTAAGAAATTGATCTATAATTTCAAGAATACTTATTCTAAATTCGAAATAATGAACAGAAATGCTGAAAACGTAGCTAGACTGAGCTAAGTGTTGTATGCTGAAGTAGGAGAAAGAAAAAATCAGAGGATATCTCTTGGATTTTCTTATACTTAGTGACAGGTATTGATACATATATACGAAAAACTCCTAGGATGCTAAATAAGCATTATATGAGCGAGTATTCAGTAAGAGCTAGCCCAGTTAAGTATGATAGATACATTTAGAAATTGAAGTTGAGAGGTGGAGTTATTACCAGGTGTTATTATTCAACAGACCTACGATAATGGATTGGAACTTTATTCATGAACCTCTAGCATACGAATGCGCAATTGAAGTGTTATGGCGTCTAAGAAGCAATAATTAGACGTTCGGCCATTTCAAAGTACTTGAGCAAGTGATTATGGTTTTGTACAGCAAGGAAATCGAGCCATATGTGTAATATGTCGGTAAAACATAGTATTCAAAATATCCATCTTTTAACGTCATTTTAAATCAAAAAGGTATGAAGATATGAATGTATATTAGGGTATCATATACACTGCGACACTATACAGCTCCTCCTATTCTTAGAGTGTTCATGGTTTGAAAATAATACGGAATACCATTCAATAAGGAGAGTGTGCCGGTGCGTTCTTAGATTCCTTACCCACTGACGGTGCGCGTGCCAGCACGCTCCCCTTTTCCTTCACTACTGTCAGAGAGCGTGCCAACGCACTCATTTCCCTTCACTTTACAACTCGACACCAAACTATCCGTTGCAACCAAAGGAGTCAGCTTTGTACTCCCGTGATTCTCGAAGTGAATAATAGTGAAACAGTGAATAATACGCCGTTCACCGTTTTAAAATCGAACAAGTGAAGGTGTGCCTTTTTTAAATAGAATTATGGGCAAGTGAAACACATTTTTCGTAGATTTTACTTTTGTTATAGCTATTAATTGTTAAATTCCACCTGTATATGAGTAAAGTCATGTTGAAAAACAAATATAACAACTAAGTAACTAAATCGCTAGCATAAGTTGACATTTTTTCCAATTAAAAATATTTAATTTCAACATTTCGTTCAGTCTATTTTATAGAACTATTTTTGCTTAATAACTTCGCAAGTTGTATATAAAGTTTCTTGTAAATTGGACCAAACATTTATTTTTGAGGCCATTTTTAGAATTATCATAGAAATATCATTTTTAAATTCTTTGTTTTTTTTTAGTCATTTTTCATGTTTTGGGATAGATTTCTCCATAAAACTTCAATAGATCAATAAACTTCCCTTGTGCTTAATTGACTGTTCCATAAACTATCACAAAAATATGGAGTTGTAATTGTAGTACATAAGTGTATTGTTACTGTTAATTGTAAATATAATTTTAATTTAATTTATATAAATTTTCTTATGTTAATTTTAGTAAATAAGTAAGTTATCGAAAAATTGTACATATAATAAACGTTTTATAGAAAAAATGTTAAAGGTTGTTTATTTATTATATTTCCTACAACAACTTTATGTGATTGAGAATAAAAAAGGTGAAATATGTATATTATTTTAAGTAATCGTTAACGTAATTAATATACACAATTACATTCTTTGAAAATGACTTTTTTTTTATTGTTAGTTTAATTTCGCGGTTTTCGAGCCAATAACGAATTAGTTACAAGGTAAGTCACGAAGTTAAGCTACCCGCTACACAGGTGAACTGATCCCTTTACCACTGACGGAGAGCGTGCTGAGACGCACTCGCTTAATTATCGGAATTAGGACCTTGGGACTTTTTTAATTCAAATTAATGTTAGATCTAATAATTATCAAGAAACGTCTCCGTCAGAGCCAAAGGTTTATCTAAACTAGGCCCGTACTCAGTGATAATATGTAAAAATGGTTGCCCTATTGAATGGGCAGTTACTCAGTATACAAACTAGACAACATTTTTCACAAAAATTAGTCAAGTGAAAGATCAAGCAGCTTCAAAGTGTTGTAAAAAGGAAAGCCCTTCAATGATAGCGAATTTATGGAGCAAACTGAAAAGTGCCGATATTCTATAATTTCCCAAATTAAATATATACCAGCATTAACGCGAACTATCGAAAAAAGATTTATTAAAATGGAAGCAAATGTAAATAAACAATAGATTGCTGATCTTTCCGCTATCACTCCAAGTAACGACAAGAGGAGAAGATAAAGTATCAAAATTCATCAAGCATTTTGAGAAACGAGGAATAGACTAAGTTTCTTTTATGTAACAATAGATTGCGCAGCCGCTGTGATTGAGATATATAAGGAATTTGAATCTCTGCATACTGCATGATTTAGTCGAGCACTCGAATTTCCATTGTATTATTATATGGATGAAGATCTTAAGTGGAAAATTGAAGTTGATCATAAATATTTCTGCAAAAGTTGATGTGAACTACACTGCTGCATTAACTCACAGACAATTCAGGTAATTTTTACAGGAAATGGAAAGTGCTTCCATCACACAGCAATAAACACTGGCTCATCCTCGATAAATTACTTCATAGATTTGTGGAATATTTGCGAGAAATCAGGCTACTCTTGATGATACAAAATCAAGCTCAAGTCTTTCCTGAACTTGATAATAGAGAATGATTTAATAGTTCTTTTCCCTGATTAATAGTACAAATCATCTCGGCGAACTAAACATCATGTTTAAATGTTCGATATTCGTATGATGGTTGGTTTGAAATGAAAATATGTATATATTCGAGACTCTACTTTTCATGCATGTGCGGAAATATTGAGAATATATGTTGGAGAAAGAGGTTAAGATTATAATTAACATGGTCACATATTTTCCATCTTGATAAGATGAGACTTAATGTATGTTACTAGCATTATTTTCAATGATAATCTTTTCGCATGGAAATTCAAGAATTTGATCCTCAGCATATTGAGGAGCTCCGAGTTTGTCAAATCATGAAAAGTTTTGGATATATAAAACGAACAAAATTGTGAATGGTTAAGCTAGTTTGATACTTAAATCAATTTGCTGTTCCGAGACTTGATGCAAAAAATTCGGTAGTGAGTGGATGACGTGAAAATAATGCCGTGACATACAAAAAATTTTCTCATATAACCGCTCGTTTCTGAGTTATAGGCCTTCAAACTACGAAACTAGAACTTATATTTAGGTATAAACTATCTGAAGGGTAGATGCGGCTCTGTCCAATGGTTTACAATCCTTAACTCTTACAGAGACAACCTGTACCATCTAAAAATAGTAAACATAAATTTTTCAATCGATTTTATAACACAAATGTACTCTATGTTTAACTCGATAAAATTTATGGCTTAAGAGATATGTAGATTTTTAGTACGTTGTGTATGCCACGGAAACTGTTCGCCATTAAGAGACATTCTGAACAAAAATTATCATAAATTGTGATTATTTATTGAAAATAATCACAATCAAACATTTCCTGGATAAACATTCGTACTATCAGAGATTACTAGCATGAGGGAAAACTTAAAAGAGATCAATAATTTTTTTCTATATAGTAGGCTACAGTCAAATAAGCTATTACATTATATTTAAAAATTGCAAGTGACTCAATTTGTTAATGTCAGTTTGCTATTAATCTTCCCGAAATCTGTCATCAATATTTATCACATCGTATTTAAAGTTCCAATATGGTAGATTTTACCTTCAGTGAATATGTTGATATGCTTTTGATGTATGATTTGGCATTTGGTAATTCGTCAGAAGCAACAAAGTTGTCTACTGAAGATCAAGCATCGAATAACATCAAAAGATTGATCAAAAAAAGCTTGTATCATTTCTGTTTGGATATTAAATACTCACTACACATAAATTTGGGTTTTCAAGTAACAGATGCAGAAAAGAAGCTATATTGTCTCTCATAAATAATGTTTACTCCAGGCTAAACAACCAACATTCCTCTGCAACAACTTTCTGTGATTTTCCTAAGGCTTTCGATTGTGTAAATCGTGATATTACTCGCGTGGTTCAAATAATACTTCACCAATAAAAATCGGCTTGTAAGGATTGATGTCTTTTTGCAAGTCAGTGGAATGTGGAGTGCCTCAAGATCCAGTAATAGGCCATATTTCTTTTGATCAACGACGTTTACACACTGGTTGATATTGATTCTCAATACAAATTATGACATGTTTTAGGATTGCCGTATATTTAATTCTATTATTTGGTTTGATTTTGACAATGTTCATATGTAATATATATTACATAGAAATATTTTCACATATATAGTTCAAAAATAAATATCTGTATTCATTATAGTTGACGGGTGTATACTGTTTTTATTTTATCTATTTAGTAATTTATGTATTTGTTTTTAACGTATTCACAAGGTCTAGTGTAGAAATTGTGAACAATTTTTTGACAATAAAATGAATATTAGAAAATAAGTGATGAGTCTATAAGCCAAAGGTGGAGAAAAACTGATAATAATGGACAGAAGAATATTTAGAAGCATCCGAGAACTAAAAAAACTGCAAGGATATGGATATCCAACATATGAACCTCCGCTTTGAAAAAATAATAAAGAGGAGTGAGAATAAATAGACCAAAACCTATATGGAAGGACTAAATAAAGAGACTTGAAAGTTTTGAGGACTGCAAATTGAAAGAAAAGACTGAGGACAAAAAAATTGTGGCTAAACAGGGTACGCAAGATATAAAACTACGCTACTTTGTAGCAGATATAAGTAAAAACAAAATCCGGATCGAACAACCGCAGTAAACTGATCAGAAGGGCCCTTTAAGACGGACTCTTTCGAGGAAGTAAAGAGTCAATCTCTTTTTTTATTGTCATTATCACAGAACTGACAATTTTGCGTGACTCACTTACAAGACTTTATAAACAGGATTAAATGACCAGAAAATTTGGAATTGGAACAAATATAATAAATAAAATAAACAGTCTGAAACCATCCACACATACTTTTATAAATCATTGAATGTTCAATACTAAGAATATTTGTAATGTTACAAATTACGCAAACATTACTTTTTTCAAGCTACTATTGTTAATATAATAAATATTATCACAACTTTACTATATTATTTCTATTTGTTTACAGATGAACCTCAGTCGCTATAATGCTGATATCGACTTCAAAGGTATTTACAGAAGTCCAGATATTGACCACGACGTCCATATAGCGAAGTCAATCTTTCACTTTGACTCCCTCCCAGGCCTCGAAACTACTCAGTCGACATTTGCGGTAAAAACGCGTCCCGATCTATTTATCAAAGGCAAAATAACGTTGCGATGTTTGGCGACCATGTTTGACCTATACGAATCTGCGAGGGAAGCGGAAATACAGGAAGATGCACCCAAACTCGCGCTCGTGATGGTACATAAAGATCAAAGAAATAGAGGTAAGAAAATAGTTAAAAAATAAATATAGGTGATAAATATTATTCAAAACCGCTAAAGTTCTGTATAAGTGGTGAATGTCACAGAATATAACAAAAACCTCAGGAAAAACCCTCAAAAGTGATTTCAGATTATGATTTCTTTGGATACTGAGGTACTTGATCATTTTATTGGAGTATTATGAACAATGCCCAAAATTTTATTTTGTAATTTTAGACGTTATTCGAGATATCACGACAGTGCTGTTTGTTTTTCTGAGGAAATTGGAAATATTTTGATTGAATTTTGAACAAAAAATCGGACCGATGCTGGATCGGATTGGTGTATGACAAATGTGTTTCGAACATAAGAGGAACATGCAATATATCGGTGATAAAAAACGATTCACCTTTTTTATCGCTGTCAAAGTTAGTCGTATGATTGGTTGACCTTATATATGAAGAAAGAAATAATTTAATGTTGACGTGAGATAGCAAATGAGAATTTTTATTTTGGAGGAGTTATCGTGACTGATGTTTCTGAAAGAAATATTAACGAAATTTGTAGAATAATTGCCATTTCATCTTTTCAAAAATAGTAGAAAGTAATAAAAGTTTATCACGCGGGATGATAAATACGTTTTCCTACAACAAAAATGAATCTGCAATGCCGAATACTTTCAAGGAATTTAGAAAAACATTAAATAGATGAGGTAGGAGGAACAGACTCAATACGGAAATTAATTCAATAGACAACATTGAAATTAGCGACATACTCGATGTAAAATCGCAGTGAATTATTAATTAAAAATGCGGTATTGAAAAAATTATGAAGAACATTGGTGATACAAAATGAAACTTAAGCCAAAAAACACCTTGAATAAATAAATAAAACTCTGCCGGAATAACTGTCTATTTGACTATTGCTATTTGTGTAGTGAATGATAAATATTATATAAAATGAAAATTTACTGATTAAAAGGCCATGAATTTATCTCTCACGTTCGTTTCGAAATTATTTTCAAATTTTTTACAAAGAGTTCAAACATATCTTATCATCTTTGATGTATGTTCATATCAAAATATCCAATTCGAATTAATTTTGGTTCCATGTTTGTATAAACCAAACTGATATCATTGAAATAAATTTTCCCTCACAAAAGTAGAATTATAAAAAACTGTTGAGAATTTTCAGTGATAGTATCCTATTTAATTATTGGTATTTGCAACAAAATATTTTCCAATTTTGATTCTGTTAATTACAGAAATGTATATATTTTGCACTAATAAATTAATGAATCGTTGGAAAAATTTTTAGAACTGAACGGATAAAAATGAAGAAGAGTAACATTTTTCAAATATTTTTTGTTCATACATTACATATACAGGGTCCGGTGCAAAAAGTTGAGTTTAAAATCTGAAACTACGAAGCTCAGGTTTTGGATTAATTCAAATATAATGTTTTCCTAAACGTTTCACTCCTGGCTATGCAGAAGTAGATATTCCAATGAGGGCTGTTTTTGTTTGCATCCTCTGATACCAGTATATACCAATAGATTTCATTACCAAAAGTAAGGTACAATACATATTATTTCTCTACATAATCACCTTGATGATTGAGGCATTTGTCATATCTGTGAGCAAACTTTGCAATACCCACTGTTTGGCCCTCGAAGCCACAGCTTTAGTTCAAATAAAAGATGGTAGGTTGGGGCTGTATGGTCGGTATTTGAAACTGCTACATTTAAATTACTAAAAGAGTCGTTTGGCTAAACGAGCGCTGTGTGCATCTGCATTATTTATTTTTCCGGGCTACACAAACTCCACAAGAAACACACCTTTTTGGTCCCCAGAAACAGTTGCCATAATCTTACGGATCTTGAAGGTTTCGTTTGATGTTTATAGGTCTCTTAGAAAAATTTGTGTTAATTGTGTTTCGTTTTGATGTCATACAAAATCCATGACTCATCACCTGTCGCATTGGATTCCAAATATCTTCTCCATCAGTATTGTAATGCTAAATAGCTGCACCAATTCGGTGAGTCTTTTGGTTGCCGGTCAACATCGCTGGGACCTAAGGAGCGCAAACTTTTCTGTAGGCTCAACTATTCAGTAACGATAGAGTACATGAAGATCTTGAAAATTCCGGAAATTATAATTGACACCATTCACGAGCAAATAAAAGTAGCAAACCGCTAACAGGTCGCAATTCTCACTTGACGGGAGAATCAATAGCGACAGCCATGTTTATATGACTGCAACTTAACGGGAAATGACCTGTTGGAGTCGCAAGGCAGAGCATTTGAGCGGAGAAAATGTGCAGTTACCTAGTACGCACAACAAATCACTGTCTGCATTTCTGGCCATCACACCATACGATTTGAAGTTGAGAAAAAGATATTTATAATTGGATATTGTTTTTCAGAGTATTTTCCATTAAGATCAATACACTTTTGCATGCGTTGAAACCAATTGCTGCAGCATTCATTCCATTCAGATTGAGGTACCTCCAAAACAAGTGATTTCAGAGCATCAACCGCTTCTTCAGCTATAGAAACACGTTGATCTTGCAATTTATTGTTGATTAGCGGGAATAACAAGAAATCATTAGGTGACAAACAAAGACTGTACGGTGGATGACTCGTTAATTCGAAGTGTTCATTGTTCAAAAACATTTTTTTTAAATGATGTGTGATAGTTCGCATTGTCGTGGTGGAGAATGATCCGACTTCTTAGATTGGGTTTCCTGATTTTTTCGAACAGTACTGACAAATAAATTATTATGTACCATTCAGAATTGACCTTTCTAGGTCGCTTTAACGTGGGCGACCTTTTGTTCCGAATTGGTTTTAGCTTTTCTTGAAAGACCCATACAGTCGATTGTTGTTTAGTTTCGGTTTTATATACAAAGATCACTGATTCGTTGTCTTTCACGAACTCATAGACGTCCTTTGCAGCAATGTGATTAAGTTTTTTCGTACCAATCGACACGCGCTTTTTTTTGAGTGATTGTCAAATAATGCGGTATCCATCGCGAATAAATCATTTCGACAGCCAAATTTTTATGCAATATCAAACAACTGCGAGTATGCATCAATCTCACGGTATGTCACATGACGATCTTGCGATATCAGTTTACGCACATCATCGATGTTTTTTAGCACAACAGCTGATATTGGACGGACTTTACGAAATTCATGCTATAGCTAAGTGCAACCACAATGGACAATGGATTTCGGGAAATTAGCGAAACATGAGGTGCTTCACCACCAAAAGTTGAGGCGACTTGATTAGCACACTGTTTTTGCTTTAATCTACGTCTAAAGTCATAGAAAATCATTAGCACGGAAATGTTTGCAATTCATTTCCATTTTCTTATAAGAAGAAAGTTTTATTTATCTGTAAATAACTCAAATAGCACTGGTATGGCAACAGGTTCTGAGTACGTTCATCATTAGAAATATCAAACTTAAGGATGGTAATCTCACATTTGACATATTCACATCAGTTTTGCCGTGTCTCAAAACTTAAGTTAAGTAGCAACTCTTGTATAATAGATTATATTTCTATTATTGATAATACGATTTTTTTTAAATAAGTGATAATTATTGTTTGTTGGTGAATGGTGGAATGAATGAATTGGCATCACATTTCCCAAGGTACATAACAGAGGTGTTGGCGTCTTCATGAAAAGAGTATTCATCAAACTTATTGAGGAGTCTCTCGCGTCTAGCAAACTAGTCATATTGAAATCAAAGTAGCTAAATCGAAGTTAATATTTCATTAAAAATGAATAGTGGCTTTTTAATTTTTTCAAAACAATCATTAAGCATCCAGAATTGCTACATATACATTTTATCTTGTGTGGCCAGTCTATTAGTTAATAAAGTTGTTTGTTACAGTGGAATATATTTAGTTTGTTAATGTAAAGATGAAACAAAATCAAAAAGAAACTGTAAAAAAATTTATTCAAATTTCACGCGATTTCCTTGAGTTACAGAACAATATGGCTGTTTCCGTAATTGTCACTCAGTTCCTGGAAATGCATTGAATTATAACAATTTTTAGCTTATAAATCTCATTTTCATTCGATAACCGCCATAACGACTGAAACCATTAGAAAGATTAATCAAATCTATACACTCATATATCGCGGCAATTCTGATTTGATTTGTGATCAAAGAATTTAACTACGACTCCCATATAAACTCATCTTGAAAAAGTAAACTTTGACTCTAATTTCTATATATATAAAAAGGGGTACCGTTGGATTTGTCATATTCTACACTATCAAAAAATACATATCCAGTTTCGCGACATTTCGCGCGGGAGCCTTCTCAAACAATATTTTTGTTTTTAACCCATTCATTAAAAATAATTATGACGACTTGCAATTTCGAAATAAATGATGAACAGAAGGTGCTCGATATCATAATCGTACAGCTTATGAAAATATGCTTCAATAACATTCGCGATTATTGGAATAATTAATTGATATTTGTACTTTTTCGAGACTCTCGGGTGAGATAGACAAAATATTTTGAAATTCTCGTCTTATGTCGTGACAAGGATATAAATTATCGTCTGGGAACGAGATTCTCTGAAACGAAACGTGTGTAACACTAGAATTTACAGAAATAGCATCTATATGAATAGAATTCATTTAATTGATATCTACAGGGTGTCCCGGGACTTGATGTAAAAAATTCGGGAGTGAGTAGATGACATAAAAATAATACTCATGCCCAATAGTTTATAATCCGTAACTTTTATAGGGACAACCTTCACAATCTAATGATAACAAATATGGAAATTTTAATGGATTTAACAGTAAGGTACTCTTTGTTTAACTAGATAGAATGTATGGTTTATTATGGAGATATGTAGATTATAGTTTTTTTTTCGTTTTTATTTGATAAATTATAGGCTAATCAATAAATTTTTGGAAATTTCAATTTTTTCTTTATGTCAATAACACGATATTCGACAGTATGTAGTACAATTAGAAATGTTTGATTGGGTGACATCCATTTAAAATTGATAATATTCGAATGTATAATTCGGAAAATAAACTCAAATATAAGTTCTAATTTCGCAGTTTTAAACGACTATAACTGAGAAACAAGGAGTCGTATGAGAAAATTTTTTTTCATCTATTCTCTATTTGGAATTTTTTGCATCCAGTCACGGAACACCCTGTTTATGACCTGATCGACAGTAGACCGTCACTTGTTTTTTTCAGCGAGTAATATATTGGTCATCATCCTTGAAAGAACCTTGTAAATGGTGTTCCAAAGTGAAATTCCATGGTAATTTTCCAATCCAGTATTTCTCTGTTTCTATATATAGAGTAAATAGAGGCATTTTGTCATTTATTTGGCATTTACCCTGCAGCCCACACTGTATTTAAAAGATCTTTGAGCAGTGTATCGATATAACAGCGAATCGTATAAAAAATAGTAGAAACTTTTCTCAGAGAGTCGAATTATTTTCTACCATGAATATAATTTCTGGTCTTCATGTAACTACAGAGGAAGTCTCAAAAGTAATGTTGGTTTTCATATGTAACAACTTCTACTATGATTTGAAGAATTCATAATTTTTTAAAACTAGTGTCCACCTCTATGGAAACTATAATTGCTTAACATGCTTTTAATCAACCTCTTTTTGTTTAATGATGACGCAGTAACCTTTTATAGCAGATAGTATAGAGCGCAATAAATATAACTTTGAAGCATCTGTAGCAATAAGGAGCATGTGTGATTTCAGAGTTGAAGACGCAGTTGATGGGTCAATGGCATAGCGTTGGTTCAATCGTTTCAATAGTGAAGATTTGACGCTTGAATATCGTTCACACTCACGTTCTCCACCTGCGTGTGATATTGAAGTTACAAGAAAAGCAGTGAAAAACTGACAAACCATCAGCACTCGCCGGTTATCAGACTCCACGGGACATCCTTAAGATACCCATTTGGAATAATTGAGTAAAATCTATGAAAATTGCAAGCAGGGGCACAGGAATTAACCGAGATACAAGCGAAACTTCGAAAGATGATTGTCCTGACGCATTGTTACTTACGATGAAAAATGGATGTATTTGAAAAACCTCAACGTGGAAAATCGGTGGTTAGAAGGACAATTAGGAAAATATGTGGATTCGAACTAGCACTTGCACCGTCAAATTACTATTTATTCATATCCTTGGGGAAATTCTTGCGTGGGAAAAATTCAAATCTGAAGATGTTGAGAATGCAGAGCGATAATCGTTGTATCTAAGTCCAAAGAATAGTTGGCTTTATCAAGGACTCAAGGAGGTTGCAGAACGTTGCGTTGAAACCATAGAGTACGATGGGATATACTTCAAATATTAAGTATGATTATATAATGAAAAAAGTTAATATGATAAACCGACATTATTTATACGGCATCCTCTACAATTTATGATATTATACCTAGAATGTATAACAATTTCAATCTAATAAAATGTTATTTCAATCGTATTTCTTGGATTGAATTTACTGGACTATACGAAATCTATAGATTTCAGTGGTCTAATTATATACAAAAACTAATGAAAAGAACTATAAAAATGAAATTCTTTTATTTCAGGTAATAGCCTTGTCTTCTGGACGGACAAAAACGCTGGATTAATCCGTTCACTATTGATTTCGTTTGTCTTCGTTTCGCTGAAGAGAATCCAGGGAGTTTGAAACTTCGATAAACAATTAAACTGAAGTGAGCTTAGTGAAATATGGAAGAGGAAAAACAAGTGACAATTGTGTTAATTCATTGTGATTAAAAATGAATGTGATTTTGGTTAAAAGTGAATCAGAATTATACAATAATTTGTTGATAGTGAGGTAAGGTAAGAATTTGTTGATGAACTTAATTTGTATGATTACAAAAATTTAAAATAGTAAAAACAAATAAATGGATTACCTTCATTTGAGTATTTATTTTGATTCATGTATGTATGTATGTATGGATTTGAGGTCTGGTACTAATGTACTATTGGAGGAAGATTTATTCGGTGATCGATGCAGGTCATGCGGCGAGAATTGATATCTAAAAATAAGCATATATTACAAAAATAATGGTAAGTCTTCATTGATCAAAGAGTGTCGATAAAAGAAGATAATAAGATGAAAGGATTTAATTTGAAATCCATATGCCTATTCTTAAAAGAATAGCAGATGTTAATTTGATCGATTTTGAAACACAACGATACGAAAAATTTTGATTTATCAGGAATCATTGAGACAATTTGAGAAAATTTTTCTTCAGCGTTCGTCAACATTGCTGCTTAGTTTACAGATAAGCAGTGAGATTATGTTTTCATAAACCAGTATCTGATACTTCGACAACATACTTGAAATTATATACTTCAAATTTAAGAAATTCGAGAAACGGAATTCTTATTTATTGTTGATAGAATAGTTGTTTCATGATCCATGGATTTTTCATAACAACTGTTTATAGAAGCTCAAAAGTTTGAATCGACATTTCATTCAAAAGCTTTTGTTACAGTTTAGTTTGACATTTTATTATGTATAAACTTACATCAGAGTAGGGCTTGCAAATAGTTGACATGTTTCATAAAAGTGATGGTTCTGTTAGATGATTTCATCGGGCAATCTGTCCATTTTATAGCGTCATAATCTTTTTTCAGAACAGCTAATTCGAGTAAATATGAATAGTTTTCGGACCATGTTCACTGTTACTGAGGATATTCATCCCGGGAGGTATTGAAGAGCTAGAGTCGTTATACAGAAAAGCATTAATAAAAATTTAAAAACAATAAATATATCACCGTTCTCAGCAAATGGGTTTATATTTTTCAGCGAGGATTGTCTAGTAGGTTTCCGAACTCAACCTGAGGACGTCGACACTTATCAATATTGAATGGGAAATGCTTAACGATCGTGAGTCTTTGTGAAGATTATTCTGGAAAAAAGAAAAAATTGAGTATCGAGCTGCTATGTACTATGAGAACTCAAGAAACGATCTTCTAGAAACAGCTTATGAAAATTGATCTCCCAGATTGCTCCTTGTACGCGCCTACCGGATCAGGTTGACTGACGAACAGCAAAAGACTGCAAACACTTCGTTAAGTAGTACTGAACAACCATCGGTTTGAGGTTAGAAAGATAATAGGGGTTATAGGCATATCAAAAGAATGCATCAGCCATATACTAACTGAGGAATTCTGCAGTTTTAAGCTATCTGATGGTTGGGTGTGCATTTTCTTACTTTGAACCAAAAGCGCATTCAAATTAAAATTACCTAGGCCCAAATCCACCACTACACTACAGAAATGAGAAAACAATTGAGTAAATGGACCAGCTCCGGAAAACAAAGATGGTTTCATTGACCTGAGACCTGAGAGGTGATGGAGACTTTATTTTGAAATGGTCATTGGATTTTTGTTCATCGACTACCAGCAAAAAAAAAATAACTATAATGCACACATTGAATGAAACCTCAATAATCCCCAACCAAAATTATGGTCTTCCTTTTTTCGTTAAAATGTACGTGGATAAGTAGAATTTTCGCTTTTGGATTGAGGATAATCCACAACCTTTCGTCGGGACATCATCATATTCACAGAAAATTACTGTTTGGTTCACTTCATAAATCGTAACAAATAAATTAGAAAAGCATTACAAAATGTATTTAAAAATGATGATGATAAGAATGTTACTGTCAATGGTGTAAGGTGAACAAAAAAACAAACAATAATTGGCGTGTTGTTTGCTCAGTTTTCTCAGTATCCCTACAACATCTTGCGATATTTAGAAACTCGATGCTCGAGCAGAAAGTGTTTTTTGGATGAAAAATGTTAGCGGTTTACAATCTAAATTAGTCTACTTGGAAATAGAACGTTGTATTGCATGCGTGTTTTGGATATAATTAGTCCAATTCCTTAAACTAATCGCTTGAATTTGGTTTTTGTTATTTAACATTCTTGCGTGATCAAAATGATCTGAAACCCTCATATAATAGATATCTATTATTTTGTTTCCAAAGGAACAATTTAAAAGATGGTACCAATTTTATATCACTATTTTTGCCATCCAAGAGGAGTGAAATTATCAAATTGAATGTTAATATTGTATAAGGATGGCAACTAAGTATTTTCGCTTTTTACTGATAGAGAGCGGGATATACGAGAGTTGTCTATAAAATTTCGGACATAATAGAGGAACAAAAACATTTTCATTTCCATAATCATTCTAAGTTTGAACAGGCGATATCAGCTTTTTTTCCAAATTTGGCAACTTTTTGCAATTTTTCCTCTATCAAGTAACGATACGTAATATTCTCATGTTATTGTTTCATTATTTAAAGATAGTCTCTCAGCACAAACTGAGCACAATTTTTGGAGAAGGTTTCGTTATTTGCAATCCACTGTTTGACTAGTTTTGTTCTTTCATAAGATCCAGGTTTCAGCAAAAGTTATGAAATGACTCAGATAACTACTTATTTCGTACTGAACGATGTTCATTCGAATTCCCTTTAGATGTGAGCAACTGCGGCATTCAACTCACGTATAATTTACACATGCATAAACCTTCAGCTATTGGGTAAATGCATGAACTCTTGGCATTAATTGAAAAAAAAGTTGAGCGGAATTGAAACAAAATTAGCTGGGTCGTACAGTGAAATAACCAAACTGTACAAACAAGTGAAAATTTTGATAACATAACGTGCATATTAAGTTGGAATTTTTGGAACCGTTGGTGATATTCATACTTAATACACTGATTACATCAACACTCAAAATTATTATGTCTGATGCACATTCAGTTTACCATCAGTCTTTGAAGATGATAACTTGATTATCGAAAAGTGCGCCAGACAGTGTAATTATGAGTATTGGTGTAGTTGTGGTGTAATCATTCTATTCAATACAGTGTACATGCTGACCTATTCATTCGTTTGAACTTGTTCATTGCAAGAAGTGATTGTAGCAGCTGTAATTGAATCGAAAAATCTAACACGTGTTCTAGTGGAATATTTTGCAGTCATAACATGTTTCCGAATAATGTCTAATTTGTTAGTGTATTCACTAACATTCATGTATTCCTGTAACAATATTAATGAAAATCTGAGGATTTTCGCAAATTCTGAAATTTTCGCTTTTCGATTGGGGTTGGTTCTTGACTTATCAAATTTTTTCCCAATTTTTCGGTTTTGTTGTGGGTTGTAGGTTCAGGGTCAAATAATATATTTATTAGAAGACTATCAGTATTTGAACAAATGAAGTAATTCTGCGAAAACTGCCTTAAAAACGTGAAATGATATTGATAATGGAGTTATTGAAATATTAAAGGCATCTGACTACCCATTTACTTCAGATACTTCCGCCACATCAGTTAATAAGTTCGGATGATTCTTTCGCATAGGAATAATCGCTACATTTTGCATTGAAACATAAAAAATATTATTCAAACACTAATCATTTGTTATTAAGTCATTTTTCAACAAGCCTAAAAAGAATTCATGCATTTAGTTTCTGTATGCGAAGAATGTTACTTAAATTTTTTGAGATATCGCAACACTGTTGTGAATATGTCGATGTCATCATAAAGTTTAGCGTTTTTAATGGTAAAAGCACTGAGAACGTATTATCAATTTTGACGTGTATTGAGCCAAAAGCAGAGTGACGATATATCCCCTTGGAGTATGGGATGAATTTCGTGATGCTGTGCGTAAACTGATATTGTAATATCGTTATGTGGCGTACCGTCAGATGGAGGCATATTTGAGCTTCAGTTTCACTACCATACATTCAATATTGTATGCACGTTTGACCATCAAACATATTTGTATGCAATGAAATACGGGAAAATTCAATCACGGTGCACGAAGCACTTCGGAACAAGTGATCGCCTGTTTTCTCAGAATAACTGGACCGTCGCCACCGTTCCATTAGAGCAGCTCAGTACACCAGCATTTATTTACCAGAAGTGTTCGAAAGAATCAGGGAAACGAATCGCAGAGAACGAATCTTTCCCTACCACGACAATGCGAACATTCATTCAACAGTGAAAAAACGTTTTTGAATAGACAAAACATCCATTTGATAGGTAATCCGCTGTATAGTCCTTGTTTAGTACTGATTTTTTTTTTCGAGCAGATTAATAAGTTGCAATTAGTTCAAATACGTATAAAGTTGTATTTATTTTTCATTCTATATTATAAAAATGAAGCACTGATTCTTTTTTATAATGTTCCTTGGAGTACGAGGATGGCTCTTACGGAGGGGGAAATTTGAAAAATTGTCTAAGAAAGTCTGAAAAGAACACTTTTCTGTCTTTTCTAATCTGTTACGGACAGATTCGCGAAATGGTTCCTTAGGCCGGCCCTATCTAGCTATAATGGAATCTTGAATTTCGTCAAATTCGCGCAGCGCCTTTTATCTGTTTGTTTATAAATGGTGGTCTCGCTGTTGATGAACTTTTTATTATAGAAGGCGGTTTATAACAGTATTTCTTCTGAATAATTCCTAGTATAGTTTATTTGTTTATATCTTGTGTTTCTTTTTGTTCTAGAACTTTGTAGAGTTCTATATAAATATACTAGCTGACCCGGCCACGCGTTGCTGTGGCTGAAGTTTTTGTTATATTACATTATAGTAAACAATCTAAGAGGAACGATAAAAGAACATCAGACACGGAGTCCACTATGCTTATTTACACAGATGGTATTTGAAAAAAAAAATGGTGATCTCCTTATTTGACTTTCTACTACTATAACCCTTTAGTACAATGAAATTATTTACGAACAAAGACGAAAATGTTGATGGTGGTATACAAATTCACTGGATTGAGATTTGAAGGGGAAGTACGTTGAACACAATTAATTAAAATGTTCTTACACTTGATATTAAGCAGAAATCAATACAAAATAAAAATTTATCAGATTTATTATTTCCATTTAATTTTATAACAAATAAGTATATTACAGTATAATACAGTAAATAACATGTGACGCTTAAACATCATGAATGAGGTAGGCAAGGCAGACAGTCTTAAACTTTTAAACATTAATGTCTCTTTTTTTGAATTATAAATACTTTCAATTTCAATTTAATTTAACACCAATCGGTGCACAATGTTTTTGGTTAACCTGTCTTTAGCTAACACAAATAGATTCGACGGTTTCCCAACACGTGAACACGCAACATATAGTTGCCCATGAGAAAAACATGGATTTTCCAAATCTAAACCACAAATGGACATTGTTTGACCTTGAGATTTATTTATAGACATGGCGAAAGCTAAACGAATTGGAAACTGTAGCCTTTTGAAGGGTATGGTAGAATCTGATGGTATCATCGGAATACGTGGCAGCAAAACCACTTTTCCTTTAAACTTCCCAGCCAAAATGGTTGCTTCAAGAATGTTACCGGTGATCTTTTTGATGACCAAACGCGTACCGTTACATAATTGAGGCGGATTCAAATTACGGAGGAGAATAATAGGGGAACCAATCTTTAATCGAAGATTATGTGGTGGCATTCCAGGTATATCTAATGAATTTAAAAATTCAATCGGAAAATTTACACTTTCATTTTCATCAACAACAGTATCGATTGATTTAAAAGACATCAGATCGCCTGGTAACAACTGTTGTATCTGGAAGTTAATTTCGTCAACATCAACGTTTTTGGCTGCCAAAATCGCCCGTTGACTGAGCCATTCATGATTCAAATAATTATTCTGTATATCCGGGAAAATACTCTGAATCAATTCATTTTTATCCTGAACAACAGTGCAAAAATTGTCTGGTAGTTTAATGCATTGCGTATTTGGTTGCAGTTCTATTTTACCGTTCCCAATATCTAGTAGTTGTTCGGAAAATATTTGTGCTGATGGATCATTTTGCAATTGTACTCGCATATTTATGGTCAATCGAAGTGTTTCAACACTTCGCCATAAGAATGATTGTTTCAAACATGCATTAATCTCATCCGCGAAAGTTGAGCGAGGTATAACCGGTAAGGTCTGCCGGAAGTCACCAGACAAAAGTAAGATAACACCACCGAAAAGTCTATTATTGCTGTTTAAATCTTGCATAGTTCTGTTTAATGCTTCAAGTGAATATTTGTGTGCCATTGTGCACTCATCCCAAATTATTATAGAACTCTTTCGCAACACTGCAGCTATTCCACTATTCTTTTTGATGTTACACATTGCATCTGGTTTATTATGAACGTCCAATGGCAGCTTGAATGTTGAATGTGCTGTTCGCCCACCATCCAGTAAAGTAGCCGCAATGCCTGACGATGCTACTGCTAATGCGATTTTTTGTTGCGACCGTATTTTGGCAAGAATCAACGATATTAAAAATGTCTTACCGGTTCCACCGGGTGCATCCAAGAAAAAAAAACCGCCTTGTTCAGCAGCAACAGCCAGCATAATCCGATCATAAATAATTTTTTGTTCTGCTGTCAGTAATGGTTCACTGTTCATGATAATTGTTGCTAAACTTCCATGGTCATATTGCTTTTCTCGTTGTAAATCGGTATTGACTAAGTCGGTGGCTGGACGATTAGGTGATGGCATACCATAATGATTAAGTGGTAAATTTGAAATAAGAACACATAAATCCTCGATCAAGACCAATGCTTCATTGTACATCTCTGGTGTATAATCTATGTTTTGGCATTGATTTGTTTGTCTAATTCGGTGCAAGATGTCTTCTGTCATACAATTTTTATATTTTTCCCACAAAGTTTGTGCTTGCGAGGGATAACATGTCGTCAAAATAATTGCAAACAACTGACGAATGTTATTCGGTGTTGATGTCAACGCAGCATCAGCAAGCGTTAAGTCCCAATGGTTATCGTCTTCTAGCAATTGCAGTTCACGACATGCATCCTGGTATGTATTGAATACTCGACCATTAATTGTTCGTAAAAATTCAAAAGACGTTGGTCCGGGAACATTCACCAATAACAAACGTAAATAGAAGCACTCACGTTGCTTTGGATGTACCGTGTAAAGTCTCCCCAATGTCTTAGCTTTGAATATGCCTGTAATGGAAGGATGTGGTTTTCCTTGTTTCCGTGGCTCCCATTTTTTACTGGATTTGTTCCATGTGAAGTAACGTGGAACATCACCATACACCAATGTCTTCGCGAATTGGCCAAAAACATCAGGTTTTTGACACAATGTAAAAAATTCAGTTAGAGTCGTTTTCGGAGCTTCGAACGCTCTTTGGAGAACATTTTCTCCAGTAAAGTATACACGTTGACCGTTTTCAAGATGTATTGCCAGATGTTGGACAGCAGGATCTCTTTCGTGGATGGGAAAGCTGAGAATATGCCAAATAGCTTCATTGCTGCTAATGTATCTGCCCATTTGGTATCGTGCTATTTCGTCATTTTTATTTATGTTTTGTACTTCAAATATGGCCAAATCACTGCCTTTGTTTACATATTTACAAATATACTTAATTGATTTAACAGAACTGCAAAGCTCAACATTGATATGAGCTTTGTAAGTTTTTGAAAGTAGTGGTGAGTATGGTACCACCCACTGATTATCAAACTCAACTTGATTTGGAAAGTTCGGCAGTCGCATTGTAAATGTGTGGCCACCATTCTCAGTACTTCTGCGGCGATACATTGGATAACCATCAATATCCGTGATCGTGTCATTCGTATGCGGCTTTTGGAAGTTTTTTTTACATTTTCCATTTTCCATGCACGGTGACGTCATGTTGAAAGCACCGCATGGCCCATGGATCATGTGTTTGGTGACAATATCAAATAATTCTTGATCAATTAATGGGTCTGGAATTTCGGCTGAAATTATTTGATCGATTTCTTCAGGACGGATTCTATCTTTAAGCCAAACCAAAATGTGGGCATGAGGCAAACCTCGCTTTTGCCACTCTATCGTATACAGCCAACAACGTGTGATACCAAAAATTGAATATTTAACAATAAAATCAATTAAGGATTTCAATTTTTGTTTAAACACCCGTGCAGTTAAATCATGACGATGAATGGCTTGTTGTCCTGGCAATAGTAAAGTTTGTATCTCTTCCCAATTCGGATTACATGTGAATGTAATAAATAAATCCGGTCGGCCGTAATGACGTACGTAAGTCATCGCATCTTGTATGTATTCCTGCATGTTCCGTGGGCTGCCGATGTAGCTTGAAGGTAAAATGAAAGCATTACCGATGTCATTGGGATTTAAATTTCCATCGATGTTTCCAGCAACAGCATCTCGTAAGTGAATATATTCTTCCGATCGTAGTTTCGCCTGGTTGAATCGAAGGAATCGCAAGCGTTCGCTTTCGACCTTAGCATACATATCAACAATGTATTGATGGAACAGCTGACGATATCGAAGGATATAATTGTCTTGATGTTGTCTAACCATTATTCGGTGTGCGTAGTAGTTCATTGAGCTAACTTTTTTATTTCTGTAATCACCTAAAAAAATAAAAAATAAAATGCAATACGAAATTAAAATCTATACATACAGTAAGAAAATAAATAGATAATTGTCAAATTTACCGGTATTTGGATCATACTGTTTGATATTGAGGTGATATTCATCTTGTCCTTGCCAAAATATTAATGGATATTGTAGTGCATCATATGAACGGTGTAGATCCGAAATCGTACTGACAGTGTTGTCTCGCCGTGTAATTTTTATAGATCTTTCGTCAACTGGATCACCAACCATGATAACAGCAACCTCATCAACAGTTGGAGCGTTGAATCTACCAGCATGTTCACCTAATGGTACTTTGTCGGCTTTAATGACGATTTGATAATTGTCATTTTGCAGTCGTGGCGAAACTCTTTTGATCAATTGAATTAGTTGATTGTGATCTTCTAAAAAATTTTCCAATAATATCACAATTGCTCTTTCCTCTGCTTGTTCAATAAAATTATACAGGCACCGAGTCGTCACGCGCTCTTCACAATCGCCCATAAAATAAATTTGAAGAAATTTCGGATTGTTATCAGGCATTGGCATCAGTGATCCGATTTTATGGTACACCTGGCCTTGAATTTTGAATGAAGTTTCAAAATTACGTCCATCGGATGCACGATCGCAAATTTTAGTTGCCCCAAATGACGTCATTTGGAAGCAAGAATTAAATTTGCGTATCTTACGCAAAAATAATTTGGAATCATCTGAATTGCCAGTAAGAAGGGATAATAAAGGCTCCGGCGGAGCGGGTAGAGGTGACAGCACAACTTTTCCTGATGCGCAGCACATGCCGGCTGCTTCATTCCGAAATTTCAATGCCTGACAATATTGACATACTTTATCCATTCCACCGATAGCAATTTTTGAATGCGCTGAGTAGTTAATATCTGGTGCATATTCAAAGGCAAGCCGAACGAATGATGCACGTGTTAATGAGCGGCTGATCCGTTGCCTTTGTCGATCTAGTACTCGTACTGTAGCTATGTTTCGTTCTCGTGCCGCTCTTGTTCTCGTAATATTCTGTCGCAGACGTTCGTCACGCTGTTCTTGAGATTCTTGTGCACGACTTTCTGCAGTCCTGATTCTTTGAGCTGCATTTCTTGTTTCGATTTGTTCTGGTAATTGCTGAGCTCTTTCAACACGTTTGCGTCGTGCCTCTCTGGTGCACGCGTTATTCAGTTTAGATTTTTTCGGTGGCATTTGACATTATTAATTTTAACAGATAATTTTGACTGTCAAATAATAATGTCAAATGCCACCGAAAAAATCTAACCTCAACAACACGTTTGCGTCGTGCCTCTCTGGTGCACGCGTTGTTGAGGTTAGATTTTTTCGGTGGCATTTGACATTATTAATTTTAACAGATAATTTTGACTGTCAAATAATAACAGACGAATAATTAGCAATAAATTAAAATTGCGACTATAATTTGAGATTTAAACTATCCTATCTCTCAAGTTGGATCGAACTGCACATGGTGTGCAAATTTTATTATAATCGGTTAAGTGGTTTAGGAGTCCATTGAGGACAAACATTGTGACACGAGATTTATATATATTAAGATATATATATATATATATATATATATATATATATATATATATATATATATATATATATATGTATATATATATTTAGTTTATGTAGCGCAGTGGTTAGTTTTAAATAAATAGTCGTTGTGAAAAGAAGGAATTAGTGAAAAACCTTTGAAATTATTTAAGTGATATTTATAGGTGAATACATAGACAGTGTTTATTAATCCACCTCACAAATAGAAAGAGTATAAATAAATACAAAAACTGTTAAAATATAATCAAGTGTTAAAGGAGAAGTTCAGGGAAGAACAAAACAATATTTGTCATTATTTATACGATGGTAACATTATTCAAAAAAGAATTGTCTGTGGTAAAATGTCACTTGAAATGAAAAAATCTCTTTAATGTGCATCTATAATATTACTAAATCTGAAATTTCTATAAAATTAAAAACGTGTAGTTTGATTCGAGATACAGTGCTTACAACTGTGTTGCTATTGGACCGATAAACTTTGTTTACCAATATCGTAAGACATTGAAATAACAAAATGAAGCCAATGGATTATGTCGCGCTAATGGAAAGATGAAACTGATATCATTACGTCCACCTTCATAGCCATTCTACTCGTTGGTTTCAGAAATAGGAACAGATTCCATACACTTTTTAAACAATATCCGAAAATACAGCTTCATAATCTTCAATTAAAGGCTGGATTTGTATTTATAAACCGCGACTTTGTAACGGCACACGATTGGCGATGAAAAAATTATTGAATAACGTAATAGAAACAATTATATTGAAAGGAAAGTATAAATGAGAAGACGTTTTAATATCCCAATGATTTCGACTGACATACCGATTGAGTTTGAGTTTCCAGTACGGCTTGGTTTCGCTATGACTATAAATAAAGTACTTCAATAAATTAACGCAACGTACAAAAAGTTAATGTTTATTGAATGCAACGAGAATTTGTCCAACGAGGCCGTTGGGTCGAGTTTGACCACATATCGAATGCAGTAAGCACTTTCTGGATAAGTTGCATACAATATTTTTTCTACGTTCGTGAGAAAAAATGTTTTATTTAGGTGTGGAAAAATTAAAAGCTTCATTTGAGAGCAAAATATTTGATAATTGATTAATAGTATCGGTAAACATCAATAACTAATAATTAGGAATAATTTATCGTAAACCTTATTTGTACCATTAATATTAAAAGTAGATCAACAATTTTCAAAATTTTCAATATTAATATTCTTTGTAAATTATTGGGTCATAATTTCGTGAATTTATGGTATATATCGATCAAATGATTGAATTTGATTTTCCATCAAATTCACCACTAATGACAAAATTTTGGTTTCTTGTCTTCAGTACTCAATTTTTGGAGCTCATCTCTACGACTTGCACCTGCGATGCCAAATATTGCAGCGATCTACAAGTAATTTTAAAACGTCTTCCAAAAGCTAAACAGTAATTACTAACTTACGTTTTTCATCAAATAATGGAAATTCGAATTAAATACTTTTGACTTTTTTCACCGAAATCTTGCAGAGTTCCGCTTCATAAATACCATTGGTTTTTTGTAATTTTTAATATTAGTATCTTCTTTTGTAGAAAAGCAAGCTCTCACCATTAAGTACTTAGACCAAAGTGATGACGGTTTAATATCTTTCGATCTTTTTGAAAAATATACAAGAAGCACATTTCTGTAAGATTTATAACTTTTTTATCGAAGCATCACTATTTGAAACCATTACGAAGATTTTCATATAGTTTTCTTGATTTACTAGGTAATAAGTTTGATGAAGCTGTATTTGCTACTTCTCTAACTTTCACCAACTTCGTCTTTATCACTATAATCTATTTTTAAAATAATACCAATTTTTAAAGTTTCTTCAATTGTCAAAATTAATTTTTGACCGACATTGCTAGAATTGTATAGTTGCATTATCCAAATTGTAGTAGTCGTAGTAGTATGATTGAACCATTTACGTTTGTGCTTATAAATTGTGATCATAAGGGATTTTAGAGAAAAGGACTAAATATTTCGCTCATTTGAATGTATCACAATCTCACAGAAAAAGGACTGAATATTTCGCTCATTTGAAAGTACAACAATCTCACACAAAAAGGACTAAATGTTCCGCTCATTTGAATTTATCACAATCTCACAGAAAAAGGACTAAATATTTTGCTCATTTGAATGTTTATGTTTGTCTTGATGACAAACCTCTGTACTATTATAACAGGTGAGTGCAATAGATATTTATTGCACTAGTGCAATGAAGATCTACTTTTTCCAGTAAATATAGTTCAATAAATTTGTGTTTATTGCATGAACATAGAAAAACTTAATTTAAAATGAGTAAGAATAAAATGAAAAATAATAATTAGGTATCATAATTGAAAATGTAAAATTGTAATTTCCATAGTGAATTTTTGTTGCATCTTTGAATTTTTTCTTTTTTTATCTTACTAGACGATCAAGTATCCCGAAGAGCAGAATAAATATTAAGAAAACTAAATAATCGACCATTAGGGGGTACAAAAATCGCCTGGACAGCTAGTCAACTTGGAATCAGAAATGTTTCTGATTCTCCGTATGTATATATACATTTGTCAAGACATAAGTATATGGGCGGCTACATTCTGTTGAATATTTTAGGAATTAGTTTCTACCGTTTTCTAAATGTTTGAAATAGTTAACCTTTAATGGATATACGTAAACGACATTTTTAGAGCATACCTTGGATTGCACGTTATCGCCTTGAATCTGATTAGTCTGTCATAGAATGAAATTATATACTATTATATACTATCTACGAAAAAGCTAAAACTGAGTCGAATCACAGGAAATTTTCCACTTCTTTGTCTATTTTTATAACAACAACAAAAAGGAATCATAAAATTATTAAACGAGCCAACAGTACATCTTCAAGTTAAGTGAAGATTTTGAACTATAGTATTTTTATGACTTCCATTCTTACCCTCAATATTCTTATCTGCCTTGAAGTCGTTAACTCGTTCAGATGGAAGTTCTTGAAAAATAAACTATTGTAATATATGCCATTATAAATTTCCGTAATTCTCTTGCACTTTTATGGAAAAAATATACGGTGTGTTCATAAAATAACGTTATTTGTTGATATTGCGATTTTGGTTAGGTTTATCTAGCAAAATGTAGATGGAACATTTCTCAACTAAATCACAATTCACTCTGTATATTATATCATCAGTTCTACATAATGTATTAAAGTATCAATGCAATGATTAAAACAAAATAATTCTACATTTGTTGGAATTAAAACTATTGAAAACTTGCTAATGTTGAATTCGTCGTTTTTCTTTTTAAGTGTAATGATACTCCCATCAATAATAATGTACAGTAGAAATTGCATTGAAACAGGAAATCGCCGAAAGTGGTTAACATTATAATATAAACAATTTTTATGCATGAGAGAGTATCAAAATAATAAAGCATTTCTAATTCATAGGCGTATCACTTCGTTTAGTAGACAGCTAGACAGTTAAACTTCTAGTTTCTTCGTATGAAATAATATTTGTGTCAATATAATGAAAATATCGAGTCTACACTCATATTTTCACCTAATTCACTTGCTACCTAAAATGATCAATGACAAAACATTGTGGTTATATAGGTACTTTGTATTAAAACACATTAGTATGAAAAGAGTTTCTTAAAGTTAGAATCAGGATCATAAGATGAACTGTTACAACTAATGTCTACCATGAGTTCACAAAACAGACTTAACGATTATTGGAAAACCATCTCTCTAATTCAAATTCCAATATTTGGGAAAATTATGAGCAGAAATCGATTTCTTTTGATTCTTCGTACCTTACACTTTAGTAATAATGACAATCAACAAATCAATATGGATAAAATTACGCCATTGATATGACTTTAAGACAAGAATGAAATATGTATATAATCCATGTCATAAAATTAATATGGGTCGATTTATTTAGATTATTTTATACTAGCGTCGAATTATCTAAAAAACTGTTACAAACAGACAATTAGCAGTTGGTAAAAGTTATTGCGAGTATTTACAGGATGGAACATGTGTGTGTAAGAGGAAAGATCGCAGGGAGGTTTTCGCAATTTCTATAGTATTTGGAGGAGACTTGGTACCAACTGTTCCCAAGAGAGGTAGGGAGCAACTGAAACCACAGCCAATTAACGAAACATAATCAGTTTAAGAGTGGTATAGATAAGTGGGATCAGCTCATTAGTTATTACAGTTGCGAACACAAAACTCTTCTCTGTCAGAAGCAAATCGCAGACAACCTGCATTATTTCATTTGTCAGACCATTACCCAAAAGATGCAAAGGGTAATAAAAAATGGCGCAGATGCTGGCAAACCCGGAATGTGCGAAAAGCATCACTATATTTTTATCCTCAATGTCCTGGAGAACCCGGATTTGCTTATCTCCCTATTTTAGGGTTTACCACGTAGTAGTTGTAGAATTTATGAAATATAAGTGAATTTATTAGTTTGCTGAAAAACTGTGAGGGACACGTTAGGCGTGTCGGTGGCACATTTTATCAGATATTATACTGGGTGCCTTGAACGCGGCTCCCGTGTTCACAATTTTTTTCTCAATTTATGGAAAAAAAATTGTTGTACATTAGTCTATTTGTACAAACAAAACCAGATAACATAACATAAAATTCATATCTTGGTAATCACTGGATAGCACACAAGTTGACATCTCTATGAGCTCATGGCAGTGAAAGTGTTCAAAAAAAGAAACCTCAATATATGTTCATGACCACAAATACCAGGAACTTTTCACAATTAAGTCTCTCTGATTGAGATTATCTAACATGGTAGACATTATTGCTCAAATTGTAGATATTGGCTGTGTGCGTGTGCCTGTTTATCTGTTAAGTGTCCACAACACAAAAGTTTTTGTCCAGTTGTTTTTTGATCTATACCTCTAACTTGTTTAGTTATTGTTTGTTAATTTTTTTGTTTTCTGCTTCATTTTTTATCAATTTATTCATTATTTCCCAATTATTCCATCGAATAACATGATTTTCTGTGATATTTCAAGTTATTAATCATTTATAACTTATAATTCTGTTTAAAGAAAAATAGTAGCCCATCCATAGAAACACTTGCTAGTGTAGCTATTGACCAGCAGTCCAGCCCTGTCCGTGGCATGTTCTAGTTTTATAAATTTCACATCAGGGTGGATACCCCTTCAAGATTTCTCAGAAGTAGAAATTATAACCATCAATAGGTATGCAAAACAACTTGAACGGAAAATAAAATGAAAAAATAGTTGAAAGCAAAATTTTTTGTGATTCTGGTTTTCTTTGGTTGTCTTAACTACAAATTGCGAATCTGTCAAGGAACGAGAAAAGGCTGTTTACATGATTCAAAGGAAACAAGCACAAAATGTTCAAGCAGGGTCGGAAAACTCAATTTTCGCTTTTTATGGATCTGGTAATTGAAAGGAAAAGGTTTAACGAATACACTTTACTCCACTTTGGTTTCTTAAATTACCGCCTGTAAGATTAATGGTAAAAAACTAAGCGTTGAAATAGGGAGAATTCTATTTCGTACTTGTTTTGTCCCCTTTAACAGGTGCGGCTTCAAATATGATTGTTTAGAAAATTGGATTGGATTGCATTATTTGCAGTTTTAATTTGTAATGAGACTTTCTGTTTGCAGAAATTAAAATAACAAATCAATTAAACTTAAGAAATGATTATATTAGTAGGAGTTAGTTGTGCAATATTAACGAGAATCAATTATGTATTGGGATATACGTAAAATAAATCACATCCATCTATTTTTATATTAAAATCAAGAGTGCGGATTCACTGTGTCAATTTAATGGAAATATTTTGAAAGTTTTCAGATCAATAACACCAGCACATTGATAATTTCACGAAAAATTTCTATAACAGATTTAGAAAACTTGTTGATTGGAAACAGACCTGCGCCATAGACTTACAGTATACATTCTTGAACGTTCTTGGCAAGTCTTAATTAATCAAGGGTTATAATCAATTCGCTTTGTTACAAAACAATCGTTGTTTTATGCGATATAAAAAAGTCAGTCAAGCAAGCAGCAGCTTACCCACCTTGCCAAACTAATTCTACCGCGGCTATGTGATAGAATTTCCGTTAAAGAAATATTTTGATTGCAGTTTTTGTCGCATGGAGTCGCGTGCACTCCATGCCCCCTTTTGAATTGGTCAATAATAACAATGGTTTATGATATTTTTCTTGTAACAGCTTACTTGTTAGGTTCCACATGGCTTTGAACGTATTCTCTCCAAATTCTCTACCATCTTTTCTTCTCATGTTAACATCCCAATCTTTTAAAATCAACGCCATCGAAATAAATCAATATGTATCTATGACAACATGATAAAGTGAAAAGTGAGAGGTATTTTCAGTATAATGTTGTACAGGTTGGTATTTTACAATCAAATGACTTTAATTAATTGGATTTTCACTGGAGCAAAAATTTTCACTTAAATTATCAACTCTCAACTACTGACATAAAATTTTTGACGTTGATAGGACACCAGACTTTACATTATGATTGCATGTGGAGAAAAAAGTGCATATGAATTGGATAAAACATACAAGGTGAATCATGAGGAACCTCTACCATTTGTATAGTCACTCAGGGGTTTGGTTATAGCGTTTACACAGCTCATTGAATTTTCTTATTTTTGTGGTACATTACTATCACTGTTACGAGGGTATTCAATATCAAATACCAGAGAACTGAGATAATCAACAAGAAAAATACTATTTTGAACCTTGAACTTCATTAAACTGAGCGCAAATCAAGGAATAATGCCAACGAGGATCGCAACTGCCTATCGAACAACCTCTACGGAAGCCTTGATTGTCACAGCTATGCCGCTAATAGACATACTGTACCGACGACAAAAAAGCTGGGTAATGGAGAAAGGTGTGGGAAAGTTAACAAAGAAAATAATGCCAGACCCAGTAACACGAAAAGTGGACTAGTATCTAGACATATCTACAAGATAAGAATATTTCCAGTATCTCATACAGGCTTATAATCAGTACAGCTGTACTGTATATGACCAGATACAATGTAGCACACTCCTATCATATATAAGAGATGGGTGAGGGAGAAAAGAGAAAAAGACAACCTCCTAGGTACTACCATATATGAATAACTAGGAGAACAAAAACCCTAGTTTGAAAAGTAGCCATTTGCGGCTAGTCACTAATGTATCTTAATCTACTGTTACCAAAAGATAATTATTTTGAATAGTCAACTGAAATATAATCTCATCTTTATACGTTTTCTTAAGGAACATACTGTATAAAACTGAATTATAAAAGTAATCAGTGTATCGGCTTCGATATTTATAGAGTCGTGAAAATGTAAATAAGCGAAATATGTTTACTTAACATCTGTTTCGTTTTACATCTGAAGTTCTAAGTTTCCAAAATTAAGATTTTCTATAAAGTGGTTTGAACGATAAATCTTCTATATTCTCTTCCACGCCAATAAAGGAGGGTTAAAAAAATCCGTTCGTTATCATATATTATGAAACTAACTTCTCATCTCTACCCTGGATTTGATTTTAACGTGAAGTTTTGCATTCAAGAGAAAGTTTTATTCTGATTTAATTGCTACTAATCTACTCATTTCATTCACATACTTCTCATGATTTTATGAAAGTAGGAGGTGGAGATAACACATGATTTTTGTTTCTAAATATTTTTCAAAAAATGGTGTTGTATGTCTGACTCTCATAGAAGGCGCTAGTTACACTGTTAGTACCTAGTGGTATTGAATATAACTTTTTAAATATTAGATGTATCAAGCAAAATTTCAAATGGAATTAAACATCATTTAATTTTACACCAAAAAGATACTCTAGATAAAACTCGATACTGTGTACCGTTTTAGAAATATTTTGATTTTAAAATTATGAAGTAATAACCGATGTATTGATATAATTGTAAGCATTATGTAAATTGAAAATTTTTGTCCCGTAAATGAGACCCCATCGATAAAACGGTTAAGCAGTTACATTTAAAAAAATTGGAACTGACGGCTTTCGTTTCTTGTAACGTTGCACAAAATCCAGTCTAATCAGTATGGGATCTTGTTTTAAATAAGTATGGGCATTGAGCTATTGGAGGCCTTAGTATGAAGCAAACAACAATTTGATGATTATGTATTGCGATTCTGGATTTCAAACTATTGTTGGTTTCATACTAAGGCCCCCAATAGCCGAATACCCATAATTATTTAACTTTGAATTTTACACGGCCATAGCATTTTCTCTGAGTTTGCCATAGTAAACTATCGTTCATTGATAGTTATGACGTTGATTCAATGATAATTACATTTCTGATACCTTGTTATTTATTAAATTAGATTTGTTAATCGGAAAGTACTTACTCAAATTTTGAATACACTGACATATTATTAACCATAGGCTAGTATTTAGGATACTTTTGTGCAGCTGTTGCCGAAGAACGGAACCTAAAAACATTCTGATAGGCCAGGAACAACAAGAACCATTAAGAAAGAAAATATGATTTCAGATTTAGTTGACCAAACCCCAACAGTTAGTGCAAAGAATGTGGTAAGACAAACAAATACGTCTTCTTGTGTTGGAGGTTATTTGAAGAGCAACAGCTACATCTTTATCATTACAGACAAGTCCAAGAGCTCTTGCCAGACAAAATTGCGGTAAAATCGAAAAAAATATTTTTCAGATTTCTATACATCTTGGATACTTCACTTTTTTTGAAAGACCCTGTATATCTGCTGCGATTTGTTTGGTAATAGAACTACAAATTTTGGATTCTATCAATCAAATTTTCTCTTGTATTCTCCCTTTTCACTTTTTGAATCATTTTGTTGGTTTCCTTGCATATATATTATTAATTATTGATGATCAATTTCACTTTGTGGAGGTTCTTAATTATGATCTAATTCTGAATGTTTCTTTCTCATGCTATGTCTTTAAGATAGTGGCGAGATCCATCAAAACTAAGATTCAGTTACTTTGGTTCAATCAAAACCTGTATATTCTACTAAATCCCTCTCTATTTGAGAATATTGAGAGAACTACATAATTTCGAGTTGACATGAAGAGAAAATCTCATCAGGAAAACTGATTAATGATTAGATGAAATCCTTCGTGGTATCCTGTCTTTTAATGAAGGCAAACATCCTCTTCTGTTCAAACAAAAACAAAATAAATTGAAGCGTAAAAGGGAAACCTCTTCGCCTAAGAGAATAGGACAACAATGGCCTCGTACTAAGTAGTTTTTAGGCATAGCAGATATGAGTGGAAAGAAGTGATGATAACATCCTCACGGTATAGCTGAAGAACTAAAGCGGAATGGAAAAGACAGCAAACATCAAAATATTTTAGACCAAACAACTTTTCAGATCCTGACGGTATTTACTCTGTAGTAGCTAGAGCTATGGAGGCAGTTGGGCCCTTCGGCGGCAGAGTTCTATCCCCTGTTATTATTCAGCTTTGGAGTGGAAAAGACAATAGTACGGAATATAATTAACGAATGGAAATATGTGGTGTCAAAAGTCAAGACTCTCAATTTCGTCTTAAGAATCTTAGATGTTTTTTGTGAAAAAAATTGATATTCTAACAAAACTTTTATTTACAATTATTTAACAATAATGGATCAGTTGATAGTCGTAACAATCTATAAAAGAAATTGTGGTGGAATATATGCTTCAAATAACTTGAATCAAATGAACCCTCCTGTTAACTTCCCACAGTATTTTTCATTTGAATTCAAACTGAGGACATGCCAGGGCCTGAATCTACTCGTATATGAATTCGTTATTTCGATAGCAGAACTCCTCGAGGTAGTCTCTTCAATATAATATAATCAGTGTTATCTGCACCAACCAGAGCCGTCTCAAAACCCTTTAGGGTCTCTAGTCATATTTTATCCATTCCTATATCTAGGGGATTACAAGAAATGACTGTTATACATAATGGTGACATCGCTCGTTACAGAAATCTAATAGATTTTTGGCAGTTACTATCCGGAATATATGAGCGTTGGGAACATATACATTAGTATTAGCTATAACCCAAAATGAATATATTTAGATAAAAATATAGAACGAAGCTTTACGGAAGGTTGAAATATAACATTTAATACAGGTTATATGAAAAGTTTTCTCTAATTTTTACCGTATATGTTGTTGGTTACAGTATTGTGAGAATCAATAGTGTGATTGAGCTAAGCAAGTTTGATGGGTGTAATGGTATTGGAATTTTTGAAGAAATAAGCTATGCGATGCTCCGACCAGTATCTAACTGATGTGTTCACACGATGTATCAACCATGGAACAGATTGCAATCATTAAAAAACGGATAGATATTCAGAACACTCGACATAAACCGCCTAATTAGTAATATTTTGATAAAACGCTATATTGTTTACAGGTGATTATATCTAAATTGGTAAGGAATTTGTTCCGGCTTTCCTAGACCTTTACTTTTTTTGCCTAAAAATACGTAAACTCTTTCCAAAGAGGGCTATTTTTCTAGAATATTCATCCCACTTCCCACTATCTGCTTCGAGAGCTAAACCTTTTGCTGAAATGTGCAGAGCATTCTGCTTTTTCAATGGCTTGCTCGCAGAATCTACAGCTAACGTCCTCTAAAATGCCTATCTTCTAAAGCTGAAGAATTTGATGGGCAGTTACCTATTAGACTACCAGTCATTTGTAGGCATCTTAAAAAGAATCTGATATTGCTTTCATAAAGCTTGGGATTTTCAATGATGACGTACTCAGAATAGAGTTCTTCACATGAACATTTTCGTGCGATTATTTTCCCTGAATTATAAAGCCACCATATTTCCCTAATTTCTTGAATTCAATCGTGGTCGCACTTCGCTACAGGATGAATTTCGTAAAGGTTGTCAAAAATCAGCGGTTGTGTCAGAAAACATTTCTTTGTTTTTTATTCCCTAAGATTGAAAATAAATTGCGACATCAACGTTTTTCTACACCTGAACAGGCCGTCGATGCAATTTTTGGAAAATAATAAAGTCATATCCAATTAAAAATAATTGTTTTCATTTGTGTACCTCAAAACTTGAGTAAAGAGCAACCCTTGTAGGCTTGAGAGGAATATAATTGAACGCCAGACTAATTAATGTTTTAATGAATGTAGAAATTTCAAAGTAGACATCAAACATATCCATTGATCGAAGATATGAACTCTCTGTGAAATTTTATCTTTGGAAAATACTTTAAGAATAGATTAAAGAGTTAATAATGTACTCAACCAAGTTGAACTCAAAAACTAAGTTAATAGAGAACAGTCAATGTAAAATGCAAATCCAGCTAAATTTTTCTATTTTCCAAATGGACATACTGTGAGTATATTACATTCAATTCATGGAAGTCTTCACTTAGATACGGTAAAAGCTTCCGGTTAAATCGCAGTCATGAAATAAGTTACGGATGAGTTATACTTTCATGAAATTAATGGATCTTGTTCAATATCGAATTGAATGGCAATTATTATGAATAATAACAGTTTATATTGAATATTAGTAAAATATCTGATCGTATCCATTTATGTAAAATATCATACATCGGACTGAATCTTCGCTTTTAATATCCAACAGAAGGATAAAGAAGCGTAATTTCTATTAGAAAAGTCACAAGCAGAAATTATATAATTTACAAATGTCTAAATAAGACAATCTAACAAATTTCTTTTTCATATTAACAAGCAAAGGTCAAAACGGTATTCTAAAAACCAAAAATAATTTGCTTACGTTATACGATTATATTTTGTAGCTGAGCGCCACAAGTTAAAACTTGCAAGTACCAGCTGATTTATTTTTCATTCTTCAGCTGCGAATTATTTCTTCGATGTTTATGATTAGCGTGTCGTGATTTATACTTTTTGGATCAAGACATGTTTTGTGAAATTCAGACTTTTAATTCAGAGTTTTAAAGTAGCTCATACCAAGGAACTATCAGTTGAAACTAGTGCAGTAATCGCAACTCTGCATAGTCTAGACAAAAGTAACCATACCATCGTCACCGAATTAAGAATACCTCAACGTACCGTGAACTACAACGCGAAAAAATATTAATCCCCCAGTAGCTTTGATGATAGAAAACGTTCAGAGTGGCTTCAAAAAACTACAACTACCGAAGATAAACGTATTGTACCGTGATTGACGACTCACGGACCCAGAGATAGCTGCTCAGATCAATGAATCTAGGGATCTACCTTTGTATACTTTTACAGAGAAAAGGATATTGAGAGAAGCTGACCTTTTTAGAAGAATGCAGTGAAGAAACCTCTTTTAAGACGTTAAAATCAAATAAAGAAGCTGCATTGGCCTAAAAAACATAGAAAGTGGACTTATGAAGTGGAGGAGAGAGTTTTATACACTATGAAGAGTCAAAGTGTGATGTTTTTGGGTTTAAGAGAAGAATTTTCTTGAGCAAGTCAATGGAAGAATGAATGCTAGATCCATGTGTAATCTATCTCGATTGTGAAACTCGATGGAAGCTCGGTGATAGCTTGAGGATGTTTTGAAGAAAGGTCAACTGGAAACTGTTAGAAATAGAGAAGATTCTGGAGACAGACAGCCATAAAGAATATTGAAAAAAATGTAGTACCTCCTGGCAAGCACCCAAGCTCGAGCTCAACCGGATTGAGTTGTGTGACAAATTGGACGGGGATTCAGAATACAGTGTCCTACTTCCACTTCACATGTTTGGAATAGCCTTAACAAATAGAACCGAATAGATGACAATTATTTGTGAAAATTGTTACAGATAATGCCAAAATGATGCACCGAAATAATTGAAGCGAAAGGGGGTAACACCGAAGAATAAAACATTTGAATATGTAATAATTTTAGACTATAGCTTTTATATCAACAACATGCAAACACACCTAATAAGCACATTCGCACCGGATATAAGTAAACCCATAGAGGAGAGCGAAATATTTTACCAACACCTACAAAATACTATAGACAAACTAAGCAGCATGGATAAAATCATTATACTCGAAGATCTGAACGCCAGAATAGGCAGGGGAGTAATTTCGCTAGAGAAACGAGTTACGGATAAACAACACGTATGCTACGCGGACGATGCAGCTATTTTCGCGGAATGCAGGACGACCTACAGAGACAACTACACAAATTCTGCCAGGCCAGCCAAGCAATGGACTAAATAGGCCGTACGATGTAAGCTCGTATTTCAGGACAAAATCATCGAACAAGTCTCACAACTTAAATACCCGGGTATGGACATGTCGAGTTATCACGACCCAGTCAAGGACCTAAGAAGCCAGACAATATGGGCGAACGAATACATGCGAAAGGATAGCAAGGCTAGGATCTATAAGACTTGTACCAGGCCAACCATGACATGCGTAATAGAAACCAGAGAAGAAACCAACAAAACGGAAAGCATGCTTCGGGTGGCCGAAATGAAAACGCTCAGGATTATAGTGAAAACAACAAGAGTAGATCGAATCAAGAACACTAACATCAGGGAACAATGTGGGGAGCAATATATCATAAGATATGGGAGACAAAGGAAAAGATACTGGTACGCCCACGTGAGGAGAATGGAAGAGAGTAGACTGCCATGCATCGTACTTGAAGGGAAACCAATAGGGAAAAGAGAACCCGGACGATCTCCTAAGAGATGGATGGACTGCTGGCAGTTTACCTTCCAGAAACTGATACAGAGGAACCTGCAAAACTAACAGATCATGAGATCTTAGAAATTAATAAGAAGAAGAAAATTTCTGGCAGTTCTTTATTACAAGAGGCATGAAACTTTTGATTGAAACTTGCACTCGATTATCAATGTATAAAAAGTAGATTAGAGGGGTGTTAATAGAAAACAAACTCCTCTGGTTTAAAAACATTTGAGAATGAGACTGAAATATGGCAGCACAACATCTGTATATAGCTAAAAATCTGGAACTGTGATTACTAAAGTGGTCCAGGTGGACAACTAGTCCACGGGAGACCCGAAGCGACGTTGAACCTGACAAAAAATGGGGTACACTATCGTAAGTGTGAGTCCATGAAAATTTATTTGGTTTCGATGTCAAGAACTAAAATGTTGGAATGTTTAAAATGTTTCCAGACTTTCGAAAAAAAAAAAGTTAAGGTGAATTGATATGCCAGTGCCAGTGCCAGTGCCAGTGCCAGTGCCAGTGCCAGTGCCAGTGCCAGTGCCAGTGCCAGTGCCAGTGCCAGTGCCAGTGCCAGTGCCAGTGCCAGTGCCAGTGCCAGTGCCAGTGCCAGTGCCAGTGCCAGTGCCAGTGCCAGTGCCAGTGCCAGTGCCAGTGCCAGTGCCAGTGCCAGTGCCAGTGCCAGTGCCAGTGCCAGTGCCAGTGCCAGTGCCAGTGCCAGTGCCAGTGCCAGTGCCAGTGCCAGTGCCAGTGCCAGTGCCAGTGCCAGTGCCAGTGCCAGTGCCAGTGCCAGTGCCAGTGCCAGTGCCAGTGCCAGTGCCAGTGCCAGTGCCAGTGCCAGTGCCAGTGCCAGTGCCAGTGCCAGTGCCAGTGCCAGTGCCAGTGCCAGTGCCAGTGCCAGTGCCAGTGCCAGTGCCAGTGCCAGTGCCAGTGCCAGTGCCAGTGCCAGTGCCAGTGCCAGTGCCAGTGCCAGTGCCAGTGCCAGTGCCAGTGCAAGTGCCAGTGCCAGTGCCAGTGCCAGTGCCAGTGCCAGTGCCAGTGCCAGTGCCAGTGCCAGTGCCAGTGCCAGTGCCAGTGCCAGTGCCAGTGCCAGTGCCAGTGCCAGTGCCAGTGCCAGTGCCAGTGCCAGTGCCAGTGCCAGTGCCAGTGCCAGTGCCAGTGCCAGTGCCAGTGCCAGTGCCAGTGCCAGTGCCAGTGCCAGTGCCAGTGCCAGTGCCAGTGCCAGTGCCAGTGCCAGTGCCAGTGCCAGTGCCAGTGCCAGTGCCAGTGCCAGTGCCAGTGCCAGTGCCAGTGCCAGTGCCAGTGCCAGTGCCAGTGCCAGTGCCAGTGCCAGTGCCAGTGCCAGTGCCAGTGCCAGTGCCAGTGCCAGTGCCAGTGCCAGTGCCAGTGCCAGTGCCAGTGCCAGTGCCAGTGCCAGTGCCAGTGCCAGTGCCAGTGCCAGTGCCAGTCTACCTTCCTGTCTATTTGTTACATGCATATATGCATATTATTTATTACACCATTTATTTTAAACAAAAAAATGAAATTAAATGGGAATAAATCTCTTCTGGTATCTGGTATACGAGATAATTACATATCAGATTTAAAGATTTTCTTTCGATGGAAATACCACCATGAATTATAAATCGATTTGATAAAACGGAAGTCCTTTATACTTAGCCACAACGAAAATTTTCATACTTTTTTCGAGATTTGGAAATTGGTAGTGATGTAGCTGCAAGTCCAGCGGAAACAGCAAAATGTTGAAAGTGGTATGAGAAACAAAAAAAGTTTTGGAACCAATGATCTAAAAGCTCCCAAAATGGTGATGGTGAAACCAAGCTAACAAGGCATATGAAGAAGAATAAAATTATTTATGTTATTAGAACGGTTAACTGATTTTGTGTAAAGTGTGTATACCGAACAAAGAACTGAAACCATTCTTATTGACAAGTAATGTGAAAAGAAACAAGATTAGTAGTTTAAACACAATATGAAACATTTTTTGAAGCATATTTGCCTTCTCAAAAGTCACAATATAGATATTCCCTTCCTGTTACGTTAGCAATTCATAAGTTCATATTGATGCATCAGTTAATGAAAATAAATCACCCCAAAGTTTTGCATTTTTCCGTTATGCAATATTTTTTGTATACAATAAATAAAAAACACTGAAAATTTCTTTCCTTTCATATCGTATTAACTCAAATTCCATGATAAAGTTCTGTAAAGCGGCCCTTTAAACCAATTTCTTAAGCTAGATGAATTAGATCTAATGGTAGAAAATATAACGTGGTGGAATACTTTCGAAAACTCTTTCAGTAACGGTTTGTCGCCAATTTCCTAGTTTTATGAGAACTGAAAGATGTCAGAAGTAACAGGAAGTTGGAGGGTGCTAACTGTGTCGGTTCCGAACAATTGATGGTTGACTGGCGGAAAAACAAAACCGTAACTTTTCAAAGATGAAAATATGGGGACAAAAGAAAGATTATCTCCGACAATGAAACTTTTCCATTTAATGTGGCGTATCTGATACTATGAAACTATTCTGAACTACAGCTTAGAAAGTTTCTATTATGTCCCATTCACGATCGTGTTATTTATCAGTTTCATATGTGTTTGTTGAATTATAGTATCAAAATACAGAAAGATTTGTAATTAAGATAGGTAGATACGTGAAGAGAATTTTTCGATTGACTTCATTTGGAAAAATAAATAGTACCAACAAATTTTTTTCAATCTTTCGATTTCATTGATCAAAATATTTTTTTTGCTTTTTACTTATTTCATTACTTAAGTAACAGTAAAAACAGTAAAAGTAACAGAGATCAACATTGATAGGGGATAAGTTGCTTGTAGTTGAAATTTGTGCTATTTTGAGTGAAAGATTGAGACAATTACGTAGATAGATAAGAAAAAGGAACAAACGACGTTATTGGGCGAGGGTGAAGAACAGTTTGATTACCTCCCTGGAACGTGTATCAAAACATTTAAAATCAGACATCAACATGAGACAAGCTCTGAGCCCTAAAATAAAACTGCAAATTTAGTTATAACCTCTTTAGGTCCAAATTCATTGATTCCCATCGATTCGCTAACTCTTTTCGCTGCAGTCAATCTTAAATATCTATCTTTGTAGTTACAATCGTACAACAATCGCTTCCTACCATACAATTCTATACACTTAACTGTTTCACTATCGTGCAACTTCTCTACTCGAGTACCTGATGGCTCAGTCATCTTGAAAACCTATTAAAAAATCACCCGTGTCGATTCGTCAGAGCCTGGCTAGCAACTGTCGTATTTATGACTGAAAATAAAACACGTTTGATATGGAGCTTTAGCGGTCGTGCATTCTCCACGCTCCTGACGGCTATTGAGGCAAACTCACTGCACATCGTTCAGACGGGTCGTCTTCTACAAATGCGTGAGCCACGCCCCGTGGGAACGGGACTTAAGAGATGCAGCAGCAGTTCAAGTAAATTTGTGGGTAGTGTAACCAACGCTAAAAGACTTCTCGCTCATGTACATAAATTATATACGTCTATATTCAACTTGGTGTAAAAATGATCCACTCAATGCTAGAAACAATTGCAAACAGCAACATACCATTAGGCTAGATGGAGTGCCACAAATTCTTGATTGGTTCCAAAATACTTTTGTACCAGAAACTTCCAAATTAAAAAAAATATTGATACTAGATGGACATATGGGTTGGGGCCTTACAAACTACTTCAACTATTTACACTTTACTGTAGGAAACAATTGTTAATACACTATGATTATAGATATTTATATAACTGGATCAGCTCCTAGTGGACGTTTGCCGGAGTCTCTTTTTCAATTCTTTCTGTGTGGTTGCCTCCCAACCAACCTTTAGAATATAAGTTTTGGTTCAAATTTAGTCTAAACCCTTCAGTTGGTTCAATTTGAGGCACATCAGAGACATTACTCAATAAACGGAATATTTAACTGTGCCATTTCTGGCAAAAACATAAAATTTGCTTCAGTATGCTTTTTCTTTATAAACTGCATTAATCTTGAATTAACACACACTTTTCAAGTGGTGCATTCACCAGCAGGCTTAGTATGCTAAAGCCTAGTGCGGCGTATTTTAAGAAGCGAAAAAATTTTATATTCCAATGTTTACATGAAGAAGACGAATTTTGAAATTTTTACAAAAACAAAAATAAATAAAAATTGGATTGCAGGACATCTAAACTTTTCTTGCTCGAAAAGAGAGGTTTGGATCTATTTATTATAGATATTGAGTCAAGGAAAGCTAAATGCGTTAGCTCTTCTATGAATATTCAGATCCAATGAACAAGGTTTCATACGATGAATGTATTGTATTGTTTTTATAATTTAACCCATTAAAGCACAAAGTGACTGTGTTAATGACCCCTAAAGTAAAAATGATTTCGTCACGCGGTGTGATTTGCAGATGGCACTAAAATACGTCCATCTTAAAGAACGTATTTACGAATTGCGAATTGCCAACCTAAATATAAAAAGAAATGATGCCTTCAAAATTTCATGGGCGAGCAGCTTTTATTGTCATTAGTTTTTTCATATATTACTATTCATATCTTTTGTAACCTCAATTTCTCCGGCAGAAAACTCTTTCTCAGGAAGTGGTATTCGGTCCCAGTTTTTAGGTGTTCTTGTAAATATATGTTCTCATTTTATTTTATTTAAGTAGAATGTACGTGAGTTATAAACCGTGCTAGTTCGTTGAGTCATTTATCTATTTGCAGCTCTGATTTTTTTTAGAGAGAAGCCACTTTCAGTTGCTGTACTGGTAGAGGATTTGGATGATACTAAATTCTTCCTGAAGACATATACATAACCCGCCTGAACACGATGGCGAAATGAAGGACCGTGAGTGAATGAATTTATCAAGAATGAAAAAACCAAGAGAGAACTATAGAAAGTTAGGGCATTGGGGAATGTTTTATGCCTAAATTTGCTGATATTTTCGACAAATAGTATCCTGGTTTACGTTCTATTTTGATGAGTTTTTCACACCGGACCAACAGGAACAATTAAGGAGAATAGAAATATGAAATGTAAATTTGTTGATTCAATAATACCGAAAAAAAGGGATACGAGGAAGACAATTTTCATCTCAGATTTCACTAACCCAAAATTCCTGAACCAAAAAGTGCTTCTGTATACTAAATCACATCGATAGTATCCTACAGGATAATTTGTGGACAAACTATATGAGCTCCATGAATTGTGCCTACATTAAATAGAATTGAATGAGAATAACATTATGTACATAAGTATCCAAGGGGTTGTTAACGAATCACGAGAAATATAAAAAACTACCATTTAAAGATGTTTTCAAATATTTATTCTTTAGGTCACACACTTACTCTAATCATTTTAAAACGTTTTCATAGTTCTGGGCATTAATAGATTCATAAGCAATATCAACATATATACAAGGAAAAAATATTCTTTTCTGAGTGTGATAAAATATGTATTAACGATACTCGTTTTATTTGCTGGATATAATGTCTTTTAACCATTTTAGGTGAAAATAATCAAGATTCTCACACTAAATGTTGGTTATCATGATGTTTTATCTATGAAAAATGTAATTTATATGATTGCGAGCTAATTTTACAGATCATTTAATGCGGCAAAAGATGAATAGCCAACAGGTATATTCACCACTGCACTTTTCCATATATTTTGGCGATTACAGTATTGTCAGAAGACCTAATGTATGCTGAAGAACAACCACTATAAGATATCGTTAATCATACCAGCATTTTCGAGAGCTTTTTGTGTCTTTTAAAACACATTCCTGAATTGACTTCATCGCCTTTTCGATAATAATAAGTCTTATCATTCGCTGTTTCACTCCCATCATAAGTAAATTATGTTTCGTCATCCATAATGATTTCTAAACCTTAGCGGACCGAAATCACTGAGACTTCGTAGTTTTAATTTTGGTTCTATTTGTTGCTTTTTAAAATATTTGGGTGCTGATTTTCTTTTCAACCAAATTGTGTTTCTTTAGAGCGTTGCGTTTATCTTCTTTAACGATTTTAATTTTCTGCACAATTTTGGCAAACTCCCAGTGTTTCTTTGGTCACTTTTATCAAACTTTCTCCCTTCTTTCTGAAAATTTATACATTTTTGGTCCACACCCTCTTTGCAAACGATATTGAACTTTTATGTTGGCCAGCTTCATGGCTTACATTAATCAGTCTGTAGACTTTAGACTAGAATTTGAAGGTGCAGGGATTCATCGACTATTCAAAGGAAAAATGTGGAGCAGAAATGATTATTGATGTAAATAATCATAGTGTTAACCAAGATGTAGGGAAAACATCAATGCCTTCCATCCATACGTCCAGCATCACGCCTAGACGTCAGTCATCAACCTTAGTAGTCAGAAAATTCTATTGGTATAGATAGCAACGAGAATGAAGGAAATTTATTTTCAAAAACTCCTAATAGATCTCTGAAACTTGCCGTATTATCTGCTCCATGATTCTTTGATCAGGAAACGGTCGTAAATAACAAAAAATTTTGTCTAAACCTTCACATATTCAGATGTTTGTGAAAAAAAGTTTAATAAATCGAGAATGGAGCAAACTCTTGAAGGAAAAAAACACTCAAAAAATAAGCAGAAAAAGTCCAGTAGATGAATTTATCTTCGACAGTGACGTAATTATGGTGTTAGTTGATAGCAAAAACGATGTACATGGAGAAAGTGACTTGGGTGAGCAGAATATTCAGAGCAAAAATGTGGCTCCCAGAAAGAAGAAGTTTTGGGTAGCTCTTGGATCTTTGCCAAGTATGTGATAAAAAGAGACCGTGCATATTGGTTTTAAACATAAATGATGACAGATCAGGTGAAAATTTCTTTAATGGATGTCGTCCAAGTGTTAGAACCATCTTATATTCAAAGAAACGTTGAACTTAGCTCACGTGAGCCTCAATTATTTATTTTATAGATAGTAATTATTTTTTATGAATAATGTCTCATTTGTTATCAATTTTAAATCATGAATAGTTTATTTTTCATCTAGCCAAGTAAGTATTTATATATGGAAGGGTGTCAATGATGCCTCAAAAGAATATAGAACTGACAACGACTTGGCGGTAACATTGACACCAGCATTATTCTAAAGAATTTCATACATTTTTTTACATTACATATCCAAAGGATGCAGGTATATTGATTATTCAATTAACGATTACAATTAAATAAAAACCTGTGAATGTTTACTTGTTTTAACTTTTACAAAGAACTTAGGTAGTAAGCTACTTTATATTCAGTTATTCTCAAGGTAAGATCAAACTGCTTGGGATCGATAAATGAATTTCTATTTGGTATTGGTAGTAGCTATTAAAGAGGAGTAACTACTGCGTCACAATAATTCAATTTAAAAAATTGTAGAAATATTTCACACAAACATAAAAGGTTTATTGCTGTATAACAACAAGTATAAAACAGAAAACCATTTGAAGTTATGAACTAATTAAAAACTTTTTCTAATATCGAAGAAATGTGATTAATTGAATCAATGTTAATTTAATAATAATAATACTTGATATGATAATGATAATTAAAAATAACATTTTTATCTCTATTCTAGGAGAAATAAATCAAATAGACTTAATTGATTATACCTTTTTTATAAATTCGTTCGGCGGAAATTGATTAGTATTGTACTTATTTATTTCTGTTGTTCGTAAGCAAGTTGTAATCCATTTGAATGTAATTCATTACTGAAATGGTCTAGAGACTATTTAACTACAGCAGATATGTTCTCGCGGGCATCACAGAACTTTATACAAATTTCAACATAACTCATTTGTACTTTGATCTACTTGTATGCTACACAGAACTAGTGAATATAATTGAACATGTTGAAAATACATCAATTTTACGACAAAATTCGGTATGTGGGTTATTAACACGCTTATATTAGCTTGGTAAACATGTACTGAAATTTTGGAACTTGACGTTGATCCATTTTTTGACATTGAATTGATTCGCAATTTCACACAGAAAAAAACACGCTGCAATAGCAAACAAAGCCTGAAATTATAGAATAAAAGGTGTCTCAAAAGAAAGTTCACCTTTGTGCTGCTTACAGGCGCGAGAGATATGTCGATGTAACTTGGCTCTTGGGTAATTAATCTATAAGGAGCGTTTCTCGGGACCGAACCGTGCATCGTTGCGTTGCGTGAGTGAGTTTTACTAAAAATATAATTCGGTGAATGCAACGCGTGAAGCGTGGAAAATTCTACAATTTTTTGAATGTATGTCACTTATTTCATGTGTCATGAAGTACGACGACAAGTTTGAAGAGACCAGATCAATACGATAAACCGAAATCCGGACGTCCAAGGTCTTCTAAAATTCTAGAAAGCATAGGAAATGTTATTCGTTCTGTCGTGACGCCTGATTTGTCTATTCGAAATCGTTAAACATGCAAAAAACACTATTATTTGGTATTTAACACGAAGATTTTGGGCTACATCCCATACGAAACTCAATTGGTGCAATAATAAAAGCCTCAGGATGCTGATCAGAAGCTGAACCTCGTAAACCAGATGATTGAGTGCTTTAACATTTAATCACATCTTGTTTTAAGATTACATATGACATATTTTTGTTATTCTTACACTTTATTTCTAAGGATTCTACTTTATAACTTCATTCAATATAACTGTGTACAGTAATGGACCTAATACGCAACTTTTGCTTGTTTCAATGTTTATTTTAAATACTCTAGATCTTTCATGTTGCATTTTGACGTAATTTTGATTATTGCTGTACAAATGTTTCTAATTACATTGAGATTTACCCCTTTCTGTTATAATATCCTCAATAAGTCTTCTGGTTTTTTATGTTTGCCTCATCGGAAATATTGTATTTTATTGTATTGTATGTATTTTTTTTCTTCTCTTTTTGACATTACTTATTGTATTTTCTATCTCTTCTAGTATGACTTTTTCTCCCAGATTTGCGCTTTTTTGTGAGTTTTTTCTCTGTTTTTCTCCTTCCCCTTCGTCGTGTCCATTCAGTATTTCTTTAAAGTATTCTCGCCAAGTTACCATGACTCCGTGATTACTATGCTTTTTTTTAATATTTCTCGGATTGTTTTTCTCGTTCCATTTCTTCATCATACCGAAGGAAAAATAATAATTATCTTCGATTGCTTCTGTCAGTTTCCATATTACCACGAGTTTTTCTTCTCTTCCTCACTTATTTACAATTACAAATTTCCCTTATCCCACAGTATTTTTCTGTGGCTTCTAGGTCTTCTTTGTTGAAATATATGTCATCATCAATATCAGTTTTGATTTCTATTTTTAATTCCTCTTGTAACCCACTCTTTTTTTGTTCTTTCTTCTTTTTTATTGTTTATCTCTCGAAATTTTCACATCTTTTTTTGCTGGTATATGAAATTTCTTTGTTAACTAGAAAATTATCAAATATTGACTTCTATTTTCTACTTCTCTACCATTTTATGTACGAGGATATATTGAAAAATTATTAGCCTACTATAGAACCAAACAAAATGTAATATCTCTAGTCCTTTAAAAAAATGTTTCTTCTTACTCTGCAAACCAGACCTCCACAGCTTTTATTACCTCCTTCCTGAATGAAAATTTACGACCTTTTAAACATTTTTCAGTTAAGGAAAGAGATGATAGTTGGACGGAACCAAATCTGGTGAACAAGAGGGATGTTCCAGTAGATCAAACCCAATATCACGAATTTTTTGCATGGGATTTGTGTGCCATCTTTGAATAGCCTTCCGTGTCTTTTCTCTTCAATTTTTTCCCCGTAGAGTGGTCAGTAATGTCGAATAGTAATCTCCAGTTATTTTTCCACCCTTATCCAAAAAATCAATCATGATAACTCCATGACAATCCCAAAAACCTGAAGCAAAACTTTTCCAGCAGATTATTGGACACGAAACTTCTTAGGTCTTGGAGAACCAAAGTGTCATCATTCCATCGATTGTTGCTTTTTTCCTGGATCGTAGAAATGTATCCAAGTCTCATCCATAGTGACAATTCGGCTTAAGAAGTCTACATCGAACTATATGATGAACGAGTTCGTATGAAATATTCAGTGCTTCAGATATTCATTTCAGTCCAATTCGACGGTCTGATAAAATCATGTCATGAACTGCATCGATATTTTCGGGGACTGTCACAGAAACTGGCCTTCCCGATCGGTCATCATCTTCAATAGAAAATTTACCTCTTCTGAAGCTTGCAATTTTCCACGATCGCATACGAAAGACATTGATCACCAAGGGTATTGAGCATATCTTCGTAAATCTGCTTACCTCTTAACCCTTTCAAATAGAGGCACTTGATGATGGCTCGATACTCCAACTTTTCGATTTTCACAATTTCGGTGGACATCTTTTTTCTTTTAATTTATTGCGTAACTCTGGTTTACTTTTTTGCCATCAAACTCCAAATTGACACTTCTAATAAGTTTTTGTTCGTTGCTATACATTCCTATACACTTATAGTAAGTTAGATAGTTTTATTGAACTAGAAAAGTATTTCATAGATATAATTTATATGTCAGACCAACGTTTGCCGGGTCAGCTATTGTATTCGATTCGCATTTATATGCACAACAAACTGACATAAATAAACCTTCAGGTTTGTACCATGAAAGTTTGTCAGTATTCTTATTTATATGTCAGTTGTTCATCTACCAAATACACGAATAAATTGGGCAAATGAGATTGGCATTGATTTTGTGCGAAATTTAATGACAGTGAACAGATTTGAAAAATGAGGCAGTTCCTTCAACAATAACAGTTAACACCTGCTACGTGAAAATCCTAATAATGATAGGCGTCATGAATTATGGCTTATAATCGATGAACTAAATGAAAAATTGGGAAATAATCATCTTAAATTTCGACTATCTATCGATGAACAACAATGTTCAACTGAAGTTTAACACAGAATTAAGCATATCTTCTTATGTAACCACATAAATGGGGATTAAATTTGTTCTATGTGGCGTTAGTCGATTTTCTTATCATTATATACAAGTTAGGTCAAGAACATAAGTCAGATTTGGGCGCTTGTCAAGAATAATTCCTAAAAATGAAAACTATAGACTTTACTTTAATTATTATTTGACAACCTTGCTCTTACTCTCATATTTTGGTGAGAATGGCCTTAGTTTAGATACTGCAGGGCGTGATAGAATTACAAATTGCAAATCATCAACGGAGAAGGATATAAAGAAAAAGTTGGAAATATGGATGGTATTGATATCAACTCCTTCGTATAAAATTGAGACAACGTTATCACTACATGCTGGGGAAAAATTATGAAAAGAATTACACACTTTTATCAAAAAATGAAACAAAATATAGAAATCAGATGTCTTTTCGTGATAAAAGAATACAATAAGCACATGGGAGATGTCGACCTCATTGATGCCATAATGTCAAGACATGAAATTCCTTTGAATAGTAAAAGGTGGTTCATTGGTTTATTTCACAATTTATAGATATGGCCTTGACTGATATGTGGCTTATATACAAACGTTTCACAAATACCCACCAACCAGCTGAGTCTACTATGACTATGTATGAGATTCAGAAGAAAATTTCCATGTCTTGCCAATGTCGGGCAAAATAGTGATATAAATAAAAAAGGACGCCCAAATCGATAAAAATAAGAGGAAATTACCAAGTAAATCTAGCTAAATGGTAGCAAAGAAGAGGAAAGGAACTGCTCAATATGCGCTTTCCAAGGATATTAAGTTAGACCAAGTTGAGCATTCGCTGGAATGGACAGAGAACAGAGCCCGGAACAAGTTTTCGCGGTGTAAGGGATTTACACGAACTTTTTGCGAGAAATGTGCTATAAATTTGTGTTTTAACACAAAGAAATATCATAACATGTAATTTTTCTCCTGCAAATGCACAGTGTTCCATAATTTCAACAGTATATTTTTCATTCTTTAATGAAAAAAATTTATTGTAATTATATTCTTAGTTTTTCGTTGATAAACTCATGTAAATATACTAGTTGCATTTTTTTCGAGTAAAACTAGAAAATTTTGTATCTAAGGGTCAAATGTGTGAATTAAAAATATACCAGTGATTTTGAAGATATGATTTTATCACGATGCTATCGATTGGAGGCCCCTCACCTTCAATCAACACAACCCAAGATTCTTCAAGGCAGGTATTGATCAGTTTTTATATTCTTAATTTTGTGAATAAGGAAGCTAGTTATTAACGTTTAAGAAGAATTGTTACACTGAGATGGTCAAAGCGTACTGCAGCCCTCTGTTAGTTACCAAACACTTCTTCTCGCTCGCTCTGGTTTCAATAGTCGTAGCATCTACCTTTTAATAAGACCGAAGCGTGTGAGGTACGTAATAGTATTCAACAGTTTGCAATTCAAAGTGTATTTATAATTCTTCATCGGTTTCTTGTCACAAAAGTATTTCTCTAGTGAAGGAATTTTATCTGAAACAACGTCACGATACTAGCATAAAACTGAATTGACTTAACGAAAAATGTGATTTGTATATTTCAAATATTACTGAACGTCTTTAATCAATCAATCCAGAAGTAAAACTTCCAGAGTCCAGTGGCTCCTTGAGGTATAAGTTTCGAGTTCAAATATAGAACGGTACTATTAAATTAATTCGCTAACTAAATTTCCATCTCTCTTCAATCTAACAACACCAATTATCGATCAGAAAATCATTATACATTCCCTTGAAAAATTCATTTTCTACCATTCACTCTCAAGAATTTTACTGAAGTCATCAAATATATGCTCGACCTAACTTTCCATCAATAAACGGTCGATTTATTAGGATATCACTGCTCTTTCAAAATACAATAATAGAGAAAGCTTCAGCACAAAATATGAATATATATTTTGCTTTCAAATTTTCCTCGACTTTACTCTTTTGTGCCGTTCATCTCACTTTAGATACGGCTTCCCCGTTTTCGTTTGAACTGTAAAATCAATGATTAGTCAAGTGAAACTTCTCAAGTGAGTTCGTTTTTTTATTAAGTTAAAGTTATAAGCTGGAAGTTGAGTTCCATTTAAATATACAATAAATGTTAAACTCAAACATCTACTCATGAAAACTCCCAATTTATCAGTCAATCATCGTAATGTCGACTATATAGACAATTCAAATTTTCTGAGTAGATACAGGAAAATTGGATCATTCGTTATGTCGACCCAAGCTTGTTCATTCTCAATTCTGAACGCAAAATCTACGGACGCTAAAGATGTTACATTTTTCAACATACGACCAAAACATCGCTGACATCTTTCCAAACGGAAATAATTTGATTGTTGTTTTTCATAAAAACTTATATTTGTTGATATTCATTATAGAGAAGAAATACAAACATTTTGAAATTCTGCCTGGTGTTACCTACTGGGTAACCTACAGGGGCAGCCTATTGGCTGCCCCCGCCGCTCCCAAGCCCGGATAAATGAGGATTTTTCGTAGGTGGGGTGAGAAGAAATGCACAAGCCTCAGAAACAAGGAAGGAACGAGTAGAGAGGACAAATATGCTGCAACTTGGTGTTGGAATGTTAATTCTTGAAACGGAAAAGACTAAGAGATAATTTGGAAGAAAGCTTAACCTTTGCACACTCTCTGAAAATAAAAAAGGGGACAGGTACTGCTAAGTATGAAAACTGCATACCCTCGTAGTTTATACTGAAAAAAAAGAACACAGAGTCATTTCTTGAGATTGTTTGTTAAATCATGAAGAATCAACACCGTATAGCAAACATCGAATATATAGGTGATTACTACGCACAACGTTGAAATGGGAGGAGGATAATTTTGATATGCATCAGATATTAAGCCGAAACAATAAGGAAGGAGTTACAGGCATCACTGGGCGAAATACCAGCAAGGAGGAACAAACTTGTTTTGGCAAGGGATTTAAAGGAATGGAATGACAATCAAATTCTAGATGGGGTGAAACAGCAATTCAATGAAGAAATAATCAATGAGAATGGCGAGGTACTTATAGATATATGAAGCCACAATGAACTTAGAATGAATAATACCTTTTTTCATCCTAAACTAAAACACCAGATAAAAAGATCAAACTCTAGAGGCCGTCATGATCATATAATTACCAACAAAAACATACATAGATCACAAATCTTGGATGTGCGATCTGTCACATCACCAGAGATGGAAGAGGGCCAATAGTTGGTTCTTTGTGAAACAGGATTGGGTATCCATCTGAAGCAGGCAAAGAAAAATTCAATTTGAAGTCATGAATGTGCGCGGGCACCGGGAAACTATATAAAACACGTCTATCACACAAGATCCAGAATATCCATATAGCAACGCAAGATACGGTGGAACTAGCATAGAAAAATATTAAATCTAATATTTTGACAGCAGCAGAGGAAGCAGTTGACAAAATATGTGTCCTTAATTGGAAAGAATCATGATCTTTATGGAGGTCGAAGTAGGATATGGAATCTAAGAAGATCGCGATAAAGACCAACTACAGAATACTTTACAGCTAAGATCTCACCAAGCAAATGTACAAACGAATTTAAGGACCTAGAGACTGATAATTTCGAAATCAGACAGGGGGGAGCTGAAACGACAATCCTAAAACTAAAATATATGCTTCTTCGACCTAACTCAGGCTTTCGACAGAGTAAAACTCGAAGACACTTTACGCATTCCACAGGAAAAACAAGTGAGAAAGATAATACACTCACAGATGAAATTCAGTCAGTTCAAGTTCAAAGCTTTTCAAGCTTGTCCTAGACCGCATAATAAACGCCATCAAAACTCCAGGAAGAGGATACACGATGGGAAGCAGCAAGTTTCGTATTGTATGCTATCTAGATGATAGTGTCTTCATACTAGAACACGAAGAGAATCTACAACGAATGCTTTTCAGATTCAACCAAACGGCAGAATATATATGAATCCCCAGATAAAGTCTTTGCCAATAAGTGAAAACCTATTAGGAATTGAGGCAGCTATGTGAAAAAAATTGTTACTTGTTGACATTGAAGTGAAGTTCTTCAGTTCCAAGATCAATGTACAGTTAGATCAAACTGATAAAACACAAAATATCAGTCAATATGTGTAGGTTGATAATGCATCATAATAATACATCGCCGCTGATTGCATAGCAGACAATTGAGTTTTCACGTGAAAATATAATTCGCTGCATTCGACCATCTCTGACTTCTAGTTACATTTTAATCTAAATAAACATTTATATGAGCGTCGTTTTACGATTTAATAGAGAAAATAATTCATTAATTTTTTTTAACTGTTCCAGAAGATAATTAACTTTTATGTCGTGAAAATTTCGGTTACATCAGTGCATTTATGTAGGTGATGATTAATTACAAAATAAATAAAATAATTTTTATAGAAAGATTCGTAGTTACTTCAAAATATGAAGCATTTTCTAGTATTTATTTCATTCAATATCAAAAAGATTCAAGCAAAATCTTTATTTTGATATAAAAGGCACCTCGTTTCGTGTAATTCTGGTTTTGCACCGTATACCAACCCGGATATTCTTGATAGTTACTAATCAGGATTAAGTCCTTTATCCCTTTAGCGGGTAATGTAACCCGGCATCCTGAACAGGAAAGACCTGTCCTTCGGAGAACGATTTCTGTAAATGACTATGAATAGAGAAGAAAATGTCAGCAGTCTCATTTGTCCCTTTGCTGACCGGAACCAACCCATCTCTATTAACCCCCAAGACCTGTCACATCGTTTTCGTTCTCCCCAGTCGTCGTCCACTGGTTGTTATAAAAAATGATGAGAGAGGAGTTTTTCTATAATTTTCAACGTCAAATTGGATTTGTTCAAATGTTCCATGTGATACATTATCTTTGAAAACTAAGGGTGGAAATTAAATTGAAACAATCAAGTTCAGTTCAGTGCTATATAGTTATGTTCATTGTTTATTTACACTCACTTTCATAACATGCATATGGTTTGTATGCTACTTGTTACGATCAGGTGACTGAATCATTTAAATAAGAGTGTACATATAAAAAAAAAATGGTTACATAGAGAGTCTGTGATTTAGAATGAACTCAAGGCAAATACAAAATATTTCCGTGGAAAAAACTCGTATAAGCGATAAATATTCCCAATCTCTTAGGTTGAAACCAATCTACGTTAATTTCTTGTTGGAAAAAATTGACGTACCCCCATCAAGACAAGTTCATAGGACTAAGAGTTTTATGGTACAATTATACTCGCTATTCAATTCCAAAATTTATTTTTTTTCTGCAAACTTGTTATTTATGTTTATGTCGAGTATTTTGTGCAATAACCTGTGTTTATAATGTCAAAAGTAATCATTCAAAAGTTTTTATATTTAGCTGGTCATCTTCTGTAATTAATGAGCCTATTTTTTGAGAGATTAGCTCGTAAACAAATTAAAAAAAAGCAGAACAATAACAGAAGATGAAGAACTAATTATATATAATATTCGACATGATTTTTTTAGGACACGTTTTAAGCAGCAGTCTGTGAAAAATATGATAAACTGTCTAGGAGCCTGTGAATAACAGATTACACATAATTTAGAAAATCCTAAAATTGCCTTAGTGGGTCTGTTTGTAGGTATGTTCACGACGATATACAAGCAGTCACAGCATCGGGTTCCAAAGTACAGAAATCATCTCCTCCAATCCTGAATTTCTGAATAAGCCTTTTTGATATCTGTCTTCAAACAACAACGAGAAAACAAGAAGCAAATGGAGCCTATACAAATTCAATCAGGCTGGTCATAATGGCATGAAGTCTAGTATCAGACGGAAGCAGCAACTGAAGAAGTGGAGAGTTATTAGGCATTTAAGCACACGAAAAATCCACTGGAAAACATGCAATCCCTTGTGCAACTATGATCAAAAGCCAGGTAAAACTGGTAGAGTAGCTACGAAACAATCTATAATAACCATTGGATAACGCTTGAATCAAATTTCTAAACTAACCTAAAGCAAATAGAATCTGCAAAATTATCTTCTATACCCATATCATATTAATGTTTCAGCTACTACTACATCCTGGAGATGAAATCCGTTGGCTGGAATTTTGTAGATGGATTAACCAACGCTATACAGGACACTATTTACAGTCAAAGCCCAATTTACAGAAGAAGGGATAAATAATTCCCCTAATTCACATGTGTGGGCAGAAAAAATCCTCATATTGTTCTAAAATGTCGTTCCCAGTTTAGGTTTTCGATTAACGTGTGGATTGGTGTCATAAATGACCAATTAGTAGGTCCCTACTTTTTTGATGGGCTTTAAGAGGTCTATTTGGAACCCCTACAAAATATTTTGACAACGTGAACGTTTTTATACAAGGGATGTATTATTACATTTGAAAAAGTTATATAGGGTGCATTTTTCAATAACAGTCTCTAAATTAATTTTTCCAAAGCCATTCCTGGAATTTCTAGGTTCAACTAGCACAAGTCGAATGCTTGAAAATAGAGTATAGCAGCATGAGATAATTTACAAAATAAAATGGACTGTGTAAATATTAAAGCTAATATATGGGTAATTTCCCAAACCACTCTGTGAATTAATAAAGAGTGGTAGTAGTCACATGATATGGTAGAAGTATGTGGAGATTCTCATAATTCACTCTGTATTAATAAGTGCTGATACCTCCAGGTTAGGCTCTGACACTTCTCAAACAATCCTTGTCTGTGTGAGAAAGCAGGAGGAGTTCACGATTTCATCTGAAGTTTATTTACTTCTTTAGACTCATGTATGGGTGAAAAGGTGAATTTTTTGTTTCTCTCTTGTGTTATGGCCTATGAATCTATGACATAATAGTCCAATTATTCAATTCGAACAATTAATTTCTTATACAGAGTGAGTTTTATCTATGGAACGCTTCAATTATCTTGGAAACGGCTTGTACGATTTTCATGAATTTTTGTGTACAAGAATCTTGTGGTAAATCCTTAAGAAATACTTATTATTTTTCATTCAACGTTCTCTATACCTTAATGCCATAATTAGTTATAGCTACATTTGCTGCTATAACTGCTACAGTAACAAATTTGACGTTTCGATGAATTATTAATGTTGACGTTTATTGAAAGTCACAATTGATCGTTTATCTGAAAAAAAACGAATTGATATTTTAATATTAGTCAACAAGAAACGTGTAATATCTTTAATAATTTATATCCTAACCGAAATTTCATAACAAGATTAACTGTATATTAAGAAAAAAAGTTTAACGAAACAGGTTCAGTAAAAGATTTATCCTAATCAAGGCGCAGAAAAACTGCATCAACTAAAAACAAATCTTCAGATGTTCGTGACCTGTTAGAAGACGATCCACACTTGAGTACTAGACAAATATCCAGGAAAATTGATATTTCGCAAATATCCGTAATTATCCGTGATAATTAATTTCATCCATACAAAGTAACGTTGGTTCAAGAGTTGTCAGATGACGTGGAGAGTTTGCAGACCTAATGATGGAAAAATGATACATTAAAAACGATCCAAATTTTATGTTTTGCGATGAGGCCACTTTTTGTATTGAAGGAAACGTGAATCGGCATAATTATAGATACTGGTCACGTAACAATCCTGTTGGATACGTTAATTCCACACCATATATCTCGGAAAAATTAATGTATGGGCTGGAATAATAGGCGACAAAATAATTGGTCACCTAAATGTTCCAGCGTATTCAGATTTATTGGAAAATAGTATTATATCTGAGTTGGCCCGGATATTTCTAAATCCAAGTAAGTATTATCAATTAAATTTGAAGTTTCCCAGAAGATGGATTGGAAGTCGTGGTTTTAGTGAACGGCCCCCACGATCACCCGACATGAATCCGTTAGACTATTTCCTGTGGGGTTACTTGAAAAACATCGTTTATAAAACAAAACCCGCCAGTATTCAGGAATGAAAGCATAGGATTACCAAAGAAAAAGATAAGATTAATTGAGCTGTCAAGGATGTTGCAAAATGTCTTGCTAAGTTTTAAAAATCGCATGACTTGAAGTAAATGGACGTTATTTTGCGTATCTACTGTATGTTTTATAAAATTCGTAATTGCTGCACCAGTTTCGTTAAACTTTTACTAACTTACTAACACTAGACCTTGTTACGAGATTTGTATTAGCACATAAATTATCAAAGAATATTCAAATTAAACGTGTTCCGTTTGTTTTTGGAATTCAATCGTGGTCGCCCTTTGCTACAGGATGAATTTCGAGCTATGTCAAAAAACATCGATGCTGTGCCGAAACTGACATTACACAATCATCATGTGACGACATATCGTGAAATTCAGGCATCCTTGGTCATTAGTTTAAACTGGCAAAAATTTAATATTGCATTATCATTTGCATGTCAAAAATGTTGTGTGTTTGTGTTGGATACAGTGTAATTTGACAATCGCTAACAAAATCTTGTATCGTTCGGTGACAAGAAAAGCTTGAAAAATTCATCCGCGGTGCTTCATCGGTAACCGCCGTACATTTGGTACCCAATGATTTCTTCTTATACCTGCAGACTAGAAATAAAATACGAAGTCAACTTTTTTCTATATCTGAAGAAGCGATTGATGCGGTCAAATCACATGTACCACAATCGGTGGGTATGGACAAAATGTCTTGATAATTGGTTTAAACTCATGTAGAAGTTTATTGATCTCTCTATGAGAATATTCCAATAGCAATAAGGCCAAACCAATCCAATTATAAATATTTGTATTTCATTTGTCTATATCAAAACTTAAGTAGCATATTTTCGTACATACTCGTACATATTTTGTTTCATAAAATTTGTATACCTAATTATAATGGAGGTAAAACAAAATTGCGGTTATTCTCTCAATCAATCCCGCACTGGCCGGCCATAAAAATTATAAATTGAAATCGAAATCGCTGAAGAAAATGGATTATAATACCATTTGGATGCAGGATATCTCGAAAGGTTATGCATTGTGTATGAGTTTTTTCACAGAAACATCCTCTAACAATGAATAGGAAATATTCAGAAAAAAAGGGTAAAAAATAAAATGATCATTTTTCAATCCTCTGATATCTTGGGATACATTGAATATACATTGTATATATAGTGCCTCAATGAAGTAACGCATAAATTTATCAACAGGAGAATATCCCGACAAGGATAGTAATTTTCATTGAGAAAAATTTAGTATTACTTTAGTACATAAATAATTCGATTAAAAAATGGTATATTAAGCTAAGATTTTTTTTTAAATATTTTAAACTACTAATTCAACGAATTTAGTAGGATCATTAAAGGGTTGTGACCTTAGTGACACCCTTCATGTGATGCAAAATTAACATTTCTCCTAAATCTTTAGAGAAATTATCAAAGTTTAGGAAGCTCTTTGGGACTTTCACGACTTTGAACTATTAACAACCATTAGAGTAATTAAAATAGAGAATTTCGTACTTGATGATCCTATTTGAGTTATTTAAATAACTGATTTGATTTGACATAGATTCTTCAAATCAGGAAGTTACTAATAAACCTGAATAACTACTATCAATCAAATATATTTTATAAAAACACTATTCATTTCACAGGAAACACCAAAATTTGTGAAAATTATGTTCAGATATGGAAATGAAGAATGACTGTATATCTATTTTATTCGTGACCTAAATGCCAGCTTGTACAGCAAACTGTTGGTTTGCTTGATGTTCGTATTGTTCACGCCTTTATATCAGGTTCATGTAGGTAAAAATTGATACTAAAAATTAATAGAGAATTTATCTAAATAGACCAATTCTTTATAGTTTATCGGCTTCGAGCTACGTTGATAGGAATTTCCTTTTTCAAGATTATTCTATGCAACCGGGACTTCAGTGCTATCAAAAGAGAAAAAACTATTCTGTGTGAAATATTGAATGTGAAACACCTGTCTTTACTGTTCTTCACCAGATGTCAAATTATTTCAGTAATTATTAAACTTAGATAGAAATATCAAAATATTTATTGTGTTGTTCACATAGGACAAACATCACAATCATTGAAAAAAGTTGAAACTTTGAATCATACGTTTAAAAATACCATTAATGCAATATTAAATAGAAAACAAAAACATACATTTTACATACACATAAAATTATAAACCTATAATTACTGATAAAGACTTACGCAATTTATACCAATATTCATTATTGCGTTTCATAATTTTCATGTATTAAAGTTGAACAAAACTATTACGGATCACCACATTTTCTCATGCTATGCAAATTAAAGGAAGATTACGGTTGGGGACTACAGATGAATGTAGAAATGACACAGGACTTGTGTATAGGAGAGAAAACAATCGTCACACAAGTAATTCATTGTGATCAAAACTCCATGAGCATGCGTACTCAACGGTATTGAGCTAATCCAGCTCACGCGTTTTTTAGCCCTTCCGAAAACGATGATACAATTTTCACGTTGTATTGTGTCACCTCGTAGTTTGCCTTTAAATAGAAATATCCAATTGCTCCACTTCCAGACTCGACGCTATTCAGGAGCGATTAATTGTAATTTCAAAACGTTTTTTGATTTCTTAAGACCAAAAACCAAATTGATTGAACCACGTCGCCAAGCGTAAAATCGGTTATTTATACACAGTAAATATCAATTCACTTATTTTAATCAATTATATAATCTCTACAAAATATTTTACATCAAATCTCTACGAAGAATAGATTTCTTATAGGGCCAAGTGCAACGCTGGACAACCCAAGAAAGCAAATCCGGATACTACGATGTCAGGAGCTGCGTGTCACAAATATTTCAATCATATTAATTTCTTCTGTTTATCATTATTTCTTTCGCCCTCTCTAGAGCATCGAGAATCTATTTATTATTCATTTACCCATTTCCTCCATATTTTCCTGTCATTTCCAATTATCATCATTTGATTTATTGTCTGTTGCCCTAGTTTCTTTTTATCTGCTATTTGTTCGTTCCAGTTTTCCTTTCTATATTCGTTTTGCTCATTATATGTTATGATGTAAAATAAGTTTTCACCCAGTATATACCCTTGAGAGAATAATACTCATTCCGGAATATTGGAAGCTTACATTCTTCATCTTCCATATTTAATTGACATATTTTGAAATATACAACATATGTAGTAAAAAATGATGAGACGTTGTTCAAACAATATTTTTTCAAGCGTTTATAGCTATCCTTACGTCAGTTTGGGTTTTATTTCAAAATAAATCGTCCACGAAATAGCTACCAGGACACAAAACGGGTCGATTCTCGTGGGGTAATTTCCATTGGGAAAGAAATGAAACGTTTAGAAAAGACCCGCTCTAGAAGTAATCTATTCGTAAATATTCATAATAAAGAAATATGACACAAACTTGCATATAAATACGATTTATTATGTCCTAAGTATGAAAAATACGTTATATGTGGTCTTTTATTAAGTTACACCGATAAAATCAACTAAAGTAGAAACGGTGGAGGTCTTCCATCACGTAAGTAATACGTCAACAACAATATCCGTATGAATCAAATCCAAATATTTGTCAGTTTAGTATAAACAATCATGATGACTAATATCCCAAAGGTCGACCTCTTACAAATTGGTAATTGAAAGAGAAATCAAACCTTTGTAATCGTTTGAATTTTATTTATATAGCTAAATATAATAAATAAAAGCTTATACTTAGTCCTGTTTTTGCATCAATTGTTGCCTATCTGCAACTGGGATGATGCAGGCTAGCTTTCATACCATCTTGTAAGTGATCGTCCTGGCGGTCGTCCTGGTGGTCGGGATGTATTCGGTTTTTCTTCCTTGGCAATATTTGCTAACTTGTCATCTGATATTCTGTTCGTGGTCTCTCCATTCCCTTCGCCGATTTCTCACCCATTCCACTAGATCCTGGATGTCACATGTCTTCCTTATTTCATCATTTCTCTTGTGGTCAAATAATATGTGTCCCGCTATTGATCTCAGCGTTCCTATTTCTGTAGTTCATAAAAGTCGCTTAGTTATGGTGTTCTTTGCTCTGGTCTCTATCACGTATGTCATTACTGGTCACACATAGGTTTTGTTTATTCTGACTTTGCTCCTGGTAGTCATATTTTTTCCAGGGATATTTGCATGATCAAAGTTTCCGCTATTTGTTTAAAGCTATACATTAGCCTTTGTAAGTTATCTTTGTCTTCTGAGATGCTCACTGCGTCATCAGCGTAACATTCTATTTTTATTTCCTTGTTTCCCATCCAGTATCTTCTTCCAGCTTGCTTTACCATGTTTATATAATTTATATATATATAATATATATATATAATATATATATATATATATATATATATATATATATATATATATAATATATATATATTATATATAATATATAATTTTCCTTCCAAAAATTAATAAGAAAACTAATTTTAAAACAGAAGAGACCTAAAATTGTAAATTCATGATGTTTGTTGATATTTGTTTTGGAGCAAAACATGTCTCGTTATATTTCTATTTTGTATAAAAGAGAGAACAACGCAATTAAATCCTTTCAAAATATCTTGCACCCACGTTTATGTCTGTAAAGAAAACGCTCCAGGTCAAAATAAAGTAGATTGAGTTCAGTTGCAATCGGATTATTATGGTGTTTCATTTCAACAAGTAATAAAATACTCTTTGTAGGATGGCTGTTGGAAAGTTATTGTTTTTTTAACTGAAATAAGGTTCGCTTTACCATGTTTATAATCTCATCTAATATGATGCTGAACAAGATCGGGCTGAGGCTGTCTCCTTGTATGATACCGGCAGTCACATGTATTCTACTGCTCAGTTTATTTTCCATTCCGATATATGTGTAATTATCGTTGTTCAGGTATATAATTACTTCTATTATGTTGGGATTAATCATCCTTCTCCTCAGTAGAGTTATTACATCCCTCAATCGTACCCTACCAAATGCTTGAGTGAGTTCGATGAAGCACATACAGGCTCTGTCTTATTGAATTCTATAGCCTTTTCCGTAATATGGCGGCATCTAAACCAGATCTGTGAAAATTTTTTGATCTTTTCACCTTCTTTGAAAATTAGAATCAAAATACTTTCTTTCCATTCTGATGGTATACTCTTGATATCAGGTATTTTATTGAAAATAGTCTGTGGCTCTTCGTGTAACGTGGTACCTCCATACTTGAGCATCTCGTTTGATATTTTGTCAATACCTTGAGTCACCATTTGTTGTATTTTCTCCAAATATATGGTACATCTCTTAATTTGTTCCTCATCTTGATGTAAGTTCTGTGTTGATGAACATGTTGTTGTTGACTCATAGAGCTCTCTAAAATACCTCTCCCATTTTTTCATAGTGTATTTTTTGATCTGTATGTACTCATTTATTGGCTTTTTTCTATTCCTGAGTAGGTACCATATTTTTTTTTGTACCCCGTAAAGATCATTCTCCATATCAGTAGAAATTCCCAATTTTCCCAATGATTTCCTTTGATTTTCTGAATATTTTCGTTGATCCTATTTCTTGCAGATTTATTCTCATTATATGTCACTGCTTTGGATCTATAGAGCAAGTACAGCCGGCATCTTAATTTTTTTCTGATCCGGGGTTTAGTATTTGATCTTCCCCCGTTCTTTATAGTCCTTCTTCCAGACTCTTCCTCTGCTGCTTTCATTATATTCGCTCTTCACTTTGCCCATGTCGTTTCGACGTCGTCGCAATCTTGGATTTTGTCTTAACTATTTTTCCTTTGAGCCTCTCTTGATATAGGTGTTTAGTTGTGTCTTCGGATAGGGATATATTGAATTTACGTCTTTTCTTGATGGATTTCTTACGAATTGGTTGCACGACTGTTCGTATTTTCCCTATCACAAGATGGTTCCAGTGTTGGCGGAAGTTAAAGATCTCACGTCCTCTATTCTTGTCGGTTGAATATTTCAATTTGTGGCCACGAAGTCTATTGTTGACCTGTGTCCTCGTGTGTTCTCGAAAGTATACTTATGTTGTGGCTTATATGTGTTATGATCAATATTTCAGTTTTAATTATTGTAAAAAAAATTGAAATCTCGTCCCCCCCTCTTATATTGATATGTTACTGATGTTTGTTTGAAAATAAGAGGCTTAAGTGGTATTAACTAAAGTATCAATGCAAACGGCGACGTAGCTACCACCATCTATCAAAAATACTTACAGAGCACTGTTAACACTGACACACTGCTGGTTTTGAGCCAACTGGGGAGCTAGTTGCATGAATTATAATTATTCATAATATTATATATAGAAATGTTCTTTGAGACACTCTTAACTTTTATAAAAAGTATTTATCTACAGAAAATAACTTTACAGACAAATCAATATTTTAACAATGAACAATAACAAAACAATGAATGAATTCTAATTTAATGCAATGAACTTTTGATACATATTTTGGGATCCGCGGACTATGTGAATATTGTTTATTGCACTTTGGAATCCGCTGGTCGTGTGGCAGTGTCGGGGACCTTTCACATTTCTCCTCCCTCCTTTGGTGTTGACTTCGTCCTCGAAGTCTCTGAGAACAAATCTTGGAGAATCTGGATTTGAGTGGGTTGTAGTTTGGGACCATATGAGAATCTGGAAATTCTTTTTCGTATCCTTACAGAGACTGTTATTAAAATGGCTAAAATCATCAAAATTGTAAGTCCTGCGAAAAATTTCGGCAGGAGTAGAATTGGTTCAATGGGTTGATAATTTCTTGGTTCGGATACAGCTTGATTGGAACTACTTGCGGCACTGTAATTTCTTGCACAGTTTTCTTATTGTATCGTATTCCTTCTATAGTAATTGGCTCGTTTGTCATTAAGATGCTACTTCTCCTAATTTCTTGGTTTTAAATTATGGCTGGATGAACTATTCCTAATAGAATTACTTTGCTGGTTTCTTGTGAAAAGTTCTCTGTTGTGATTGACTTGGTCCAATTCTCTATATTCGGGATTTTGCATTATAAGTTTCGTACAGATGATGTGTTCAGCTAAGCTGGTGCAGATTTCGTACCATTTATTATTTGCGTAGTAATGTGGGGGTGGCAGGATCATAATGTGATCATTATTGGGAAATGGGTAGATTCTAGATGTAGGGTAAGAATGAGGATAAAGGATGGGTATTTTCAGTATTATGAGCATGGTCTTGGTGGTAACGCAAACTAATGATTTAGAAGCTTCAATTAATTGATAGGGATGTTCGTCGCTGATTAAAAGGGCATTCCAAGAATATGTTTCTAATAATTCTCGTTTTATAGTTTCCAGTTCATCTAAAGTAAAGAGCTCAATATTCGAAAGGTCTTGTTGGGATAAAGTTATAGTTCGAATCAGTTTCAAAAGGAATTCGTTTATAGTTTGAAGGTTTAGAATTTCATTATGAAGTGCAACGTATCCATTGAAATCGGATGATAACTTGTTTACTGCAGCCACAATTATTTTACTATTATTATTTATCAAATTTAGAAGATTATTAAATCTCGTATCAATAGAGTATCCAAAAGATATCTCTTTATTAAGATTGTTAATGATTTCATTTTCTTTAACCTCTACAGCAGTAATTCGTGATTTCAATAATTCCAAGTCATAATCATCAGGGTTTCCAGATATATATTTAATAGTTGTTCCGTTAATACCAGTACAAAACGTTTTGAGAGCAATATTTTTAAAGTATAGGGTTTTGAAATTTACAGCTTCTATATTATCATTAAGAGCTATGTGTTGAAGCAAATCATTTAAATTATTAGAGATTCTTTGGTGATATTGGTCATAGGTCTCATTATCGTACTGAACTGTTGTAGATAATTGAGTTAGTAAAATATTTTCGGAGCGTCGATCTCCGTATTTAGATAGTAATGCTGGACGTGCATCAGTCCAAAGTGTTAAATTTGAGTGGTTTAAAAAATCTCTAGGTTCACCTTTTATACGAGAAATAATATTGGCATTTAATATGAATTCTTGAGGTTGAGTGAGATTCTGTGACCGAAGGAAAGTAATTGAGTTATCTACCGATTTTATAAATGTTGAAAGATTATCTTTCGAACTAAATTCAGGTAGAGTGGCACAGAGGCTGGAGATATCATTGTTTTGAAGAGACATATTCAAGCTATCAGTGTTTCGAACTTTTAAAATTTGATTTTTATAAAATCGAGAACTATTAGCTGAAGTAGAACTGTCCAAAGGGTTTATAGAGAGATTTGACAATAATAAATGTGAGTAACTTTCAGAAATATTGCTAAAAGTGCTCATAAATAAGGTGAAAAGGAACGTTGTACTTACAAGAGAATGATCACTGGTGATGTCTTCTGCATACTACGTTTTTCTTGCCTTCTCGTTTAACCACTAAAGTTGACCGGAAAAACTTGTGTTTCTGAATTTGATCCTGTTCGCAGCGCCAGAAATGTTCTTTGAGACATTTTTAACTTTTTTAAAAAGTATTTTTTATTTACAATAAACGACTTATAATTTCTACAGAAAATAACTTTACAGACAAATCAATATTTTAACAATGAACAGCAACAAAACAATGAATGATTTCCAATTTAATGGAATGAACTTATATTTATTTGATACGTATTTTGGAATCCGCTGAGTATGTGAATATTGTTTATTGCACTTTGGAATCCGCTGGTCGTGTGGCAGTGTCGGGGACCTTTCACATTTCTATATATATATACGAATTGTAATTTTAGGGGTTGGCGGTTTTTGAAGGACGCGAGTGACGTATATTATTGGCGCGAGGGATGATCAATATGTGGACATCGTGTCTACACCAAACACACAATCGATTTAAATATCGATTTCAGTAGAACCAAACCGAAATAAATTTTGATAAAGACTTAAGGAAAGGTCGGAAATTTTATTTTCCTTCCAAAAATTAATAAGAAAACTAATTTTAAAACAGAAGAGACCTAAAATTGTAAATTCATGATGTTTGTTGATATTTGTTTTGGAGCAAAACATGTCTCGTTATATTTCTATTTTGTATAAAAGAGAGAACAACGCAATTAAATCCTTTCAAAATATCTTGCACCCACGTTTATGTCTGTAAAGAAAACGCTCCAGGTCAAAATAAAGTAGATTGAGTTCAGTTGCAATCGGATTATTATGGTGTTTCATTTCAACAAGTAATAAAATACTCTTTGTAGGATGGCTGTTGGAAAGTTATTGTTTTTTTAACTGAAATAAGGTTCGCAAAGACAATTCGTATTGTATAGTAATGAGCTTTACGAAGTTGAGTCGAGGAGAAAATGCTGACTAAATTGGAATATTTCTTACGAATAGGAGAAACAATACCTTAAACGAGTAGTTGAGAGGTGAGGTTCTGTTGGAAAGTATGACATTTTTTTCCATAAACTAGAAGCATCTGTTTTTTATTACAATTTTTCTTGCTTTTGTTGAAAGGTTAACACTGACGCAACATTTATTATCATAAAAAAAAGATGATAATCTCAACACCTAAAGCAGTTTCACAATAGAGACTTTCACTGATACTATTGTAATTTGCTCTGATTCAAAAACATATGTATGAGGAAGGTTTGACAAAATGATGACTTTTTAGAAGTAAACAGGACTTTCGTTTAGGCAATTATAAGTTTTTCTCATATTCTGATGTCATCCGTTGAAATTTCACGTAAATCTAATAAATTATCTCACCAATCCTAATCGGAACTATTTAAGATCTGTTAACTATAAATTAAGTTATACAATATACTCTTATCTTATGCTCCATTAACGTATCCTTTCGGATTACCTTATTTTTGTCTAATATTACTGTGACTGTGAAGATTGTATTGTAAGATTTATTGTAGACTGACCGTTCTCAATGTCTTCATAAGCAGTTCCACATGTGCCTTAGACACTTGAAGCTCCATTAACTTATAATTAATTATAACCTTTGTATAGAATAGAAGCAGTATTTAAGAGAGAATAAATTGGGATACAGGGCCAGAAATAATGGTAACATCCAATGAGAACGGTAGTCAAATTATTTGAAACCACTTTATTTATTCATATTTTATGTTAATAAATAGTTTTTTCAAATTCATGAATTAAGTTATTTAGCTAATAGATTAGTGTGAATATTCTTGAGAAAACTGTTTTTATTTCAAGGGTTTATACACATATCAACCACTTGAACTGAAGAAGTTGTAGGTTTATTGAATATTGAAGTCAAATTTTTGGAAGAATAAATTTCAATATTATTTCAAAATAATACACAAAAATATAACAAGCATTAATAAAAGTAGTGTTAAAATTTTGGTTAATCTCTCTCAAATAGATAAGTTGATACACGGTGTAATGTTTTAACTGAAACATTCAAAATGTAGATAAATCTCAATTTCATCTTGGACATTACGATTTATTGTATAGTGTAAGTGATATTGATAGAAACGACGGTATTGCGCTTAAAATAAAAATTACCTTGCGCTATGCTTCAAGAATTGTTAAATTAGATCGAGCTAAAGCACTAGAAGTGTATATTACAACTTCTGATAATGGAAAAATTATTATTACTGCTATATACCTTCAGCTCAAAATTCAGACAACATAACAGAGTCATTCTCTGATTACTTAGAAAACATCAAACAAATGGGATGTGAATTTAATTTCATTTTGGGTGACCTAAATATCGACCTTCTAAGATGAGTTAAGCGTTGATCTTAAAAATGTATTTTATTTTCAAAATATTGAATCTTAAATAAACAAAGTAACCAGCTTTTGAAACAAATATTGATCATATAAACGATTAATTCCAGAATCATTATTAGAAAAGTTATTTTCCTCAATTATAAAGAGTACAGTTCATTACTCAAACAGTATTGCGGTGCCACTGAAATGGGACATTTCTATACCCATATAAGCTGAGGAAATGATAAATGAGAATAAATTAAAATTTTATTTTCAAGAAGTAACAAAATATTGGTTTGGTTGATTATGTAAATGATGAAAATAGATTATAAAAAATTTACCAGCAACATTCTACTGAAATTATCGACAGAAATGTTTCAGGGATATTGCATACTACTTTATGTTTTACTAAGACAAGTGAAAATTGATTATTTTCATTAGAAAACATCAAACGGACAGGTATATGCAAAAACCTTATGTAAAACAAGTGTGAAAATCTCATAAAAATAGTTCAATATTCCAATGTTATTTTTTTGGATTTGTTGGGCAACAATTTAGCAAAGGAAATTGAGAAAATAAAATAAAACTGTTAATAAACAGGAACGTTCTACATAATTTTGATATAAAGCCCAAAAATATAATGAAGAATTTTGAAACTAACAAGACTTTTATATATATGAACTAAAAGCTGAAAATATTTTCTAAGATATAGCGGGTTTTTTAAAACACATTGATAATAATTAATTCAAAGCGGAAGTAGTCTCCAAAAAATTTCAAATTGCCACAATAAATTCTATAACAAAAAACAAGCCAATCATTTCCAAGAAACTATTTTATATAAAAAAAATTAGTACTCAAAATGCTTTAAAAATTGCTTGAAAAAAGTGAACCCTTATATTGTGTGTTCCCAAATCTCGCGAACACCTTTGTCACTGTGAGTTATTCGTAGTTACTGGAGTCTTTGAGTAATTTTGGATTTCTGTGGGCGTTTTGAGGCCTTCTTCATTTCTATTTAATAAATGGAAACAAAACTTTGATGTAATAAAAATGTTAGTGGCAATGAGGGCCTTCTCAGAGGAAGATGATTGGCCCTATCATCTGCATCCTTTATATAAACTTTGCTTTGTAACAAAACTCATCTATTGGGAGTAATCTAGTATCATATTGATTTCTCATAAAAAGATTATCCGATCCACATATACCACATATTGGTGTGTATTCTAAGTTTAAAGTTATGTACTATTAATCAATTTTGTCCGTTCTTCTTTATTAAGAGACTTTTCTTCCATTTAACAGGCAGTTGCTTATGCTGGGATATTCCAAGGTGTTTAAATGTGCTCACGGTTTTAATAGTATGTCCTTCGTTTTTCTATTATTTCTATTATTATTTCTATATTTATTCTCATACCAAACTGCTTCTATATAATTTCTTATTTCTTAGATCTTTTGATATATTAATGCATCTAAATGTTTTTGATTTTAGTTCTCTTCTGTTTCAAAATTAGTTTTTTCTGATAATTTTTAAAAGAAAGATAAATTTTAACGTTTCGACTTTTCTTTAAGTCTTTATCAAAATATCTTGAATTATGAATCTGCCAAATTTTTCACAAGCGGAAAAACTACAAAAAACGTTTATTTGTAGAAACAACATATATTGCCTAATGCATTAATAAGAAAACTGATTTAAATAACCCTAGTGTAATTTATGCATATCTTTTATATTTCGAAAAAACAAATACTCCGCCATTAACAACCAACTAACCTCACTTAACATACAAATTCAACTTAACTTATAACGACCTAAGCTATAAAATTTATTGTCATTTATATTCTAGCCAATGGATATTCAACTACATTCATAACGACCTAACCTATTGAAATTTAATGTTATCCATAAATTTACCAATCAATATTAAACATCATTCACTAAATCTTATCCTTACCTAACCTTTAAAAATTCAACGTCATTTAAAATCAAACCAATCAAAAATTGATAAAAATTCTTATAGTAACCAGAATAAATATTTCAATTAATCTATATTTCTATCAAAATCAATTTGAATATTAAATTTTGAATTTTTACATTATAATATCAAAATCAACCGGAAATCTTAATTATTTCATTATATTACTCATAATATAGCTAGCAAAGACTTCTTTGGAACAATTATTTATATATATATATATATATATATATATATATATATATATATATATATATATCATGGTAAATATGCTGATCCACATTGTACAACATTGAGTGTTTTTCTTCCCTTCGTCTCAATTTGTTGTACAGGGTATGAAGTTATTCCTCTGTAGCTGTTACATTATTTGCTGACCTATCATAATAATAATAATTATTGGTAGTAGCAGTCTTTCAATATCTTTGCCGTATTCTATGCTGCATTTTTTTATTAATTGTTCACCTATTTCCGATCTTATTTTGCCGCATCCCGCAGCTTTTCCATTTGTGAGCCATTTAACCGCTCCTAATACAATTTCCTTCGTTATCCTCCCTCGTTTTCATCGTGATCCTTTTTTTACTTATTTTAATAATTTCTTTACATAGTTTATCCGTATCTTCTCTTTCCATCAGTAGTTGCTTGAAATACGATTTCCATCTTCCTATTACTTCTTCCTCTTTTGCTAAAATTCTACCATTATCATCCGTTATGAATGAATCTTCTTTTTTCTTTCTCTTTCTCAAAGATTTGATTCTTTTGTAAAACAATTTCTGGTTTCCTTTGCTGTCTCTTTCTAGTTTGTTACCCAAATCTATCCAATTCATTTCATCTGCCTCAGCTACCACATATTTTACCTTTTTCTTAAATCTTCTATAGTTTTCTATTGTTCTACTTGCCAGGAGATCGCTTCCATGCATCTTTTTGCTTTCTCACTTCTTCCTTCAATTAGGGTCACCCTCCAAAGTGCAGTTTATTGTTGTCAGTCGTTTTACATCTTCCACATATATTTTTTGCTGCTCCGCTTTTCGCTACTTTGAAAAAAAAAACATAGAAAATATGGAACATTTTTCAGTTTTCTTTGAAGAAAGTTGTTTGTTGTGTTAGTATAATTAATAATAAATATCAACCCATCGAAAGTCATGTCTAAAATGTCAAGGATCTGAAAATAACTTTCAAGAGATTACATTATCGGAGGGAATGTAAGAAAGTTCATTAAGATAGTAGGTCGATACGTGAATTTACTTCGTAAACTTTGTTGAATCATTTAACCATACATCACAACATATTATGGATAGTTACAAACGACTGAAATTAATTATGTAGCTAACTTAGTTTCAGCAAGTACTTGACGTAGATAAGAGGTATATATACGGTAGCTTAGATAGACAGGAAATTCCAAGTCTTTTAATATACTACTGGTGTCAAACTAATGACATTAAGTTTCCCGCTTTATATAAGGAATGGATTGCCTACACATTTCCATTTACAGTTATCAAATTAGCTGTACATGGAAGGTTTATAACGAGTCTATCACAAATTAGGTTACTTTGATCAAATTTGGAATGTTTGAGCAATTCTGCTGATATAAACAGAAATAATAACTGTTGAAAGCAATATAACGTTCTTGTACAAAGTTTGTACCAAGGAAAATGTATCTCACTATATTATTTAGATCTAAATATTGACGAACTAATTTCAATTTGTCATTAAGTATCATTGAGAAATCAGAATATCTGAATGAGTTGAATTGTATAACATTTCCATTGCTTCAATTTACACTTGTAGGAAGTCAGAAACACTAGTTAATAGATTTTATATAGCCTGAAACAAATTTCGTGAATTCTTTAACCAAATAATTTTTTTAACTAACTACTTGAATTTAATATTTATCAATCCGTTATCTAGTTTGTATCTTATGTTTTTGTAGAAATGTTTTACTAAAATGGTAGCTGATTCGGTTCGCAAATAAAGAAAATAACTGTTTGTTTGTGTTAAAAAATCCGTAGGATACAATGTCAAAAATAATTTCTGTTTACATTCAAGCATTTAAGAAGCATTTCTACTCTAAATATGACCTTAACATGCCTGTTGTTCTTCCAAGGCTCCTCCAGTCTAAACAGAATACTTCCTCTTCGTTTGTACATCCAATTTCTCCATAATTTTTGTCACTGATCTTGTCAGACAGTAGAACACAACGAATCATTTAATCTGTAGGGAGTACCAAGACAAAATTAGAGAGAGTCTGACGCTAGATGGCTTTGATTAAATTAAAGAAAATTGGTGAGATATCAGAAAAAGTATTACAAACAATGCACTGGTGAAGAGTAACAACGGAGAGTGTGGTGTAAAAAGAAATATACCAGGAAGAATAAACAGGTATGGCTGCAGTTGTTCACAACAAAAAAAGATAACGAAGCACTGAAATGGTGCAGAAGAATGAAAAGACAGCCGATGAATGTAATGCTTGAGGAAGCTGCAAAGATAGTAGAGAACTTTTCCACTACACCATAGCTCAAAATATGTCCAGGAGGACGTTATCGAGAGTAGAAAGGAAGGAAACACTATAAGGCTAAAACATGAGGTATCAAAAGTGTTAGGTAGATGGAAGCTCTATCAACGAGTCTCTTAAACATCGCAATAGACAGAGCTAGATGTGGGAGGGAGGTAGGTTAGGTACGCAGCTAGTAGGATAAGCCGATGACGGCGCACTTGTGGTAAGGGATAAGAAAAATTTTTAAATATTCACGGTGCAGTTGATGAAAAAAGCCGGTGAAATGGGGCTGGAAGTGATTGTCAAAATACAAAGCACATGTTGATACCTATGAGAAGGACAAATGAAGAGAGATATCATTCTGGAAGGAGAATTTCAAGTATTTGAGTGTGAAAATAAGCAGGGCAAATTATGGAGGCATAGAGATGACGGAGAGAATCAGAGCAGCAAATAGAGCATACTGGAGGTATGCGCCTGTCAGAGAAGAACGATTAGGATCCTTGGATAATGAGAGAGATCTTAAGGAACATACTGGGACTTGCCAATATCTATGGAGGATACATAAGGAGGATATTGAACCACGACATCAAGATTGAGAGGAAAAAGGGTGATTTAGTGACAGTTATTAAGATTCAAAGGCTAAAATGGTTTGTAGATATAGGAAGAAGAGATCCTGAGGCCCTGATAAGGAAGGCAACAGAGTGGAAGCCAGCCGTAGAATGGCAAAAAGGTCGACCAAAAGCACGCTAGAAACAATAAAAATGCAGGTTATTGCAACGATGGTAATGGGACACTGGAGCGAAGTCGTGAAGGATAAAGAGGAATGAAGTGAAACAGGAAAGTGATGAAGCGAACAAGAAGCTGTAACAATTAGGAGATGAAACCAAGAAAAATCAAAGCGAAGTAAATCACCATTAAATATTCATCCACTGAGGGCGAGAGAACGGCTAGCATTCACAATGGATATAGGGCCAATGTATATATAGTATTTCTTTATCACCATCTATTGATTTAATTTTCTCACAAACAAACTTTTTTCCAGTTTTTCCATAAGTTCTACTAGGGTAAGAATATTTTTTTTCATTTTATTGTGTATATGTATCACAGAAATGAAGATTGGTGGACTTGGTGACTTGCTATCAGAGGTAGGACGTTTCAGAAAGAAGTCTGTCTTGGTTGTCCATCATACTTGTCACAAATGGTAACACTGATACACTTCGAGAACAATGTCGATATTGATGAAAATCATATTGCCTTGAAAATTTTGCCCCAAATACTCAAATTGAGCCATGAAATTCCAATAGTTCTGCTTCAAATTCTCTAAATCATTTTTATGATTTGAACTGCTTTCATATTCTCAAACTCTTCAATGGACATTTTTCCATCCATTGTATCCCGTAATAAAATCCAACAGTGGTGTCAGACTGTCCAATAAGTTGGATAGAGAAACGCGTCTTTTCCGTTGTAATATTATAATGGCACGGAAAAGTTTCGCATTGACGTCATTATAAATGGAAAATTAGAAAAATCCCAAATTTGGAATCAGAAAGCTGCAAAAAGTCAAAATATTGGTAATTTTTAAAAACATCCAAGAAACTTGTTTTTTTTTGTAATAGTAAAGTGTTATCGAGAATGTCTTCAATGCATGCAAAAAACTTTTAGATCCATTCTTTCAAAGGAATTTTTTGCATGGCAACATGAGATTTGTGTGCAGGTGCGTTGTCCTGCAAAAACAAAACACCTTTGGATAGCTTTCCGCGTCTTTTCTCTTCAATTTTTTTACACCATGGCAATCCCAAAAAACTGAAGCAAGAACTTTCCCAGCAGATTTTTGTACATGTCCGGGAGAACCAGCGTTTCGCCATTGCATCGATTGTTGCTTTGTTTCTGTATCGTAGAAATGCACCCAAGTCCTCATCTATAGTAAAAATTCGATTTAAGAAGTCTACATCGTCTGTTGAGCACCGATCGAACGCGATGCTTCTACCCTTGAACGCTTTTGGTCAACATTCACACATTTGAGGATCCATTTCGCAGCAATTTTTCTCATGTTCAAATTGACATGAACTATATGAAATATTCAGTGCTTCAGATATCCGTTTTAGCCCAATTCGACAGCCTGATAAAATCATGTCATGAACTGCATCAATATTTTCGGGAACTGACACAAAAACTGGCCTTCCCGATCGGTCATCATCTTTAATGGAGAATTTACCTCTTTTGAAGCTTGCAATCTCATTTTTCACGATCGCATATGAAGGACATTGAGCACCAAGGATATTAAGCATATCTTCGTAAATCTGCTTATCTCTTAACCCTTTTAAATACAGGTACTTGATGATTGCTCGATACTCCAATTTTTTGATTTCCACAATCATCGGTGGACATCTTTTTTTTCTTATAATCTATTGCGTAACTCTGGTTTACTTTTTTGACGTCAAACTTTGCACTGACACTTCTAATAATTTATTGTTACGCAATATTTTGTTTATGCATGGAACTGGTCTAAGCTAACTAGATATCAATACATCCTCGTAGCTCTTAAATGTGGAAAAGTGGAGAAAATTTCATAAATTGGTCAAAAATTCATACACGATTAGCACAATTAGCTAGAAAGATGATTATTGATAGTTCAGATATACCGGAACCTAATGAATTGAAAATGAGAGGTGTTCTTCATCATGATTCCTGGATCATTTCAGCTTGGATTAAATGTTAAAATGAGATAATTATGATGTAAGTTTCTAGTGAGTTTGTTAGTAAATTACTTGTTATAGTCTTATCACTAACTTGACTGTGTCAAATTAACACTTGTCACATAAAGAAAATCACGATTTGACGAGACTGAACAACTTAATTAAACTACAATTTAGATATTTTTCTTTCAAAATCTTTTTTTTTACGAATTAACTAACAACTTTAGGACTTTTGGCGATTTCATTTGAGCGGAAATGGGTCTAATAATTTTTGGTTAGCATTAAGGACACTTTTGAAAACTCGTTTTTAGAGGTAAAACAAAAACATATATCTTTGCGATTTCTAGAATCTTATCAAAAGTACAGTATTTTGACTTTTTTGTAACTTCAGCCCATCTGAGCTGTTCTAAATATTGGAAAATTATTTTTTTTCCTTTATCATGGCATGGCGTCTTTGTGCTTTTCCGCGTTAGTAGAATTGTATAACAGAAAAAATGCATTTTTAGATCCACCCTACTGTCCAAAGTGTAACAATGGTATGCAGAAAACTGATTCTTTTGTTGGCAAATAAAACCGCTAGATTCTTATTTGTGTTTCACTATTTTGGATATAATTGACAAATGATCTTTTGAATAAATAAAAAACATTGTTATCTTTTCAAATAATTAAAGTCTCCGTCTGAGTTTTATAATCCATGATTTGCATTTAAAATGACAGCTCAAAGGTTGTGAGAGATTTGTAAGCTGTGATATAACTACAATATAAAATTACAACAAATAAACATGAAGATTTAAATATATATTCACGATACGGATATACCAAATATGTTCAGTAACTGTTTTTCATTGTAAACTTTTTTTATTCCATTATTGTACCCCGGTTGGCATAATTTCTACCATATTTCATATCATGTTCCACCAAATCATCATCCTTTTATGACGTGAAAGAGGGTTGTTGATCATCAACTGCTTTTTTTAACACCCGACGTAATTTATAGTGACACTATTGTAGAGGTCTACCGATATTTCATTCAATAGCCGTTTTTATATTATTTTTGGTTGAAGCATATGCGTAGCATGCTGAAGTTTCCAATTTTTATTAAATAAGGAGCAGATGATGCTTGAAATATGAAAAATGTCATGGTAGAAATAGGAACTTGCCAAAAATGATTTGAAAAAATATATATGTGATTGAGGCAAATGAATTTTCACAAACTTGTAGAAAATATCCAAATATCTATACTTTTTTCTCGATGAACCTACTCGGGAACTCTTTCACATATTATATGATAGCGGTAATATTCCCTTAGGCTGGCTAAAATCCACCTTTGTGACTATCCCGAAGAAACCCAATGTCAAAATTTCTGACGACTATAAGCTGATAAGCTGGATGAGCTACATACTTGAGGGTTTTTTGAAGATTATAAACAAACGAAAATTAAAAAATTGCGAAGAGTTTAATGGTGAAACGCAGTTTGAGTTTAAAAACGGGCTAGGTACCAGGGAATCACTATTCTGTATGCAGTTACTAATTCAAAAATGCTATGATCAGAGAAAAGATGTCTTCGTTTGCTTTATAGACTACCAAAAAGCTTTCAACTCCATTCGGCATGACACACTGTTTGATATTCTAAAGGATGTTGATATTGATAGTAAAGATTTCAGGATCATACAAAATCTGTATGCAGATCAAACATCGGAATTAAGAACTAGCGGCTCTCTAGCTACGGAACACCTTCAGATACTTAGGGGAGTCCCTCAGGGATGCATACTCTCACCCATGCTATTTAACATATACTTAGAACGAATTTCTCAGCTACCATTAGAATACCATTGAAAAGGCATTATAGTGAATGGAGCTTTTATAACTAATATTAGGTATCCAGACGATACTGCGACATTAGCCGACAACGTAGAAGACCTATAAGAGCCAGTCAAATCTATCAACGAAATTGAAACCAAATACGGACTCACAATAAACGCGCATAAAACCAAACTAATGCTCATAAGCAGACAACAACACGGCGAAGTTCAATGGAAATAACATAGAAAGAGTCAATAAATTTAAATACCTTGGATGTATGTTAATTGAAAAATGAGATAGCGACTAGGAAGTTGAAACTCAGATAGTAATTGCAAAATCAGCTTTTACAGAATTTAATAAGTTCCTAATCCGCCGAGAAGTCCCCCTAAGCCTTAGATTGAGGGTGAATTGATTGAAAATGTTATATTTGGCCAGTCCTTTTCTAGCAGACTTTTGCGCTTCCGGAGGACCTAGCACATGACGAATGAAGAAGCACTGAAGAGAGCGGGTGTGGAGAGAGTACTGATCGCTGTAATTAACAATGACATATGGACATGGGACATATCCTGCGAGGACCAAGATATTAACTTTCAAGCTCATACTGACGCAAAAATTGGACGAAAGGAAGTAAACAACATTCCTGGCTACGGAATATTTTGGGTGCAGCAACAATTTTTCGTCGTGTAGTTTTGGACAAGAGAACACCTACACGCTGCAAAGTGTATGGTAAGAAGAAGAACCTCTCATCAAATATTAGACAATGCTATATTGAAAAGTAATTTACTATAGATGACGTGTACCCCATATCTTTTTCTTATTCACGAATTATATGAGTACTTAAGTAGAAAATTTAGACCATGAGCTTTGGAGATTTTTGTTTAAAACCTAATTTTGCATGATTTTTATTGAAATAAAATAATTTCATAGGTAAGTTTTTCTGTGAAAGTTCTGAAGACCATGAAAAACAAATGTTTCCTTATAAAATATAGTTATTCGGAAGCTGGGATACATATTAAAAAGAGTACACATCTCGCCCGCTCCGGTCGTTATAAATATGAGGACGAATAAATATGATTGCGCATGCATTAAGATATTGAAGATAGTGAAGATGAAAAAATGAGGTATAGAGCTGTCATTAAATATTTTTGTTTGAACGGCAATTTGGCTCAAGCCTAGAAACGGGAAAGCAACACTTGGGCTTAGTATGAATATTCTACAGTATTTTGCTCTAGCAGACACAATATTTGCCTGGACTTCTCTGTCATTGTCATCAATTTTGGATGTCTATAAAAATCAAAATGCTGTGTTAAGAGACTCACATAAGTTATGACCGTTCTCAGTTTCAACATATCATTTCTGTTGTAAATATTGTCCTAATATGAACTAATTAACTTGTCTTCCTTTTGGTGATTTCTTTCACCACTCCGCAGAAGGGTAACAGTTTGAGGGGCCATTCGTCTGCATTTTCGTGCCCTGGTATGTCAATCCTGAATTTACTACGCTATCTTGACTTGTTTAGAGCTCATAAAATAATTCCTCAGCAGCGTAGAGTTATCCTCCACAGAGTATCTTTAACCTTGCTAGAGTGTTTTTTAAGATTTACGATTCTAAATTATGGCATCCTCAGTTAAGATTAGGTTTTCCTCTCATTTTAATGCAATTACTTCTACTCCTACGCCTTCCGACATCGTTGAGATATCCGTATACAAGATTGTATGTTGTGATTGTTATATCTTTGTCTGTTCCTTTCTTGTTCCACGATTGGCAAGATTCGTGTGTCTTTTTGATTATGTATCAATCTATGTCTCAGAGGAAGTTAGCTTCATAGGTCTTTTTTGCTGCATCTTTTTTCACCATATTACCAATTAAGAAGTTATTATTGGCCTAACCATGTATGTCTACTACCATAACGTCATTTTAGGAATAAATATATTCATTAGTCTGAAATACAATTCCGGTTACCCTTAACAGTAATGGTTTCAGACCTGGTTAGGTTAGGTTAGGTTAGGTTCAGTACAATTGACCTAATGTATTTTTTAGGCATTAACTAACTATAGATCGATCATTCATGTTTATAGAAGTTGTCAACAACGGTATCCAATTTTTTACGTCGTTGGCGTAAGAAAATTCTCTCTGGATAGTTCTGTCTGTAAGGAGTGAAGCTGAAGTAGCTCTTACCAGTGTGTATCTTCTATCGGCTGTTACCCTGATGGAGTTTTGTCCCAGAGTGACCAAGAAAGTGGCCATTGCGCAATCTATGTATCTACCTAGTTGGCAAAAATATTAAAAGCTGGATGGGTTGATTTTGAGTCACCTTGTCTCTAAATTCTTATTTAGAAGACTTTCCAGCATCTTGACAAAAAAGGAAGATGGAAATTTGTAGATATGTGTCAGTTACTTGGAACTTCCTTCTTCAGTTTCCATCTTCCATCAAATTCAAGGGTAATTGTTACTATCAATAGTGCATTAAACGAGAGTTTAAATAAAATTTATTCAATGGAGAAAAATATTACCCAAGCCAAATAAAACATATTTTCATTTATTTCAATACAAAACTTCATAATCATAATCATAATCATAATCGCCGTTTATTCCAATCTTCCATAAATTTGTGAGCATTGACTGGGATGGCTCTTGGATACCTCAAGCGAATCATTTTTTATGGCTTCAATCAGTGAATGACGCATTTCCCGGAGCGGATTTTTGAGTATTGAAAAGAGGAAAAGTCGCAGGAAGCCTAATCTGGTGAATACGGTGGCTGAGCGATGACTTTCGTTTCGTGTTTGACCAAAAAATCAATTACAATTATGCTGGACAATGACGACGAAATTCGTGGTAAAAAATCCATAGATTGCCTGCCTTCAAATAAGGTCATTTACGATGATTTGCTCAAGATGAAGCACAACCAGGCAGTCAAAGAGAACGGTGAACTTCACCTTGATTTCTGGCCAATTTTAAGGTGTTTTTTTTTTTCGGTTTCAGCTAATTTTTTAATCGCAAATTGCTTGGTAGCTGGGCAGCTTCGACGTCGTATTCATCAACACACTTCTCGTCACCAGTAGTGATGAATGTAGTGTCCTTAGTTATGTTGTTATAAATTTCTTTCGTGACCACTACTCAACATTTTTTTTGTGAAAAATTTAGCTCTTTTGGTATGACTTTAGCAATGACATCACAGAGACTAGATAGGAAGAAGGCCGATCGGCTAACTAAGAATACATCATTTTCGTAGATATGGCAACAGGGCAATGCACAGTGGCATCAAAACTAAAGATTTCCTTTGTGATTCTCACACTATTTAAGCAACGAGATCTAGGAACAGCATGATTTTTTATCGTGTTTCGAGGGTATTCCCAATAATTTAGGTCCACTAATAATGGAAGTTTGATCACACCATCAGAGTAAAAAACATTGCAGCAGCTTACAACCTTACAAATTACGAATTTTGAATAAACATTGAAAACAGCTATGATTACAAAAATAGCTCCGTGCATCTGCCTTTATCTGCCTATTCGATCATAACGCCGCACCATACTACTGAAAGTTATAAATAACAATACGATGATCAATCCTGAAAAATTCTTGCACTTCAGAAAAAAAATAGCATGGTTGGCTATCGAGATGTATCCATGGTACTACATGCTATCCATGGTGCATAAAATTTTATTGCATGGTGCTGAAATAGTGTAGAAGTCGATTTTCCTAGTCGGAATATTGTCGTAAAAGACACAAGAAAGTAGCAATAACAAGACTTTCAGGATTAGAAACTCGCAGGAAATGTCTCAACAAAGACTGCTCTACAAGCTGCTGGAGATTTCAGATCCGTTTGTTACGAACTTGAGACCCGAACCAAAAAAAAAACACCTGGAAATTATCAATGCAGCTATAGAATTGTTAATACAATTTCCTTGAATTTGAAATCGTAAGTTTCTTTTTTTTAACTTTGACCTAGTTTTATTCCTCACAAAATTCTCTGGTTTCAAAACTTCATCGAGTTTTCAATTGTTTGCATTATTCGATTCAAATATATACTCCAAATACTTGCTGCAACTTGCTTTGGTAAGAGCAACCTAAAACGAAAATGTCAGATGTTATTATCTTGCCAATAGTTTTTCAAATCCTCATTAATTCTTCAATTTTCTTAGAAATTCCAATACAAACAGTATAGCTTGATATATTTTTTTGCTCGAGTCGAGTCAACCGGTTCTTCAGATATTGACTTTTTTCCGCTATTTGACCATTCAGCCCAACTGTGCGACGCTGCGTTCTCTAATGTCCGTCAAATTGAGCCTATTTGTTATTGTTTAGTGATAGTTAATAAGTTTTGGAATTTGTTAAATAATTGAATTGTCTGACAATCATTAAAACATAGCAAATCGTTGTGTGGTTGATGGCTACACAAGTGGGAGTGCAAGTGATCGTCATAAACAAAGTAAATTGGGTACGAGATATACATCATTATTTACTGTTCCACAGGTAACTTAAATTTTTCTCATTTTCAAGGATCAATTATCATTTTTATTAATATTTTTTTGGAAAAGGTGTTTATTGAGATGATCACAAACTGAGCAAATGGATGTTTATGTTCAGCTTCAAATTAGGTTTTGATTCAATTTATTATTTTTGCCTATAAATAATACAAATCATATGCTTAAACTTAATTGCAATGCTCCTGTTCCTTTCTATATAAAGCACCCTTATCTATTGAACTTGTGGAAAATGTAAACTCAATCTTGAGATTCCAATTAAAAACTCTATTTGTGAACTTCGATGAAGAGAATATTATCAAAAGTGATAGAATACAAACAGCCAATGATACTGAAAAATGGATTCCAAAATATATGCACTGATAAAGGGAGCTATTCCAACTTCAAACCCTACAAACTTAAGTGAGAGCTGGAGAACTTATGATATTGATACTTCTATTATTTCTTATACTAAACAATATGCGAGTGAATATCGTTCATTTAAATGAAAATTATTCGCCATTGTTAATCGGTGAAAAGTGTAATAGTAACCATGAAAGTTTTGAAGATTTTAATCCAATTATCAAATCTGAAGAGAACGAAAAACTGGTAAGAGAAATTAAAATTTCAAATATTTTGTACTACTGGGTACATTCTACTCAGGGTACTATTAATAATTTCCAATATTTACTATCAACATATCAGAAAAAATCACTCATTCCATAGTTATATTACAATTTTAATTACAAGTACGCGAATCACCTATTTCTGAAAGAAATATGTACCCCGAGATATCTAAATGCGAATGTTCATAACTGCACCAAATGCATAGCAAAAGAAAATCTTGTGCACGAAACATCTATAAGATATATCAATTATAATTAACAGTTCATTCTATTTAAGTTGGGAACCAAGGATCAACCAGTGTCTTATTAAAAGAAGAACTAATTATTATTGGTGGTATTGTTTACACAGAAAAAACCATTAAAGAAATATCCGTTCCAAAAGTCGTACGCATGAAACTCACACCACACCATAAAATCAAAATAATAAAGTAGAAATTCACTGTCAAAGCTAATTAATAGAGTCATTAGAAAATCTACACCTAATTTCTACGGGACTCAGTTATGTTACTGTGTAATTGATAGTGAAATACCACAACTGAATATGAGATCTCAATTTTTGAAATTTAAAAACTTTGTCCCAAAAGTATTTCCATCAGAACCACACAATGATGTGAGGACTGATCAAACTGATTTTCTTAGAAGATGTCGAATTCGAACAATTTATATTTGTGAACATTGCAGAGATTATTTACACGTCGACTGTTTTCGGCAATACCGCTCAAAACTTTAGGCATTGATGCGTATACATAACATCATTTATTTTGGAGAAGTGACTGTTTTTGATAATTAATATTTGTTTTTTATTATATATTATTTTTTTGGTTTCGTTGTCCGTAAATGGATTAACGCCAAGTTGTAAGTTTGATTCAATGAGATATGAGTTTATCACCTTCATTGAATGGAAACAAAAATATTTATTCCATCAAGGCATTAACGAAGGCTGCTACTTAAGCTCTGAGATATGGCAACACTGATGTGAATATGTCAAATCTAACATTGCCATCATACAGTTTGACATTTTTGGGAAGGTACTTAGAACGTGTCATACGGCTGTTGTGCCAGAAAATATCGATGCTGTGCATAAACTGATATTGCAAAATCATTATGTGACATACTGTGAGATTGAGGCGTACTTGGGCACTAGTTGCACTTGTATACATTCAATATTGCATTACCAATTGGTTGTTGAAGAGATTTGTTCGTGTTGGATACCGCATGATTTAACAATCGTTCAAAAAAATCTACGTGTCGATTGGTGCAAAGAAATGCAGAAAAAAGTCAATCGCGGTGCTTCGGAAGACGTCTATGAGATCGTGACAAAAAATTAATCAAGAATTTATCTATATGAACCTGAAACTAAGCAACAATAGATTGTATGGGTCTTTCATGGTTTAGTATATGGATTTTTCAATATAATGAGTCAAATCTAAGAAAATTTGTTCGCGAAAGAAGGTTGCCTGCGTTTTCGGAATAACTGGACATGCTGCCGTAGACCTGGTAATTCTCATTGGTGTACCAGCATTGGCTTGCTAGTATTGTTCGAAAAAATGGAAATAAATAGCAATAGACAAATCATTCTACATTTTTTGTTTTTGTTTTTAAACAGTCAAAACATCGAATTTGTGGATAATCCTCCATACAGTTCTTGTTTGACACCCAATCATTCCTTCTTATTCACTCAGATACAAACTAAATTGCGAGGTCAACCTTTCTTACACCTAGAGAAGTGGTTGATGTCCTAATGTCACATATTTTGGTGGTTGCTCAATGGGAATGAGGAAACTATGAGGCCTCATACAATTATAAATATTTGTTTCATTCGTCTATCTTAAAACTTGAGCAATTTGGTAACCCTCGTAATAATATGACCAATTTTATATACATACGATATCTTCTTTATTTATTCAAAATTGGGAAAATTATCCCACAAAGCATCGTTTCAATTTCTTGCTCATGACGTTCCACAAAAAATAATTGATCTCGACTTTCTGATGTATGAATAAAATTTCAAGGAGGAAACCATCACCATAAAGAATCAATAGAGAAAGATATTTTCTGACGAATCTCAACTCGTAAAAATAATCAACATACATATCACGGAGGTAAACAATCGCATTTAGGCAGACCACGAACATTGAAAAATCCCTAGGGATTATGGAAAGTCTTTCCTTGGAATAACTGCTCGTATTCTTAGAGGTGTTGAGCTGATAAATCGCTTTGTTATCTCACGAGAATTGTCGATTCCTTGAAAATCCCTGACCACCTATAGGGGATACTTAACTCATACGATTTTGGTAGTAGCTCGAATTACTTTTACTATTCATTGTATCCACGGATTCTGAAGAGTTTAATAATGTATGTTATTTACATAGTTAACGTTAACTGAAATATCAAAAAAAGGAAGACAGAAAGACAAAAATTGAAAGAACACAAGTTGAGTCAAGAAATAAGAAAATGATAACTTTATCTGACTCTGTATCATTTTTATCAAAATTATTTCCTCTTTTTAATTCTATTTAATTTATTTATTTTCCTATTTTTAATTGAATTAAGATCAGATTTTTTTCTCTCATTAATCCATAGTTTGAATTCCAACTTCATTAAAATAATTATGCCTAATCTTACTTTTGATTGAAGTTAGGTTGGCTATCTTGATCTCTTTAGGATTGATATATACTTTCAGACAGGTCAAGTGAATGCAACTGTAACCATTATGAACTAAAGTGGGTGACTCATAAGCAATATCGGTTTATAATGTTGACTTTTTTTATCAAATAATCGAATAAAGAGGAAGCTGCAATATTTCAAGTATCAACATTTATTTGGATTCAAGTTTTTCCCAGGTCAGGATTTCGCCTTAGATATGGATAAATAATAACGTGATGGTGCAGATGTTGTTGGAGCTCACTACCACTAAGTTCTTCGAACTAATTCCACGTATTCGCAGTATGTGGCTTAGCATTGTTTTGTTGTGAGAGAACCTGCTTTTGGTTAACTATATACCTCAACTCTGATATCTTGATCATTAATAATGACTAAGCATAATTCCACACTAAGATAAAATAAGACTTTCCGCTCGAATCGAACTCTCTTAGCGATTGTTTCTGGTAATTTTTCTTTGTCTAACCACTGATTTTTCATCTTTTTTTGTTTCTATTCGCTTAGATGAATCCATTTTTCGTAGCAAGTAACAATGCATCTAACAAAACGATCATTGTTTTGCAGGGCAAGGAGGTATTTGGATGCCTTTCAAGGAGCTGTTTACACTCACACACATCTTTATTCGACGTTTTGCTTGAATCTCGATTAATTCGACAACTATCATAGATCTTACCCATGGAGATGTATGAGAGAAATAAGCTTTATTGTCACTAGGATATTCTAAAAATTTTATGGACAAAGCTACATAATTTTATATAACATAATATAAAAATATAAAATAATGATTGAATTCAAAACTAATAATTATAATGAATATAATATCTCACATCACAAATTGAATTATGCCATTCTCTAGAGTCTATGGTTATTCGTAGAATTCAGCTACCGAGATATTTCAAGCAGAAATGCCTTTGTCAATCCTCGAAACTTATGAAAAGTTTTTGCGTACTGAAGATAATTGAATTTTTCACCAGTTCAGAAGTAGGTATAGTCAAGTAAATGTCCAACTTCTAGTAGGGTAGGTATGCATGGGTCTCTCAGTTCAGTTCTAAAAGTATTTCCGAACCAAACAAACATATTCTAAATGAAAAGAGCGGAGAGAGTTAGAATTTTGTGTTTGTTCAAATTTGCTACTCAAATCATAAATATAACGAAAAACTCTTTTTTGAAGATAAAATCAAAGAGGTGCAAATTACAAGACCAAGAAATTTGATCGAATTTGAGGATCGTATCAAGTAATTGTTAAGTTTTATAGGTTTCAAAGCTCCTTTATAGAATAAAACTGAAGTTTCCTCAGTGTTTAAACAGAGACTTTCTGCGTCAGACCAGGACTTAATAGTTATGAGATCATTGCCCATGGTCGAATGTGGACCTTGTATATCTCGACCACTCCAGGTTACACTGGTGTCATACACGAATAAAGGAATGGAAATCCAAAAAAAGAGCTGAACCCAAAACTACCACTGCTACTGGCACACCACTGCCAATTGGTAATTTACTTGAGACTTCACAATTTTCTCGTAACAATTGATTTGTATATTCAAGGTGAGATACAAACTATTTTAATGGAATAACTCGGATGCCATAATATTCTAGTTTCTTAATCAGAATTTTATGATCAACACAATCAAACACTTTAGCGAAATCAGAGAAAACCGAAGCCGTATAGAATTTATTGTTAAGTGAAGTATATATTTCATGGAGAACAGAAAATATAGCGCCATTAGTGCATTTATTAGATATGAACCAAATTGTTGAGCTGTCATGATTTTATGTTTCAAAAGAAATTGCAGTAGACGGTTTTTCATTAGTCTTTCATGGTAATAATGCTCGGAAAGCCCAAAAATAACTTCATCGTTACCGTAGGATGTCTTGTTATGGATGCTGAGTATGGCTTACTCTAGGTCAGATCTATTTACATGTCTGAGGAAGAGACTGGCAGTGATTCTTTTAGATTGAACGAGAAAAGAGAGAGCATCTCGACATGTGGATATTTTAGAGCTAATATTCTTACTAACGTTCACGAAGTAATTATTAAGTTCATCTATTTCGAGATCGATAATGTTTGTTGAAAATATCCTCACTTGAGAACGATCTACATGTGTCAAATTTCCACTATTGAAAAGATCAAACCAACGCTGTGCAGTTCACTAATTGATTATGACTTCCCTTCAATTGCACATTTTTTCCTTTCTGCCACGGCTGCTCCAGACTTTTGTTTCCACTTATAAGACACAAATTTCATATTTATAGCAATCCACACAATTTCATATGAAAATATACTGCTTCGTCAATGAATAAAAAAAATATGAATAAAATCAAATGAAGTGAATTGTACTCTACATGGAATTATAATCTTGGCAAGTTACGACATAGGCATAGGAATGTTCACATATTAAAACCGGCATTACCATTGGGATATCCTCTGTGAATTTTCAAGCACTGCAGGCTACTGTGGTTTCCATATTAGAGAAAAGTCCTTAACGTTACGCCAAAATGGGACAATTTAAATTCTGAAAAATGGATTCTACTTCCACAAGTGTGTACTATGTTTCAACGTGATCCAATTTATAAGAAAATTGATTGATAATATTGTAATAATTAATTTTTAACAATATCTTTAATAAGAAACTGGTGTAAGAGAGGAATTTCGATGGAGAGAAATTTTGTTATCGATAAATATGATTATTATAATCAACGTATCACATTTTTAGACCTGCTCCAACTTTCTAACCAGTTTTATATGAGTTTCTGTAATCAAAATAATGTTTTCACGGTTATAAGACTCAAACTTTCGAAAGATATTCCATTTTCATCTAACAAAACATGTAAAGCTAATTTTTTTCATAATCTCCACCTTAGAATCGGTTACTGTGATCTGTTTTCCAAAATAATCACTATTATCTTTTTCCTTATTTTCAAATCATTTTCTATATTATCAACAATTGCCCATTTTAAAAGAAACAACATGGATATTCCTTTTCAATTTGCACATTCAGTTTTGCTTGGAATTTAATGGGTTGATATTATTTTAACAATCATCCGAATAATTCGGAGATATTATATGTGTCTTTTCATACATTTTGGAATGCCAAAACCCCACATCATTTATAAGTATATGGAGGAGAAGATATTTGAAATACTGGTAGCAGAAAAAAACAAAATTAATACAAGGGAAGCGGCTACCAAACTCGAAGGACTGTTGTCGAAGAAGCTCAATTGAAATTTTAAACATAAATTGAGAACGTAACTTTTTCATTTCACTTCCACATCCACCTTGTTATCTGTAGGTGAAAGTCTACATTATTCCATAAATACTTCAGGCAAAAACTGACAGACCCTATTTCAAATAAATTGTGGAAAACAGAGGTTTAATCAAATTCTCACTAATTCAGCAAATAAGAAAAGGCAATGATGGTCACGTGACCTATGTGACCTATTTGTAGCTTTATCAATTTTCAAGTTATGTTCTGCTTTGCTTCGGTTCGGTAGTTACTTAGCGAAAATTGTTTTACTAAAAAGTATGGACATTATAGCATTTTGCATAGCAATTTGCATTCACATTCAGTTATGGCGAAGAAAATTTTGAAGATTGGTAGAAACTGGGCGTTGATCGTGTAAGCCAAAAAAGCTTTCTGAAGGAAAATGTAGTCAAAACATTCATAGGTAACTTGAAAGGATTGGGTAGTCATTACAACCGTGAAAAACTCTACCTCATCATAGATTTCATCAGTGATGTCTGAATTGAGAAGCTTAGCACTGTTTATATAAGCTCTATAATATCCGGAGATCTAAAAATGTTTAGCGGCATTCTCTATTGCCATCAGGATTTTTTTTTTTTGATGGTATTGTCAAGGATATATGTCACGTGATCAAGGGTTTGTTACTTGAGTTTTGAGACAGACAAAGAGAAACTTTATTATGCTTAAAATTATCCTTCATTTAGATCAATATACTTTTGCGTGCGTATGATTTTCGAAGCATTTTTCCATGCCGATTGAGGTACTTTCAAAACATGTGATTCCAATGCATCAACCGCTTCTTCAGGTGAAGACCTCGAATTTTATTTGTGATAATAAGGAAGGTGGATAATGATTCGACTTCTGTTATTTGTTTTCCTGATTTATTCGTATACTTCTGGCAAACTAATACTGGTGTATCATTCAGAATTAACCATTTCACATTACTCTAATGGAACGGTAGCGACATGTCCAATTATTCCGAATAAACAGGTGACCATTTGCTTCGAAATGCTTCGTCTAGGAACAACTTATATTGGATTTTACTTGTCTTGAAAAACCCATACAGTCGATTTTTAATTTTGGGTTCACATGTATAGATCAATGATTCTTCGTTCATTACGATCTTATGTAAGTCTTTTGAAGCACCGTTATTGAATTTTTTCTGAATTTATCCATTTCTTTGCACTAATCGATACGAGCTGTTTTTGAGCGATTGTCTACTTATGCGGTATCCAATGCAAGCAAAATTTTTAATATCCAATTGGTCAAGCAAGATCGAATGTATGACTAAAGATCTAATGCCCATATATATCTCAATCTCATGGTATGTCACGTGATGATCTTGCAATATCAGTTTCCGCACATCATCATCATGGACAAAAGTCCAACCGGGTTCATCGACACACTGCTACTGGTTTAATTCATGTAAAAAGTCATAAAAAATCATCACAAAATCTCATTTTTTTTCCAATGAGATGAATGTTTCTAGTATCTGTAAACAACTCAAATTGCACTCGTATGACAACACGTTCTGAGTATAGGTTCACCGTTAAAAATGTCGAGCTTCGTGATGGAAATGTTAGATTTGACATAAGTATTGCGGAGTACGGAGTACTGCAACAGCTCTACATTAAATGATAGAATGAAGCTGTTCGAGTGTATTATAAGACTTTCTATCAATGAGTACTCTATTTGGGTAACTCTAGTAGTTTTATTGGGTTTGTGATATTTTGCTAATACCTTCCTCATTTCGAGTAGGACTCCATCAACTCAATTTGGTTTGGTGTTGTTGTCAAAATCAGGAATACTGTGATTGTCAAAAATCACTTCTTATTCTCCAGTGTGTGTTCCATCGTGTGTATCTCTTGCATTTTGTATTTGCTGCAGGATAAGTGCAGGAAGCAAGCTGTTAGATAGATGAATTATTTAGTTATAAGTTACCTTAATATTTCAACTTAACCTGTAACAATTACTAGATTAGTAGTAGAATCAAAAAGTGAATTTGTCTTGCGTTGTTTCTAACAAATTTATCAACATGAATTAATAGTGGCGTTCTATTCCAAATAGAATTTTATATTAACTGTGATAACATAATGCCGCCTTGTTTTTTCCACCGGACTTGAACAGAATTTCAAGTTGTTTGCTCTTTGTAAATTGATAATAAGGGTGAGACAAGTTATTTTCTCTCAGCTAACGAAATTGAGGAGGCGGTTTCAACGTTTCATCTGCCTTCTGTTTGAAGTATTCTCCATTTCAAAATTTCATTAATCATTCACGAAACAGAAGAACAAGTTGACGAACGTCTATTCACAAAAATACGTTTAAACTCATAAGCAGAGATGGAGTACGGAATATTTCCATTTTTAGATTAATGCGTTATAGTGGAAGCAATATAGAAATTGGGCATGGAGGCTTTCTCGCTTTGGTTGAAAAAAATAAATTACTGAAAAATATTTTTTTACACGACGCTATCTGAAAGTTATGTATTAATTTACTTAACGAAAGTTGCGTTTTCAATGTTCCATGTAATGAAATTGACAGTTCCACATTGCACAGCACTTTCGGGATGCTCTGGAGTAGACAAATTCAACTTTCTTAAATGTGACTCTAGCCACTTCAATGTTGACAGTTGACAGTTTCACTTCGATGATTTTGCATAACCTTAAATTTCTAATTTTCTGAAATTATTTCATTCATCCGAAGTTATGTCTAAATTAATGAATAACAATGAATGATGATAAAAAAGAAAACATCAGCGATGAAGACTCGAATCCACGTCACCTGATGTCACCGAAGAAAGCAATGCAGCCGTTCTTTCAATCAACATTTTCTTTTTGTAAATAATCAATCAATTAATATTGACATGGCAAATATCATTGAGTACATTATATTCTTCAATAAATAAAATGTTTATTTTCTTTCCTCAGTGCAAATGAAAAAGTTTTGGATCTTATGCGTCGTCTAAAAAATGTTGTGTACGCCACGGCTGGAATACTACTTTGTTGGACTCGTCTGTTGCTCGCCTCGCTTCGCTCTTTTCGCTCGCAATTTTCACACTCGTCCAACAAAGTAGCACTTTCAGTCCTTGGCATACAAATAACTATTTTTGCGAGTTTTGAGAAAATGAATCATTTTGGATACAACAACTATCGAATATTATTTCCATTACTAGTTATACAAGGTATGTCAAAAAATATCGAGAAAATCATTAGATTCTCATTTATTAGACCCCTTTTTATATTTTTGTAGCTAAATTTTTATGAGTTTAGGTTTCTTCAGAAACAAAGGGTTTTAAAATAAGAGGAAAATTGAAAGAGATAATAATATGCTATGCTGATGACGCAGTAATCATCTCGGAAGAAAAAGAAAACGTACAAAAGCTCCTATATAAATTCTAAAAAATAGCGAACACGTACAACATGCAAATATCCACAAAAAAAAACAGAATCTCTGACAATATCTAAAGAACCGAGAAGATGTAAACTAGCGATCTACGATCAGAGTGTAGAACAATTGATGTCCTTCAAATAACTAGGGACAAACATAACAAGCGATAGAAATCTAAAGAAAGAAGTAAACGCACAAATAACGAAGGCAGCATTAATATCAGGATACCTTAGAGTTTTAATTTGGCGAAATAAATACATGAGCACAAAATGTAAAATTAGAATATAAAAAACTTGCGTAAGGCCGGTCAACAACCACTAAACGGCTCTTAAGAACAACAGAAATGAGGACTCTGAGATCAATAACAGGACATACGTTACTCGATCGGAAGAAAAGTGAAGAAATAAAGGACATGTGCGACATTCAGGATGTAGTGAGATGGGCAAGAAGCCACAGAAGAAAATTGCAAAGGAAAAGAAACCAGACACAACTCGACCTCCTGGACGACCACCCATAAGGTGGTATGAAAGCTGGTCTTCAGCATCCCAACTGCTCCTGGCAAACCCTTGATGAAAATACAGGACCTAGTTCTAACGTAAGAAGAAGAAGAAGAAGAAGGAAAATTGATGTCTCGACGTTTTTTGTTATTTGTTATTGACAACTTGCATAAATATAATTATCACAACATGAATATCACAAAAAATAGTTTTTTCTTATTCAAAATCTATCTAGCAGCTCTAAATTAAATTATTAATAGTTGCAATGAAATGTATGAAATAGAACTATGAATTTCACTGAAATGGCTTAGGTCTTTCCTATCATTGATGGCTTTCTCGTTTCTATCTTTGTGACAAATTCTTATGATGTAATATATGTTTTTTTTCATATTTCGTTGATGCCGTTTTATTCTTTCTTCTTTCAAATCTCTAGTACTGCGATGTCTGCCCCATGTAGACACCGATCCGATCATAACAAGGTACTTGATATTTCTCTTGTCTTAAGATTTTAGTTCAGTGAAATAATTATCTGAAATTAATTTCATAATTCATAAAAATATACTTAGGCAACCAAAGTATATTATTTCATCACTTATATATGTATAAGGTAGGTATGCCAAAAAATTTAAATAATTCACAAGAAAAGAGTATCCTTATTTTTGAGAAAAAAGCTTGTGTGAGAAACAAAGTGATATTCTATATCCCTTAAAACCGTATCGTTCATTATTCTTATCATTCATAGACAAGGTATGTCAAAAATATTGCCAAGGATTAATTTTTTTGGAAAATATTAATTTGAGAACCAAACTCCTATTTTAGATGGATACCTACATCTCCATCATCAAAGAAATACAATTGGATATTATTTTCATTACCAGTATACACACAAATCATCTAGAAACATAACGTGATAATAATTTCCTTCCATTCTTCCCTATCTTTTTTTTTGACTTCCAATCCCGACCTCCTCTCTCCATTAGATCTCCTTGTGCATTCGCATACCATCTCTTGTGTTTTCTGCTTTTGCGAGCTCCTATCAGATTTATATCGGTCATTTCCTTCGCCGTTCTTGATCATATCATTCCATCTTATAATTTTGCCTTTTTCTTTCTCATCATACAGGTCGGTCAGTTCCTGGTTTCTTCTTCTGCCTCACATGTGCCCTTCGATTTCTCCTCCTTAATAATTCTCTCCCCCATATACTAATTCATTTACCTCTTTCCTTTCTTGTTTATTGTTTCTGTCTGCTTGCTTCCTCGAGTTAACATTCCGAATAAATCTCGTTTTCTCCGGGACATTTGTCGTTTTTTTTTTTGTTTTCTAATCTTTCTCCCACTCCTTTCTTGGTTGCTGTTTTTCTTTGTTTTGCAGATTCCAAATGTTTTTTATCACTTTTTGTATTTAAAATTTGTTGGAAGTACTACTTCCACCTTTCTAGAATCATGTCTTTATCTGTTATTATATTGCCCTGTTTGATTTCAGTAAAAATTGTTTTCGTCGCCTTTTTTTTTCAAATTATTGATAAAAGTTTCCTATTTCTTCATTTTTAAAACTATCTTCGATGCATTTTATCCTGTCTTCGATTTCCAGTCTTTTTATTGCTGTGAATATCTTTCTACTATTCTGTGCTTTCTGCTAGATATTTTTCATTCATTCATTCTTTTATGTTTTTTGAAATTTCTTATTAAGTCTGTAACTTTTTGTCCACTTTCTTTGCTTGTTTTTCGCTAGTACTATAAACTATCTGCGCTTGCTCTTCAATAAATACATATATTGTTTACCTTCAAGTCATTTTCTTATAAAGATGATTTCAAATTCTTAGTATCTGTTATTCTCAATTCCTTAAGCATACGTATTAAGTACTACTACCTCTTAGCTAGTTGATAATAATGATGCTCATCTTTCTCAGTAATATAAAAGTTCTTTTATGTTAAATAATTTCTTCCAGTTTTGCCGATTACATTTATAAGTTTCTCAAGATTTACGTGGATAAAACTCTTTTAAGGAGTAACATATAATAAATTACAAGTAATCACATTTTTTTACCGATCGAGACATTTTCACGTTAACACCTGTATGTGAAATAAAAGATATATTCTCAGATCATTTTTAAAACTCAAAAGGCTTCCACTTATGTTGTCATCAATCTTTTTCCATAGTCTAAAGCTTCGCAAATGTGAAATTTCCTTTATAAAACGACACATAAGCCTTATCTGACGTAGCGTGTTTCATACTTTAACATTGACAACTATTGACTGTGAAATTACGAAACAAGTCGAAGGAAATATTTTGTTTTCATTATTTTCTCAAGAGCTTTTGTGATCAGAAAGTCAAACTGGCAGATAAGTTTATTTCCGTCAAAATATTATTCAATATATCATCCTTTAAACTATGAACAAAGAGAATGAGAAATTCATGACGTTGACACAAAAATGCACATATAACGAGGTAAGTCCAGAACAAATATCAAAATTCAAAAAAAAAAAACAGTAGAATCTACCATTATCACTGGAGAAAAATGACATGTTCGATAAAGTGGCGGCAGAAAAGCCCTTCATGGGACCTGAATCTTAGGGGTAAGACAATTACTAGGACAAACTACAAGAGCTGAGACAGACTCTACTAGGAAACTATAACCAGAGAAGATTGGATATTTGGTGCACTATACTTAGTATATACTGGGAGTATATGAAATAGAAAACGAAGATCTCCAGGAGCTGTCGCAAAAATTGAGTTCCCTAGTATTGCAGCAAGAAAGGGGGACACGATAAATTTTATTAGTCTCTATGTATATAATATCTACATACCATTATTGCTGAAGATGAAAATAACTAACGGAAAGATGCATCAGATTAGTCAATAACAAGATAACAATTCTACAGGTATCAAATACTCATAATAGCTAGATAAAATCAAAAGAGTTTGAAAAAGGAGGAGAAAACATGAAGTGAAATTACGGTTTTTCACTAAATAAACGAAATTTGTTCTCTTCGTTCTTCTCTTCTTCAGAAAATTTACAAACCTGTGGTTTGAATTAATTGAATTGAATTAATTAATTGAATTAATTCATGAAGGTTCTTTATTTCAATAGTAGAGCTTTCTAAGGTTTCATTTATTCCTAAGCTTGAATCCGCCTTTTATTTTACGTCAACAATTTTATCAGTTGTTGACGCCCACAACTGATGAAAATGCTGTTTAGCTGCTCACTCTTCTATCCTACTTCTTCTCCTTTTTTACGTGGTAGAGCCAAGCACTTAGGTGTGTGCTTCGCATACCCTATATAGAGCAAATTGTTGGCTTATTACACATGACTACAAAACACTTTTCAAAAGTGAAACCAGCTGCTAAAATTCTCCCTACGTTAGGTCCATAGATTATTAGACCCTCTAATAGGTTGTAATTTTGTCTTCAAATATTTTTCTGGTTCAACACTTGGTAGATCTACTGAGTTCGGATATACGGTGATGTTCAAAGCATGCCTTATGTCTCATGAAAATAGGGCATCTTGAGATTTATTGTGGCAATGTTTCCTAATGCTAACGTTTTCGTTGAATGTTAGTTCCTCGTCTCGGATGTACGTTTGTATGTTTTAACATGCTTTTATCAGCTTCAACTTTATTTTTTTATGATTCTTTGTTTGTAACTGAGTTTTCAACAGCTGCCAACCTAACACAAAATCATTATAAAAAATCGAAATGCAGATTCTGAACTGAAGTAAACTTGGAAAACTGAATATTTCTGATCAAGTTCAAAAGGATTTAATCCGATAAATGGAGATAACAGTATTACAAAGAGTAGTCAAAATTGCGTTTTTCACAACGTCCAAATGCTGGACATCCCTAAAACGTACAACGTGGAAGGTCAACATCAATAAGGAAAAGACCTGAGCAGCGTTCTTTGGAATAAACTATTTTCGAGTAAACTGAAAAAGACAAACGCTTTTAGCAAGAATCAAACTGAAAAGTGGAGAAAATGAAACATCATTTGGACAGTCCTTGGACTGAGGAACAGATTCCGATCCATTGGTTACGAAACGCAAGCTTGGTTTCAAAATTTCATACAAAATAACCACCGTTTTATATCAGTGACAATAAATTTCTCCTCAGTAGTTTCATTCTGGAGTCAAGAATTATTCTCCACATGATTATTGCTAGAAGCGTGTGCTCCAGTTCTTTCGAAATCATACTTCATTTTAAACAAACTCGTCTTTTCCGCGGTAACGCAGATCTTCCACGTTGTTCGTTTTGGAGATGCTGTAGATTACCCAACAGTACTGCAGCTCTATCAACCCAATGTGATTCTATTGAGCTTGTTTTTCTAGGAGTTTCATAACAATTTAGTGAGTTTTATTGAATATTTTGGTCAAAGGCTTTAATGATATCCAAGAAGATGTCTCGAGTCGATTGATTTCTGTTGATTACTGGAGTTGCGTTTTTCACTATTTTCAGAATTTGTTCCTCAGTTCTTCGTTACTTTCGGAATCTAATCTGTTTCTTTTGCAAGTTATCAATTACTTCCGATTCTTCCAAGAGCGTTTTCACGATTAGTCTTCCGGCTTTATTGTTTATTGTGGAGGCAAATAAATGTGCAACAGTAATTTATTAGGCTTCCATAGCTGCAAATATTTGGTAGACAAGCTGAAAGTATGGTATGAGCATCAAACGTATTTGTTGCCTTGTCGGCATGCATAAGAGATCACGGATAGAACCAATTCCAGCCTGCCTTTATTGAATGTTGAAGTTAGTCTTCGATTGTCCATTTGAAGCTTCAAACAGGTTCTGTTAGTCGCATATTTCTAAAATTTTTCTTTCTTTATACCTTGGTCCAAAGAACGTACTTTAGTTCTAATAACAGAAACGAAGTTTCACATTTACGTCCTGTGAAGAAGATTGCACTATATTCTTATTATGTTGCTTCTCAATTTGAAAGAGAATTACATCTACTACGATTCTACGCAATTCATAACTTCTGTGAATTTCTGGGACAGAAGGTATTTGCTGTTATTGTTGCCTATAAAAGTCTTGTAGCTGTTCTCCTTTGGCTGGAAATATGTCTCCATTGATAACTGTGGTCCTGGGAAGTATTGCTGTCGTGTTTTGAATATCTCTAGCTGCAATCTTTGAAAAGACTCCTTTTGTGTACCTTCTTATATCTCATGACAAACTGGATGTGACTCTTGAAGTTGTTAGCACTTATCAATAGAAGTTGGAAAAATTTTTTTGAGAATCAATCCAGCTGTCATTAAATATTTGTATTGTTAAAAACAATACGCGTGCGTATTTATAAAAGAGTTTGACACTGTGTACGGATACTCTGTACCATCATCTGTATCATCTTGACTGGCGACAATCGATCGGGAGGGCCAAAAAATGCGACAACCAGCGATATCATAAAAAATGGTATACCGTCAAATTGGGGTCACATGGATAGAGGCTATCGGCATGTCAAAAGAACGAATTTACCATATACGGCCTGAATAGTTATGCATGCGTAAGTTATCCTCGTATTGGGCGCCGCGTTCTCTCACTTTGAGTATTCGACGAGAGAGTTATCGCATACATATATGACTATTTTGAAGAGAAACAAAGCAACTTCCATTTATTTCATAGAAATGGAAAGAGACCATGTTGAAAATAGAGATTATCATAAAAATTTTTCAGGCACCTCTCGTACATGCAAAATAGTGATAGGATATTTCAAATTCACTCTATTTAAACTTGAGTGATCTAAAAGGATAGCGTAATCATTTGTTCGAAGAATGAAAGTAGAGCAAGAAAGAACTCATCCGTTACGTTGACAAAAATCACGAACTCGATGACCTGAAACATCAAAAAAGTTCACAACCACCATGGAAAATTTCAGGATGAAATCTTGTTAAGTTGAAGGGCTTTTTCTGAAGATAACTGACATCATCTGAAACTCTACACCGCCAAGATATAATTAGGCAAGGATGACATAGAATTCATAAATAAGAGATCGGAATTCAGTAGATCCATTGCTAATATGGTAAGATAAGGCTATGGTATAGAATGAAACAACAATTGTGACTATAAAAATAATCGGAAGGTGAAGCACTTGATCCAGTGACTTCCATGCTCAGCCCTCTATAAAAAAAATGGATGAGGATAATACACCGAAAGTAGCTAGGTTTTTCTCAAAACTATTCAGCAGACCATTGTTATATATTATGATAATTCGAGATATATATGTGTGATATTTATCGATCTATCTATAGCCTGGTTTAGGCTAGGTCATTTGCTTTCCAACCCGGGCTAGAGATGGATCGGTAAATATTAAACATGTTTATCTTAAATTATCAGTTTTAATAATTGACATCACATGGTATTCCGTGAAAGTATGTGCATTATTTGATGATTAAATCAATTTCAATTACATATTTCGAATATTTCTACTTATTAATTTTTCAACCTAATATTAATTACAACATGCACAGTCAATATGAAACCCAACTCCTTAAATATTTCGTTCAGAACACATCTAGGAATTTATCCTCAAATTGAACTTTCATATGATGGTAAGAATACTTCCCGAAAGCTTGGATTTTTAGTTTAATGAAGAGTTCACATTTTCCAAAATTCTCTGCGAGCTCCAATATATTGGTTTTTGTTCTAACTAGTCAGCAAAGACTATCCACCTTGGTATATTATTATATATGATTATGAGCAGTAACGATGTAATTATATTTATAATGACGACGGTGGACGATTAGCGGAATTTCAAAGTTATAAATTGAACTTTTCATTCTAATATATTAGAAAAACATGAATGTTGAATGAATGAATGAACTCGTTCGCATATATTAAGTGTGTAGTGTTGTTTTTCTTCTTTGAAATAGAATATCAATTTGCAACTTCTTGATGGTTTGATAAATTGAGCTTGTCCTTCTCGATTCCAAGAAGTTATTAGTTTTTCACTCAGTATTATTAGCTGTAATTCCAATCATTAATTTCAGTAATTTACAAATATTTTACAAAGAGCACAACAAAAAGACAAGAAATTTCTACTGTTCGGTTTTTTCACGGATAGGTAGCTACCTAATAGGGTGATAGATTACATCAGGGTAATTTTTCTTACAAATGTCCAACTTTTAGAAAGAATCGTTAATTGTTAGTTGTTCTCTTGACAAATTGTAGCAATCCCAAACAGGTACAATTAGTGACGAGAATTACTTTTGTGTTAAATTTAGAGGAAAATCGAATTTGGAAGGGATGACTATCAAATATGAATCTAATGAGAATATCTAATTGAATCGATTGAACGGATAATATGAGATTTCCCTTTCTAATTTGACAAGCAATAGTAGGGATATTAGTAGGGCTGTTTTTTCATGTTCTTTTTATTCTTAATGAAAACTACGTGCTGGCGAAAAGCGTATCTGCGCTGCTTCCTTACTATCACTGGTTTTAGTGCTGGCTTCAATCCTCAATTATCCCGAAATTTTGTGCAAATAACGATGACCTTTATAGTTCCAATACTCATCACAGCAAACGAGTGACAGAGCCATGAGAAAAAAGTGTAAGGAATTTACCAAGGGTCGAACAGATATTAATGATGTGGTACAGGGGATAAGGAGGACAACGTTACTCTAATATTTTTTCTACGGTATAATGAGGGAAGCAGTTTCCTGAAACTATAGTAGTGTATTATAATCTAGAGATGAAGGAAAAGTCAAAACTATGAATACACACACAGAGATAAACACTCTTGTGAAAATGCTAAAAATCTAGAAGAGTTTGACCAAGAGAAAGACAATAGTAATTATGTTCATGATGAAAAATTCGTGCACCGAAAAAAAATTATCTGGAAAGAACGATATGTGAAATATTCAAGAATTTCTTGAATCGAAAATGATAGACAGAGATACTATAATGGATTAAGAAACAAAACAGAAACTGCACATCAAAACATAAAATATGTTTTCTTATGATATGTACAAGGAGATCCACAACAACTATCGAATTATTGATATAAGTGTAAGTCATGAAGGACATAAATAGATGGAACGGTAAGATATAATTATAGGAAAAAATGCCAAGAAAAATGATTTCTTACATATTGATTCGATGACTCCACCTATAGAGCAGCTATCACGAGTTTCGTATGCGGCAAATGGACGCTATGTATTGGCAAGGCTGAAATATCTCACCATCTTTAAAGCTCTTAGGCTATTCCTTGCCTATCTCAACGAAAAACCATCCAGAGGTTGCTTCGAAGGGCATCCAAACTAACGTTAACATCACAAGAACTCGCTAGCGACGTGGATTTCTTGATTAAATTATATTATAGCTTTCATAACGCTCATGGTATTGGCTAGTCGTATTTGAAGCAGATCTTTCAGGTCTTTATTTTCAACGGAAAAACTTCTACAACTATAAACTATGTCGCGTTATCGTATGATTCAGAATCCATTGACGGTACTGTTTTTAATTCAGGTCTCCCGGATCATGAAGCAGTACAAAATTTTCGGTAAAAATCAATACTAAAAATGCTCTTTCTGGATATAAAACACTATCTAGTTTTGAATCCACTTCTCTTTCCATCAGTATACCTGCAAAGAACATGCGATTTTTATCTCACCTAAGGAAATTCTCGGATAGTGTCTCCTTCAAAAATTACCTAAACTATACAGAAAAAATTATTATAAAACATTGAAGGATATTTATTATAATAAGACACTTGCCAATTCTCGTAATATGGCTGAAGCTGTGTTTCAACGTTTCTAAAACTAAAGTTTTATCATATAAAGGTCCATTGCAGCCTTTTGTGAAATTCTTAGACAATTCTTTGAAATGGAAATTATATACTGATGTATCTAAGAAATTAAGCTTTGCCTGATTCGCGCTAAGATCAGTTTCCAAAGAACTAAGCTCATCTACCTCAATAACAGTATATCATGCAAATGAATTTGAGCAAAAGAGACCTGTTAGATATTTACTCAGAATAAACAGCAGAGCTCACTGTCGGGACTTCTTCAAAAGATTCAAAATATTGACTCTTCCTTCTCTATTCATCTTTGAATCCGTTTCCCTAATCTATTTTCCAATTTTAGAAAGATCATTACACAGCTATCCAATTAGGAAAGCGAAGAACGACGTTTATCAACAAACTCCACGTCCAGAGTTATTTAAAGGCTCGATGCTGTACAATGCCCAATCATTTGATAATTGAAATCAAATATATAACATATTTTCCCGCAATAATTTAAAGGCATATTCATTGAAAAGTGCCTTCTACTCAAATAATCCACTTCTATTCTAATACTAATATTCAATTCGGAGCATGCTACGCACTGGTTTAATGTTGTTATTGATTTTTATTACAAATTATCACCTATTTTGGGATTGCCATATAGTTCGTTCAATTATTTTGTTTAATTTTGACAATTTATATATATTACATATAAAAACTTTCACAAATACATTTTCAAAAGTAATTTTGTTATTCATTGTATTTTTCTTGTGTATACTTCATAATTAGATTTTATTTCATTTGTGTCTTCATTTAGTTATTCGTATGATTTTGTCTTAATATTTTATGAGCTTTTGTCTACAACATCTTAATTTAACAATTTTTTAACAAAATTTCTCTTTCATAATACGTCATCCAAATATTGCACTAAACTTAAATCTAAAACGTTCAAAATAAAAAGAAGTAGTATTATTTATCAATAATAATAATAATAAAAATATAATAATATATATATATATATATATATATATATATATATATATATATATATATATTAAAAAAATTATTTGTTAGAATATTAAACGAACATCTCATTGTCTGGCTGTCATAAAAAAACTAATTTTCATTTTTGCTTTATTAAGGTCCATTTGTTAAATTAACCTCGCACTGAAAGTTAACAGTGCTTTATAATTATTAATGAATGGAATTAATCTTGAAAAGAAAAGGCAATAAAATTTCAATTATACTAATTCTCACACCATGAGCTGAATTTTTCATAGATTATTCATGACCCAAATACTCTGAATATATTTATTCAAGTGCTGAATTTTCTAATTCATTCACCTCAACTAGTGATTAATATGAGGAAAATTCACAAGTTGAAGCGATCCAGAGAGTTTTCAAGATTAAACTCTTCCTATTATACAGAATGAGTATCAAAAATAACTAACTAGGGTTAGTGGGTGAAAATTGAAGTTAAATAATTTTCATTTCAAGGAGAACTCTACACTGTTTGGATCTTTGTAATTCAATGAGATTCAAGAGATTCGTTGTATATATTTGGGTGTGATAATAGATAGATTTATGATTGCGCTGCTGCAAGTTGGGAAGAGGGAAAACAACGAACGACCAAACGTGACTCGATAAAGGAGAAAAAAAGCTCCAGTCTGAAGACAAACGGTTCCTTCGAGGTTCAGGGTATATATTTTCAAATTTTTATATTTTGCATTTTTTTCTGTTGCTGTTGTCTTTTTGTTTCTTATTCCTTTTTTTTTTGTAAATTTTGTTTATCATTGATAGAAAGAGAATTACACAATGCGGGTGGGTACAGCTGCGGCTGCATTTTTGCCTTTCATCGGCCTTTTTGCTGGTGAACCGATTCATTAGGTTACAGAAAACCGCAGAAAACCTGCAACACTGACTACAAAAACAGCTCTTATGCACAGAACTTTTTATATACAATATTAACAACGCTGTAGTTTATCATTTCGTGACTCTGTTATCTTCTCAACGTTCTTAACGTAAGGAAATTCACTTCACTGAATATTCCAATCCATTGAAATCAAAGTATTTCAAACATCCTTCTGTCAAACTCATTCCCCTTAGGTAGTAATTGACTTTCTTCAATACCTTCTCGTTATAGTAAATACCGTAAATTCCATATCAAATCTCATTGTTGCAAAAAACGGAGTGAATTAGAATTTTTTAAAATGTTTGAACGTAGATACGTAGATTCCATAGCCGTAAATCAAACATTCGCTACACCATTAGTTTTTCGTATAATAATTTGAAATTCTACAGAAGAAATCCTATATTATATATACATTGTTTCCCAGCAGAAGAATGTATAATTTTTAGGGTATGTTTCAACCTAATAAAAAGGCTAAACATTTTCAAGGGAATGGAAAGTCTGTTGTAATTATATGAGTCTAAATTTTATGTATAAGATATATATGTTACTGTGAATGTCTGAAATTTAGTATATGTTAAGATATTCTGGTGCCTGTTGAATGAGAGTTATTTATCTATTTCATGACGATTTTGGTCACTTATACAGAAAAGATATCAACACTAGAAGGCATCAGGCAGGGCGACAACCTCAGCCCATTTCTATTCAATCTCTTAATGGACAGAATTATAACTGAATATGGGACACCGAATGGGACAGAATCAGCATGGTATACTACGCCGACGATGTAGCTATTTTCACGGAAACGCAGGACGACCTACAGAGACAACTACACAAATTCTGCCAGGCCAGCCAAGCGATGAACATGATTATATCCACAGAAAAAACGGAAAACATAACCTTTGCTAAAGAGCCCTTATGATGTAAGTTGGTAGTTCAGGACATAATCATTGAACAAGTCCCACAATTTAAATACCTGGGTATGGACCTGGGGGAGTTATCACGACCTAAAAAGCCAGATGAACAAAGCGAGTGCCATATCGGGCTGTTTAAGGCAGAGAATATGGGCGAACGCATATAGGCGAAAGGATAGCAAATTTAGGATGATCTATAAGACTTGTCTCAGGCCAATCATGACATACGGAATAGAAAACAGAGAGGGATCCAATAAAACGAAAAGCGTGCTTCGAGTAGCCGAAATGAAAACTCTCAGGACTATAGTGGGAAAAACAAGAATAGATCGAGTCAGGAACACTGACAGCAGGGAACAATGTGGAATGCAAGACATCGTAAGATGGTGTAGACAAAAAAAGATACTAGTACGCCCACGTTAGAAGAATGGAAGAGAATAGACTGCCACTCATCGTACTTGAAGGGAAACCAATAGAGAACGATAACCTAAGAGATGGATGGACAGCTGGCAGTCCACCTCCCAGGAACTGATACAAGGGAATCTGTAAAACTAACAGATATGAGATCTTGAAACTAAATAAGACGAAGGAAATTAAGTGTACCAATTTAGTGAAAATCATTGTCCCTTCTCAGTTTCGGGATACATACCTGCCTCAGGTACCCGTGAAGCTTTTTGGCCGAATTGAACAGGGAATGTGAAACAACCTTGGAATTAAGCTTTATCATTTGTATTATCTTTGTAATAGTGTTCGCCATGGTTTATTAATTTGGAATGAGACAATATTTAAAAGCTCATAAAGGGGAAAAGCGTTAAAATACCTTCTATTTCTTTAATATTATCATTTTGAAGTAATTGTTTATTGAGATAAAGTTTGATTTGTGTCAAAAAATAATAGAATCATGAATGAATAATTCAACATCACTCTGTATATTTCTAAATTTTCAAAATAAATAGAAATACTTCAACAAGTTTAATAATCAGTTAAAAATGTTTTGTAGATATCGTGAAATGATTTATAAAATTAGATAGAATAGAAAATATTTGTCAACGACCATTAGATTGAAGAAACGTCCATTCTGTAAAAAAATAGAATGTGGAGGAGATTCTGTGAGGAATTTTAATAAGCTTGAATCGATATCCTCGGAAAATGCAAATTCCATTAAGCATTCGGCTTCTCAGGGCAGTTTATCGTTTCAAGTTTCAAATTAAATCCACATCGTTTATTAAATAGTATGCCAAGACAAGGGAATGGAGGTTCTGATTTTGTAAGACCATTCGTTATTATATTTACAAGTAATATAGGGAGAATTGTGACTCCATCTTCTAATTAATTGAATATTTTTGAGTGTATTTCATCAATAAATTTCTGGTTTTATGAAACATTAATATTTGACTACCAAAAACCTCATAATATTTTGAGAAATTACTTATTTCTTATATTAATCCAAAATTCTTGGTGAATATTGAATTGAGAATATAATTGTAGATATTGTTTTGGAAGGCGTTTTATAAAAACAATTAACACATAATCATGTATACTTATGATAAAAATATAAATAAAATTACGTTAACCAAATTGGTGTTTCGATTGTTGTTTGCTATAAACTAAATTTGAAATTAATAACGACACCAGAATATTCGAATAGACAGTTTTTTTTCGCTGTTAAATCTAAAAAGCTTAATTGTATGCTCTTATTGTTTATTTCAAGATAACAATTTCGTTGTAAAATTAGAAATTAATTTATCAGTTATTTCAGCTTGATTCTCTTTACATTATCCGTCACCAGTTTTCTCTCTAGTTTTTTTTTTAATTGAGCATGGCATTATAATTGAATCGAATCAAAATTATCAATCTACAAAAGTCATGAATTATTTTGAAACGTATATCTGTCTTCTTTTTTTTTATCTTATTTGGTAACTTTTTTACTGCTCCAGGTACCAGTTCAGGACTGATTGTTTTTTTCTAATACCTGAAAAGAGAGATCAGCTCTTTTGATACGAGGTGTCTTCCCATTTCCTGTTTCCAAGGACTTCTCACAGCCAACATCTAGGCTCAGAGTGGGAACCGCAGTCTTTTTGAAGACTTTGTGCAAGGGAAGACTTAAAATCATTTATTATATTTAAAGCAGGAATTGAGGCTTTGTGTAATGTTTATACTCATACTTTTTAACAATAAATATTGGAAAACATTTGCATTCTTTTCTAATCGTAGAAGTTACTAGATTATTTGACTTAGGAAATACCATTCTTTAGTCTTATCACTTTTGAATGAAGCAACAGCACAAATCTGTACAGGCATTGCAATCCAAATTGATATTACAGAGTATAATTTTTCCATATTTTATTATGCAATCTTACCAAAAACTGATTGAAAAACGTTGCAGAATAATCAAATATCAGTATAGATATCACTAAAAACTTTAGTCTAAGTAGGTTTGTATAAGTTCTTCAAAGTATATTGTCACGATTGTATCGTTAAAATCCAATAAAAATTGATACACATTGAAAAAAATTAGTAAAATCAAATCTAAACGCCCTTGACGCTTCCAATTCTACACTGAAGATTACATGTTCTTATGGCGCTAAGCTTATCTCTTGTGTAAAGTCATTAGACCAAATCCACAAAATCACGTTTGAGGATAACAACTTCTTCGTTCTACCACAGCTGCTGAAACACCAACAAGTGACCTTTGTTCCACTGGAAGCTATATGAGGATGATGCTGATGATGACGAAAATAACATGAGCCATGAAATGATTGAAATTATTCAATCACTTATTATATTTGTGTAACGAAAGTGAAACCTGAGTTCCATGGAACAAAATAGAATTAAGTTGAGAAATATATGCGTGATAAACAGAATAACAATTCTGTATTCCTAATTTACGAAGTTTATTCCTTCTAGCATAACAACTCAGTAATTGTTCCTTGTCAGCACAGACGGAAACTTTCGGAGATATTTCTCTAATTCAATTCCTGTTCGTAAATAAGTCCACACAAGTACAAAACTTGGAATATATCTAGGCTATTCAACATATTTAATGAACGATACGGAATTGTGTGATGAATTATTTAAATACCCAGGGCAAAAGACGATTCGCGTTTTAAAGAATGTCGATGTGATGTCAACGTCACGTTGAAATAAATATTTTATACTACAGTGGCGGCTTGTCAGTAAATGTTATGTCACTACCCGTAACCAAAAATTGAAATATTTTCAAACTGTGAAAATATCATTGATATTTTGAAACACACATTTTACAGATATATACGTAAATACTTCTAATTTTGCTATGTGCTGGGGAATTATGAGTTGGGAGGTTAGGAGAGGCTTTGAGTTGGCACGTATTAGTTTATGGGCCTTTTCGGAGAACGAGGAGGTTTTTTAGATTAGCTTTGTGTTTGTTAGATTGGAAACTGTTAAGACAACTCTTGTTTTTACGGTAAGTGGCCATGTAATTGGGGCCAGCACTATTTATCAGAAAGAATAATTGATGATAGAATCAAAATATTTGACATTTATAATATAGTGGTTTGTTAGGATCAGATGAATAATATTTTGTATAGGAAGAGCGATTTATTCAAGTATAGAAGTGTCATATTAGTCAACACAAATCTAATTGAATTATTATGAATACAGAGTTCTGCCGCCTTTTGCTACAATCATGGCTTCTAGACGTTGAGGCATTCTCTCCTTGTATACGTTTGCATATGGTTAATAAACATTAAATCAATTCTTTACTTTGTAATCAATTCCTTGGTATTAGCCCATCAGCCAGGAAATTAGTTAATTTTTATGGTTTTCTTTGTGACACGGTATTGGGATCTTGCTGTGCTAAAACGGATATCTGAAGCACTGAATATTTCATACGAACGCGTTCATCATATAGTTCACGTCAATTTGGACATGAGAAAAATTGATGCAAAATGGATACCCAAATGTTCGAATGTTGACCAAAAGCGTACAAGGGGAGAAGCATCGCGTTCGATCTGTGCTCGATTTGAAAACGATGTAGATTTCTTAAGCCGAATTGTTACTATGGATGAGACTTGGGTACATTTCTACGATCCAGAAACAAAGTAAAAATCTGCTGTAAAAGTTCTTGCTTCATTTTTTTTGGATTGCCATGAACTAATCATGATTGATTTTTTGGAAAAAGGTAGAACAATAACTAGAGATTACTATTCGACATTACTGACAACTTTACGGGAAAAAATTGAAGAGAAAACACGCGAAAGCTGTCCAAAGGTGTTTTGTTTTTGCCCCTGCGCACAAATCTCATGTTATCATGCTAAAAATTCGCGATTTAGGGTTTGAATTACTAGAACATCCCCCTTATTCATCAGATTTGGATCCGTCCGACTATCATCTCTTTCATTAACTGAAAAAAAAGGTCGTAAATTTCCTTCCAAGGAGGAGATAATAAAAGCTGTGGAAATCTGGTTTGTGGAGCAAGAAGAAACATTTTTTTAAAGGTCTAGAGACGTTGCAGGTTCGCTATAATAAATGTATCCAGCTGAGAGGAGAATACGTTGAGTAATAAATTATTTTGACATTGAAATTTTGTTTGGTTCTATAGTAGGCTAAGAATTTTTCAATATATCCTCGTATATAAGATCATGCCCTGGAGCTTTTCTTGGATCGGTTTCATTGAAAACAACTGATTCAGTTGTGTAAATGTAAAATTATGGAAAGTTGATTTGAAAGGGTTGTTCGAGAGTAGTTGTTATTTCTTCGTTTTCTTCTATTGCTGATTTTATATTAAACATTTAATGTAAAATGATTTGCGGAATCTTGTGCTATCCATTTACTGCTTTTGTCAATTTACCCATTTTGTCTGTTATACATGGTGTTACTTTTATCTAATCTTTGATGAATAGATCAACGTATGTACAAAACCGTATTCTAGGATGGAGTTTTAAAGAAATTTTTCTAACTGCAAAAGCTACCAATTAATGAGTGTGGAAAAGTCAATGCCAAAAATACTTCTTCAATTCTATATTCTTCCCACCTCCAGCTTGTTGAATCTTCTTTACTCCACTTACTTCCAAATGCATAGCTTTTTCCATATGATTCGATATGTGACTTTCTGTTTGTTCTAATGCTTTGCATACTTCTATGGTTTTCTGAGCTAAAAATTTGTAACGATTTTAGTTCTTCAGTTGATTGTAGGTTACTCTCGTGTTGTTCTAATACTTATTCACCTACAAACAGCAGGAAAGTGATAGCTTGTACCGTACTGGGTCTCTCATTTAACCTTTTATCACTTCAAATAAATCAAATATATCCTTATACCCTTTCTTCCAATTGGTACTTAGGTTTCCTTAGAGTTTCCATTTTCAACATTTATTCTTTCGTTTATACGGTCATTTTCTTAAGTTCATTTCCATCTTCTAATCTTTTCTGCATATCACTATTCATATTCTTTTCTTGATTGCGCCATGTAACGTATCAAACAAAGTGGTATTGAACAAGATGACATTATGTTTGCTCTCTGGTACAAATCGATTTCTGTTTTTATAGACATTACAGATGATATAAATACGCATATAACAAGACTAAAATTCTCCTTATGGATCTTTTTAACTAATATAAAATTCGTTTGACTGGGTGCTGAGAACGTGTATTGTTAAATAAGAGATGATTATTAGTCTTCTCTATCTCTTTATTTTGAAGATAGAGAAGGCAGTATATGACTGAAATTGTACTATTGGAAGAGAAATTAGAATCGGATTACCACTATATCCACTCGCTAATTAAATCAAAACTTGTTATTCACCTGTTTCTCTCTCTACCGGGAGTTCGGGCCGACTTGAACAAACTCCCATATCTCGGTTTATTTATCTTTGATATTAACTCTTAGTTATGAACCTGTGGAAATCGGTCAAAACATTTATGAATGTCCTTGCGTAGTAAGATGCGAATACACGCAATCAATAACTAAAATTTTGTAGCTCCATCATTTTGACCTCGTTCTATTGATCTAGAAATCTTAACTGATTTCCTCACTAATAGATATAAATACTATAGTGATTGATTTTTTAGCTGCATTTACTAGTCCCAATATTCCAATATGACATTATGCTACATGTTTATATTAAGGAAAATCTTGTTAGCATTGTGTCTTAAGTAACATAGATCTTATCCATATTATTAACTTAACTCGAAAGTGGCAGTGAAACTCACACATTTTCCTAATCTATCTGGTAATGGAGAAGTTTTGAAAATTGTTAATGAGTAGTAAAAATTATTCAAATATGATTAATAGTTGGCCTGCAAAAACAGATAAAACCTCATGAAATCTAAAAAGAAGAAGTTCGTACGATTGAAATTGAATTCTAAAATTGTAGGCTGTTTATTTATTTATTTTATTTATTTAATTTCTACAAGTTTTTAGAATTTTTTTGGGATATATAAGGAGTGTCTGTCGTGCAGTTTAGTTAGTTTATAATAAATAGTCGTGGTGAACAGATAGAATTAGAAAGTAATCAAGAAATTTTGTTTTGTGACAAATGAATTAATTGATATATTTCTTTTACTTATACTTGGATTTCTCAATGTGATATCATCTAACCCTACAAGTCCCGTCAATCATAGCTGTATATGTGATAAAAGATCTCCATTTTCTGTAATAATTAGGAAAAAAGCCACGCATCATGAACAAAGACTTCTAGTCATTCACTGTTTTCTTTGATCACGCGTCGTACATCGAGTACATCAACTTGAGTTATTTGCTAATGTTTTTCTTGAAAAACTGTCATAGGTTTAATCTAAAATATAAGTTGGTAACTAAGCTCTCAACCTAGTAGCATATGAAACAACTAAAATTTTCATCTCATAATAGTGGCCTGAATATAATGGATAAACGGCAATCACGGCTTGAACTAAACCGCTCCTCTTGACTAATTAAGGTGTAATTTGTATCTTATGACGTTTTGACAAAGAACACATATGGTCGTCTCATAGCAACTTCAAGTAATTAATCTCTTCCTTTACAGATGGTCCATCCAATTTTAGAATGAGTGATAGTTAATCACAAACTTCGCCATTAAATCAATTCCAAAAGAGATACTAGTTGAATTTTTAGTTATAAAGACCAAAATTATTCTACTGTATTTGAAATCACTTACTCATTCAGAAAAATGAATATCGATTTCAGATCGCTCAGTATAGAAAGTTGACTCAGTGATTTCATCGAGTAGACATGTTGTAGTGAATTGCAGTGAAGGCGGACTCAGGTAGAATTATGTTTGTCAACACAAATTTAATTGTGAGGAGATTATTAGCTTTTCGAAATAGCCGTACTTCTAAGTACAGTTGAAAATTTTATTTTTAGGTTAGTTTTAGGTATTTCAGGTGAAGATAGGAAAACTAAAACAAAAAATTACAGCCATGGAGTCTGAAAACTCTGAAAATAGGGAGAAACCTTGCAGAGGCACGTCGAATGATAGAATTAGGAAAATTTTCAAGAGAATAAAAAGGAAATAGAATGAAGAAAATAGAAAAGAATAGAAATTCATAACGCAAGAATTCAGACCATAACAGAAACTAACCAACGGATGGAAGCCAGCATGACAAAACTTTCGAAAAATATTGAAGCTATGGAAAACAGTCTCTCAACCCCCGTAGAGGTAGTTGAGAGTCCAAAAATTCGAGCAAGCGAAAAGCAAATGTAATATTGCTCATTGGAAGGAGGTTACACCGAAATAAATAACATGGTAAAAAGAAGCTAAGTAGAAAGGAAAAACTCTGAAGAAAGAGACAGAGCGTATGAACAAATTCAAAAAGAATTAGAGCAAATCAGGAGAGAGGAACGGAAAAACAGGCAAAATCGTAGAGAAGACCACCTCCAATAATATTAAAGTCCCCACTCATGTGGACAACAATACGTAAGTAGAAAAGCAGAAAAGAATCGATGTCCAGTGCAAAAGGGGCATTCACACAGAGAACATAACCACAGCAACAAAAGAGGCTTCAAACAAAATGAAGATACTCCTGAGCGAGTATAGATTGAGAGATTGAGCGGTATACGTACCAACTCAAGAGAAAGAAAGGAAGCCAGTCGTTACAGGACTGTCGGACGTCGAAACCGAGCTAAAGGAAAATGGACTGAAACCCAAAATTATATATTATGCAACAAGTGGGAAAAGCTTAATTTCATTCACGAGTGCCGCAAACACACGAGTGAGAAAAGTACTTGTCTCATATGTTGCACACTATACTTTTTATACAACTGCACAAATTGAAAGATTGGAAGTAATGGAACTCAATGTTGATTTTTATGTTTAGTAAAACCAAAATAATACTAAAATATCTTCTTAACTGTTGAGCAATATTATTTAAAATTGTAGATGATCGTGAAACTTTTACAATTTTGTAGAGTTGAACTCGGGACTTCATTTCTCTTTACTAAATTTTCTGTTTTGTTAATTTTAGATGTTGAGGGTTGATCGTTCATATACAATGTATTTTCTGTCTTCATTTCTGTAAAGGATTCGAGTGGTTTTTCAATTAGACCAGAGCATAGTGGCGCATTCGATGGCAAAATTGTTTTGAGTTGTAATTTTTTTAAAATGTCCGGGAGGTGTTCCTGATTATAAAAATGTAAGATGACCATTGATATCTTTTGATGTTATTGTTTAAACAACGAAAAACTGAATAAGCCAGAAAAAATGATTTTTTTGCAATGAATTAATTTTTTTTATATTCGTTCTTATATTTTTTTAAATTTATATTATATTACACCTATAGGTCGATAGGTATTTTGGGAATCATAAGATTTTATGACCCGAGTAAACCGACAATGTTCATTGGAAACAGGTAGAGATTTTTCACGAATCACAAGTGTATTTGTCCTTTTTTAACTTACTGGAAATTAGTGTTCAAAAAAGGATATTTCTTAGATGCTATCTGACAATGATTATTCCATAAATAAAAAGAAATGCTGAAAATAAATGTTTCTGTTAACTTCAATCACCAAAAAAAGTTGTATGAAATATTTTAATAATAAATAAAAATCTCATTACACATAAAAATAAGTTGGAAAATTTAATAGATTAATATTAGAAGCAGTAAGAATATTTTATCAACGTATTACTGCTGAAAAATAGCAAACAATTTTTTAAACGCGTCGTCGACCTTTCTCTCAGTCATCTTATACATTGAGACGGGAGTGAGATAGAAATACTTGTGTTTGCGCGTAAGGAGCATATTGTTATAACAAAAATAAAACAAATAAAAAACAAAATTCTTCAAATCTATTTAGATTAATTTGTTCAAGATTGAGTTGAAATATTTGAAAAAATTGAAAATTATAACATTTCAATTTTTTAGGTATATTATTTAATTAAGGAAAATTTTGAATTTTAAAAAATTCATAACAATTAATGGATTGGACATACGATAATAGGTATTAAGACTTTTTTCATTCGAAATATTACAAAGAATATAAAAAAAATTAATTCATTGCGAAAAATTCATTTTTTCTGGCTTATTCAGTTTTTCGTTGTTCAAACAATAACATCAAGAGATATCAAGTGTCATCTTTTATAATCAGGAACATCAGGATATCTTTTCGTTGATGTAAATGTCGCCATTTTATTACTAATCTTATAATGCTGTGAACACTATTTACGGCTTAACAGCAAATACTGATGCGTTAAACTAATCAAATATACTAAAAATCGCCAAAATATTGGTAATACTAAGAACCAAGTAAGTATAGAATAAGTAGGTAGGTAATAGTCAGGTTCATTATAAGAATTCAGCTTCTACCAACCCAAAATATTAAAATACATTCAATTTACATGTAAGCAAAAAGTATTTTACTGGTATGAAAATCTCTGGTGTCTCGCTTTCCCATCGTGTAGACTCTTTCATGATAATTTCCAGTTCCTCTCTGGTTATCATTATATTTCAATGATATATCGTTTTTTTAATGATGTTTATATGACCTTATGACAGTAGATTGCATATGATACTGCATAGGAATTATCAAAATATTATATATTTTAGTAGAGTAATATCGTATACTTAACAATGAAATTTATACTGATTTTTGTCATCATTTTGAATTACCATTATGATGAGTTTTGCAAATAAATATTTCTATTTTAAGAATAATGACCATACAGTTATACTTTTGTCCATTACATGAACAAAAATTCAAAACCTTTTTCTTTTTTGTTAATGAGAAAAATATGATGGATAATAGAAATCTACTTAATTGATTAGTGTGATGGGTCTTTATTCGAAGACATTATTTATAAGTCAAAAGTAATTTCTGTTGGAAGAAATTTTTGAGATCAAAAATTACCTGAAATATACATATATATATATATATATATATATATATATATATATATATATATATATATATATATATATATATATATATATATATATATATATATATATATATATATATATATATATATATAGAATGTCCAAGAAAAATTTGCATCCTCAATACCTATTTCTTTACTGACACCACATCAAAGCGCAAGAGTTAACTGATGTTTGAGAAAACTAAGAGTTTATAACTGAACTTAAATGGATAGTACAAATATACAGTAAAAAACTTAATGAATTGGTAATAACATAGTGTACATAGGGATTTGGAAAAAAAGATATAATTCCTTCTTCCCTTTGCAGAATTTGCAAAATGAGAGAATTACCAAATGGTAGAGCTCTGCATATGAGGTATTAGCTACTTCCTAATTGCACAATTTGAGTACCCAATCGAGCACGCAACGCTTCAAGCGCTTATTCCAAGTTATCATTTCTGAGATCTGTGCATCAAACACTGCTACGTTTTTCCCCTTGCGACACAAGATGAATCTTTAATCTTCATGAGTTTCAAAATTTATTTAGTGTTTTTAAAATGGAATAACAACCTTTATTCTCTTACATTATTGGATGCTGAAACAAATTCGGAATATACATTATTACTTAATGAAGGAAAGAAGCTTCGTGCAAAAAGTGTTTGAAGAATTGGAGAGCAACTATTGATTTATTCTATATAAAGCTGAAATCTTGAGTTTGTCAGTTCTAGTAACTGTAAAATATGAAGAATGGAGCCGATTGACAATTCAAAAGACCTAGTGTGGCAAATCTTTCTTTATGACGTTGTTTTCCACCACGTGAAACCATGTGAAATACAGAAAATATTTTCTTCACTGATAGATCTAGAATCTTAAATTTGAAATGATTTCGTAGTAGCAAACTCAGATAACGTTCATCAGATTGATGTGAAATATACAGATTCTTCTCAAGGTTTTGATCGCTTAGATTATAGCATTCTTTTCACTGAGCTATATACTATGGTTTTAACTCCATAGAAATAAATGAAACTTCTGGAATGCCCCTGGGCCGTTATTATTTCCAATATTCCTAAGTGATATTGTCTTCAGATTACATTCCAATGTTTTTAATGCTTAGGACAATTCTATTCCTCTTAAAATTATAGAATTTTATCCTTATCTTTATATTTCTAATAATATGCTTAAAAGGTCTGCAGAATTCATTGATCTTGGTGTTTCATTTGATATTCAATGAAACTTTGTTAAGCATATTAACATCATTTTTTATATGGGACCAAGGAACCAACAAACTCTTAGGATATTTTTCCAGTACTATTTCTAGCATGAAAAAAATGTTCATCATTGTATAATTTTTCTCATCATTTTTATTCGGCAAAGCTTCCATGGAATCATCCATAACTACTAAGTTTTTGCTTGCACTGATGTGTGAGAGCTCGCATTGTTGTGGTGGAGTATGATTTGTCTTCTGCAATCAATTTCCCTTATTTCTTCGAACACTTCTGGCAAACAAATGCTGGTGCACCAATTATAATTGACCGTTATATGTTGCTCTAACGGTGACGATATGTCACGTTATGTTGAAAAAATAAGCGACTATTGGTTTTCTGGCAAAACAGCCGATTATGGAGAACCCTCACGAAATTTATCCTATAGCGAAGGGCGGCCACGATTGAATTCAGGAAACCAGCGAAGCACGGTGGATCGAGGTAGTGCATCATCAAAAATCGAAGCGGCTTGATCGGCACACTGCTATTGGTTCAACTCACGTCGAAAATCATGGAAAATCATCGCACAAAAATAATCGCGACTTAACACTTAATGTTTCAATTTTCTGTAAACAACTCAAATAGCCTCGTATACCAACACATTTTGAGTACGATCACCATTCGAATTGTCAAACTTCATGGTGGTAATGTCAGATTTGATATATTCACATCAGTATTACCATATCTCAAAACTTGAGTAGCAGCCTTGTTGTTATGTATGCTGTATGTTATTGAGAAGAAAAATGAATGAATGAATGTATATATGAATATATCAACGAATAAATGAATGCATAAAAATGAATGAATGGTTTTGAAAGAACGATCGCATTGAACAGTAAAGATAGGGCTTCAACTTCAGTGAACTGCCAGTTTCTCATTTCGAGAAGATTTTTGAAGGGTCCACTGATTTCGAGTTATGTCACTACTACCTAAATTAATAAGACTGCGGTGCTCAGGCGTGAGATCGTTATAAGAAGACGAAGCTACGTATACAGAAATCGTTTTTTCCTTTCGGTAGGGCTTCCGGTAGAAATGCGAATGCCAGACATTAAACAAGTCCCTTAATCTCACACCAAGTGCAAAAAGAAGATGTGTTTCTTTAAAAGAAGTACACAAGTAGGTGAACGAGATAAATAAGAAAATTAATAATAAGTTTGAATTATTTTTTATTTGAAATTTCTCTTGTTTTCTGTTTATAACAGTTCTTTCAAATCGTTTAACTGAAAGTGTGACATGTTTATGACACACTAGCTATTCCACATGGTTTTGGTTGAAGACTCTATAAATAACAAGCATTTTTTTCTGATATCTGGTGAAAATAACTGTATAGATAAGTTTGGTTTTTACTCCGTCAGTGAAAAATTTTTTAACGAAAATATTCAGGATTGACATTTTGAAATTTTCGACGATCCTGAAAAAATTCAATTCAAAGTCAAGAGCTTCGGTATGATTTCTTCAATTTCAAATTCATGTGTGAGAACTTCGTAAATGATGCTTTTGGTAATTAACTGCTCATCAGCTATCAATCTTCATAGCTCATAGTTCGTAGGTTTAGAAGGTCATGAAGCCGTTGAGCATAAACCTTTAGATAGGCCCCCGTCAATGCCCCACTTGACGTTACCAAAGTTCTCTGAGAAGCCGATCAGGCTTGAGCCCTTTGATGTCATTAAGCAAGTTGTGGGTTTTGTTCAGGTGCTTAAACCGCGTTCGTGTGAATGCTGGGCACTCTTAAATAAAGTAATCTGCAGCTTCATCGTCCTCCATGCACCAGCGACACTCCGGATTATTCGTGATGCACACGGTGTGACGGTGACGTTTTAAAAGGTAGTGTCCGCAGAAGTCCGGTTACTAGTGTGATTTCGCGCCTATATAGCTGAAGCAGTTGTTTGGTGAGAGACGAGCGGGGTTCATCTATATAGGCCTTCGCTTGTCTCATGCCAGGCGTCTCCATCCATCTCTGCCGAGCCCACCTTGCAAGAAGGCTGTTAAGAGACTTAATGACAGCGCTTTTGGTCAGACCAAAGATGGATTCTGGGCATTCTGGGCTCATTGGTGGGTTCGCTGATCCTTTCTTGGGTTAATCCTCAGCTCTTTGGACCGGTACCACCTATCCACCATCCGTAGGGCCTTTATCATAGAGCCCCGAGAGGCAGCGACGTCCCGAGCAAAGGATGATCAAGACGTTAGCATAAGCCTGTGTATACAAGTCTTCCTTGTTTAGAATACTGGTCAGGTCGTCGACGACCAGACACTACGAAGGTTGGAGATAATACTCCGTCTTGTGGGCAGCTCCTGGCCGTGACGGTCTTGACAATTACGTTGTGAGAGCATAGACCTTATCCAACTTACGAGGGACATTTCGGCGCCACGACTCTCGAGCGCACAGCAAATGAGTTCGAAAGGGGTATTGCCCCTTCGATGTCAAAAAATGCTATCATGCCGACTCTTCTACAGTCAAATATACTCTCCACCCTCCTCACCAGGTGGTGCAGAGCCAGGTCCGTGGACAAGCCAGCCTGGAAGAGCTATCAATCTTACTGTCAATATACGATATTACAAAACACGAACATTTTCATCGGAGCTCATTTTTGACGGGCGTCCTTGGCGAGAGTCTCTTTTAACTTCTCGGTCACAAAAATCTCTCTATATACATAACAATACATGGAATATTCTTAGTAAACTCAAACAGATAAATTATTTAAATTATTTTTGATATCATTTGTACATTTATTGATTCATTGGATAAAGGAAAAAGTACTAAACAAAGAAGACTCTCTAAATGAAACAGAGCAGATAACATCTTCTTTAGATGGAGCCCATTCATCTCTTTCTCTAGCTTCAATTCATATATTTCTAAAACCAATGTCTAAGGAATACTTAAAAATTAATCTTAAAATCTTACACGAGAAGAAGCTTCATTCATTATCGTACTATCACATTAGAACTTAACACTGAACCAATATTAAGCTCGACGCTTTCACACGATGTCATCTATTCGAACACTTGATCTAGACTAATTATATTTTACCATAAGTAAACCGTAATTCAGGCTTCTCCCTACGGTTCAAGTGCTTGTTTCCATCTCTAATAACTCCCATGGGTAAAATATAAAATTTTGTACTCGATCAATGAGAGTGTTTCTCGTTATTATACATATTAGGTTTTTTTGTTCACAGCGCGATCCTTCAATTGTCCACCACATTCACATATGAAGGAATTGGGAAACTCCATTTGTTATAATCCCGTCCCAACTTGTGATGACCCAAATCCAAAATATATTCGTAATCGTACCGATGGATGGGTGCTATTTTGATGTAATACGCGTTTGTTGGTGTGATGACGGATACCTAATGAATAATGGGAAATGTGTACTCAAAGAAAATTGTCCACTTCCGCCTTAAGAGAAATCCTATCCATAATTTCCCATAAATTCCTGTATAAACTATGAAAAATAATGAATTTTGTATTCGATTGAGTACTTCCTTGAAACAAATTTATACAACAATAAAAATTTCTGAAAAATCTGATTATAAAATGATTATGAAATGCTAATATTTATATACAGGATTGATTCGTATGCCTCTTCTGTTCTCTCTCTCTCTCTCTTCGAGATATCAATTTTAATCTCTGGTAGATTATTGTCATCATTAGTCTGCACTGCACAAATATTACTTAGAATCCTACAGGATGTTCCCGAATGCTGTGCCATATCGAAGTTATACTTCTTTAAAAGAAACATCTTATATTCTTGTATTTTATTGAATATTTGGAATTACCTTGACTTCCCCATAACGTTTTTGGAGAGTTTGATTCAATTTTCCATAATAATGGTAATGAGTTCCTCACTTTATACAACCAAAAATAAAAGGACGAGTGCTATATCTCTGGAATCTAACTTTTCAAACTATTCTGGAATTACAAGAATTATTTTGTTCTGAGGGATCTACCATGATAAAATTATTACTACACCACCTGCAGCAAATGATCTTAATGATGATGATTATGTTATAACAAAGGTTGACGCCGCAGGAAAGGAGCAACTTTATAAGCATTCTGTTGGAAAAATAGTGTTAAGATACCCCGATGGCCCTAACGACTTTCTAGTCTCTTTTTTAAAGCTTAAATCGACTGAATCTTTTGTGTTCCTTTATATAAAAAACGAAGCTCCTGTCATTCTCTAAAGAGGTTATGTAATTATGGCGGTAGAGACCCCGTCCCGAACTTCTGGCGAAGTTCTTCACCCGACATTGCGCTCACAGGATGAGATTTTTCTGATTTAAACAAGCTTTTGAATTCAAATAATATTTCCAAAGTCCACTGTCAAACATGAATCAGTCTTCTCTGGTGTGATTCAACTATCTTTTTGATAAACAAATTATGTGAAAACAATCTGGAACAGAGAAAATAGTGTAAAATACTCGTAAAGAAGTCCATTCCAGCATTCGTTCCTTTAGAAACTTTTGCTAGAACTAAGAATGAAATCATAACAAATAATTAACATAATTAACCTTATGAAAATTGACGTGATTGGGAGTACACACCCTTGTATACTCCTAGATATCGACCAAAGGGAGTGATCTATATATTATTGTGGTACCTCGTCCAAAGCAGCTTCAACGTGGATTAAATGTCCTAAATCATGTGGATTACCAGGGTACCAATTGGACAGTATAGTCATCATTATACCTCTAACATGTGTCATTTCATTCAGATCTGGTGATTGAAGTGGCTACAGCGTAGCTCCAACAATTTTGAAAAACTCTATTTTTCATAGATTCAAAGATTTATATATTAGTATTACGAGACTCGTCCACAAATGACGAAAGGACGAAGGACACGCGCTGCTGACTCATTTTTGGGTAGCAAATTTGCAAATAATAGTAATAATAGTTTGTTTTTAATGCGAGTACAATTTTTCAAACAAGTGCAATTATTAGTCGATATTTCTCACAGAGCGAACTTGAAGAAGTGGAAAATATTTCGGACTTTGAGATTATGGATTGCGACGAATCCTCAAGTGAAAGTGATGAGGAAGATCATGTTGTTGAAGTAGGTGAAGCTACGTGTATTGAAGAAGAAGTGGCTCCAGATTTATCGTCAGACAACTCTAACAAGACACGATTTGTTGCGAAAAATGGTAGGGTATATATAAAAGATGTACTTCGAATTTTACGTCGTTTTCTACAGAATCCTATATTGCGTGAAAAACTAAGTTTGCGGCGAAACGAGAAAGTATAAACTATATTAGAATCATTTCAAAAGTTTTTCACGAACGAAATTATGAGTATTATCCTCATGTACCCTAAAGAATAGGCAATTTCACAAAACATTCCTCTTACGGGTACTACCGCGATGTACGCTTTTATTGGAATTTTCATTCTGATGGGGCTAATGACGATACCAAAATGGACTATCACGATCTTTGGTCGAGTAAGTTTGAAAGGTCTGGAACAGTTAGATTTGATGATACAGACACGCGCGAAAAGCCCAGAAAAACCGACAAATTTGCCCAATTCGTGAGGTTTTCGAAAAGTTAATCGCATTGCTTTTCGATTATATTGTTCCGGGAGCAAATGTTATAGACGAGATGCTATCACCTTTACGAGGACGATGCCCGTCCAAAGTCTTCATGAAAGAGAAGCCAGGCAAATACGGAATTCTTATTAGAATATTGGCAGATTTTGAAAAAAGATATGTTTTACGAATGCTGAAAGTATATGCTGGAAAATCTTAAGACACTACATCCGCATCAAGAGGTCCAACAGCGATTGTGAAGAGATTAGTGAAAGCACTAAAAAATACACGACGCAACTTGACCACGGACAGGTTTTATACATCTATCGAATTCGCAGAAGATTTGTACCAAAATTTTGGCACTACGCTTGTAGGTACCTTGCAGACAAAACGAAAAGGGATCCGAGAGGAGTTAAAATTGACAAAAAAAAAGAGAAATACATTCAAATGTTTTTGCGTTTACATATCCTGCATCAAGGCAACCATCCGTTACATTAGAATCATACATCCGTCATGAAAACCCAAAAAAGGTGCTTATTTTTTTATCTACTCAAAATTCCGACGCAAAAATCAATGCTGAGTTGTAAAATAGTGAAAGTGACGTGAATTTACTTTATAACTTAACTAGAGGAGGAGTCGATAGGGTGGACCAGATGGTCAGAAAGCACTCTACAAAAAGATCAACAAGAAGATGGCACATGTCTGTATTTTTCACTCTAATTGATATTGATGCATTGAATGCCTACACATTGTTTATTGGAAGCATATCAATTTGGAATAGCAACAAAACAAATCGGAGGCTAATCTACTTACAAGAACTAGGACTTAGTTGAGCAAAGATCAGAAAATATAAATGGAATTCCTCCGTACATAATACAGGAGTCAATACTTGGTAAAAAGTTGCGAAATCGTTCTAAACAACATTCGAATGCAGCTCCAGATGCAGGAACAACAGATCGATGTCATATTTGCTGTTGCAGAAATTGCTCCAAAAAGAAATTTCAGAAACTACAATAATTTGTAGCAAATGTAAACCTTTTTCTTGTGAGACTCATCCCCAAAAGTCTTACGTGTGTGAGGCTTGCTACAGTAATTCATATAAAATTGTAATTGAAATTTTCTTCACTTTGTGCAGAAGTATGAATTTAGCACTGAAATGAGAATTATTTGTTTTAATTTTATTTCTCTTTCAATAAATACTTTTCATTTGACGTTTTTGTTATTTATACATAATAGTTTACTACTTTATTCAATATATAAAAAGCGGTAGTGAACACTAAATAGTTGATAGCACTTTTTATCTAACCTTGGTACAACATGAAACCAAAAATAGCTTGGTCTTCCGAGGGTTATTAGATTGGCTGCTGGGGACCGGTATCGTTCAATATAGTGCGGTATACGTAACTGAGTATTGAGATCATTTTTAAAAGGAGAAAATCTACAGGGCTTTAGGAACTGGTAACGAGCAGACATTACAATTTGTTTATCAGGTGTGGAGCTGTCCTGGGGGACCAGTACATATTCACAAGTACATGCATATACAAGCAATCAGCGTTTAGTATTAGTTGTATTTCAATTGCACGTGTGTTTAAGTCTGTGATTCGTTTCGCTGAAAATGTAATCTGATGGAAAAATAATGTTTCTAATTCAAAAAGCCAATATAAAAAGTGGCGATTGTAATGAACCGTGTACTTCAGCTGAAAATAAACAATATAACGAAGATAACCCAAGTGCGGTAAATGCGCGCCAAAGTCCTATTGAGTCAAGGGATCATGTATTGGTAGAGTTTCCAAATAGTGAGAATGAAAATGATCTCGAAGATGAACTGGTTCCTTTGATTCGGACGATTCAGTTACAAAAACTGAGTATGTAATTTCTACAGATAAATTGGGTAGTTATGTGAGTACCAGTGATTTATTCGATTATAATATTGAGACAGAAAATGGATATATGAGTGTATCGGAATCTGCAAATGAGTGGCATGAAATAGATGAGAATGAAACCACACGTATTATAAAATGGATGGACAAACGGTTCTTTCTAATGTTAAGTACTGATCCAACAGGAAAGCGAAACTGGCAGGGGAAGACTATACTTGAAACAAAAGGAGTTATTGATTGCAATAAAGTGGAAAAGGAGTAGATTCTAGCGATGAGTATGGTACCGAAAATTTTGCTTCGAATTTTTCCTCGGAAGAGCAATTTTAAATACTTGAATTATCTATAGAAAGTTTACTTCTTCTTCAAAATTGTCTGTGATGGAGTTTCGACGAATATTGGTACGCGAGTTACTTGTTACTCTAATAGTACACGAAGAAATCACTACTCACAAAAGAGTTCTACATACCTTCGTTAAACCGTCCAAGCCAGGAAAGAAAAGGAGGAGACAATGCCACAAAATAAGAGAAACACATTCCAGCAAGAATGCAAGTAACTTTGTTACAAAAGTAATAAGTTACTTGCCAACGATTGTCCTGGACAACCAGGAATGTGTTCATATTGGTTTAATAGCTTTCATAAAAAATAGTATTTCTGTAGCTAAATTGTTGTTTTCTAACAACATATTTAGTTTACAAATTTGTTTTATTTAACAATAGCATTCATACTAATGAAGCATTATGAACTCTTTCATGTTATTTGATTTTTTAAATCTGTAAAAAATGATAAGCTACCTGACACATTAAAAACTCTTTAACACAATTGATCACAAAACGGATGATAACAGTAAGTTATGACATGTTTTTACTTTCAATAATTGATCATAAGCCTTCTTTAATTTATATCGTAGAATTATAAAAATAGAAAACCTAATTACGACTTTACCGGGCCCCGAAGACCGGTATAGCACCGTGTCCGCGTCAAACCACCGGTCTCAGGGGACTGGTAATGCATTGTTGCGGGGCTTATATATTTCAGTACCGCAGTCAACCTCTTAAAACACTTTTCTCTGGTTATCTACTTATCCAAACTATATTCCTAATCATAATGCCCTGTATTTTGGGCAAAAAAAAAACGATTATTTCATTCAACTATACCTATACAATCATCTGTAATCAATAAAAGTGGATAAATGTTTCTATACAATACCGCTAAATGAAACGTCTTCTAAAAAGCTATAGCTTTCGAATATACTGTATTCATAAGCGAGCGAATCATGTAAATTAACACAATAGACCATGCTTTCATCATTTGAAAAACGGTAAAATCGAAATGCACCACTTATAGAGATTCAATGTTCAATGCTTTCTACTTCAACCGAAACATTTTGCTCTTTTAGAAATTACCCTTTTAGGTTTAACGAGCAATATTGTATATTACAAAAACATGTCAAAGAAGTTATATAAATGTTCAAACAGTGATTTATTTATAATATTTCCTATTCAAGTATGAAATCAAAGTAAATTGGTAGTCGTGTGCAAGTAACCGTTCACGTGCTGTATTGTTAAATCATTCAATTGAGAATGGAGGAATTTTTCAAATAATTCACAATCGTTTCTTGATTGTATCAACAAAAATAAACGAGTAAGAAGCTTGTTATATCACCAACAAAGCTTATGGAATTTTTCAAGATCTAAAAAAGTGCCTAGCCTCCATTTAATGTGTGATATGCAAGAGAATAGACTCTACCCTTATATTTATAGCTCACCCTAACAGGGTCGAATTATGTATGATCTCAACGTATCTGTGTTAGATCATTCCGAGAAATAAAACGGTTTGTATAATAAATTTCGTTAGTGTCTTTTAAAATTTCTATCAAATATGTCAAATGTTGGAAAAAAAAAAATTATTTCAAGTTAGTGGAGAGGAGCCACGGAAAATACTTTTCTTTGAAAGAGACTTCAGCTTTAACGAGCATCTCCGAAAGTACACTTTGGAAAATGGTGAAAGCAGGATGAATTATCAATACCATACAACCGCGGTAATTTTGAAGAATAGAATAAGATACCAGGCAATAGGGAAAGTGAAAAACAACAATTTAATATCTCCAGTTTGGAAGCTTATCCTCAACTGTCGGCTTGCTTTGTGGAATCTGGAGACTGTGTTGACATGGCAACGTCGCAAATAAAATGTACACGAGCAAGTTGCGTCTCACTCACTCAGTGTCCAATCCGCAATTTGCCTACTGGTCACAACCATCAAATTCGCCAACTTGAAGCTATTACCACGACTAAAATTCTGTCCACTACGGGACAAGATGTAGAGTCTTCTACTTAAAGTCATGAACAATGTTTCGCAGCCATGGATATTCCACTGGAGGACAACCTGGAATTCCATCCATGGACTATGCCGAGTCTCCGATTGCAACGTCAAACATTTTTGATGATAGATAACTATCGTTATAAATTCTATTTGTATGTTTTCAAACAGCTCACTTCAATGCCACAAATAGTTTTTCTTCTGGACTTATGGATTTTCTTAAAATTGTTTCTTGTTTTATCAGTTCGTTTCTAGATAAGTTCAATAATTTATCAAAAGATGATACCGACATTCTCGTGTGGATAATAAACTTCATATCATTTTAAATTTTCAAATAGTTCATAAAAAAACGGAATTTCCGCTTGGATATGATATAATAGGATAGACCCTAGGATAACTTCTTAGATTTCTTCTTTCTCAACTTTTTGTAACGCACATAATAAATAGACTTGATATATCTTCACAGTGTATTTCAGTGAAATATATTTCACATTCTGAACACATGACAATAAGTACCTTAGGCAGTATTTAAAAGTGCCGTTCATGAAAAATGTTGCTGAGTTTTTTAAATAATTCAAACTCATTCGAGATAAAAATGTAATATTCTTCTCGGTCAGTTCTGTTTTATGTATAAAATGGTGAATTCAGGTTAGTTAACCAAACCTTACTTAACCCAAAGGATTTAGAAATTCTAGTTTTTAATCTTTGTATTTGCCAGCTTTACAAGTTTACATTAGTTACTAAATTCCAGATAATATCCTTAATCAATCCATCACGAGTTTTATTATGTACTCGGACTACCTTTCCGTTTACCTAAAATATCTCCATGCCAAGTGGGCCTATCCTTATCTTAACGGATTAAATATCGTCACTGTAGCGCAACCTAATGAGGTAGGGTTCTAATACACCTATTTTAAACAGCTAATAATGTGATTGACGTCATAAAAATGGGTTTTAAAACTTTAATTGCTGAAAGTATTCGGAAGGCGAGTATTTTGAGTTTAGGTCTACAAGTAAGTCTCGTATCTCTTTCAAGATACATTAAGAAAAAGAAAAACAAGTTCAAAAGTTATATCAAACCTAGACACAGAAGAAGAATGCAAATTGTAAATATATTCCGGTTTACTTTCTATGGAAATAAGAAAACTAGCATATCAATGTACCGTGTAGCTTAATGATATGTATGTCTACCCTTGTTGGCATCAAAATATCTGTACTGGCTCTGACTGATTCCAAAATTCCATGCGCAATAATCCTCACCTCTCATTAAGGACTACAGATGCGACATCAATACGCCTATTAACATCATTTAATAAAACGTCTTTTCCAAAAGTATGAATTGGCTGCTTCTCAAATATGGAACATACATAGAACTACACAGTTTTCTTCTTCTTTTCGTAAGACTTATTTCTTCTACTATTTAGCCTCTTGAGAAGTAGATATCCAGCTTTCTATAGTCATCCATGCCTGGCTGCACTCTGGGTAAACCGACCTCGGCTATCCTATAGTCAGCCAGGCTTGGCAGAAGTCTAAATAACTAAATAAGATTTGGTTCGTATATCTTATCCATAATATCTTAATATTAAACGTGATAATTTTTTAAGCATAAAAGACAATAAAAAATAAAATAATAAGAAATAGTATCACTTCTTTGTATGTTTAATTATATAACTATTATTTTATGTTTATTAATTAGTATAGTGCATTGATAGAAATTTTTCATGAAATCATAATTTTATTAACAATATATTGAAAATCTATTTTTACAAGCAACCAGCCTGGCCCAAAGTTGTAGACCAGTCTTGGGTTTATCTCGGCAATCAGGCCTGATCCAGGCTTGCAAACCAAATAAGGGACATTGTTGTCATCCCAGAGTTTCACCAAGTCTGGGCCAATAAGGGCTTCAAGCTAGGGCCAGAGTTATATATACTTTCCTTAAGTCATATACTGGGCCCATTGTAAAATCCTATATATTGTAGGAGGTCTCCTCGAAATTAGTTTTTCCATATTTGCCTATCCAGTTTATCGATCTTCCATAATTCTATCGACGTGATTTCATCTGCTTTCGTCATGTCATTCGTTTTTGTTGTGTCCGCTCGAGTTTCCTCTGCATATGTATATATTGCTTAGACGATTTGTTTTTTATATGCGGACTTCACTATCAGTGGACATTTATTTGTTTTTTTATTTGAGGGCATACTGTTAGCCAGAGATCTTGTACAATCTTTTGCTGTTACAATTGATTCTATCTTTTCTACAGATATCTGCATATTTAGGTTTTTGACTGTAGGTCATTCTAAATATCGAATATCAAGATTGCGTCGTCGGCGTACTTGAAAGTCAAAAAAATGCTTTCTGCTTGTGATAAAAAGCAAGATGAAACTGTCATATCAGCTGGAAGAGGAACACTACTAACTTTTTCTTATAGAAATGGAATATAACTACTTGCTATTCCACCAATTGAAATATACATTCGTGGTAGGCCTCCAGATTGTATCAGAGCTGGCAGTTTTATAGATTTCACCTTTTCCGATAGATATTCTTAATTAAATCAGAATCTGTTACAAACTATACTCCATTATTTGTCTGAGAAACAGCAGAAAAAAGGAAAATTTGACTTTATATCATAAGCAATCTATCAGTTGTGATATTTGATATTATAAAAGTAATTATATACAATTTTTCAAAAAAATCCTGTTAATTGCGATCATTAGTAACAAAATATGTTTTTGTTCGTATCATGAGACTAAAGAAAACGTAGAAAAAAGTATTTTCCAATAATTCAAAATAGTCTTGAAGTACAATTGAAACCATTCGTATGATAAAAATATTAATTGTTTGTTTATGGAGGAAAAATTTTATCTGAAAACCTTTCAGTAACAATGTTCAGAATAAAAAGCAAACGATTCATTATTCCATACAATTATTCGAATAAGGATGCCTATTCATCACCCCACAGAAATCATATCCTGGAATATTGACATCTAGAAATTCGTTTATTGAGAGAAAAATATCACTAACAACATAAAAAAATCTGAACTTCATATCTATTTTTATAATGTCACTAACAAGCAAGAATATTATGAAATAGAAGAAATAAAATTTCTTTCAATGTTAGAAATAAGATTATAGAAAATATATGACTAAATGAAAATAGATCTACTTTGATCAATTTTTGTAAGCTGATTTTAAAATTACAATTCGTTTTCCTTTTTCTACCATGTTTGGTTAACTCACAAATCAATAGGACTATCTACTATCGTGAGGATTCATCCCCGGCCACTAAATAATGCAAACACCCGCGGTCATTAAGTGTATACAACGCTTAAAGCTCAGGTTCAAGATTCTCGTGTAAAGTTAGGATTAACATGTACAACGTTAGCCTGTTACATGTTTCTCTCGTCTATCGGCACCTTACAGATGAACAGCAAACTCCTTTCAATCACGTATTGACTGCAGTCATCTTTTATTGCCGAAAACAAATACAGTATAGGGTAACGAGTTAATTCGTCAATTCATAGTCACTTCATTCCTTGTTCTACTCCGGATAACTGTGAAAATAGTGTCGATACAAAATGAGCGATTCGAAACGGAAGTATTTGAATAGTCCTGATCAAGACAAATCATGGCCTGACCATAAAAAAGAAGCCCTTTGGGATCCCTATGGTATGAGAGAACCGCAGAATCATGTCAACAACGACTATTTTGGTATGATCAAGACTAGTGGATACAGTTCTAAAAATGGATAACGTTGTTTATTACAGTATTCCTTCAACACTACATTGGCCACATCTACCGATTCAATCGCTACCGAACATTTTGATCGATGTAGCAACGAAATCTGTAAGGCCAATTCATCAGAGGATGAATTTACATCAGGAAGACTCAATGACCAACAGATGTTTATCCAAGCAGAATTGATTTATTTGGCTAGAAATCTACAGTTCTAGGCTCAAAACTGAAATCAGAGAATTTCTTAGTCCCAAGAACATTCTTTTGATGGTATCGCTATAGAGTGCGAAACTTATAACCTTTCTTCAAAAATATTTTTTATTGAAAATATATATATGTATATATATATATATATATATATATATATATATAAATCAGCCTTACTTCAGGCTTCCCTCTATAGTTCAAATGCTTGTTCACTTCTTTCATATTTCCATGCAACTTACTATTATTACCTTACTCTAACAAAAATATTCCTTGTATAAATTATCTCTACTTTTGAACTTACGACAAAATATGATTCCTCAGGCTACGTTTTTTGATAGTTCATAAGTTGCACCGCCAAGAAGATCCGTTGCTTGAATCGCCGAAACGAAAAAGTAGCCATGAAATATACGAAATCGTAGACTTGGAGTGGCATCTGATGATACCCCAGAAAAGGATCCTCAGAAGGAAACTGGTCATTACTTATTTTACCGATAGAGAAGAGCCTCAACTCAAGAAACTTCTGAGTTGAGACTTTTCATTGTCTCCCCAAAAGGAGTTCTTCCAGATAATGGTAATAAATACGTCTCAATTTCTGTTGCCTAATTCGTTCACTTGAAAAAAAAAACATATGGAAATGTTGGAACCCTATTGGGCAACATCAAATATGCGGAGCACCAATGGCTTGTGAGTGGCGATTTCAAAATATGAAAATGCCATGCTTCTTATGCGTTTGCTTTCTAAGAGAGCTAGGGTCGTCTGTACCAATTAAAGGACCACTGTATAGTCGGTCACTGTTTTATTATAAAACACACCGATAAACGCAGGGTTGCCTACAGTGATTCAAACTCTCGCTACCTGAAAAAGTTTACAACGGTTTATGGTGTAATAGTGGTTATAGTTCCCAATAGTGCCCCTACGGGGGGTTTTCATCACTCTACTGCCTTTTTGGGGCTTTTTTTTATAATGAAATATCCCACTTTCAACGACAAGTGAAATCATCACAAGTGAGCGTTCAACTGGAGGATACATGTACAGGTGAATATTAATTTTCTTATTCATTTTAACTACTAACATGGCAATCAAAAGGGTCAGGAATTCTTTAAGCGGGGAGGAAACTCCCTCCGGCAGTGAGTCCACTGTCGGATTTGATAGCCAACTGTCTCATTAGGTACTAACAAAGGAATCCAATTTTCGAATTCCTGATTCCACCCAACAACAAAAATCTCATTTGTCCGCGATTCTCATTCCTTCTTCCGTTCCGTTTGTTTCTTTCCTCTTCTCTAAAAAAATAAAAAAGAAAAAATGCCCCGGTTACCCAGATCTCCCATACAAACCCGAAGCAAACCCGTTTCCACAGTCTACAAATGTCCACCACTTCCGTCCAAACCTAATTCTCTCATTGAGAAGAGAAGTTTTCAGAAATCGTCGCAGACTCTCGCGTTACAGTCCTGATCAATTTAAAAATATCCGCAAGGCCATAAATTATATTGAATATCTCCAACAAAAATCTCTTCAAAATAGGAGGAGTTCATCTCCTGCACCGTCTGCGAGTTCCTATGCGTCCAGGGTCTCGCAGAATTCCCGAAAATCCGCCCCTTCGAAATCTCCACAGGTGGATCAATATCATCTTGGTGCTATTCCAAAAAGAAATAAAAATATCCCTACCAATAAACCACAATCCTTTCATCACTCTAAAATCCCAAACCAATAACCCAAAACACCCCTAAACCTCAGAAACCCCAAGCACCAACCCAAACCCAGCTCCCTCAAATCCTTAGCAACCCCATACCGTCGCCCAGCCTCCCCCACCCATAATCCACACATCAACCCCCCCAATAATCACCCTACACATTTCGACGATCGTCGGTATTGCAGGTTTTCTGCGATTTCCCTGCAACCTGGTGAACCGGCACTCCAGCCAAATGGCCGATGATAGGGTATAATACAGCCGCAGCTGTACCCGCCCACCCCAAATTAGATTGGAAAAAAACACAAAAAACAAAAAAAAAATACAAAAATAACTAAATAACTCAAAAAAATATAGAAATAAACCAAAAAACACAAAAAAATATAATATAACCGTTTTTAATTACAAGCCTCACTCGTTTTCTCGGTCAAAAAAATCTGCCCTGCAGAGGAAAAAATTCCTATATCAGGGCCGAATAAAACATACCTAAATTCCCAAAAAAATGCCTCCTTATCCTTCCAAACTTTACACAACGAATCTCTTTTTTGTAGGAACAATGTTACGCCATTATAAAAATCTGAGATGCAGCATAAGCGTGGATAAGCACTTACTACATTCTCAACTTGATTATTTCTTTAGAATCTAGGAGATTACAGTGAAGAGCAGGGTGAATGTTTCCATGAAGACATAAAAGAAATTGAAAAACGCTACGAAGGTGTTGGTAACTAGAATGAAAATATGTTATATATTCTCAATCATATAGTTTTATTGGCACTAGTCTACTCAAACTAAGTATCTTTATATTAACAAAAATCTAAGAAAATGTTTGTTTCTTTTCTACAATACTAAGAAATTTCTAAATTACTACTAAAATACTAAGACTATAGCTAAGGACACATTCTTAACACGTTCCGTGTTAGCACGTGTCAACACGACGCGTCAGAATGCGACACATCAGCTAGGCTGGACATATATTATGTATGTTATAAAACGTGTGAGCAAGCTGACATTTTGATTTTTTTAACCTGTTAAGTAGTATCCTCGACCTTCAGATTCACACAACACACATTCACAATCCTCCGGAGCTTATAATATAATGGGGCACCTACAAGAAGAGATGGATTGGTTGGATGAAGAAGAGGAAATGGTTGCGGTTACTGCAGCATTGCTTATGCTACAATATGAACCCAGGGAGTACTGGGTTCATCCAATAAACCAACGAAGGTACAACCGAGTATAAAATTATTATAAAACTAGACATAATATTATTTTTGGAAACGTAGATTAACATTTTATAAATTTGTAAAATTAATTGATGTATTGGAAGATGAACTTCCTTTAGTATTCTCTGAAACATAAGTATTGGTTTGAGATTTTCATTTTGATTGGTCTCGGTAGTTCTTATTTCGGAAATTGTACAAAAAGTCATACTTTCGTTCCTCTTTTATAAATTGTACCTCAATTAACATATAGATAATTATAGATGTATTACGGAAACAAATATAGTTAAGAAAACACTTTCCAGTCACGCTCAGAACAAACTCGTCACAAGTGGTGAATATAACCTACAACACTTTGTAACATTTCTGACGAAAATCCCACTAACGTAGATATTGAAAACACGCGCTATGACGTGTTAAAGCGTGTTGTCGGTCTCTGACGACACATCACAATAATATGCATATATCTATTTAAAATAAGGTAATAGATATTTCTATAACACGTGTTAATGCGTGTTAATACGACACGTGGTTTGAAATGTGTCCTTAGCTTATAAACCGCAAGGCATTCACTTCGCAACCAAGTAAATGTCAAGTCTACAAAAATGAGCGCTTCCTGGTATCATGGTGAAGTTGCAGTTACCTTTTTCTGCACAGAATATAAGCTTTCTTTTTCATTCAATCATGAGTTTGACATATCTCATGAGGAACAAAAAAGAAATATTGACGATTGATAAAGTAGATCAATTAATATGTTAAAATCAGACTGACATATGTACAGATATTCTTATGAGATATAAACATATAGAGCCAGAGATAATTTTTCCTTGCTGCTGTAACTGCATCAATACAATACATTCCACCCTCTTGCGACACAATTACGAAGCTCTCACGAAAGAATTTCTATTTGATTGCTATTTAATAATTTTATTTCGCAACAAAAAAGAAAGTAAATGACATTTACCGGTATAATTTATTTCTGAGAGCAGTAGGTGCGTCTCGTTTTGCAGTATTTGATAATGGGTTCGTTTGAATTTTACTTCACCCAGGTAGGAAACTGTAAAGTGGTTTATCGGAAATTGCAACTAAATGCTGATGAAACGACTTTCACGTTTTATCAGAAATTGAATTTCATGGAAAGTGTCGAGGATACTGTTCATAATCCACACAATACCAAATTTAAGAATAGTGGTTGATTTTTGTTGATTCAACTACTTTTCAATTAGATGTCACTTTGGGAATATAATGATATTCTTAATGTTTTTAACGGATCTTATGCAATTTTGAAGCTTTGGAAATAACTCAATTTCTCTTTTTGTTTTAGACAACAAAACGTACGTGAATGTGCTTAAGAGATCGATAGATGAAATCTGGTTCAGAGATGTTGCTTTTTACGTTGTTAATACGAAACATGAGAGATGTTTCTATAGACAAAAAAGCGGTTCGATCACAAACAATCTATTTTAGAGACTTTTCACTCAGATAACTCAAGATCAAATTTGATGATGAGGAAAAGACAACAATTTGATGAAAATCACACGAAAGTGAAGTTGACAGTGTATTCATGATTGCTGTTCTGGTTTTCGATTCATTCATTATTTATTCAGGATCCGGCAAAACGAGCGGAGAACTGAATTTTGCTTATTTTAGTGTTATATTCTCAACCCAAGTTTTTGATTCAAACTAATAAATTTTAGAGAGTACAAGGTGTAAATCCTCATAAACTATAGACTTTATATAGCCCCCAAGAAAAAAATGAAGTGGTGAAAGATCCGATAACCTTACCGACCACTAACTTTACTCTTTCCCTACACCTATCTTTGTGAAAATAATGTATTACCTAAATTCTTATTCCAAACATTCTCTCATTCTAAGATCAGGTGTAATCTTTCTAATTTTTCTGAATCATAGTTGTTGCTTTTCTTCTCAAAATAGGCGTTTACGTACGTAATCTAATCAGAATTCTTCTTCTGTAGGTGAAACACTGAAGTTAGAAAACAGAAAGAATGGCTATCACCAAAATGTGCTAAGATGCATTTTCCTAATAGGAAATCAGTTTTCCTCCATTTCCTTATTTAATTTCCTTCTATTGTTAAAGTTTTTGGAAGATAGTAGATAACATGGCTAACATAAAGAACGGCCATCAATTTCTTGATCGATTAAACCGTATTTGCTTTTTAGGAATGGGTTCGCCTTTGTCAATGCATTGTTTTGACTTTTTTTATGTTTCACGAATGTAATGTTCTTATTAACAAATCCACGCAAAGATATCTGACTCATTCTACTCAAACCACACGTCAAGAAATGTTCATTCGACTGCGATTTTGGTTGAAAGTGAGCAAACGCGGCACACAACGCGCAGCTAGTTTGAGCAAGCTTAATTCTTCGGTCAGTATATGGCAATTTCCGATACCCTTTACTACCTTTCTAACGTTGATCTAACGGTCTTCCAGTACCATTTGGAGAATTTTTCCAGTGATGTGACTGGTTGTCCTAGTTTTTGGCCGTCTCGAGCACTCATTGTAAAACGAGCTGATACAGCCATGTTTAAATCCAATTATCTAACATTTCATGGTTGTACAGAATGTCCAAATACAGGATCTTTTTCATTTTCAGAAAAATCTTCACAACGCTCCACTTATACGATGATTGTATACGAAACTTAAACTTGACTAATGAGATGAGTGCTTGGTTTTTGAAAATTACTAAATCCTTTTAGATCTTTTTAAGAGCTCTTTTGGAAATATTGCACTTAAAGAACACTTTTATTAAAGAGTGTCAACAATTGTTTTTATGTTTTTAGAGTTAACTGTCACTCAAGTCTCTTGCTTTTTTCTTGTTTCCAGTATCTTCCTCTCTATACAAGTTTTCAAATTTTCTTTTTTTTATAATACACAAATTCACACCCATTTTATCTAACTAAAAAATTTAATTACCAGAGTATTTGTGTTGATACTTCGCCCATACCTATGATTACTTTTGCTATGAAAATTTTCAATGCAAAACCGAAGAGGTCTTCCTTAACTATCTCAGTAGCCAGCACTACCTTCAGAAATAATGGGCATTTCTGTTTTCAAAATACTTTACATCAATTTATTGATTTATTTTCATCAAATAATTTCTTAATGCTAGAATGGTTGTTGGCACTACAGGTTGGTAATAAGGAAAAAGTTATTAGATAAATCATTTCCCTAGCCCTAAGCCTTTAAAAATCTTACTCTTTTCATCCTATGTCTTCATAAAGATATATTACAAGAGAAAATGACGAAATTACATTTAAAATATCATATTGCTAGGTCACTTCAATTTTTAAGAATTAAAATATCAAAATGATGTAATATTTTAATCCCAACAACAGTTTTAATGGTATATTTTGTTTCGTAATGAAACTAAATATTAGTTTAAGGACAAACGGATTAGAGACAGCAAATCTCCGAGATATAAACTGTCACTTTGAAAAGATATCCTTTTAAACATGGCAGAAACACCGTCGGAGAGAAAAGCCATTTATTATTAAGTGACAAAATAATGCTGCAAATCTCGCTCTGACTTTTTGTTCATTACCTCACATTGTATCTTTTGTAACGGCACTTCATATTTCTTGATGTGATGGCTGTTCAGGCGCATTTCTTTGTTCATTGCATTAGAGGCGACGCGACGTCATATATATTTATTTATAATGTTTTGTTAGTTAGAAATATCTTCGAGTAATGAAATTGAAATTTCCTATTGGTGAACTCAACAATTGAAGATGTTTGTTATATTAACACGGTTTATAGTAGAGTTTACGAGATTCATTTTTTAACGATAGAAACCCATTACAGTTTGTGATAAAAGGACGTTCAACATTCAATTGAGAAAAAATTATCAACAAAAAAACTTTTTTGAATTGAAATGGTTATTTAATCACTGTCATCTGTCATTCTGTCATAAATAAATTTGAAAATCAAATTGTTTTAATTATAATAAATTTATTGTCTTGTTTATCACTGTCTGATAATTGATTTGGCTTTATGAAGATCATTTCTTTGATTGTTAGTTTTTGATAATTTCTATATTGAGTCAATATTTTGGTATTTTTTAAATCAAATTCATGCTTTCTATTTTGTTAATGTTCATGTAATTCGATTGATGCATTTTTAGTATATTTGTGACAATTAACAACCGCATTACATAAACATGAACAAAATGAAAAGCATGAATTTGATTTTTAAAGTACCAAAGTATTAACTCAATAAAAAAATTACCAAATATCAACAATCAATTTAATAAATTGGAGTTTCAAAATTATACAGTGTGTCTACTTGAGTTGGAACCATATGGAAAATTTTTTTATTAGTGGTTTTATGAAAAATAGTTATTTCTCATAAAAAGTTCTGCGTAGTCCAAAAGTTAAAATGTAACCATCAGATATCAATTTCTTGAAGCAGTGTGCGAGGTTTGTAAAAAAATTTGAATTTTGTGCAGGAGTCTTCATTATCCACAATTTGGAAAATTATTATGGAGTACAGTTCTCAGCGCTCTACGGTTGATTTTTCAGAAAAATGCAAAAGACATTTTTTGTAGATAATTTTACTAGAACAATTTTTTCAACAAAGACTATCAACCTCCGATCAATAGATCGCGAGATATTTGCAAAAAAATTTTCGTGGCCTTTTGACCTTTATAACGGCACAATATCGATGTTGATTTTCCACATCTTCAAAACAACACCTTAATAAAGGTGTACACGAAAATTCAGCTCACTTGGAATTTTTCCGCAGATAAAACCTAAAATGACTGAACTATATGTAATTATCCTTCGAACTATTTCTCTCAAATTTTTACGAATTGAGGGAAAATAGAGCATCATTGTTGTAGTTGTTTTGTCAGGACAATTTAGAAAAAAATTTGATATTGATTGGATATACAGAATAGATTATCAATATAAATTGGAAAAGTTTCAAAATTATTGTTCAAAATTTTATTATCATAGTAAACAGTAATTGCAAATAAAAACTGAACTGTGAAATAATTCGAAAGAGAAACTTTGTCTTAAGCTGAATAACTTGAAAATAAGTCATAATATTATAAAGAAACATGATTTACCACAAATGGCGGCTATCTTATAATGTTAGTTCCCGTAAAATTTATTATTCCATCACAATCTGATTCATTTGAAATTTTGATCAGACGCTTGAACTAGATTGTATGAATATTGTATACAATCACTGTACTTCTCAGACTCCAAGATCTCCAGTATAACAATAAGATTGTTTCATAAAATTTTCTTAAGAATACAATTTCTCTTAAAGCCGCAAATTATCTCTCTACTACACCGATAAAATCATGAGTGAAAATTCAAGATTATCATTCACTTAACTTTGTTGTTGCAATTTCTCAATCTTAATTAATTATGGTTGTTAGCTTTCTGTAACGTAATAACGTATAATTAATAAGTTTTTGAAGTAATCTTCAATATTGATGCGGATAATTGATTGAATTTTTCTTGTCAGATAGTAAAAAATGAAAGGGTCAGATTCATGGAAATATGAATTTGTAGATAGAAGCCTGAAGTATGGTTAAATTAAGGTAAGATATAACACAGTGTATTAGAATTGTTCAAGTGTTTATACAGATCATACAGATACTAAAAGAAATAGGAAAATGACTAATTTTTGCTTTGTTCTCGTGGGTATTTGGAATAATCTCTTTTAAAATAGACCAACAGTAATCCCCTAGTATGTTTTCGTCCCAAAATCCTTGATGTCGTTCTTCTAAAACTTTTAAATCTTGGTGGAAATGTTCCCCTTGTCCATCACTCATACTTCCATTTCTCAAGGGAAAAAACTCAGATGCAAGTGCAAAAAACGAATCTACAATAACATATTCACTCCCATTTTATGAGAATTTTCCAATGAATCGTTAACATTTTCTTGGTAATTTTTATTTCTCGGAAAACTTCCCACAACCATTTTGAATTACTTTTAAGCAGATTTTTCATTAACAGAAAACGGCTTTCATAATTTTACGGATTTGTGGGCCAACCCTCTTTCAGTTTTTCCTCTGTATTGTTTGAGAATACCTTTTTTGTCAAGCTCCCTCACAAAATTTTGAGTAAGCCCCAATTTGATATGTAAAGGTCATTTTTTTCTTCCATAATGAGGTTGTTTCCCCATACTGTCCCAAAAACAAATGAAACAACAGTATTTTGTGTAAACATCCTGCAATCTCAAAAACATATCGATGACTTTGAGGTGGCCGCACAATTTCCATTAGTGTTCTTAATAATAAAACAGCTTTTATACTATATTTTCAAGAGTCTATGAATAAGTGCCACTCTATTAAATCATGGTTACTTTTAAATCTGGTACCTATAACTTGTAAGCAGGAACCAAGTTGTTCTGCTTTAAATCTTGATCATTGTGAATCTCTTAAAAAATCATTCAATTCGGCTATTGGACTATTTTCTTGAAGTGAGAACTTTTCAAAATCATTAGAAATCTATTTGAATTTATCATCATTTTTATTGTCATCTAGTACATTTGCACTCGAATTACCTGGACATACTGAATGTGGTAGTTATTTGAAATGACCACTGGAGTAACACGATTCTACAGCTTTAGCAAAACACATGAGGTGTCTCCAACAGGAAATCCGAAATAAGATAATGACATATGCACTTTTTAACGAGTCTACAATGTGTATCTTTTTTGAAAATATAAAATGTCCTCGAACAAAACCTATCAGATCTTTGTTTACTCTTTCTACTCGACATTTCAAATTAATTCGAAACGAACGAATAAACAATAAACTGTCGTCACCACGTTAGGTAGTTAAAAAAAATTCAACTGCTGGAAAAAAATTATGACGTAATGAAATTTTCTAACACTTTTAGGTATAAGGAAGGTAGATTAACATATTTATATATATTATAATAAAAATAATGAAACGGTGATTATATAAAATTATCGGTGATTATTCATAATCATCACTGAATGATAAATTATTTCATATTTATGAAATTTATCGGTTAGTTTATGAAAGCGCCAGCTCGTTATTGTTAATGTGATAAATATCATGACTTATTAGTAGTTTTCGAGTTAAAGATTTTACTTTTGAAAATCTATTTTTGAAAACTTCATTGTTACAAAGAACAGAATTCTCGATTTTACAATTTTTCAAGCAAATGAACTAAATTAATTTCACGATTGAATTAATAAGATTCTTTTATTCCTAGATTCATTATTTTGATGTTTACAATATTCATATTTATACTAATAAAATGCTGAAAGTTGTTTACGTCATTTGATCTATATGCGTTTTACTTTTTAGAATGTTCTTTCTTTTCTTCACATTACTAAACTAAATAATGGAAGTTCTCCAAGAAAAAATGAAATTAAAACTATGTAAACGCTACATACAAAGAGAAAAGTTGAAAGGATATCAGGAACATATTGAGTATAATTCAACCACAATTTAACTAAAATGCACTTTTACGCGTTACCTTTGGTAATTTGAGGTTTTATTTTTTTTTTCCAATGACGTAAAAGATCGACAACAAATTAAAAACTTGACGTGGTAATGAAATAGTAGTGACTATTATGTCGCAATAATTAATCAACAAAATAAAAAAACTTTATTGACAAAATTTATAACATGCCGATGGTCATATTACGAACTTATATATCTGAGTTAATTATTCTGAAACCCTTTTTCTTTAGTTGTTATGACCTGAGTTGTACTATCAGCTACGCATGCTTGAAATCCGGCTTCACTACTTCAATTTACGTATTTTTACTGTTCCTGAAATAATTATTTGCATTCTGATGCCCCCGCTAGCTATTTTATTCTAAATTTATGTCTGTAGGGCTCCTTTTTTGTCTATAACATACTAATTTGAATGAGGGAACGAACAAAGAATCAGCTCACTATGTATGTTTCAGAACTCAGTTTATTTGCTTCCCTATGATAAGTAGCTTTTGAAGAAATTTTCGTTTCATATAATCATAATAAAATTTGTAATTAGTTGTACTCAACACATTAAATTCACGTCAAAATCATTTGTTGATTATGGAGTGATTTGACTTACAGTTCAAGGTTTTTCAACAGTTGTTTTTTAGGCTTGGGAAATATCAGTGCATTAAAACCAAATAAAATAGCCAAATCAAATATTAAATTTTGTTCTACAAAGATAACATTCAATTCAGAAAAGCCCTTAGAGAGACCATTCAACTAATATTATCTCCTTCATCTATTTAGGTAATCCGTTTCATAGAGACATCAAAACTCTTGAAAAGTAATTTTGTTTCGTTACTTGTCAATTAACATTCAAAGAAACCAAAAATATCACATTATAAATAAATTTTTCTTTGTTACTTATATTTATGTATTATATAACAAATAGCAGCTCAACCAACTCAAAGAAAGTATGCGTTGGTTATAAGAAGTAGTGAGGAAGCATATGCTGATGAAATAGTCCTTATTGCAGATTTACAGAAACTCACTGACACCTATAACAATCCACGAAAGCAGTTGGATATGAAAATAAATGTAGAAAAGCCTGTAATTCTGGCACTCACAAAAATACATATAGAAATAAGAAAAGGGATTAAATGGAAGCACGCTTGAATACCATGCAACAGAAATAAAAAAAAACAGACAATGAAGACAAAGGGACAGTTAGAAACGCTTCAAATACACATTACAACGTGAACAACTTCTCTTAAAAAATACTAAGCTGAATATGTATAAAGGAATTCTTGATTTATATATTGATTAATGGACTTATAGTCAAAAAAGTGCATTGCTAACTGCAGAGATGACATAACTTCTACGTATGAGAGATGTTACAAAGAAGAAATTGATAAATGTCCAAATATGACGATATGAGAAGATTAAGTTACTCACCTTGACGCAAAAATAGGCAAAATAAGAAAAAGACTTAAAGCAACAGTATATGAAGTAATTGGTACTATACTTAAGTGAAAATGTGCAACATAAAGATGGAAAAATGGTACTCAATAAGAAAGAATGGACAACATTTGTATGCAGTACATAAATGCAAACTTCCCTTAAGGCAGGGGGCATTTTAGATCCAATTGTAATGCTTGTGTGTTTTTTAACACTTACCAAAAGACAATCAGTATGCACAGTTGAAAGCAAAAACCTAAGAAAATACAGCTTTCTATCAGGGTAGTTGAGAGTTTGATCGTTATAATAAACACAACTCTGTTGTTACAAAATGTCCCTATCACTAAACTTGAATGAATAATGAGATATAACGCCTATATATTTGCGAAAATATTTAGTATTCAATACATAAACCAACATGCCCATATTCTGCTTAAATTCACCCTTGATATGTGATTCTAACCTTCATATATTAGTTTAGACTTGGCATAACCCACGTTCCGCCAACGGCACTGTTCTATGCGAACGTATTTTAATTAGAAATTTGAATTTTGGTTAGGCGTATAAAATAGTGCAACGTTTTCTAATTCCTTTTAAATTTAATACAAGTTTAATATAAATGAGAAACTTGATATTGTTATTCTAAACGCAACTCGTCATATTAGTGAAAATTCAGGTGTATACTGTGTCCCATTTTGTTTGAGAATGCATTGTATCTCAGCTATTATTAAATATATATACATGCGGTTTTTGCTACTCTGTATCACATTTTGTGAAACTTTTAAGGCCACAAACAAAAATATTCTAACTACTGTATATTCTAACGTAAAAACCAGATAATTCCATATTTAAGTTTATTTATTTAATAATAAGCTATGAATTCTTTCACCCATGCATTAGATTATTACTATTACGCCATATAATTTCTGTTGGAAATAAAATATATATACATGTCGTCCATTTTGTCTTTTACATGAACCACATACAGTTTCAATTCGCCTTAAGGCATTTAAAATCATAAAGGGTCGCCTTTGTAAGTTTCTGAATGCTTCTTCGGTTGAAGCTCGGAGCTCATCAATATTATTATGCCGATTTGCATAATCGGCATAATCTCCTGAGTGGTGCGAATTAGAGATGATTTGTATGTATGATTTTTAACCATGAATGTTGTCTGCGACCAGATCCACGTTTTCCTTCGATTTTTCCTTCTGCTATTTATTTCAGTATATCACTTGTTATCACGGTATATGTTGCCCAGATAAGCGGCTTTTCTTCTCTTTATTGTTGTAAGTGACTCTCTTTTCTTTCCTATACGTCTAAATACTTCATCATTAGATACGAGAATTTATTCAAAAATTCTTAACCTACTACCAAACAAAATTTCAATGTCAAAATATTTTATTACTCAACATATGTTCCTCTTAATTGGATACATTTATTTCAGCGAATCTGCAACGTCTCTAGACCTTTGAAAAAAAATGTTTCTCCTTGCTCTGCAAACCAGACCTCCACAGCTTTTATTACCTCCTCGTGGGAAGAAAATTTACGACCTCTTAAATTTTTTTCAGTTGAGGAAAGAGATGATAGTAGGACGCAGACAAATCTGGTGAATGAGGGGAGTGTTCTAGTAATTCAAACCCTAAATCAGGAATTTTTTGCATGGCAACATGAGATTTGTGTACAGGGACGTTGTCCTGCAAAAACAAAACACCTTTGGATAGCTTTCCGCTTCTTTTCTCTTTAATTTTTTTCCCGTAGAGTAGTCATTAATGTTGAATAGTAATCTCCAGTTAGTAATCTACTCTTATCCAAAAAATCAGTCATGATTACTCCATGGTAATCCCAAAAAACAGAAGAAAGAACTTTTCCAACAGGACACGAAGCTTCTAAGGTTTTGAAAAACCAGGTTTCCGCCTTTCCATCGATTGTTGCTTTGTTTCTGGATGGTAGAAATGTACCCAAGTCTCATCTATAGTTACAATTCGGTTTAAGAAGTGTACATCGTTTTCAAATCCAGCACAGATCGAACGCGATGCTTCTACCCTTGCACGCTTTTGGTCAACATTCAAACATTTGGGGATCCATTTTGCAGCAATTTTTCTCATGTCCAAATTGACGTGAACTATATGATGAAAGCGTTCGTATGAAATATTCAGTGCTTCAGATATCCGTTTTAGCCCAATTCGACGGTCTGATAAAATCATGTCATGAACTGCATTGATATTTTCGGGGACTGACACAGAAATTGGCCTTCCAGATCGGTCATCATCTTCAATGGAAAATTTACCTGTTTTGAAGCTTGTAGTCCAATTTTTCACTGTCGCATACGAAGGACATTGATCACCAAGGGTATTAAGCATATCTTCGTAAATCTGCTTACCTCTTAACCCTTTTAAATACAGGTACATGTTGATGGCTCGATACTCCAATTTTTCGAATTTCACAATTTCGGTGGACATCTTTTTTCTATTAATTTATTGCGTAACTCTGGTTCACTCTTTTGGCGTCAAACTTTACACTATACAATCTTTTGTTTATGCATGGAATTGGTCTAGGCTAGACTAGATATCAATACCTCGTATATGATGATTTCATGATATTTTTAGTAGTCTACGGAAGATCCATATTTCAAAAGCCATGAGTTTGTTCATGGTATCCACTTTTAATGTCCATGTTCCTGTTCCATACAAGAGAAATGAGTGCACGTACGCCTTTACAAAACGGTAACTAAAGTTCGAGTTGAAGGTTGCTTTACATGGGTTTTAGGAATATGGCTCTAGCTTGTTCTATACGTTACTTTACTTCGACGTCAGGGCCTACATTTTTCGTTATGCAGCTGCCAAGGCATTTAAATTTCTCAATTTTCTCTATTGCGGTGTCATAGATGTTTATGTTCAGTTGTGGGTTTGAAAGTCTTGTTATGGCCATTACTTTTGTTTTTGTTACATTAATTTTCTTGCCTAGTTGATCTCCCACTTCTACAACTTTGTTGATTAGGCGTTAAAGGGCTTTTGGTTTGTCTGGAATGATAACCTTGTCGTCTGCATAACGTAAGTTGTTTTCATAAAACTTATTTTTTAAGTATGACCATACAAAAAAATCTATATTGCTTAAATCTGGTGATCTCTGGAGCCATCGGATTGGCGCGTGTGTGCCAATCCAGCGTCTACCAAAATATGCCACCAACTCTGGCATATTATTTTATGATATATTTAGGTATCATTGGGCTGTTGAGCTACTCTCAAAAATTGTATATGAAATCTTAGTGCTCAATACAAAACATGAAACACTAAAATCAAATCGGCCTTGTTTCTTTCGTTCAAAAGCAAAATGTTGGTTTTCTTGATACTAATGTCTTACATTTTGTCTATTAAATCTACCGCTGCTGCTTGTATGGGATTCGTCAGAACATATAACCTCTTTTGCAAAATTCGGATATTCATTTCATTTACCTGTTTAAATATAATTACAGCGCTGCTTCGAGATTTTCGTTTAGGTTTAAACATTTTATAATATCATACTTTTCAGAATTTTGAAACTCCCTGTTTTCACCGTCAGTAAGCAATTATTTATTGTAAATTTTGTGCAATAAATAAAACATTTTTTTATGCATGTTCAACTTTTATGCACGTATGAAAGAATTCATGGCCTACTGTTAAATAAACAAATATAAATCTGGATTTTTCTGCTTATTGAAGCTGAAATTCATTGAAGATAAGGTTGTGATATATCAATATATTCATAAAAAGAAAATTGCTGAAATTTTACATTTTACTTTCCATTTAAAAAATACCAAGTTTCTGCCCACTCTTTAAAACAGTGCCACAACAAAATCTTTTCAAATACGCCACTGACTTTTATGTAAAAATATTTATTACAAGGATTTTACATTTTTTTATCTTATACAGGACCTGAGAAACAAACAACTTTAAAAGTAGACATTTTTGTTTTCGCCTCATATTTTAGAAACAAAAATAGTTGGAATACTTCTGTTTGTGGCTTTAAAAGTTTTCCAAAACGTAATAAAAGGTCTCGAAAACCGCATGTCTATATCTTCAATAATATCTGAAATACAGTGTAGTCTTAACCAAAATGGAACAGAGTGTACATGCTACATTCTATTTTAAAGAAAAATGTACGTGACATCCAGTGTATGTATATTTTCTATCTACTTCAGTTCCAATCCAGATTCTTGAGTTGTGTTATATATAACCTGATGACTAGCGTAATTATATTATAATTTATACCTCAGTTTATAGTCTATTGAAGTTCGTAAGCACCTTACATTCTGTAACAAGATACTTGCATGAGAAGAGCCACTACACCGAATGAACGACTCACGGCAACTAGTAAAAATGGAAGAGGAGAAAATACTGTACAGAGACCCTACATCGTCATTTGTAACCGTAAAATTTAGAGCCGCAATGACGACGAGCAGACGGCGAAAAACTGAGATAACCAGTGATATTATCGGAAAATATCACCATGTGGTACTGGAAAACTGTTGGAATGAGGTTACAAAAATAGTTCCTATCGGAAAATAAAAAGAAGGCATTTGCCATATTGTAACTGCGTAGGCTAACCGCATGTTGGCTGCCGCGATTACTCACTTTGAACTAGAAGCGCATTCAGATGAAAAAATCTCAAGACTTATTAACAAGATATGAACAATTTTTTCAAGAAAACCTGTGAGGTTTTCCTATCATTGTGATCTGATAATAATCACGATCATTGAACAATTTTGTTCTATCCTAAATTACAACAAATGTCTGTAAGCTAAGGGTCTTACTTAGTAGAAGCTCTTTCAATTATTATAACTACAATTATTATCACTTAGATACACTGACACTAATATGTACTATTACACTAACCATATATATAACCAACTCAAAAGGTTTCGTCCTCTGCGGTCTCGATGTTGTCAAGAGGCTGGATGGCCTTGATATACACATATCTTAATAACTGCCTTACAATGTCTATCTTCAGATCCCAATGAAAGTCGATATTTTGAAAGTACCAGGGTAAATCAACGATGTTCCTTAGTATTTTATTTTGAAATCTTTAGATTATTTGGGTATCACCTTCGCTGGCACATCCCCATAGTCGAATACAGTAGACAGATACAGGTTTCAGGATTTATTTATACACAGGTAGTTTATTGAAAATTAACAAAGTGGATTGTCTTCTCAGCAACCAACACATTCTCTTGTATTCAATACCTACTTCTTCTCGTTTTGTTACGTGAGGTTTCCAACGTAATTTCGCATCTAATGTTAGCCCCAGATATTTTGCTGTATTAGCATGTGGTACCTGTTCATCGTTTATTTTTACTGGTAGGTACATATTGCTCCTTTTTATTTGTGAAATTGACATGTACCGATTTCTTATTGCTCAAGCTTATCCTTCATTTCTTGGTCCAACAATTAATTTTATCAATTATCTGTAGGTTGCTTTTTCATGTAGTGTCGTCCACAAATGTAGAGATAGTGTGGTTTTCCAATAAAGGAGTGTCACTAGTGTATGAGTGGTGGAGGACCAGGTGAAGAATACTACCTTGTGGTATAACCGCGTTGATTTACTTTCAGTCTGAGTAAGTATAGTCTAGTTTTGATCTCTTTCTTTTATATAGGACTCTAACAGTTTTGCATATTGGTTATGCAAGAGTTTGTTTAATTTGTATTTGAACCATTCTTACCAAACTTTGTCAAAGGCCCGAGCCAAGTCTCTCAGAAAACAGAGGAGTAGATTTTTATATGACATCGGTTATCATATGTGCTTGGTCTTAAATAGAGTGGTTTGTCTTGAAGCCAAACTGATGTGAAGGTATTATTTGCTTTTCTACAAGAATAAGACTCAATTTTTCTACTAGAATTTTCTCAAATAGCTTTGGTGTTATTGGTAATAATGATAATGGCTTATATGAAGATCCTACGTTTGTTGGTTTTACCAGTTTGGGAATCATTATGACTTCATCTACTTTTCACAAGGTAGGTACATACTCAAGTCAAGGCTATGTTTATAATGTGCTTAAATTTTATTATAGCTTTCTTTGGTAGATGTTTTAGTATTTCCCCTGTGATTGAATCAAAGCCAGGAGCTTACATCGTGATATATTCACTTTAATCATTGTTGAGGTTTCCTCTGTAGCACAAGTTATTTTTCAAGCTGTCTTGATTTTGTAATAACTGTTCAAATGATAGCGATCGTTTTTGGGATAGTCATGGACTTGTGCTTATGGGTCATCTTCAAAATTGTGACACAATAATAAGAGAGTATCATGCATTATTGTTTGATGGGAAAAAGAAAAAAATTTTAAGAAAGAAAGAGCTTCTCCACTTGTTTTCTCACTTTGAAGGACGTTATAGCATACCCAAACGCCTATTTTTATGAGAAATTGGTTTAGAAGGAGACTATATTGAAAAATGAAAATCAGTGTTAGTTTGAGAAATTTTCAGACAACCCTGATATTATTATTATTTTTGAATATAATAAGACTTCAGGTATTAAATGAAATGATCTTTGATGATGTTTTTATTTATTTCTAATGAGTGAGGAATTATTAATTTGATCAATATAGTCTTCATTTTCCACTTCTACAAACACGAGGAACTTTTATACATTTCAATGGAATTCAAAAGAAAATTTTAAATATGTCTTTAGCATGTATGACATTATTAGGTTTTTTGGCAAAAAAAAAGGCGAACTGGTGTGGAGATCAGACATTTTTTCTAAATTAACATCTCTCACAAAATAATGCTTATATCATCAGTTATTTAATAAGACGGAACGTGTAAACCAACATCAATATGTTAATAATTGGTCTGAAAAGATTTCTGTAAAAGATTTTTCCTTTTCTGTTAATTCATTATTGTAGCAGTAGTAGTCACTATACATTTGAGAGTATTTTTCGTATATCCTCTATTGTAAGCAACAATAAGAATCAAATTTTCATAAATTTCGAAACGAGACTTCCTGTTACATGCGATGGTTGGATTTCCTAATATAGGTAGCGCCTTCCATAAATTCTTCGTCTCATATGATGAATAGTTTGCAGAAATATTTATGCCCACGTCAGTGACAAGTCTCTGCAAGCTTTACATAAAGTTTCATTTTGTTGCGTCTATCCATTTTATTAGAGTATAGATCGAACGATCACTCAAGTCAAGTTATTTTGAAAAATGTCTCAAATTGGGTTTCACGTATTAAAAATTTTTTGCGTAAGTAAGATTAACACCAATATTAATTAAAATCAATGTTTACGTTGATTTGCCATCATCATTTTCAACAATTAAAAAGTTGTCTTGCTGGGGACGAGAATCATTAGAAAAGAAATTACTGTACAAACAGACATTTCCACAAGTGTTCTAAGGAAAATATAAATATACCAGAAATTAGTGCAAGTGAAAGCACTAAAAGAGTGATTGCTACAGCATTTTGAGATTGGGGGTATATTCATTTGATTGATTTTAAGGGATGAAATACCACCGTAAACTAATCTTATAACTCACTAATGGCCAGTATACACGGCAACGATAAAACTGCGCAAACGAACTGCACAGTTCATTTGCGTATTCGTATTCTCTATTTATTTTAGGAACAGAACGAATAGAATAGAACAGATTCCTGTTTGATTATATTTTGAAAAATATAAATTCAGTTTTTTTATATGTTAGAGCATAAGCTCCTTTTATTCAAATCTGTTCTTTCTACTCGTTTTTTTCGTAATTTTCATTTGTGTTCTCGTTTCCTTCCTCATTATATTTTTTCCCACAGTTCTACAGCTACCAGGTTAGGAGTTTCCACATCAATCACCAGACTACAAACTCAACCTCAACTTTAACATCTGGGAATCCAGTTGAGAGCTGTAACCATCCTGGTTTTCCAGTCTGAGTTGCTTTTAATTTATAAATTTTTTTGTTCATGGAGCTCCATTGGATACGCAGTTAATGCGAATTTATTATTTTTTGCAATAAATTTATTTGTGGCTGAAACTTTTTTTATTGTTCTTAGCAATAAATATTGATTTGGATAATTGTGTCAGAAAATAGTTTAATTTTTAGTGTTTCCAGCTTTTCCTCCATTTTTATTGATTTTTAACGTCGTTCGTTAAAAAGCTGGTGGCGACCAATTTAATATTAATTATTTACCCCATCTGAGTACCAGTTTTCATATAATTTAATTGAGACCAAATACCACTTCCTTAGGAAGTCTTCTTGGGGATTTAAGGTTACAACATCAACAACTTACAGTTGTTGTTGACTTCCAAGCTGCATTTCACATTATTTTGATAAGATTTCATAGCGTCATTTCAATCTCATTGGGAGTCTTCAGTATTTGAATTACACAACATGATTTTTCGACTGTTCCACTCTTTCGGTTTATATTGTTTGTGTTAGTAGTTATTGATTTGACAACATATTGAGATTTCATTGCATTTAGAATTGTTTTGGGTTGATCCAGCTTTGAATCATCGTCGAAAATAGCTCTCGACTTCTAGTTATAATAATTCCTGAGCCCCACTGAATGTGTTTGGCATTGTAGTCTCCTCTTCTAATAAAATTTTTGTGATTTGAAATAAGTCTATTTTTTTCTTTTTCTTTTTCGGTAAACTAAACTGCAAAAATGTTTCTATTTTCTCTACAAGTCAGTTAATCAATTATTGTTGCCCATATATGTTCTTTCGAGTTTTCTTGATGGTGGTACTTTATGTTGTTTGTTCATGGGAGTTCCACCACGGGCTTTACCATTTGGATTGTTTATTGTATATATGAGTTATAATTTAGAATTTTTATATACCAGAAGTGTGTTTCTGTACTAAATATTATATCCACCTTGTTTTTTATAAAGAATGTTTTCAGTTCTTAGATAAGGTGAAGAAAATAAATCTGTCAAACAATCTTGTTTCGTATATCCCGTGATTAAATTACGGTTTAGTTAAAAATTCGTAATTTTCATTGAGCAAACAATCCGAAAAGTCCTAACAATTAAAATTAAAATGGAAACGTAACGAAATGTCTATACATTTTTGGTATATTCATGTTCCTGACATCAAAATTATCTTCAAATATTATGCGGTTGAATGAAAAAGTGGCGGCAGACGAAAAGTACAAAAAGTTGTTTTCGTCGAGAGAAAGTGAAATAATGAATGACTGACATTAATGGAATCTAAGTGAGCTGAGAAAAAACTGGTTTTTTGTTCTGAAATCAACAAAGTCGGGAGGATGATAACAAGAAAGCAGACAGTATTGGGATTAGATGGATTTCGAACGAATTTATTGAAATTCTACTATCGTTGCCTACTTTATAAAGTTTATTAAATTTACAGGCGTTCAATAAATGTGTATGAAATGACCTAACAAGAATTTGTAACAACTAATATTCTTAAACTTGTGAAATGGTCTACAGGTCAATTTCAATCTTTAGGGGCTGAATTTTCAATGTTCAAAGGGGGTAACTAACAAGATTATAAACTATGATATGTTTGTGGTGCTGCCAAATTATATTCTCTTATTTTTCATACAACTGTAACGTATATTTTGTTTCATTATGTTCATACTAATACTACTTTTAAGAATAAAGCGCAGGTCTCTGGACGTCGTAGAACTGCTACTCTGTAGTTCTAAAACTCATGGAAAAATGATAATTTCATACTATCATGGTTCCCTCGTTTTTTTGGCTCCAGAGAATCGAAAAATCATCGGAATTCGAAGAATTTTTTTTCCAAATCTTCGTTTTTACGGTAGATTTATGAAGAAAAATATGGAAAATATCTCACCTGGAGATTTGATATAGTTTTATGACTTTGAATGTGATCATGAACGCATCAGAATTGGATAATTTTTCGATTTTCCAGTGCGAAAAAACGAGGGGACCGCGAAAGTATAAAATTACCAGAAAAAAAAATAATTAACCCAACATAATTCAATGATATGATATAAAATCTCTGTATTTCATTGCATTTTAATTATAGTATACAGGGTACACAAATATTTGAACCTTTCATTTTTTGTGTCGATTCATACATCTATTTTCACCTCATCTGCAAAACCACCAAATCTGAACCAAAGTTCTAAGAATAACATAGAAAGGAAGGTTATATATAGAAAAAACATGATTATATTCCAAAATATATTTTTCCCTCATTCCCACACGATTTTAAGAACCTCTGACCAAAGCTTCTATGCCAATATAAAGATATAATGCATCTTTAAGGCTCAAGTACACGGGGCGAGTGTACAAGCTACAAGCCGGCTTTTTCACAAGCAGCTCGTAAACTACTCGAACAAGTACTCGATGCTTCCGCTCCGTTAGCTGCTTGTAAGAACGCTCTGGAAAAAGTTCAACTGCCGGCAACTTTTCACAACACTCGTCGGCTTTCGAGAGACTTAGCTTGTAACCTAGCCACGTGTACTTACAATAGCTTGTGCATTAGTTGTTAGTAGCGTTGGGCTTTAAGAGTGGAGCTGGTTCTAGCGGGAGTTGCAGTTGTAGATAAAGTGATTAAAACGAGTTAATTAGACGACAAAACGCGAAACGGAAAGTGCATAAGAGAAACGTGTGGGTACTGATTATGGTGCATCAAATACTTTACTGAAAGTGCTGAAAAACGAAGATCCTACGGTGTATAGAAATATTTTGAGAATTACAGGCAAACAGTTTGATGAACTACTGGGAATGGTGGACAAAATCTTGTCAAAACAGGACACGACAATGAGTATGGCAATCCCAGTAACCACAAAATTAGAAATAACATTACGCTATTCAGCGACTGGTGATTCATTCAAGTCTCTGGAGTATCTGTTTCGAGTTCTACCTCATGTAATTACGACGATTTGTTATGTTCTTCGACTATTCATTGAGGTAAGTGTAAATAATTTGTTGTGATTAATTTCTAAGATTTATTTCATGGAATCTTTTCACATAATTTGGGAAAACGTATTTATCATAGCTGTTTGTAAAATGTCGTCTTCATCGTTTGAAGAACCAGTTGCGGAAGCCATTAAGTGCGGCGACGGGAGTAGGGAAAAGTTGTTGGACACCTTTTTCTTTGCGGCCCAGGTGGCTTAATATATACAGACGAGTGGGCTGTGTTTGCTTCAACAGTAGAGTGTTTCACGATGCCAGGCATATCAGGATCAACGGCGTCACTTCTCTCTTTATCTTGTTTTCCATTATGACTTTGGTTTAGGTCCTGAACAAAAGAAAAACATTAACCATAAACATTAAATAAGTAGTTAAAAACAATATATTTCTTTCAGGTACCAAAAACTGTTGAATATTGGAAAGAAATTGAAAGCTTATTTCTCCAGCGTTGGAATTTTCCTAGATGCTGTGGAGTGGCAAACACATTGCCATCAAAAAACCTCCCTATTCAGGTTTATTATACTACAATCACAAGAAAACCTACAGTATCATACTATTTGCTATGGTTGATGCAGATTATTGTTTCACTTATCCGTTTCCCGAGAACGCCGTTAACGTTGGGGACGACGCTTTCCTTCTAAGACCCGATCTTATGAAACCTTTCAGTAAGCATGGACTAACTAATGAAGAAACAATATTTAATTATCGTCTTTCCCGTGCTATACTTGCCTGGAGATTTAGAGTATTTTCAAGACCAATTGAGTTGAAACCCGATACTATTGACAGAGTTGTTTGGGCTACTTGCAGTTTGCATAACTGCGAAAGACTGCCCCAAGGCACTATATGACGCAACAGGCGGTGGACAGAGAATATTTTAACACGGAAGATATAGTACCTGTTATAACCTTACTGAAATAAGTAGCATCCTATTAATTTTGAAATGATGGACACAAGTCACCGTAAACAGTATTAATTCTGTTTTTAGTTTGTGTTGGTGTTAATTCTTCTTTAGTTACTTATTTTACATTAGCGCAAATATCAATTCAAGACATTTTACAAAACAACTTGCCTAAGTGGTCATTAGAGCTCTACTATAATAAAATGGATCGAGGTAGCAAGTTACAACTTTGTGTAAAGCTTGTTGGGACTCTCTTTGTTCACTATATCAGGTCAAAAGCTCTTGACACGCACTACGTATACGTCATGTGTACTCTCTTTTAAATGAATTTCAAGCTTCAGAATAATCAATTATTCATGTTAGGAAATTCATTAATCGAGAAATGTGGTACTACAAATTTTCTATAGATCTTTAGATTCATATTTTTACTACTAATACACAACTGACACAAATATTGTGGCGACTATTGTGTGTGAGTGATACTACTGCACTAAAAAGCCATGGCGGAAGGCAGACGACTACTGATGAAAATAATAAAAAAATAAAGACAAATGCTCCAAGTGAAATACAAAGGTTGCTTCTTTAGTTTAAGAAGTGGCATCACTGATGTGAATATATTAAATCTGACATTGCCATGATGAAGTTTGATATTTTTAATGGTGAACGTACTTACAACTTGTTGTCATATGAATGTTATTTGTACTGTTTAGAGATACTTGAAACATTATTTTGGTCAAAAAATTGAATTAAATTTCGTGCGACGATTTTCTATGACTTGCGACGTGACTTAAACAACAGTGTGCCGATTAACTCACTCGACTTTTGGTAAACAAGCATCATCTTGAGCCACCGCTGGTTTTCCGAATTCAATCGTTGTCGCACTTCTCTATAGGATGAATTTTGTGAAGATCGTCCAAAATTTTTTGTTAGAAAACATCGTTGTGCGCAAACTGATATTGCAAGATAGTCATGTGATATAACGTAAGATTGAGGCTTACTTGTGCATTAAATTCACTTGCATACATTCAACATTGCATGAACATTTGACTATTAAGAAGGTTTATTTGCGAGGATACTGCATAATCTGACAACCATTTAAAAAAAACTTGTTTCTTGTGGTGCAAAGAAATGGTGAAAAAATTCAATCGCGGTAGTTCAAAAGAAGTCTATAAGATCGTGATTTATACATATGAACCCGAAACTACAACAATCGACCATATGGGTCTTTCAAGACGAGCCAAATCCAACAAAATTTTATCGCACCGGAAGCACTCCTAAGCAAATGGTAACCCGTTTCTTCGCTACCGTTTCGTTGAAGCAATGTAGAACGGTAAATTCTGAATAGTTAGAAATAGTTAGGAAAATCGGGGGAACTAATGGCAGGAAACGAATCATTTCCTACCACAACAATGCGAGTTCTCAAAAATCAATTCAAACAGAAACGTTTTAAACAGTCATAATATCGAATTGATGGATCATCCGTTGTACAGTTTTTGTTTCTTATCCAATGGTTTCCTTTTATTTCCACAGATTGCAAATAAATTGCGAGGTTAACGTTTTTCTATACCTGATGAAGTGGTTGATTGTTTCAACTCACATGTTATGGATGTACCTCAATTGGAATGAAAAAAATACTTCGACAAAGCCATTTATAAATATTTGTTTTTTTTGTCCTTTTCAAAACTCAAGTAGCAAAATATATGCAACAATTAAGAAAAAAAACAGTAGAATTTTATAATATTGTAAACAAAACACTTTATCTGCATGAGTTATATGTCCCATATTATCACAAGTTGAATAATATACTATTATCCATGTTTTAAATATCTCAGTTTCTATCAGAAAATGCGCACTCGAAAAACTCCGTTTTTTCGAAGTGATAGGCACCAAGGTGACTTTTTATGATCCTGGAATATATAAATTTGTTTGCAATCGTTCTAATTAAATCGGAGGTCTCTACCGGAATGATTACTGAAAGAAAAATATTTCCATATTTTACGTGTAATATTTCATTAATTAATCGAGCAGAACTTACGAATTGGCAATTATCAAATGATTTGAAATGCAGAGTTCTCTACATCAAAGCAATGAACAAATTTCATGCGAAATTATAAGGCTTTTCATTTTTATTTATGTCATTAATAACGGACAAAATTTCTAAGTGGTTTCTTTTTGTTAATGTTACATATGTGTTTTACACGAGCTAACTCAATTTCAATGCTCTTACATGGTCTCAGGACTATATTTCAACAAATTTGTACTTGAAATCGATAAGTCTCATATCATATACACGAAATACAGAATCCTATCAGAGTATTTCACATATTCCAAGGTATAGTCACACTCTTCTTTACATTTGTTTTAGTTTGGGATAGATTAGTTAATGTTGATTAATAATTATCTGAACTGAATATATCGATGTTTATCTTTGCCCCCATTTCAGTAGGGTTTAGAACCAACTCGGAAGAAACGGAACCCAACATGTAAGAGATCGAACCAAATTCTCAATGATAAATGAAGCTCATTTTATGTGCCAAACCAAACTTGCAAAGAGATCGAACCAAATTATATGAGGTTTCGTAAAAATTCAAGAAAGTTTTGGCTCTCAATTTCAGTGGAACTCGTTGGAGGTTAATGACAATGATATTTTTTGTCTTCATTTCAATATAAACCTGTCCAAATTTGTTGAAAGATTTGAACAAACTTAATATTTAACCGAACTGTCCGAACCAATTAGCTTCTATATTGCTAAAGAATAAAACAAACTTATTGAGGGTGATCGTTAGTGTTTTTTGTCTACGTTTCGAAAGAGACAGCTTTGAGCCTGAAGGGGAAGAACCATTTCTTAATAAACTCACAAGAAACTAAATCAAATTCGTAAGATTCTGGAAAAAACTTCGAAGAAATGAGAAGGTAATTGACTCTAATTCAAAAATAAGAAATATTGGATATTAAGGAAGCTCCTTAGATTGTTTTTGTAACTGCCATATTTGATCACAAATTATATGAAAATAAAGTAGCACAACTAATAAAATCAATTGGTACAGAAAGGTGGCAAATGTGAGACGAGAATAAGTTATAGCCTTATTCGTTATTCAGACGCTATTTGAATTTAGTGATTCACCAATTTTCTTGAGCAATTCTTAAGATTGGGGTTTCGTGAGATTAGTAGCCTTACCGAACAAGCCGTAGGAGAGTCTCATAATTTTTGAAGTTCAGCAAAATCACTGTAATATATTTTATGGTGACAATCGAAAACATGAAAATATTGACGAAACAATAAACTCGATATGATAGTTAAAAGGCGCAAATCCAAGTCCCCAAGAGTTGTCAAACTTACGAATATACCACGCTAAAGAATCCAGATATGTAAAAAGCACTGGAAAGACTTTAGCGAACAGTGACAAGCCAAAAACTCTGAACTTCATTGTGAAGAAGATCATCCAGCAAATTCCCAAGGCTGAAATGTTCCAAAGAAAATCAAAAATTAATAACTGGATAAACCCACTAAACATCACCGAGGTAACAGAAAGAAAAGAAATAATTCTACAAAATCCAATTAAGATAGCTGGATGCTACAGTCAAGTAACAGTATAAAACACAATTATAAATAACAAAAAAATAGAAGGAGTTACAACCACACACGACAAAAGCGTTATAACAAATCTCAGATTCATTAAAAAAGATGAGCGAACGTATATCGGTTTTAGAAAAACTCAAGAAATGGGTCATATATGGAAGTACATACCAACGAACTGCTGCAACACCAAGGAAATTACAGGTAGTCCTAAATATATAAAAAAATTGGAGTTTGTTTCATTGCTTAAACTCACTCATAATGCGGCAAAACGTGGAAGCGTGATTATAATAAAAGAATTATAAACAAATACAGGCCACATCTGTCAACATAAAAACAAGGACTTACTAAACTGTAGTAGCGGCAATATACGACAAATAAAGATAAAAATAAACTATTAAAGGACAGTGACATTTATGAACATGATGTCTTGGGATATTATACCAGGATATATTGAAAAATTCTTAGCCTACTGTAGAACCAAACAAAATTTCAATGTCAAAATATTTTATCACTCAACATATTCTCCTCTCAATTGGATACATTCAACACAGCGAACCTGCAACGTCTCTAGACCTTTCAAAAAAAATGTTTCTTCTTGCTCTGCAAACCAGACCTCCACAGCTTTTATTACCTCCTCGTGGGAAGAAAATTTAGGACCCTTCAAACTTTTTTTTAGTTGATGAGAAAGATGATAGTTGGACGCAGCCAAATTTTGTGAATAAGAGGGGGGATATTCTAGTGATTCAAACCCTAAATCACGAATTTTTTGCATGCCAACATGAGATTTGTGTGTAGGGGTGTTGTCCTGCAAAAGCAAAACGAGTGGTCATTAATGTCGATTAGTAATCTCCAGTTAATATTCTACCCTTATTTAAAAAAATCAATTATTAAATCCCAAAAAACTGAAGCAAGAACTTTTCCAGCAGATTTTTGAACACAAAACTTCTTAGGTCTTGGAGAACCAGAGTGTCACCATCCATCGATTGTTGCTTTGTTTCTGGATCGTAGAAATGTATCCAAGTCTCATCCATAGTAACAATTCGGTTTAAGAAGTTTACATCGTTTTCAAATAGAGCACAGATCGTACGCGATGCTTCTACCTTTATGCGTTTTTGATCAACATTGAAACATTTGGGGATTCATTTTGTAGCAATTTTTCTCATGTCCAAATTGACGTGAACTATATGATGAACGCGTTCGCGTGAAATATTCAGTGCTTCAGACATCCGTTTTAGCCCAATTCGATATTTTCGGGGACTGGTACAGAAACTGGTTTTCCCGATCGGTCATCATCTTCAATGAAAAATTTACCTCTTTAGAAGCTTGCTGTCCAATTATTCACGGTCGCATACGAAGGAACCTAACCAAGGGTATTGAGCATATCTCCGTAAATCTGCTTATCTGTTAATCCTTTCAAATTCTCGTACTTGATGATTGCAATCTTTTTTCTTTTAATTCATTGCGTAACATTGGTTTACTTTCATGATGTCAAACTTTACATGACACTTCTTATAAGTTTTTGTTCGTTGCAATGGTAACGCAATTTTTGTTTATGCATGGAACTGGTCTAGGCTAACTAGATATCAATACATCCTCGTACAGACTCTCCAAAAGCCTCCATTAGAGATTGTGGGAGATATCATACTCTGTAAATGGGGAAAATTCATCGTATTTCAAATAAACACCAATTACACACTTTTACTTATCACTTGGGGCAACACATATAATCAGATTAGAAACCAAGAAGTGAAAAATTTCATAAGAAATTGTATATAGAGTGATGCACCAAAGTTTGATAAAAATGGATGAAGTGGCGAGCGACCCTTAAAGCTCCATAATTTCAGATTTTTAACACAACTTTATCCGCCATTAATCTTAATCGAAATTTTTAGTGCCACACCCTGTATATATACTATTAATTGCTTACAAGCAGTTGAAAACTGAATATATCGTCGATCCAATAACAAATCATCTCACCAAGTGCATCATAAATTTTAAAGTGACCAATATTAGCCATGCCAAACTTACGAATATGTTTGCGCGCCAATTCTCCTCAAGGTCAAGTCAATTATTCACGGAAAATAGGCTTAACGCCGGATTTTACCAGGGACTTTACACAAATGTAACAGTTTTGCGTTTTTGGCTATGGGAACAATTTTTCAAAATATCTAAATGTGCCACTTGTATTTGGTGTTCTCAAATATTATATTTACATTATCTGAATGTTCTACATTCGAATGTCTGACGTTCGCGAATATTAATTTAATTTAGACAGTTTCGTGATTATTTCGATAATCCTCACATATTATCCTGAATGTAACAGTCAAGTGTTGTTGGAGTTGCAAACTTTCATAAATATCTGTGAATATTGCGCCTTCGTGTTTTTCACGTTGCGAAAAACTAGATATGTTAAAGTATAGCTGTTGTTTTGTTTTCTGAAATTCCAAGTAGGACTTCCGCCAGAATAAAAAGGATTTTTCAAATGACCTACAACTGGAGGATTATTTTAGAAGACAATGATTAGGTGAAATATATAACTATAAATATTCCACTTAATATAATAAGGTAAGGTAAGGACAAAAATACGAATCTACTTTTTTCCAAAAAAAATTAATACTTCCAAAATTTTGTTAGACAACTTAAATAGATCGTTACGAATTATAAAATATTTAGAATCACACTAAACTTAATTTTCCCTGTCATTACAAACTTTAAAAGCAATTTTGGACATTCATGGTTGTCACATGGGACCGACGATATAAATGACTAAAAGAATATATCAAATAAATTCCGTGAAACATTACAACTTTACCCAGAGGCCATAACTTTGTCCAGACGCAAGGTCGTAAACTATATTTTTCATATAACTTTGACAACACTGTAAAAGTGTCTTAACATTCTCGAACACTTCTAAGCAAGTTACTTTCGTTTTCAGAACTGTTTCCAACGTGTAGTAAACAGGCTACTCTTAGGAATTAGGTATAGAATTTTTTTTTGTAATTCAATTGCAAACTTACAATCTACTCAAAAAATACAAAGTATATGATGTGGTTTCTTGCTAAACGACTTGAGGACGGCACCTTCCACTGATGGGTCTCCGTAGATCCCTCTATGAGGTCTTCTGGCCAGCATCTTTTCAAAGTTCTCTGTTCCATTGGATCAGTGTAAAGCTCGGATATTAGTGGATTTTGGTGGTTTTCGTTGCGGTGTTTGTTTCTTATTACTGATGTCTGAATAACTTCAATGATGGCTGGAAGATCGAGGTCTGTGTGTAATGTATAAACTTATAAGCCATGGAGCATTAGCTATTTTGTATTCCAGATTGAAAAGTTTGCATATCAATATTAATTGATAATTATCTGAACTGAATTTTTGAGGGACTGAACAAAACTTGTCGAGTGTAATCGATATTTCTCTTTACCCCTATTTTAGTAAAATATCAAAACATTCTGGGGCTGAAAAGGTTGAAGAAGAAATAGAAGATTACTTCAACCGCCTCGCAATTGCACTAGATGGAATTAAGACTGAATATATAACCAACTAGTTTGAAACAATTCTGGTATTTCAAAATGCAGTTTTTTCGTAGAAGGACCAAATATCCTGAGAGATATATGGTTCCTCTACCACCAAAAGTGCCGTTTCTCTTATGTTTGTCTCTTGGGCAAAAAAGACAATCAGATTTGTATTTCTAACACCGAATGAGACGCAAATTACCCAGATGTTGAATGTTTAATCAGGCCAGTGAAGCAAGCTTGGACATCCTTATTGACAGATATAAAATTGGAGCAACTGACAATTAATTGTTTTGAAAGAAACAATTCCTCGCAACTTTTATCGAAATTAATGGAAAAAATGGAAACTAACACAGAAAAGATTATACAAAGCAGTTTCCAGGCGACAGGAATTTTCCCGTTCAATCCTCGCGAAGTTTCAAAATAGATGCCAAACAAAAGATTTGAATAACATGTTGCGGAAGAGATCGACACTGCCTTATTCTGTTATCTTATTGAACGAAACAGTATCCAGAGAAAACTTTAAGAAAAGGGAAGAAAACAACCATAAAAATAAAACCTGAAGAATCGATCGTATTTGAGGATCTAGAATGAAGAAAATGGAACAGACGAAAATATGATTGAAGAAGAGAACATTGAAATGTTCGTTGAGAAATCAGAAGTGGTTATGTTAACCAAAGCCAATACTTTTACCATAAAATTTGTAAGAAAAACGAAAGATACTATATTTATCCCAACTGTGATGATGTGTATGATATAACTTTTTTCGATATAGAAATGTTACTTAATAAGCCTGAGAGAAAGAAAAAGCTCTAAAAATTCAAACTTTAGATTTGATATTAACTGAAAATTTTTTTGGAAACTGACAATTTGTTTTTTTTTAACAGTGGAACTGTAACCTAGTTTTTTCATGAAATAACCTATTCATATATTGGATTTTTATGACATTTTATTTTTGTAATAAGAAAATTTTCCTTTCCTTTTCCTACCCACATTTTATTTTAGTTTCGGGTACTTTCCCGGAAGTTAGCCAAACAAGTCTGTAACTACCAATTTGTGAAGCTAGAACCAAACTTCTGGCATCAATGCAATTTGCAAATAGAAATGTCTCAAATATTATTAGTCAAAAACACGAATTTCCCAAGGAAATGCTGTAAGGTTTAACATACCGTTACATACCGTTTGTTACTCTTTGGCTAGTGTAATAAAAATAAAGGGTTATATTTGCACTCAACTTTGAAAAAATTCAAATTTCACTTGCCGCGTTTTGTTTTCATTTTTAAAAAAATAAAAGAAATCAATAATGGTTTCATAATACGTTTTTCCGCGTGAATTCGGAAACTCCATTATTCGAAATTGTTAAATGTCATTACGTTTTTCAATTCTTTGAAGATGAGAATGTGAAATTCAAGGGATATAAGTGCTGGAATGATTATCGTGATAATGCAATGAATTAACTGTGAATTAGAACACTTTTTAAAAAGTAATTATGTCCCGAATATGACGATTTTGGAATGGAAAGAGCATTCTACATATTCATTCAGAAATCCTCTGTCTGGAATAAATTATATTGCTTTTGTTACACGTTTGTGCTCCGAAATAATCCTGGTTATTACGAGATTTTTCTCAACACTCAATTCTGAGAGAAAGGCAAATGAATTCGGTCCCCTGTCACTAAATGGCAAGACCGGCGTAAATGTTTTTGTCAGTTCTACCAAAACGGAATTAACTGTTGGGAGCTTTATTATTTTTCATTGCCCCTATACAATTCGAATTTACTTTGATTTGCTTTAAAATCAACCATTCGAGGCTTTTTCTTTTCATTCATCGATTGCGAGTTTTGGAAATAACTTTCCATACATTTTGGAGATATTTTGCATCATTTTAGACTCAATACGAGGGTGGTTTGAATATATACCGGAATTTTTTCATTAAGCTTTCAGATACCTTTTCTGTAAAAATGTCTCGGCTTGTCACGTAACCATTCACACACGAAGTTTAGAGCTCTAGTGGCTGCTTTTCTATCCCAATAGCTCCTCTCTACATTGAACTGAACACATATTTCAATTAAATGGATTTATTTCTAAAAAAAACTTTTTGTTTTGCCTAGATTTCAGAGTGTTTGGTTCTGGGCCCTGTACACTCCTATTCCAGTTCTCTCTGCTTCATTAGATCCGTTCGTGTAAATTCAATGGAGCTTCTGTTCATTTGTTGTATGGTGTTCTCATCCCACTTAATTCTACAAATGAGGTAAATTTTTTCTCAAAGCTACACTATTTTGATACATCATCTTGAGGCATGTCTCAGGTTTGGTTGTTATTTATGGATGGTTTTTCTTTGATGATTTCGTCTATGAACATTCTAATTTATGTATTTTTTGCCATGCTTTCCAAAATTAGAATCACTTCTAGTGCAGCTGCTGGGCATGATTTCGTGGCCCCGGCTGCACATATGCAAGCCGGTCTTTGTACCTTCGAGATATTGTTCCTCGTGGTATCCAGACTAGCTCTACTACCTCAAATCACCGTACCATGATGATTAGTCCCACAATTACCGTGTACATTCACAGTAGAATCTTTCTCTCTGCGAAGTTTCTACACATCATCAAGGCTTTTGTGGCTTTAGTGATTATTTCATTTTCGTGTTTCACTATCTAGCTTGAGTCCCAGTTATTTTTCCTCTATTCTTCACTTAATGACTTACCCATCTAGCTTGATGGCTCGGGGTTGAGTTTTTTTTACTAGTGAAGGACATTAGGTAGGTTTCATTCGTATTAACGCTAAGTCTCATTGATTGACATTACCTTTTTGTATAATTGAGTTCTCTTTTGTATAATTGAAGTATAAAACAAAGTGTATTTTCGAAGCATCCTCTTACGTAGATGACTATGTAGTCTACCTCGAGGTTGTCCCATCTACTACCCTCGCGTTTAGTGCTCTTTTAATAGCCTCGTGAGTATTGCAAAAGGCATCTTCTTTGTCTAAAAAGGCACATCGTTTTCTTAGTTCGCCAGAGAGATCTGAATTCCAGTTGTCAATTGTACCAGTGCAGTATCCGTAGATTTGCCTTTTTGGTATGCGAATTGACACGGTTGGAGAGGTTTCCATTTCATCTTTGTTCTAATATATTTGTCGACAGGTTTTCCATAGTTTTAAGTAAAACCGAGTCTGATTGGTCTGGACGATTTGGGATCTGTGATGTTATTCTTTCCTGCTTTTGATATAAGAGTTACTTTGGTTCTTCTCCAAGGCTCTGGTATGTACTCCAGCTTAAGACTGCTTCTACTGAGGCGGATCAAGTATGGCAGTCCTCTTTTAAGAAGCAGTGGGAATATTTCTCTATTCGTTCTATTGCTGTATACTTGTTGTATACAGCGTGTAACCTCTGCTGTAACTAACGCGCCTTTGTCTTACTTCTATGGTCAATATACGATGCAATAAACTTTCTCCTTTGTCTTTATATTGCTACAAGAGTCGCGTGCAAACTACTAAGCATATGAAATTCTGCTCTTAAGTCTTTGCAACCATAATGAAATATTGTTGTTGTTGAACTATTTTCTCCATACTAAGTACACTGATACCCAATTCTACAGCCATATCGCATACAGTACTGCGGCGTCGATCTCCCAAAATGAAATTTTTTGAAGCACTAATATTTTTATCGCTAACATTTGTTCTGGGGCGTTGCGCATGTAGAAAGTTTGTCACAATTTTTTCGGAAAGCCGAACACATAAACGTTACGCAACAGACTCTGGTACCTTTTTCTAGCTCACTGCTAAAAATGCACTAAAAAGCTACCAAGGTTCAATATCACTCAAATAAGGGTTAAATTTTCGTCTACAATTCAATATAACTATGAGAAGAATTATATAAATATGAAGAGAAATTCCCCCAAAACAATAGAAAACTATCTGGGAATGGCTTTCATGATTCAAATAAAATGAGAGAAAACGAAGCTAAGAATTCTTGATATTCCGTGTATAACCACTTTTGTTCGAGATGAAGGAATATTTATGCGTAAATTATGCATTCTCAAGCGTTTGAGAGATTTTTTTGAGTTATTTTTATAGCAGACAAAGAAAACAAAATCAGGTCGATTTCCCAATAGCGTTTCTTCTAAATTGAAGAATTCATCATCTCCGACGCAGCGTTCACCACAAAATTGATATTATACTAGTCGAGAAACAGCGAGAAAACAACGAACAGAAATTTTGAATATTTCTAATTTGCACAGTTTGTCCCTTAAATTGGAAAAATATTAGATAGATTTTAATCTGTTTTTCTATTCACAATATAAACAATGCGGTCCATATGTATGGAATAAATTAAATTTTAGCGTTATCCTGTATTGTGTAAAAAAACCTGAGACAGATCGATTTTTTTCTTGAATTGACAATTCAATATAGTATGAAAATATTAGCACCCCATAGGAAAAAAATTTTTAATGAGAATGTGGCATAGTTAGAGAGGGATTTCAGTCCTCTGTTCAGCAATATGAAGTTTTTTCAAATTTGGTGCAATCATAACTCAAAACTAATTTTTAAGCTGTGAGATTTTGATAATGTCCATCACAAAACTTAACGTAGAATATATTTTTCAATGTAGGTACAATTGAGTTAAATGTTCAAAATGACCACCATTCACTTTTTGACAATAACCAAGCGATTTTGGAATTCTCGTACATTTTGTATGACCTAAGGGGTTATATAAATAGTTCGATCAATCTCAGTTTGATTATTAACATCAGGAAAACGTCGCTTCATCAGAAAAATCTATTTTGTTTAGAGAATTCTTGCTTTCTCTCTTTCTATCTCCATTTAACTTCTGAACCATCTGAACTTTGGAAGAGAGGTATTTTTCTTTATGCAAAAATCTCAAATAGATGATTTACTTACATCATTGTCGGCGGAAAGTTCTCGAGTTGCCTTATGCGGATTTTCATCAATATCGAGAATCAAGAAGAATTTTTTTCAGAAGTAAACTGAACATTTTTACTTGGGTTTTCAATATATTTTTTTTAATTTTGCCAACTGTAGTCTGCGAAAAGTGTTGGCCAGGGTATTTATTATACACTGACCGACAAGATTCTCGTAACACAGGCGATACCTTTATTTTTAAAATGGAAATACCCGTCCAATAATAGAAAAAATATTTATTGAGCCCTAAGACGTACCAATAGCTTAATTATCCCTGTTAACATTAGCGAGTAGGTAATTTTATAAAGACGCGGTTAATATCGGTAAATTTAATGGCCGAAAAAATAACTGAACTTATCAGAATAATAAACATAAAAATAACATTTAAAATTAGTATTCTGTTGAGTTTCATAGTAAATGATTCTCAGTTCATGTTGCACAAAGTGATTATAAAGACGAAAATTTCGAGTCAATCGCGCCGCAGCTGCAAAACTTCTACTTACAAATTATACTATATTTGTGGAAAATTTATGGTGAAATCGCAAGCCCATTTTCCGAAAATGTGAAAGTCTATTTTAAATATTTTGGTACTTTAAACAAGACAAGTAATAGTCCCCCCACGTGATGCAGTGAATGAATAAGAAGAAAAGAAGCATGCCTTTTGCAATTCCAATGGTATGGTGGGAATCCACTAACCATTTTGACGACTGCTATTTTTGTCTAACAAGGACTGAAGGTTATTCTAAGAAAGGGAAGCACAAGATCGAGTAACCAAATTTGCCGTCTGCTATACGACCTGTTCCCCATAACGAAGATTTATTAGTATCGATTGCCTCTTTAGATCCGCAACTACCAACAGTTAGTTGATGAACTTCTAGACGCCTACAAAACTCTTGGGGCTCGAATATCAATGAAAATTCATTTCCTTGATTCCCAATTTCCAATGACAATTTTTTCATGAAAATTTGGGAGGTATCAGTGATGAGAAGGGTGAAAGGTTCTACCAAGATATTAGAATAATGGAAATGGAATAGATCTAAACTATACATATTGTCATTATATACGATTTAAATAACGTGAAATTATTTTTTTTTAAATATTGAATATTTTATCAATGAATATGGTTCTATAAAACTTAAAAACCTCACGTATTACAATTTTCTTTTAATATTTTCGATTTATACATATATTTCATCAGAATATGCTATACATTTTTGTGTTACCAAAATTTTTTTATCGACCAGTGTTATTAAAAATTTCACAAACCTTCTTTGGAATTTTTGTTTTATCACTACAACTAATCATAATTGAAATGTTTATTTTTTGAGTCTCGGGCAAATGAGCCATAATTAAATTTAATACGTGCAAAAATATTGTAGAGACGTCATACTCAACCATATTCAAATCAATGGTTTACTTACTAATAGTTTAGTATCCTCAAAATATGTTTAGCAGAACAGATACGAAAATACCTGATTATTTTTAAAGTATATTTCAATAGACCAGACAATATTTGATTTAAAAGTTAGGATAACCGAAGAAATTAACAAAATAACCCCTGAGGTCATACAAACGAGAATCGCCTCGGTTATTGTGAAAATGTGAATAGTGATCATTTTGAACATTCAATTTAATTGTGAAGTATATTGAAAAATACATTCTGAATATTATGCGACATTATTATTTTCTTTTTACGTTTTGTGAGACATCATCAAGATTTTACATCTTAAAAAATAGTTTTGAGTTATGATTGCAACAAATTTGAAAAACTTCAAACTTTATATTTCTGAACAGATGATTGAAATCTTTCTCCAACAAAGTGCAACACCCCCTTTCGGAGAGGGGAATATTTTCATACTGAAAATTGTCAATTTAAGAATAAAAACTGACCTGTTTCAGGTTTTTAACAATAATAACGCTAATATTGAATTTATTCCATAAATAGTTATCATGATTTAGTAACCCAAAAAAGAGAAGCAGTTACTTAACATATTTATTCATAAAACAGTTCAAAAATATTTTTTTTATAATGCATTGAAACACTAAATGCAATGAAATGTGTAGTTCTTGCTCATCTCACCTCCTCACATTATAGCTAAGGTGATTATATCATTAGTTTCCACCATGTTCATGATGTCATCTGTTAAACTTTCACATAATCTGATTTATTGATCAATTCTAATACTCATAGAGAAAACTATTTCTGTTCTTGTGTAAATATAGAGAAAAAATCGTATTTAAAATCACTGTTCAAGTAGAAACCGATTAAAGAAACCATGATAAAGTTGCGAAAGTTCCTATTCCTATACATTGATTTTTGAGTAGTTTTCCATTTTAAAAGTGTTGAAATGAATACTCCAAAAACTGTTCAACGATGTTCGCTTCCTTGTACTCAACCTTCGTCCAAGAAAAGTATGTGTGTTATCTGATGATTAGGCAATGCAAAATATTCCGAAAAAAGAGGTACAGGTAGAAGACGAAGATCCTAGCCTAAGAAACTCAGAATCTGGTTCTACTTATCCGCATATCTGCTCACAGAATAAAGATTGATCGCTAACATTATGCACAGATAGGCACCACAGAAGGAAGAAGTTAGTTATGGCGTTCAAGTTAGATATCCGAAAAATGATATATAGTTTATTGAACGATAGACTTCGTGGTTATATTAAGAGACCAGAATATTGTACTTTCGACAATTTATAAAACAAGTGAATGTACACCAGATGTTTGAACCTTCCAAAAAGTGTGCGGCCTAACGCTTTGATTAATGCCCAGTCAAATAGATTGGTGGAATGTGTAAAAGACATATTAAGTACGTCAACTTGAAGATTAGCTTGCCGACTTCTGCTTTCCAGCATGACCATCAGTCGAGAACTGAAGAGAAAGAAAGTTAATCGTCGGAAAAAGGAGAAATGTTTTAAATATGATATAGAAACTTGTTCCAATGACGTGAAATATGTATCTAAAAAGATGAAATTTTAGTCTAGTGATGTGGCACATATCCCAAGCAAGCATTTCACGTCCTTATGTCAGGCATGTGAGAGGTAACGCGTTGGATACACATACTTATACAAGGAGATGTGTTCCGAAATTTATTGATTCTATTAATAGACACCATATTAATCATCTATTATGAGTATTCTCACAAGAACTGGAAAGTGTATAAAAATCGTAGAGCTTCTATTATTTATTGAAGTTGCTGAGTTACACAAACTGATTTCCACTTGATACTAGGATTTATATGTCAATATTATATATAATCAAAGAGAAATATTTCGAATAACCCAGGTAACCTGAGATTTCCTTCATATTTTTCGCTCAATAATGAATCACGTCCAATTTGTGATACTTATGATAAATATGGGAATAATAACTGCGAGTTGAATTTAATTGAGACTGTTTTCAACAGGAACATGATAATTAGTAACTTGTTTGTTCAAATAGGATGTCACAAAGCTGCTTATTTATTTTTTTAACTCATTTCAAATAACTTTATCCTTATTTCTCAATTATGAATAAAGTTGAACAACAGGCTTCTGATGTGAATTATTCGTAAATTGAAGAGAAAGCGAAAATAAAGAAAGAAGTTATTAGTCGAGCGAAGAATATAAAAAAATAAGTAAACTTGAAACAAAAGTCTGATTTCCATACATAGAATCAGATGAAATATAAATATGATGAATAAAGGGTTAATGAGAAGGTCATGGAAAGGAAAAAAATCAATTGATGAAACCACAGAAAGAATTAATCAGAATCAAATGTTGCATAGATGAGGCTCAGATTATACGTAAAATACATATTGTTTCATATCGTGCATATTCTAGGCATTTTCAAATTCAATGTATTCGGTTTTTCTTATGAGAAGGCATATCAAATATGGAAACTCTTTAGGGTTTACGGAATCAATTTTGTAGTGAGTGTCTGAGTAGGTCTGTTTAATTTATATGAGACAAGGCATTCAAAGATGGCCACGAAACCGTCGTTAATAAGTCATATGATTGTCGACCGCGAACCAGCATTACACCAAACAGCATTTTGAAGGAACGTAAGATGATGATTTTTGCTGATCTCGGCATTGGTATGGGTAGTATAGAGTCTATCATCAACGAACACCTTCGCATAATAACGGCATGATGGATTTCCAAACATCTACCAAATATTAATGCCCTGTGTCATCATTTGTTACACAATACGAAGCGGAGGAGAACGGTTTTGAACTCGAATCTTCACTGCAGACGAGAGAGACAGAGAGATTTGTTGGATAGTTTTAGGCTGGATAAGGGAGGTTTGCTGAACCTTGCTCCGATATTAGAGTTGCTCCTGTGCAGGGCTGGGGTTGTAGTGGTTGCGTGGGGTTGTGTTGTATTAGCTGAAAGGAGGAAAAGCCATCGACCATTGGCTAAAAGAGTACAAAAATAGAGCTCTAAATAAGTGGAAAACGGTTCTTATCGAGTACAGCGTAGCTGCATTATTCCCTATAGTCAGCCATATGGCGGGTAAATCGTGGTTACAGGAAATCCGCAGAAAACCTACAGCACTCATGATCGACGAAATAAGTGTGGAAAAGGTTTTAATATATGTTTATGGTAGAGTTGTCTAAGAAGTTGAAATATATTTCAGGGAAGTCTTCGTATGTTGTTGGCAGCAGCCTTAAGTCTAGAGGCCGCATATTGGAGAGGCGTGAGAAGGCTTTCTTTGGCAGCGGAGTTGTTTGATTCGATGGTAGGAATCACATGGCGCGCTTGGAGGTCATTTAGATAGCTTGGGATTGGGGTTATGTCTGTATTGACATAAGTGGTGTTACTGGGGCTAAATCTACACTTGTATTGGCAGAAACTGAGAATGAAGATAGTTGGGTAAAGTGCTGTGAACATTTGCTGTATATTCGATTATGGGGCGGATATATGTTTTTTACGTATAAAGTAAGGTGAGGGGGTGGATTCGTCCAAATTTTCCGTCGAACGCCTTGATGAGACAATCTTGCCTCTGTACTCTGGTTAGAGTATCATTCAGATCAAACATCCCACTTAGAGTTTAAGTGAATTTCACTCTCAAATGAACGGCTTCTCTCCGAATAGAGCAGATGAGAGAGATATTCGTTGGGAAAGTTTAAGGTAGCATAAGGGAAATTTGTAATAGGAGAAATGTTTGTTGGAGCTGGGCCTTATAGAGGAGTTGCCCCTCTGCAGTGCTGGGTTGTTAAGGTTGCGTGGGGTTGTGTTTGCTGTAATGGCTGGAAAGGAGAAAATGCGAACGATCATTGGCCAAAAGAAAACGAAATTGTGATTTTATCACATTTGTGGTAGCGAATCCATTTTCTTAAGACATCTTTCTAAGCGTAAAGTGTAGTTTTCTACCGCATCTTTTCTTTCTTTTCAGACATAATACTTACCCTGATCCAATTTTCTCTATTATGTGTAGTAAACGAGCTTCAGATGCTTAATCTCTGTAGTATTTCTCAATTTGTGAAAGTTTTCTCATCCACAAGGACCTTATGAATACATTGGCTGCAAAATAAACTGATAATTGAGTAATATGATACTGTCAAACACACAATCACTGTCGATAAAGTCTCAAGAACACGTCTGTACCTGATGCGATTCTCATACAGGTTTGTCCTTGTTCACGTTTATGCTCACTTTGTCACCACAGTGTTGCCATATATTTAAAATAAATCGAAATAGGTAGCTTAGAACCAATTTTTTGAATAAAAATCGATAATATTATAATTCAAATATATAATTACGACATAAAAACTATAAAGAAACATAAAATTGATGAAACAATATAGCACGTCTAATAATTTGGCCAAGGGCTTTAGTGAGGGCAATTATTTAGAAAGACTGTAAATTTGTGTGAATCTTTTCGAAAATATATGAATGTATAAGAGCGGTTGCTTCAAATATATTTGAAACGCCCTCATATATTTCGTTGAAGCATGTCGCATAGAAACAGATAGCAGAAGTTTATGTCGCTCAAGTAATTAGTAAAGGTGAAGTCCGAAAATGGATCAGAGAGTTTAAATATTTGCTTAGAGACATGACGAAAATGTTTGGATCGACTTATTTCAGGCATTTATAGATTCTTCACGTAATTCACTCATTTATATATATTTTCTTCCAATTTGTCAGCATATTTGAGCCGTGATTGCTACATAGTCTCTGATAAACAGGTAGGTATAGATTTTACAATTCCAAGAATAATAATAATCGAGTGGGGTAACTGTGTTTCCATGTTTTTTCTAGTGGGTCAGTGTCAGATTGAAAAATATAATGAGTTGTTGCTGCAGCTTTGTGAGTATCGTTATATCTACATATTCGGGTCTCTACTACTTATGTAACAAAAGAGATTTTCCAGAACTGAAGTACTCACGAAAAATATATTTCTCCATCAATGTTGAATTAAAGTTTCGTTGTAACTTCCGATTGGTTCCAAAAATTAAATAACATGCTATATTTCTTATTAATAGTAGAAATAATGGCCCCTTCCGGTAATCATCTTACTGACGGAAAGTTGGGAAAGATTATGGATAACGAGGAATATTGGGAAGATACACAAGATACTAACTCTTGAGATAACGTAGAAGAAGTAATAGACGGTGCATAAGCTGCACAGTTTATATCTATCCATTTCGATGGAAGTGACCAAGACGTACAAGATGATGAGGAATGTGATTTATACAAGAACCAATGCTCTAGGTATAGCAAAGATTCTACCAAATGGTCTAACAACATAATTAGATTTCTACTAGAACTGAAAGAATCCATACGGTTTAACCCACCGTCTAGCCTAGAGAATATTGTTTACAATTGTTGTGTTTGACATTATAGTTACATATACAAATGAAAAAATTGATCTAATGATGAAATATATGGTGCGTTCAAAAGACACCGAAATAATCTAGAATAGTTTGCTCAATCGTTCATTGGTACAAGAGATGAAACTTAAATCAAAGCCTATTGGACTATTGGTCTATTATTTATCAAATGCTTATTCAGACCATGAAGATTTCAAATCGATGTGAGCAACGGATGGTGAAGGCAAAGATCTGTTTGTGCCACTTGAAATTTCAACACAAATTTATTACAATATTTTTTGTATAACTGTCCCATTTTGATTATATCAGCGAATTTGTCTAAGGCTCATGACTACGTAATATGATCAATAAAAGTGTTGATTTGATTGTGACTGTGATAATTGGAGAGTCTGCAAGAAAAGCAACTTTGGAGCTTCCACTGAAAAATCAGCTTATTCGTACGATATTGTATATACCTACCAATTTAAGGCCTGGTGTGAATTGATAAATGTAGAAGTGAACCTGGTCAGTCGTTGGGAAGTATGTTGACTATTTCCGTAAGTACATTGCACTGCGCCCATCTGTTATCAAACATCGTCATTTCTTTCACATATTCCTGAATAAAAAATGCACTATCAATCCATTTGGTTTATATACATTTGGTAAAATGCCCTCTAATGTTACCAAATTTCTCAAGCTGCCATAATGTAAGCAATATGTATTCGTACATCTTCCAATTCTTTGCTATCAGTATCAGGAGCAAATATTAGTTAAGTGAAAAAACATGGTCAATAGAATTCTACGACAGTAGCCGGAGTGCTATGTTAATCATTCCAATGATCAAAAAAATGCCATTGCAGAGAAAATTATCCCGACCTCAAGCAAGATTTTCGAATGTTCTCATCCAATATTGTACTTCCGGTTTCTACTATTTATGATGATACTGGAAATTCTAGTTATGTGTTGCAAACATAGGTTTAATACGAAAAATAGAAAGTGCAACGTCTAGTTAGAATTAATACTATTGGAAGAGAGAGAAAGAGCATCGGTTCACTAATCTCTATCTCCCTCTACTCGCTCATAAAATCAAAACTTCATGGCGATCCAATAAAAATAGAATAGAAAGAGAGAGAGAGTAGTGCAAATACGTTCTTTTTCTTTCTATTATCAAATCGGGTTCACTTGCACAAGCTTCCATACCTTGCTCTCTTTATCTTAAATAATAACTCTATGATAGGGAGACTCCCTAGCATCGCAAGACATCAATGCTAGCGATTGTTTTAGTAATGATTGTTGATAATGGTGATAAAAATTTACAATTCCATTGTTGTTACCAGCAAGCGAGATGGACGCTTAAAGGCACCAGAAATTCACGTGCAAGTGAACAAAACTTGTATCATTGACAAAAGTAAACTGTGAGATGTAAAGTTGTATGTCGTTGATCGAAAACCTTTGCTAAAGCCACGGAGAAGAAAGAACGTTTGCCGTGGGCCCTTGTCCATCAATATTGAACTGAAGAATATTTATCTCAGCTATTTAGTTCAAAACGAAGGATTTACTTTCAACGCAGTGTCCAAAATAGGTGATGCCAGACTGTGTACTTCTCACAATTGAGCACAGCGGTAGCTCATTTATGCTCTGGTGTTGTTTTTTTAGCTAAGGAAATGGCTATTTGATTAAGATTGATAGAAGTATGGAAAGAATAAACAGTATAGAAAATTTTTGAGCAAAATGCCATTCTTCGGGTTTGCGATTGATTGGATATAAATTCATTTTTTAGCAGGACAATGACCCCAGGCATAGTTCCAAATCATGCGGAGGATATTTGGAAGAGAAAGAGACACAATAGAAACAAGGGTTGTTGATGAACATAGTTTGGCCTCCTCTAAACCTGGATGTCAATTACATTGAATTTTTGTGGTAAGAGCTTGATAGGAAAGTCCGTAAATGTGATCCATCTTCGCAAGAACGAATATGGAATGATTTAGGAGCAATTTATCACAATATAATATCAACAAATTGCTTGCTTCTATGCTGAACCTTGTGAAAAAAATATTGTAACAACAATTAGTAACCTGCTCAAAGCTCTAACAGTTGAGCTATGCTAGCATTTATATTTCAGTCCCCTAGACATGAGATCTACCGACAAACTCTAATGGCCATGTTAACATTGAAGGCATGTTCGAGATTATTAATAAAATGGGAAAACAAAAGAATAATGGAAGGGGAATGAGTTTCAGTAATCTAAAAAATCATTCAAATAGTCTCCAGAGTGAGAATCACACCTATTGGACAAAACTCAAAGTGAGCTTAAGACGTTCAACTTCGGTGCGGTCCATAGGCCCCCAACTGAACTTTCTTCACAACCCAGAGCGGTCCTATGGAACGCACTACTCATTTTATTTCAAACCTTTTCCACGGCCCACGGGATCGCATTTAAATGTGTTTCGCAGTTTGTTCGGACCGTCTTGGTACATTTGTTTTTTTTTATTTTTAATATATTTTGTTTTCAAAGGATAAAAAGATGACATATTCAAATAGAATGAAACTTTTATTATAAAATCGATAGAATAGCTATGAATTGTTGTTACAATCACAATTATTCGTGCGAAACAAGGAATACAATGAAGTGGTTTTCCAATCAAAGCCTTTGCAAAAAGTGATCACTTTTTTACTTTGGATTTTATGATAATTTTCGTGTGATTTTTTTTTTCACAATATCTTCTCACTTTGTGACTTGAGCTTTCTTTCTTAACTGAGCAATGATTTTTTTGTTTTGGCATCTCTTGGTCAGCATCATTCGTAGTTTTTTTCTTCAGTAACTCAGTTACTACACAAATTTGAGAGTCAGTAATCGATATATTCTTTTTTATAAAAGAATAACATTGCTGCACTAAATAGCAATTAAATAACAATTTTCCTAAACTACTTCAACGTCCTTCTCGGAGAACCATTATAGCTTGCCATTTAATCAGAGAGATCTATAGAAGATTTGACTTTGTCGTAGTCAACCACGAGTCATATAGAGACAACTACATTCAATATAATCAATTGTTAACAAATATCTACTATTTCTTGTATATTTAATTGTATTCAGCATTTCTAGTTTTCTCATAAAATATAAGAAAATTACGTTGCCGACGCATTATCTAGAATTGAAGTCAACGCTACTCATAAAAAACCTCCTAAACGCAATCCCAAAATAAATATAATAAGTGATATCATTATAACCCCCGCAAATCTAAAAACATACACTAAGGACCCCGAACTAAATGCTGATATTGATGTTATTTCTATGCTTGCAAGAGCAAATTTCGACACAAATCTAGCGCTTAGCGACGCTAACGAAATTTTAAGTAAAATATCTGAATATAACAAAAGTACCGCTTCTGGCGAAACTAGATATTCTGCTCAAGAAAACTCAATTTTTGGTTTCCCAATCTCAGAGAAATCTTTAAATTCAGCCTATTTTCAAATGATCCTAAAATACGGAGATAAAAATGATATAGATTACTTCAAACTATTTGGTAAGAACCGGTATATTTTTAGTTTTGAAAAAGGATGTGATGATAATGTCTTAAGCCAAATGTTTTTAGGAATATTTGGTCCAAAAGAGACATTTTATATATACTGCTATGATGATTCGCTCAAAAATCTTAGAGCCAAATGTAAAAATAATTGGAATTCGATTAATTTCGGATTACGATTCAGAAACTCATAACGGTATTACTGAAACTATAAAGCACATACAATCCTTGTATTATTTCCCAAAAATTCAAGAATTAGTAACAACCATATTAATCATTGCGAATTATCTCTCCTCAAAATACGATGGAAACCTTCAAAAAATACCATTTTCCGATCCCTTAATTTCTAAAAAACCTTAATGATTCGAATTCAATCACTATATTCAATAAACTTCATTATTTTTCCCATCATAACTCTTTCACAAATAACTTGGGACAATGCAAGAGAATTTACATGGGAAATCTTCAAGGAATTCATGTCACTCTTTCACATTAGAATTCACTATACAACCCCCCAATCTCATACCGGCAATTCTCCCATAGAAAGAGCACATTCAACTTTAATCGAAAAATTGAGAATTCTTAGACAGAAATCAAAAGAAAATATTACTGATTTAGTTACAACCGCTATTCTTATATATAATCAATCGATTCTCTCAGTAATAGATTTTACCCCATTTTAACTCCTTATATACGAAAATCTAAATCTTCACTGAATCGATCCTCATAAACAAATCTACCAAGATTACAACGAATATCGAAAAACATAAATCATTCCATTTTCTAATGACCTTTACCAAAAACAACTTACAAGAAGAACCGAACAGCTGGATGAAATTAATCTAGAAAGAAAAGATGATATCCCCAAAAAAGATCAGCAAACACATGATTAAAAATACCAATTCTTTCCAGGTTAACCAGGAAGATAGCCAGCCAGGCAATTCAAGTCAAAACAATTGAACCCCCAGGTTGCATTTGAGATAATTTAGGATTAGGAAAATATAAGGTCAACTATCATAAGATTCATTTTAGTATAAGTATCGAAGAAATCGAAAATTAGTAAAGTAATTTAGTTTTAAGTCAAGTTCATTTAGCCAGTAATAACAGTAACTTTGGCAAAAATCTATCAAAGAGACGTTGAATTACTTTCAGAAGATATAAACAAACTTAGAATGTATGCACGACCGAATAAAATAATCAAAAGAGGTTGAGTAGGCGGTCTTGGTACAGTAATAAAATATATTGCCGGAAATCTCGATCAAAACGACTTAATAGAAATTAAAAATACCTTCGAAAAAGTTAATTTAAACTAAAATAAACTAATGACCGAAATTTCGAATATATATACGTTTGCAGGACAGATTACTCAACGTTGGCAAACAAATTTACGTAAAATTCAAATTTTTGCAGAAAACATACTCAAAGGATCGAATACTTTAAATAATAGACTTAACAATGAAATTATTATCCATATTCAGTTAGAACAAATTAGGAACCTAAGAAACTATATTAAAATTTGACTTAGAACAATATCATTCAGTAACCAAGAAACCCTAAATGTAGAGTTAATTAAACAAAAAGAATTAGAAGAAATCATTAATTTTTTACATACTATTCATTCACACTATGAAATTGCTTCTGATATTCCTACTTTATTAGAAACAATTAAAATCAATCATATGTTTACTTCCAAAACTTTATATGTTTGTATTTTATAAACTTAATAAACTTTATATTTTATATTGTATATTTTATAAACTCTCAAAGTTCCCATATTATCCAACGAATTGCTGCATATCTACAAAATCATCCCTATTCCCAGCAAAGAAAACAATATCCTCCTACCCCACATTCGCATTGAATTCTCAAGGATGAACAAAATGGACAAACGAAGAATGCAAGAAACCTTCTCGTTCTGGTACGGCGACAAAGAGTCTCACTAAAACCGTTTCAACTTAGAAGATCTCTCACGCTGCAATTTAGCCAAAGTAAAAAACGACATTTACATTTGGAAGATCCAAATTGCTACCACAATTTCGTGAACCAAACTTGTTACCTATAAAAGTCCATCAAAGCCATCTAGGAATAACAGCAACAATAATTTTTATTTTAGTAGTCCCACTATTTTTGTATTTGTATAAAAGATTTTTTAGAAAAAAGGAAGATCGATACCAGGGTGAATCACCAATGGATTTACCCCAATCTCTGTTAAAGCCGAAGCCACGAGGACGTTCCTTCAACGAAGAGGGAAGGAGTCATATAGAGACAATTACATAATTCAATATAATAAAGTGATGACAGTGTAAATCATTCAATTTCTTATAATGAAACTTGATCATAATTTTCTAACGTTATCAGCAAACATGTGTAGGAACTTCCTGATAACAAATATATACTATTTCTTTAATAATTAATTGTATTCAGCATTTCTAGTTTTCTCATAAAATTTGAGAATATTTTTAATGTTATCAGCAGACATATGCAGACATCCTGTCAATATAATAACTATCATTTTGTTACACTTTACTGTATTCAGCATTTTTCCATTTATTTAATGTTTGTTAACTCATTTACACAGTCAGTTTTCATTCTATCACCTATTATTGTAGTCTTCGAGTGAATCAGATTTTCCAAACCAAAATTTCCTTCGCTTACTGGACTAAATTAACTTTAGAATTAAATTAGATGTAGGATGAGTCAAAAGTTCTTACTTATATAAACAATCTTGTTTTGACAGTTTTGTGACAAACACATCATTTATTTAAAAATAAATATCAATATGTTTCTAATGATATTCAAAGATACTTAATCCATTTCACAATTATAAATATGCATTTGGATTTATTGGAAAAAAGCAAAAATACGCACAAAGAATGCCAGATAACAGTACCAGAAAATGATAAGATTGTCAAGCAATTAATCGATTCCGGTATATTTATAGACACGCGCAGATGGATACGCAACAAACTGACAATAAGTAAAGTTCATCCAAAAACATCAACTTACTTCAAATCCACCGCAGCCAGAAGAAGTGAAGAATACAGACATTTAACTAATCACTATTATGTGATTCATCCTTTTAGTTCGTTCACTTTAGTATGGGACATAATTATATTCCACGTTTATATTCACATGCTGATAGTTTATGCTTTTGATGATCTCTTCATGGTTTCTAAGAAACATTCGTATTATCTCAATATTCTGAAGTTTTCAGGTGATCTGGTTTACTTTGTTGACATATGCCATTTCTTTTTCAGAGGTTATTATGACACTAATATCAGTAAGGCTGTTCTGAGTCTGCAGAAAATTATCAAAAAGTATCTTTCTACAGTTTTTATCATCGATTTTATGGCGATTATCCCATCGATATTAATGCCGTTTCAATATTTGGGTTACATAAATATAAAGTACGATCCCGTTCTCAATATCATACAATTTCTTGGAATAATAAGACTTTTAAGAATCGGCCGTTGGTTGGATACTTTAGAAATGATCGGTAGATTCAACAATTTTCCTACTTACATCCATAAAACGTTCAAAGTTTTATTAGTGTATTCGATTATTTTGTGTAGTTTGTACTTTTTCTTATTTAAGACTCGTGGTAATATTAGAAGATATCAAAATATTGAATTGGATACCATCCAAGACAGATACTTCACGGCAACGTTAATTTTAATGTTGGCAGCTCATGGTACGACTGAACTACCGTTTAATTTTTTGGTTATTTGTGGTACGACTACTTTTTTATGCGCTGGACTTATACTAAACTTCTACTTGTTCGCACAACTGATGCAAACCTGGAATAAATTTATTCATGTTAAAACTGCAACGAATAGTATCAGTCAGCAATTTTGTGAGTACATGAAGTACAAGGGTTTACCGATAGAGACGCGGTCAAAAATTATGGCGTTCTTTGAATTTAGATTCCAAAGAGACTTTTACCATGAGAGAAGAATGCAGTATTTTATATCGGAAACACTCAGACACAGAATATTGATGGATTTACTCAGAAATCATGTGACTGGTACGAATTTATTCACTATTCTACCCAATGACGTGCTCCATAAACTGCTACCTAGAATAAAAACAGAGGTTTATTTAGAAGACGATGTTATCTTCCGGAAAGGAAAATTACATGAAACTATCCATTTCATACATAATGGAACTGTAGCTGTTTATAACTTGGCTGGATCAGAAATTTGTCATCTTGAAGATGGAGATTCATTCGGTGAACTATGCCTTTTATTGGAAGAGAAGAAACTTGTTAGTATTGTCGCTATTGCTCCTAGCGAGATTTTCCGAATCAAAAAGCTCCACTTATTAAAAGTACTTGAAGAATTTCCCACAATAAAACAAAATGTTTTATTGGACTGCCGCGAGAGATTTCTCAGAGCAAGAACGAGTTATTTCTGAAATACTTTGTTTCGCTGTACTGTTCAATGATATTTTTTTAATTGGTTATATATTTTGATTGTTTGAAGTACTCCTCACAAATTATATATCTTCTATATACCGCATATTAAATATTAACATGAGGCTTAAGTGAAAGACTACTTTCATTGGTGAGGGGTTCGCAAATGTAGAGCCACTATGGAACAAAAATTTGAAATAAATAAACCTTGAGAAGAAATTGAAAATATAAAGCCCATGATTCCATTAAGAGTTATCATGACCGAATTCGGAATACCAGGAATATTGATACGACTGCCGCTCAAAAGTTTAAGGTCACAATAAAACAATATAATTATCCATGACACACCTGCATTTATAGTTTGTAAACCGACAAACGCTACGTTAGATCAGGTGGTATAGTCGTAATATTTTTATAATGTGTTAATAACTGATTGCTTTGCTTTTGTTTCCTATCGGTCAATAATAAGGATTATTAAGCTTCTAATAACACGAATTTTCGACTTATTATTACCTGAGGTAATATTACAATCTAAATTAGTATTAGATTGTGCGAAAGTGCGAAATTAACAGTGTATAATTCGGCAAGTGTAGCTTGAGACTTGAGTTTTCGATGCGCGATAATTATGCTGGTCGGAATAGGTGGAGAGCTGATTTTGGGTCAGTAAGCCGTGCTGTTCACCTTGCAGCTATTCCAATACTATATCGTGAATTTATTCGTTTTTTTGTACTCTTACACATTTTATTCAACATGGACTTTACAAGTAAATTAAAAAATAGTTTAGTGTGGTCAGAGACGGGAACTAGTAAGTAAAAATAAAATTCATTAGAGAGAAAGCGACAAGGCAGGAAGTTGTTATATCTCTTTCTAAGGTGTGTTTCAATGATATAATATTTGTATAGCCACGTTGTGATCATGCTAAGAAGCTTGAGAAAAAATATATGAAGAAAGAACCACTCCTCGAACAGGTAATCGACAACTTAATTATAGATTTGAATAATGATGAAAGTTATACGGACGAAACTAATTCGGTAAGGTATTTTGTGGAAAGTGGGGACGATTTTGATTGGGATAGCTCTTCAAGAAATCTTGAGTTTGAAGAGGTGGAAGGTTGCAACACTCTTCGCCCCGGATAGTGATTATTCGTCAAAATTATTTACAATTTCATAAATAATATCTACTATTTGTACATTCTATAATTTTGGTAAAGTGATATACTATAATATAATTTTATTATCAAGACGAAATAAAACAATTTAATTTGTTTAAATCTTCATTCAATTTGAACCAAAGTTAAATATTAATTTGTGATGCGTTTAGCTTTGTCAAACGAGTGATGGTATAATGAAATATTTCTAATTTATACAGTGTATAGCTAAGTTATGATGAAAATTGAAAGATAATTTCGTAAATCTGCAAATCACTTCAACTGAATACGAATAATAGGATCAAGAAGATTGAATGTTTTAGAGAGCTTTATTCTTGAAAAAATTATGGTTACAACACAGAAAGTATTTTTTAATATTTAAAAAATTGTCTTTTATTAAAAAGAACTTAATTAATATGAAAAAAATTTAGATTTTCTTAATAACAAATTTGTTTTTTTTTCTAATTTTTCCTTCAACCTCAGAACTAACAAGATATAACCTTTCAAAGTTCACAGTAAGCCTTTGAACGTTTCCTTTTTAATGATATGTGTCCTTTATTAGGGTAACTACTGAAAACACTCATGTTAAATTGGATGAGCATATCAAGTCAAGCTATCAAGTTCAAATTTGGCTTCGAAATAAAAATATCAAAAAAGTTATACGCCACAAAAACGTTTGCAACTGATATTAAGTAAATGCAAAAAAGGATGTGGTGCATCATGTGGTTGCTAAGAAATTGTCTGTGCTTCATTAAGTGATGAGAAGGAGGACGAAGACGAAAATAAAGATAGTTATAATGGAGATTGTTCACTTTCATTTATTCTGAACATCAATTGGTTGATTTTCTTGAATTTATTTGTATCACAAAATACAGTATATTACATGAAATACAAGAAATAACCATAACCAATAACAAATTCTAGAGATTTGATTTTTTTCTAAAAGAAGGGTAGTCTTTCAGAGAAAATATTTAGAATAAGCATTTACCAATCAATCAGTACATATTTTTCCCATTTTTTTCGAAATTAGGGATGATTTTTTAAGGTAAAAAAATGGTTATTAAGAAATATTAGATTCAAATACAATAAAAAAAACACTTTTTATATGAATTTAGTAAGATAAAGTACTATAATTGTTTTTTTTTTAATTTCATGATAAGAGGAGTTGGTTTTTAAGGGTTGAAATGAATGGATTGAGGGTTGTAAACATGAATAAGGTCCTAAGACATCATGTTATCTTTATTCTAATCCCACAAATGCTTTTCCAACTTTTTGAATGCTTCATCTTTTATTTTGTTAAATTTTGACAATAATAGGTAGTTTCCACTCTTTAAAATAATGTGCACATTTTGGCATATAGTGGATTCTGAAATGAAACATAAATAGAACTCAATTCCAAAATTTCACGCAAATCCATACGTCTTTATCGAATTCTGGGGTAATATCATATTTTTACCGTTATTCCTTAGACTACAATAATTTGGAATTAGATTTTTTTCTACTCTATTGTCTTTATATATAAGATTACGATATCACTTCTCATATTTGCTTAGTATACATACGAACCCATATCGTCGCTTAAGTTCTAACACAAAAATGACAATTTTTCAGGAGATCATAAAAACTGTACTTTTACATCGCAATCATAATACATTTATTTTTTCCTTGAAAATTTATAAACAGATCTATTTCTAGATTTTTTATCAGTTGTTTATAGGTACATTTTTCAATTCTCTATGAAATGAAAAGTCATGAGGTATTTTTCGACGCAGTGTTTGCACTCAAGCTGCGATATATGATTTCTGAAAATAAAAACTGAACAGATGTACTTTTGAAAAAAAAAATCTGTAGTTCATTTTGAGGCCTATTTACTTCAAACTATTTCTTATATACATATTAAATATATCTTGCTCTAAAGGGTTAAAAATATAAAAGATTATATTTAAATTTCAATTTCATTTCTATATTGACAGATATTTGACAGGTGTCGCTAATATTTGTTGAAATGTTTGACGACGCCTTCGCTATCATACATTCTATGATTCTATTGAAAAAAAAGTTTGTCGTAACCTTAGAAACTGATGTTTGTCATTTTATAACTAACAATCAAGACAATTTCAATAGATTGTTGAATAAAATATATTTCAGTAATAAATAGAAGCATGTATGTTGATATATATAATGTACAAAAATCAAGAAATCTTCATACTGAATGTAGTTTAGAAGAACCAGAAACAGAAAAAATAGTTAATATAATAATTGATTCCGGTGTCTGTATAGAACTTCGCAGATGGATACGGAGTCAATTCATAATCAGTACATCACATCCTAGTACTTTTGTGTATTATAAATCAACATCGGCGAGAAGAAGAGAACGAAGAAGACACCTCACCAATTACTATTTCATAATCCACCCATTCAGTAATTTCAAAATATTTTGGGAGTCCATGATGTTTTTCGTTTATATATACATGTTAATAGTATATTCTTTCGAAGATTTATTTATGTATTCACAAGAATATTTGTATTATATCAGTATGGTGAAATTTGCAGGCGACTTGATATATTTAGCAGACATATTCCACTATTTTGCAGCTGGATATTACGACTCTGAGATTAGTAAAAGTATATTAAATCCTCACAAGATAGCAAAATCATATTTGAAGAGTTATTTCATCGTGGACGTTATTGCTATTCTGCCATCATTTTTCGTACCGTTTAGTTTGGCACATTTAATCAGCGAAACATCGAATCCTGTACTCATGCATTTGAGGTTTATTGGTATCATAAGACTCCTAAGAATTGGTCGATGGTTAGATGCCTTAGAACTTATGTATAACTATAAAAATTACTCCTCTTATATTTACAAACCGTTGAAAATAATTTTTCTATATGCTGTTATATTATGTGCGTTATATTTTTTCGTATTCATTTATCGTTGTAACATAAAAAATATCTCAAACGAACAACTGATGAAGATAGAGAGTCGGTATCTAACAGCAACTTTGATTCTAATGATGGCATCTCACGGAACACATCGATTGAATGTTGATCTGGAATGTTCAATTGGACTAACAGCTTTTCTGTTCACAGGATTTTGTCTACACCTCTATCTATTCGTTCAATTACTGCAAGCGTGGACTACTTTTCTAAATGCAAGTACTACAACCAGCAACATAATCCAGCAAGTTAGACGATTTATGCAGTACAAAGGCTTACCGATTAATTTGAGGAATAAGCTGATTGTCTTTTTCGATTTTAAATTTCAACAAGATTTCTACCACGAACGAAGAATTCATTATATCATCACCGATTCGATAAGACATCGTATTGTTATGAATTTGATTATCAAAAACGCGGATGAGAACAGTTTGTTTCATAGTTTACCCGACTATGTTATGTTCCAAGTAGCTGCTAAAATGAAAAATTCTATATATTTAGAGGACGATGTTATTATGCATGCTGGAAGTTACAACAATTATATATATTTTATTTATCACGGGGCAGTAGCAGTTTATGGTTTGAGTGGTTTGGAAATTTGTCATCTAGAAGATGGTGCTGTTTTTGGTGAAATGTGTTTGTTGCTTGAAGTAAATAAGATTGTAACTATCATAGCGGTGAGTCCCACAGAAATATATCAAGTGAAAAGATCGGACTTTCTGGATATTTTGAGGCAATTTCCACACGTGAAAAAAGTTGTGATTAATAGCTGTCGCAAGAAATTCTCTCTATTCAAAACTGCATATTTCTAGAGACAATACTATTTACTTTGTAATTAAGTGAGAAATAAAAAATGCATCAGCATTTTCAACTGAATCGACAATAGTAACATTTAGTCTCAGATTTAGGTATCAGATATATAGCGTAAGAAGATATTATGAAATAATACGAACCAATGGTAATCAGTCTTCTTTGATACTGCTTCGTTATCAAAAGTTACGCGTAACGATTTTATGCGTTATTGTTGACTTTATTTTTTTTTATTTTTGAGGCTTCTCAATTCTTGCAAAAACTTGCTTAATTCAACCGCGGCCACTGTACTTAACCCTGAATTCAAATTCATTTTCATGCGATACAGATGACGTTTGGGCTGCGAGAGGTGACGCGTATGGTTTCTTCGGTTTATCGCGAGCTGGAGGTGCGCGCACGACCACTTGAGTGGCCTTTGGTGTTTGTGCTTGTGTTTAAAGACGAAGACGTCCATTTGATATTGCATTTTTTTAATACAAAATAAATGTTTTCTGAGTCTTTTGCGTGCAGAAGTTTTTATCAGCCATAAGTGTTGTTACAAAGCATAGATTTAATAGCAAAATCAAGATAATTTTTTTTTCAAATATTTGTTTATTAGTTCTTAAGGTTATGTATTTCTCAGTGTCTCGCAAAAAAGAAATTCAAAGTGTCCGTTGACTCAAGCTGAATTGTAAGAGTTAGCAAATATGTCAAAGTAGTCTGATTTGTTTGTAGATGCATTTTCAAGTGATGATTCTGTTGCTGACAGGAATTTTGAACCACATGATTCATTAAGTTGAGATTCCGAGATCAGCGACCAAGGAGCGGTGCGGATGACAATCTGGTTAGCATTCCACGCTCTTCACAAAGAAAATTATCCCAGACCTCAGATGATTCCGATAAAGAGGAGACTGACACAGAAGAAGATCCCACAATATTTCCTTTGGCACCAGACGAGTCTATCAACAGAGACATTCCGGAAAATGCTTCGGTCTTACAATATTTCCAGCTGTTTTCTGATGACTCCATCACTGACATAATTTTCCGTGAAACGAAAAGATGAGCCAGAGAATTTTCTGATAAACAGCCACCCTTTACCCGGAAGAAAAAGAAACTGGCAGGATACATCTGTTGAAGGAAAAGGTTCCTAGGCTCATGATACCTTAGTGGTTATATCCGCTTTCCTACATTGGGAAAACAGTGGAGTAAGGATCCGCTGTATTTTCATCCTGTTTTCGAACAAACGGTGTCTCGGAATAGATTTTCAGATATTTTAAGAATGTTCAGGTAATGGTACCTTGGGCGACCAAAACGAGTCACAAGCCACATCGGTTGTAAAAATTGGAAATTATTTGCGCAAAGGCTACAGACTGTAGGTAGACAACTTTTACACCAGTGTTTCACTTGCAGATTTCTTGCTCTCTCAAAGTATTGGAATGATTGGCACTTTAAGAGCTAACAGGAGAGGAAATCCCAAAAAAATGCTCAATAAGAAGGTAAAAAGAGGGGAGGCTATCTGGAAACGCGAAGGAAAAATTGATGTAACCAAATGGAAAGATAAGAGGAACATCAGAATAATAAGCACTTCTCATAAACATCAGATGGTTAAAATTACAACAAGACGAGGCCACGAAAAACTAAAACCACAGAGCGTTCTAGATTATAATGCTCATACGTCGGGAGTTGACAGAGCCGATCAAATCATGTCATACTATTCCAGTCCAAGAAAGACAATAAAATGGTATCGCAAAATTTTTATTTAGTAGATATCTGCATTTGGAATACCTATTTACACAAAGAAACGTCAAAGCAAAAAAAACCTTCTAGAGTTTCGTGAAGAATTCTTGAACGAACGTCTCAAACCAAAAGAAATTTCAAAGCCACAAGCCACAGATCTCCGATCACACCACTATCTTGCTGAAAATGTTGGATAAAAGATTACTAAGAAAAAAGTATTATTGCCCGCTATGTGAAAGCCAACCTGGATTATGTGTTACGCAATATTCTGTACAATGGCACCTTCATTTATTGTAGATTAATGTTTCATTATTTACAACTCAAGTTCACTTCAATAAATAATAATTATTAATAAAAATGTCTATGACTACTCGTAGACCAGCGGTCAGCTTAGTGGCTCTAGAACAAAATGGCGGATCAAACTGAGTGTGTAGATACTTGTAGCACCAAAAAATTCCTACTAGTTATCGCAGTTGGTTTAAGAGTAACGGACAGCAAGATCTGAGCGGTAGTGAACGTGTTAAATATTGACAATTAACCACTTATTCCATCAATATCTAAAGTGCTACAGGTTTCGCAATAACAAACGGCAATGTTCACAAATACAATGGTGCAGCCCCCGTTTATTTGAACCATACAATGGGTCGTCTCCAGCAATTATAATAGCTCTGAAGTGAATTTTTAAAAGTGGAATATTTTAACTTCGCCATTTCTTCTTACAACCCGTCAATCGCTTGCTTAGGTCACCAGCGCCGATCGAGTTTCGCCTGACAAAATGCAACAGCATCCACACCACGTTGTTTTGTTTTACCATCGCGTCGTATCTTTTTTTATATAAACTTTCATAAAACTACATTTTGAATGTAATTTGGTTGACACCTTTTGATAGATGATCTGGCATTACGTAGATTAAATTAACAAATTCTAGGGGTACTATAACTTTTAGAAAACAAAAGGATTTCCCTATCTCATTTTAAATATTTTGTGATGAAAATCAGAAACTTTTCTACTCAAACACTGTTAATCTGGTTTATCACGCGTATTTTAAAGGTCATAAAATCGTTATTTGTGGAAAAATAAGTAGTAGTAAGTTATTTGAGGATCCACGAAAAAAACCCTGCTCAACTAATCAACTGATCAACTCTAGTCAGTGGTAGTAGTAAAACACATTTTTTCTAACAAAGAATAGTAGTTTTCAATCAATTATATATTCCCAATTTTGCTAACTGACCTTTTGCCATCTTTCTTTCAGCTTCATTATTCCGTAATCATAAAATTTCTGGTCCTTGTCACTAAAAAACTGAACCTGCGATTGAAGGTCATCGTCATTTGTGCAAGATTAACCAGTCAAAAAATGTTGCAAACTTCGAAATAAATCGTAATTAGATGGTTCCAGATCTAGCCAACCTCTAACAGGTATCCACGAGTTGCCAAAGATGTGTGAGGCCTTGCATTATCATGGTGAAACACTAAACATTTTCTATTTGAAAATTCTGGCCGTTTTTCTTTGATTGCTTCATCCAGTTTCATTCATTGTTGACAGTAAATATCAGAATTAATCGTTTGGTTCCTTGAAAGAGGCTAAAATAATTACCGACACATGTCTACCATGAAGGACACAATATGAATTACGCATCTGCCAAAGTTTGACAACTGGAAAAAACTAAAAAAATGTTTATTTTAAGTAACAACATATTTCGCCGAAAATGACCAATGCATGAATAGGAAAATTGATTTAAATAACTCAAGAACATTTAGAAGAATTATATAAGTTGGAATTTATAGAACCGGATGATTTATTTCTAAAACAAACAAATATTTGTTGTTTTTAGAAATGCAATTTTCATCTATTGAGGTCCTTTCATTCTGAATTATTCATATTTCCATAGTTTTCCGGCAATGTAGTGAAATAAATAGAAAAACAGCGATTTTTCGTATATATATGTCAATTCAGACGGCCAAAATACATCGGAATTGACTAGTCTCGTTGCTGTGGGGAACATTTCTCTGAAACAGCGATTTTTCATCTAATTTGAGTGGACTATTTGATCAGAAATTACAAGGCTTCACCAAATTTGACAATTATTATTAGCTACCGATTTTGAAATTTTTTATCAATTTAATTTCACAATTCTTTGTATTTCATATTCGTTTTGAATAATTTGCATACAGTTTTTTACTCTGTATCTATTATTATTTAGTTTGTAGTTCATTATTTACAGAGTGTATAATTTTAGTATGACTAGTAATTTATGTCAACTTTCCCAATCTAGTTACCTTTTTAATGATGGGTTAAAATGGTTCTTCTAGTTTAAAAACAACGTAAAGAGTGGTTCTCACTAAAAGTAAAACTGCATTTTCACATCGTAGTTTGCGATCCAAATAGTCACACTGTTAGATGTATCCCAATTATAAACTGACAGAATTGTTAAACATAATATTCTACTAACAAGTATATTGTGAATTTGTGTTCTAGAAAATGATTTGGAATAATTTTTTAGTTGAATATGAAATCTGGGAATTCACCAGCTGAAAATACTAGTTATCAACAGTTTTGTTGTTTTACTGGTTTGACTGGATTGTTTTATTCAAATTATGGAAATTGTCTCTTGCCATTCTATTTTTCTCAGTTAAAACTGTTTATCTTTTTAGATAATATAATTAACATGGGGAATATTTTGAAGTACTATTCTGTTATACTAGTCTCAGACAATGACATGTTATGGCGTTACATCTTTATTCTGCGATGTGATTTTCGCAGCAATACACTTGCGTGAACTTTAACAAATTCTTCTATTATTTTTGTTTGTTTTTCATTCATAATTTGTGTATTCCATAGTTTCTTTTATATTGAGATGTCCCAAAAATATGAGAAATATTCAGAATTTCTCATATAAAATCCTCACAACTATTTTTGTATTGAATCAAGACTCGATCAGTTTTTTAAGAAGTTTAGGTAAACTTATTTTTTAGCGCCTCTTCAATAGTGCATTAGTTTGAACAACAGTATTTTAATTTGATTGTGTTTGAGGGTTAAATATATTAATCACTTGTAACCAACATACGTGATTTGAAATTTGTCCCTCACTATGACATTATTACATTTATAAATAATAAAAAATAACATTGGTTCCAACATAAATATAGTACAAGTACGCAATTTCGATCTGTCCACATCGTCTAAAGGCTTGATGTATTTATGATGCTGCGCTGAACCAATTTCGCAACGAGATCCTCCAACCCGGCTTCTCTTTGGGCCTCAGTTTCAGTTGCGGTTTCAACTCCACGAAAAGCGCTTCGGGAAAACTGACATTATCATGAATTTTCGAATGCGATATAACTGAACAGCGATGTGCGGTGTAACGAACATCATGTAATACAAAGTATGTGCGCCATATGTGCGGCCTGTTTTTAAATGGGACAAAGTGTGCGACGCTGGTCAAAATGAATATATTCTTCTGGGTAGTTTTTGTTTTTGGATTTAGTATTTTTGGTAAGCTTTTATTTTGATATAAAATTGTGGTTACTCATAAACTTTGGAACAAACGATTTTTGGAACGAGTGCCTCATATTTAATCGTATATTTGAATAGACTCAGGTTCCACTGTTCTCGATATAATCCATTTTTAGCAGAAATAACGAGATGAAGTAGTTAAATCCCGACGAATCCATTTAATACAGACAAGGGATTTAACAACGTTGATTGATGATAAATTTATTTATCAATCGTGATATTTGTAGCTCCATTATTTCATAATATTGAAGGTCACTTCGGTCAAATCGAGTCAAATCAAGTCAAATCAAGTCACTATGTGTTAATTCTTGAAATGCATGGGTCTGAAATTTTAGCTACAATATTGTTTAGTTCTGCTAGATAATTTTAGTTTTCTTTGTTTCCATTCTAACTTCAATACTTCGTAGAGAAATTTCAAAAGATAAAACAATATTATTTTGAAAAACAATTGACATGATATTAACCTCAAGCGAGTGCTATGAAAAGATTCTTCTGAGGATGAGGATCAGTAATTGAGAGTCTCAACATAAGCAACAAAAAAAATTTAGAACAAACAAGTCATTCCAAAATTTCTAGAATTTCTTGTTTTTGATTATGGGCCCTTGATTGAGATTGCAGAAGAAGGAGAATTTCCCAAATTTATACAGACGAATCCACTTTTCATAATAATAATATCTAATATGGTGAATAAACTTTTACTCTTGTGATGATAAAAACATACTGTCACCATAATTGATGGAGCATAAATGTTTTGTATGGGATTACAAAGAATCACGTAACTGGTTTACACTTTTTAAATGGTTTTCAAAAGGGCGTTTTCGAATATCTTCGAGGTTATTCTTCTAAACAGGACTTGATGTGAAAATAATTCTGTGGTATTTCCTAATACGATCGCTCTTTTCTGAGTTATAGACATCCAAAGTTACGAAATGAAAATTATATTTAAGTATATTTTCTGAATTATACATTCAAACATTATGAATTTTTAATGGATGATTACGCATGTCCATGTAGTGTGGTTGATGGAGTAAATGCTTCTACACTACTATCTGTAGATCAGGGATGGCTCATGCCCAATTGTAACTTCTACAGGGACAATTTGTACAATCTAAAGATAGCAAACAAAACATGAATTTTTTAATCGACTTTCCATCAAAAAGGTACTCTTTGTTTCATTCGATAAAATACACGCCAAGGAAACCGTTCGTAATAAAGGGACATTCCTAAAAAAATTATCATAAATTGTGAATATTTATTAATATAATTACAGGAAATATTGGAACCTAATCAAACATTTCTAAATTAACTGCATACTGTGGAACCTTGTGTTAGTTACATAAGAAAAAAATTGAAAAGAGGAAAAATTTAGTTGTTTAGCCGACAGCCCATCAAATAAAAACAAAAACAAAATATGATAAATGTTCGAGGTGAACACTTCTACACACTTCCGGTGTCTTCATAGGATATTTATTCAAACTTGGAAGAGTATTCCAATATTCTCCCTTAAAGCGTCACAATAGAAGTTTATTCTATCTATTATTCCTTTCCCTGTGTTTACCGGTATTGCATATACCCAGCTTGAAAGATATCCTCAAAAGAAGCAGGTATTAAAACAGAATCAAACATTTATTTTAGAACTAATGAAGAAAAAAAAACATTTCTACTACATACTATATTAGATCATACTACTAGCGTAAGAAAAAACTTGAAAGAGATTAATAATTATTTTTTATCTAGTAAGCTACTGTTAAATAAGTTACCACGTGATGTTCAATTAAAAGTTGCAAGAGAATTATCAATAATTACAATTTATGATAATTATTTATCACTAAGAAATTATCTGATTGGGGAATTTCCAAATAGATGGTTAGAAAGAACGGATTCATGGAATTTAAATATCAGATTTCCAGGAACGATAATTACGAGATGAAATTTTAGATTTCCAGGACTATAACTTTGTCTGTTGTTGTTTTCATATGGATCTAACAATATCGTGGTCTAAAGAACTAGAAATAAAAGAACCGTTGGTAGCAAAGAAATACATGGAAGAGCAAGTTGAAGAACAGAAAAAAGAAGAAATGAATCAAAGCAGAAAAAATCTGAAACTAAATTGATTGTGACTTGAAGCTATTGGAGCTTAATGAAACCCAAATGTTTTTCCATGGAAACGACAAGCTCCTGTTAAAATTTTGGAAAAAAACTACGCAGCACGAATGATTCCAATTCTTTTTTACTAAAAAATTTCTAGAAAATATTGTTTACGAATCAAATTCATGTGCACAACAAACTGACATAAATAAAACTTTTAGTACCAATAATTTGAAAAATTATGTTTATGTATTCTTATTCATTTCACAATTGGGCGAATAATAGTGAGCACCTTCCACGTGAAAATCCTAATCATTATAGACTATAAATTACGGCCTTTAATCGACTGAAAAAATTGAGAAAATTGAGATTATAGACTATACTTTGATCATTAATATACAACCTTGCTCTCATTCTCATTTTTGGGTCAGGATGGCGTCCTTAGTTTAGGTACCGCAAGGCGCAATAGAATTATGAATTACCAACAGAAAAGGATTTGAAAAACGACAATCGGGGAACTTATCACGAACAAGATGGTATTTCTTTGGTAGCCATAATTACTAAAACTCTTTTTATGTTTGTCGTTCAACCCACCTATCAAAAATTTGATCAGGTATAATTTCTTCATTGCCTTAGTTTTGATCAGTTACTCCAAAGCGTAGTTGATATATTATTTAATGTAGAATACACCTCAAAGAGACTTAACAACCTCCCATGTGCCTCAAATTCTACACAGAAAGGTAACCTCAAGTTTTTCAACGTTTGAATACTACACATAGGGTAAGTGTATTACAGAAGCTCGTTTTATGATAAATAATGCTACATATTTTCACTATGACAAAAAACTGAGCTTAACGGTTCTAACAAAGGGGAGTGACTGGCCCGGTGACCTGATATGAATATATGGGTCATAATATTTAGGCAATCTGAGTACTCTATTCATATGCTTCATGAGTTGATAGGAACTATCATAAAGACATATTTATCTGAAAATTTCATCCAGGGTATATTTGATAAAGTTAGAACCCTCATATGTATTTAATTTACATATTTGATACAAAGTAATTGTTCCAATTCTGGAAAAATGAGTAATAACTTCGTAACTTTGCGCGAGGTAAACTCAAAAATTCATTAATCAATTTTTCAAATTATGAAGGTACAGTTTCCATAATTCTTGCCTGAATTTCAGGTTCATGTGTCCCAGCAGGCTTTAACTTAAGTTTTGATAGACTCCTCCAATAAGATCAATACACTTTTGCATGTGTTTGAACCTATTGTCTAATTTCTAGATTCTAAATATTTTTCCATTCTGATTGAGGTACTTCCAAATCATTAGATTTGAATGCATCAATCGCTTCTTCAAATAAAAAAAGCGTTGATCTCGCAATTTATTTTTTATCTACAGGAACAAGAAAAAAAAGGACTGTGCGGTTGATGTTCAGATTGTTCAAAATCGTTTTTGTTCTAACTAATGGGTGAGAGCTTTCTTTGTCGTTTTGGATAATGAATCGTCTTCTGCTTTTGGTTTCCCTGATTTTTTCGAATGCTTCTGGAACAAATATGTTCTAATGGAACAGAGACAATATGTTCTATGATTCCGAAAAAATAGTTGACAATTTACTTCGTGCGCCAACAAATTTTGGTTTGTCTTAAAAGACCCATACACCAGATTGTTGTGTACGATCTTAGACCTTTTTTGAAGCACCGTGACCAAATCTTTATGGTCACGGTGCAGTATGTCCCATGAAGATGTTGCAATATCAATTCACGCACAGCATCTATTTTTTTTGGCATAGCTGATTTTGGACGACCTTCAACCTGTAGCGAAGTGCAACAATTGAATTTGAAAAACCAGCGAAACACGGTATCTCGAGATAGTGCTTGATCACCAAAAGTCGAAACGAGTTGATTGGCACACTGCTGTTGGTTGAATCCACGTTTAATCATAGGACATCATCGCTCGAAAATTGGCGATATTCATATTCCCTCGCGTGAGATAGTGTAATTATTAGTGTTGGTGTAAACAGTGTATTCATTTTTTTGACCATGATGAATTAAGTATCTGTAAACAACTCAAATAGCATTGGTGTATCAATACGTTCTTAGTATCTTCACCATTAAAAATATCGCAATCTCTAAACGTAAGTTAACATCCCTTGTATTTCCAATACTCCTTCGCAAGACCCTTTTTTTTCACATTCATAAAATTTGTTCATTTTGTCTATTATTTTATAAATATAAAATTCTTCAATTAATGAAAAAAACCATTCGTAACATTCTAAATCAAAAACGTCCTATCGAATGACGTGAAAATAGTGAAAAGTAAGCTAAATCGTTAGCTGACTATTCGACATAAATAGGACCGTTGTATAGCTCTCGAGGGATTTCTGTAAATTTCGTTACAATCAAAAAAAGTGTCATTCTACTGGCAAAGCAAAAAAGATCTACAAAAAAGGCAGTTATATCTAACGATATGTTATAAAGCGGGCTTGAAACGTTCTAGCTATAAAAAAAGTTTTAAGCTGGGCGATTTGAAAAGACCTGATAAAAAAGGTAGCCGGCGATTATTTTAAATCCGTTTTCATCGGCAAAACTCGTGTTTTGATTTACATATCGAAATACGTAAGCTCTTTGAAAAATGTTTCGTAACAATCCTATAGACTGCGCCAAATAATTAGAAAACGCATTGATGGAATAGAAAATATGAATCATGTTTATTAGTGAGCTGATATCAGATTGCCCCTAATCACTGGAATAAATTTCAATGATTTTTCTGGAAAAATGTATTTCAATTTACACAGTTTACACGCAGACGAAAAGGAATATGATGGCAACGTTTATTTTTTGTTACTTTAAATGTAGTTAGTAATTATAAATAGTGTATTCCTACATTCCCAGCTCATAATTTTTTTATCTTTTTTAACTTCATAGAATTTAGAATCTGTTAAATATAGGAGAACAATAAATAAATAGTATGACTTTACAAAATTTGACATTTAGGAAATATTTCTATTAGAATATCTCTTTTCTTAAGTTATATTCTTCTGTTTTGAGTACACAGATGAATACTCAATTGAACCTAGTCAAATGGTCTGTCGCTTTGAAACGTTTGGCTGGGATTTAATTTTATCTCTATATTTCTCATTACACCGTTTCTATATCGGAATTGGAAACGTCGCACACGTTAACTAAAATTTGTATGATTTCTATGTTTGACTAGGAGTAGATTCCCAGAGCTGTATGTCCAAATGGGCTTTTTAATGGTTTTATAAACTAGACTTTCCTACCAATTACCCAGTAAAACTCTTGAAGTCTAGATTCCAGTGGCTTTCTCTTATTTAATATGTGTGTTTTCCACACTAGTCACTTATCCAGATGTACGTCTAGGTATTTTACGTTCTCTAGTTATGTAAACTGGCAGTTATTCATTGTACCTAGTCTCTTCTCAGTGTAAATATGATATGATAATTCAATTCGTTGATTTTTATTTTCCATTTCTTTAGTCATGCTTCTATTTTGTATAGATTATTTTGTAGATTCTGCTAGCTGTTTTCGGATGTGGTGAGACTCAAGAATTTTTGTGTTTTCTGAGAAGGTAGAAACTGCAGTTTGACAAGTCCGAGGTGAACAACAGGTACAGTACCAGTTCCAAAAACCTTTCCTTTGGGTACACCGAACTCAATTTGTTGTTTATTATTATATTCTGAGTAATACTTCACTGGAAAAATCTATTATTCTAGTAGGACTTCAATATTTCATGAAAATGATATGGTAGTATTTTATTTTTATTCTGTACAACATCTCATCATTAACCGGAAATATGTTTTATCAATTAATTTTATCAAATTTTTTTCTTTATTCCTATTAAAGTGTACAAGTCAATCAAATTATTTTTTATTATTTGAATAATTAAATGAAAAACTTGAGAATGTGATTTCATTCAGGAAAACTATATTTTCTTGTTTATTATGGAAAAAAAATTACAATGCAAACTACACTTTATTTAAAAAGGAGGCGAGAGAAGATGTATGAACTTGCCAACCCGAGTGGCTTCTATTCTTGGTTCATGCAGCAAATCAGCGCAGACGATTGAAAAGAATCCCATCTAGTATAACCATAATAAAACCTGTAGTGCCTTTTTATCACTTGTCAAACGTAAATCCATTATTCTCTATTTTTTGTCATGTTTTCTCTCTTCTTTTAAATATTCCAAATATTCTTACTTCTACCACTTTTTCGTTTGATATCTGATTATATTTCCCAGTTAACCTTATAACTTCAACCGATGTTTTATTTGTCATTAAACCATGTCTTCAAACTATTTCAACTTTTGCTCTTTATCGTTCCAGGTTTTGATTTATTACTTAATTATTTACTCAATGCTCCCTTCTTGATTTTGTCTTTACATGTTATTTCCTTAACTCTTCCCAAATAACCGAGCTCCATTTTTTGTTTTGTAGTTTCTGTTTCAACTTCCATATGTTAACCTTCCAATCCTGGCGCCTAAAATCATTACAGCAAATGCGGCACCAGGTAGTAGCGACATCCGTAGCCATATTTCTTATGCTAAATACTGTTTTGTTATTGCAATACTCGTACATTCACACCATAAAAAAAACATTTCGTGTTCATTGGTTTTTGACAATATCACTACATGTTTGACACCAAGCTTGAGCATAACTTATACATATAAACTTAAGACATTTCTGGCATAAATATTTAGTTTTAATATCTGCCTTGCCTCTATTTGACATCCCAGCAGCTTTCTGTCTTTACTCTCACTGACGGTGTTACATAGCATGAAGAATTACCATCCGCCCTTTTTGTGTTTTGTACATTGTAAGTTGCACACAATTTGTCCACACCAGATATTGTAAGATTTTAATAAATAGGCTTGCATTTTCCATTCGTGGATCCATCAATTTCATCATCATTGTGTAAAATAGAATCCGAATGGAATCGGAATAATGATGAATATTCTGATTGAGCTCTTGGGTTCGTGAATTCTATCAGCAACTCTGTTTTATTTCTCCTTATGGTGCCAACGTACCTATGTGATTTTATGATCCTCATACAACACTTGTTCATTCAATCCATACTCGTAAACCAATTGTCGAATGTTGAATTTCGGTTAGTTACTGCTATTGGATCCATCAATCGAAAATTTACGCTAGATGGATCGTTAGATAGTTCATATTTGCAAAAATAAACTAGATAATTTTCAATATATCAATATCAAAATATAAAAGAATGAGTGATAATTATTCATGTAACTAGTCATGAAAAGAGCAAAATTCAACAAGCGAAATATTTACCAAAACGAGCGATCTTTTCATAACGTGTTCACGTTCAACTTTTTATCTAATTCTACGCTTTTATAATATTTAGTGGAATCTTCAACTACAATGAAAATTTTAAAGTGGAACCAATTGGTGTTAGATGTACTGTTACTCTGAAATAAGGTCGTGAAGAATTGTTATCATGGAAGCAAACAATTTCTGAAAAGAAGTCAAAACAACTCAGGATTCATTACATGTAATGTCTTCAGATAGCAAATCAGACATTCATTTGAAGTGAGAGAGCAAATGCTGCAGTTAGTAGTTTGATACCTGAAAAGTAAAGAAGTAGAGACGCCCTGGCCTAACAAAAATTTGAATATAAATAACATCAACGAAAATGTTCTACTTGTATTTAAAAACATTAAAGGCGTCGACTTTGTGGATTACATATTCATTGTTGAGATATGAACTCACCATGCGCAAAAATGTCGATTCCAAGATGTACATACACTATGCTTTTGGCTTGACTGAAGAGGTGGTCAGCAGGATCCCATGTAAAAAAATCGGAGATTTCGACGAAGGAGAATGTGGAAAGATTTTTAGAACCGAATATTTCTATTTGCAAATGAACAACTCAATTTTTGATATGTTTATGATTTATTATTGAATAAATCTGTTCCTTAGGTTGAAATGATGAAAGTTGCTGGTGTTGACCTCCTCAAAAAGAATTCTCTCCAATATAACTGAGCATTCCTGCCTCTCACTTTATTGCATTTTCTTTTGGAAACAAGCTGCATTTTCCATACCAGTTTTAGCGCATTGTAAAGACAATAATATAATTTTTTTTGAAATGTTAATGTTGAGACACTGTATCAATTTTGAGAACGTTGCCTTCATACGATGTTTGGCTATTAAATAACGAGACTGGTTACGAAAAAAGGTTTTATTATAGAAATCATTCTTCATTCGAATGCTCCCCTTTAATATACTCCCCTCCGCTCGCTACACACCTTTCCATATGTTTTTTCCATTGATAGAAGTAGTGCTCTTCTTTGGTGATGGCTGTTTTTTGCTTTACCGCTTCAATTGACTCTAATCGGGTCCCTTACAAAGGGACCTTTTAAGGAAATCTGAGCAGACCCGTTGAAGCAAGAGCTTTTAGTTAATAGTCAGATTTGCACTCACAATTTGGTTGATTTTGGTCACTGTTTCCGGAGTTGAAACAGTCACAGGCGCTGGTCATCTTCATTGCTTTCTCGGACCTCACTAAAGCACTTACACCACTCCAAAACACGCGTACGAGATAGAGACTTGTCCCCATAGGCTTCTTGCAACAAATTATAACACTCAGTTGGATTTTTTTTTAATTTAACGAAAAATTTGAGATTGATACGTTGTTCATGTTTTTTGGCACGAGAAAAAAACATGTTCGTTTCAAACCGCTACAGCACAAATACTATAATAGTGACGGAAACGTGTTTTGGGACGTGCACAGACAAGATATCTAGGTACCCAACGCATTACTCGTTTTTTACCCCACCTGTCTATTTAGAAATGAAATATTCTGTCTATCTGTGCTGAATAGTTAAAGCATTCACTATATTAAGAATTTTTAGATTTGATTTAAATGTAAGGAACTCAACTAGGTGCTCGAAGCGCGTTACATTTTGCGTACATGCATAACCAAAACTACGTCAGTTAACCACTATTTTACCAATGAACTTGATGGTGAAGATTTCTCACTCTCCGACTGAAGAAAATTTTTTTATTATTACTTTTTGTTCGATACCATAACACTGAAAATAGGGGAAAAAATAAAAGAATATTTCTCACTTTTGTGGCGGGATATGAGATACGCCAAGTACATTTAAAACAAGGTGATCTTCGTACACGTTTGAGGACTAGCTAGCGGACATCCGAAATTTGTTGGTGTATGTCAAATCATCTCCACACACAATTTATGGGCTAAATCAAATCATCAAATTCACCCTAAAGTGAGTGATCTCTTTCCACAAAAAAATGGAATTATTCAGTTAATCATCAAACATCAACTTTGTGATTTCCTTAAATCTCTCATTGAAAAGAGAAGTTTTTCTCTCATTTAAAGTCACGGATTTAATAAATTACACTAATGTACACTTACATCCTTATAACGAATTTTACGAATGGTTGAACTAACTAAATCGTAATCTGTAGATCGTTTATTATCCTCATAATTTGAAATAGCGACAAAACTAGTTGCCATAAGTTAAACAAAACTATAATTTCACTTCATGTCACTTGAGGTATTTTAAACAAACTCTAAGGAGCCTTAAACTTAATGAAATTTCATATCTTAGCGAAATTAACAGTCTCAGTCACGTTGAATGTATTACTTGTTTTCATAAGATTAGATTCAGTTTGTGGCTTTCTATTAGCCGTTTTAAAACTTTTAATCGTTTGGTTTTCACTGTGATAAGACAAGAATAGTGAAAGATGAACTGAATATATGTGTATATCGCAAATAGTGATAACACAGGTCTAAGCAAAGTTTTTTTTTTAATTCTTTGATATTGTAGGTAGGAAGAAGAATATATGACATGTGGTTAGGAAACCGAGTGAGGGATATTTTTCAAAATTTGAGATCTCAGTTTTCAATTGAGTATGAAAGTCAAGTTTCACTGTCAAGATAGGAAATGGAAAATAATTGTTCTCCTTATCCTTTGTTGAAGTATTTTCTCACAATAAATTTGTATTGGTATTGAGGTGGAATTTTTGAAACCGTTGGTGATATTCAAATCGAACACACTGTTTATACTACCACTGCACCAACCCTCATAATAAAACCGTCTCACGCGCGTTTCGATAACCAAGTAATCGTCTTCAGAGACTAAATGTAAACCCCTTAATTCAACCTAATTATTTATATCAATGAAATACATCCAGCGAAAAACGATTCTGGCGGGGAACTCATTCTTCTACTACTGAAGTATGGAGTTGGCTGTGAGGAATGGGCCTTTTGTCCCTTTTTGGACTGTCCTCACAATTAACAATGTTAATGTCTTCAAATGCACCCAACTATTGATTAATTGATATCATTGTATACATATACATACAATAGCTAGTATACATTTTGATTTTTCCGATTTATTTTTCAAATAAATTGTCATTTATTCGGATCTTTTTGAATAATAGTCCCTGAAGAATGTTAAAGATTGTTACGTCTTCAGGAACCTTTACAACATCCTTCTCGCTATCTGTTTTCCAGAATATCTTTGAATTACAATGACTTGTCAGGATCTATTGATGCTACAAAAAAATCGATAGTGCAACTTGTAGAAAATGAACTGTTTCAATCTTTATTCCAACAAGAATCATGTACATGTCATATATTCGAAGATATTCGCAAAAAATTAATTTCGGGAACTTCAGGGACATTTTCAAGATCCTCCTCGCTATGTTTTCCAAAATATCCCATATTTCAAAATACCAATAAGGATCTATTGATGTTACAATTAAAATCGTTGGTGGAACTTGTAGAGAATGGATTTGAATTTCAAGGTACTATTCAGGATTTATTGATGCTACAGAAAAATCGATGGAGCAACTTGTAAGAAATAACTGTTTCAATCTTTATTCCAACAAGGATTATGAACATGCCATAATAGTCCTAATCGCTATCTGTCTTCCAGAATATCTTTGAATCTACTAATTAAAATTCAAATGTACACTCTATGGGTTTTGTTCGACTTGGTACATTTTTCGACCTTTATTTACTGGATTATAAAAAGTACAAACTCGCTAGAGATACAAAATATTTTGATGAATTAACCTGTAATTTCTGTTACAGTTATTCACTCGCAATAAATTGATTAGTTATGTCACTAATGTAATGGTTATTGCATAGTAATCTAGTATTTTGAAAATAATTCAACCATACTTTATGTTATTGTCGTTCGTAAATAAATATAAAATTAAAATGACATCCAAATTTTATTAAAATAAATTACTGTCAAATTCTAGATATTATTGTAATATATTTTATAAAACAAAATTGATGACTACAGAATACAGAAATATTGAAACTGAATAATTAAATTTTCCTGCAACAGTCGTGAAAATGTGATTAAAATTTAATCTTCCTGGAATTATTAAAATATTTGAAAATGATGAGGAATGATATATTTTATATGAAACCGGTAATAATTGATTTCGTTAATTTCATTGTTCATGAAACTGCAATATTCAGTTACTGGGTGATCAACAATGAATCGGAAATAACGATGTGATTGAAATCGTTTCATCAGTTTTATACTGGATGTTTGACAAAAAGGGCTACGTCTCTAGGATTGATAGAAAATTGAAAAATAATTGTGTTTGCTTAGTAAAAAATATGTATTCAAGTTGAAAGGTGACCAAGACAAAAATACACATTTCTCACGATTTTGTCGAAACTATTGGCAACATTGTAATGCAATTTTATAGATACGAATATATTTCGGATACATCATGAATCAGTTTTGATACATAACTTTCATAGAGGGCACTAGTTGCATGGTTGATACATAGAAAAAGTGAACTTGATCATTAAATTGTGTCCAAATATTGGATACAACAACAAATTATCAACCTTTGGTGAGTTCTATGGAAACTCTTGTGCATCAGTTATGCAGAAAAGTATCTTGGAAAAAACTTATCAATAACAATTACCTTGGAGCCATTTAGCGAATTATCGAGAAACTGAGATTGGGAAATAAAAAAAATCAATTATAGTAGGCCAAGAACAACAGGAATCATCAATAACGAGAATTTTAATTTGAATTCAGTAGACCAAGATCACACAGTTAGCCTAAAATTATAGCAAGACAAAAAGATATCTCATAATAAAGTATTTGGAGAATACTTAATGAACCTACGTTTTGTACTGAGACACTCTAGATAGTTTACCGAGATTAAAACCGTAACTTTACTTTTACTGCATTCGTTCTTACAAAACTAGAATATGCCTCTCTATAAACTCGAGCAACAAAATAAATAATATTTACAGAAAGCATGTCAAGTATACAGGGTGATTGATTTATGTGATAAAGTTTAGTGCCTCTTTTGTCACTCTGTCACCTTATATTACGAGGCAGGTCCAAGTACCTGGAACAACAAAGAAAACACAAAAATGTTGGTAAAAATATGTTAATTTTTCATCGTAATCTTAATACTTGCCGTTGACAGTTTTTTCTATTCCACAGACAATGAAAATTATTCCACGCATATACCAAAAAACCGACGCCATGACGTTGTCTGTAACAAAGTCAAACACTCGATGAAAACATTTTCACGACGTTTTTTTTATTGTGAGTAGACGCGGTACCCATCTTGTTGACAGCTTTCTTGTTTCCAAATTTTTAGTTAATATGCGATTTACCTTTTTTTTTTGAAATCCCTACTATGTTTGCTAGCTCGCGCAATTTCAATGGATAATCATCCAGTACCGCTTTATGGATTTTCCTGAACATTTTCTGGAGTCGTCACTTCATTTGGTCCACCTCTGCGATGTTGGTCTTCACAGGTCGTACGCCCTCGTTTGAATTCTGCTTTCCAATATTTCACTGCTTATAACGAAGGAGTAGTCTCACCCAGAGTCGAATATAGTTCAGCTTTCGAATTGGTTGGGCTAACGCCCTTCAAATCAAAGTATAGTATCACATAACTTTGACCACTTCTCTCCATGTTTACAAATTCACTGAAAACTTTCACTGTTGATGGCTGCCTAGGAAATATTGAACAACGTGGCGTCTTCAAACTTGAAACATATTGTATAGATTGTGTATTCTCTAATACAGTGGTATTTTACAAGAAACTACTGTCTTCTCTAGGTCAAACCAGGCACTGCTGACCTTTCTGGCTACTGTACTATACCATTTTTTTCGATTCATCTTCCAGGACATAGTTAATACAGTTCACCATTAATTAACTAATTAGCGTAAACGTGCGCACCATCATGTAAAAACCACATCCTTTGACGTGTGCGACGTGGGACTTCTTCCAATAAAAGTGGTGCTTGGTTTACTAGAAAATCTGAATACATCTCAGCATGTTCTTCGAAAAAATATGGTCCTACTACATAATCACGAAAAATACCTCCCACACATTCAACAATCATCCAGTTTAGCCGTGTCTCACCATATGATGTGGATTAGTTGATTAATATTATTAAAAGTTTTGCCAGTTAACCAAACCATTTTTATCAAACGTGGATCCAAAGTATCTCTGTTGATAAACCTACAAAATGCTAGTCTTTTATCAAAATAACTTCAGTTAATTCCTGTTGCAGGTGAATATGGCGAGGGTAGATTTAGGTTTTCTAACAGATTATTTGCACACCGTAGTAGCTTAATTCTTGTTCTCTGAAAATACTCAAACACTCCTTACACTTGTGTGTGGGTTTTCACCAGCTACCAGCAAATCAATAACTTCATTTTCCTCTCTGACAGCAGTTTTTAATCGTTTATTCTTTTCATTATTAACTGAACCCATGTGATTGAACAGCTTCATTAATCTTTCCAAACTTGTTGAATAGTTAACTTCTTCGTATATATGTTCTTTCCAATTTTTTAGTTAGCCCTTCGGCAGCGGGGTGTGCAAATTAATTGACACATAAATAAATAATGACTTGTGGAAGTCGATAACCACATTTATTTATTTCAAGGGAGTGTCCATCTAAGACAAAACAGTCTCAAGACTGGAGTCGCAGATGTATAGGGGGCTAAGAGCAGTGCCGGAGTCAAGTACGGACAAGTCTCAGAAAGCGCCCCAAGTAAGAGCCCCAGACTGGAACGGAGGGTTTTAGCTTGAGTCAACGCTGGAAACCCGGCCTTGGCAAACCAAAAATGGCCCAAGCCTAGTTGAAGTCTGGGTAAATTACCCCCGGCCATTCTATAGTCAGCCAAGTCTGACTGAACTCGATGTAACCTTACCTAGGTCATCCTTTATTCAGCCAAGCTTGGCAAAACTCTAATATAACTATATAAAGTTTTGTGCTAATATCTTATTCATAATTGATATTATTTTATGCAAAAAAATAGAAAAACATAGAATAATAAAAAAATAGTATCACTTCTTTATATTTTCTATCACTTAACTAGTATGTGATGTACATTAATAAGTAGAGTGCATTAATAGAAATTTGTCATAGATCTCTATTTTTATCAACAATATATTAAAAATCTATTTTTAAAAATGATTGATGAAAGAGAGTGTCATGGAGTTGATTCATCTTTATGAGGAGCATGAGTCCATATAATGTATGAAAATCGTGATAAAACAATGCAAAAGTTTGACGAAATTGCAAAAAAATCCAAAATTGTGACGGGAAATACTAATCCAGTAGTTTCTCTTTTTCACTCCCTGTTTTTGGTCAATTTCGCAATCCACAATAAAAGCAAACGTCTGACGTGAATCCATTTATATAAATTAAGCAATTCATAATAAACACACACATCACTATGAGTGGAGTCTCACACTGAACATGAAGTAATCGAGGTCTCGAGACTGCGATGAATGTTGAGTCTCCTGAAGCGGTCTCGAGACGGTAAGTGATTGCAGATGTACAATAGCCTGAGACTAGTCTCGAGACTCACTCTCGAAACTTAGTCTTAAGTGTACACTTATCTAAACAGCTCGGCAGTATGTTGGTGATTCCTCTAAACTACTTTGCTATCTCAATTGACGAAATTGCTTGGGACAAGGTGACTAAAGTAGACATCGACAACCTTTTTTTATAACTGGGCATGGTAGAAGAACAGATAAGTATTAACAATGGGAGCTTGTTTCAATAGTCGCCGTGTTCTCTAATAGAATAACCAATAATGATATAATGGATGTTTCGACGATTGGTTAATAATAATCATGTCGAATAAAAGTAACAAAAAAAATATGACATTTAACTGAATTTTAACATATTTATGTATGTGAATAATTCAGATAAACGTACAGCGTGGACCAAAAAAAAAATACTCAACATACTAGTTTTTACAAATAACGCACTTTATTATAAACCATAAGACCCGGCGAACTATATTCCGGTTTGCAGAGTTTTGATTTTATTGAGTTTAATTTTTTATTGGGATAATAAATATAATTAAAAAAAAAACTCAATGATTTCTTTTGTAGTCTTTAGAGAAGTTTCTTGTGAATAACGACAAGTCACATATAATTGACCATGGAAAAAACATGGATTCTCCAGATGTAGACAACAAGCTTTTAAATATTGTCCTTGTGATTTGTTAATAGTCATGGCGAATACAAGATGTATAGAAAATTGGAGTCGTTTAAACTCGGAGGTTAGTTCGGTTAATATTGTCATCATTTTTTCCGTTACTATAATGAAGAGTTTATTAATTACTAAAAGCATGGCTTACTTTTAATCCAATACATTTCTGAACTGTATGAACACATTGAAAGCTTAATAACCGGAATATTAACAAAGACTGTAGCTGGTGACAATAATACGAATCGAATCAATAATTAATATTAACGAGAAATACAGAATACGCTATTTAGCAAATATTGTTCTCACTTTTGTCAATATTTACTCTTCGTAAGAGAATACTGGAATCCCTCGAGATAAATATCCGCAATACACACGACTAACCTCTATGTTCTACCGACTATTAACTATCTTGTTTATCTTGTATATACGGCTTATATAACAAATAAAGTTCAACTACATTCTAGTAATAGAGAAATAACTTTTTCAACAATGTCCTTCATAATTTTGCACTGATTGTTGAACGTATCTCCCATCGGATTCCAAGCATTCGAAAGAAAACCGTATTAAGTAATAATTTAAGTATTAAATAATAATGCTCAACTAGAACCGCCCTACTTTACATATCATTCCATAAACTTCAATATTACAAGATTCGTTTATGCTGAAACTCAGATCTGTAATTGCGGTAAATTATTCTCATTATTGATTTAATTTTATCAATATGCTATGTCGAAAAAAGAATCGTTTCAATTAAACTTCCCCCACAATTTTTCTCAGTTTTATCTGCAAAAATGTGTTCGCGTCAAATTAACGATATTCCAATTTTCACGTTTCACTTCGTTGTAATAAAACTTTTGATTACAAATTTTAATCCCGGTGTGAGAGTGTTTTCGCTTGTACCGAAGTAAAATTTTGAATATTTATTAAAAAAAAATACAAATGAATGAGAATTTTCAGTACGAAAATTGAATATTTTTTATGGCAAAATAGATAATGAGAAATAATTTTTCAATCACCCATTAATCTTATGTATATTTAAATTCCTATCTACTTCTATAGAGCCCCTAAACTTTTCGAGTAGGAGAGAAGTTGTGACAATAAGAAGACTACGCATTAACCACACGAAACTCACGGCTATTTGATGTCGTCAGCAAATCGTCCTGTCTGTCAAAAATTGTCAATTTCGTCTTTCTGTTATACAGTCCTCACTGACTGCAGAGGATACCCTACTCTCCAGCAACGCAAAGTCGGGAAATTGTATTTAGAAAATGCCAAAATTAGGTGCTTTTTAGGTGCTAATTAGGTGCCAAGTTCAAAAATTAAGTGCTCTGTAATTTTCTCAGGTTACTAAAAGTGAAGAAGATAATTACAGTACATTGAATGTAATAAAATAAGGTGTTTATTAGGGGCCGAAGAGTCAATATCGTGAAAAAGCTCAAATGATTGAAAAACGAATTATTTTTTTTATTTTCAATATATTTAATATATTCCTTATATGTTACACCTCGGACGGCTTCTACTTTAATAACACCTAACTTAACGTAACCTAACCTAACCTAACCTAACCTAACCTAACCTAACCTAACCCAACCTAACCTAACCTAACCTAACATAACCTGACCTAAACTAACATAACATAACCCACCACTTTTTCGTTATGTTATTTCTCGTACTGCTCCCACTTTCACAATACCTTTTTCTCCTTACTATTACTATGATTATACAACCATTATGCTACACCTCGGACGGCTTTTACTTCCAAAACACCTCTTTCCAATTCAAGACCTCAACAACAATGCAATTTCCAGACTTTGCGTTGCTGGCGTGACGGAGCTAACCTACCCCATACCAGCAGTTTCATATCAACACCAACCTCAAGGAGACACTTAACTGTCTAACCTAAATGAAGAAAATTCTGAAATCCTCGTTGAATGCGTAAATCCCACACTCAATATATCGAAAAACCGAATGTATGTCCAAATCTAAATCCAAGTATTGTGTATTACATTTGAAAAAAACTTATAAGAAATTTTCAAATAATAACCTAAATAATATGTTTCCCAGAAGATGAATTGGAAGACGTGGTTTTATATAATGACCCCCACGATCACAAGATATGAGTCCTTTAGATTATTTTCTGTGGGGTCACTTGAGAAACAGCGTTTATAAAACAAAACCTGCCAAGATTCAGAAATTGAGAGAGAGAATTACCACAGAGATAAGAAGAATTGAGCACGGATGCTACAAATTATATTCTAATCCTAATAAGTGAATTGACAACATTTTGGGCATCTGATGTAATCGCCTCTACTGTATGTTTTCTAAAATTTTTATACTCCACAAATGTGGATCTACTTCTAACATGACACAAACATTTAAAAATTTGTCTTCAGTTGTAGGATTTCTGCGCCATGATTTGGATAAATAATTTACTGCACCAGTTCCATAAAACTTTTTACTAACTAACTGACACTGGACCTTGTTATGAGATTTATATTGGCACATAAATAATAATAAAGAATAATCAAATTAAACGAGTCTATTCAATCGTAGCCATGTGAATGTACAATATTCATTGAAACTCTGGTGGATATACTGTAAATGTAGCTATAACTCCGAAATTATGGATTTAGGTAAATAAAATATCACATGGAAAATGATCTGTATTTATTAAGAAGCTATATTCATACATTCTTCTACCGAGCAGTGCCAAAGAATTTGTCAATTTTTTGTAATCCCTGTTTGAAATCATGAATCACAAGAAATTTGTTTTTTTTCTGACTCAGCGTAAAATCTACTTCTAATGCCATTTTACACTTGACACAAACACTCAAACCACATTATGTTTGAATAATGACAAACCTAGCAAAGAATTTATTATTTCAATTTCACAAAGATTGGTGGCAATATTGGGGGTGAACTTTTGTTAATTTGTGAACAAATTGAAAGTGTGCATTATCATATTATATGGCATTTTACAAATTATGGTACATACTCAATACTAATATTCAATTTAAAGAATTTAGAAATTCTAAGTTTTTTTATTGGATTTTCTACCTCTAGTGAATTGGGTACTAAATTCCAGTTAATCTCTCAATGAATCCATCACGAGTTGTAATATGTACTTGGACTACCTTTTCGTTTACCTGAAATTCAATATAAAGTTTCTATAGTTAATACCCAACGTCACGTTTTTTCATCACAATTTTTGCCACATTATTAGAGCTTAGCGTTTAACAGCTACACGTAATTTTTCCTCTAAAATTTCACCGGCTTTGATCATTCGATCATTCGAGTCAAATTGAAACGATTTGCAATTATTATCGAACGCAAATCTCCCCGTTCGATGATTGATTCAGCAACTTTGACACGTACCTAATTCAGTGTACGACCTCATTTTTTTTCTTTTGGTTCTGAATTCCGTTTCATTGAAATTAATCTATGATGTATATTTCAGAGAGCGTTTTGATAATTGCTGAATGGAACGATTACAATGGAAAAATTACATTTTTCTGCTAACACAACATTTCCTGTCATTAAACTATATAAAATAATACTCAGATGACTGAGTTTAAAATCAGTCCATATAGTGTGTTCGAAAAGTAATTTAACTTTCTAATATTTGAGTCGTATGAAATTTAAGTATTCGATAATCCGGAAATAACATAAAAATTCAATTCTTATCATAAAAAGCTCGCAATCGAGGTCGAGCAAAATAATAGAATCAATTTTCTTGATGTCACATTATATAAAATTAACAATAACATGAGAACAGAATAGTATACAAAGTCAACTTGGCCCTCAAGATATTTAAACTTCAATTCGTGTCATCCTGTCACAAAAAAGATCAGTGATGATAAGTTTGGCTGATAGATCTAGCTAACAATCAGATCCTGAATTTAGATGCTTAGCTATTCAAAAAGCGAAAACTGTAGTGAAATAAAATAATTATGCGGAAAAAATGATAAATAACATATCTAAGAAAAGGATAAACAGATACTACAATCAATTAGAATACAAAACATAAACATTAAAATATAAAACATTTTTCCTTACCATATGTACAAGGAATTTTCCAACAATTATCGAATTATTTCAATAAATATGATATTAGTATAAATATACTAATATACCTACATAATATTACATATTTCAAAAAGTGGCAACTGCGCTGAAAATATTTTTAGAAATCAATTCAAGAAGGTAGGTAAAGCACAATATTTGACCTTATTCCCTCTCTGGTTAACCACAAGTTATACGCCGTGCAAATCTTGGTTATAAACTGTGGAAGTTTTCACGATTCAGGTGAAGCTGTGTGAAATATAATACTGTAGACAAAAGAAAAGTGTACCCTGGGGACACAGAGTTCTTGCGAAATGGAAAAAAAAGTGAATCTCAGATTTTGCTAAGAAAATACTGCTTATCGAGATTATCGTGTATTCATTTAATTGTCTATATTATCAAAAAAAATACCCTCAATCAAAAAAGAAAGTCTGAAGAATTTCTCTCAATGTAATATGTAGAAAGCAAAAATAAAATCCTGACGCGAGATTTTTGTTTGACATATTTCTTTCCCAAAAAGAATAAGTATCTGTGATCTTTTCGATATCATTTGATCCACGATCGCCATATTGAAAAGCAAAGCTCACATCAATTTTTTTGACTACTGAGGAAATTTTTTCCGATAATATATCTCTCATTTTAATGTCCACAGGAAAATTTGGGACATGGAAATAGAAATAATAACTATACATTTTAACAAAATGAATTTGCATTATAGAAAAAAATTCATCTTTCCCTTTTCCGAAATTGATTACAAACTTGAGAAATTGTTTATATTTGGTATTGTAGTAAAAACAATGACATCCAATTGATATTATTGGAAAACATGGAGGAGTTGTTTCTAATAAAGTTCAACAAGTAGCATCAAATTCTAAATAAGGCACTACAACATACGATCCAAAGAGAAATATATGCCTATTATCAGTGAGAAAAAGGATTATGAAAAAAATATTGGAAATAACATTATTATGATTATCCCCGAAGAATTCTGGAATTATATTGTTTCTCATAGTTTCCGCGATGTATGTAACTATTGGTTTTATCGTATTCTTGTGAACTCTTGGTTTCTCAGATTATTCTCTTGCTTTGCATTATAATTTTGTACTCACTGTATGTCCTGCATGAATTCTTCGTCTAGTCTCATTCTCTGTATCAGTTTTGCAGTTTTTCCTCAAGATGTCGACCACTCCAAAAATGAAATCTCTCATTTTTACTCTTTTTTGTTTATGAAGTTTTTACTTTCCCAATTTTCATATATTCCATCTTTTTTTGATTCATTTTCATTCCTCTTTTACCTGGTTCTCTTACAATTTTATATAATATGTCGTCAAGTCTTATTCGTTCCCTTAGGTACTATTAGATCTAGATCATCAGTATATGCTATTATTTCTTTGAATTTATCAATGATAGTTCTATCGATATGACATTATGTCTTCCAATGCAATGTTAAGCAATACCGCCGAGATTCCATCACCTCACCTTACCCCAGCATTTATTTCAAATGCCGTTGGTCTGTTTTTCGAAATAACCCTTAGTCTAGAATTTACTCTAGTCATTTCCATCAATAAAATCAACTTTTGCAGAATTTGCAGTTTTTCCATATCTTTTATAATTGTCCTTCTTTTTAGACTGTCGAATACTTGGTCTAAGTCGATTAATAGCATTAGCATACTAATGTTGTGATCGGAGCTTCTTTCGATCACTTGTTTTATAGTTTATTTGAATCTTCTGTTCATTTTCCTTGCCTAAAGCCTTTTTGATATTCCCCTATTTCTGGTTCCACTGCCTTTTCCAGTCTAACAATTATTAATGTTGTTAGTATTTTGTATACGGTATTGAGCAGAATAACACCTTTATAAATATTTTATATGCTCCGTTAATAATGGTATGATCAATCCATTAGACCACTCTCTCTTGGAATTGTTTCTGTTCCTCATACTCCCATTATTTTTTATATTTTTTGCCTTAGGTTATTTCCCCTGTATTTGACCCTCCTGTTCTATCATGTTACAGTTCATTGATTATGTCATTAAATTCCACTTTTGTTGGCTTTTCTTCATTTTCTAGTATTGTATCATCATCACTTATATCATCTTCTTAGTAGTCACTCGTCTTCTTCCGTTAATAAATTTTTGAAATGCCGACTCTACTCTTTTTCTTCAATATTTATTGTATATCATTTTCTTCTTTATTTCTTCATATGTTGATATAATTTCACATTAGTTTAATTATTACTTTTCAAGTTGATTTGATTCTTTTTTATCTTCTTCTTATTATTCTATATTTGTCATAATTATCTTGTTTCATAGTTTGTTTCAATTTTAACCTAGCTTCTTCTTTCTCTTTAACTTTTATTGTACATTCTACGTCAAACCATGCGCTATTTTTTTATATCTTTCCTACCGATGACTTTCTGCGTTGCATTTAAAATAGTTTTCTTTATCTCTTCACATTGCCCCTGAATAGTATTTTTTTCTTTGCTCTTTTTTAGTTGCTTTTTTATTCCTTTTCTGTATTCGTCCTCACTCGTTTTCATTTCTAGTCTCTATTCCGAACTGAAGACTCAGCCAGACGGCGCTTTCACTGGATTTATGTAGTAGACATCTTTTGGCGACATCTTTACTTCAAACTAGTCAATGGTTACGACCCTCTTCTTGTAACAGGGAGCCATTAGGGATGTTATTAGTATCATTAGTATTATTAGCCAGTTGTTTTCTCATTTCAAATCATGAAACTCGAATATATATATATATATATATATATATATATATATATATATATATATATATATATATATTGGAGAGACACGAGAAAGACAATGTTCAAATAAATTTCTTGATTCGAATATACAATTCCAACAAATATCTGAGGCTTTCAGTACATTTAACTTCTTATTTTCCTTACGCGTTATTTTTCGTGTTTTGCAAGAGAAAACTAAAAGTCGATAGAACAAAAGGGCGTGAAGTTACACCATTATGCTCATGCAGGTGTAACTAACGACCAATACCGTTTCACCCTATATCGTAATGGTAATGTCGGTAATATCTCGGTAAAACGGCAACATCACACAGAATATATTTCTCCCTCACAATATCCTTCTAATACCGAAAGTAGATACCTACACAACTTCCCTAATAGCCTCGTTATATTTACCTCCGGAGTTTTTTAATCTTCAGTTCTTAAAAAATATGAAATAGGTACTAGCATAAAAAATATCTTCTCCATCGCTAATTGATAAGAGGATAAGATGAGAGGAGTAGATGAACGATAAAAATGTTAATTGACTTTTATTCAATACAGTGTATTCATAAAATGATGTGACTTGTGAATTTTTTCTATTTCTGTTGAATTTATAACAATAAATTATATCCTGCTTGTTGGAGCGCAATTCACACAAGCTACCAAAATACATTCCAGATGTCAAAGGAACCTCACTTATCAAAAAAATCATATTTTTTCATATAGATTGTGCTTGTAAGTTTTAAATAAAAAAATGGCATGTCTATTTCAGTCTCCTTCGCTTTCTCAGGAGCATTGAAAGTTTCTGCTTTTTACAATCTGTAAGATGTAGAAGACAGATTTTGCTGAAATAATACCACTGAAAGTTTATATAACTGCCTCTCGACTAAGTTCATCGTAACCAGTAAATACAGCAACCACTCATCTAAGTTTCCATTTTATGGATAGTATGTTTTGTCCCTTCACTATGACCATGATGTCAATAGAGAGTTGTATGCGCCATTTAGTTCGTTTTGCGATTCAGAAGCATATCTTCACTCAGTTAAAAAATGATCACCAAAATATTTTTTTTTGTTAAATATTTCAAAATATTTGTATGATAATGAAAGTACGATCATTATCAGCTATCCGATTGAAAGATGACCAGGCGTCATGAACTGCAAATCATCTGGATTCAACTAGCTAGATGACAATATTTAATCTTCGCTTCCCAAAGACTGCCAATGCGGAGCGTAAATGCCATTATCTTAGTTAATATTAATTGGTTTGCCCTGTATAGACTTAAAGCGAAGTAGCGCCGATAAAAAGCAACTACTTGTTAAGTCACAGATCAATTCTAAATAAATAGTCTCAGTTGTGAATTATGTGAAAAGCACAATGACCAAAAGGCCAAGAGGAGACCGGCATAATCAACCTTTTTCAAATGGGTTACCATCAAATTGCAAACATTATCACTGAAAGTGTCCCATAGGGAAGACACAGTTTGACCTTCGATTCTACTACACCTAACGTAATTGTGATATGTAGTTCTGGATATGTTTCTACCAACAGGTCTGAAAATTTCCCTAAAGGAGGCGAATAATAAGTAATTTCTCATGCTATTCTCATGATAATAATTCTGTTCAAATATCAAATCATTTTGGACAATAAAAATATTGTATTTTAACAATGAATTTTTCTTAGGCAAAAAACCTTTATTCTTTAGTATATTGTATTAAAATAAATATTCCATCGATGCACTTCCGATAAATATATTAGAAGGACATTCTTATTCAATTGCCTCAAAACAACAGCCATGTTTTGTGCTGACAATTACCAAAAAAACGAAGTACAGCTCTACTGTACGTGTCAATCTCGATACATAAGGGAAAACGTACCATATAATTGATTTTTAGATCATTATTCTGAACTCGCCTATTGAATTCTCTTCGAAGTTCTGATAAATCACTTGAGACGCCATTTACAACTGGATAGAGTGATCCATCGCTTTTAGTAGAGTAGCACCTTGTAGCTCTTATCAGCTATTCTGCTCAATCTGATCACCAGTATCATGTTCCGGTAGTCAACACTCCCTAAAAAGTAGAGGAGTCTGAAAAAGTATTACTGCAAACGTTGGTACTGGCACACGTTTGTTATCAAGTGCAATATGGACTATTAGAAGATGTCCATATCTACAAATTTTACAACTACTGTTTCGTACTTGTTAGCTGGTTTTTAAGCAATTGAAACATAATTTGAGTTTCGAATTTTAATTCAAGAAGTGTTTCTAGAAATATAAATGCTTTGAGTGTTTAGAGAGGATGTTTAGAAGATGGGACAGACAAATGAATGGACGTTATCTAATCCACGATGTCCTTCTTTCGTTACTGAAAAGTTGGTTCAAACAATTGAATAGAAGCTTAAGCGAAACCTTCAGTTTATAATCAGCGCTTCCAATGTAGAATATTCGCAAATCTCATTATCAATAATAAATTGGAATTTTGAAAACTTTACTGGGTACCCAAAATTCTGAGTGTTTAGCACAATAGAAGGATGGGCAGTGCACTTCAGTATTTGACTCGCTTACTCCTTATCAGAAGCTAAACAATGATCACAAATTTTTACAAGGAAAGCATTAAGAAATTGGGCAGGTTTTTTTCACAAGATAATGACCGACTTCACACTGCCAAGTGTCATCTTCCGTACAGAACGGACGTCGCTCTTTTTTCACACCTAAAATCTTTCCTTGGTGGTAAATACTTCAACAATAATGACGAGATGAAAAAACCATGTAACCACATGATTGAAAACACAGAATTTTATGGAAAAAACATGAAAAAAATTAGAGTTATTCAGAAAATTCATTAATTGGTTTCGTATTTTTGTGAAATAAATATTCTTTTTGTATCTTTACGAACTCTGGCTAACAAACGAGACTTGATACGGTTTTATTATAAAAGTTATTCTACATTCGAATGCCCTCCTTCAATATACTGCCCTTTCCTTGCCACAACCCTTTCCATACGTTTTTTCCATTGATCGTAGCAGTACTGGAAGTCTTCTTTGGCGAGTGCCTTTAGGAGCTCTGCCGTTTTTTGCTTTACCGCTTCCATCGATTCAAATCGGGTCCCTTTTAAAGCAGATTTTACCTTCGGAAACAAAAAAGAGTCACACCGTGCCAAATCTGGTGAGTACGGCAGGTGTTCGAGTACTGGACTTCGCTTCCTTTCCAAAAACTGCTTCACAGATAGCGCGTTATGTTCAGGTGCGTTATCCTGGTGCAAAATCCATCAGTTGTTCTTCCACAACTCGTGCTGTTTTTCACAAACTCGTTCTCGTAGTGTTGCCAAAACACTTCTATCAACCAGTGGGTCTGATTGACAGTCTGATCCTCTGGAACCCATTCAGTCATCACGATACCGTTAATGTCGAAAAAAAAACGATCAACATTGCCTTGAATTTTTATTTGCACTCTCGGCACTCACTAAAGCGCTTACACCACTCAAAAACATGCGCACGATATAGAGAATTGTCCCAATAGGCGTCAATTTATAGGGCTCAGTCAGAGTTTTTTCAATTTAACGAGAAATTTGGGATTAATACGTTGCTCCGGTTTTTCGTCATACGTACAAATAAAGTTACAAATAAAATAAAATTTTGATATACAGAGAAAACTATAGGTAATAATTAGCAAAAATGAAACCAGTATGCAGCATGCCCGGAATTGAAGATTATTATTAGAATAGAAGTCGTTTACAGAGTAGAAGGTACTTTCTGTTAAATATGCCCTCAAATTAATGCGGAATGCAGGAAAAGATGAAACCGATTTGATTTCAATTGGCAAGTGATTGTGCATTTTTTTGCATTATAAAATATTGCGCCCTTAACTAATTCTGAACATGGAGTAGGGAGGTGAAGGTTGTGCTATGTGTCCCTTAGTGGATAGCATTGAAACCGTAGAACTGCGATTTATCAATTAAAATATTATGATTACCACCATCGAAAGCCTTAGAAAAATCACAAAAAGTTGTTGCAGTGGAGTGATGGTTGATTAGGTTAGAGCACACATTATTAAGCAGGGAGAATATAGCATTATTTGTACATTTGTTACTTTAAAACCCAAATTCTTGGGTAAATTATGAGTAATTTTTATTTGTGTGTGAATGAGTTCTTCTGCTTTATATTCAAAAATTTCAGAGGTCTTATTGCTAGCATTTTCAAAAATAGCTCACCTTTAAAACATGTTGAAATGGATTTACACTATTTTCTAGTTTTATATATTTCAAATAAGAAATTGTTTTCCTCGTGTATTTCTTAAATCTCTTCTCAATTTAGAGCAAAACGTCTAAAATTCACAAGCCCTAGAAGAGCTTAACTCATATTGTGATGACGGATTTATATACTGACAGAATTGGAATTTCGGAGTATAACGCAACTGAAAGGCGATTGTTCAGAGATAGCCTAAGAGCACAGTTGAAGTGTACTCTTAACAAAGAAAATTTATATGGTTGAATCTCAAAAGGCTCCGTTTCTTTGCGTTAAGAATATGAAGACGTGAGGACAAATATCGACTTGTAACATATATCAATGCATCATAATCTGTGTTGACCATTAAGTAATATGTTTTTCTTTTTGGCTAGCAAAGCGGATATACGAAGTATTCCTATTTTTGTACAGGTGGGATAGCAGAGCTCGTGAGAAGCATTAGGTGCAGTTGAACCGGCCCAAGGGGATCTGATGATTCAATAATTTCAAATCAGCTACGTGTTGACAAGAAAAACTTCATATTTTCTCTTTTATATGTAGAAATAAAAGATGTAGTACATCTTATCAACATTACCTGGTTTATCATGTGAAAAAATTAGGATCGATGTTTTTTGTGGTCCATAGATTTGGCAACTCATCAAAGTTTCATCGAAATTGATTTAAATAATGAAATAACTTCAAAAAACGCTTGTTTGGAATTCGAAAATATTATGAAAAACTTTTTTGGAAACACTCGATCCCAAAATTAGATCGAAATTGTTCACCAATTTTTAGAGAGCTTTGATAAGCTTGGTTGGGAAGTGAGCAGAAATTCAATTTTCTACAAAGTCACTTTCTAGAAAGACTTGGTGCATCCAGATATGGATAGCGCGGCTTTTGTCACGAGATTATTTTATCGTATTTTTTGTATAGGTACACGATTCAATTTGAATTTCAACATAATAACGTTTGTATGACTAAAATATTCTCATATATTTTATCAGTTCTAGCTTTATTACCCTTTGGATGACTGGAACCAAGTTAAACGTACGTAAGTGTTGGTGTGGTAGTAGTGTAAACAGTCTGTTAAGAACAAAATTGATGTGTTATTATTCGAATACGCACTTACTAAACCCTCCACTAACATAAAGTGAATATAATTTTTATATGTGTACAATATGACATTTTATTCAGTACTCATTTATATTCAGAGATGTAAATCTGCCCACAACAATTATGTAGCATACTTATTAGTTGCTGAATCAGACTTCAAATAATTCTTGTTAGAGTTGTGAGCATTTCCAAACTCGATAGTAATTGTAAAATATACGAAAACAGCTTCGCTAACGTCAAAGTTGAATAATTCTATCAAATTTTAAGTAGCAAAGTACAAACAACTTATTTGTATATAAGCCTGGAAGTTCGAAGGGTTCCCCACACTATGAATTAGTAAGCTGTTTATGAAACGCGACTCTAAAATAGTTCAAACGAATTTTGAAGTTTTGCTGGATTGCAGCATTCCAACTGAAACTTAACGTCTTACTTTGCTTATTATAAGTTATTTGTTGAAATTACTACTGCCGTAATTGAATTTACTTTGCATTAAAGTTCAAAAATTGACATTATAGCCTATAGTTGAATACAAAATTAGAAGAATCTTTGCTGAATTGGTATAAGATCATACTTGGTGTATTCAGCTATGAAGCCTATATTATAAATACGAGGGTTGCTACCTAAGTTTTGTGACGTGAATATGTCAAATCTGATAAAACTGTTAAAATTATTTATGGTAAATGTATTGTCATACGAGTGCTATTTGAATTGTTTACAAATACTTGAAACATTCATCTTGGTCAAAAAATGAAAATAAATCGCGAACATTGTCGTTCAATGATTTTCTATGACTTTCGATGTGAATTAAACCGATAGAAGTATGCCGATCAACTCGCTTCGACTTCAGGTGATTGAGAACCATCTCGTGTTTCACTGGTTTTCCGAATTCAATCGTGGTCGCACTTCGCTATAGGATGAATTTCATTAAGGTCGTCCAAAATCGGCTGTTGCGTCAGAAAACATCGATGCTCTGCGTAAACTGATCGTTATGTGACATGCCGGTATATTTGAGCATAAGTTCCTTATTTTTTTCATGACTGAATAGAGGTGTGTCTTATTTTATTTTACATAGTTGTTAATAGGTGAGTGTCGAAATATGAGTTTTCATCTACTTTCTTGCCGTCTAAGAATTCTATTTATTTTTTGTGCCACTTTGTTTTCAAATATGCTTCTTCCATCAAATCACAATCAATTACATACGAGGTGTTAATTCATGCAGCAAAATTCATGATGTTATTGTTCGTATAGAATTAAGATGCTTTTTCCTATAACTAAATTTCCTCAGCCCACTCCTTTCCGAGATATCACCCTTAAGAGTGACAAAAATTGAGCTTTCATTGTTTTTATAAAATTTCATTAATCCTAGAAACTTGAAATTTTGTAATTTCCGTGCATGCGCAAAGGACTAACTATAAGTGTTAATTCTGGAGATTGAGGGGGCCAATGCTGATGCCATACTTCACCAATCCAACGGTTGAGATATGTTGCATCTAAATGTTGCCTGGTAGTCTAATTGTGTGAGTGTGAGCAGCATCGTGCACGACTACATGTTTTATCTGATATTGGGCGCGATGTCTTTGAGTAGTTCAGGGAAATAATTTTAGAAAGAACTGAGGTAGAAAATGTTGCACAATTGAGTTTTCCTCTACAATACTCTGGGGATTCTTGTCTGTCTAAACGTTATTATTGTAAAAATTTATATTAGATACTCTCTAAAAATGTTCCTCGTCCGTGAAGAATACATTATTTCAAAATAGAGGATTCCGTTGCATTTCATGTCAAAATCAATCACAAAATCTAGTTCGTCAAGGAACATTTTTAGGTAAAAGAGCTTGGATTGAATGGAATGAATTTAGGGTGTTTCTAGTGCTTGTTTCTCGGCATACATAGTTTTCATCCAAAATTGCTTGTTCTACCATCATATTTCTTGCTCTCCGGAAACGACCAGTGTTGGTTCAATTTCTATTTAAATTTCCAGTTTCGGAGAAGCGGTTGTTAATATGTGAAAATTAATCAATCGTTGCGAATATTTTTCAGCCTGAAGACGTCTAGCTTGTCAAGAATTACCATTTGTATACTACACACATTCTGTGCATGGTATACCAAATGTCGGCATGGTATGTCGGCCATTTCAGTGTTTGTATGCTTGTTACAATATACAGATAACAAACTTTCAAATAAATTTCGATTGGTAACTGGGTGATTCCGTTCTAACTGTGATTTTTTGTATTCAAAATTTCAAGATTTTAAAATTTAACTTTTCTAACTTTTTTATGCATATTATTCATCTATTTTACTGTAAAAATAAAACTCTAAGAGGAATTTACTACAACTTCAAAGTATCACGAGCAAGACACAAATGTCGGATTTTGAGTTCCACGGTACTGACTCATTTATCCACGGTACTGACATGGTAACTTAAGATATTAAACAACAAGTGCATCAATTTTCCTCAGTTTGATCATAAACATTAGAATTTATAAGGTAATTAGTTTAAATCATTTGTTACGACAAAAAAAATTAATAATTTATCGGTAAATTCTAGGAATGGACATGACACGGTACTGACATGGTAACTTAAGATATTAAACAACAAGTGCATCAATTTTCCTCAGTTTGATCATAAACATTAGAATTTATAAGGTAATTAGTTTAAATCATTTGTTACGACAAAAAAAATTAATAATTTATCGGTAAATTCTAGGAATGGACATGACACGGTACTGACATGGTAACTTAAGATATTAAACAACAAGTGCATCAATTTTCCTCAGTTTGATCATAAACATTAGAATTTATAAGGTAATTAGTTTAAATCATTTGTTACGACAAAAAAAATTAATAATTTATCGGTAAATTCTAGGAATGGACATGACACGGTACTGACATTCAAGTGATGTAGTATAAGTTTTCTTTAAGTGGCAAGTTATATTGTATAAAAATAATGTTTAAATATCTTAAGAATTATTCAATTAACACAAAATTTTTATTAATTGATTATTAATTAATGACTAGTACAAAAAAACAATACAGGACATTGAATATCACAGTTAGAACGGAATCACTCAACTATCAACTACAGTGTTTGCAATCAGCTTACTACAATTTGAATGAATAAAATGAACACGGTATATGAATTGTCGAAGTGACAACAGTCTACTATTATAAAATTTTGTGTCTAATTGAAAACAAGATCATAAATTATAGTGTTCACTATTTATTTTCTCTCCAGCCGTCTGTTTTGGGAAATAAATCCAATAATATTAATATTTTTAAATGAAACAATGATTTAAAGTTATAATTTTATTTCATTAAAGTTCATCTTAAAAAAAGTTTTCGTATAAAATAAACTTGAGACTGCTAATTATTAATTATTAAAAAAAAAAAAACTCAATTTTAGCTACAACCTTTTAATGGTGGTCTCTCAGAAAGCTGGTTCTACTTTTACATTTTAGATAAATATTTCTGTACAAATATTCCAAATTTTACCATTTTGTGGCAGCATTACTTTGATAATATTCCTTAAAATCTATTTTTGTCACATGTTTACATCATAATTACACCCAGTAGATATTTCATTTAGAGGGATAAAACAAAATACTACTGCTACCAGATTTTTGCAGGGTATACGTCTCATCTGAATTGTAAATTCATCAGCGTTAATTGAGCTTCTGAAATCGAAATACATGCAGATTTTATGCAAATATAACTGAGAACAGGAGACGCAGGACACAAAGCCCTTATTTGTTGGCGTAATATTTGCATTCGGTATAGCAGGTTACACTTTTTGTTATTGATGATGATAAATATGGGCTGGGATTGATTTGAGTCTTAGAAATTAATTAAATAGATAGAAGAAATACTTTATTGTTTTATTAATGAGATTTCGGCAAAAACAAAATTGAAATTTATGCTGATCATTGATTTTTTTCCAAAACTACTATAAAAACTGTTACAACTCATGAATTATATTGAATTATAATTTTCAATGCTGGTTTGTAGCTTTAAAAAACTCTTGAACTTTGAGTGTTTCCTTAACACGTTGACTGCCAACTACGATATAACTCGTTTTCTAGAACGCCAATTACGAGTTATATCGTCCGGTGTTTACTGGCCATTTTTGTGCAATTAATTGCGATTAAAGAATATATAAGTGCTATCTATATCGATAGATGCCTTCTGGGAAAAGAACAAAAAAGCAATGCTGACTTGTATGAACAGAAAATCGATTGAGAAACGAACAAATAATATATTTGAAAAAAAAAATTCAAATTCACGAAATTAAATAATATTTTATAGTTTGTGAACTTCTTAAAGCAATCTTCCACACAAAGTCCTGGCTTTTGTTTACATTTTGGACAGAAATAACGCCTTTTTCTGCGTTTTTTGCTTGGTTACATATACGACATACGCTTTGTCGAACGCTGCTTTTTTTCGTTAGATGGTAGAACCTTTAAATAATGAAGCTCTTGCAATTTCATTTTTTCTGAAACTAGTTGAACTCTTCTCCAATCAACGCAACGACGACTTCTTCTCTGAACTTGATCACTTTTATTTTAGAAGAAGTTACTTTTTGAGAAATTTTGTGAGCATTTTGTTTATATATCTCTATAATATGTGAAGAAACCTTTTTGGGCCATCTAATAGTCTTTCTTAGATTTACGTAGTACTCAATTTCATTTTGAGTCAGTGGTGTTTTCTAATCCTTTTTGAATTCTTGATAATTTAATTATGATAATAATAATACTCGATAATATCTGACGAATATGGACGCGTATATATGATTTAGCTTTAGAGAAGCGACAGGTCGAATCGTGTCTGCGTACGAATTAACTCGTAATTGGCTTCCGCGAAGAGATTTATGTTACAGAAGCCAATAATTTTAAACGTAATTCTGAACCTTGCCGTGGCAGTCAACGTGTTAACCTTTCAATGGCCGCGTGAACTTTTTGTACGCCACGATTGCGCATACGATTTGAGACATCAGTTTATAAATTCAAAAAACAAAGTAAATAATGATGAAGCATGAAGTTCATGAATGATTTCGGTAGAAATTCAAAGCTAGATACATAAATAACAGTTTTCAACTAATATCAATAATTTTAAAACGTAATTTTATCAGGTTTCTGTCCTAATTTATTCGTTTTTACCCACTCTCATTTTGTGGTTATGAATTCCATTCGTCACCTCACCATATGCCGTCTGTTTCTATATATCAAGTTTGATACAAGATTACATCTATTCATATTTTCACCATTAGTGGGTTTGTTTTCTCCTGTGTACTAAACTTTTTCTCTTTCATGCTACATCCTCTTGACCAAATCTTATTTCCACTAGCTCCACTCTCTAATTACAAGTCTCAATTTTTTGTTTCCTATCTCTCTATTGATTATTTTGTTGATTTGCTACCCATTTCTCGTATTCATTTTCAGCTTCATCGTTATCGTGAGCACAAATTTCGTTAGAATTATTCTTTGGTTACACTTATGTTGCTATTCTTTCTGTTTATTAATGGACATCTAAATCTAATTAACTTTTGATGAAGCTCTTTCATGTCAACTTATCAAGAAGCACGATGTCGTCTTTTTACGTCATTATTAGGTGATGACTCGTCGGTTAGGGGTTGCAGGAGTATTTGGTTTTACTATTTTTTTTTCTTCATTCATGATAACTACATCTTCTCACTGTACCAGGAAGTGGAAACTTTTATTGTTCGACGTCTAGATAGCATATTTTTTTCTTAGTTTCATTGTAGTCGACAGACTACTGAGAATAGTACGATTTTTTTGGTGACAATAGAATAATGAGGATAAAAGTGCTACTAGAAATTCTCTTGTAACCTATGTTGAAAATGAATTGTTTGAAGTGGAAATTACGAAAGAATTCAATCCTGTAACTCTCACCATACCATTAAAGATGACCATTGGCCAACTTGTACCACGCGGAACATTATATTGAGCACATAATTTGTCCACTAGATCCACTTTCCCGTTTATTCCATATGTGAATTATTTCATGTAGCAGCACTAATCTCATTACTTAATAGCCACCTCGTATGCTGCCAAAGCGTATGCGTTAAATATAAAACACAAGTGAAGCTTATAACATACCCTACGGTGGATTTAATTTCTTCAAATAAGAATTATAGGATAAATTTTAGTAAATTACTGAAACATTTCTTGAATAGGTTCCATTTGATTAAAAATTTCATTGGCATTCTGAAAATTCTAACTATGTTTTGTTCCTACTCAAATTTTTAACAGAATGGTGTTTTGTAATATTATATCAGTTCTTGTTTTCCTCCATCATTGCAATTTGATCAAGATGAAATGTCCTATCTAGAGGTGAATGTGAATTGATACATCATAACTTGCTTTTATTTCAAAACCTTTGAACTTCCAATTTAGGACAGTGTAGATAGGCTTGTCGATAAATTACATAATATATGTATAAGACCTATTACATGAATATTTCTTAAGCCTCTAAAATCATTTAATTTTATTCATTTCTACATTTCACACAGTTTACTACATAGTAAATTTAATATTGAAGTAACTTCGAGTTAGTCATGCATTCAAAAGTTAGTTCAACCCTTCATCTATATGCGTTATTCACAATTTCTAACTACTTTCAGTTCCCACAATTTGCGTATTTACAAGTAAATCTGTACATCGAATCCTCGTTATTCCAAGCAATGAAAACCACTAGTTGGTATATGTAAAGTGACAAATGTAATTGGATTTCTGCATAATTTAATTGCATCATCAATGAACTCGAGTGACGTTAATTTCACACAGAGATTCGGGTTTTGTTTAAGAGTAAAGTGAAATATGAAATCTTATGCAATTGAAACATAATATGAACTTTTTGATATTTATCACATACATTATGTATATTCAACATAAATATCAAACCTATTTTTTGTATAAAATAATTAATCAAACTAGAAATTGTGAATAATAATTTTTTTATTGAAATATAACCTCAATACAAGAGAACACATATTTTAATTAAACTTTCCAATTTCGTTAAAATATGAGCAATCTGAAAAGAAAAATTATAAATAACTAGACCCTAAGATCTCTATTTTCATTATTACTTTCTTAGTATAAGTCAGAAGTACCAATTATTTCATCAGCAGCCTCAGAACACAGAAGATTTTTTTAAAACCATAGATGTATATACTTTTGATTATCATTCAATTTTTCGAACTTAACGAGTACTCCTTTTCGAATAATCAGAATACAAAAATTTTCTTTCACGTTTTTTGAGTCATTTTTAGCCTCCGATGTCCAATACTCTGCAATCTTGCCTTAAACTTTCAACTGTACCATGTCCTTAAGAAATATCTTTATAACTTCTTCGATACACAGTCGTCACTTTTTTCTAAATATTTTGCCGATATTTTCAATACTCGGTCAAGAAACAGAAAGAAATGTGCTTAAACGGGGAAAATTACTTGAATTTCCCCTATGTTTATAACATTTTTTGAATTGTGGCAACATATTGCAATCATAATGCTGTTCCTGTTTTGCCCTTTGCAAGCGTTTGCACAAAACCTTGTTGTAGAGTAACCTATTAAATATGTGTGCCTCAACTCATTTTTCATTCAAGTATAGAAAAAAACATTGTCTGTAGTAAACTTAACCTTTAAGTTTCACACTGTGAAATTGTACGTATAGAATTGGCGACTATAGTATGCAAAGTCATCAAGTACATTGATTTTGACCAGATTCTCTATACAGTCCAGAGATAAAGGAGGAAGTTCTGGCTCATCTTCTTCGACAAGCCCAGCGATAGAAATTAAATACCAGATTTGATTTGATTTCTCCATCTAAAGAAAAGTATGAGTTCCATGAAAAATGAAGATGTTTGGGGCGAAGACTGAGATCATTCTCCTATATCAATCACAATAAGCGAATATATTATAGTGACAGAATCTAAACTATAAAGTTTCTAGCAAGCATTAAATAATAGAATTAAGTTAAACGTACCAATCAGAACTAATGAACAACTAGACGAATAAGCTAGAAAACTTATGATAAATATACTACGAGTAGCATTAAACAATAACAAATCAATTTCAAGGACAGCGAAAGGTCACAACTACACCAAACAAATCAGAGAACTAGTTCAAAGGAGACGGAAACCCAGAAAAACGTTGCAGAAGATTAGAACTGCAGAAAATAAAAACACACTAGGCAACCTCACCTATCAATTAAAAAAAGGAATAGAAAACATCAAAAAATTATCCCAAAACCATTAACTAAGTAAATTAACAGATGGTCAAACCACAGATTATCCACTGTGGAAATGTACGAAAAGATTAAACAAACCAATGTAACAGATACCGCCCATTCGAATGGAAGATGGATCTAGAACACGTGATGATCCACAAAAAGCAAATGCATTTGCCTCATACATAGAAAATATTTTCCAAACTACCGACATGGAAAATAACGATGAAATTATTAGTGACGATAATGGGGGTTAATAGTGGAGAAAAAATAGAGTTTGATATACCTGTAACCTAAAGGGGTAATGAAAATTATAAAGATTAACATGAACCCCAAGAAATCTCTGGGATATGACCTGATAACAGGAAAAATTTTATAACAGTTACAAAAGAAAGGCCATTGTGAAATTGACAAACCTCATAAATGTAGTATTCAGGTTTCAATACGTACCAATAACGTGGATAACAACTGAAGTGATAATGATACCCAAACCAGGAGAACCAATGTATAAAGTAGAGTCCCACAAACCGGTATCATTATTACCAATCATTTCAGAAGATACTATTAATAAGAATAGAAACCATATTTGATCAAAACGAAATAATTCCATCCCATCAGCTTGGCTTCCGCAACAAACACACCACAACAGATCAAGTACATCGTATAACAAACATAATAGAGACATATGTTGAGAAAAAAATTGATCAGTTGTCTTTTGAGACATCGCAAAATTATTTGATAAAGTATATCATAAGGGTTTTTCACTGAAAATCAGAAAATAATCACCTGCTTATTATGTTCACCTAATAAACTCGTACCTGAAAGACCGTCCATTCAGAGTTAAACCAGAAAACGTATATTTAGAGCTCCGACTGATTGAAGCAGGTACTATTTTGATACTAATACTGTACTATAATTCTGACATCTCTGTTACGGAAAATCTTAAACTGGCCACATATGCAGACGACACTGCAATACTGGCTGTTGAAGAATCAATTCAATGAACAAAATTATTGTTTAGACTAAATAAAAAGGGCGAATTAAATTCTATGAAAAAAATCTACTGATATCAAATTTACTTCACACTCATATAAGAAAACGGTCAAATATCCAGGACTACATTTGGATACGAAACTAAAGTGACAAGAACATATCAAACAGGAAACAAAGGAACTGAAACTGAGATATAAAAAACTATATTGACTATATTGGTTACTAGGTAGAGGCTCACAACTCACTATTAAAAATAAGGTACTAGTTTTTTGTTGTTGTGAAAAATAAGTCTCCTGAGAATGAGAATCTCTAAGCATGTGGGGAATTTGAGGAGGAAAGACTTTTTTTTTATTGAAAGCAGATAAAGGAAACAAGGTTGTTTGGACAATGGACAAGAAGGACTATTTCCAAAGAGTGGACAGCTCAATCGAAGCAGGAACTTACACCAAAATCTCAAGGAACCTGCTAAATAAAATGATCACAAATGTGAAAAAAACACTTGAAAATTGTAAAAATCTTGTAACCGGTATAATCAGGTATAAGTTATCCGTGAACCTGAGAGTTTTTGAGTGAAGAATTCGTTGAGTTTATCAACAAAGTGAAGACCAGAATAATTGAAGATGAGGAAATTTCAATTTCCTCTGATGTGAGCAAATTATTTCCAAGCGTGCCAATTCCGCAGACCTTGGAGTACTTTGACGTATTACTGAGATCTAAGAATTTGAGAGCTGATGTAATAGAATAATACTTTTAACAAAAATATGTATGGAACAAAACTATTTCCAGTACAACAACGCATTGTACAAGCAGTAATTTGTATGCTTTCCCCCTAACAGGAAACAATTCTAGTTTATCGAAAAGTAAATCTGTGGGAAAGCAGTAGAAAGCTTTCGATCAGTCGCATAACGTTGTAACCGAGCTCATGCCTTCTTTAATTTTATCAACAACTTCTTTAAAGGGTCGAAGAATTGCAGATATGATCGATTCATCACGACTATATCCAAATTGAAATTCTGTTAAAAGTGACTAAGATTCTAGATAATTTACCAATTTTTATTTGACAATGAATTCAAATATTTGTTTATTGTGCGTGAAATAGCTATTGTTCTGTAGTTTTCTAGAGAACCTACATTACCATTTTTTTGTTATTTTGAAAGAGTCTGGCCAGTGACCCTCTTTATTTATTGAACAAAATGGTAAGTGGATCTATCATTGAATAGATAGAGTGTTCAATAATTTTGCTGTTAATGCTTATCTTCAGTTTTGCTTCCTGGGTGTCACTTTCTGAAGTTGGGATAATGTAGAATGAGAAAGTGGGCTTATTGAATATCTTAAAAAGGAGCTTCACTTGAAAGTGGCTAAATTTAGAGACTATTTCTGATATTGACGTAAAAAATTCATTGAACTTTTGAAGTGATATTTCAGACTGTTCGGACTTATTTATTTCAGTTTTTCGTTTTGAATTCTCGACTTTTCAACAGATATTATTTTCATCACTTAGATCTTCTGTTTTTTTGAATACGCCGAATATAGAATCAAACATAACTAAGAATACAGTTTACAATAAAAAAATTGTATGAAAACATACTTGTGGACTTTTGTGTTAATAGAAAATATCAATAAGATGGAAATTGAACGACAATTAATTGTCATTGATATTAAGAGATTGGGGTGTGTACATGAGAAGGTGTAGAGTTCAAAGAAAGTACGGTAAAATGCATGTGGAACCTAGCAAGCAAAATGTTACCAGTAAAATAAGGTTTGACAGAATTAAGCTCCGTAATAATAATGAAAATTATAAATTTATAGAATGAAAATACCCCTGAAGGACTGCAATGGTAATTCTATCAGAGTCGCGGTAGAATTGAATTGGCAAGGAGGGGAAACTGCTGCTCATTTGACATTTTTTTTTGTATCAAATCAAACAACGAATCAATTTAAATATAACGGCAGTAACGTTTGTCCTGTCACATTATTTGAAAAATTGTCAAAAAAGTCCCAAATGTTAAAATCAATAATATTCATATTGTCACTGGCAATAAAAAAATGATTACTGGTATGATAGTATGCCCATTGGAAGAAATAGGATTAAAATTGGACAAAATCGTCTGCGTAAGCGATTGGCATGAATACCAAGGAAAACAAACGTACTAATCGATCCACCGTGGTTAGTTATTTGGTCAAAAGTTGTATACAAGAGTAGATCTCATTAAAATTAACGGGTCACAACAATGTTAACCCCACTTGAATTGACGAAGAACATCATAATCAAATTATTAACAGCATGCGTATTGGAAACACATCTTTCACTTATCGAAATCAACACGTCTGGATCTTCACTTATCTTTTCTAACAGTTCTTTTGTTAATTACACCTTTGAAAAATAGTTTTTTCTCTGGATTTTTTCTACAATAACAACAAAAAGCTTTCAAAATCTGTTATAAAATTTTTCCGAGCAATTTTCAATTTTTTTGATTTATTCTATTGAAACACACTACAAAGCAAGATGTTGATGTGTTCACAAACTAACCAATACCTATTCGAAGTTTGGAACAATATTTTGAGTAATTATTGTGAAAGCACAGAAATTTACTTTGTCGAATAATAGTCCGTTTTATTGTTTCATTTGCAAGTGATATCTTATGTTGAAATTAACACTGGATTAACTGTCTCACAAACTGTTGTGAGATACCATTAAAAACGTTGTTCTTCTATAATCAGTGCAAGATGATTCCTTCTTTATTGCACGAAAAGCTGCTCTTGAATGCGAATTTAATTTCCATTCGAGCTATATATGTCACTCCGTTTGTTTGTTAGTAAGCTTGAATTCCCTTTATCTAGATTAGTTCGCAAACGGAAATAAATATGTAAGAATCGTTTAGGTCGAAAACGAAATGGTTTTTTGTTAACCCTTTTTATTAAGGGATTAGGGAAGGATTTTACGGATTGTTGCTGGTTTTTAGTCGAATTGTGAAAGGAGGTAGCAGTTTTTTTACTGTTAGCGACGGTCTGAATTAGGGTTAAATGTCTAAAGAGAATTCAATTAGTTAAACTCATTTTGGACAGTTACCTTTCAAATGAAATTCTTGGTATTAATTAATCAGTGAGTAAAATGTGAAATAACTAAGGTAAATTATCCATCTCCAAACTTTGTATTGTAGAATTACTTTAAAAGAAAAACATGCTGAATGGTGTGTCTCCTTGGGATAAATGACCAGATAATATGAAGACGTGAAAGTCGTCATGTAAAAGCGTGAAGTGGAATTGATTTTACATATAGAAAAAAATTTCTATAAATAGATGACCAAATTTAGAGCTTTCAAGCTTGGTGAACTCTCAAGTAGTTCATAAAATTCACAATACTTGGAATTTTTTGTTAGAAACTAATTTCCAATATTGCATCTAGTTTATCAAACATGAGTGAATACTTTCTAAGGTTGTAAAGTGGAACAAAGTGGAAGCTGAAAGGTACAATAACAAACTTATAGCTTCAGATAGTGTTGACCCCTTTTTATTAGAAGAAGCGAATATTTTGATATGGAGAGTAGGTATCCTGCATACAATTTTAGTGATAATTGGGTGGTCTTGATGGAGTTTATCTTGGAATTGGTTTATAAGCTTGAGCTTTCTTTCCATCCTGACTTGAACCGTGCTCTGAGAACGTTATGCACTTATCGGAGCCTCCTGTCGCTACAAAAACTCTAAGCTCACTTCGCCCTGTCCACTGCGTTGTCTAGACCCTTCTATCCCTACGCTCGAATGCGCCCTGAAACGTATAGTCACTAATGTAACGCATTATTTTCCGGAAAAAACCTGTAGTTTGTTTACATAGGAATATACACAGATATTCACTTTATGTCTTTATTAAAAACATGGAATTCTTGCTAAAAGTTTGGCAGTCATTATTCTAATTAAATTTACAACATCGGAGCATGAGTTTGGCGTTGCTTTACTTTCTCGCACTTCCGTGTTAAGTATTATCTACAACTTTAGTACATATTTCGAATTTTTGATACTTTCGATCTACTTAAAAGGTCCTTTGTCATAATCTTACTTACATTAAGGGCCGCAAAGGGGCCGTTGAGCACATAGGCCTTCATATAGGCCCCTCGTACCCCACTTGACGTTACTTAATGCCGATTTTCTTTGAGAAGCCGATCAGGCGCTTTCGCTTGAAGCCTTTGATGTCATGATGTAATGCTTGTCATAGTGCTTAAACCGTGTTCGTGTGTCTTAGATGACAGTGTCCGGTCACTAGTCCGACTTTGTGCCTATTCCGTTGAAGCAGTTGTTTGGTGTGAGACGCACAAAGTCCATCAATGTCCTTTTATTGTCTCATGTCAGGTGTATCTATCTCTGCTGAGTCCGGCATGCAAGTAGACCATTGAGTGACACGATAGCAACTTTTTTAGTTACACCAAGGATGAGTTCTGGGCCCATCAGTAAGTTCGCCGATCCTAGCCTCCTACCACCGTTGTATATATTTTCATAGTGAAAAGGACAAATTTCGAAATTGAAATATTCATCATAAGAGTGGCTAATATGTTCAATGGTTTTCCAGGTGCTTAAGTGATACAATCCGGAATACTTACTAGTTCTGCATTTTACAGTATTACTTCTAATCTGACTAACTATGGGAGTCTTTTCTTCTATAACTAAAGACATAGTTACTTCTAAGCCAACTGGGTTCTGCAAACGTTTATAATTTTGTTATTGACCAGTTATATCTCTTATGGAAGTCGTAAGAGCTAAGTCATTATAATTTGAATAGTTTTTTCTTGTACTGAAAAGATTAAAACATTTAATTTTGAAATTATTATGCTTCTTGTCATCGTATACCAAAATTATATGGTGTTTTTTTTTCAAAAGTTATTAAGACAATTGAAGCTTGTACTTTTGGTTTTCGAAACATAATTGAAGATCTTGTTTTTTATTGTAGTCCACGTTCTCAATTCACTTCTTGAAGCTATGAGTATTAATGCTCCGCCAACTAATTCACTAATCAGCGAAGCTATTTAATTGTGCATTGGTTACATCATAAAATTAGGAAATTATTGTTTCACAATTATAAGGAAAAATATTTAAAATATGAGCATTATCATCATACTGTGAAATAGTGTTAACGAATTTTGATAATTAATAATTTTGAACAGCCATCACATCAATTTCTGTATTATCACTACTTTCTTTAAAGATGCTACAATTTAGTGAATCCGCTATGTTTTCAACAACTGATTCGTTCTTCAACTATATTTAATTCTATTTTTTATTTATATATTAAATATTCCCTTTTTCTACAGAAAAGTGTTTGAAGAATTTCAGTGGAAATTACTTCTATTTTTATCTTGGAAAAAGAAATATGGAGAATTTTTCGGTTAATAAGGGAATATTCATTCTTCTCCAGTCTGATCTGGGCGATGTGGTCCCTTTTCTCTAGACTGGACTCTTAAGTTCATAATAGTTACATTGGGTTCGAGAATGCAAATAAATGTAGAAATGTTTTTTGTTGACACAATTTGCAATGCGCCAATTAAATATGTAATTACTTAAAACTACTTTTCAAAAATATTATTATTATCAGTTATTGAAAAAACTGAGACTTCACAATTCGAAAGCTAAATAAAATATCTTTTAACAAATGTAAAAGGTAAGAAAAACGTGATTCAGCATGCTACTGGTATCAGGATTCCTTTCAATTTTACCATAACTTTATCTTCAATGACTGAATGATTCTTTATTTTCTGTTCTGATTACTTTAGATTTGTTTCAATCTGTTAAAAATAAAAGCCGTGAGCAGCAGAGCTCCATCACGAAAGTCGAATTTTTAGTCGAATGAAGAATTTTACTAATACACAAACAAATCTTTCCATAAAATGAATTTCTTGGAAATGATATCAATTCTCAATCTTATTTCTTTATATGGAAAATTTGCTATTCCTTAATAACTTTTCATTCCACAAGTTAACTCTCTCTCATAATTTCAATAGTCCTGGTGGTCTCGAACCCTCTTGTTCAATTCCAATTGACAACAAAGAAAAAATTGCCATAATGACAAGAAATTTCGAAAATGGGAAGTAAAAAAAATCACCATAGCAACGATCATACTCGTATTATTCATTAAGTAGGGGGCGGTCCAGTTCAACAATTACAACGATCAAAATGATTTCGGGCGTTTTGTGCTAGAAGAAAACTTTGAACTTGAGAAAGACAATTCTTCAACATCATCTCTACTTGCATGCGAAGTTCGAACCCTCTAGTTAAACTTTTTCTGGCCAAAAAATAAGAAAATTTAGCAAAAATGACTATAAAATGGGGAGGGGTGGAGATGGAAAGTTTCGACCTTAGACAGGAAATCATCTCGCATTTAGTTGAACCTACATGTGAAATTTCATTTTTCAGTCGCTTTTCGTTTGACCTGCAGAGGTGAGCAAAGGTCAAAAACCACTTTTTTTGCACTGCGACCTCTCGAAATATTCATTTGTTCTCAACCAAACTCTAATAACATCAATCCGCCGCCAAAAAAGCCATGTATGCTAATTTTGAACCAAATCGGACCCATAGCAATTGCTCGAGAGACGAAAATAAGAATTGTAGCTTAAACAGATATATATATATATATATATATATATATATATATATATATATATATATATATATATATATATATATATATATCAAAATATATACAAAATTATATTTTGTATGAAAACTACATTAACATATTTATAAATGATATTTTTGAATTGAAGTTTTATTTCTGACTCTTTTCAATTTTTTATTTATTTTAGACGTACGTGCACTCACGAACATGCAGATACAAGTGCCGGAAGCAGTTAAAAGAGGAGATTCGGTAACGCTAGTATGCGACTACGACTTGGAATCTGCCGCTTTGTATAGCATCAAATGGTATAGGGACGACGAGGAATTTTACAGATTTGTACCTAAGGAGTCACCGCCTTCCCAGGCATTTTCCGTTTCCCATGTTAATGTTGACGTGAGTAGTGTTAAATATTACGGTTTATACGTAGGAAGCTTTGAAATGTCAGAGCTTTTGTATGTTAATACGTGTATAACAAGTATTTGTATAGAATAGTTGGAATGCAAGCTGGAGAATAATTTATGTGTTTAGAAGGATAGAGTAAAAAGTCATATTTCATTTAGAAAGTGTGATAGGTCCTAAACCTTGACAAAACATGAGGATAACTTCATTTTCGCTATTATTTTATTCACTTTCTTGATTTGATATTTTTATTATTTAATAGTTTCCATGAAGGAGTTGAAATACTAGGAAAATTGATATGACAATAATCACAAGACAATAAGCATATAAACGTATTCATAATATGCTGACTAATCAGTTATAGATGGAATACATAATCAAAAATGACAATTTAATCTCTGAAACATTTAAGTTATAGATCAGTGTAAATATTACCATACGCAAATGACATCACTATAATTTAGAGATACTTAATCCTGAACCCTATACACCTCTTCAGGTATAATGCATGCTGGAGTTGAGTCATTACGAGGAATCTTTCAGCAGTCTCCATTTTTTTCTATCCTATGTCTTTTTATGATATTTTTAAAGCATTCTTTTATATCTAGAGCTATTGTGGCACTCCTGATTCTAATCAAGCGATCATTCATTTTGTCAATGTCATATTTTCATTATTCGATTTGGTTTCAACAAGTACCAGCCGTTTTGTCGACTTTTCTCATCAATTTGCTATAATTAATTGGCAACGAGGATGAATCAAAGTCTAGTGAACATATATTGATCGATCACAATGAATGAGAAGCATTGGGAAGGAATTCACCGTGTTATTGAACACCTATTCAGAAGCTGTGCTAACCGTGCCATACAAAGAAAGAATCTCCCCTAAATTGTCGTCCATTCCTGGGACGTTTCTGGTGCTAATTGAGAACGAGTACAGTTGGCCACTTAAAGGTAATTACTTTCTATTTTGATCGAAAATTCAAATGGCTGGAGGTGAGGGTAGTGAAGGATGCCTTGAGCTCTGCTTGTTTTGATGATAACTTGTTTTAGAATATCTTCTTTACGATTTCCTGCCTGAATTGTTCCTTCTGCTCTTCAGACAAGGCTAAATTTTTTGATAAAGAGGGTACTGCAAAATTAAATTCTTGATCAGACTTTAGCCCAGTTTCTGGTAAAAGCGCTCTTGAAAGCGTGTCTGCTACATACAGAAATTTTCCAGGTTTGTAATTCACAATTATTTTATAATTTAGTAAGCGGAGTCTCATCCGTTGTAGGCGGGAAGAAATAGATGCTAGATCTTTTTTCATGATCGCTTCCAAGGGTTTATGATCAGTGTTGATTTTCACATCAAATCTATAAATGAAATAATTAAACTTTTTAGTAGCAAAAGCAATCGCCAACATCTGTTTCTCTCTCTGCGCATATTTTTGCTCACAGGGGGTTAAGCTCCAGGGTGCAAAAGCTATTGGGTGTCCTTTTGAAATAGACAACCACCTAGACCGTCCTTGGGAGCGTCAGTGTCTATTTCTATAGCTTTTGTTGAATCAAAAAATGGCAAAATTGGGGCATTAAGTCTAGTTAAAGATTCATCATGCAATTTAATCCATTGCCAATCAATATAATTCTTGCTAAAATTTCTAGGTAGAGCTGTTATTTTCGACATGTTGGGCAAGAACTTTCCTAAATACTTAGCCATGCCTAATATTCTCAATAGTTCAGTTTTATCTTTGGGTTTTGGCATCTCTAGAATCGGTTTCACATAATTTCTGTTCAGTTTTACACCTTCCTTTGAGTAAATTTTGCCCATATACTTAACTTTCTCTTTCTCTTTGTCTCTTTTGTCAAATTTTATATTATATTTTTGTGCTCCTTCAAAACTAACCGTAAATTATTATCATTTTCCTTTTCATTACTGACAGTTACAATCAAATCATCAAAGTAAAGACCTACACCTTCAATGTCACCAAATATTTTACAGTTTTGTTTTTGAAAGACTTCAGGGGCTGAGCAAATACCAAAAGGTACACGACAAAATGCATACCTTTCAAAGGGTGTTCCAAATAGACAATATTCTTGACTTTCTGCATCAATTCGAATTTGAAAGTACCCATCATATCTAAAACTGTGAAATATTCTTTATTATTAAGTTTAACAGCTATTTTCTTCTAATAAATTACCATAACCAGTTGTTTTTCCTGCAATTCTGTCAGAAAACTATCGAAACTTTGTCCCTCTTGTTGCGTTATACTGTTAAATAAGAACTTTTCATATATAACATTTGTCTTTGGTTCACAGTGATCTCTAAATTTTTTCAAAACATTATCAAGAGTTTTCTGGCTCTCCGGCAACGGATCAAAAGAGTTAAATAAATCAAGACCATCCTCACCAACTAAGTTCAATAGAATTGCATCCTTTTTTTCATCATTTTCATTGCTAAAACTTGTAGCAGTCAGAAAATTTTGGATTTTTGTTCAAATTTTGGCCAGTTATCCGCTAGGCTTCCTTCAATGGATAAAGGATCTGAAGGTTTAAGTATGATTCCATTGCTGTTGGCTTCTACTTATATCGCAGCAGAGTCCTGCTTATTAATATCTAAGTACGAATGTACGAAATTTACTGAAACTTTAATATCAAGTTTTTACACCTGACACCATGTATGATACCAGAATCCGAGCTAGTTTGTTAAAATAAAACTGATCTGAGAATGTAGCACCACGTGTATTTATTAAAACATGTTAACCAAAGCTCCGTATTAGAATCATCTTTTTTAAAGTACAAAACACTGGCCTCAACCCCCCATACCTGTTGAGCCAATTAATTGTAACTTTTAATTGACTCGTACAAAGGTGGCGGCATAGCTATAAAATAAATATGTAATTGATTACCTATATAATACACTCTCTTTCTCTTTGGTTTAAAGTCAGTATTGCTTTATAGGTGTACTCCTAGGATTCCCCCAACTCTAATAAACATTCCATCACGTTGGAAATATTGAAACTTCGTCTACGTTTCAGGGTATACTAATTTCTCACTTCTTCCATTCTGGAGCAATGGAAGAGTGTATGCTCGGCGTCGTCTTCCTCACTGCAGTAGGTGAATTTATGAGTGATTAATCTTCTCTTGGTATGAAGGAATCTACGAAAGCATCCATGGTCTTGCCATATTACTTCCCAATCTACTCATAATCTTGTTCGCAACAATGGAAAAATAAAAATAAAAAAACTAAAAGTTTTGTAATTTACGTTTTGTTCTAAAATCTGAACTTTACAACTTAAAATATTAGTGTTAATAATTGGAAACAATAAAATTGAATTCATACCGTATTTGTTTTAGATATTTTCCATTCACTTTATCAACTTCACCTGCTTTATCTCCAGATTAGGAACTATTCAGTTCGATACAGATTTCTCATAGCCAATTCGACTACCTCACAATATCATTAATAAGATGGAGACCTAAACGTGTAATTCAACGCAAATCATAATTTATCCTTTATGGAAAAACACATTTTTTCACGAACGTCATCTATTTTTCCTGGGATAAGGGCGAGTCAAGCAGTAATTAATAAAAGTTGAATAACAGCCAAGTTGTGACGACAACAATGTATCAAATCTGATACTTTCTCTATTAATGAATAGCTTGAACAGAAACTTCGTTATGCGTTCAGAATTTGAATTAGGGAGGATTAATATTCACAAATTAATATCTAGCAGCGTGTTTTTGTGATATGAATAAATTGCAGAGATGTGACATATCAATATAAAAGTTTTCTTTGATATTTTATTTCTTAGATAATTTTTAGATTTTGGACAGTTAACCCTCCAGTACCCGCATTCGGTTTGTGGGACCGTTTGCTTTAAGCAATCAAATGTCGGTTTCGGTCTCCCACCCGGGTACCTTCCTAGCTCGACCCGTTCGACGTTAGTTCAGTGGATGGCTAGATCTGTATAGTCGTTTGGCATATAGAGGCGATTTCGGTCTGCGAGACCGAAACGGGTATCGGAGTTGGATTTGTTCGGGTATTCGCTTGTAAAATTTCTGAAAGATATTTTATTTGGTAAATTCTGGCACTATTTGGTACTTTATGATAGCTTTTGTGTTATTTTTTGATATATTGTTCAAATAATCCTTCTGTCATATTTCGACGTAGAAAATTTCTAAAAAGTCTATCTATGGAGATGGTTCGTCTACATTTACTTATCCTATTGACGGTGCAGCAAGTTTCTCGGCCACTAAAGCTTCACATCAGAGAAATTTGTGGTATTGAAGATAGCCAAGAAGGGACGAGTGCAGAACCACTACCTGAAAGAGGAAGGTGCCACTTTTTCGATAGTAAAAGAAATAGAAAAACCCGCTTTCATTGTGTATAATGTAAAAAATTCATGTGCCTGTTACCATCGTATGTGAAACATGTTTCGAGAAGTTTTCGGAATGAAAATGTAAAATTAGTTGCTGTATTTTTTCGATCATATATTTTGCACATTGTGATTCAGTTTACATTTATTTAGAATAAGTTTTCAGTTTATTCTTTACCTCTTCTATCTGTATCTGAGTTTTAATTAATAAAGAGCAAACATATTTTAGTATAATATTATATAATAACAAAACGGTCTATGAGACCGAAACGGGTAACCGTTCAAGCGGGTACCGGAGGGTTAAATATCATTGATTCAAGCTTCAAGTAGATGTTGAAGATTAACGCTAAATTGCAAGTTTGGAAATACATTCATTCATACTTTTTTTTCGTTGTAAACTGACATAATTGAAATATTTGCACTTGACATGATAAAATAAAATATTGTTCTATTGTCATAATCATCACCAATAGATCACATTAATCCTACAATAGACTACAAATATCTCCAAATGAATTAATATAATTCACGCTTGGGACTTTTGAAAGCTATTCAATGGTACAAAGAAGTCGAATACTGCAAATATTCCATCAATATATTCTCTGATACTGATAGTACAATAGTCTTGTTAAAACCATGTACTCAAGTTAATATTCATAATCAAATCTCTGCATTCATTTGTGAGGTATTTCTCGCCCTAGTTGTGTCAGGGAAAGCTATTCCTGGAAAATTATACCCAGAAAAGATCTGTTGAATCCATCAGTGCCAGCTCAATGGACACCTGAAAATGCTGAGTTCAGAAGACAGTGTAATGTGCAGATTCTAGTACGTAGAAAACGAAATCTTTATCTGCATTATCTCGAAGTGTGAGATACTACTGAACTCCAGATGATTATATGTGGGAGTGTGCAGAATAGAAAACGAAAATGTCCTGCAACTAAAGCCATACTATAGCCTGAATTTCCTAAAAATAGTTGTGATCACTAATTAACCCCAGCCCCACAGCAAGAAAACTGAAAAATGTTTTGGGTGGCAGTGTATATAACTTTATAAATACAAGGTTTTTTAAGAAAAAATTTATCGATTATACCTGTCAATATAATCAAATTCTGATGACATTCCATATAAGCTCCACACATCCAATGTGGATTTTCTAGGAACTACAAATGTTCTCATAAATCTCATTTTTTCATTAATCATGCCTATTGAATAATTAATAATTCGAGGCTCCTGCTAGAGTATTTTGAATGCAGCTATCTTAGCCTGAGGTGTCAGCAAAGATATTTTTACTATGACTCATATAAAAGTGAAAAGAAATGAAAGAATACTTGCAAAGGAAGGAGCACTAACTTTTATTTATCATACCAAAACGTTTCGGAAATGTGGGAATGTGTTCCAATAAGTTTCATGAAATGGATATATCAAAAGCTCCCTGGAATTGGAATTTTTGTGGATCTTTCATATAAAAACGATCTGGTTAGTCAAGGTAAACTTAAACATTAGCATTATTATAGCACATTGTCGTTTCAGTAAGCGAGGGTCTAACAGAAACTCATGATAGCAGATTCTCTGACGAGAGGAAGAAACTCAAATCCACTTTGTTCTACAATGCCTCGAGATTACGATCAAAAGTAAGGGTTTGAGATGCTTCCACGATATTGTCTTAATTTTCTGAATTTATAAGAGGTAAACATAATTCCAGTAAGCAATTGGTAACGTCAAAAATTCTGTGTTAGAACAAAATAGAGTTGACACAACACTTCTACAAGAATCAAAGGAAATATATGATACTTACTAACTCGGTTGTAAAATATTTTGATATCATGAAATATGAAGTCCAGTGCAATGTAGGATGCTTTTGATAAAAACGTGGTTAAAACTTCCTGATTGTCAACAAAAGTTCTAGAATTGAATTGAACCGCGAATTGTAGATAAAGAAAAAACCTCGTGAAGGAAGTACAAAAAACCTCCAGTTTATAATCATTTCCACTTTCAAGCAACAACCTTTACTAATTCATACCGTTTGCTTGAAATTGATTTTTATTCAATTCCACTCGCTCTGCTGCGGTAGTCTCCTCATAACTATATATTTTATTTTCTATCCATGAATCTGTCCATTACTAATAACTGTCTACGCTGATTTCTGTACGCTTCTTGACATTCGTCAGTTTGTTTACTTATACTAAATCTAGTTACCTATGGTGTCTTTTCATCAATTTCTTCATATATCACTTTTTATTACTGTATTGTTTTGCGTTGAATCAATCAGTATGTAGCATTTAGTTAGTTCTATCGGAATAGATGGCGTCAATGAGTTGCGGCAACACTTCATTTGTGAATATTAACGTTTTTCATTGCTGAGCTAGCTATTGCAATGTGAGAATAGACAGTTGATGGTGAACGTTTAAAAAAAGTGATCTTGTGCAAAAATGGAGCTCACCCATATAGTGAAGAATCATGCTAGATGATTTTTCATGATTTTAAAAGGGCCTTACTCAACAATGCATGGAAACGCTTTCTACAGTGGTACGTTCGTCGGTGATTAATGCCAAGAGGATCAGTGTAAACCAGTTGTCATTCGCAAAAACATCGATGCGATGCTTTGAGTTACACAGCAGGTCGTTATGTGACTCACATATAGATAGAGGCGTCTTTTAGAATATCACATACTCCAATTCAATCGATTTTTTATGATTAATTACAAAAAACCCATCTCGAACAACTTTATATTTGAAGGAAACAAAAATCGAATAGATGACTTTTCCTTGCTTCGCATTGTCAAGCGGAAGATGTGCCTCCAGCGATTTTTATCACCCATGGAGACTTTCAAAAACCATGTTTCTGTGATATCAGCTTCAGAGCGAAAAAAATATTTTCAGACTTCGTTTAAGCGTAAATAAAGATGTAAAGAACACTTAACACTCGGATGAATTCGAATGTACTCAAAATATTACTTAAATTTTTTTAAAAATAGTTTTTTTTTGGTGAACATAAGTGTAAGACAGTGGAAAGTACTTTTGATTGTATTGTTAGCAAAAAATCGACTGTTTGCTATTTAAGCCATGTTACTGAATATTTAAAATTTGAGTGTAAAGGACACACGACTACTACTATTGCCGACATGTAGTAAGAACAAATGTTGACCAAATGATAAAGAGAAAAGTTTTTATTAACTTGAATATAAAATAATTATATGAATAAAAAGGTACATTTTCAGGTAATTTCTTTGATAGGAAACGCTGATATATTGTTGTTTAGAAAAGGTGAAAGAGGCTTGAGCACTAGAGACAAACTCATTTAATTCTTCTGCCCGTTTACATAGATGTCGATGTTGCAAGTATAACCTTTTGTCGTGCGCAGCTCGTGGAAATTGATCCCATACTATAAGCTCAGTCTCCCTTTATGTAGTAATAGTGATGCATCTAGTGAGAAGGCTTCTTTGGGAATGTACGAGGATTTAAGGATGTAATGATATATATTAGTCTAGACCAGTTCCATGCATAAACAAAATATTGCGTGACCATAGCAACGAACAATAGCTTATTAGAAGTGAAAGTTTGACGTCAAAAAAGTAAACCAGAGTTACGCAATAAATTAAAGGAAAAAGATGACCACCGAAATTGTGAAAATCGAAAAATTGGAATATAGAGTCATCATCAAGTACCTGTATTTAAAAGGGTTAAAAGGAAAGCAGATTTACGAAGATACCCTTGGTGATCAATGTCCTTCATATGTGATCGTGAAAAATTGGACTGCAAACTTCAAAACAGGTCAATTTTCCATTGAAGATGATGACCAATCGGGATAGCCAGTTTCTGTGTCAGTCCCCGAAAATATCGATTCATGATATCGTATGATCGTATGATATGATTTTATCAGATCGTCGAATTGGGCTAAAACGGATATCTGAAGCACTGAATATTTCATACGAACCTATTCATCATATGGTTCACGTTAATTTGAGCACGAGAAAAATTGCTGCAAAATGGATCCCCAAATGTTTGAATGATGACCAAAAGTATGCAATGGTAGAAGCATCACGTTCGATCTTTGCTCGATTTGAAAATGATGTAGACTTCTTAAACCGAATGGTTACTATGGATGAGACTTTGGTACATTTCTACGATCCAGAAACAAAGCGAGAAACGATGGAATAGCGACACTCTGGTTCTCCATGACTTTAGAAGTTTCGTGTCCTGCTGGAAAAGTTCTTGCTTCAGTTTTTTGGGATTGCCATAGAGTAATCATGATTGGTTTTTTGGATAAGGGCAGGACAATAACTGGAGATTACTATTCGACATTACTGACCACTCTACGGGAAAAAATTAAAGAAAAAAGACGTGGAAAGCTATCAAAAGGTGTTTTGTGTTTGCAGGACAACTCCCCTGCACACAAATCTCATGTTGCCATGTAAAAAACTCGTGATCTAGGGTTTGAATAACTAGAAGACCCCCCTTATTCACAAGATTTGGCTCCGTCCGACTATCATCTCTTTCCTCAATTGAAAAAAACTTCAAGAGGTCGTAATTTTTTTTCCAAAGAGGAGGTAATAAGAGCTGTGGAGGTCTGGTTTGCAGAGCAAGAAGAAAAATTTTTTTGAAAGGTCTAGAGACGTTGCAGGTTCGCTGTAATAAATGTATTCAATTAAGAGGAGAATATGTTGAGTAATGAAATATTTTGACATTGAAATTTTGTTTGGTTCTATAGTAGGCTATGAATTTTTCAATATATCCTCGTACCTAATGATGAATGCTTAGACGTATAGGAAAAGAAAGAGAGTCACTTACAACAATAAAGAGAAAAAAAAGTCTCTTATCGGGGTAACATATACCGTGACAACAAGTATGATATACTGAAATAAATAGCAGAAGGAAAAAATCGAAGGAAAACGTGGATCTGGTCGCAGACAACATTCATGGTTAAAAAACATACATAGAAATCATCTCTGATTCGCACCAGAAAGGACTAAAATAAGTATGCTGAAATAGTCGGCATCAAATTATGGAGATGGCACTTGAAGAAGATGCAAATTGGCATAATAATATATATGAACTCCGAACCTTAACTGAAGAAGCATTCATAAACTTACAAAGGCGACCCTTTATCATTTTAAATGCCTTAAGGCGAATTGAAACTGTATTTGGTTTACGTATAAGACAAAATGGACGACAGTTTGAACAATTCTATTAGATTTATTTGTTTTTTTTTGGTTTTTGTAATTTAGTTTCTAATTTGATTTTTGTAATTATAGTTGTTAATGATCAAACATTTTCAAGTTTATGCTAAAGAGTAATATTTTGAGTTTATGTTTTGAATATAATTGAATAAGCTTAAATTATATGGTGTTTTAATAAAGTAAAGTAAAATCAAATGCATGTGCGAAAGAGTTCATAGCTTATTATTAAATAAACAAACATAAATATGGATTTAACTGATTTTTATGTTGAAATATACAATATACAATACCTGAATTTTCACTAATATGACAAGTTACGTTTAGAGAAACTAATTCAAGTTTCTCATTCATATTAAACTTATATCAATAATAGTAATAGTTAAATATATGTTTCATTTAAAATGAATTAGAAAACTCCTGTTTTACTTTTTGTAGAAACTCAAAACGCAACGACAAGAATTCTGCGAAACTGCATTGCAATATTGATTCTAAATGTCATTTATTTCATAGTAATCATGTTTCCTTATATACTTTTAAACTCAAGAATTGAGTCTCTATATATATTCTATCAAACTTTTGCTTCTATCGACTGAGAAAATGTAATTTTTAGGAAATAAAATGGGAAACAAAGTTTGTTGAATCAATTTTCTACCAAAAAAGCACTGAAACAACATGCAGGTTAACTGTCTTAAAATTTATGAGTAGCTACTAAAACGTATGACATACGTCAAGCGAGTTTATAGCTTTAATTACACGTGCCAAAGTTGGAGAAACAAGGAAAATGCTGGTTACTACATGTAGCTGACATTAATTTGTTGTTGAGTGTTCTCTTCTCTTTTGGAGTATGTGAGAATTGAATTCAGAGTAAACTATATTCAGAGTTGGTAGGGAACTTTATAATTAATTTCGGATATATTAATATGGGATTCTTAGGGCTAGGCTGAGTATATAGAGTGGAAACTTTCCGTTTGATTCAATAGTATTGTGATGTTTGGAGATTTTATTCTGTTTAATCATTATTAACACCTTATTCTATTGAGCTCTTATCCATGTTACTAATGATTAATGATTATATTATTAAAAAAAAATTTGAATGCATTGAAAAATTATACTGAATAGTGTGAATAGAGAAAAAAGGAGCTGGTCAAAAACATTTGAGATTTCAAAGAAAATGCTATTTTTTTGGGTAAGCACAATTGATGCGATGCAGGAGTTAGTTAAAAAGAGGTAAAAGTTCAAATAGAAAAAAACCTCTCATCGAAGCAATGGCAGAAATAATAAAGAGAGATTGTTACATAATACCTACAGCAATTCCACCAATTATTGTACGATGGTGAGTAATCACCCGAAGTACATCATTTCTATTCAATTATTCAAATATCAACCTTATCATCGTCATCACTGTGTGAGAAATCGTCGCTTAGGACTTCAATATCGAACTGGCCTGATATTAGCAAGAAAAAAATGTAGGTGACAGCGAGAAAAAGCAGATTCTGAAATACGAATTCTTACTTTGATAAAGATAGAGTAAATAAGATAGACTTACTAGCCTTATTAGAAGAATTTCCATTTGCTTTGGAAAAATTCTGGAAAGTGTGAAAAGATGAATGAAAACTTTCTTATTCCACGTTTTTAGGTGTCTGTACCTTGATATTTCGATGTCAATCCCAAAAACATCTATCAGAAACAATTAGCAAACTAAGAAACAGCGTGCTTAGAAAAATATGAATAAATTTGGCCAAAGAGAAGGTATATTTCATTTGTTCAATTTTGACCTATTTAATCTTGGAATAAACTTTGCTTATCGAAAGAATCCATTAAAAAATATATGACAAATTAGTGGAATCACATTGTTTATTTAATGAACAAAGCTATTTCAGCTTTGGATAACAAACACTCAAACACTTTTGACGGCAATTTCCAGCTGTACATATAATTTTCTGGAGGGTTTTCGTTTAAAATCCTGTTTACTTTGGGACTTTCCACCCAAAAAGAAGGGAGTCTGATATTACCAATTATAGCTCATTATCTCGCAAAGGAAGCATTTTTCAAAAAAATATGTCGAGACATTTTTATGCTGATTTGCACGTTCTACAAATTTGTTCATATACATTTCAATAGAATTTTCAAACCCTTCCACGCTATTGAAAAAATACCAATTATCCGGGGTTTTCCGGAATTTTTCCCCAGTTTCCATAGTCGCTGGCGTGCAAAACATTTTTTTCTCTATGTAGTGTTCAAAAACCGCTCGTATACGAATAATCATTTCTATTGGTTTTAGTGTTCGATTAAAATCCTAGATTTCTTGGATTAGAAATTCACTCTTGTAACTTTTAATGATTTTTATGAATTATCCTGCTGTAGCAGGAATTTTCCTCTGCAGAATTAGGATTTGGGTGATGGTTTGTCTATTTTTATATACGAGAGTAATGAAATCTACTTACTAATTCAAAAATCAGCACAGTAATTTTTAATTTTACAGAATAATCTAAGCTGAAATTCTGATAAATGTACATGAGCTAATACAAGTGTTCGATCTTTTATAACCATAAGCTGTACAAAACCATATAAAAAGGTTTGGATCCGCTAAAATCCCTAAAATATAACATAACCGTTTCAGAAGATGTATAAGTACTTATTTGCCAATAAAAGTAGAAAATTTTGTTTCACTTTAACTGGAAGAATCTCTTCTCGATAAATTGTCAATAGTTCAGTTTAGTTATAACTTACCAGGTGCAGTATACAATATTTTGTGAATTCCAGTGTCATTATAAGAAATCTTAAAGGGACGCATAAGCGCCTAAGAATTGTTTCTTCAAGAATTAATGAGAAAACATTGATGTTCAATTATTTTCAATCATTTACAATGAATTCACATTAATGTAAACGTGTCAAAGACACAGTGAAACTAGTTAGTAGTACGCTTGGTTGGGAAATCTACGATTTACATAGTAATGAAGCAAGTGGAATGTGACGAGTTTCAAATAGAACTTAAAGGTCCAGGAAAAGTTTCATATACAAAAAGTATTTGAGAGAAAGACTTCAAAGGACAGTGGAAGGAAATAACAGATTAATATAAAAAATAGAGGCTGGAACTACCATTGAAAACTTTAAAAATAAAAAGATGGATAGAACAACTGTATAGCTCGAAGGGAACAGAGAAGAGACAACAAAAGAAATAGATAAGAGTTGGACCTGAATTTTTATCAGGCACCTGAAACGGTGAGAGGAAAAAACAAATTAACAATAAACATAATGTAAGTAGCAGATAATAAAAAACTGATGGGGAGAATTGAAAATGGATAAAGCTAACGAAGGAATGCGGGAGAAAAGGAAAAAAACTCTAAAGAAATTCCAAAAAAAGGCAACAGACGGAAAACGGAAAAAATTGGTCAAGAGGAACGTGTATTCTCAACAGACACCTATACAGGTACAAGAACAAAATGATATTTAACGAGAAATATAATGGAAGTTGAAAACGTCATTACAAAACTAGAAAAGAGAGAACAATACGCATAGAATGAAGAAGGAGGAGCAGGGAAAGAGAAAAGGATTATTCTGAAATGAGTCGAAAGTCACTATGAAAACAATGAAAGAAATAGGTTTTTAATGAAAAAAGCATTTGAGAAAGTCTATTTTAATGGGAAAAAACTATATTGTAGTATAGAGAAGGAAAAACCTGAGAACTATAAAAGAAATATGAGACCAAAGAAGAAATATATTTTATTTAGATGAAGGACATACAACAAATAAATTTAAGAAAGATAGAACTATTACAAGTCGAAAACGGGCTTTTATAAGTACATCATTTTTCTTTTCCAATTCCACCATTACGAAAAGGATGCATACTGATGGGGTGCAGACTGGTAATAGTATATATTGGCAGCTCAAATAGATTTCTTTAAGGTGATTTATTTATCTCTCCGGTGACTATCAATCGCCCAAAAGCAAGTGGTTAAAAAAATATTTACAGAATTGACTAAATTCAAACCATATCAAGTTTCATCCTGGTTCAGTGGAAGAAGAACTGTATCCTTACCATTTTCATTCCCTTCATAAAAACAAATTTAAAAGATATGAAATTGATATAATTGCAGAAAATCGCGGAATGGCGGTGGCTACATCTGTACCATATTATTGCGAACCCAACCCGATTAAACTCATATGGGCACAGATAAAGGAAGAAGTTTTAGGAAAAAGTAATTCTTTCAAAATGTAAACTTTAGAAAATCAATTAATAAACGATTGAAACGAATAAAAGAAGAAGAGAAAATGTATTGGTTGAAACAATTCATCTTTTGATTCCGTTCTAATTTGGATTGGTAAGAAATACTCGTGGTATAACTTGGAAAAATATTACAATTGTATACCAAAAGAAATTATACGCCTATGGATTACGAATGCCTCATCATTTTATTACTCACTCATTTATTAAAAAAGAATATAGTAAGGTTTTCGTATGGTTCTCGCCCAGTGTATGCATCCACTCTTTATGTGTGGAATTGTAATTAGGAGTTTGCAACTAGAAATAGAGACAATAAAACAAAATTACCCGACGAACAGAACAATTTTTGTGGTGTATCAACATGCGTAAGATGGAGGGGTGGGTAGAGCTGCAACTGTTTGTTTAATGGTCGCTTAACTGATGATTGGTTTAAAAATAGTAGTTATCAGAATCTCTGGTGAATTTCCAGTGTTATTAGTTGGAATCTTTATAGTTGATAAGGTATGGTTGTTTTGATTTATATTCAAGAACGAATTCGGAAAGTATAGACACAAATTAACTCTGTCATTGATGGCTTTGTTAAGAAACTAGTCATTTTCCAACACAGGCGAAGCAGACACAATATTTTGTTCTGTATGTAGTACTAGAACGAATGTTGGTGTTCAGATCAAAATAGGATGTTTTCTTCGAATTATCTTATTTGCGTGGATTAACAATGGAAAAATAACAATCTGTATGATGCTCTTTGGGTAAGTTCTTTACTGTTTTCTCACTTATGTGCCAACCTTTAATAAAAACTTAGCGTATTATAACTTAATGAATATAATTGTGATATTTCTCAATTTGCTTAGAAGGTTTTTTAGCAAAATTTGTACAAAAGTTATTTTTTATTTATTCAATTTAATTCAATATACTGACTATTCACTATATTATCAACACTTAACAGTTCACTAACTTATTACTGAACACTTATATAGTTTAATAAAATTCATTGTTTACTTTCTACTATTCTGACTACTTCTGACTACTACGGCTATTAAAGACTTTTTTCTTCATAGTTATATCATCTCCAGAATATTTGGAATCTATTATTTGCCGTAAATAAATATAAAGGCCTTAATAGAAATCTATTCTATTAAAAAAGCTGGTACATACTGTGAATAAGTATATGTATTAGTTTGTATTTGTAGTCCGGAGCCGGCAATCTCAAAAGACCCGTGATCGCGGAATTGCAAAGTTTTTATATAAATCGACAGCTATTAATTAGAGGAACAAAATGCAAAAGTATAAAAAAAATAGTTATTAAAAAAAGCAAAAATGTTTTCCCGTCATCGCGGATTTCGTTAAAAAACGGTCTATTTGATAGGAAATTTTTGTGAATCAATGGAAAAAAATCGGCTTACCAATTTTTTGCAGCAGGAAGGGCCCGGCTTACCTATTTCAAAGGTGTGATTGGGGGATAAAATTTCTCCATAGTTCCGGAAAACTTAATTGTTTATACTAAAGCAGAACATAATTATTATCATATGAAATGCATTTTGGCTCTGTAGTATTTCATCTCATTTTATTTACGAATATTGTGCATAACATTTTTTGTGATAAGGCTTTCCAGCACGGCGGAATGTTACTAGAATTAAAATTCATCATGCGTTTATAAAATTCTCCTTTGTCACTTGTACTTGCGAAGAACTTCAAAAATAATTCAAATCTTGCAGCATATTCATTTCTATTTTGTATATTGTACTTTTCATTCGTAAATCTTTTTATTATATCTGTTTTTTTTATTATTAATGTTTTGTGAATCCGTTAAACGCTCAATATTATTTTGATACTCTTCATTTTATAACAATAAATTGTTCGTATGATGCAACCGAATGTGGATGGCAATTCACGGAAAATCATAAACTCGAACCATTGTGGTATAACGGCTCAGCGAAACCACTAAAATTCTGAGTCATCTTGAAAATTATGAAGAATGTGATGAATCAGAGGATGGAAAACATCATAATTGGGATGATGATAGTTTAAATGAATGATAATAATTATGTTCTGCTTTAGTATAATCATTTGTTTATTATATTATCTTAAATAAATAAATTGATTATGCTATTTTAATGAACTGAAAAAAAATTCGTATATTTCCTTCGATTCTATTTATCCTTTTGAATCTTCAAATATAAGATATAAATAACATTTTTTATTTTTATATGGACGCTTATTACAGAGTGAAAATATGTAATTGAAGGCTTATTGCCATTGATGAGAATCGAGTCCTTATACAATAAAACTGGTATACGCGATATTTCCGGCCGTTTTTAGGCAAGCATACCACTATAATTTTCATGAAAATAAGCAAATTTAAAAAATTTAAAAAAGTTTTCCGGAATTATGGGGAAATTTTATCCCCCAATCACACCTTTTAAATAGGTAAGCCGATTATTTTTTTTCATACTTTGGGCCAAATAAAACGACGCTTACCGAGTTCCTCTAATTAATAGCTGTCAATTTATATAAAAATTTTGCGCCTCCGCGTTCACGGGTCTTTTGAGATTGCCGGCTCCCGGACTATTGCATGCATCTGCTAAACTTTATATTAACATAATTCAAGAGGCCTGGCTTGATGTCTACATTAATGGAGGAGCATCTAACATTATTATAAAATAGTTAATACGGGGGTTACTACTTGATTTTTGAGGTATGGCAAAACTGATGTGTATAAGTAAAAATCACATTGCCATCATTGAGTTTAATATTTTTAAAGGTAAACGTACTCAGAACGTTTTGTCACACTAGTGCTATTTGAGTTCTTTACAGATAATTCTTCATAGTCTAAAAATGGTATTGAATCACGAACATTTTCGTACGATGATTTACTATAACTTTTGACATGTATTAAACCAACAGCAGTGTGCCGATGAACTTGCTTCAACTTTTGGAGTTGAAGCACAATCTCGAAGCTTGTTTTCCGAATTCAATCGTGGTCGTACTTCGCTACATGATGAATTTCGTGAAGATCGTCTAAAATCGGCTGTTATGCCAGAAAACATCGATGCTATGCAAATATTGAGATGATATAATGAATATATTTAGATATTTTGACAAGAAACTGTTCGCCTAACAGTTAAGGATTGTTCATTAAAAACATTCAAATCTTGAGTGAATTGGAGCAGCACTTTACTCAAATGTTGACCTCATAATTCACAACAAAGAATAAAAATAATTCTTTTATAATAATAGATTCTTCACTCTATATGAAGATCATTCTTTTTATAACCAAGCCTAACCATTGATCATGTGCTATATAAAACGTCCACACTCCAATGCATCGAACGTAGAGTATCGTATAAAAGAATTGTTGGAAAATAACCGTCACAACAATGAAAAACAATTTATTTCTCATTTTCTTAGACTTCCTGCAGAGTGCAATAAGCTGAATTGGTCCTTTTGAGGATACGTATACGTCATCAGCTTTCGGAAAGGCAAGGAAATCGGAACAAAGCAAGGTTACACACCTCGCGTTTCGCCACCGCCTCTTCCATTTTCACAATTCACGCGCTCTTTTAAACCAAAGCCATATTTTTATTTGCGGATTGCGGATCTATCTGCCACAGCTCTCTCGTTGTAATTTTTCGGTTCAAGTTCGCGTTTCAGATATAAATCTTATTTTATATGGCCTCTGTGAAAGGAAAATGTAGTTCGGCCTGTCTTTTGCCACACCATCACATTATCTTTAAAAACGAGACACAGTGCCGGCTTTTTTGATTTTCGGTGAGAATTATGATAATTAAGTACTAATTAAATATCAATATAACTGTATAATATGATGACATAGATTGAGAAATTGAACAATTGGGTGGTCTTAGAAGGAATTGGGGAATTTAAATAATAATAAAATACAATTTCTTATTAATTAGCTTGTAGTAATCAAGTTCGTATTTGCCCAAAGAAAATAATCTATAAGTTAAGTTTCATGAACAAGGCCAGTTGTTGTTTAGACGTTTCTAATGGTTAAATGTTTCACGCTCCGTCTAGCATGTGGTGACAGAACTTTCAAGACACAAAAAAGTTAGTAAATACTATTAATTGTGACGTTTTGATCATCAGAAGACATTCTAAAGACAAAATAGGTAACTATAACACCGTCCCATGAAGATTTGATTGTGTTACTAATGGACTTACATTGTCATAATATCGACGATCATCGAGTGGTTTGAAATACCGGACGTAATTTTTCATAAATTGCATTAACCTAAATAAGGTCCATTTTTTGTAAACTCTTTTGGACTCTTCCATACTACGCTAAACAGTTGTAATTTCTCATTGTGTGCACCATAAACCCAAGTTCTACTCGCTTTGACTCTAAAACTAACATGAATCATAACCCTCAAAATGAATAGTTTGAAAACGTCGCTCTGGCGTGAATCTATTCCTGCTGACCAGACCTGAACTTAAAAACGGTCGAGAACTGTCATTTTTATGTCAAACTCAATATCGTGATATTTGAAATTACCTTAGATTGACAGGATGATGAACCAGTGATTCATATTATGCGCAAGTCAATGTTATAGCCTGTGCACGTGAAAAATAAATATGTTCTACCAACTAGGAGATCGTTGACCTCGCAATTTATTTTTGATAAACGGGAATTAGAAAAGCTTACATTTTAATGGTGGAGAATGATTCTTCCGTGATTGGCTTCTTGACAACAAAAAATGCTACTGTACCATTCAGAATCCACCTCTACATGTTGTTCTATTGACACGGTGGTAACATGATCAGTTGCTATTGTCATTTCCTTAAAAGTATTTCGAGCACGAACAACTTTTGAAGGATTTTGCCCATCTTGAAAGACCTACCGATTGAATAATTCTGATCACAGTAAAACAAAATTAATTTTCAATATTCGGATGTTCGATAACCAAGTTATCGTATCTATAGATTCAAAGTCTTCTTCTTCTTCTTTCAATAGGACCAGGTCCTGTTCAATACTGTACGTTTGGCCCTCTTCCTGGATCTTCCTAAGAAGCTGAACTCCAGCTCTCGTACCTCCTCTTTGGTGGTCTGCCTACAGGTCTGCGTGTGTTCGGTCTCTGAGCTTTAGTTCACTTTGCCCATCTGTCTTCTGGTATTCTTTCTACTCTACCCTCCACAATTTTTTTCGTGCCCTGACCCATCTCACCATATCCTGTACATCCAATTCTTCTCTTATGTCATCACTCCTTATTCGGTCCTTGAAGGTGACTTCCTTGTTGGTTCGCAGTATTCTCATCTCTTTGGTTCTCATTATGATTTTTGTTGTTGATTTTTTGGCTCTGGTTTCTGAGGCATATGTGAGAATAAGTCGCTCACACGTTTTATAGATTCTGGTTTGGCCCTGTAAGCTCATCGCTTTGTTTCTCCACACTATATCTCTCAGACAGCCGCTGACTTTTGATGCTTTCATCGCTTGTGTTCGTGCCTCCTCTGTAAGGTTTCTTTCACTAGATATATTCATTCCCAAATAATTGAATATTGATACCTGCTGTATTATTCCAGTATTGTGTCTTGTTGACTGAGATGCTCATATTGAATTTTTCGGCATAAATTTTCATCTTATATAGTAGACGTTGTAAGTTGTCTTCATTTTCTGCTACTACTGACCAATTCTGTAACCTGCATTGACTTTGTTGACTTCCTCGATAATTTGATCCATTATGAGGTTGAATAGGGTTGGGCTAGGACTACCGAACACCAGTATCAATTTGAACTTCTTCAGAGAGTACTATCTTAATTTTAATCCCTGTTCTGGTTCCAATATAAAGTTCTTTGATGACTCGTTGGAACTTATAGTCTATGTTGTTTTTCTCAAGACTCCTGATCACGTTTACCAGGCGTATTCTATCAAATGGTTTGGTGAAGTCAACAAAACAGACAAACATGGGTTTATTGAATTCTATCGACATTTCCACCAACTAACGAACTATGAATATTGCGTCCACAGTTGATCTATTAGACCTGAATCCTTGTTGTTCTTAGGAAGTTGGTACCTTATTCATTATTCTATTTTCCAATATCTTAGTAAAAAGTTTAAGAACCGAACAGAGCAAAGTTATAGTCCTAAAATTATCCGGATCTCTTTTTTCTCTTTTTTGTATATTGGTAGGGATATACTCGATTTCCATTCATCTGGGATAGTTCCAGAGGTTATAATCTTCTGGAATAGTCGCGTGAGTTATTTTTGTAACTCTGTTCCTCCGCATTTGATAAGTTCATTGTTTATATTATCAATGCCAGGTGTCTTCCAGTTCTTCAGTCATTTGGCGTGATTTCAATAGTCGATGTATTGTCATTGGGCGCCCTAAACATATTTTCGAAATATCTAATCCATGTCTCCTGTGTTATCTCATTCACCTGCACTTCTTCCGTCACCTGTTTCCTTCTGTTTCATAGCATATTCCATATCTTCCACTGGCCACCAAATAGATCCCTCTTCATTTCGACCGAGAATCTTTCCCAGTACTCCTTTTTTAGTTGTTTTATCCTGTTGTTTATTTGGTTTCTAACGATTTTAGAGTTCTGGTATTTGGGTGGGCTTTAGATTCAAAGTTAATAATTGAAAGTTAGTGGAGCGTAAGCCTGGTTACCAAGTGAAAAGATCGGAGAAAGTCACACTGAGTCTGATTGTTGGAAATCCAGACGTAGCACGGGGTTCGGTAGTGGTTTTTTCATAAATATACGTAGAGCCTCCAGAAGATGTCAAGGACCTCAAAAAAACTTAAGTACATTAGAGAAAACTGTTCCATGAATGAATAGGTATCGCAGAAAACCTTCTACAATTAAGCCATGGAGGTCTATTCGTTGTAGATATATCTCAGGGAGACTGATATTTTAGTCTTTATAAGACGTTATACAAATGGGATGAAACTTGTAGCCAAATTCTAAGCAACAGAGTGGCAAATATTTCGAGGTCATCTTGGATAGCCAACTTAAGAGAGAAAAAAGAGGTATCGCGGTCTCATTGTAGTCATTTAGCTGCTGGTAACTGAAGTATCACAAAAGTTGATTGGTTCTACTTCAAAACGCAGAAGAACATTTCTAATTATGGTGAGCCTCCAAGGTCTAGGGCGAGGGATTATCTAGAAAATTAGGATCAACAAGCCCTCAGTAATTTTAGTGATCTTGAAAGAATGTATTATTCTCACTAGAGATGTTACTTTTACACACAAGTACTGCAGGTACCTGAATCGGAATGGGAATTGCTTCAAACGCATTCAAAAGTGTATTGATATTAATATTTCGAGAAACAATTGGAACATATCTAATTATAAATATTTGCTTCTATTTGTCTATCTCAAAACATAAGTAGCAGCCCTCGTAGCAGTTACCAAGTTAGTTCGTCAATATGTTTCAACTTGTAATCCATATTAATTCATAAATTAAGAGCTAAATCATCGATTGATTGTTGAATTTTGTGGTTAATGTTGTTTTTGTTGTTCAACAGAAACTCATAAAGTATAAACTCCAAATCAACTTATTTGAAACTCATAGATTCATCTAAAACATTTTTTTATAATAACATTGGCAAAATATGTGACAGGAAGTTTTAAAATTTTCATGACTTCGAAAAAATTCCACAGATTTATCCCGTAAGATCGGTCCTGTCTAAATATACCATCATTTCTTGGAAAGTAAAAGTCAGTCGAGCTTAATATCAACACAAAGATTGGATGAAGGTATATAAATACACTCAAGTCGACAGCCAATGTGGTAAAGAATTCGGAATTAGTTTTTTTATAAGAAAATCTAATACGTGCTTGACATTTTCTTTGAAAATCGAATCTATTGCACAAGAAAGTTTTACATACAAGGTGAATTTTTAGTATGACAATGGTTGGTTATTCCTCATTATGAAGAAAAAATCATCAATAAAAATAGTTAGCGAGTTTGCATGTTAGTACATGTGCTTCAATTTTCGTTGGTAGGATGAAAACAAACTTGTCTGCTTTTTCAATATGTACACGCGCAATTTTGCACCATAATGAATGTTGAGAAGTTGATTGCTTATGTGCAATCAATCGATCAATGAATATAGAGGCAAGTAAGAGAATAGACCAAAGGTAATTTTTATTTTGCTTAAAAATATAGTTAGAGAATCATATTCATATACCATTTAATGAATAAATGTGAAAAATACAATTTTTCTTTATTTATTTTGTAACATAGGTATTCTGGGATTATACAGAAGCAAAAGGGTTATTAAAATAATTTTTAAATATACCTCTCACATATGACAGTAGAAAGATTGTTGGTTCTTAGTGATACTTGATATTATGAAGATTACAAGTACATTTTACATGTCTGGATGAAAATCAGTTCCATGAATCTTGAACTTTTCATTTAATTGGAACATGGAAACCTTTTTATAATTAACGAATGAACGAACATTGACGAACTATCACAACGCGAATCGTACACTGCATATAATACAGCAGAATGAAACTGTTTATGATTCCAGAATATTGGGTCAGAATCTGGGGTAGCGCGAATTCTCATGTGCTTTCCGTCGATACACTCAATGCAATTGAGAAATTTCACCTTAAGAAAAGTAAATTGAAATTGCAAAGTATTGAAAAAAAGTGTTGTCGTAATTCATCAAAAAGTTTCACAAACTCACTTGCTTTCTTTCATAAGTATTAGATTCTTCTTCAAAGTACTGCTATAATATAACATAGATGTAGTGGCGTTCATTTTGACAACTCCACATCGCGAACACGTATCTAATATGAATTCCATCCGAGCATGCACAATTAAAAAAACGCACTGACCCGCATTCAGTATAACCACGACCTAACATCCCACTCTGTAGTTAAGAAATGATTGTGAAATTACCCACCGAAGAAGTTTTCCCGCTGGAATTATTTTTCTCGGAAGAAAGTTCATTAATGAAAAAGATAACTTGGATATCGTAACACGCGTCAGAAAGTTTATGTATTGGAAGTGTAAACAGTGTGCTCAGTATAAATGTCACTAATAATTCCAGAAATTCCAACTTAATAATATTGCCTTTTGTTCATGTAATATTTTTTTGCTTTTACTGAATTGCGCCTTGTATTACCTCACAATATATCATCTTAGCATAATTTGAAATAATCAGAAACATTAACAAAATTATCATCATAAAAAAACCGTAGTAATCGAACTTTAAAAAACAACGGTAATTTGAGTAAATTCGGGTAAATGTAGCAACTATTATTTATATAGCATGAAACGGATTTTGAAGAAAATAAACAAGGCTATGAACGAAAACTGTAAGAGGAAATAAAGTAAATGCTGGTTTTGTAGTATTTCCAATTTATCTCGATTAGAATCAGTTCGTTGATAACTATCCAAATCCGAGAGAAAGGCAATATTGATTTTGTTGATGTTCTTTTATAAACTACGGTTTGAGGGAATTTTTCGTGTAAGATGTAGCTTTCCAAAAGAGGGGTTTTCTCAAGATTTATTGTTCAATTTCATAAATAAGATCTATAAATAAAAGATAGATAATTTAACCTTGAATGAACGCTTCAGTTGCTATAAGATAAGAGTTTTTTTTGTTGTGCACATGCCTAGCCGAGTTGTTTGATAAAAAAATACCGCCACAAGATTTTTGACCGTTAAATTGGTAATTGCTTTATTTACGTGTAAACAATCTCTCTTTATAAAAATTTTGCTTATAGCGAAAGCTCTGTTGAAATTCCAATCACAGTTATTCTGATTCTTGGCACATACAGAATGTGACAATATTTTGCTTTCACCCAAAATGAGATACACTGCCGACCAATAAATGAAGATCACATTAAAAGAATCTAACCTGCATAATCAGTCGTTTATATCGAATATCTGAAGAAATCATTTGTATGGTGATCCTTAATATTGACAGGTTTGTTTTTATAAACGATATTTTTAAGTGACATCACAGGAAATAGTCTACAGGATTCATGTCGGTTGATCGCTGGGGCCATTCGATAAAACACATTCAGGTATTGCCTCAACACACATTCATAGTGAGGTGGGACACTATCTTGTAGCCAAATATTGTCGTTTGGTATATTGTTATTATCTGAAAGTTTCTGATGAAGTTTTTTTTAGATGTAATTGAAAATACTTACTTGGATTTGGAAATATCCGAGCCAGCTCAGGTATAATACTATTTTCCAATAAATCTGAATATGCCGGACCAATTGGGCTTTTGAAAAGTATGTTTTTTGTATTAAATAGAAATATGATATATAAGTTTCATAACAAATTTTTTTTGCAATATTTCATTTCTGAATCCAGTACCGAAGACACGCCGACAGTTCCCGAATAAGCCCAAGCGCGTGTGACGTTATAATGTTAGTTTTTACTCAATGCAGTAAGTATACGGAGATAATAAGTACAGTATTTTGATCTATTTAATTTGGTACTCATTGTTAAATACTCAAATATATATTGGAAATTTTAAACCTCAAAAGTTATCGTTCTTGTTTTGTACCATTATGTTGCCATAGGCCACCGTTGAGTTCGACGACTACAGCTAAACTTACTACACTTCTCATCTGACGTGTCGACACCACCTTCAGTGCAGTTGTAATCAGTAATGATGTCGGGCTTATTGGCTAATAGGTCTGTACTGGCATGGTGGTGGGAAGATGATAGTAAAAGAACAGCCTTATTGATTTTTATGGTGTATGAAAGCAAAGTAATATCTTTTGTATACCCATATAGGATCGTTCCTCGCTTTCTTGTTGGTAGGAAAACTGCCGGTATTTCCTTTTTTTTCTTCTTCACTCAATCGAAGTGAACCAATTGTCAAACATCACTGATCTATTTGTACCATAAAATGGTTTTGAAAGTCGTAATACGGCCTGTGTAGGTTTATTGAATTTCTGTTCATCATCTGATAGTCCGATTCCATCCGAGTTCCTACCCGTATAAATGTAAGCATTTAGAAGATAATTAGTTCTGGCATCAGTCCAGCACATAATCTTTATCCCATATTTCATGGGTTTTTTTGGGATATACATCTTAAAACTGCACCGACCTCTAAACCTCACAAGCATTTCATAAATGCAGGCTGATTTGCCTATGGTATATGAAGTCTGATAGTTTTTGATGCTCTGACACTGGAACAGGCGGGTTTACTGATTTCCTGATATCCCTGGTTTCAGGGTTGTCAAACCTCAAACACGTCAATAAAAAATCTTTTGACATAATGCATCTTATAATCTCTCTACCAGTACCGTTAGTGGCAAATATTGTGTTTAGGTTTTCACCATTAGATTTGAACACCGATATAAATTCCAAAAAATCTCAAAAGCATAAAATTCATTCATGTCAAGATACCTAAGCGTTGCTGAATTTTGTTTCTCAAATTTAGCTCTTTTTCTTCCTATTTTTATATTCGTCCATTTTACAACCATTTCACACATATCGTCACAAAATATGAGCTTCCAAACTTTGTAAGGATTAATTGGATCTCCAACCAGGTAACTGTATATTGTGTTGTGGTCGTCGCCCTCGATTGGAAGTTGCGGGTTCTTTGGACCATTTGATCCTGTTTTTTCCATATTGATAATTTGACTTTTGTGCAGGTTCATTTTCGTCCTCTACATTTTCTTCACTGTCACTTCTTTTGTTCTCAGGCTCTTCAGAAACCATGTTCTTATCACCTGTAACAAAACAAATCTAAAGAATATTCATAATATTTAGAAATATTTATAACCTTCACACTCGGATTCTTTGTCAGGATCACTGTCAATAGCAAAATTCTCATCATACTCTAACTCTATGTCCCTATCATCACTGCCAACCTCTTCACATTACTTTATAAGTACGTCCTCATAATTTGTGTCGCCATATTTTCAGCCACTGGGTACTTCATCCATTGTTCACAAATATAGGCAAAAACTACCGTTAACACTATAATCCCGTCTGGCAGACGACACTGACGCTTAGAATTCAAATATCTAAAGAACGATACAATTTCACAAAGTATGCTACCACCCTCTTATCTGTACCGATGTATACTGAAATTACATGATCGCCGAGGTTTGGAAACGTGGGAGTGGGTAGATATTTTAGACTCAACCTCTCAATACCGTCTGTGAGACGGTGTGCTAGTATTTAAGGGTTAACTAAATAATTGTTTTCAAGCAGTAAATATTATTGTTAAGTCACGTATTATACTTAACTTTAACATTATGACAACTATAGTGCTCAATCGTGGCACGATCATAGTAACATTATTTATTTTTAAATTCCATCAATTGTTTATTGTTTATAATTAATTTAAAAAAAGTTTCCTCAATCCCAATTATGTAACATTCAATGGAAAAGGGACCATCCGAAATTATGGCGTTTAGGTATAGGTAAGATTAGATAAAAAATTATAAGTATGTTAATGATATCTAATTAGGATAGACTACATCAAAAATGAGATGAATTCATGATAAAACTGAAAGGATCTTTGTGAGAGAAGTAATAAAAAATCCTGTATTTCTGTTACCAGTAATAGTAATAGTATCATTTTTGGCGCTGCCAGATGACCTGATGAATACTCTAAGATCCATCAATAATCACACACTTCATTGTTGTCGTATTTGGAAGTAAATAAAGTATATTGAAAAATAAAATATGGGAATCTGCAACAGTAACTAAGGGTTAAATCGATAAATGCATCATTGACAGAATAACAATTTATGGAAGTTCTATACCAACAACAAGCAGCAGCAGTACCTTCACTTCATTTCGTAAATTGACTGTTTATGCTTATGAAATTGAATAGTTGTAAATCTCCTAAATCACAGAGTATCATCATTTGATTATCTTAACGTTTTTGATTCATAATATTAAATAATAAATGGTTTATAATTAAAATTCAATGGTTATATCTCTTTTAATACTAAGTATTGTATAAAAAAATAATATTCTGAATATGTTCTCAATAGTCAATAGAATTATCACCTCAATGACAGTTATATGCAGAAAATTATTTTTATTGGATTCAATTTAAAAGGAATTCAATATCCTCGTCCTCATGAATCAAACCACAGAAACTGGATCCGAACAACTTATATGTTCACATTCCGTAACATAACGCCACAAGATGTAAGATTGGATTTAGAATAGGTAGTATCTCTGAGAGCGGAAGGTTAATAGGGATGGGTCAGTGCGGGTCAACGGAAGGATAAAATAAATGAGACTCCAAACCATCACTCTCCTATCAATAGGAAATCTCTTTTTGAACGAACATTGAATTTCGTGTTAGGTTTAGAGATCGGTAACATAATTATTTGCGTAAATAGAATTTCAGTAATTCATGATATTAGATATAAAATATGATTTGAAAATACTATTCACGTAAATGGCTGGTTGTAAATTGATCTTCTATGATTATTTCATTCACTTTGTTTTTTTTTTGGATATTTGTGAGTAAATCCGCAAACATAATATTGATTTGAATTTTGAAAGATTCAGGCATCTCTATCTCAACATACTCCCTGAAATGGATGTCGTCTAATCCTACCATTTATTCTATTTCTATGAAAATATTAAATTTTTACATTGACATTTAACGAACCGAGTGGGTAACTGAGAACAGCCGTCGGCCTCATTTGAGGAACGGACATATATTAACTTGGACAAATATGATGTTTTATTTTTTTTTTGACTGAATAAAATCAACTATTTGATATGTATATACATTTTATTCAAAAATGAACTGTGAAGGCTGATTAATAAACTAGGCTTTCCGTTTGCGTTGCCGTGGACGTTTACTGTTACAAAATTCAAAACATTGGAATGCATAAGACCATAGTTGCCGTTTGCTGATCAGTCTGCCGTTGGTGACTTTCAACATAAACGAATTCTATCTTTTCTCGTCGGCCGTTCATTGCGACGTTCGTAGCAATAGAAAACATCCGTTAGTACATGATTTTGACGTACCCCGTTAGAGCTTGATAGGGTCTCTTTTGTTTGTTTGTTTTCTCTTTGTTAATTTCCGTATCATCCATAAATACCGTATCACAAATAAAAACACAAGAATATGACGAAAATTGGAGCAGTAGACACGCCAAAAAGAATAACCAAATTATAACGTTAACGGCAGCAACCTCAAGTTCATGAATATGGTATTCATTTTACTACGAACGTCAAAGGCAAACGTCACCCGAGAACGGCAACGGCAAACGGAAAGTCCTTGAATTTTGTACATCACTTTATCGAAACTCTAAGTAACAGATTTAACTTTGACTAATTTTACAAAATATTGAATGAACTTCATCAATCTCCACTGTCAAATTAACAAAATTCATTTAATGAACAAAATTAATTGGAAGGTATTTACAACAATTGCTATTTATAATAAAATAAATGCTGATCAAGTGTTCATGAAATATAATTTTTTCACTTTTTATAGCTCCTATAATGTTTTTCCATGCCACTGTTATTCAAATTGAGTCCCAAGAACCGCTGTCATAAATTCATGTTAACACAAAATTAATCAAAATATTTACGTATTTATGTAGCGAATATGAAATGTTTGATAATTGCGTATAAATTTGTATAGCTAAACAATAACTAAAATCATTGTTTTACTAGCGTTAGATATTCAGCATATTATATTGATTTGAGTCGGTAATTGACTGTGTTGAAATGTGTCAGATTGTATATCTATTCCTCTCCGGTAATGTTTGCGGCACTATCACTAGCTCTTATAACTGGAGTTCTATTGTAATGTTTTTTCTTATTATACATTACAATATTTCTGACTTTGTCAAGTTGTTATAAAATATGGCAGAGTAGATAAAACAGAAAACAAATAAAATGTTGAATTATCTATATACCTGCAGAATTTTTTACGTATTTATGTATAATCTTCATACAGTAGTTGTATCTCATCTGTTTGTAATTTACAAACAAAATGAGGTTTGTCATAGTTCAAGAATTGTAGAAAATCATATTAGGAGAATAGATATTCCGAAAAACGGAAATAACGACATTTGCTGTTGATTCAGCAAATCTTGCAAGAGATTCTCAAACCGTATCGAAAGCTTGAATAAAGTTCAGATCTGAAAAAACAAATTCAAGCCCAACGTACTTTACGCGAAGACACATGCCCACCAGTGACACTAAATAACATTGATTGAAAATAAGAAAATGAGACAAAATATCCAAATAGGAGAATACATAACTTCACAAAAACGATACAACTGGGTCTTAGATTCAGAGAAATGTACTCGCTAATTGGCAGAAACTCAGGATTAAGCATTGAAAATGAGCTGCTCCTCCATAAAATAATAAAATAAAAGCATATTTAAAGTCACTTAAATTTGATATTTCTATACCTACAGCAATTTCATAGTTTCCATTCATAAGTTTCGAATTTTTTCAAGGGTTTTTAATCCTTGGTTTTTTTTGAAAACGGATAATCTATAAATTACCAATTTCCATTGAAATATTGAATTGAATTTTTTCAATTCTTTAACAAATTCAATGGATATTATTGAATACATTTTTTGTGTTTCCAAATAGTTTGTACTTTTCACAACAAAACTGTGATACATTTTAATAAAGGCTAACTTATTTGCCAATGCAGCTATTCTCACATCATATGGTGCCTTTGCGATAGCAACGGTATTGATTTCTAGAAGCAATTTCTCAAGTTTTACGCAATACTCAGTATAAAAGATTACCACTTCCAACCAAGTCAACACTGGTTCGGGAGGTGATAATACATTCAGTAAACTAGAACTGAATCCGAAAAGGATTTTTAACAATTACTCGCTTAATGATACTAATTATTACATTTGCATAAAATAATTCACATCTACATCTTCGGCTTCTCTGTTGCATCCATGATCATCTCCAAGTAATATGACTCTAATTTTTATGGAGCGACATTTGATACCATATGTAGAGAATACTAAGAAGTTCGTTCAGTTTTCGACATTCGTCTTGACTTCCGTTAGAATATCATTGATGTTCCTTTGTAGGAAATACTGTTCTTTGATCACTTTTCCAAAAAGATATTGAAATTAAAGCTCCGTAGTGTTATCAGAGGTATATTTACACAAATCATCAGCTCACATAAATTAGCATTAAACTATTCTTGTTCATTAGATGGACTCTATCTAGGTAGGACATTCGCATGTATTTTTGCAAACTGCCTGAAGTTTGATTATTCAAAAACCAACAAAAGATTTAGGAAACCGCAAGGTAAAGAAAATCTTAAAAAAAATCACCAAGTTACTACATGCTTTCGAGAATATTTCTTCATGAATACAAGCAGGCTAAGAATAGCTTTTTATTCAGGAATTGATCATGCTTGAATTATCCTTCGGGGTTATGAACTTTTCAGAATAAAGAATACTTTCACCAAAAAATCATTTAAGGTCTTGTAGAGCTGTTAATTAAGTTAATTAAGCGTTAGGAGTATGCAATTTCTTTTGGATCTACCTTTAATGTCAATGCACATTCAGTGTCGATCTTCGGTATCTGGAATTGTTTGTCCTAATGCCAAATAAGACAGTCAAAATTTACTTCGTTAGCTTCACAAAGAGCTGTAGCTATTTTTATTTCGTATCTCGAACTTCAATAAATTGACCGCAAATTTTTTTAGACTTGTATAAATCAACTGATTGCTGATGTTTGTACTTTATATGCGAATTATATATATTAACACTGTAAAACTGTTGCAAAAATGCTTTATTTATCACATTCACAAAATTACAACTCAACAATTATGGAATGAACTAATAGCCCAGTCATATTAGGTAAAAAAAGGGATCAACCTCGGAATGAACGATAATAAGCTGAAAATTGGTATAAACCTTTATTTTCTCTTTATCTATAAACTCTTTCGTAACTGAAGTCATCATAGAAAAAGATATTGACTTGCTTGTTATTCTCTTGTTATTATTATATTCAAACTTTTCTGCTATTTTAGATCCTCGAAAGCTTTTCAATGGCACATTTTTAAATCAACCTGCCATCAGCTAACGGTTTTTTTTGCCATGGATAACATAAGAGACACGGCATAAGAGGCACGCGTTTGAGAATGAATTATTTTGCTAAACATACCAGTTTGTTGTTTGAGCTTTTTTTCAAATCTGCAACCAAAGCACGTCGACTTTCATTTGTATAATTAGCATACTTATTTTCAAACAATGTTCTGTGATGTCTTTCCACATTATATTCCTTAGGTACCTAAACAACTTGCATGTACACAAAACATTGCAGATTTGCACTATTATGAACAATCAAGTAGTCACATTTCCCAACTTTCCTTGTGACAAACACACCTGACAAAAGTCTGTGTGAAGTTGGTGCTAAAAAATCTGACTCCTGACCAAAAGCTCTTGAGTCAAAGGGTTTGCTCAGATTTCCTTGAAAGCTTAGAAAAAGATCTGCTTTGAACGGGGCCTGACTTGAGTCCATGGAAGCGGTAAAGCAAAAAACGACGTAGCTCCTAAAGGCCCTCACCAATGAAGACTTGCAGCACTGCTTCGATCAATGGAAAAAACGTATAGAAAGGTGTGGGAACATTTGAATTTAGAATAATTCTTATAAAGAAACAACACGAATCGAATACAAATTAAACTAAACCAAAGTTATCGTCTGCACGTACGTAATTACTAAAAATAACAAGAAGCAACAGATGCAACTGCCGCTAACGAAGAGCGCGAGCTGTGACACGCAGTAGTCTGTGTCTGTCACTGTCCGGTCTACCGACGTGAGCGGGATATGATGCGCAGTAGTCTGGATTGCTAACGCAGTGATGGCGATTGGAAGGGGGTGGCATTGTAATATATTCCTCTTTCCAACTCGAGTCGGGATGAGTGATGTCTCTCTGTACTGGTTTCGAGTCCAATCAACTAAATTGGGGAACGCTGCGCTGCGAGTCAGATAATTTCAAAGCGAATCAGACGAGCTCGATCCACTCAAGATCAACTTTTGATTCATTCATTTATAACCGACGTATATCGTGAACCGTAAGTATATTTGTGATAAATCGTAGAATCCCTTTCAAATTAATAGAGTCTCAAATTTTTTTTACAATTTTGCCTTTTAAACTCTCGTTTGATAACTCTGTTCTATGACAACCTGTAACTTGAATTATATATTTTGATCCAGAACAAAATTCTTAAAAAAACTTCATCCACTTAAAAATCACAATTGAATGAATAAAGTAATTTCGGTGATTAACATAACTCATTAAATGGTATTTCGCAAAAATCCTTTTTATATAAAAATTGATGTTGATGTTTACAATTAATGCTATTGTTTACAACCTATACTCCTTTCATGTTCAAAATACAACATCGTCGAGATTTTTCTAGATACATCTCTTGCGGGTAATTTATACTTTCACGGTCCCCTCGTTTTTTGGCTCTGGAAAATCGACAAATCATCCGATTTCGATGAATCTTTTCTAAAATCTTCGTTATCACGGCGAATTTATGAAAAAAAATACAGGAAATATCTTACCTGTAGATTTCATATAGACTTTAAATGTGATCATAAACACACTTATTCGCATATAATCGTTCATAACTTTTTTACAAAGCTTCAAACGCAGTTCATATATTTTTATGTTAATCTACACAAAAAAACGAACATTTTGGAAAAAAAAGTTGTTTATCCATTTTTTATCTCTAGCAGTCAACTTTAGCAAGATACCGTTTTTTTAATAGTGAAAATTTTCAATTTTTTTAAGTTAACTTTTAAGCAACCATTATACTAGGATGCTAGCATCCCACTTTCAGTCGAATTTGTGTTGGGATGCTAGCACTCTTAAACAACCTGACCAACGCATGATGTTCATGAAGCAGTTGCTGCAAGTATTGAAGAATTGCTCGCTTTATTCCTGCATTGATCTCTCGACGTCGATCAAGTTGTTCTTCCATGTTGCCCATGAAATATATTTGTAAAAATTCATGCTGTGCATCTTCGAGAGGTAGTAATGTTCCAATTCGATGGTGACTCTGTCCTTCTATGTACAAAATAAAAACCAGTCAGTATTATATTACTATATTCTATGTAAGTACAAAAATAAATACCTTAAATGTCGGATTAAATCCTCGTTCTTCGATAATATCTGCCTCAAATGACGTCATTTGGAAACAACCATTGTATTTTTGAGTGTTTGCAAGAAAGTGGCGTGATTTTGGTGTTTCGCCACAAAGCAATGAATAAAATGGCTCAGGTGGCGGAGTCAACAATGGCAATTTCACTTTACCACTAAGGCAACATAATCCTGGCATTTCTCCGGAAAACTTTAATGCACCATAATACTCACAAACAACGTCTATTTGCCCATACAAACGCTAGGATGCAGGCTGTAATCATTGCTACAATCGTATCGAAACGCTGCTCGAGTCGTTTCACGGGCTGGTCTGCCTCACTTTGCTCTTGTAATTGAGAAGCACGTAGTCGAGCCATACTAACGCAGCGCTGTTCACGTGCAATTTCTTGTTCTTCAGTCCTTTCATTTGCAGTGTTTCATATCCTTCTTGCATTACGGCTTTGTCGGAAAAGATTCGATCGTCTTGGTCGCCGCATTAGCAATTAAACTTCACTTCACTCCAATTCACCTAAATATTTATCTCGGAACTCAAAATTTCAACTATTCATTCATAGACAAAATTACTTAGCTGTTTGAGATGCGCGTTTTGTTATTCCAAGTTCGATGCATTTTTGTTTTACCACCTGTTATAGTTCACTCCACTTTCTATTTAAATAGGCAATGGCTCCATCATTGCATTATGATTGTTATTTATTTAATACGAATGTTCTTATTTAATAGAAATAGATTTAATATTGATTTCTTACAAAAATCAAGTTGTCATCAATACTTCCATTACATAGCTGTCATTTGCGTTTTGTTATTCCAAATCTGATTCTTTTTTATTATACCAGGTTTTATAGTAATTGACGTTTTATGTCAAGTCACACGGGAACGCTGTCGAACGGAATAAAAAGTATCCTATGTGCGTCTCCTGGCTCTGAGCTACCTCCTCACCGATTTTCAGCCATATCGGTACAGCCGTTCTTGAGTTATAAATAGTGTAACTAACACAACTTTCTTTTATATATATATATATATATATATATATATATATATATATATATATATATATATATATATATATATAGATGATTACTTAATAAAAAAGATACAAACGATTATTTGTGAGAAAAGGTCAATTTTAAGAGAAATTTTTATTTAAAACATCATTTTTGTATGAATTCTTCTATAAATTTTTTGGTTTTTTTGTGTAGATTATGAAAAAAAATATAACAACTTCATTTGATTATTTAGATAAAATTTATCAACAAATATACGCGAATGAGTGCATTTTCATAAACATTTGTAGCCATTATAATCAATTTTCATTTTTCTTATCCCCAAAATTTTTTTCGTAAATCCGCCGTAACAGCGAAGATTTTTAGAAAAAATTCATCGAAATTAGATGATTTTCCGATTTTCTAGAGCCAAAAAACGAGAGGACCGCAAAAGTGTAAAATTACCCTCTTGCGCAGTTTTTTAAAATGTATCAAGAATAATCGAATTTTATAGAAAATATTTGAAAATTAGTAAAATTATAATAACAATCACAAACACTTTATAGCAAAATAAGATATTTTCTGCTCGTTTTTGTGAACAATCAACCGGGATATCATAATTTAAACTCGTGTAGTTGATAATTCATTTGATGTGTTCCATTATTATCGATCAGCATCCATAGGATAAATAGTTATGTGTTGCGAGAATGCATATAAGCGCGAACTAAATATTATATCAACACTGCTACTGAATTAAGCTATAAAATAAGTTACGATTGGCGTTCTTCGCATCCCCATAACGTAACCATGATACAAACAACAACATTTGCTATGGAGAAGTGGTCAGCTATTATAAATTTCATAACCATGACATTATTATCGGCGAGCTGTAATTGATATATCGTGTAATTAATTTCTATTTACAGCGTTTCTGCAAATAACTGATACTAGAACCAGCCATTCGCAAGCTGTTTCGCAGAAAAGTAATATATACTAGCCGCATGGGTTTCAATAAATTGGATTGAACGTTGGAATTGTATAAATAATTATCTATTCGATTAAAATTTAATTACAATTCCGTTCAATAAACTATTGTCTGCCTAGAGGAAATTATAATGTTCATCATATCAAATAGCACATAGAAATATACCTTACTTAATAAAAAATAGTTCGATGATCCTGGCATGATGAACACACTCTTTACACTGCCAGGACACTAACAGCTTCAGAAACTAAATATAGAAGAAGTTTACATTGAATCTTTGAAGATGATATCATAGTTATAGAAACACGCGTCAGACAGTGTGATGTCGTGCTGGTAAATAATTTGAATGATGGCAATATTATTTTTATTATACTAGTCTGAAAATATCCTATTGTCATCTGTTTATACAAAGACGTAAAGGCATTTTCGAAACAGCTTACGGACAATTTTTCCCGATTCCCGATTTTTTTCCGTGCAGATGGTTCGCAGATGCTTTAAATTTCCTAATGGTATGTCGCAGATCGTATATTTTGCAAGTGAGAAGGGTTAAGTAATTTTTGTGATACTTCAATTTTCCTTTGTATTTTGGAAGAACACCATCCTGTATGTCTTTTTAGAGTGAGCAAATCAGCCGTTTTTCACCAACATTGTTGCCGAAGAAGGCTTTAGCCCATATTCTTCAGAATTTTTCAGTTTCAGGTATTTTGCAATAAGTTTCGGAATAGCGCTGATGGTATAGCATCCCACATGTTTGGCGTAATACCAACAACTTCGGTATGCCACAACTAATATTCTACTGTTCAGGCTGTAGATCTGCATATTTACAGTGAAGTGCATAGAACTTACATCCCTCATTGGTAATGGAAAGACTTCTTGACATATGATTTTCTCTATATCGCAAAACTACCAAGCGCCCATATATCTCCGATATGTGCCAAAGATTCCAAACACTGAAATCACTTTTGCCAGTAAATATTGTTTATCTGAAGTCTCGCATAAAAATGTAATTACTTGTTCTGCCGTTAGTACCCTGAACTTTTTTGATAAATATCCAACAGCTTGACGCCTCAAAGAAGCAATATCTTTGGGATATTTTGTGTAGTCAACAATTTCTTTCATAGTTGAACAGCTTTCAACAACATTAAGAACCTACTCCATAATGAAAATGAAAAACACCAAAATTAAACGCAGGTTTTTGAGTAAGGGCGTTTGAAACTCGATGCTGACTTCCAGTGCTGCGAGGATATTCCCGGTGATGCTCCTATGCAAAACTCTGGCTATGGGTTTCAGCAATAAACCCTTAACTACTAACACCCCAATTTTGGACACTAATGGTGATGGGAATCTATGAGACCCTCATCTACATCACTCTTCTATTGCAAGGTGTTATTTTTTGAGTGTTTGTTGTAGTTTGATAATTGAAATAACGTATTTATTTAAATTTCTACTGATAAAACTGTATAAATAATAAGAAGAATATCCAAAAGTTCTTGTAATAACAAAAAGTAACTTGTTTACATATGACACTGTATCAACATTATTAAAGAAAAAAATAAAACGAGAAAAGGTTTTACCACAGAATCTGTGAAACAAAAATTGCAGAAGTGCAAATCATAAGTCTTTATATAAATCATATGTTCCATTTTTTCAAGTCTCCATTGACGCTCTAGTAGCAATTTCTGCACAATTAGTGGGCTTCTGGCATGTGAATTTCGTTTTGCGACGTGATGTCGAGGGGCATACGTGCAATATTTGCAAACTTCCTGGATTTGGAAGGCTCTTCCCAAATTTGCAAAGAATGTGTAATCATATTTTTTGTTTCCCTAGGAATTTGTGGCTTTTCCAATCTCTGTCTGGTGACTAGTCTACCAATTGCCAGCTAATGTTTCAACAAAAATAAAGTAGTTTGTGTCATTCCAGGATATGAGTTTTCCAAAATCTGCAATCAATTTTTCATGGTATATTCTTGACAAAAAATAACCTTCTTGATATCCGATATCAATGTCATATTTTCAGTAAATCCAATAATTGTTTTACCTACCTCGCGGTTTTTATTGTGTGAAACTTCTGCAGGAATTTCTTCCTCATTTTTTGAATTGTTCCTACAAAGGTTAACTAATTTCTCAACAGATGGTCTGCTAACTTGATTGATGAAAACCAATTGTCTGCTGTTATGTTCCTATTGGAATTGTAAGAAGGTTTGGCGAATCTGATAACTGATTGCGTTGACTTGCCGAATTTTCATTTTATCTGGGTTAGACCTGCACCATCTGTATCTCTTCTTGCATAAATAGAAGCATTATTCAAAAATTTTAATCTGTACGAGTTATTATTTTCATGCGGTATTTCTCTGGTATGGACAGAATGCATTTCAAATTAAAATCTGTCTTCAAACATAGACTTTCGCATTCTAAATAAGTGTTTCTAAAAACTAACTATTAATGGCGGTAGGATTCGTCTTCTTTCTGACTTCTCTGTCTTTTAGATTGTCAAACCGCAGCGATCCAGATAAAATTGAAGAGTGTCCATTGACATCATTGCTCTAAATATATACCTCCCCGTTCCGTTCGTGTCTAATATGCTACTGATGTCTTCATCGTGAGATTTTTAAGTTGACGAATATAGAAGCAACCCAAAAAAAGCCTGCAGTTCAACAACATTCACTTATGCTAGTTCGGTCGCTTATTTTGTCTCATGGAAGCTAATTAGTGATTGGTCCATGTAACAATCAACTCCAAAATTTTTCCTGAGATCAGCTCATTGAAGTATCCCATAAGGTTAGTTTCATCTTCTATCAGAAAACAAGTGACAGGTAAAAGAAAACGGTTATTCCATAGAAATAGTGATATCTTCCCCATTTTCTTTGTCATTGCGGGAATCATTACTAGTGTCAAATCCACTGTCCTTGCTTCCCATTTCACTGTCCGATTTCCTCAAAATTAGTGTCAGTATATCTGATATACTCAGCTGAACAACATCCATTTCATGCAGTGAAAATATCACGTTAATACTGACGCGTAGTCAGACTTCTGCACGTGAATATCCGAAAAACGCCACATACCTCAATGTTGCTGCATCGACAGGTTATAGGTCACTAAAATGAGGAAGATACATGAAACGACAGAATTTAGGAAAAATTTCGAAGGGTGAAACAGCTGGATGTTTGCGAGGGAGAGTCTAGCAGACTCCGCCTCTTTTGTTAAGGGTGATGTAAGCTGAAAATCCATTCCATATGGTGGCTATTCAAAAAAAGAGCGAGAAGCCCTAAAAGTCATGCTTCTAACACACTAATTCAAACTGAAATACCAATCACTTAGTGTTGAAGCCACGTCCATAAAGATGCAAAATTATTGGAGGTGATTTGAGATGTGAGGTCCTTGTCTCCCTTATAATCGCCGGGTAGGGCGATCTCTTCTCTAGCATATCTCACTACTGTTTTGTTTCTCATTCACCTTTTCTTTTTTCTCTCTATCAGGTTGATACCTCATGATTATCTTTCCCAAGATCTTTATGTGTTTTTTAATAACTTTATGAGTGTCCATATTTAAAATCCATATGCAATGCTAACCCATGCCAACTCGTGTCTCACTTTTTGTTGTTTTTGTTGTTCCATTGTTCCATGTTTTTCCATTATTCACATTGTTCTTTTTCTTTTCTGCGAGTTTTGCCTTCAGCTTACCACGCAGTTTTTTTGTAGTTCCTATTGATACCTATACATTTGGTTATAGTGTCCATTCTTTCACAAGTTCTCACATGCCTTCTCTCTTATCACTTATTGAGAGGTTCCTAGTATTGTCTAAAAAATTCTATCTCTCTTTTCCTTTTGCTTTCCAGATACACTTTTTAAGGCTTTATTGAGAAGTTCAGGTGATGATGTAATCCCTATCACACACCTATTTCTTTGTATATTTTCGTTTTGTTCATTCATAAATTTCAATTGTTGTTTCGGCATCTGTACATATGTTCATTAGTGGGCATTTGTGTCTTTAGTAGGTTGTTCTATTAACTACAAGAGTTACTACTACTACTACTACTACAAAATATGTGATTTGAACGCATCCATCGCTTCTTCAGGTATAAAGAAATGTTGACCTCGTAATTTTGGTTTGTAGGAATACGGAAAAATTATTATGTGCTAAGACCGCACGGCGGATGACCCATCAATTCGATGTTTTGACTGATGTGTGAGACCTCGCATTGTCGTGGTGGAGCATGATTCGTCTTTTGCGATTGGTTTGCCCAATTATTTCGAACAATTTTGGCAAAAAATGCTAGTGTATTATTCATAATTGACCGTTCTATGCTGCTCTACTGAAATGGTGGCGACATGTCCCGTTATTTCGAATGAACAGGTGACCTTTGCTTTGAGGTCCTTCGAGCGCCAACAACTATTGTTATATTTGAATCATGCGCTATCCAACGCGAACAAATCTTTTTGACAGTCATACATGCGAGTGGAACTAATGCCCAAATATGCCTCGGTATGTCAATATCAAATAAAATCATCGAACGAAAATGTTCGTGATATAAGCCGCTTTTTTACCAAGATGAATGTTTCAAGTATCTCAAAAAGCACTCGTATGACGTTAAGTACTAAGTACGTTCAGCAAAGAATATGTCAAATTTTATGATGAAAATGTCAGATTTGACATATTGACATGAATGCTACCATATCTCACAACTTGAATAGCAACTCTCGTAATATCGCCCAGTATTTAACAATATCAAACGCCGCTTCAAAATCAATGAACACAATGTCGAGTAGTATGTTATATTCATTGGCTCGCTCTTCCAAGATTCTCAGGGTCATAAGTACATTTATGAATACGGCTTGTTCTTTGATGCTAGACAGCTACTCTTTTAGCTTATAAATTATGTTAGTGAGTGTTAGTAGTAGATAGTTTGCCAGATCGCTCTTGTCACATTTTCGATAATGACGCTATTCCAACATTTCTTTGGTTGTTTTATCCTATCCAAGACATTTGGGCATTTCTTAGGCTGTAGTTACGTTCTTTCTTAAACTCATTGTTTCATTGGAGCTCAGCCGGATCTATTTTCGTTGTGATTTTTGTTAGTACTAGTTAATTGCATATAGAAATTTATTTCCCATGTAGTTCATTGAAGTATTATTGCTCCAGTTGTATCCGAAATCTCCTATTATTTATATTCACCGCTACGCAATCATCCTAATTCATAATAACATTAGAACTTATCAGATATAATTACAGGGGTATCTCATAAATTCCTTTTTTATAAGATGTATATGAATTTTTTGATACCCTTTGGAAGCATCACCAATCAAACCTGCTTCGCAATGTTTTTAAACTTCAAACGCAAAGTAAACATTGCGATCCGAATAATGAATCACGATAACATTCAACGACATCGACAAATATTGAGATTACTTTTACATTTAAAAGAGGTGCTTTTGATGTGAAGCAATTTCGAAGTTTTGACTCACAAACACCAGGTAATTTGCATCGGCTTCAGTCAACAGCCTTGTGCATATTTTTAGCTTTTCAAACTTCTTATTCATATAGAATGTGGAACTTTTATTTGATTCTAATATTAGAAAGAGTTTATAATAACTTTGATTTTGTGAAGAATATCATGTTCAATCGCACAAATAATAACTTTGCAGACTCATGTTTTCAATATATTTTTCTAAATAAAGCCGAAACACAAGTGAAGTGTGGGAATCTCCCATTCAATCGATTTCATAAAATCATAATACGTAGATGAAGCATTGAAATACAATAAAGTACCAAAACAAAAATAAATTATAGTTTAGAAAAACAAAACAACACGCCTTTAGCAATAATAAAACTGAACAATAATAAATAATTATTGCCATGAGAATAGAATTACTGATGAGAACATAAATAACACTATTATAAAAGCCTTGGGTGCTGTATGTAGAAGATTAATGAAATGCAAAAGAAAATAACTCGAGAGAAGATATTCTGATGGATAAAGAAGAGAACAGTGATACAAAAAGAGAACTAGAAATGGAATTATTTGATAAAAAAGTTAGAAGAAGAATTACACTAAACATATCTTGTCTATGCACGTTTCAAAACACTTTCCGTCACTATAATCGTATTTGTACAGTTGCGGTTTGACCGTGTTTTTTTTCTCGTGGCAAAAACCATCTGTCTCGAAAAACAGGAGCAATGTATCAATCTCTAATTTCTCGTTAAATTGAAAAAAACTCTGACTGAGTGCTATAAATTGTTACAAGAGGCCTATGGAGAGAATTCTCTATCTCGTGCGCGTGTTTTCGAGTGGTGTAAGCGCTTTAGTGAGGGCCGTGAGAGCACTGAAGATGACCAGCGCCCAGGTGGCCCTGTAACTGTTTTAGCACCGGAAACAGAGATGAAATTCGACCAAATCGTGCGTGCAGATCTTTGAATGAGCAACCGGATGATTGCTGAGGCTGTGAACAAAGAAACGGTTACAAAAATTTTACAAACAGGAATTACCTGTGACAAAAGTCTGTGCGAAGTTAGTGCCAAAAAATCTGACTCCTGACCAAAAGCTCTTGCGTCAACGGGTCTACCCAAATTTCCTTGAAAGGTTAGGAAAGTTAAAACAAGATTTTCTTTGAAAGGAACCCGATTTTAGTCGTTGGAAGCGGTAAAGCAAAAAACGGCAGAGCTCCTAAAGGCCCTCACCCAAGAAGACTCCCATCACTGCTTCGTTCAATGGAAAAAACGTATGGAAAGGTGTGTGGCGAGGATAAAAAGGAAATTGGAGGGGAGCATTCGAATGTTGAATAATTTCAATGAAAAACCCTTTTTCGTAACCAATATCGTTATTTAATAGCCAGACCTCGTACAGGATCAGATGGATTAAAAATAATTGAGAATAATAATGAAATTGAAGTTAACGAAAATGCAATGGACAGAAAAAATAATGATATAAAAGAAGAAGAGAATATAAATTATGTAATACAAATGGATAATGGTATATTAGAAGATGAATGTTATATTATAGAACCTAAATCAGATACAAAATATTGAATATACAGATTCAAAATAATACAATTGATAAAAGTAAAATGAACAATGAAAATTACGAAACAAGAGAAAAAAATTATAAGAATAATGATAAAATGAGTTTAGGATATTTTAATGAACAATCAAATGAGATAATAAATTAAAAGAGAATAGAACAACTATGTGAAATACATATATACTTTCAGACTTTAGAAAAGAAAAATTATTGATTAGATCATTAGATATATAAGAAATTTATTTATGAAATTCATAATTTTGTTTACTCAACAAAAAAAAAAGAAAATGCTAAAAAAATTATAGTCAATGCAAATGGAACAATACGAAATGATAGATATGAGTGAATTATTAAGAACGAAACAAAATTCAATACGTAAAAGAGTTTATTGACCCTACACAATTATATGCATTATGCTATTATAGAGAAAAATGTATAGAAATATTTTTAAAACGCTGCGTTTAATTAAATTCGTTAATTGTATAAATGTTGTGAAAGAGTTTTGATTATTGAAGAACAGAAAGAGGAAATGGAGCATTATCACGTATATAAGAAAGGACGTAGAGGTTTTAATAATCTCAAAAATTCATTAGGTCAAAACCAGTTGTTCATTCTGTGAAGATGGAAGAAACTTATGAAAATATTCGCTTGCTTTTAGACAAAATTAACTACAACAAGTATTTTAACGGGACTTCAGGGAGGGCTTACGAAACATTGCTGTTTTCTTTGTCTATGGGACAGTCGGGCAGTAGATCAACACTATGTAAAAAAAATGGCAAGCAAGAAGTTTCAGCCGGGATCTCAAAATATTAGCTTTATACCCCTTGTAGATCCCAAAAATGTCCTTCGTCCCACCTTCAGATTAAACTTGGGTTGATGAAAAACTTTGTAAAGGCTATGGATAAAGAGGGTGATGGATTCAAATACATTTCCCTAGTTGAGTGATGTCAAATTAAAGGAAGGTATTTTTATTGGGCCACAAATGAAAAAATTACTGGACGATGTCAATTCTGCGAAAAAGCTCACCAGACTGGAACTTGAAAGGCATTTGTTAGTGTAGTGACGGGATTTTTGGATAACAATATGGATCCAAACTACCAACAGTTAGTTGATGAATTCGTAGACGCCTACAAATCTCTTGGTGCTCGAATGTTATTGAAAATTCATTTGAGCAGTGTGACAGGTTCCACAAAAATATTAGAACAATGGAAAATCGGTATTAAGGACGGTGACATTTGGCCATGATGGGTGATTACTGTTGGTTTTTGAAAAGAGAAAGTGCAACCCATTATAAAAGAAAAAAGTGGAGCTAATTGATATTTAAAGTGATTTTTTTTATATTTTAGGCATGTTTATTAGATGTGAACTATGAATATATTTTCAATAAATATTGAATATTTCACCAATGAATATGGTTCTATGAATGTAACTTAAAAACCTTACGTGTTTCAATATTTTTTTTCATATTTTCGTATTTGTATATGTCCATATTATCACAATATGCTATTCATTCTTGTGTTACTACAAAAAAATCTTTTTTGTCGACCAGTGAATCTACTTAATCACATAACTCACACGGTCTACTGTATAAAATAACAGCGGATAGAGTTCAGAAACAATGACCTACAAAACTTTTGTAAATTATGTAAAATTGAATTGCAGTAGTATGTGAGCATAAAATTTCAACTCTAATTCACCTATTGAGAGATTTGCCTTGGGTGCTGTATGACATTTTAAAACTAACTTTTCGTTTTGTAACCATTAGATTTTAGTCTAATTCCCATTCCAGAGATTAACCGATGATTTTTTCGATTACTGAAAATTGAAAATGTGATTGTCGGCTTCTATAATAGTAACATTAGTTTTCATTTGTAAGTTCATCCTTATTCTTATATTATTATTCTTATATTATATTCTTCTTTATTTGTTTGCATTCCTTTCCATGTAATCTAAAATCATTAGAAGATTTGTCAAAAAAAGCTCTTATCATTTCTGTTTAAATATAAAATACTTACTACTCATCATTTTGTATTTTTAGATATCAAATTCGCCAAAGATGCTATATTCTCCCACTTAAATATTGTTTATTTCAGCCTGATCAACAATAATTACTCCATTGCAACAACTTTTTATAATTCTTCTAAGGCTTTCGATTGTCGATATTTCAATTAACAAATTGCAATACCGGGGTTTCAGGAGAACACCTTCCGCGCTGTTGAATTCATACCTTACCAACAGAAGTCATCTTGTGGGGGCTGAAACAACGATGTCCTCTTGCAAGCCAATAGAATGTGTAGTAACTCAAGGTTCTATGCTAGGCCCTTTTTAGTTTTTTCTGAGTATGAACGACATATGTAGACGATACTAGTTTCTCTTGGAGCAACCCATATGTCATATAAAAATACTGTGCAGCATTTTATAACTAAATAACATAATTTACGTCGTTTATTCTATAAAATTCTCATGGCTATTCTTTGAAATGGGAGCTACATATCTCACGAATATTTCGATAACCAAGTTATCATCTTCAGAAACTAAAGGTAAAATTAAACCCATGAACTTACCTATTTTCTATTGAATTTTACAATTAAAATAGGGACAATCGGCTCACAGGAGAAGGTTCATTGGTGGGCAAATTCAGATGAAAATAGGTTTTAGCTTACCTCCAGTCTTTGAAGATGATAACTTGGTTTTCAAAGCGCGCGCGAGTCAGTATAATTGTGAGTGTTGGTGTAGTGGTAGGGTTAACAGTGTGTTTAATATGAATATCACCAACGATTCCAAAAATCCAACTAAATTTCTCCTAGGTGTGATATATTTAATGTGACTGACTATACAGAACAGTTTTAAAATTCGGTCTACTATTAAATTAACATCAAAAACAATCTATAACTTATAAGCAAAACGTATTATGATTTTTCCCCTTCTCAAAATTCTCGTTTCGTTTATCTCCGAAAATATCCAAGCGTACCCTCACGAACCTTTCTTTCCCACAAACATACAACTTTTTGTAGCTACTTCAATAAACAAACAAAGGACTGGTTTTCAGATAACCACTTATGTATTTTTATAGAAGTTCGCAGACCCAGAAAGGATTGTTTGTGAAACGTCTATCGGTTCGCGGATTCAATTCAGAAAAAACAACTCACACAAAGTTTTTCTTTTCCCTAAAAACGATTTGAGAAAAAAATAATGTTGATTTGTGGAATATCAATGTTATGAAAAAGTTATTCGACGCAGAAGATATAATAATGTATACTTACAAGCCTCGTCCCGATTCATTTGACACACTTTTATAATTTATACAGTAGAAATGGTGGATGTGTTCCAACCATTTCGTGACTAAAGCTAAGGACACATTTTCAACACGTGTCGTGTTAACACGCATTATCACGTGTTATATAAATATCTTTCACGTTATTTTAAATAGATCTATGAATGTTCTTGTGATGTGTCGTCAGAGACCGACAACACGCCCTTAACACGTCATAGCTCGTGTTTTCAATATCTACGTTGAGCAGATTTTCGTAAGAAGGACTAAAAAGTGTTCTAGGTTATATTCACCACCTGTGCCGAGTTTGTTTACCTTTACCGGTATGTTCTGAGCATGCCTACGTTGGTTTATTGGAAAAACCCAGTACTTCCTGGATTCATATTGTAGCACTAGCAATGCTGCAGTAACCGCAACCATTTCCTCTACTTCATCCAACCAATCCATCTCTTCTTGTAGGTGCTCCATTATATTATGAACTCCGGAGGATTGTGAATGCGTGTTGTATGAACGTGAAGGTCGAGGATACTACTACACCAGTTTAAAAACATCATAATGTCAGCTGACACATACGTTTTACTGCAGAGATATGTGTCCGGATTATCTGATGTCGCATTTTGACGTGTCGTGTTGACACGTATTATCACGTATCGAAATTGTGTCCTTCGCTTAATCCGTTTACAACAATATAAATAAAACCAAAATTTTTGTCAACTAACTAATAGTCGATAGGTTGGACTTGCTTATATTCTATTTATATGATTAACATCAAAATATTAAGCACAGCTCTTTCGATGAAAATATCGATATATAAGTAGGTACATATTTATGTAGTCTACCAAATTGACGTAATATTCAGTCTCTCAGATTCAATCAAATGGGTGTCCTCTTAACGAAATTAATTAGTTTGCCTAAGATTGAGTTTGTCCAAATCAGAGTTCGTTTCATCAATACGTCCTTGCTCAAAGGGATTCTTCTCTGAAGTATCAAATGTCAAATGAAGATTTGTGCAGAACAGTTTTCGAAAATCCTTCAACAACAGGTAAAATAACTCCTCTCCAAAGGTTTGCGGTTTACCAGATTTCGCGACAAGTAATGTGATATTGTAAATGCTCGCAAGCCATCATCGTTGCTACCTAGAAGTAAAAATACTTAATACTGTGGGTCTTTTTTCATATTTATCTCTCAATGTTTGAAAATATGTTAAATATTCACCTATTTTATTAGGATGACACATTACATACGTAAAATAATACGAGGGCCGTTTTTTCAACATCCGATAGGCTATAAGTAAAACACAAGTTCATATAAAACAATAATTTTATTACGAATCACACTTCGCAATTCACACTTGGCGGTAGCATCAATAATGGCGGACATGTTTACGTGGCTCTTGCACAACGCCGACTGACGCCTGAATGTCAATAATGGCGGAATGTGTAGTGCGAGAGCTTCACAATCATCTACAGTGCTGAAAAAAAACAGACCTTGTAAATTATACTTATGTATAGCATCTAGCATGGAGGTTGGATATTTCTTTCTATCTAATTTCCTTTTTCGTTCAAAATAAATTGTAAAATGGATAATATATGAAATGAAATTATATGCATGTAACAAAAAGGAAGGTGGGTTCTCACTACTTCTACACTGGCAATCACTAATCGATTCACTTCGTCGTATTAATTTGCAAGTCCAAATGAGCGTTACTGATGACGCGGCTAACGGCAAGTCTTGACTCATTGTACCGAATATGGAATATGAAAGTTTTTAGAAATAACAGTCGCGTAGCTTCTTAAAACATTATCTGGTTATATTGGTAGAAGAAGTTAAGCAAACATTTTAGTTCTTTACTATCGAAACAAAATCGATTTTCATAGACCTTCCGCTTACGCTTGTGGACCATTTTTTGTTATGGCTAAGGTAGAACCTCGTCGAATTTCCCCTGGTCCACCTGGAACACTTTGGGAATAACAAGTATAGATAATACTACATGCACTATGATATGTAATCCTAGTAGTGTGAGCTGACTTTAATCTGAAGTTTAAGAACATAGGATAATATAGTATCACTATTTCAGATGTTTATGCTCTGACTTTGTACATACATAAGTTATTCCGTACTGCCATTTTGGTTCCATCGGTTAAATCTTCTGTTTTTAGTTTTAACCAAGGTGTTCTACTAAGAGAGATGGATCATTCTTCATTTTTCTCTTAACGAAGCTTACCAATCTTAGAAGTATTTTAAGCGCAATCGCCACTCCATGAAATATATTCTTTATTTAAAAATGTCCTTGAACAGATATTAACGTTAGTGAATAGATGAAAAAGGTTGAAAAGAACTCCATTTCAATATATTTAAAAAAATTCATAAACAAACTACTGTGTTAATGAATTAACATGCTTTTCATCCATTTTCTGGAAATGACTATTGGTTAATACACAGTTACAGGTATAATTAGGCATTTCTTGGGCGCAATTTTGAATTTTATACAGGTATTCACAATTCGTACAAAATTTTTAACACTATTTACCACTAACAAATAGTAACAATAGCATTGTAGTCTTCCCGTCTCACGGCGTTTTAGTTGATATAGAATTTCAAAAGCTTAAAAGTTGATAATCTCTTCATACCTACAGATGTAGAATTAAATGGAGAGTCTTGGAATTAGTTCTGGAAAGAATTGATTCCAGCAATATATACATGTTCAATTAAAAAAAAATTCGCTAAAAACAATACGGTAAACAAAGCTCACGACGAATTCAACGGTGGTTCACGTTATGTCAATATCGTTGTCTCTTTCCATCATTGCTACCACCGCTTCTTTTCATTTTAGGAGAAGGGTTCCTGTTTCTGAATATGTTATGGGCTTGCAACAAGTGTATGGAAAATTAGCTCAAGCATAAGCATACATATATTGGCTCAGATAATTAGGATTTATAATTAAAATGAATAAAAATGTTGTTGGTAATGGTCAGTTCGAGTTAAAATGAATCACAAGAGAAAGGTTTCAAAATTCTTTGAATGAAAAGAAATATATAGAACTCTCAGCTCTAGGAGCTAAACCTGTCAACTAAAATCTTATGAATTAAACAAATCACTATTATGGTGGCAATCTGAGTGCAATTGTGCAATAGAACATAAAAAGAGAGTAATTAGCTCATATAAATGTATAAGTTCACTGGAGAACTGCATTAGTGTCAATAGATTAGTTGCTGGACCAAAAAATTCCTAAAAATAGAGCCGAAAAATACTATTGTAAGGACCAAATGACAATGAACTTGTAAATAACTATTACAGTGAGCTAAAGAATAACAATTCAATGGAAAAAACATGTAAGATTTTCGAATGGATAGAGAACAATAAAATAGTCCCGAAGAAGGCACAGATAAAGAATTATTAGAAAAAGAATTTTGAATTTTCAGGTGCCCTTGAATACGATAAAAATGATTGGTTGATGACTTTGTTTTCATCTACTTTATCTTATATGAAGTGGATATTTCTATAAATATTAGCATCTCATTTTTTTATGTATTACTTGAAAAGTAGACAGTTAACGATTTCAAACATATTTTGAATAAAGAAGTGTGGTAACTGCGCTTGTTCTTCTTAGCTCATATATTTTTTTTGTTGCAGATGGCTAAATCAAATTCAACAAGAGTTACTTTGGAAAATGTTGAGAGGGATACAGCAGGAAAATTCAAGTGTGAAGTATCTGCAGATGCTCCCCTTTTCCATACTGACATAATGACAGCTGATTTGATTGTCGCGGGTAAGAAAACTTTTGTGAAGTTATTTCCAAATGATAAACGGTAACCGATCCCTAACTACACCACACAATTGATAAACTCTGGTGACAAATATATTTTATTAAAATAATTGGATCTTTGATATGATGAAAGAAATATTTTTCCTCAACTTAATGAAAGATGACATTATATCTCTGAAATCATGGCAAATTCATCTTGGTTAAAAAAATGGAAATAGATGGTGAACATTTTCAAGCGATGATTTTATATGACTTTCGATTTGGATTAAACCAAGCGCGGATCCAGTGGAGGTCATGGGGTTCATGACCCTCATAAACCCTGATTAATATCCGATTTTGTATGTGCATATTAGTATAGATTAATTTTTAATAAATTGTAATTTTTGAGTTAGAATTGATAAACGTTATCATGATTATTTAACAAGTCAAAATAGACTCAATCAAAACTTTTCGCATTATTCGTACAAAATCGTACAAAATCGGGTTGTTGTGTCAGGAAACATCGATACTGTGCGTAATCTGATATTGCAAGATCGTAATGTAACAAACCATGAGATTGAGGTTTACTTAGGCATTGGTTTCACTCGCATACATTGGATATTGTATGAAAATATGGCTATCGAAAATATTTGATAGCGTGGGGTACCGCATAATTTGACACTCGCTCAAAAAAAGTCGTGTATTGTTGCATATCAATCTGAAACTAGTCATTTTTCAAAATGAGCCAAGTCCAACAAAAGTTATTCGGGCACGAAGAAACACTTCGAAGCTAATGGTCGCCACTTTTTCCGGAAAAACTAAACATTGCAATCGTTCCACTATAGCAATGTAGAACGCTCAGTTTTAAGTGATATACCAGCATTTATTTACAAAAAGTGTTTGAAAAAATTAGGAAAACTAATCGCAGAAGACACATCAGCTCAGACCATAACGTTTTTGAACAGTTTAAATATCGAATTGATCATACAGAGTATAAATTTGATATTCTAACTGTCCTTGTTTGGCATTAAATGATTTCTTATTATTCTCGCAGAGAAATGACGAGGTCAACATTTTTCTATACTTAAAAAAGCAGTTGATGGGTTCAAATCATATATTTTCGAGATACCTCAATCAGAATGGAAAAAATTTTGAGTAGGAACCTTCCTATTATTATACATAATACCTTGAACTTACTAATTACTAATGGTTTCTTGCATATTAAATAAATATATTACTTCTCAATTTGATTTCAATTTTAGACTGTTATATATATATTACAATAAATTTCGCTGTATACAAAAAAATCATTTATATTCCAATCATGACCAAGGCTGTTTTTGAATTAAGAGTGCCATATATCATAGATTCGGAATATTTTGAGAAGCTTTGGAGAAACTAAGCACTTCAAAATAGGGACGTAACTCATCTTCTTACCTGCAGGGATGTAGTCTAAGACCCTTTCGTTCCAACACGTATTAGATTGATAGTCCAACCTAGGAGTACAATAATTGTTAAGAGCTTTTCGATTAATTCCTCAAAATAACAGAATAATGGAATAAGATTGTGAAGGCTACGGTAGAAAATCTCTCATTAGTTTCGATATTGAGGAATTGATCAAATAATAGACAGTATTGGAAATTTTTATTATTTCTTGAAAACCCCAATCCAATCTCAAAGCTTAATAATAAGGGAGGAGTTACATTTTATATTTATTTCGAAATCGCCCAGATTCAAGAGTAATTGCGAAAATATTAGAGCGAGCTTAATAGGTAATGCGTGTCGTGTTTAGTTGCACAGCTGTATAATATGATTTCTTTTTAAATAAAAGCATGCAAATTCTATTTCTTTCCATTTATTCATATGAATAGTAGAAAAATGGAAAAAATATCTTGAACTATTCGTAATGTTAAAATGTGAAATCGACTGTTCAGTAACTTCAGTGCCTATGTAGCAAAAAGCAATTTTACTGCTGATATCTATCGACTAATAATTTACTTTAGTACTGATTTTTTTAAAAAAATCATGCAAGACACTTTCTGGAAAGCGTTTGACATTTAATATTTATTTTTCTTTGATAAAAATGCATTTTGGACTTTTTCCCGGATATACAATGTATCCCCAAATACATGAAACGACTCCCATTCGAGAAATTTGAATTTGAGTTTTGAAAAATCAAATATTCTTCTATTATTTTCCAGAAAACATATTTTTCTGAGGTATGGTATATATAAAAAAAGCCGTGAGCAGCAGAGCTCCATCACGAAAGTCGAATTTTTCGTCGAATGAAGAATTTAACTAATACACAAACAAATCTTTCCATCAAATGAATTTCTTGGTAATGATATCAATTCTCAATCTTATTTCTTTATATGGAAAATTTGCTATTCCTCAATAACTTTTCATTTCACAAGTCAATTCTCTCTCTCGAATGAAAATTCATAATTTCAATAGACCCGGTGGTCTCGAACACTCTTATTCAATTCCAATTGACAACAAAGAAAAAATTGTCATAATGACAAGAGATTTCGAAAATAGGAAGTAAAAAAATCACCCTAGCAACGATCATACTCGTATTATTCATTAAGTAGGGGGCGGTCCAGTTCAACAATTACAACGATCAAAATGATTTCGGGCGTTTTGTGCTAGAAGAAAACTTTGAAGTTGAGAAAGACAATTCTTCAACATCATCTCTACTTGCATGCGAAGTTCGAACCCTCTAGTTAAACTTTTTCTGGCCAAAAATGAGAAAATATAACAAAAATTACCATAACATGGAGAGGGGTGGAGATGGAAAGTTTCGACCTTAGAAAGGAAATAATCTCGCATCTAATTGAACCTACATGTGAAATTTCATTTTTCAGTCGCTTTTCGTTTGACCTGCAGAGGTGAGCAAAGGTCAAAAACCACTTTTTTTGCACTGCAACCCCTCGAAATATTCATAACCACAGACATTCGAAAAACCATCATAATCGTGTTCAGGAGGTCTCAAAACAAGGGAAAAATGATGTACCCCCCATTTTTCTTCTAGTCATGCCTACCGTAATAGTCTAATTTTTCCTTGAAAAATTCGTCTAAAAAGGTATTGAGAGAACTTGTTTAGAATCAACAAATTTTCTATCTTCATATTATAAGCAAGTAACAAAATGATGCTCATCTTGATCAATGCATTATCGGCAACATTTCTCAAAGGAGAGGCAGGTCCGGCGAAGCACGTCAATCTGTCCGCGAAAAGTTTCAAATTCTTCTTCAGTTGCAGTTCGGATATCGAGGAGGGTGCGAGTTCCTCTTGCAAAAACACCGTCCCTCAAATGACCAGACAGAAATAAATCACAGGTTTTCAGATAATATGAGCGTGCGGGCCACTCAACGAATGTTCATTTGCCTATCCATTCTCCAAAATGAGCATTAATGTATTTCTGCATATACTCGTATAACATGTATTGTTGCATGAAATGACGGATGTTCACGAGAGTTGTCAAATAATAGTGGCAGTATACGAATTGTTCTGTTTCTTGCAAAATTAAGTTGAAATTCGTACATTAATCGCAGGTCCGTACCATTTTCGCCGAATTAAAAATACCTTCACCTACCGTGGACAACAACGCGAAAAAATATGCATCCACTAGGATCTTTCGTGATAGAAAACAGCCTCGAAAAACCACAATCGCTGAAGATAAACGTATTGTATTAATCAGTGAATCTGATTGACCATTCACGAGTCAAAGATAGCAGATCAATGAATCTAGTGACTTAGTGATCTTTGAGTACTTCTACATTAAAAATGAGATTGAGAAAAGGCCTTTTTGTAAGGGTGGCATTAAAGAAACATCTTTTGAGACGTCAAAATTAAAAAAAAGGGTTGAAGTGACCTAAAGAACATGAAAATTGTACGCATGAAGAGTGGCAGAAAGTTTTATGGAATAAGCAAAGTTTGAATTATTTGGGTCTAAGAAAAAAGTGTTTGTGCGTAGGTCAAAGAAAGAACGTATGTGGCGGAGGTTCGGCGACTGGAAAGTGGAAAATTGGACGAAAGAAGGGTATAATAATATAGTTCTGGTCAGAACCTGATCGGCACATAATTTATGTTCCCTTATGACAACTATCCCTTGCATACCTTGAAGCTGTACAAAGAGTATTTGTAAGACTTGGAAAGGAACAATGTACTGAAAATAGTGATTTGGCCGCCACAGGGGCCGAATCTCAACCCGATTGAGTTGTTGTGGGATAAATTGGACGGGGATATTAGAAAGCAGAGCCAGGAAAATCCTGAAACAAATATACGATGATTATTTGTCTACATTTTTACAAAGAATGTCAAAATTATGTACTGAAATAATAAAAACAAAAAGGGGTTACATCGATGAATGAAAAATTTAAATACGTATTGGTTTTATTTGTTGTTTCTCACGCAAACTATAGGGTGTGCAAAAACTTTTGACCGGTAGTGTACATGCGGATTTCATCGAGACTCAACTTATTCGCATTCACATGCTCGCGACTATTTCGCGCTTCCTGAACAAGGTATTATTAAAGCAGAATTTGCAGGTAGAAATAAAGATCCAGCAGAAATATGATCATCTATCTATTGCAACATGTTAAAAAAATATTTTATTTGTAAGGATAACAAAAAGTAAATAATTTTCCTTCTAAAATGATAAACGTAATTAGTAGGAATTTCTTCTCTCGTTATTCTGTATATTTCTTTCTATTACCTATTTTTAGGTGGTTGTTCACACAAATGTTCTCTTTGTCCGTTTATCCTCCTGAGCAGGATTCTATTCTTTCGTTCGTTTTTTCCACTCTTCCGTTTCATAATGTTACAAAAACACCCTACTTGTTATAGCTTATTTTTCGTATTTAAATAAGTTCATTTTACTACAGTATGTTACAGCACGAAAATTTTTCTTTGTCTACTGTAGATAAATACAACTTCAATATTCCATAGTGCTTAAGCGACTTTTGCTACGTTCACTTAAATCAACTTATTTTGGACTATGAAAGTTATCTGTAAAGTTCTTTAACATATACCTCATATAAATATGAGAAATACAGTTCTGACTCTTTTTGAATAGTACATTTTTTCGTTATGCTTCTTCACATGTTTCAATAAAACAAATTAACTGCAACCGAAACACATTGAACGGAATATCAAAGCAAAGAATAAGCGCAATTTGCATTTCAAATTTGAGATCTCCGAAGTAATTTTTTTGTGGCACCGAGGAAGTTTTTTGAATACATCGCTGCTTTAATCATATCGTATTTGAACCGGTACACTCGCTCTCTATTTTTAACAGCTGTTGCTACTCCATCATCTTTAAGTCTGTAAAAAGAATATCTTTGCTCATATTTATAAGACTAGGTCTTTCGGGGCCTAAGGAGTTCATTGAAGTCTAATCCCTGAAGCACTTTCAAATACTCATCGTTTATTGGAGTTAGATAGAACGTAGTTTTGTTGCGATTATTGATTACAGTTGAAATTAGATTTATTCGTAGAAATATTACAAAGATGGTGAGCAGATTCTATATCAATCCATAATACTATGAAAAAAAGCAATTTCTAAGTGTTTTCATCGAATGGTAAATGAAATTATGTAACTGGATAATGATATTAATTTTGAAATATCTGGGATTAATTGTTTTATTAATCCAAACTGACATGAGAGAATATGAATAGAGGTTTCGTCCTCGTGCGACAAATCTGCAAGTCTAGCGTCTTTAGGTGTCCATTGACACGACAGTACTGCGATAGGACTCCTGTTAGTATTCGTAGATTGTTCTTACTTAGGTTGATACATTAAGAAGATCTTCTCTGGTTATTTATAGTTTCTCAGAAGAGTCTTTGTCGGTCTCAGTCTCTGTAGGTTGTCCTAATAATTGGATTTGCTCCTATCTACCCTCTTTCCAGTACTTTTCTCATTTTTCTATTGCTGATACCACAGAAGAGTCTCGTGATGGGCTTATCTGCTCCCGCTTTATTGAGCTAATCAGCAATTCCATTCTCCTCCGTTCTGGTATGTCTCGGAATCCATTGTAGGGTAACTTCATCACTCTTACCTAGCTCGTGTAATATTTCTATCCCAAATAAGTTTGGATTTACTTGAGCTAGAAAAATGCTTGGTATGTTTTCCAGGTTTTTAGAGTGTTCGATTCTTGGCCTGTGTTCTAATTCAGTTCTGTCTGCTGATTTAGATCCGTCCGTATAGCATTAAATGACATTTATGTTCAATTCTTGTATGGTGTTTTGATCCACTTACTTCTACACCGTAGTATTCAGTTGACATGTTCCCGGTTCGGTCAATATTAAGGGTTGATTTTCCTTTAGTGATGTCGACACTAAGTAATTTAAGTTATGTTTTTTCTGCCACGCTTTCCTTTACAATTTAGAATCACTTCTACTGAAGTTATTTGGCATTATTTTATGGCTCACCTTGCACATATGCAAGTCAGTCTTTGTACCTGCGAGAGATTGCTCCTCGTTGTATTAAGACTTGTTCTAGTGCCTCAAACCACCGGCCCATATGTGATGATTGGTCTCAGAATTGCCGTGTACGTTCGCAGTAAGATCAAACATCAGGTTCGTCTGGCTCACTAAATGTTCGTGTTCTTCCACGGTAGTTTCGCTTCTTTTGCATTCTATTTCCATTGGGGCCACTGAGATTAATTCTCCTTGGCCCAGACTTTTGATATAAAGGTTATTTGTACCCTCCACATCTTCCTTAGCGTTTTCAGTGCTTGGAGAGGTTTTGTTTTCCACCATTTCCTTTAGGTATGGCAATGGTATTTTATCAAATCTATAATCGATGGTCGGGAGGATTGTTCATTTATACCTACCCTTAAGAGCTGACCATTACTTTCATTCTTTACTTTCATTTACTAAATATTATGGATATTATAGAACAGAAGAGGCCGATCATTTCATGCGAAAAATGAGTAGGCCTTTTCTTCTTTTGTGCAAGAAGAAATGCAAGCATTCTTTGGTCTACTTATTATTTTTGAAGCCGGTCACTCTGCGAAAGAGCCAATATATGTGGTATGAAACCAAGATTCAGCTTTGTGTCGGCCTCTATTATTATGTGCTTTGTCTCGCAACAGATTCCAATAGATTATGAGGTTTCTAAGATTCGACAATTTTGAAACAAGAGATGAAAGAAAACACACGAATAAATATGCCAAAATCAGATATTCTGATGGTTTTGCATTGAATTATAAGAATCCTAGAATTCATATGATCGCTGGATAAGCAGTTAGTCACTATCCGATACAAGGTTCCTTTTTGGCTTCAAATGAAGAGTAAACCAAATAAGTGAAAAACCTAGGTTTTGGATAGGTTAGGTTAGATTTGGTAATTCAACATAGACAATAAATATGCAGCCTTAGTTGGTTAAAGTAGGAGAAAAACCTGAGAAATGCAAAGGACAAACGGTATTGATGGACCTGGTAAATCATCTATCTACAGTATATATAACAACTACCACAAATTGTTTTACCAGCATTTAACTAGCTAATAAGCTTTTAGATGAGAATATTTCCTTATGCTACGTGAAAATGATTCAAATATTTCAAAAAACCACTTCCAGCAAGACATAAAAAAGAATTTGCTTTCATGAAAATTAGGACCTTAGTTTCCTACGTAACAAAAAAATGCGGCAGTTATGATTTTATCGACAGAACATTTCGATGACAAATAAGTGGAGAGGCTACCAATAAAAAGCGCAGATCAAATACCAAATTCCAGTTTTAGGACCGATCGCATGCGCACTTTCAAAATTGTCGTTCGCGGGATGGTGAAGTCATCGACCAGAAAACGACAATTCTGAAAGTGTGAACGGTCCCTAAACTGATTCGGAATTTAACCCACAAACAAATCTATTATCTCACATTACAATAAAACCAAGAGTGTAGTTGATACAACAGATAATTTGCAAGAAATTCACGGCACAAATAAAAAGTAATCGGTGGCTGATGGCTTTATTTTTCCATCTGCTGGATATTTGTGGCATCAACGCCTATAAATTGTAGATCTTAAAAAATTCAGAATAGAAAATTAATCGTTTGGAGGAGAATATTTTTTGAAGTTGAGCCAAGAATCGATTAGAAAAAATATAATCCGTAGATACCACTAAGACAAATCACAACTATCGACGTTGACTATTTTGTCAGAATTAAACGTAAGGAAGGAATGACCTGTTCGAGTTATTGGCAGATAACAGATTGTTATGCGATAGAAGTGAAGATAGAGAATTTCGAAAGTTCTGTATGTGCAGAACATTCAAAATTATAACAGTTTCGAACAAATTTGACAATTAAATCATTGTTCAAGATATAGGTAAAATTCTTGTTCTTTTTTCATAATTAAATTAGTTTTTGTTGCATCTAATCATTCCATAATATTTTTTCTAATTGTGTTCATTCATTTATTGATGTAAAAATATAATTTAAATGAGTAGATTGTGTTTTATTTTGAATATTTCTCAATTATATCAATAAAACACTAATAATAAGCACTAATAGTGTTATGGTACATTTACACCCCAATCTGTATTAAATGTGAGCTTTTAAATACAGGTTCATGACGGTTATTTTGATGAAGATAGCCATTGCTATTACTTCGTTCTATTCTTTTTATTATTAGGAAAGGTATTAGGGTTTTACTAATTACGTAGTTGACAATTCATTTGTATAGGGTCTTGATTGCATCACGTGAGTTATTATATATTCCTCTTCTTCCAAACTCTTCCATATTTTTGCCCTGCCACTTTGTCAAAAGCATTTTTCATATCATTTAATCCAATTAATACATTTGTATTCCGCGAACAACTACATTTGTACACTTTCACCTCTTTGCAATCCGCTTTGTGCATAATTTATTGTATTTTCTATTTTTGGTTATCTTTTTTGTACACTTCCATCGATGTATAGAATTAAAATTGTTAGTAACAAGGTGACCCAGTTTTCTGGCATCTTCGCCGCATTCCAAGCAAGGTTGCATATTTTGGTGAATAAGACGTATAAAGCTCTCATTACCATTGATTCCAGCATTTCATATGTAATTTTGTCGCATTCTGTAGCTTCTTCATGTTTTAGCTATTTGATCATTCCTATATTCTCTTTTTATCGATATCCTTATTTTCACCATAGTTCTTTTTCTATTTATGTTATTAATTTCTCTATTTTCCTAATTATTTGCTTCTGGTCCTCTACGTTGCTTGAAATTCGCCTTTCTTCATATCATTCTTAACCTCTTCCGTTTAAATTCTACCATTTTCAGCCTTTATGTACAATTCGTCTTGTTTCTTGCCTTTTATTCAATAATTAATTGTTAAGTGGAATAATACCTGGTTTCTCTTGCTGTTACTTTTTAGATTGTTACCGAAGTCTACCCAACTCGTTTTCGTTGCTTCGGCTACTATGTATTTAACTTGGCTATCTATATTTTTAGTAGTTTTCCACTGTTCTTCTTGCCAGATATCATTTCCATATTTTTTTCCCCTATTGATTCCTTCATTTGATAGCGTTTTGTCACGTATTTCTCTTCTAATTTATATATTCTCATAGTTCGAAAAGTACATGTTTTCTTCATTTATTTTTTCAAAAGTGATCAATACCAATCTCAACTCCGTGTTTGACTCTAGTATCAGTTATCGGTTTTCTTTTTCTTATATTCACCACAACCTTCTCTTGTGTACTTTTGTATGATTTTGTCTTGGAATTATTTACTGTCAGGTCATGTGGGAAGCTAAATTGAAATAACTGAAATGAGGAAACTTGATATCAAGTTCTTTTCTAATGAATGGCGATTGTTTATACATACTCATCAAAATAAAGTTAGGAAGTCATATAATGGGGATCCAAAATCATTCATAGCAATTCACCATTCTGTCAAACTAGAAGAAACCTATGAAAATATCCGTCACTTTTAAAAAAAATGTACGTTAAATGCTACAAGTAGCAAATATGTAGAGATTTGAAAGTTGCTATAATTTTAATCAGGGAAGGTCCACGAAATCTTGTAGTGGATGAATTATGGTGAACAAATTTTCTGGGAAGTTCGAATTTCAGCTGTGGTCTAAAAATATGCAGTTTGTGCCTCTTAAAAAAAATGCTTTTTCCTTTGCTTCACATTAAACTTGTACTAATGAAAAACTTTCTGTAGACTATGAATAAAAATAGAATAATTTATTTCGGATTACAAAATAAAAAATTGCTTGGCGATATAAATTCCATAGCAAATCTAACCAATCAACTACTTAGAGCTCGAAACTCATTCGTGAGTGTAGTAAAGGATTTTTTGGGCGAGACTATGGATACAAATAATGAATATGTACTTGAAGAACAATGAGATGTCTACAAATCGCTTGCTTGCTAAATTTCATTAAAAATTCACTTTCTCTAATCTTATCTATAATTTTTTAAGAATCTTGAAGCTGGACGTGACGAGCAGGCTAAAAGGTTTCACCAAGAATAATGTAAATTTGGAAATAATGCCGATATGATTCAGCCACGACGGTTAATTCCTGCTAATTTTTGCAAAAGGGAGGAAAAGAGAAAAGGAAAAAAGAAAATTTGTTACAACTATACTCGATTCACAATGCTTAAAATCCTGTAAATTCACTTTTATGTTAATTTTATTAGTTTATTTCACTATTCCGTCATATTTTCTCTTTACTTTTGTATACAATTTTATATTGAAATCGTTTATTTATAATTATCAGGTATCGTGAGAAACTAAAATATCTAATCTATTCACAATTATCTTTGCAGAAATTAACTTTCTACGCGACTATGCTTACAAAGTTTGTTGTAAGTTTGTTGTATACAGTTGTGGTTAAACAATTGATTGAGGTATAATCTTCAAAGCACTTCAAACCACACATATTCTATAAGCTTAGTACGCAGACACTTTCGTAATAGTTATCAACAAATTGTCGTGAATCGAATTCTCATATATTACAACTTCATACACGATTTCGAGGAATCGTCCTCTGAGAAATAAGACATAACTGGAAATAATGTTGTCTCGGTTTGTTGAAAACTTGTATTTGAAGTTACATGATCCGTAGATTAACTTGTGATGCCAAGGGAATTCACGAACGGAGTTGTGGACTTTAGTATTGAACTTAAAGCAATATCTAATTGGTAAACAATACACTAAATGCAGCTTTGACCTCAGGATTAACAAATCATTAATTATATTAGAAGAACGTATATGTTAATTGAACGTGGTTTGAACAGATATTGAAAATTTGTCCTATTATAGTCGCCGTGATAAATTATTTAAGTCAAAATATATTTCTATCCCTGTTTATTTACAAGGTGTCCTGAGACTTTCAGAATTAGATGCCTACAAAATTTGAATTCCAATCTTGTTTTATGAAAAATCCTGACTCAGGACTCAATCTTTATACAAATTGGGTTTCGGTTAATTTTTATGAATCTCAATCTTAATGATAGCTTGAATCCTTATTAAAAGTCTCCATGAGCTCTAAACCACAGACTCCTTGTTCCCAACTCCGTCAAAACTACCTTTGAAGTGTCCGAAGGTACACTGCGAAGAAGGGAATTTTTCACATAAAATTGTCATAAAACTTGACACAATGATAGTTCAAAGCAAGCTAATCAAAAATCTCAAAGTGCACGCCAAAACTACCCCTTGATACTCTAAGAGTACAATTAGAGGAGAGGTTTTAGCTGGTTTTCCTGAAAATTGGCACATTGATATTCTTGTGTGATCTCCATTAATAATACATATACAAGGCATACTTTTTGAGTAAGTACCGTTTTGGAAAGAAGTGCAAAGATATCACAATGATTTTAATTTTACATGAAAGACTGTACCTTAATCTACTTTTCTACATAATTTCCATGAATATTGAGCCACTTGTCATAAGGTAGCACCAGTTTTTGAATACTCTCCTCATAAAATTCTGTCACCTGACTTGTTAATCACTGTATCACAACTGTATTGACTTCATTATCGTCTTGAAAACGCTGACCGCCCAGGTGTTTCTTCAAGTGCAGGAACAAATGGCAGTCACTGGGCGCCAGATCAGGGCTGCAGGGAGATGATCTAGAGTTTCCCATTGAAAACATTTGATGAGATCTTTGGTCCGATTAGCCACATGTGGACGGACATTGTCATGCATCAAAACGATACCCTTACTCAACTTGCCACGTCTTTTGTTATGGATTGCACGACGCAGATTGTTCAATGTCTCACATTAAGACGGTGCATTGATTGTTTCATTATGAAGCCGAAACTTCACTAGCAATACTCGTACTATGATAAAATTATTCTAAATCATTGATATTAAATTCATATTTGTCAAAATCACTGTCGTTTAAATCAATTACAAGTCTATTTAAAACTGGTAGTTTTTGCATATATTAGTTTTCAACTCTATTTACGAGATTTATACCATTTCTTCAATTCTTGGTGCTCCTGTTTGAACATCATTCCATTATCAGTTCCATAACGGAGAAGGAATTTTTGGGTAAAGTGTTTTTAGCTCTTTTTTGTCTCTTCAGTTGGAACCATATTAATTTGATTGGATTTAAAACACACTAGTACGGAGTTAATCTTAAAATAGTGTTCTAAAACGTCTATGATTTGTATCAATAATATTTTACTAAATTTGTTTTGTTCAAATAGAAATTTGTCTTTAATGATACGAGGTGTTATTCAACACAATTACACTGTGTGCATGTAGCTATGGTAACAGATTTTTGTTAAATCAAGATTCGAAAAGGTTCCCTTTAATATCTTAGTGGTGATCTAAAGAACTAATAAAACTAATAATAACGCATTATTCATCCAAATCCACCACAATTACTCTAGAATTTTTGTCATATACTCATTTCTCTACTACATCAAACGACTACTTTCAATTACTATTTGCCTTTTCATTCACTATTTTATATCTAAAAGCATGTTTTTTGAAAAATGTTTCCATTGTTCGTATCGAAAATACCTCAAGAATATGTTTGCTTTCCAGTTCTGCAAGAATACCTTGAAGATTTCGATGCGAAGATATTCCAAATTGTTTCATATATTGGAGTTGCTCTAACAGGTTTTTTGTTTAAAAAACTTTCTAAAAATCTCCTCAAGTTTAGTCAAAGTATTTTACAAAAACATTGTATACTGGATAGTACCTCTTCTTGACATTCCTCGACTATAAATCAGTTTTTGAGCATCTGTTCATAGATATTGCCGTCTTTGCTTAACTGTTTGGCATCTCTTTGTGCTGAGCTCTAGTAGCACGTTTACCAAATCTGTAAATCGACTTGTTGATGGTCGATCTTGAAGTCACGGTTGCCACATACTGTTCACAAAATTTTTAATAAAGAATAATTTTACCTCAAATTCACCACACACTTGCACAGCTGATAACTAACTATTGACTATGAATCGGAAACCCTACTAAAAGTACCTGAAAAAAAGGAAAAATATTCCGTATTATGGATAATACCCTATTTACGTTCATCATTCTTCTAATATTTTTCATAAGCATCTATTAGTCAATGCAAGATAAAATGGTTCCGGCCGTTTAAGCCATTTAGGCAAGGTTGAAAAGTGGTGGCTACTCAAGGCAAGCTTGAAGAGACATTGATTCATTGACGAGCACACCCCAAGTACCAGAATACTGCTGCTACGTAAGCATAACTCTCAAGAGTTCTTGCCCAGTCTGTAGAATAATAATTTAATATTTGTTCATCATTTACATCCACCACTTCATCTTCTGCTACATAAGTTATTCACGGCTGGTGTTCAGTACTCCTTGAAAATCTAGAGTGTGATTCTTATCAATCCTGGTTCAAGTAGTCTTCGATAATATTGAAACTGTCTTTATCATCTCTTGCAATCTTGTATTGAACGTATGCTGGAACTGAAAGGTTTTATGAGATTTCTAATCCAGATTCAAGAGGCGTCTATTATCAAAATTTTTTCTAAATAGAACAATTTCCTGTTTCTCAATATTTTTGATACCTTCGATTCGAGCCATTTACTGTCGCTACATTTGTTTATCGCAAGTGAGCGATTCGTCATTTTCAATATTCATCTTACTCATCGAAAATGTCAAAAATCTTAGCAAATGTATTTGCACGCTCTCCACTCTTTATGGAAAGGACTGTTTTGTCACCAGTGAGGTCGCTCTTTTACTATCCTGAAAATAACCGTATAAGAGATAGTGTCACGAAACCCAATTTTCATGAGTATTTAGCGGGATTTTTCCAAAGATGTTTAGAATGTATGTGAAATGAAAATGTTACTTATGATATAGTTAATATAAATATTCACAGTATCGCCTTGGTGTCAGCTACGAATAAATCGTTATGCTAATTCAAAATCTTTGAATTCGATAGAGATCTGATATTTTTCATTTTATGAAGGTTGTTTTCTCTACCTCCGAATGCAGCAGATGCATAGTAGGCGACTGCGGATTTTCCCTGCTCAAGCGCTCTGTTACTGGCAAATCCAACAGGTCATTTTCAGTTAAGTTGCTGTCGCTATTGGTTTTCTCATGTCTTGCAGGTGGAGCAATGCAGCGGATATTCATCGGAGAATGAGTCGAGTATAAGTCGAAACCTTCATGAGTTTAGCGTTGTTCGTGAGTGGAATCAAAAATTTAAAGATGGTTGAAGTGAATTATCGATACAATTTCCGGAAGTTGAAAGATCTACCCTGTACTCTGTCAAAGAAATTTGAAAATCTGTTCCATTATTTTTATAGTTGCAAGCGTCTTCATTAGCATATATGGCACGTATCAAATCATAATGAAGGAAAAATCTTTTTTTAATAATTGTCTTGAGAGTTGGCTGTATTTTAAATCTCGTAGCAGGGTAAGTGGACTAGTTAAATGAATTTGGATTATCTTAAAAAATATCTTTCCCTTCTCTTTCCTACGACTGGTTAAAACTTCATATCGAAAGTTTATAGAATAACTAATAAAGTATCTTAATGTTTATTTTTTTGTTATTTTCTATTAGATTTTGATGGCAGGATTCGTCTCCATGTCAATTTTTCAGGAAAATTCACACATTATCGATTTTGCTATGAAAATAGTGCTTTACGACGTTTCATAATAATTGAAAATGCATGGTATGCTTATGTAAGGAACCCCAGAATCAATCAAAATAAATAAATTCTGTATTGACACCTCATTTGGAATTCTTCTCTAATAAATCTCTTTAACCGTCAACTAATTTTGTATTAATCGTCATCAAACAGCCAGTCTTTTCCACTCCTGGACAAAGGTCTTCCTTAATATTCACCACTGTACACGTTCCCCATCTACTGTCATCCAACTGGGAACCACCCTCTTGATAAGGTCATACCGGCGTGTCAATGGGCGTCCTTTACTCCTAACGGCATCTTCTATGGGTTTTCATTCAATAATTCTTTTGGTCCAGCGATTTTCATGGTCCACCCAGTTCCATATCAGTTCAGTTATTCTGAATTCGTTAACTATCGCATTCGTTAAATCCGTCTTCTTGCATAATGTTATATTTGTCACTCAGTCCTTAGTAGTTAAACCTACAATCGCTCCATTACTTGGATTTCGTTTATGAAAGATTAAGTAAAAATAAAGTTTCACCATCGCATGTTAGCAGTTGTCGAATACATTTTCCAATACCTTTCTCTTCAAATAAACAAGGAATTTCAGATTCAAAGGCATAATTGAGTTTACTGAAGACGGCCCATGTTGAATCTCTGCTTATTTCACAATTTGATATAGTCGAGACGGTCTGCTATTAGTACAAGGTCAACGAAGCATCTAAAATAATCAAGTTTTTCATTATCTTTATTAATACCTCTATCGTCAAACTCAATTTCCTTAAAAATATATTTCAATAGTGTAATGAACAGATTTGGTTCGGTGTCATTGTCTTGTTCTACTCCTCTTTCTATGCTTAAGTTAGTAGTGCTTCTGAGTCATATTTCAGACCTGCTTTCGCGTTGTCGTATACAAGTTTTATGGTTGTAGTCTATACTATTTTTTTTATATTGAGTTGTGAGATTTAATGTGTATTGAATTTTATTAAATTCTTGTTTCCTAGCACTTAACCAGGTGTCAGATTAACATTTCCAAGATTCACAATTTCACAAATTCACCATGCCAAATTACGAATCTGAAAATTGGCATTTTTCAGGAGAGCCAAAACACTGAATATAATCTTTTCGCGTTTGGTTATTTTCAATTTTTAAATTTTTATAGATTTCTATTGTTCGAAGGTATCATTTTAATTTTGATTATTCGTAAAATTATCAATAATAATTTTTTTAAAATATTCTCTATATTACCAAAATGGACATTTTTGATCGAAAGTCACTGAATTGGAGGTAAAGTATCAAATATGAAATTTTAGAGAATATTCGATAGTTTGCAATGAAGTTTCATGGCAATCATTTTTGATACTTTACATTCATATAGGATACAAAATTGCTAAGAAAATTAATGATAATGGATGAAAAGATGAAAACAAACGTTTTTTTTACTAAGAAAAACTTTCATTGAACACAAGATAACGAAATAAATTTTTAAAAATATAATATAAATAATGGAAAGTAAATAATCAGGTAAGTAATTCAGGTACATTCTACAAACGATTAATCGAAAACATATAATAAATGAAAAATAAATTTACTGTTCAGTTTCGGTATTATCGGGTTCTGCCAGAGAATCACGGATTGACCTGGAACTAGGAAGCTGCTCATAAAAAGACCTGTATGCCCTGGGAACTAGCCCTTGATTGCATAGTTGCAATAAATCTTTTTTTTTTCTCACTTTCGTTATACAAATCTGACCATCGTATGGCATAAAAGGTTCAGGAGGGCTATCATTGGAAGTAGTGAATTTTTTCCTTCGTTTTTGTTTTCGGATCAAACACATCGAAATCAATGTCATCTAAATTAGTTTTGACAAAAACTTTATTCAGTTTAGATTTCCACAACCACATACAAGAATTGGAACTTATTAGGTTTTTCTTTTTTGTCAGTGGTTTCTGGAACAAATTTGTCTTCATAACGATGAAAATTTAAAAAATCATCATGATGGAGCCTAGTCACATTGCGAGGTTTAGGTTTTGTACACGCCAATCTGATCAATTCCAGTCAGAGGGTACGTGTACTGGTATATTTTTTGCTTTAGTCTCAATCTTAGAGTGGACCGAGTTACACTCCATTTGCAAATAGCCTGACTCAAAATAAACATGATCAATAGTTTCCAAATGAGTAACGCATGCAGGCACATGCAAGAAAAGTTAAAATTTTTCTACTACCCTCCGCAACTGTCAGACAACATGCGAACTTTGGTTACTTCAGAGTGGTCAAAATGAATTTGAAAATTTCAATACTATCCCTCTTTTCCTCAGTTTCGTCCTAGGTATAACAATTAACTTCTGCGTTCCTCAAATTATATATAGTCAAATTATAAACAGCTAGCTTGCACCCGTAAAAAATCGGCCCAGCTGCTCCTTTAGGCGTGGTCAAAACAGACTGGAGATCAAATAGATTTTTTAGTATTCAGAAGGTGAAGCTTGAGGGGAGTTAAACACTTCAACGGCTGAAAAAAGTTCATGCTGTGGACGTATCGGAGTTCCTCCTTACAACAGACCTTTAGCGATTGAAGTTTCGAATTTAATAAGCACTACGCACTCCAGTTGAGGAATGAGATAGTTTACAATGAAATGAGATTTCAATTCTAGAAAAACATTCATGAATAATTATGCAGAGACAAAATTACAATGTATACTATCGAATGTGCCATATTTGATACATTACAATGGTTCAATATGCGCATTCAATTGTCGTAGTAGTAATAAAAACTAATGAAACTGGCATTTTCGCCATTTTAGATTATAACGTTTGGGAATTTTTTCTATTTATTTAACTGTGTAAGCTGTTGAATATCTTATTCGTAAATATAGCAAAGCTTTGAATTCGTAAAAATGACATTATGTTACTACCATCTAACAGATTCATCATTTTACCAATAGGTAGCCGTTTTTTAGTACTATGGGAAACCGTCGAACTTGAAAAACGCGATTTTTCACATTCGTTATTTTAGCATGGTGCCGACGATATCATCCTAAATTGCTTGTACATAACATTGAATTTTACTTTAACTATTCCAGATGTTCCAGAAGATGGTCCTGTATTACGAACAGAAGCTCATAAAGTTGCTCCTGGTGAAAAGATCAAAGCAAATTGTTCAACACCTGGATCATACCCCACTATGAACATAACTTGGTTTGCTAATACTTTGAAGGTGAGTTGACTAATATTCTCATATAGATATGTATTTGACGTTCATCAATGAAAGTATTCTAAAAATTGATACTTCCTTGCCATTTTACTTGAAGTTGAAATCATATTTATAATCAGTATTATTACTTATCTCATTAGCATAATTTACATCAGGTATTGGCTCTCTCATACATTTCTTGGTTTTGTATTACCTCTATATACCCAGAAATCTTTTTATATCCTTATTCTGAATAATTTCTCCTGTTAAAATCACCAGAGCTGGAAGTAGAGACATTAATTATCACCAATAATATCAGTTTTCATATGTGAAAATTCTTGAACATCACTTTAGACATGTTCTATCTTGAAAGGCACAGCGTTGGTTTGATCATTTATATAGTGGAAATTTGACGCTTGAAGATCGTTCCCGCTCAGGTCATTCACCTAAGGTTACAAGGAAAGGTTACAAGGAAAGCATAAAAATCCAGCCTAGTACTTGCACTCGCCTTGACTGCCTTGAACCTTCTCAAGATAGATTGTCACTTAAAATTATAAGTTCCCGGAAAGAGCTACAAGAGTATACCAGAATTTAAGCGAAACTTAGAGTCGAATTCTAGTATTTTATTGGATGCGTTGTTATTTTCAATTAACAATAAATTCACCCAAACAACCCGAACATCGAAAACGAGTGGTTAGACAAAGTACAATTACAAGAGCTCGTCGCAGAGAGGGATCATTTAGAGCGAAAAGTCTTGTTGTGTGTCTGGGGGAATTATGAAAAATGTATGTACTTTGAAATCATTCAAGATGGTCAAACCATCAATTCCGAGGTATATAGTGTACAGATTATGCTAATATTTAAGGGTTTATTTGAAAAATATCCAGGTTTAGACCATCGAAAGCGGGTTCTCTTACAACACATGCTAAATCACTTACTGTGAAAATTACGCGAAATAAGATCGAGGAACTTGATAGTATTGGATTCCTACTGCAAACAGCATTTAGTCCGGACCTTCCACTGTCAGATTTCTATTTATTCAGATCTATGATGAAAAGGTTGGATCCAAAGACAATTGTTGCCCATATTGTTGACAATATCTATGCCCAAAGAATGGTTTTACCAAAAGCTTGCTTGCAGGAGGTTTTGTTAAAACCATAGAATACGACGTACCATACTATTTGGTAAACAAAGTAAACATTTGGAAACAAAAAAATGATGAGACATCAATTTGCATTTCTTACTCAAATTTTCACTAGATTTGAAGCGGTAGAATTTTTGAAGAAATTTTTACTGCTTTTTCATTTCATATTATTCTTATTACTTGAATATGAATGTCAAACGTCTGGTTATGTAAGACTAGGTGTTCCCATCAAGTCAAGTGGACTAGAAAGATGTCGAAAGCGTTCTCTTAGAATGAATCAGTAAGCTTAATATTTCTATCAAGCGTCAATTTAAATATTGATTTTAAATTTGACGATTTAATGATTTTTAAGAGAAATAACAACGTCGTGTTTTGTTCTTTCGAGATACACTTCAAAATGTATATAACGATTTACTAATAATCGATCTTAACATATAGTTTCATTGAATTCATGATTGGAAACATAAAATAAATTACTTATTAGCTTCCAAGTATTTCCCACGATATAGTTTATTTTTGTTCTATAAACCTTTTTAACAAAATTTATCCTAGACTAATTTTACATCCAGTAAATCTGTCATCTTTAGTAGCCTGACTCACTGACTAAAAAGCTCAGTTTTCCGAAATTAGGATCTAGAAAATAAAAAATGTTGTACTGCATCGTACCTAGAGACATTACCCAGACATTAGAAAAAGTATGGCTTGATGACCTCTTGAGTAAAATCAGAAAATCCTCACCTAAAGATCGAACACCATTCTTTAAAATAAACCCAGAATTTCACAAGGTAGTGGGGCTACTATTGTATCTCCTCTTTACAACTAATCTGCCAAATAGCAATGAAGTATTAGCAGCCAAATTTGCATACTACACCGTTCAATTAGTGTTACAAATATTTTCTGTTGTAGCTTCAAATACACAACAGTTTCACCTCGATAAGGTAGGAAACTGATTAAAGAAATTGAAGCGAGCTGAAGCGAATTGAACCAAATGAATTAAGGTTGGTTCCAGTAACTTTCATCAACCGTAGAAGCAAATATACAGAAGTTCCTCAATATAATCAAAATCTAGGCATGCCTAAATGGAATACATCTTTACTAAGAGCAAAGAATAGGGTTTGAAACTAAGAGATTTATACTGACTGATATCTCAATTATCTTTAAAAAAAGCAATCCTCAATACTAACTTATTACTCGTTACTAGCTAACTAATCCAGCTATTCTCAATCGCATTAGGGGTCCTCGGAGAAAGTTAACTGATTCGCAGACATTTCGCCTATCCACGAAAAAAATTTACTTAATTTTGTTCTACGTAATTCATGATTAGTACCGCACTGAAAATAAATTCCCGAAATTCTTATAAGTGTAATTCTTATTGTTGGAAGTATCGAACGTACAGAATATTCTGACAGACATTCTGGTGTTACTAAAAGAATTCAGCAAGCAGCTATTTTTGATTTATTCATGACCCACTGTATAATACAAAGACAACATTTAGCTGCGAAAAGTTTATCTACAGAATTAAATAAGGTTTTAGCGAAATCTATAAAAATTATTAATTCTATTAAAAAAAGCGATTTAAACTGCAATTATTCCCAATATTTTGTCATGAAGTTGGTGCAGAAAATGAGCAATTATTACTTCATACAGAAGTTCGATGGCTCTCGCGGAGTAAGATTTTAACAATTTAAATTTGCGTTTCATTTTTGGGTAGATGAAATAAATAACAATAATATTGATAATTTTGATAATTATTTTGATTTTGTTAATTTGCTAAAAGATTTAAACTTATCAAAATTAAATGAAATCATAGCGCAACACTTACAAGTTCAAATATTAGTTTCGAAAAATATTTCCCATCTGAAAAAATCATGTGTAAAAAAATGTGTGGATAATAAACCATTATTCTGTTATACCAAATTTTTTCCCAAGGAAATGACTTATTTTATGAAGGTGCTAAGGTGCTAAGCTGTTAAACGTTGCACTACTTCGATTAGAAAATACTTCTGAAAAAAAGAAACTTGCTTTAATTGCTGCAAATAGTTGGCCAGTGATGGAGCATTAACTTGTAAGCTCTAAGTGCACCTGGAACTCTTCCAAACTGACGAGCAGCATCCATACATACATAAATGAGTCTAATAGATTGTGTTACTAATGTAACGAACATAAAACACACAAAAACGCGTACCGAAATCAAACCTCAAGCTACACTAGAAATAGCAAACGTTTAATTAAGGCACAAAGTGAGATTCTGAAAAATATACTTGTTGATTATTCATTTACATAGATAGGGGATATGGCGGAAGCTCTGGTCACAATACTCACAAACAGATGTTACTGACAAGTTGCTCTCTGTATTTTTATTTATTCATTTGAGGTGAGCGACGGTCGAAATATAATTTTGCAAAATCCACGGAGATCATCAACATTCTATTGTCGACTTATGAAATAATTTTTGCAAAAGAATTAAATGAATTCACTATAACGGAAAATAACAAAGTTTTGGGAGAAGTATCTCAACTTATTACTTGCCTTGACTGTCACACGTTTTCTACAAAAAACGTATGCCTGCAGTGCTACTTCTAAATTGATGAATGATGAATTAAAAGATGTGGCCTCAAAAAAAACATTACGTTTTTACTGTCCACTTCTAAAATTATTTTTATTATTTTAAAACTAGAGCCCTGTCTCTCACTACATACCATTGTTACTATATCTCTGATACTGCGCAGAAAATACTTATACATGGTGGAGACTTTACGAAAACTTGCATTTTCCCATATAAGCAGCTCTCGGAAAAATTCCAAGAAACCTAAAACAAAGATTTTGCGAGTGCCATAATGTTGAAAAAATATCACGTATTTCCACAAATACTGATTTGCTAAAACTGTTGTGAGTTCATAAAAGTAGAACCAAGACTTTCCCGGAGAACTTCTGTTTTTAATCATCTCTATTAACAACTGATAAAGTGACAAATGATTGCGGTAAAAAAGTTCACTTAGCACTTGATTGCTCTATGTACAAGAATGATCCTACGATAGTTATTGAACCAAGTTCAACAATATATAAAACAACTTTATCAATAATCAATTGATGAATAACTATTTAAGAAAGCAACAAGGAATAAGCCATTGAACTACATATTTCTGTTCACTTAGCTTGTTCTGGGCGACTCACTGTGGGACGTCAATAAGGAGGACGTATTGCTATAAAATCATTAATTATGAACAAATAATCAACTTTACAGGAATTTCCAAGACTCTTAAAAACTCTCTTTTTAAATATTATAACCCAAACATACGAGTACAACAAGCTGGACAGTGGTTTTTTTCAATAAATTCATTTACATTGTACTCGTTGGATGAAATTACGGAAAAAGCGATTGCCCTCAAAACTCATGTTGGAATTCAAAAACTAGACTTTATAATGATTTATTTCACAAATTTATATCATTATTGTCGATTATAAGCTTTTAATTCTCATGACTGGAGAATATAGCAAGATTTTTTTTACTGCTAAAAGTTTTCTTTCCAAGAAATATAGATTAACTCACACCATGTGGTATTTATTAGAAATATGTTTTCAACTCAAGTAATTCCCATTGAAGTAGTGTCATTTGAAATGGGGAAATGACCAGAGGCATAGAAATGAGTCGTTGTTGTGGTTTCGTCATGGTTCATGGTTCTTGTTCATGGTTCAAGTTTTGTAGAACATTATCTTCACACTTTCCGAAACTAAAGTCGCACAGCTGTTAATATAAAAAAGGGTTCTTCATTAGTGTTTAATTTCTATTGAATGTGAGGTTCTTCTTCAGTTGTTCTAAGAGATGATAACTGATGGTATGTACATTCAACCTTTGTACGATTAATGAGTTTTTCTTCTTACAGTTAGCTATTGCATACGCAACTTAAGTAGAATAACTGACCCTTACTATGATGTTGCGTTGGCAGTCATCTTCCAACTGTGTATGGCCAGCTAAGAGTTATTTTCATCGTATTTCGGTAAAGTTAACTTGTTGGTTGTACTTCCCGTTAACTCTGTCTGCTTTCACCTCGTCCCATAGCATGTACTACATTTTATTTTATTACCAACGTTTCCATAGATGGTATAGTTGAAGTCAAAAGTATCCTAAAATTAAAGCTCTGAAAATTTGTCAGGTTGGGTATCACCTTATGATCACTGCTATGTCCTAGAAATCAATTTCTCGAGGACTCACGTTTCAATGACTTGATAAATTTGATTAAATAAACAAAAACAAAGATGCTACAATTCGAAAAAAATTAAACTTGAGTTCCTCTCGATCCAATATACAGAATTTTTCTCTTAATCACGATTTTTTCATATAAATAGGTTTCGTAATTCATGCGACAAATTTCAGGAGGTGATTGCTTGTATCAAATTAAGATGGGTCTTTCCTGTAACAAAATCTACTCAGTTTACTTCTTTTCGAGATATCACCATTGAAATATGGTGACTTAAATTAAGTTTTATTTTGTTTCCAAAATTTCAGTAATACCAGAATGTTTAAATCCTATAATTAACATGCACTTGCAAAGGACTAGCTACGGGTATTATTTCAATATTCCTGTTACATTATACAAAAGTGAAATTATCACCCTTACTTTATTGCGTATCAAACCTTTTTTTCAAGTTCTATGAAAAAAAAATGTAACTTAGAAACATCACAATTTATCATTTTTTTCAATAAATTGAGTGGAAAACATTAAACTACATGAACTTAGCCTACGTGTCATGGATTGCTGTACAAGTTCAAAGATTTGAGGTGTATTTCTTATGGTGTAAAAGCTATTTGAATACGTTTCTTCAAATCGTGGATATCAGCTATGAATCTCGTGTAGACTAATAATTTAAGGTAACTCCATAAACAGAAATCACCAGGATTCAATTCTAGAGATCAAAAAGGCCAATGATGATGCCATCCTCGATCAATCCAATAGTTGGGTTTTGTCGTATCTAAATGTTGACTAGTAGTTCCAAAAAAGTTTACTGGACCACCATCTTGCACGAACCACATGTTTTGTCTGATATTGAATGCGATGTCTTCAAATAGTTCAGGGAGATCATTTTCGAGAAAATTGGTGTAAGAAATTCCATTTAATTAAGTAATCCAATTAAGTTATACTCTACATACCAATACATTAGTCAATGAAAAAACATTTTGAAAATGGTGAAACGTGAAACGACCAGTGTCGGTTGAGTTCCAGTTTTGGATAAGTGGATGCAAACACTAAGGGGTGGGCTGAGGAAATCCTGGAAATTTAGGCAAAACCCAACATAATTCCATATGAGTAATCACCCCGAATTTTGTGACAATAATTTAGAAACATCACGGATAACATATATTTTATTAATACAAACAGTCGTATCAAAACAAATTTTCCACAGTGTAACTTGTTTTTATCATTTACATAACAGAATTTTTCTTCCATTAAATTTACATTTTCAGGAGCTAACACAAAACGACATAAAGTAAGAGAATGTCGAGATGAAACTGCTACAGCTACTTGAATATTAAAAATGGTTATAATAAAAGTAGTATGACATCTCGCTGGCAAACATAAAGTTGGAATTGAATCCTTTAAGAAAATTGCGATATAAATTTTCAAGGGTGTACTGTCAATTTTATTTACTATCAGAAATTCTTTTAACTTTTGACAATTTAAATGATATATAAAAATACATGAAATATTTTGCATAAAATTTGTTTTCATCATTGATATCAATTGTATAGAACACGTTTTGATTTATTAAATTACATTTTCTCACTTCCCTCCATCTTAGGTATCTGAAAATAGTCAAAATTCCTACTACTCAATATGCAGTACTTTCAATGTTCTATGTCTCTAAATCGGATTTCACTACGAGCCCATAAGTAATATTTCAATGGATAATTTTCCTGGTATTACAACTTTGCTGAAGTAGTTATTGTCACGGTATTTGAAAAAATTGTAGGAGCTTTGAAAAGAAAATGAAATGAATGGAAAATATATTCTAGACAACAAGCGAGTATCTAAATTATTAAGAAAAATTATCTGCTGTAGTCATATTACATGAAAAATCCCTATATTCTTGAAAATAATAAGGAACCCTTGATACTACCATCTACGAGGTTTTTGGGGAGATCCAGAAGTTTTTTTGCCATACGTATGAATTTAATAGATTGAAAGTTAAGGCGTGAAATGTTTGGGAAAATTTAGAAATTATTGGATAGTGGAACGGTCAACATACGCGAAAAAGTTATTGATAGCTCTTATCTTCCTCCATATTAAAAACAAATTTTTAAAAGGACGTTACATTGTCCAAATTTGATCACATGCACACGTGAGTTTTTGAATTTTGATTATCCTGAAGATTATTGCCGGACACGAATCGACAATAAGTTTGAATCCTCCTGGATTGATGAAATAACCATCCAGTCAGGAAAAATAGCACTTTCTTCATCATTTTGACTATATGAGGAACTCCACATACCAATTGTGTCATACCCGAAATTAAAAATTATCATTAGAATGGAAGTCGTTTACAGAATAGAAGTTCAGTAAATATACCCTAAAATTATTGCGGAATGCGGTAAAAGATGATATCGCTTTGATTTCAATTGGCAAATGATTGTGCGTTTTTGGCATTGTACAATATTGAGCCCTCAACTAATTCTGTATGTGGAATAGGTAAGTAAAGGTCGTGCCCCGCGTTCCTAAGTGGATAACCTTTGTGAAATTGGAGAATCGTGCTTTCGAAGGTAAACAGTTTACTTTCAGACTCTGAAAACGATAATTTGGTTATCGAAACGCGCGTCAGACAGTATAATTGTGAGTGTTGGTGTAAACAGTGTATTCAGTATGAATATCGCCAACGGTTCCCGAAATTCCAACTCAATTGGCTATACTGTCTACACTGCTAATTTGATTTTCCAAATTTTTCATGATGCAGTACACTACTATCAAGTATATATGTATTTTTTTTTAAAAGCAATAAGTGGATTCGTACCTACATGAATAATCGATTGAAACGAAATATGCAACAAAGTTGTCGCATGTTTATTCAATTTTTAGCGAGTGATCAAATTTTATCGAACATACAAAGGTCGACATAAGTCAGGCAAGACTCTCGAAAAAAATTAAAACGAAGCATGTTCTTGCATCAGACAGCTGTGTTTGTGTCATGATAACACGTGCTCGTCGAGTATACGCATTTTCAGAATAAATAGATAAATAAATAATAATGAGTAAATAACCATACTAGTTCACGCTTCAGGAGTTTTTTTTGTTACGACGTATCAGCGTACGACGCTAATTACGAAACCATGTTTACCGAATTTCAACAATTTCCGTACTCGCTGCTGCAAAATCGTTTCGTGCAATGATATGGAAGACGTAACAGAATATTTTTAAACTGGCTCTGTCACCAACACACCTCATTCTCGACGACCAGTATCTGGCAGAACGGGTGCTAGTTGAGCACCCGAAACAAAAGGGACCTAACCTAACCAAAAGGGATAACTTCAAATAAAGTTTAACGTCCACTCCAAGCACTTTACGAGAATTTTTCCGATGGCAGATTGGAATTTTGCGAGTGGTATTTCAGTTGAAGTAAGGAAGATTCCTGTTCGAGCATTCCATTTTGTGATCGGATAAAGCAACCTCCGAGCTGAACGCTACGGTTATTTGGCATAATTGCATGCCAAATGGAATGACCAGAATCTTCACGTCTTCATTGAAGAAAAATAAAACTTGCCGGGAGTGTATGTGTGAGGGCATGTATCCACTCGGAAATTCTCGTGGCTTCATCGGTGATTTCATGCAGGATGGAGCTTCGCCGCACTACGCGTTATGTGTGTGAGAATACCTCAACCTTCATTTTGAAGAATGGATAGGCAGATGAGGATTCGTTTTCAAAACCCTCCTGTATATTCCTTTTGACGCTGCTTTTTTCCGCTTGATGCAAGTTTGTTGCCCAACTCATGTGGATCTCTATATAAACACCATAATGACGTATAACTTAATTTAAATTGCAACAAATTTCATAAATTAGAGTTTTTGCACTAAAATGGATTATATCAAATTCCAATAACAACAAACACCAAACAGCAGAAGACAGTAACTGATAACAATAAAAGTCGCCTCAATCGGCCATAAATAAAGCAATCAATGGGATTGGAATCAGGGGATTTTCGAAGCCATGATCCAGACTTTCACGTTCTATCCACGTGTTTCCATAAATTATTTTCAGATGTCTTATTGCCAGCAAAAAGTGAGGGAATGCTCCGTCTCGCTGAAAATACTTCCCTAGGATAACGACGTTCGCGTTAGCAAGCAAATTGTGAGGGTCCAAATAGACCTGTGCTCTTCAAGGACCGTCAAACTTTAGAATTTCAGTTTTCATATTAGTAGAAAATTAATAAGTTTCAAGGACACCATTTTATGAAAAATTCTTGAACTCATATTTATGATTACTATATTTCTAGCAGAAATTTATGCAATTGAAAAATGTTTTCAGTTCAATCTAAAGAGGAACTATCGCAAACATGTCCGATAATCAGGCAGTCATTAGAGCTCTGAGCTCTAATATAAAATCCAAACTCATTTGGGATTGCCCAGAAAATTTTGACGAGGTAGGGAAGAAAAATAAACTTAACCTACAACGGATTCAGGGACACACCAGAGCGAAGGAAAGTAAAATTGCTGATAAGCTAGCTAAAGTGGAGGCAGACAAGCCCTTCCATGGAAACCGAACTCTTTTGTGCTATCAGCTACAGAAGAATGGAAAAAGCACTGGAAAAGAAGGAGAGTACATAGGAGCAAAACCAATTTTTAGGGCAGCCTACAGGGGCTAAGACATGCAAAGATATAGATATGGTATCTGGGATACTATAACAAGAGTAGATCTACTCAATGTATCAACCTAAGTGAGAACAATCTACGAATACTAACAGGAGTTCTATCGGGGCACTGTCACCTCATCAAAGACCTGAAGACGCTAGACTTAGCAGATAATGAGGCGTATAGATTTTGTTGTACAGAGTACGAAACGTGTATCTACATTCTCACGAAGTGTGAAATACTAAGGAATTCCAAAGCACTACACCTGGGTGCATATGAAATAGAAGACGAAGATCTCTGGCAATTGAAGCCATGCCATATTCTAAACTTTGCAAAAGGAATGGGATTGATGGATCAGCTGTAAACACTGGGTTCTCCAGTATCGCAGTAAGAAAGGGGGACGCAATAGACCCTTTGGGTGGCAGTGTATACGAGACTCCATATTCACATACATACATGATTACTTTAACGTTTTGTTACTATGAATTGGAAGATATAGAAAAACTAGATGCTTGTACATACATTTTTTATTAACCTGCTCTATAAACTCCTTACTTCATGGACTATTTGCCAAAAAAATTCGATAGAAAAAGTTTGTCTTCATTATTTCTTCACAATTCTCATTATAATTGGCTTATGAAATGAAAAATAAATTCATAACTAGAAGTTTCAATTTAGCAAGCAATCAATTTGGATAGACTCGATCCATTGATGTGTTTGCGTTTATTGTAGCTTCTCTTGAATATACAGAATGGATGTTATATAATTTTCTCCAAATAATCTTCAAAATTTCTTCCGTATTGTCTTAAGCTGTAGAGGAATTCAAAATCATAAAACCAAAGCTCGCTTTTTGCTTTATGTGAGACGGACAAAATGTAAGTAAAAATACGTTAAAAAATCAGGTATCAGTAATTCGTGGAAAACTTAATTAGCTGATACATTTGATTAAGCAATAGTTGCTTCGGCATAACTACCTACTTCATAATAAGTTTTAAAGAATCAGTTTAGAGTGCTCCATTTTCCATTTTTATGTAGTAACTTTTCATTTAAGAGAAAATCATTGAGCGTATCAATTTTTTTAATGCTTTTAACACCTACTGATGTATAATATATTAAGTTAAAGTTTTCTGATTGTATTTTCATCTGCAAGATATCGGGTTATCTACAATTTTTTAGTTGGGAGGAAATGATCGAATGTATTTGGATTTTCCTTTGTACGTGGGAGGCTACCACCTCTCATCCACCGCCCTAGAGGTTTCATAATACAATTATCTGATGCATTATATTAATTAGCGCTTAAGAGGAATTTGTCCATGTAAATCTATCACTAGCTCCTGGACTATAATTTATGACAAAATTTCATGAACTAAAACCTTGATAGGTTTGATAGTGATAGATAATTTTCTTGGTTCAACAGCCCATTTAAGAGATCAGAAAATATATTTGATATCTTGTTACGTCAACCTAAAGCTTCTAAGAATAATAGTGTTTGTTCTAAGGAAGTCGTGTTAGATAATGCGGTAGATCAAATTACAATTCATAACAAGAGAGATGAAATTACACTATTCCTCTTTTGTTAGTGATGTGCGATGCGTGGAAGCGACAACAAATTTCGTTTAACGAAATGGAGGCTATTCTTCCCAACGTTCTCCCTAGTTTTTATTTGCTTTTTTTACACAATAGCTTTAGAAATTCCATTATATTTGTCGATCGCGAATCACTGACATGTTTACAAATCTTCGACAAAAAAATATTTTTTTTTGCGTGTTCTGTGACTCCCTGGGAAGTATACATATTTTTTCTTGGTTAAGCTATTCAAACAAACAGCAAAAAATAGTATATGATTTTCTAAAACTATTGACGTGGAAGTACGTGATATTTCAACTTAGAAGGGATGGCCGACCTCAACAATTCTCATTTTTTCCAATACAATAAAAATTCTGAAGAGATACGAGCAAATTTCTTCTAAAGCTTGGAGGAGAGCAAGGACAAAATAAAACAAAAATTTATGTAGGCGGGCCAAGAAAGATTGTAATGGTAAAAAGTATTTTTTAGAAATGGTATATGCGACTGATGAAATTGTGCTTTAGCTTCTAAAAGTAGTTCATATTCTGGTAGAAATGGGGATGAGCTTATTTAGGAACGTTTGAAAATAATTAATAAATTCAGAGTTACACCGCAACTCAATCAGCTCGAGCTGCTATTCTGGTTTTACCGATTCACAAATCACATTAAATGGAATGCTGAAAATGTCCAGGTTCTGTTCCATAACTTTGAATCATAGTCTTGAATCTCCGCACAAATTCTGCATGAAGACAGTCCACTCTCATAAGTGGCGTTGTTATGTTTTGACATGAAGTGTCGTTGTTATGTTTTGACATGAAGTGTCGTGAATGGTTGAATTCCTTGAATACTACAGTTTCATTGCTAATGAGGCACACAGGTTTCCACTTTATGGTGGTGAAAAAGTATTTCCAAGACTACTTATCTTTAAAAACACGACTTTCTGAATCAACTTCACGGTTTTCACTTGTCATTGTAACGATTAAAGTCAACAAACAAGGCCCTTAAGAAGTACTATGCAATTGACCTTGAAAACATACGAAATGAAACTAAGTCTGTCAATCTACTCGAAATCGTTCCTAGGTCTTTTAACTACATTGACCTTGAGAACAATCCGCCTAAGCGAGGTTGACGCTGCAAAGTCCAAACTCGCACGTAAGTGTTAGTCAATGTCTATGTTACCCAATCACGAGACAGCTAGTACATCGGTGCTTCTCTTCGTCCCTCACCCTCCGTTGACGAAGTACTTTCTGTCTCTATTTACTGATCGGCGAACTCATCGTGACCGGCCACCATGCGTTTTTTAATAGGGTTTATTCGAAATCCTGTTGCGGGTCGGATTAAACTGGCCCGAGGGCCGCATTTTACATACGGGTGGTACTTTGCCCATTACTGGCCTACACCTGGAATCAACGCATCTATAAGGTCTAGTCTAGATTTTGTTTCACGTATCAAATTTAGGCGAATATTTACTGATTATGAACAATCTAAACGTGGTCATCAATATTCTGTCGTGCTCAAGAAAAAAGCAGCAATTTGACTCATATCATTCATTAACTTAATCTAAATGGATATAAATCTGAAACTTTCCAGCATTTCCTGTTCTAGTATGGTTTTTACTTTTATACTGTCATTTTAAATTTTTTTGTTCACCAATTTTGTATTTTGAAAACGTATTTTAAATGAAATGTTCGTAGTTTCAGCTTTTCAATAAACCTAAAAATTATTAGATTGTACTACGTTCCAATTCTCGAATTCGAATTAGTAATTATAGAAATTCTAGGAATTACTACACTATCTCTTTCATATTTTTTGAAGAAATTTAAAAAATATTTGTGCAAGACCTTGTAGCCTGGTACCATTACAAAATCTTGGCGGATTTAAATTGCGAAGCAATATTATTGGAGTGCCAATCTCGAGTTGTAGAATATGAGGAGTTATCTCTGGTGGAATAAGAGTGTGTGAGAATATAACTTCTTCATCTTCCAGTACTTTGTTCTTCAATTCATATTTCACTTGCGCAAATCACATATCCTCCAGTAAAATGTAAATACAATTGACTAGTTCATTTGTTCATGGATAATAGCTCTCTCCTTTACCACCAACTGTAATTGTCGTCAGATTTGTCAATAATCGATTATATTTTATCAGTGGAGGTGATTCAATCTAAGACAGTTTCACAATTTATATGACAATTTTATTCTTTTGCTTTCTTCCAGAATTTTTATATCACCTATATCAATCACTATTTTTGAAAACTCTTCTGCTTTTGAGTTGCGCTGAAGATGAATGTGGATACAGATAGTAGAAGATAGAACTTAACCATAAAATTGATGACTTAATACTCAGTCTCAAAAAGGAATCTTGAAAATACTGTATCAATTGTAGTCTGTCAAAGTCATAGCCCTACTCTCCCAGTTTTACTAGCGAATGGACTAAAAGTACTTTTTCCTTTCGCTATTTTGCATTTATTGCTCTACAAGTGATTCAGAAGAGTGGTCCTTTTAAAACCAAATCCAAGAGCAATCCTTTTGCAATATATTCAGCTATTTATAACGGCTAAAACTGCTTTTCTTATATATTATTCAGAGTTGCTCTTGTATTTTCTAGCATTTGGGTTGCGTAAATATCTCGTCGGATCTATCCAAAATTGGAAAAAAAACTTTAAAATCGACACAAGTAAAAGAGTGACATTAACACTTTTGCAATGTTTACCAATGAGTAACATTAACATTGTCAAAGTTCTCCATTAAGATCAACAAACTTTTAAACCAATTGTCGGAGCATTTTTTCTATTCCGATTGAGGTACTTCCTAAGCATTTAATATACATGCAGATGTAGAAAAACGTTGAACTCGCAATTTATTTTTGAGTACGATTACCAATAAAAATGTCAAGCTTCTTCATAGTATTGTCAGATTTGACATATTCACGTTGCCATCAATAGAGATGTGAATAGAATTGTTTTGTTCGTGTGAGCTCACAATTGAATATTCTCGTTTTCGTCGTAATTTCCTTAGAAAGCCACGCAACATTGAAGGTGGATTTTCCATTACTTTCAGCATTATTCAAACTCCTCCAGCTTCCAGCTGGTCGATTGCAACTGTTTTAATTTTTTCCAATGTACAAAAATGATGTTCTTTCAAATTAATTCACAAGCTATTAAACAAATGATGAGAATTGTAATGTGAGAGAGTTCGTATTATCATGCCCAGTTATATCGAAACAACAGGCGACCATTTGCTTCGAAGTGCTTCGTGCGCGAATAACTATTTTTGTATTTGGCTCGTTTTGAAGAACTCATTCAGTCGATTATTGTTTAGTTTTGGGTTGAAATACATTGATTCATGATTTGTCGCCTTCTACAATCTCATAGAGGACTTTTTCAATATTTCTTTGCAACAATCGACACGAGCATTTTATGAGCGATTCTCAAACTACACAGTACACAACGCAAACAAATCTTTCTAAGAACTCAATATTCATACAATATTGAATGCATGCAAGTGGAACGAGTGCCCAAGTATGCCTCAATCTCACGGTATGTCACATGATAATCTTGCAATATCAGTTTACGCACAGAATCGATGTTTTCTTGCACAAGCCCAATTTCAGACGACCTTGACAAAATTCGTCCTGTAGCGAAGTGAGATCAAAAATGCTGGTTGATCGGCATACTGCTGCTGGTTTAAACCACGTCGCGTCGATAGTCATATCGCGATTTATTTTCTAATTTACACAAAGATGATTGTTCCAAGTATCTTCAAACAAGTCAAATATCACTCAACTGACTACACGTTCTGAGGATGTTCACCTTTAAAAATGTCTAAATATCTCAATACTTAAGTATCTTTCGTAATTCACAAACAACTTTTGGAAATTTTATTAAACTTGTTTTATGAGACTTGCTTCACTTTTTACTTTCACGTAACCTCCTAATATTGCAGTTCATCTATTTTGTCCCAATAAAAAGCTGAAGCACCTATTAAGAATCATCTACCGATGCAACCAATTAAAAAAACGAATTATTGTACCAGAGAAAATTTTTATCCACGTATCCCATTACATTATTTTTCGACAATGAATATGAAACAAATCTAAACTTTGACTTGTTCCGTATTTTCCTCTCAACTCGACAATGGACTGTGATGTTGTAGGACATAATTCACACAAATGTTTAATGCAAATTCTAAATTGTAAAATGCAATAAACCGCAAAATATTGCGAACTAGAATGCTGGCTTCATTTGTATATAGCGTTTGTGGTTTAGTGAATTCATTCAGCATCAATCTATTGGTTGGTGTTTACTAAACTAAATACCACTGAATATATTTTATTACATATAGGTAATGAGGTTTGAAGTAGCTTTAACGAATCAGTTTCAATATTGTTTTGATTATAGTGTTTTAATTTGGAATATATTTGAGGATTTGTGAATCAATCTAATGAAAATCTGCAGTAGATTTGTATTATGCGTTTATTTATCCATAATTACATCGGGCTTAGTTAAATATTTGTATATTTTCAAAATAGTTATCACTTCCCAGTTATTATGAAAATACATCAAGAGATAAAGTTCGTCCAATATCAATTGCAGAAGAGTTATGCGAGGAAAAATCAATATTTCATAAATACTCACGGCACTCATATCAAATTAAGAAATGAGAAATAATGTTTACTCCCCGTATAAAATTCGGTACACAATTTCTTCGAAATATTCCTGCCGTTTTTTAGACCATGGGCGAATGGAAACAATGAAATTGCACAGCGTAGTAAAAATAACAAACGATAAGGTGCAAAAGTTGATTGAAAAGGTAATTTCCTTGAAACAGAGACAAAGTTAGGAAAGGCAAGGAAAAAAAGAGATAAGAAAAAATTAACGAACCTTTATCAGCGATTACCCAAAAGTTACTAGAAGAAAAGGAACAAAACAAGAATAAAATAAACATGTTGGAATTTCGAACCGTACGAAACAGAAGCTTCACAAAACAGCACAAACCAATACAACGTTCAGACAGGAGAAGAGAGAAGAATTTTATAAAAAACCAATCAAGATAATAGAACGAATTCTACTGAGAAATGGGAAAAAATGAGAAAAAGAAACCAAAAATGACGAGGTACTGTTTTGCAGCAAAATTAGCTGAGCTTAGTTACGATTTAGTGCCTCCTCAGTCACAGGTATCCCTCTATTCTCATAAAACTGCATTTTGAGAGGTGACAAATGAAAAAGTAATGCCTGGTAGATACAAGTATTGTGAGGGCAGATTATTTTTTGTTTGTTACTGAAAAACTCTATTTCCTGTGAAATTGCATGGAGAAAATTATTTCCTCTAAAATCACATACTTCTCATCTTTTTAAACACTACAAATATTAGGGACAATTAACAGCAAATTTTCTCTTTTTTCAAAGAAAAATCCCAACATTGGTCTAAATACGATTAAAACTAGTCGCTGCTTGCATAAATGTAATAATTAACCCGTAAGGCTGGGGCCTGGATACTTCGGTATGCAAATGTCGTGTTCAACACTTATTTCTGGTAACAATAGAAAGTGACTATCACTGTACATTATAGGAGCGATCAACGAAATAAATAACATAGATACGGCGTTATTTTCTACCAAAACTATCTCAATTCAAATGAAACAATAGGCGAATTGAATTAATTGCTTCCTGAATATTCTTACAAAGTCCTCAGTAACTACTGGATGTATCAAGACCTGTGGATGGAAATCTCTTTTTGGCTCAATATAACAATAACACTAGTTTAAAAAAATTGAACTTTCTTCATATCTCAAAATAAATGTATATAAATATATTAATCTATCTTTCTTTAACCTAAAAGTGGGGCCGTTTTTTTTTCAACCTCCGATAGGCTATAAATAGAAGTTCATATAAAACAATAATTTTATTACCAAAATATTGGTTCACTACATTTACTTTTCGACATAATCACCGAATAGCTTGAGCGATTTGTTATATCTGTGGACAAACTTTCCAGTACCCTCTTCAAACAAAATTCTGTAACAATTTAATACAAAACATACCTTGAAACTCTTGGAAATTCCATAGATAAAGCAGTAATGGTGAATCTGCGGTTTTCTTTAACCATTCTGTCAACTCGTTCAATCAAGTTATCTGAAATGACAGATTTGCGTCCTCGGCCCCCTTCATCATGCATATAATTACGGTCATCTTTAAACAAGCCACATGTGATTTAACATGGCGCCGACAAGTTCAGCAGGTTTTAAGCGTAAAGCGCCCTGAAACAGTGATAGTTCTGCTAGTTCTGTATCGTACTTCGGATCAGATGATAATGAAAAGGATGAAGAATATGTGAAAACAAGTTATGATAGTGGATAAAAAAATTCCTTCGAAGTAATATCAATGACAAGGCAGATTGTTATTGCTATGGGGATATTCTAAAAAAATATATAAGCAAAAAAATATAACAGACACAGACGAAAACGCAAATTTCAACAAAGTACGGTGCTTTTGATTTGATGTAGAGTATTCTACTACTATGTTCATAAAACATTACCGGAATGAGTCTTTCAAGTCAGTAATTTAGGAAAAACGAGGTGTTCAACTGGCAAGTTGTCCAACATTTCCAAAACTTCCGCTTAAATATTCAGCCTTTGTTCAAACAAACCAAAAAAAAACTGAAAAATCTCAAGGAATTATTTATTACCTTTTGTCCCTCCAATTTATCATAGGTTTGACGCGCAATTAGGTGTAGAAAATTTGAAGCAACCCGATAAATTATACGAAGATAATATAGAACACATAGAAAAGGCAATAACTGTTACCTAGTGATATTTTTTTTGTTTGATTATTTTGATTCATTTAAATATGAATATATTACAGCAAAAAATTTTATGATTCATCAATAATTACGATTTCAAGATTTGCTTGGAATGTAGAATTTGAAATAACTCAAACATGTGACTTAGTGGCTTGTTACCCTCTTTCTCCGAACCCCTCAAGATTCTTCGAAATACAGTCTAAAAGCTGTTTTATTACACAATGATGGTAAAAACATGTTCATACCATTAGGACACGCAGTAAATTGTATAATGAGCTATAAAATGCGTATTTGGATCAATTTGATAAATAGAAAGTTCGCAACATCAAGGTCAACATTAAATACGAGCTGTAGGTAGATCCCAATTACATCACTCCACCTCCTTTACAAATCAAATTAAGGCTGATTTGAAATTTCGTGCAGCCGCTTAATAGAACCAGAGATCCTTTCCCGTATTTACAAAAAAACTTTCCAAACATTAAATAGGAAAAGCTGAAAGACGGTATAGTTGTTGGCCCAAAAATCCGTAAAATTTTGAAAGATTCTCAGTTTCAAATCCTTTTATCTGTTAATGAAAAATCGAAAGTGATTTAATGTGGTTGTGGAGAACTTTTTTGAAAATAGAAAAAGTGGAAATTACATGAAAAATGTTGGAAGATGGATTTTCTGCCCTGGCATCTTAGTTTTCTCCCTGAAAATTTAGGAAATATGACGAATTTATTCACTAAGATTTAAAGGTTTTCGAAGAACGACATAAAGATTTTGAGATTCATTTAAATAAAAAGAAAGCAAAAATCATTATTCAATTAGTATTAATATAAAAATTATGATTTTTGATTTTTTCAGTTGAATTGATGAATATTTTCTAAGCCAGACGTGACATAAGTATTTTATTATCTTTTATGGATGATTATACCTCAATGAATAATAAAATAACAATTTTTACCTGGGGTATGAAAACCCTATAAACTAGTGTAATTCATTGATCGACGCTGTTTGGTTATCTACCTCCTGGTACAAAAGTTCTATTGACCTATATTTTCCTGAACTGATTTCATTATACAAAAAATATGACTACTCCATTCAATTTGATTGCAATTCAATATCTAGATTTTTGTTCCCATTTGTAAAAATACGCTCATATCGATAAGACGCCAAACTTTTCTCTAATTCAACGAATCCATCAGAAAATAAGCAGTAAAGCTCCTGGTAAACTGCCAATAAATATTCCACAATGTCGAAATATGGATCACATAAATTACTTTGTCCTTCAGATACAGCAGCAGTAACTTAGTATCAATACATAAGATTCCTTAGAGAAAATGCTGATATTGAAATTATAGTTAATAATATGTCTTAGATATGATAAAGCTGAATTATTAATTGTGAAAATGATAACTATTGATATTAGAATTTATCATCGAAACAAATTTGAGGGATTTTGAGGACAAACCACTTAGTTAAACGCTTCGATAGTCCTGGCGAGACAGATAAAAAATAATTATGTGTACAATGATTTTGATTGAAATGTGGAAGGGTTTATTGTTTATTGTATATTCGTCGACATCATTTTCCATAGTTTCAATTACTTGGCTGATCACCACTGGTAGTGAACCCAATGTTCTATTACTTTCACTGTTCTCAGAAATAGATGAATTAATTGTTATCATTATTTGTCATAACTGGATTTGTCACTTTCCAATATAATTTCCATAATTTTTTGATGTGAAAAGTATAAGCAGAGATTGTGAGTTAATGTAACTCAGCGGTTCCCGAATTATTTTGGCTACAGAACCCCCTTTTTGCTTCACCCTTTTTTGGCAGAATCCTAGGTCAAATTAGAAATAAAATAACCATACTAAGGTTTTTAGGCTTGGTGTTCGCATCTAGTAAGTATAGTTTAACTTTAAAAGAACGACTTGAAGATATATTTAAATACATGAATATTTTTTATTTAGTTATACATTTACTTAATTTATGTTAAATGGAACATTTTTATAGTTTTCCTTAAAATAACATTGAAGTCAGGTTTTATGTCTGACAATTGGATACGGAGGACTTGAGCAGCATTCAGTCTACTCCTGAACTTATTTTTTGTGTAGGCGTAAGCTGAAAACCCTGCCTCGCATTTATAAGTTGACACAAATGGGATTACAGCCATGTTAGCCTTTGCAGCGATGCCCGAGTATTCGTTTTTCGGGCCGAAACAAAAATTGGCTTTGATTCGTGGTATCTTTAGATTCGAGAAGTTTTTTGAATGCTGATGAATTTTTAATGGCAATTAAATATCATATTCGCAAACAGTTAGTGTTGATGGTTTGTATTGGATCCTGAATAGATTTTGGACCCAGTCGATCTCCCGTAATTGTAACTTATCTTCTGGAAAATATTCCTCTGAAGATTTGGAGCTTGTCAAATGTTCACGTATTCTGCTTTCCACGTCTATAGCTATTTGAAGATTTTTTTTCAACAAATTGCTGAAGTAGCGGAAAGCAATCATAAATTTATTGCTGAAGATATTCAATCCAGAAGGCAATTTTCTCTTCAAATGAAGATATTTTGTCGTTTACTGTGAATATGGTTATCATGCTTCCCTGCAGAGAGCTGCTCACTGTGTTCAATTTATCAGAAATGTCGGCCAAATAAGCCAATCTCATTGACCACCGCTCGTCGCGCAACATTGCTAGATGGCTAGCAAGAAAACCTTGAGTTCATCTCGCAATTTGTACAATCTGGACGCATTCCGTAGCCTTGGAAGGTATTTCTTCAAATTCCTTCAGCTGCAAAATAAATTATATTGAATATTAGATGAGTTTACGAGAAATGGAATTTTTGAATACAAAAAATTATGCATTCGAGGCAATTGGTTTCCGTGACTACTCCCCAACCGTTACCATCCATAAATTTCTCATTTTTTCATTATACAACGGAATTAATAAGCAATTACTGTTCAGAGAATGAGGCAGACTTTTTGACTTGACCTCCTTAGTTATTCAAACTGTTTAGTTAGAATCGAATTTCAATAAAATTGTATTAGTATCAGGATCTTTCTCAAGCTTCTCATTTGAAAATATGCCCAATTTTTCCCCAACGTCAGTAAATTGACTATTTTCAATCATCGAAATTTATCGTACTAAAACATACTCTGTTTATTAAACAGTACGTCGAGATTGGAGCTTTACTTTCTTGTGATTCAATTTTCAACACATTTTACTACAACAACACTCAATCAGAAACATTGTCTGGTCTTTCGAGTCGGGTATGATTCAATAAAAGGCTCGAGGGAGTGAATCATGTAATTTAGAATGTAGGTCTAGTGGTGTTGAACAGTGTGTTAAGCTTAAATTCTACTAGGTTTCAGATTTTCAAAATAAAGATAATTTGCGTTATTTCCAAGAAAAAGGTTCTAGTGAATACCATCATACTATACGAGGGTTAATACTTAAGTTTTGAGATACGGCCACACTGAAGTGAATACATCGAATATGACATTGCAGTCATGAAGTTCGACATATTTAATGAAGAACGTAATCAGAACATGTCATACAAATGCTATTTGAATATTTGAATCATTCCTATATACTTCAAACATTCATCTTGGCAAGGAAATGGAATTAAATAGCTTACATTTTCGTGCGGTGATTTTATATAACTGGCGACGTGGATTGAATCAACTGCAGCAAAACGTTTTTGAACAGTCAAAACATCGAATTGATTGTCACCCACAGTACAGTCCTTGTGTGGCATCCAATGATCTCTTTCTATTCTCGCAGAAAAATAAATTGGGTGGTAAACGTTTTTCTACACCTCTAGAAGCAGTTGATCGGTTCAAATGATATGTTTTGAAAGTACTTCAATAGAAATGGAGAAAATGCTTCGCAAATTGGTACAAATGCATGCAAAACTGTATTGATCTTAATTGATATTAGTTTTAAAAGTATTAAACCCATATCTAATTATAAATATTTGTTTTTATTTAAATATCTCTGAAACTGAAACTTATTATACCTCTCTTTTGTTCAATAATCACAATTCAAGCCAATGTTGATGTCAATAAATCATTTGAATTCAATATTTCTGTTGCGTATACCTAGTTTCGTACAGATTTGAAGACAAACTACAAATATCAGGCTTTACTATCGCCTAGGAGCTTAACAACTAGACAGTGGAGAACGTTCTCAATATTAGCTACGCTAATTCACCTGTCTGACCAGATTATATTTTTCACAAGCTTAACAATAACCATGCATAAGGCATAGAATCAGTTCACTGGTTTTATAATTTTTTTGTTTTGTTAATGGTTGAAACAAACTTTTTTCCTTCGCCACTCTTACTTGGACGTGTCTCTAGGCTGTTAACAGTATCAGAAATATATACAAAATGATAAATATAAGTGCTTTATTATTTATAAATAAATTGCTTCTTCCATTAATTCAAAGTGAAAATGATTCTATACAAAAAATGAACGTTGTTTCCTAAATTATTTGGGCAACAGAATTGATGTTTGACTGAAAATATGAAAATATTTTCCAACATCTGCATCAAACATTTGAGAAATGAAATAAAACGATTTTCTGTAATTCCCTCTGGCAGTTTCAAATCATCCTGCTTATTCCTTATTCTGGAATCCTAATTATATTTTTTTCTGTCTCCGGAAAAAAGAGCACAAAGAAACTGTGAATTAATCATAAATTGAGTTAACTCAAAATCTATTTCACATACTTTTTATTGAGAAACGAAGTTAACTGTGAAGATAGCAAACTAATGAACAGACGCATTGTCGTAATGGAACAAAACTCTCCTCTTCAACGAAGACGGCCATTTTTCAGAAATTCAGTATTAAAACCAGTCAATTAACTAGCCAATAATCGTTTGCGCGGGGAATAGCTGCTATTTCTTCTCGGATGATGGTCTTCAACTGATGAAGCTCGCCTGGGATATTGGAATAGTTTCTACTTTTCAGGTATCCCTTTTCAGGTATAAAAAAATCCTGTGGTGTTAGGTCCGGACTTCTAGACGGCCATGCAATGTCACCTCAGCGAGATATCAGTTTCCAAGCAAACTTTTGGTTTACGACCGTCCAAGAGGCATTAGAAGTATGACATGTCACGCTATCTTGTTAAAACCATGTCGTACGATTATAATCTTCAAATTGTTACTTGTGGCGAATGCAAGAGGCCTTTGATGGCAATTCTGTCCATTGACATGCCCATTTAAGTAAAAATGGGCATCGTCGGATAGTAGAATATTGTTAAAACTCTGAAAACGTTCCAACATTATTCCAACAAAGGCTCGTCTTAAAATTAAATAATTTGGCTGTAATTTCTGCACAAGTTGAATTTTATACGGGGGTAATTTCAGATCTTTCGACAAAATGCGACGAAAAGATGTTCTGGATACCACAAGATCGGGTGATCGCTTGCGAGTCGATAGACCAGAATTACGTTGAACTGTCGGTCTAACATGTTGAATTGTGTCCTCCTCCGTTCTTGTTGATCTTGGGCGTTCCGTAGACTTCTGATTGAGAGTCGAACCAGTAACTTCGAACTCCCTGATCCACGATCAAACCACACCTTCGGACACTGATTTATGTCATTTATTCCAAACTCACGTCGAAACAAACGCCGAACAATAGCGCACGAATCGCTATTTTTGTAATAATGCTTAATGCGGAATGCACGTTGCGCTCCGGTGAAGTGATCCATCGCGACTAAATTTCCGAGCTATTCATCACCACTCGCGCAGCTCCCTCTCATAACTTTTAAACCCCAGAGAGTTTGTAAAATTGTACGCCTTTCTGGTCCATCCTGTATGTTTTTCGTTATCTCCGTTTTTTCTCTAGGAATTTCTATTATTTTCATCACACTACTTCATAACATTTTTCTATCTATTGAGTCGAATGCAGCTTTCAAATCTATGAATCTAATAAATGATTCTTCTCGCTGGTCTTTTTTGTTTTCTGTTAAGCTCGTCAATATGGTTACCTTATCTTTCATTTTGTTTTCTTTTTCTATATTCACTTTGCTTCTCCTCCGTTTCCTCATCAATGTAGTCTTTGTCTGGATGATTCTCGTATATGTTTTTAAGCCACCTAACGATAAATACACTGCTCTGTAGTTTTGGCACATTAGGTCATCTGATTTTTTATGTAGTGATATCAATTGATTTTCTCCCAAGTCTCTGGGTATTCTATTCGTATTCCATGCTCATTTGGATATATTCAAATGTGTCTAATCATACGCTTTTCCTATTGTGGTTTTTCCTATCGCTCCTTTCTCTTCCTTTTCCATTATTTCATCTTCTGTCCATTTTTCGTATAATTCTGCTTCATCGTCGAATTCTTGTTCTCTTGTCAAGTTTCTACCTAAGCCGTTGAATTTTCCTCCGAAAAATTCCTCGTTTCTAATATGTCTTCTATATTTATTTTTTTATTGTTTTTTCTCTCTCGTCAATTCAAATACCAATAACAATTACACATTTAGAATACCAAAACATTATTGTCATGATCTTATTGTGAAAAAAAAAAGATTTCCATTTCCTTCGTATCTCGTTCCTCGTGTGGCATTAATAACTGCGACTGTATTTTTGATTCTGAAGTATGCCCAAGTTGCATCTACTGAGGCGTATCGACGGGATAAATTCATTCAATTTGAGCTCTATTCAGCTCTATTGAGTTGTATGTTATGATCAGATACAGAGTTACTTATTTATATTTTATCTCAGCTTTCTGTAGCTGCTTTTTTCTTATTTCCATCTGTCCTGTTGTTGTCTGTTGCTGTCATATACACCTAAACTTTTTTTGGATTCGTTCGTGTTTACTTCACCCTCATTTCATATTTATTCTTAATTTAGAAGTCCATGAATTTTCTTCAATTATTCTTCTTCCACATATTCCAGTTGTTCTTCGTCTACGGACTTTCTTCATCGCTGAAAAATTTTCCTCCAACGATAATTCTCTTAAGGTCTGAGGATAAAAAGAAGTCGCCAGGGGCGAGATCTGGAAATTACAGTGGAGAATAAAGCAACTCATTTAATTTTGCCATAGTTCGAAATTATTCATGAAACCGTGCATTGTCTTAATGAAACAGCACATTTTTCTTCTAAAATGGGGCAGTTTTTCTGGAATTTCCTCCTTAAAACGATCCAATAATGCTACATTGACGGTTGATGTATAAATATTTTCCCTTTCCATGACATTCAATGGAAACTATACCATGTACATCCCAAAATATTGAAGCCATTACCTTGCCAGTCGACATTTCTATTTCTCCACGTTTTGCAGTGCATTTCTCTCGGTTGGATGTCAATCAGTGAGCCATGTTTCATCTCTTGCAAAAATTTGAGTTCATTACTATTGATCAGCTTCAAATACTGCTCAAAATCATCAATTCATTGGTGTCATTTATAGATTGTGAGCTCCCGCAGCCATCCTCTTTGAGCAGAGCTTTCGCATACCCAAATGTTCAATCACGATATGTCCAACACGTTCCTTCGATATTACAAGGATCTCAAATATCACAATCATCTTGATGCGAAGCTGATTATGAATTTTATATATAGACTGTTTAGACTTTTGTGATATTTTCATCTATGACCGCCTCTTTGTTGCCCTCGGAATTCATAATGCCTTGTTCAGACTCAGCAAACTATTCCTCATCAACGGTTGATTTTGCTGGGAAAAAGTCCGAATCATTTTAATCAAGTTAAACGTTGGATTTAATAGTATTTTTTGTTAAAAAGCAATGCTTCATCAACACACGAAACACCTTTACATCCATTTATTCATTCATGAAATAATATCAGGACAGCTGTCAAGTTCATTTACGCGTCGTTTGACAGTTAAGACTAATTGGGAATCAGTTGAATTTCATATTAAAAGCGCCATCTATGTATGAGTTCACGAACATTTCAGCTCACGTTATAAGTATAATGATGCGTTACGTGAATAGTGGATTTTTCTTATTAAAAAAATAAGTTTTCGTCATGTTTTTGAGAGTGGAATTCATTATTAGATACTTGTACGGAAGCTGTCTGACTTAGTAATCAATTAATGACAAAATTAATGATAAATACCTAACGTGTTATATGGAAACGTATCCATTTATCAAATTAACGTCGGCATTTGATGGAAGTGTTTCTTGAAATAAAATTAAACGTTGCTCTGTTTCGGATCGAGAATAATAGCAATTTAATTTCTTGTTAGACAAAAATAATGATTTTCATAATAAATTGATTACGTTCATTTTTTTATACATCCATTTATTTCCACTTTTCAAGAAACTCATCATCTCTAACGATCTTGATTGATAGAACCATTATGCTGAGAGATTTTTATCATTTATATCAGAATTTGAGTGATTACAACTTTTGAGCTTCTATTATTTATTAGCATTGCGTCTAGGACTCCCCTAACGAGTTGGTCTTCTATGAGTATAAATATGTATTAAAATTTAGGTAAAATTAGAATAGAGTTCCAGCAATAGTAGATGGTGTTTGAAGAACGTGCTATCGTCTCTTAGGCTCATGTTTTTGCTATAATGCAAAGGAACGTATGGTACTCAATCGACGCCGTAAAAACACAAGCAACGAAAGTAACAACGGAGATGATTGGTCCACCACATTGGAATCAACAAATCCACCTGTTAGCCCAAAACTCATTCTTGATGTAGCCAAAATTGTTGCTCAACAGTCTATCCGCAAGGCAGGTACTGCGGAAATGGATGGAAATACCTGCAATTGAACAAGCTAAGTCACACATAAATTGACCTTATGTCTTTTTTGCTAAACAACGGCTTAAACAGAGGTGAAATTCTATAGTGATTGGCCTTTTAACTAGACATAATGGACACACTATAGACATCACGGACAACTGAAAACACCGCTGGTGATTGTGGTACAAAGAAACTGCAGACCACATCATCGGTGAATGTCCAAATCTTACAAATGCAGTGTGCAAACACTTGGGCAAGCCTCACAGTTTGCCTAGAGACGTTAAAATTTCGAGTATAGTAGGTCGCCGGGTAAACAAGGGGTCACTTTCTTCGTATATCTTATAACTCAAAACTTATACCGAATAACCTCAAATTTAGTTTCAGTATTAGATAATTATTCAAATATATGAATAATCTTAATGCCCTTGAAAATAATACTGGAGATTCGAAAATCAAGTAGATTTGACTCACTGTGTGCATTGTTGACTGAACAGTGTATCACTCCATGGTTAACAATGGCTCTAAGATACTACATTGAAAGATTTTATCTAATTATACAAGGAACAATCTTAGTTAAACTTAGAACAATAATATTAAGGTGGGTATAGTATTTATCAAATTAAATTATCACCACTATTACGAGGAAACTTTGAAGATAGAACTGATGAAATCTAGTTATTATTTACTGGAAACTTAGCATTAGTACATACCAAAACGTTTGTCAGTCTTGAGAGTTGGATTAACTCTCTTAGGTTAACATTAGAAGTAAAATCTGATTGCTAACGTACAGAGTCCTTCACAATCTGAATCGATATGTATATCTGAAAGTACTGCGACTAGTGCTCTGAAAATTTGCTTGCATGGGTTTTACGAAATGCTCGTTTCAGCTAAATTAATTTGAGTTATACCGGAAGTAGACCCAACATGGTCAACTATGGTGTTTGTTAAATTTTTGGAATCTACGCAAAATTTCAATATAACTTCATAGTAGGCATTGTATGCCTAAAGTCTACCATTTTTTAATTATTTCACATCTCGGAATTTTTGGACATATGCATCCCTCTACTAAAAAAATTATATTTTTAAGTTAGTCAGGTCTAGTAACTTTGAGATATGAACAAATAACACTACAGCTTTTCAAAACTATGAAAAACTTGACAAAAATTTATATAGGGTGTTCAGAAAATGGTGCCGAATTTCGCTATATAAAAACTTTTTTCCAACGGCAACCCCCATTTTTCTCTTTACCATTGGATTCTACGCTTCAAAGTAACTTCGTAAACTAGTGAATTTATATATCTCAAATTAACGGTTTTTGTAGAAACTCGAAAAAACTGAAATCTTCATGGTTTTTAATTGTGGGTTGTCCGGAGTAACCAAAAAAAAAGCTAACCTATCAACAAACAAACAAACAATGGAAACAGCAGACGTTCAAGCTTTTTGACTGAAATCATTTCGGAAAACCCATGCAAGCAAATTTTTAGAACACTAGTCTCAGTACTTTCCCATAATCATATCGTTTCAGCTCGTCGTGAAGGACCCTGTACAGTACTACCAAATGAGGTAAGAGTTGGTAATAGAAGCCCGCGTTGAGGCTGTCGTTGGTTAGGTTACGCTACCCGACTTGAATTTTTTATGAGGATCCGATAAGAACCTTATCAGGTAATTCCGTAACCTGCTAACTCATAAGTCAGGATAGTATGACACCTGATGAAGATATAGCGCAAATATAGTGATGAAGTTCTCATCAGGTTTCACTTTATATGGTTCTGATCAGGAATAATTTACATGGTCCTCATCGGGATTGCTTTGGACTGGTTTTCTATTATCTGACACATTACTGATTATATTTTCCTTGTGGTTTGAGTTGAGAGGGTGGGAGGGAGATTTTTACACAAGATAAATTTTGTTTGAAAAATTCATATTTCAAGAAACATTTAATAAATGCAATAAACATGTTCCTCCAAAATTTTCAATTATACGTAATTATCAAAATTATAAAATAATAATTTTATAAATTCATCACTCTTTTCTACAAGTCCTTTGTTTATCAATCAACTTGAATTATTCTTTTCGTTTATTTCAATTTGCAATTTGTTATAAAATCAGTAATTTGTACCGTAATATACAAAATTTCAATGTTGAGGAATTTTCTTCACTTGTATCAATGATCACTTGGCACGAGCTGTTGTTATAAATATGAGCGACATGTCCAGGCACGCTTTGCTCATTTTATATTTCCAAAGTAATAGCTCGATCACCAACACACATCTATAACTTAATAATCTTGAGATTTTTGAGAAAATAAGAAAAAAAGTCACTTTCCACATTTCCGATACATTTACTTCGCATGAATGAATTAATGAAGTGTATGATGTATTGAAAACCCACTTAACGCTATAAGGTATTTAATTTTTTTTTGGATAAAATGAACTTGGATTTCTATCATGTCAACACTCCCACTTTGAAAAAGATAAGAAAATTATTAGCAGCGACAACATTTGACAGTGGTAATGTCATCAAACTGGAGGTAAACCAATGAGAGAGGACTTTCGTTAGATCCGAACGCTTCCAATATAAACATTTATGAAATATTAGAAGCGATATATTATATATAATAATAACATTATTATATATTTTTGAGAAACTTATATTCACGCAAATATTCAGATCTCTTTATATTATTGAAGAACTGTCTCTCTTGGAGTAGTTTACACTTCAGTTTGATATACAATTCAAAAGCCAAATGAATAAGCTTATGTAAGTAAAATGAGACCACAGTTGTATTGAAATTCATAGCAGGCTCAAATTATATAGCTTAAAATGATTGATTCAATAATATAAATATTCGGGAAGAATTGACTTTTTCTTCATAGAGTAAGATAAACCTGAGAGATTCCTTGCATGGATATGATCAGGAAGACCTGAGGAAAAATAATTTATTTTCGATAAGGCCAACCTAATGTGACACTATTGTGGACCTCGTCAGGATAACCTAATAAGAAATAGTCTTTATTTTAGTATGGTGATCCCGAAAGATTCCTTGCATGGACATTATAAGGAAAGCGTGAACAATTAATTTATTTTCGGACGGGTCTTTTCAAGTTGTCCTGATACGCTCCTAGCTTGGACCTCGTCAAGTTTGCCCCAATAATGTTAACCTTATTTCAATCTGATAAGATAATTATGATGTTTCGAGGAAGTGAGGACAAATTAATTATAGTCGGGTAGGTGCAGCGCGAGCACGGACGTTTGGGTTCATAAATCACACTTCGTAAGCTGTTTAATTTATGTTGATCGCGAAATAGGGCGCCAACGCGGGCCCTAGCGTAAAAGTTTATAAATTGAACATTATTATCTTTGACATATACCAGATCTGAAGAATTTGGCATTGTGAAACATTTTTTTCTCTATTTCAGATAACTCACAAGAAACTTCGATGCATCATTTCTCTCTTTTAATACTTTAGCCACACAGTATAAGCCTTTAGATGAAAATTCAACTAATATATATTCATTTTCTGTTTGCATTCTTTGTAAGTGACTATTCCGTAATAATAATATTTTCTTCATCACCCAACCGTCTCCTTTCATCAGGTATGTCATCATATACAACAATTGCATCATATTCCTCCTCGGAATCGTTTTGTAGAACTAGAAGCTTCTTTCCCTCTATACACAGTAAATCAGACTAACTATTGAACATAGTAGTAACCTCGGAAAATCGACATACCCAGTATATTACCTTGTAAAAACTTGTGTTTGTTTGTGGTATCCTAAAACTATTCTCAAAATTCGCATATAATTGGTTGTTCGACTGTTTCAAAACCAGGTGTGAAATGTCACAAAAATCACTTTTTCTGCAAATATATCGTTTTTTATTGGTTTTACGTAAGATTTATCAATTAAATAACACTCATAATCTCTTTCGGTAATTGAAAAATTACTAAGGGACATATTTCATTTACATTGTAATTATATTATGATAGCATTTCAAATAGAAAATAATCGAGTAGATCTTATTTAAAATCCGTAAACTTGCTGCAGCATTCAACGAAAATAACTGCCCGGAGCAAAGATTATTTCAGAGTGGAATGCAAACTTTATTAGCAGTTTATAATGCTCCGAAATCTGTGGATAATATCGATCATTACTGTTATGCATTATACGTCAAGTTAACAAAGTCTAATAAACCTGTGCAGTTATCAAATATACCAACAACGAGTGGAGCAGCTCATCAATCGCGTTTATCGAATTCAAACTTAATTATGGTATGATTCAGAACCCCAGGAATGGGATAATGAGTAACGAATTCCCGGAACATATCATGACTATTTTACCACCTGCACCTGTTGAATTACTCAATACAATATTCTCCAACTGCAAAAGTGGCTGTGGCTCAAGATCTGGATGCAGGAAAGCGGGGCTACAGTGCTTTTTAGCTTGCGGCCAGTGTAATGGATAAGCTTGTCTCAATGATGTACCATATCAGAGCAATATTAATGATGATCGAGCTTCTGACCAAGAAATCATGAATGACTTGGAGACAAATGTCGTTGAAGACGGTAATGAAAAGAAGCATGAAATTCGAAGGGTAGAGGGACGATGACGACATGATGAAGAAGATGGAGAAAAAGAAGAAGATGAAGAAAAAAAAAAGAGAATTGAAATTATATCATTAATTGAAAATTTATTAATTTTCTTCTTCATTTATATGGAAATAAATTACAATTCAATTATTTTCCTCAACAATTTCTTACTTACATGACTAGGTTAGTGTTATTAAATAAATAGACACTTTATTAAAAATAGATAGGTAACAAAGAAAGATTTTAATCCATAAGTTGATAAGAAATGATAATTATACATTTAGCAAAAAATATAACGTTCATATAAGTTTTTGATCAATTCTACCAGTTGACCTCGATAATTCTCTGACCGTGCGCTTTACGCCTTCGAAAACAGTTGATGATGAATACAAATATCATGAAACACATAGAAATTGTGGAAAAGTCGATTTTTGTGACTTTTACCCCCTGACTTCAAAACTTGCAACCATAGTTTCAAGATGCCAAAATTACGCGGTAGTATGTCGATATGTTCACGTCATTTGGCCTAAGATTACTGGGCTATTATAATAGTACCCATCAGCAGTTAAAATGGTTATGTTCAGTGTGGTCTACTCACTTTTCAATTTACTCGTAACGTACGGAACTAATTTTCTATCGAAAGAAACCTGAAATTAAGACCACAAAGAAAAAACCTAATTTATACCTCGTAAGTTGTCATTTATCAGAAGTGAACGTGATTTTTTTTGACACAACAAGATTCAAGTCTTTTGATATGCCGAGATATAACAAATCCAATTAAAAACATTACTGAAACACCCTCTATCAATTTAAACTCAATAAATTACTTAATCATATTCATTTCACGATTATATGAATAAAACAATAAAATTTGTCAACAATATTAAGCACGGTATCAGAATAGTATTAAATCGAGAATCTATTGGTATCTCGTAAATTCCATTGAAATAGCGTCGCTATATGCGCCAAAACATGATTAAATCAGTTTTATTCAAATTCACAAGCCTTTACATCGCCACGAACTGCACAAACTCACGAATTTATAAGAATGAAATATAGTATCATGATTCGAAACTCAACTATAAATCTACGGATGCACACATAACCTTTTTATTTGACATTTGAAATTGTAATTCGGGATACTTTTGATTACAACGGTTTTATTCATACATTCAGCTATATTTTAGGATATTTACATAATTCTTCGATGTCAACAACGCCTTCAAAATCAATTTTAGAATTCTTTGAAAACTCAAATTAAATGAGCGTCGATTAGTGACCCAAGTTTCAAAGTCTTTTTATAACGTTAATGATGTTTTCTTCTCACAAAAAGTTATGAAATTACGAATATCAAACTCAATTATATCAGTAATTGACTAATTTATAATTTCATGCCAATAACCTTTCGCTTTTAATTTGAGAGTTGGAAATATTTTACACGTAAGCACTATGCCCAATAAAATTTCGAAGATATTTAAATATATTTGATGACGGGCCAATATACCCAACGTGATCCGTATACGATTCAATTGCCTCATTGGAGCGTTGGTCTTGTCGTGACTCAAGTCCACGACACATTCAACAGTGCAACAAAAAGGGAGATATAGAAGAAGAACTAAGTTAAAACTAAAAATGATTTCAGATTAGATCAGATAAATAAAAGAGAAGTTCATATAAAACAATGATTTTTTTACCAAAATACACTTACAGTTACTTTTCGACATAATTACCGAAGAGATTGAGATATTTTTCATATCTGTGGATAACGTTTCCAATAGAAAGTTGTCGTTAATATCGCCTAACCCTTCAGTAACTTCTGGAAATTCCGTAGACAACGCAGTAATAGTGAATTTGTGGTTTTATTTAACCATTCTGTCAACTCGAAGTCATCTGAAACGACAGATTTGCGTCTTCGGCCCCCTTCATCATGCACATAATTACGGCCTTCTTTAAACCTTCGACACCATTCACACACAACACAATTACTCATGAAATTTTCCCCATACACACGACTTATTCTCCGATGGAATTCTGCAGCACTATGGCTTTCAGCTTGTAGAAAACGAATCACACTTCGCAAATCATATTTGGCGGAAGCATCAATAATGGCGGACATGTTTACGTGGATGTAGCACAACGCCGACTGACGCCTGAATATCAACAATGTTGGATCGTGTAGTGTGAGAGCTTCCCAGGCATCCCCGCGTAGTGTAATTCGAATGCAAATATACTAGATGACAATGAAAGTGATTTTGAATTCAAATCGATTTCCAGTGATTCCGACAAATTCGCACACGAAGACAATATTCCACATTTAATTAACAAAGTCGAATTGAATGATCTTATAGAAGATTTACAATTGAGGAGCTTGGAGGGTGACAAGCCACAATTCGAAAAATCCTGAGATTCTACGAAATACGGTTAATTATAGACCTAACAAGCCCCAGACCTATTCTCACACAAACTCATCAATATTTGGGAACGTAGCGTAAAAGATTCCTTTTTGCCTCTTGCCTAATTGGTCAAGAAGAGACAAGCCACATGTGAGTTAACATGGCGTCGATAAGTTCAGCAGGTGTTTAGCGTAAAGTGTTCCAAAACAGTGATAGTTCTGCTAGTTCTGTACCGGACTTCGAATCAGATGATAATGAAAAGGATGAAGATTATGTAAAATCATGTTAGTGATAGTGATAGAGTATCAATAATGGTGGACATATTTATGTAGCCTTAGCACAACGCCAACTGACGCCTGTATGTCACAAATGGCGTAGTGTGTAGTGCGAGGGCTTTGCAGCTTTCTTCTTCCTGTGTAGTGTCTGCACGGAGCGATCAGAGGTTTAAAAAAAACGGCCTTCGTGAAAAAGGTTGCTCTTTCTGATCATATAGGTGCCTACAACAATCCTTTGAGTAAATCATTCAAGTGGTACTGACAACTAGCTTTTAAAATACTGCTTACAACTTAATAATGCACATATTATTTATCGTCTGCTCACAACTAAATTTGAAAAATGATTTTTAGAGTAATCGACTTGTAATATTGAAAATGTACCATCAAATACATCAAATTCGAAACATTTAAAAAAAACAGATCAAGTCGGGCGTTTTTGTTCTAAATGTCATAACATTCAAAGGAGATGAAAGAAAGGCAGCTCAGAATAAATAAAAAAAAGTTACATTCTCCTGTGTCGTGTGTGTAGGGGATTCACAACTGTGCCTCTTTTAACTTATTATATGAAAATATACTTTGTTTCAGTTTTATTTGTACCTATCCGTAATCACAAAATATGAAAAATAAACATTAGAATGACGTGTGTTAAAACGGACCCGCATTCTATTTCCCTCTTCCCTCTTCCCTCTTCCCTCTTCCCTCTTCCCTCTTCCCTCTTCCCTCTTCCCTCTTCCCTCTTCCCTCTTCCCTCTTCCCTCTTCCCTCTTCCCTCTTCCCTCTTCCCTCTTCCCTCTTCCCTCTTCCCTCTTCCCTCTTCCCTCTTCCCTCTTCCCTCTTCCCTCTTCCCTCTTCCCTCTTCCCTCTTCCCTCTTCCCTCTTCCCTCTTCCCTCTTCCCTCTTCCCTCTTCCCTCTTCCCTCTTCCCTCTTCCCTCTTCCCTCTTCCCTCTTCCCTCTTCCCTCTTCCCTCTTCCCTCTTCCCTCTTCCCTCTTCCCTCTTCCCTCTTCCCTCTTCCCTCTTCCCTCTTCCCTCTTCCCTCTTCCCTCTTCCCTCTTCCCTCTTCCCTCTTCCCTCTTCCCTCTTCCCTCTTCCCTCTTCCCTCTTCCCTCTTCCCTCTTCCCTCTTCCCTCTTCCCTCTTCCCTCTTCCCTCTTCCCTCTTCCCTCTTCCCTCTTCCCTCTTCCCTCTTCCCTCTTCCCTCTTCCCTCTTCCCTCTTCCCTCTTCCCTCTTCCCTCTTCCCTCTTCCCTCTTCCCTCTTCCCTCTTCCCTCTTCCCTCTTCCCTCTTCCCTCTTCCCTCTTCCCTCTTCCCTCTTCCCTCTTCCCTCTTCCCTCTTCCCTCTTCCCTCTTCCCTCTTCCCTCTTCCCTCTTCCCTCTTCCCTCTTCCCTCTTCCCTCTTCCCTCTTCCCTCTTCCCTCTTCCCTCTTCCCTCTTCCCTCTTCCCTCTTCCCTCTTCCCTCTTCCCTCTTCCCTCTTCCCTCTTCCCTCTTCCCTCTTCCCTCTTCCCTCTTCCCTCTTCCCTCTTCCCTCTTCCCTCTTCCCTCTTCCCTCTTCCCTCTTCCCTCTTCCCTCTTCCCTCTTCCCTCTTCCCTCTTCCCTCTTCCCTCTTCCCTCTTCCCTCTTCCCTCTTCCCTCTTCCCTCTTCCCTCTTCCCTCTTCCCTCTTCCCTCTTCCCTCTTCCCTCTTCCCTCTTCCCTCTTCCCTCTTCCCTCTTCCCTCTTCCCTCTTCCCTCTTCCCTCTTCCCTCTTCCCTCTTCCCTCTTCCCTCTTCCCTCTTCCCTCTTCCCTCTTCCCTCTTCCCTCTTCCCTCTTCCCTCTTCCCTCTTCCCTCTTCCCTCTTCCCTCTTCCCTCTTCCCTCTTCCCTCTTCCCTCTTCCCTCTTCCCTCTTCCCTCTTCCCTCTTCCCTCTTCCCTCTTCCCTCTTCCCTCTTCCCTCTTCCCTCTTCCCTCTTCCCTCTTCCCTCTTCCCTCTTCCCTCTTCCCTCTTCCCTCTTCCCTCTTCCCTCTTCCCTCTTCCCTCTTCCCTCTTCCCTCTTCCCTCTTCCCTCTTCCCTCTTCCCTCTTCCCTCTTCCCTCTTCCCTCTTCCCTCTTCCCTCTTCCCTCTTCCCTCTTCCCTCTTCCCTCTTCCCTCTTCCCTCTTCCCTCTTCCCTCTTCCCTCTTCCCTCTTCCCTCTTCCCTCTTCCCTCTTCCCTCTTCCCTCTTCCCTCTTCCCTCTTCCCTCTTCCCTCTTCCCTCTTCCCTCTTCCCTCTTCCCTCTTCCCTCTTCCCTCTTCCCTCTTCCCTCTTCCCTCTTCCCTCTTCCCTCTTCCCTCTTCCCTCTTCCCTCTTCCCTCTTCCCTCTTCCCTCTTCCCTCTTCCCTCTTCCCTCTTCCCTCTTCCCTCTTCCCTCTTCCCTCTTCCCTCTTCCCTCTTCCCTCTTCCCTCTTCCCTCTTCCCTCTTCCCTCTTCCCTCTTCCCTCCTCTCTCTTTCTCAGATATTTTCCAAGAGTTTTCTTCCGAGTGTAACCGATCATTGAAAATAATTTTCAAGAGCCCGAAATTTCGAGCTTTCCAGGCAATAACGTCGACGCACATAAAAAAATCGTTTATTGAAACTTTTGAACATAAATTTAAGTACATAATCTGAAAATTTTGAGAAGTTTCCTTCAAACATAAACATGAAGATATTTTTATAAACGCGAAGATTTAGATCTATCTATTTTATGTTGATACGAATTACTTCACTTAGAGTAGAAAGTTCTAATTAAACATTTGAAATGAGTAATTTGATGATAGAAAAATTGAACCACAAGTTTTGTAGAAAAATATTATTTTTTCAGCAAGGTGAACCCCAGAGATTTTTTGTACGGAAATTATCAAGAAGACTTGATAAAAAATTAATTTATTTTCTATAGAGTCAACCTAATATGATCCCAGTATGGCTCTCGTCAGTATAACCTCATAAGAAGTGAGGTGATCACTCAGTTTCTTTGGACATGATCAGGTTTCCCTGATCATGTCCAACCTGATTTAAAAGGGGGATCTTGATGTGAACTTAGGTTAACCTCATAATAAATATTTTTCTTTCTAGAAAGTTGACTCAAAGAGGTCATTTCGTATATTATCACCCGAATATGATCTTTGGATGAACCACGTCAGGATAACCTGATAAGAAATATTTTTTCCCATTGAGGCGATCCTTATATGGTCGTGATCAAGAAAGATTACAGATTAATTTTTTCTAAATAGTGTTATCCTGATGAGCTCCTAGCGTGTACCTTCTCAGGATCGCCTTAATAAGATAGGCATTATTTCAACCTGATTAGATAATTATGATTTCAAGAAAATGAGGAAAAAGTTCTAGTCGGATAAGCGACTTCATATTGCAGATCACAATTAAACTCAGCATCAAACGACGTTGAAATCAACTTTCTTCTATGTCACGGCTATTCAACTGGAGAAACGTGGGCTATATAAGACCCGCCTATTTGGTTTTACGGCCCGTGAGAATATAAAGTAGGTACTATTCAGTTTCAGCGTAACTTCACTTAACCTACCTAAATACAGCAGCTATCCGTTTCATGATGTTTTGGCTCAATGTTTGCGCCACATATTATGTTTTCGGTTGGTTGTTGCTTTACGTTTGGTGCACATTAGATGCATACTACACTGTTAGGTTGATTCTTGGAATCGTGCGAGTGCGGAATTGACTAGAATTTGTTGAGGGGTCACTGGCTTATGATATTTTCAATTTAAGTTCATATTTATTGATCAATTTAAATAATTATTGAATATAAGTGCTACTAATAGGAGAAAATACAACTCGAAAATCCAGAATTTTGAGATCACTGGAAGATAGAGTATTTGGAATATTCACAAATCATAGCTGTGTGTAAATGGAACTTCCTCGATAATTTTCCCATATCAATCAGCACCCACCGACATACTTCGTCGATCCCCTGTGTTGTGGTTTCCCTGCAGCCTGGTGAACCGGTTCTCCTACCAAATGGCCGACGATAGGGATTAACGCAGCTGCATCTGTATCCGCCCGCCCCCTTATAACATTAAAATGAACAAAAAACACAAAACTTTCAAAAACCCAAATAAAAAATAAATAAATAAATAGAAGAGCCGTTTTTGCTTACAAGCTTCATTTTTGTTTTCTTCTGGCTAAAATATACCTTAAAAAATAGTTAGGTGAACACAACCCCACGCAACCACCACAACCTCAGCCCTGCAGAGGAGCTATTCCTATATCAGGGCCTACTCCAACAAACCTCCCTCCTCACAAAAATCCACCAACGAATCTCTCTCTCTCTCTCTCTAAAAAAATAATTTTATCGCCAGATTGGTTGTTAGAATCCAGTTGAAAAGTTTTTATGAGATGAAGTGAACTTTCTTAACAATCTAACCCTATTCCATACCTTCTAAAAAACATCCACTTTTAACACCTTATTATAGTTTTCAACCGTGAACATGGAAAGACATTTCTAAATTTACTTTCTTTACCAAATATATTCTTATACATTGAGCAGCCTTGGAAATTACATTTTCATACTGCTTCTGTCTACTAACGACTGACAAAAACTTCAAAGAAGTTTGCAGTGAATTTGCTAACAATTTTTTGTGTCTCATTACATTTCAGTATTCCTTGGCCTTTTGTAGAATTCACTGAATTATTTCCACATCAGTGAAAGGAGCTCATTCAACTGAATTTGGCATTTATCAAATGTTTGATTGAATTTTAACAATGAATTCCAATCCTGAGAAAGTTTGTAATTATCAAATCTCCTTTTATAATATGGGGTGTATCGAAAAATATTTTAATAAATATAAAATAAAAGCATATCATGCTGCTTCAATCGTGTCAAAGTAAATTCTCATATGAATGCGCTTTTGGTCCAAATTGAGCAATGCGACTCCCAACGCGCGGATGAATTATTCATAGATATCTATCTTCTTAACATCAATTTAGAGGTAAGTAGGTATTATACAGTGAACTGCTTTGATAATACCCCTAGTTATCGGGATTTTCAGCTAAACCAAATGTTCATAGAAAGTCAAGCTGATACAACAATGTTGGAAAACAGGTGCCCAAAATCGGACGGTATATGAGTATAAAATTGTATGATCATGGAGTCCTGATGGTGTGCAGGAATTTAGCAGGAAAGAATTGGGGTTGAAACCCAAAGATACTCTCATCACATATGGGGCAGTGGTTTGGGGCACTAGAAGTAGTCTGAATACCACGATGAACAATATCTTGAAGATACAAAGACTGACTTGCTTATGTGCAACTCAGGCAATGAAATCATGTGCAACATCTGCACTAGAAGTGATTCTAAATCACCCACCTATCACATAGTACTGGAAAGCGTGGCAAGAAATACTTTCAATTATCAAAGAACAGTTCCTAAATAACCAAACGCACGAATCTAAAGCAGCAGACAAAATAGAAATAGGTATTTCCAGGCCCATAACCAAACACTGGGCAACGCACCCAGCATTTTCTAAGCAGAAATTTATACAATTAGAAAATTCATCCAGTTCAATTTAGAAAGGAACAATCGTAAACAAGAGATCATCATTCTATCCGATAAACAAGCTGGACTAAAATCATAAAATCGAAACTTTGAGTAAAATTAGAATAATTAAACGACTTAATATTTCTGATAAGCCCGCTTATGTGTGGACAGATAAGTCTTTCATGGGACCTGAACTCTTTGGAAAAGAAAGTAAAGAGGAGAAAAACCAATTATTGGGACCAACTCCAGTTATTGTTTTGTGAAAAATTTGACCGTTGCAGACCGTTATAAATTGTTCTTTTACGAGGATATCCTTAAAGATATGAAAATGGTTTCTATTTGATTGCCTTTAACAAGATCAGACTTACTTGAATCTATGCTGAAAAAGTTTTCATTCTATACAGGGTGTGTATAAAGAATGTTCAGTATCTAACTTCATAATTATCAAATTCCTTTTTTTTTTAAATAGAACCACACGTTGTTTTTTCTATTTTTAATCATTCAGAAGTAAACTTATCTCGGAAACGTCTAAAAGTTGGAATAGGATTAGTGAATACAATTTGATTCTATTATTTTTACAGACCTCGACAAAATAAAGAAAAATACTTTTTTATTTCTTAGTGCTTGTATGAACGGGTCAAAATGAAATTTGGACTACACCTGCATCTCTAAAAATTTATAGAAAACATTCAATATCTGGACCACGGTTAGTTTCAGGTATAGGAAAGTAAAAATGAATTTTCCTCATTTTTCACCTATGAATGCATCAAAATAGAAAAAACTGGGTGATTCTATTTATGAAGTTAAATTTTGAACACTTTTTATAAACACCCTGTATAAAACTAAAAATTTCTCAACATAGATTCAAATACGTCTGACCTTGCTAAAAGCAACAAAATGAAAACTATTTTCATATATTTAAGGGTATCCTCGTAAAAAAATAATTTATAAGGGTCTGCAACGGTCAAATATTATACAAAAAGAACTGAAAAAGTATGCATTTTTTGAAAAAAGTTTTCAGACAAAAGTATACTGAAATATTACGTAGATCTCAAAAATGTATAAATGTATACACAATATTCAAATTAACTGAAAATATTTTAGTTAAAAAGATCGTCTCCAAAAACCCAAACTTAGAAAATGATTTTACTATAAGAATTTTGCCACATACAAATAGTTTTAACTCATCGTGGGATGGGACACCCTGTATTGATTAGCTCTGACATGTTCAAGTCGAAGTTGGAAACTATGCAGACAATCCTCATAGAAAGTGGATTAAAATTTTTTCGAAGAATATGTCCCCTATTTTTATGAAAAATATTCTAAAAATTTTCACAGTTTACATACGATAAACCTTTGTTGAAACAATGTGTTTTAAACTATATGTTCTTTCCTTGTCGACTGATACTTTTATATACTTTCTTTATCTACTAACGTGAGAACTAACGTGTGTGAAAATAAATTAAAGCGCAAAATATGCTCGTTCCTATATATAGGAATAATAAATACCTTAGTATAAACAAAGATAGGGCGAGTGGTTAGATCTATTAATTTTTGTTCTTATAGTGAAAATAATTTCCCAAATACAATTCTATTATTTAATTATATCTATATCTATATCTAATTATTTATATACGCTTTAGTATTCGGATACATATTTCATATATTAAAACCAAATTTGAAAAAACAAACTAGTGTGGGCTAATATAAACCCTTTGAAACTTTGAAGGTTACAATCTTGCACTTTTTGAGTGTGTGCAGTATTTGAACTACTAATCTACTAATCTAATAATTCAACTTGTTTTAAAGTTTAATTTATCACGAATTTAAGAAATTAATCAAAGCTTGTTATGTGAGATACTCGGAATTATTTTTTCTCGATCTTCAATCTATTAACTTCGGAGATAATTTATTGAAGATGCTTCTTACATATTCCAATTTCATTCTAGAATATTCGACACTTATCTTCTTTTTTTATCAAACTTTGTTTTTTTTTTAACTCAAATCAATAAAACTGAAAATACGGATGATATATACGGATATCAATTCATTATTGATTAATGTTTGCAAAGTTATCTGTGGAAATATTAGACCTATGCAAGTAGCTGTCACTTGACAACAAAAAATTCATTTTACTTCTGTTTAGCCTTCATTTGAATAAAAAAAAATCTTTACAATGCCTACATTTTACACTGTGATAAAATGTGGTAGTAGATCTGAAAGACATGCCTCTTACATAGTTCAAAAATAAACAGCAACTCAATCAGATTTCCAAGGAACCCAGAAAACGATGGCTAGGTGATATAAAACGTATAAATTCAACAAAAAACAAAATTTACAAGAGTATGCTTCAAACAGTTCATTTCATGTACGTGCTTTTTATTAGTAAACTAAGCTCATTTCTATACAACTGCCTAGGAAAAGTATGACTTCAAGTATCCACTGATTCTTTTATTTCACGGAAACCGGTACATCTGGAAGATACATTAAACCCTGTTTGGATTCCCATTCTGAACATTGGCTTTGAAACAGGTTATACCTCAAACAACAAAAAAATACGAAAGAGGGAAAAAACCTTAAAAGGTGTAAAACTTGATAAACTGTTCCTAGAAAGGGGCTTGAAGAAGCTTACTCCTTTTCAAATGCTACGTCCGTCCGTAGTGACAACTATTATTGAGCAGAACTCAAATCAGTAGTATCTTTATAAGAATATCTTAAGGCTCTACTTAAGATACTGAAACTTCAAGTACAGTTATAGAAAACGTTCCAGAAGAATTTCCATCTGGATGTTCTCAGGAAGTACAGAAGACATATCTGATGCTTATACTAAGTTAGCTCGTTTCATTACATTGTTAAAGCTCACTACTTCTAGCAAATCATGAGAACAAAATTTCAGGTTTAAATAAATATGCAGTTTTTGAAGCTCTAGTAGGTTTTCTCATATAGTTCTCACATGCAAAAAACAGCTTGTGCTAACTAAATCTAGTTCACCAGGATTTGGCATGAAGATTGGGTCATTAGGCAACACAAGGCAACAGAACACACGTTTACACTAAAAACGTAGCAAAATAGTGTTAAATACGTTGTTTGTCGTCCAACGGTCATATTGGTGTTAAACAGGACATGGTTCTGGATTGCTCTATTTACTTCTATGTTATTAATGATAGAAAGTATATTAATAATCAGTTTGAAATTATGTATCGGTCGTTGATGAAAATATTAGAGTACATTGTAGCAACTCAACTAACCAAAAAGTTTTAACAATCTGTTGGGATGCAAAAAGTTTAGCTTGAATACCACATACAAATAGAAAAGTTTTTTATATATACATATATACAGGGAAGTACTCATTATTCAATGCGGAATTGGGCATTTACCTTTAATAATTTTCGTATAACACTCATACTTTTAATTAAATATTTGACTCTAAGTATAATTCCCTCTCGATTCTTCTGACCTAGTGGAAACCTGATTAATCCATTATTATATTTCGTAATCTTTGAATCTGGAACTTCGTGATTTGAGAATTAAGCGCTTGATAACACACTGTGCTAACATAATATCTTGGTTTAGTTATGTTGCTAAGAAACCTTCATTATTTTCTTGATTGTACCAATCCCATCGCTGACGACGACCTGATTACTTAGATGTTGAGAATGTCAACTATTTAATCAATTTTCTTGTCGAGCTAGTAGAATACAGAGATATCGAGCACGAAAAGCCGTGTGATGTACAATCAATTGCGTTCATAATTTGATTGGTAACTTTGATCTATCTCAAGTTTAAATGAAACGGTGATATAGTATTTGTGTAAATATTGTGTTACCTGCTGGAAAGGTTCATTAGGTAATTGAATTTATAGCAGATACGTTAATATTATTTGGAACATACTAACGAGGCTATCGACTATATAGGGGTGGAGTTGATGTATTCATTGCAAAAGTTATAGAAAGTTTCTCACTGAATCTATTAACAATATCTCCTCTCGTGGACTATAATGAAGAATAATTCAATTAAGGTTTCAGGTGTTCTTGACATCTCAACATGTGTTTACAATTTTTTCCATTACTTAAGAATCATTCTGTATAAAAAAAAAACATAAAATTCATTCTAATCCAATGCAATTACTCTAAATTTTTGTCACTAATTTCCATATAATTTGATTTGTTTTAAGTCAAGGCACAATTGTGAAGATACATGAGATTTGTGAAGAGTTAAAAAAATATTGATTCTCTCAAGAAATATCCGTATTAATTGATTATACTTATCATACGAGGGTGGTTCAAATATAAACAAGTTCTGTATAATCGCGCGAAAAATTATTGTCCTAAAAATGGCTGCATTAGACGCTAGAATGGTCTGTTACGAAGCGTAGGAAATAACCGGGACCACGTAACCTTGCTTTTTAGTGTACTTGTAGCCATGAGCAAGAAGAATGTAGCAGTGTCTGTTGCGCAACGCATTATTATTCGTTTTTTGGTCAAAGATAATATAAAATCCGCGGAAAATTCATCGAAAAGCACTCGAACAATTTGGGGATGAGCACCTCTTCAAGATGAAAACTTACCACATGCGCGGCGCCTCAGAACAAGTGTTACGTATGACAACGTCAGTGCTGTAGAAAAATTCATTTTGGAAGATGGACGCAGTACTGTACGTGATATGGCTGAGGAATTTGATATCAGCATAGGTAGCATTGAGCAAATAATGCATAAACAGCTCAATTACCGCGAAAGTTCAGCCCGTTGAAGCGAAAGCTGCACTGTCAGCGAGGAAGATGTTGTAAATTAAGTTTTGAGAGGAGTTATTGCGGCAGATTTTCTCACTGAACAAAAATTTGTGTTTTATAGTAACCTCCTAAAATAAGGCGAAAACAGTCTACAGATCGAAACGACGCAATGTTCCAATCCGTAGTGGGATATTGCTGCAAAATAACGCAAGACCACCTACAGCTCAGGAATTGGGTTGGAAAATACTGGAACACTCTCCTTATCGCTTTGATTTGTTGCCATGCGACAATAATTTATTTGGGTTATTTGAAAGAGGTACTTGGCGAACTACGATTCGAAAGAAATGGGGAGGTAGAATCCTCACGAAAAAGGGATCCTAAAGCTTCAAGGAGATGGCAAAAGTGTGGAGAGTGTGACTAGAAAGACTGTGAAAAATCCTAGTACTGTAACTTAATGATAAAAATTTTCATAATAAAACTCCGGCTTATATTCAAACTACCTTCTTATATTATGTGTATTCAAGAATAGATGAAGCAATTCTTTGAGGTTAAGCTTTGTTGACAGTCTAATTTCCAACATATTATGTATATTATTCAAAATCAGGAATATTTTACAGAGGAAAAAATAATGTGTATTGTTTGTATAATATGAAAATTATCTATATAACAAATAAGTTTACTTTAAAAACAATTAATTATGTGGCAACCGTAGTTTCAAAATCAACCATCAACAAGTCGATTTGCAGATTCGGTACACGTCCTACTAAACCCTAGCACAGAGAGAGGCCAAACAATTCAAAAGCGACAGAAACATCCATCAAGTGATGCTCAAAAAGTGGCTTTAACTGTTTTTAATAGACTTTGTAGTCGAGGATTGTTTAGAGGAGATCTAGAGATATAAATGCTTTATTGTCAAAAAATTATTACAATTTTCAGACAAAAGATTGTGAAAACTAAAAAACAAAGCAAGCAAATTGAACCAGCAAGCAGCATACCCGTAATCAAATATTATCATTAGAATAGAAGTTGTTCACAGAGAAGAAGGCACTTTCCAGTGAATATACCCTTAAATTATTGGGAAATAAATTGCAAAATATTGAGCCCTTAACTAACTCTGAATGTGAAGTAGGTAGGTAAAGGTCGTGCTCCGCATTCCTAAGTGAATAGCCGTGCAACGTCCTCTCTGAAACTGGAGAAGCGTGCTTACGAATTAGGCAAACGGATTCAAAGATGAATAAAGAAGGAAAAGTCAAAATTTTTGATCTTTCAAAGAATTCCCTGCTGTTTATTCCGAGTAAATATCTAACAGCTCTTTTTTGTAGTTTGAAAATTCGCTCAAATTTAGTCGCATCACACATACCCCAGAGCTCTAAGAATTTTACAGATTCAACGACGTCAATGGTGGTGATATTTAATAAAAAAGGCTGCCATGTATTTTCATATGATAAAACTTCAGTTTTAGAAACGTTGAGACAGAGAAAACTAGAATCGCACCATGATTTAAAGGTGATTTGGTCACAAGATATGGTAAGAGAGAATGGAAACTAGTATTGTCTACAAATAGACATATTTTACCACTGATGTCCAGATAGACGATGTCGTTTATAAACAGAAGAAACAAAATATGACCTAGTACTGATCTTTGGGGCACTCCACATTCTATTGGCTTGCTAGAAGACATCGTTGTATCAACCCTTACAAGCTGACTTCTGTTGGTAACGTATGACTTAAACCTGGAACCATAGAACTGCAATTTTTTAATTAAAATATTATGATTAACACAATCAGAAGCTTCATAAAAATCACAAACAGCTTTAGTAGTGGGTTGATGGCTGTTTAAGGCTGTTTTGAGGTATTCTTGCAGAACATGAAAGAAAACTTATCCTTGAGGTAATAAAAGTGTAAACACTAATGAAGAGTAGTTGTTCATGAAGTAGAGAAATGAATATATAACAAAAATTTCGAAGTATCGTAATAAAAGACGACAAATCTATTACTTGGATGTAACGTGGTTTAACAGGAATGATACTGTTTGTTTGTGAAGCTTGGTCACATGAGAGATGGAAATGTGAAATGTATGCACCCCATTCCAGAGAGAAACGTTTATGAATATACAATAACTAAAATATTTCCTATCCAAAGGGACACTTTATGATGAAAACAATAAAATACCACATAACTAGGGGAATACTAGCTCCGCTTCTTTGAACCTACAATAGGTGAATATAGATAGCAATCAGAACGAAGATGCTCATTATTCAGTCAATCACAAATGATGGATTGATCATTATAGTGAACGCTATGAAATGCTCCCTCAAAGACAGCAGAACCAGTATTGTCGTCATCATTCGATCCTCAACAGTCCGTGACTTGGAGAGTACGAATTTGATCTCTATTGAATCCCCAAATTGTGGGAAATTATTGAAATTTTTGCAAAACTTTAGTTAGCTTTTACAGGGGGTAATATGTCACTAGTCGAAATGTTTAGACGATTTGAGTAATCCTCAGAAAGATGACAGTCGATGGTTTAAGGTTTGAGTTTAAGTTTAAGTAAGCAGCTGAATGCCTTTAACAGCAGCAATCGATAAAAATTTTGACAGAATTAGAGAAATTGTAAGTACAGCTCGTTGTATTATGGTTATAATAATCAAGAACAGTTAACTCCGGGCCAAACTTTGGCTCAATCAATTAGAGATCAGAATGGTTATGTGAATAAAACGTCATCAGAAGAGACAGCTCCCATGATTTGTTGGAAAAGAATCATTTGAACAACGTGTAATAACTGAGCAAGAATGAAGAAGTGAAGAATCGAATGAAGACGATTCATTTTTTTATAATCCACGAATCGTATTTGCCTCAAAGCTAAACAATGGAATAACACTTCTAACAATCGGTTATTGGAAGTCTTAGGAGGTAAGCGCATATACATTTAATTTGCGATAGCAAGCAAGGTTGCATTAATGATGCATTAGTATTTTAAAGTTAGCTAGTAAAGCTAGTAATTGTGTTGTATAACACAAATTCAAATAATTCCAACTAAATATTCTTCCAAAGATGATAATATACAGGAGTTTCTACTTGAACAATATACAAAGAAGCAAGTCATACAGGTTTTATAAACAAAAATGGTTGCCAAGGAATATACTGTAGACGACACGGCCAAGAAGAATAGTCACACTGTTTTAAGTTTACCTTCGTACTAAGATTCGGATAAGATAGGTATTAATCCAAGCGAATTAATATGGTTCAAATTGAAAAGACAGATAAGAACTAATAACACTCAAAAGTTCTTCCTACGTTGTATAACTGATGAATGAATGTTAAAACATTAGGACCAAGAATTTGGAAAATCACATAAATCACTTAAAAGGAGTTGAAAATCGATAAATGCAATATTTACCAGTTTTAAGTAAATTGATAATTGATTTAAGCTACAGTTAATCTGAGGATGATGAATGTGATGTTAGTGATTCAGAATAATTGTATTGTAGTCTATATATTATAAATGGAGACTACAGAAAACTTGTTGAGTCACAGTTTAAGAATTTTCAAGTAAACTATAATAACTATGAAGTTAAAAAGTAATTCTCTGGCATAGTTCTTCTGATATTAATTACAGAAGACAGTTGTGCGAGGAACAATCAATATTTCATAAATACGCACGGTACTCATACCAAATTAAGAGATGAAAAATGATGTTTACTCTCCGTATCAAATTTGGTGAACATCTAACAAACCGTCAGTCTACGTGGACTCATCATCTCCATTGTTTACCAATTAAAAGATTGAATCGTACACATAAATGGATTTCTATTGGCCGAAGCTGTTGTTTACTTTAAGGGTGACAGTTACTTTATATAGATTTTACGTTAGAAAAGGGACAAAAGCTATGGAAAAAATTTAATAACCATTTTATAATGTATTGTATTATACCAGCTTAAAAATTCTAATAGAAGGACACCTGATAGAGTGTTCAAGTTTTGAGATATGCGAAAACAAGAATGCAATGGTGTTAATGGTCTATAATAAACAAGTGTACAAGAGAAGCGATTGTTCATATAATTCGATGTCTACTTCATTATGAAAAATTTTTGTGTTCTTTAAATTCTCGAAAATGAATTTAGACATGATAAACTTAAGGAATGAAATGAAATATATTATACTGTGTAGTACATAATAATAATTACCTTGCAGCTTTCACTCCTTTGACCTCAACTAATGTAAAATCTTTATTCGATGTAAAATATGCAGTCATTATGAATGCATCTATTTTTGGTAGACTGTCTGATTGTGCTTCCACAAAACCACTTTCAGTCCTCTTCCTAGATGATTATCAATGTTACAATAATAATCAGATTATAACAAAACTATAGGAACACAAAAATAAACACACACGCATGCGTGAGAAAACTCGTCCCTCTAAGCATCCACATCCGGATAAATCCCCAGATGGGTGCGAAGAAGTGCATTTCACCAACCTCCTTTTATTTTGACTCCTTATCCTCATTCGCGTCACAGTTTTGCGCGAAGAACCCGTCCTCTCCCCTGAATTCTATGGGAGATTCTGGGAAGTCTTTTTATTAGGAATTAGCCTGTTGGCTATACAATTTCGGCTGTATTTCTGGACTTTTTATTGTATGTGTATGTTTCGCTGCCTACTTCGGCAAGAAAATATTTCATTTGCGTGGTTCTTCGCCTTCTCTATAGCTGTCTCCGCTGTATAACTCGGAACTTGTTCATGAAATGCTGGGTTCCTCTCTTGTATATGTCTCGCTAAACTTAGGATCTTGGAAAAATGTTTTTTTTTGGTTTTGATGGTTTTACAAAATGAGAACATCTCTGTGGTAACAGTATTGTCATTTGATGCATTATATTATCAACCTAAATATCTAAGAATTATTATAATTAAGACAAAATTTGATATCATTTATATTGAACCTGAATAGTTCTATTAGAAATTGGATGATTCTCTCACTGTCACCTCTTTTTAATTGAAAAACATCTTACATTTGTTTTTATAGTTATTTATGTCTTGAGGGTAGGTAAATGATTATGCCCAGAGGTCGACAATTTCATAGAGTCAATTACCTCCACCCCAAATGTTTATAAGTGGTCCGAATGTACATATCTAGCAAGAAATGTAGATCGTAAAATCCACTTAAATAGACGAACCATTTTAGGTCATTATTCACTGATTAAAAAATAATAATTCTCATGACTACTCACTACTTAATTTTCTTGTTTATTTCCGTTTACGTTGGTTCTAAAAACTTGTTTATCTCATGAGAGCTTCCGCAATATCATGAAATATTTTATAAAAGACGCTTAGTTATACTTTTAATTCATGGTAAATCCTCATATTGCAATTTACCGCAAAGCAGTTAAGCCGTGTTGACAAAATATTTAATTAATATCCTCATCATCCTTGGCTAACGACCCCATTACAACTTGTCTACAAACACGAAAAACCACAAAAAAGTATAAGAGCAAGAAAGGAATTTTTTATATGTTTTAACAGCTTTTCATATCATTTTGGGTCCTTTCAAATAAACAGATTTCAGTTAATCCGTTTTCACATGGAATTTTACGTGAAAACCTTTTTGAAACCTCAACCGGCCTTTCAAGAAATCCTTAGCAGGGGTCTATTTAAGCTGCATTATTGGTTCGAGTTAGATTACAAAGTTTATTTCAATACTACGATTTTTTTCCAAAGCTCCAGTGTGAAATTGCAGGAAAAATGTCAAGATATTTGATATAACAACGCAAAGTTTAAATAGGAAAAAATGTTGAAATATGGATTGATTAAGAAACAGTATCAATTTTCCTTTCAATATTGACTTTTATACCAATAGTTAATTATTTATTAAGAGTAAACATTACTTGAGAAAAGCAGTCGATCGAATCGGGATGTACGATCACAGTAATGAATTGATAGAAAAGCGAAGTTGGTGTTGTCAATAACTGTATTCCAGACCATTTTTTCATTTGAACTTCGCATGTACTGGGTCGTGTGAATTTTGTATCTTGTAGAATAATTGGAATATCTGTTATTGGAAAGAAGATAAATTTTAACAAATGGATTGCGAGAGGACAACCTGCTTTGAAAAAAGCAAAGACGTTTTCATCGACTGGAAAAGTTATGGCGATCATTATTTAAATCATGGGATTGTGTTCATCGACTTTCTTAAAAAAAAAACAATAACAGGCTCAAAGAGGTTAAGAGAGAGGCGATCAGGACAACGTACCTTTTCTCACTTCAATGATCGCATGGCTAGAATTCATGTATCTTACTTCGAGATGGTTTATCATCCACCGTTTTACCAGATCTGGCCTCCAGTAACTTTTACTGATTTAATAGTACTGAAGTCTTATTTGCTGAAGACGTTCTCGCACACTTGAACAGCTATTCTGAGGAGAAAGATCATTTAGAATCGCTGGAAGTATATGATCTATGCTAGGAAATTTTTTGTCTTGAACGTTTTAGACCACCTTCGTATATTAGTTCTTCATTATCAATTGGTATATTCTGGGTTGGTGTAATCTCCTCAGCAGGCATTGTGCTAGAGAGAGAAGGCTAGCACAACGTGACCGAAAGAACCCAAAATTTGAGAAAATGGAGGAAACATACAAGGAGACGCAGGAAAATGTCAACAAAAGCCATAAAATGCAGTAAGTAGCAATTCTGGCACCGTCTCCTTGAAGAAAACGATGGTGATCCATGGGGCAAATCGTACAAGGTTGAAAAGCCTATATTCACAATATCGCATGTGCCTCGGAAAAGATTGTAACGGTTTAGTTTACACAAAAACTCTGTTTTTCCGTAAAGCAGCAGTCTTGAATAGATTGTATTTCACACACTACTGGGAAACAACTGGGATAAACTTGTGGTAGGGTAGAAAACAACAAGATCTCTGGTCTAGATGGAATTCCAAACATCACGCTTAAAGCAGCCAACAACATAATACCCGAATTGTTCCCAGATGTAAAATAAAGAAGCATTACAACCTCATCAAAGGAATAGATATAAGAGCTCCTATCAAAAAGAAAGGAGTCACTTTAAGTATCATCATCCTTTCGTCCACTCTGTGTTCTGGTTGTAGCCGAAAAAACACTTGAAATACATTCCATAGAAAGACAGAAGCAATAGTACAACCTCTATCAGGATGTAATCAATACTCTTGGATAGGTCGCTCCATATTGGGTACCACTGATCTTCATCAATACAGCAATGGAAGCAATCTCAGTCATATGGAAGAGCGGAACCAAAATGTACTGTTTGATCATAAAGCATAACATAAAGAACGCCTCCAGTACAGCCAGATATAGAGGCTTTTCGCAAGATGAGGATACCTAAAGAAGATGGTGAGAAGCGAGAGAATCCTCCAAAGAATTCAAAGTCCTTTCTTAAATCATGTATGATGAGCTACTGAAACTGATGTAACAGGGGGAGACGAATCTCGTGTAATTCGTGGATGACGTGGCCGTAATAATTGTGGTAAAGCACCTAGAGAAGATCAACTTAATACGAGTTTCGAGAAGATCTTACGAAATGAAAATGAGCAGAAACCAGAGGTTGTGCACGTAGAAGAGTAGCAATCAGATCCCAATTTAACATCCAGTACCTGAGTGATGATTGAACTCCAAAAAATAGGCTGGGCTCATAAGTATGAAAGCTCCTGAAGTGAGGAGCGTCTTATGCCAATATAAGTATAAAATAAGGATGGGGAGCTCTTTTTTGAACGGTGGATACAAACGTTATCACATATGGAATTGATCCCTTTACCGACAGAGAAGATCGATTGGAAAAAGCAAAGTAGATTTGAGAAGATATGTGCGGAGAAACAACATAGGTTGTTGACAAATGTTATGGGATGTCTCGACTGAGAGAAGATGGACCCAGCTTTTTATTCCGCCTGATCTGTGACAAAAGCGTGTGTTCTTTGCCCTTTTTGCGCTCTTTTGCTCTTACGAGCTTGCCTTTTTTTAGATAGTGTAGTGAATGTCATTTTGGTCCCAATTCTTCGCGTTTATCTTTCAATTCAATTTCTTTAGTCAACCATTCAAGAGGTATTATATTAATTCTTCCTAAAATTTTATCAACTCTTTCCAATCATAAAAGCTTTACAAACAATGATTTTTCGAAATACGTGCTATATCAAAAGAAAAACAGTATCTATAACCAAAACCATTTTTCAATTTTTCAATGAATTTTTTCAATATAAAGTTCAACAAATTTAGAAATACGTTAAGTCGTGGCAATTAAAGTGAATCATTCCGAAGAATTTTCTAGAAATGTATATTCCATCATAATTCACAGTTTTTTAATGACGGAATCAACGGATAATAATTGTCGCAAACGATACAGCATATTCGTTAGAATCAGGTTTTGCCCTTCAGGATTTAATTAACTCGAGTTACACAATTTGAATATTCAACTCGCCGCTACCCTTCACCAAACCATCCAGAGCAACTTTCCACAATAGCGCAGACCTAACTACAACGAATACGATGACGAATATAATAGGATTCCAATTCGTTGGATTACGGAAATTAATCAAAGTTTGTTCAAAGAACAATTATGAAGAGATTCAGGATAGCAGCGGGTGGTCAAGGCAGATCACTCGATAGATATACTTTTCATCAAAATCGATTGATTAAGAGAGGGTCTTCAATAGTGATACTCAATCAAAAATTCTTAGAGACTTAAAAACAGCGGCTTTCGTTTGGATTACTATCGTGCGTTCATTTTTTCATACAGGATATCCCGTAGTAAATTGTATTAATTGAACAAAAAAAAACTGTAATTGAAATAAATATTTTATTCAAAGACATGCTTTATCCAAAACTGCATAACTCGCTACCTAGAACCTACAATAGGTGGATATAGACAGCAATCAGAATGAAGCTTCTCATCATTCAATCAGTTACAAACAATAGCTTGATCATTATACGGTACGCCATCAGATGGTCCCTCAAGGACAACGAAACTAGTGTTATTATTCGATACTCAACTAGACAACAATAGAATTGTAGATAGTTATTGAAGGAATTATTGCAAATCTTTAGTGTGCTTTTGTCACTAGTCGAAATATTCAGACGATTTGAGGCATCCTTAGAAATACGGCAGTAGATGGAAGTTAATAAGATATATAAACAAAGCTCTAGAGCAAGGAATAATGTACGCAAAGTTTCTAGGGCTCAAATAGTAAGAATGAGCAAGTAAAGGATCAAATGAAAGCTAAGTAGTTCATTAACATTTTTACCAAGATGCTCTTGAAAGACTTTTAAGAAGCGTCATGCGAATCAGACTTACACATCGAGTATAATTGGATCTTGCAACAAATAATATGCATTGTCACCTTGCAACACGAATAAGGGAGCTTTAGCCAATAAAACATCCAGTAGCTCATCAACTTCCGTACTCAGAACGTGTTGTCATACGAGTGCTATTTCAAGATTTTCTATGACTTTAGGCGTGAATTGAACCAACAGTAGTGTTCCGATCCACTTCGCTATAGGGTAAATTTCCTGAAGGTCGTCCAAAATCGGTTGTTGTGCCAGAAAACATCGATGCTGTCAAAAATATTTGTTCGGGCTGCATACCGCATAATCAGACACTCACTCAAAAAAGATCGTGTCGATTTGTGCGAAGAAGAAATTCAATCGCAGTGCTTTAAATAACTGGACATATGGCCACCGTTCTATTAGAGCAACATAAATTGCTCAATTTTTTATGCATTTATATGACGGAAGTGAGAAAAATTGGGAAACCAATAGCAGAAGACGATTCTTGCAAGTTCCAACTTGCTGCTTCGACTTTTGACTGAAGAAAAATTAAAATCAAAACAAATTAAAAATAGAAAAGAGGCTGTTTACGGTGACAAAAATATGTTATCGCGTTCAAGATTGAAGGCAGATTTCAAATAAAGAGAATCATCTTTAGGAGTAAAGCAAAAATCCATTTGGTGATATTCCCAGTAGGTGACGAAGATGATAAATGGGAGATAATAGGTTAAGAGATTCGTGTTTATGAGTTTAAACTGAATACGCTAAATGATAGGATATCATTCTGATTTTAAGTGGAAGTTTTAGCAATATATATCAATCCTAATCGACTATTACGTAGATGCAAATGATTGGAATTTTTAGAATGATGAAATGAGTTGGGTGAAGGAAACAAAGTTCTTCTCATCCAGACACATCTATAAACACATGATAGGGACAGACTTTGATTTGGCAGAGAGCTGTAGTAAACACTCCCTACTACAGAAGGAAGAAGTAATAGATAATTTGGCTGCGGATGCACGAACCTTTTCGATTTTTTTAAACCAATATTATCCACTTTTAATAATAGTTTTCCATGTATTCTTATCATTTTTTCATATTATGTCAGTCAGAAGAACTAATATTATAGCAATACTTTCATATTTATCTAGTTTCGATTTATTGGACTCTTTGTTGAAGAACTAAGTTAAATTTTGAAAGCAACTGGAGACCAAATACAGGTATTTTTCTTTCGTAAAACAGACAACATGCAAAGCGTGTCAAACAAGATGGATATAGAAATGTAACTAAGGGACAATATTTGAACGGTAGGTTAGATTACTTCTTAATTTAAATACTCACAGGACACGGGTCCTACACGAAAAGTCTCTCTAAGTCAGAGAACTCTTGAGTTTAATGCGTTGCTATGGATACTCTAGAGTAAACGTTATTCTATTGTGACGAATGGGATACATTGAAAATAAGAACGGAAACAAACATTCGAGGAATGCTACTTGAAATTTGAGATAGAAAAATGTATTAAATATATAGCTTCATTGTTTTTCAAAATATTCTTCAAATGAACCAATTGTCGAAGCATTTTTCCATTCAGATTGAGGTACGTTGACATTGATCTCGCAATTCAATTTTGATCTGTAGGAATAAGAAGAAATCATTGAGTGTCAAACAGGGACTGTTCGGTGGATGACCCATCAATTCGATGTTCTGACTGTTCAAAAACGTAGTTGTTTGAATGATTCGTCTTCTGCGAATAGTTTCCCTGATTTTTTCTTCTGGCAATCAAACGTTGGTGTACTATTTAGAATTGACCGTTCTACTTTGCTTTAATGGAATTGTTGAGAAATTTGCAGTTATTCCTAAGAATCAGGTGACCATTTGAAGTTCTTTGTGTGCAAGCTTTTGTTGGATGTGGCTCGTCTTTCTCGTCTCGAACCAATACACAAGTATACCTCAATTTCACGGTATGCTACATGACGATTTTGCAATATCAGTTCACGAACAGTTTAACTGGTTTAACTCATGTGGAAAGTCATAGAAAATCATCGGATGGAGATGTTTGTAATTTAATTCAATTTTTTGATAAAGATAAACGGTTGAAGTATCTATAAACAACGCAAATGGCACTCGTATGACACCACTTTCTGAGTACGTTCCCCATCGAACATGTTATACTTTATGATGGCAATGTCAGATTTGACATATTCACATGTCACATATGTCATATGCCATATCTCAAAACTCAAGTAGCAACCCTCGTTGTAACAACATTAACTAAACATAATATGATTCTGACAATGATAAGAGATTAAGAAAATTGGCTTAAAGTATAAAACATGATAAACAGAATAATGTGTACCAAAGGAAACGAAGAAATGTCAAAACTATAATATTTTATAAAACCGGCAATTTTTGAAGGAAAAATTACGAGGATGATTCCAGCTACTGCAGTGGAGTACGAGGGTATTGTTCAATGAAACAATGTGAAAAATTACGTTTTATTTACTTTGGCTTATGTGAGGTTATCTTAATTTGCCCATAACTTGGGAAAAAAACAATTTTGTATTCAATGTGTTCATAATCAAATGTCACAGCTATTTTGTGTGATCTATGAATTTGGTACATGGACATAAACAAAAAGTTAACGAATTTAATTATTGGTAAAACTGTAAGTATGGGTGTTCCAATAGGGACTTGACAATTTTGAATTTAGTTTGTGAACGCATCTTTTCACTAAACATCGAACTGACGCTATCAGTTGTTGCCAGTGAGACTAGGGGTTGGTTGAAGTGTCTAAAATATCGCTGCCGTTGGAACGTCCATAGCAAATAATCCAAATCAGTCAAGTCCTCGGCGTTCTCAAGAGTTGGGCATCGTCAAGACCACTTTATGGCGAGTTTTGCGTAAGGATCTTACTTTACACCCGTACAAGATCAGACTCACTCAAGAATTGAAGCCGATGGACAATTCGAAGCGATGTTCTCCGATTGGGCTCTGGAAAAGATGCGCCAAGATGATCAATTTCATCGCAAAATCATCTTCAGTAACGAAGATGATTTATGGCTCAATGGGTTTGTCAATAAACAAAATATGCGATATTGAGTGGGTGGAAATCCACATGTGCCTAATCAAAAACCACTTGGTTTGCATGCCGGCGGCGCCATATTTTTTCGTCGGCGATAGTAATCGCTGCGATACTGTGAATGGTAATCATTATCGCACCATGATTATCGATTTTGTTTTGCCCAAATTGGAATATATGGGCGTGTTATCTCAAGAAATGGACCAATGAATTGGCCGTATCGTTGGTGCGATTTAACGCTTCTAGATTTTTTTCTTTGGTGCTACGTTAAGTCATTGGTCTATGCTAATAAGCCGACGACGTTGGAAAAGCTCAAAGCCAATATTGAAGGCGAAATAGCAGCCGTTTCGGCCGAACTGTGTAGCCGAGTCATGGAAAATTGGGTCCAATGAATCAACCGCGCTGCAAACGTGCCCGCGGTGGCCATATGAGCGAAGTCGAGTTCCATTCAGTTTTGAATGTACTTCAACTCGATAATAAAGTCTTTGAAATATCTCAAATGTTTTTCATTTTTTTCTGAAAAAAAGTTGTATTATGAATTATGCGATTTATAAAACGCCAAATAGTTATGTTTTCATAGAGATTTTTAACCGGGTGGGTATGGTATTTCCAACATTATTACCAACAGACAATAAAAACATGTTCATATTTAATAATACAATAATCGTTTAATCAGCAAACGACCGTTTAATATTGCTTAATAGGAATCTCTACATACACTACCAATTAATAGTAACCCTAGTAGCGATGGTGTTAATCCAAAGATCGTACTTGCCACCGCCAATATAACAGAGGTGTGAAACATAATTGATGAAAATTGATGTCGGTAACACGACAAAGGATGAGGTATTGAAATAGGTTATTGTCAATCACAAATTATTTGTTTGAAAATATATATCTGTTATATAGTATTAAATAGACAAATGTGTAAAAGAAATGCTTATGCATTATAAGAATTCGTAAAAAGCATGTCGATATCCTCGTTATGCATGAAATCACATATTCTTGCTAAGAAAACCATTTCCTAACAATTATTACGAGTGAGTTAGAATCCATACGCTTCACTTGTTCAATATCCTCAATGGAACACTTAAACTGTAGGACACGATTCTCTATGAATTGAATATGAGGCTTAACGGGCTTATTCCACAGGAACACATTTGTTTTAATAATTCAGGGTTTTAATCTGTATAAATCCAACATTTACTATTTTCGGGATTGAAACATTGTGGAGTAACCGTTTAGATGATATCAAAATCGTTCAAACCCAAGTGGAGTCCTCTTATAAACGAAGTCAGGTCTTTAGTTGGGAATTATGTCTTTTTTTTATAGCAATTTTTGTTATGAAAATGGCATTAGAATATTATTCGAAAATGATAATTATTCAGAAACATTATAGTGAATAAAAAGATTCTCACTTATCTCAGTATCAAACGTTATAAAAGTTTCTGTGTTCTAAAGAAATCCTGTAGATAACAGCCACACTTGTTATTGGAAAAAATTATATTATATTATGACTAGAGAAAAATCCAGATATGTAAATGGATATTCTCAAAATATACTCATAATTTGCAAATTATTCAACAAAAATATGCACAAAATATTGAAAACATGCATAAAAATTTCATCCATCAATTGTGTCGTGAGATTGCAAAACCAGTCATGTCCATAACAGAAAATGTTATGGAAATGTTAAATAATTATTGCACTGGAAATTAATGATAAATTCACGATGAGAGTAAAATCAATATGAGAGTTGCACAGAGAACTCAAAATGATACGTACAACAGTCACTGCTACGATCGATACAAAAAGGAAATTGATATTGTAAATAAGAATTTATCGTACTATAATTATTATATTCGATTGTCAGCTTGTAATCGTATTACGGATCTGTGGCTAAAATAAAAAAAGTAAAAATCACGACGCAAAAATAGGGGTTGATCGTAGAAGGGTGAAAAATTGAGAGTAATATGAATTTGTCCATTCACGGTAATAACAAAAAACAAATGAAAATCTTGCCAAAAAAATTAAAGTTTATAATTAAAACAAAATTTATCTAAAAAATGGAGAAAGGGACCATCCTTGACATTTAGGAGGATGAAAAATAGATCTTGTTCTATTCTCAGACCCACCCGATATGCACATAAAATGTCAAGCCGTTTCGGAGGAATTATTCAATTAGAAACACCGCGACACGAGAATTTTATATATTTGATATACGAGTAACTCGAGCGGCTGAATCGCCTTTCTCACATGATGACTTCATTATTCTCCAAGAATTCGTCATCTCTTTCCTCGTAAACTTTCTCGTTACCACTCAAGTCAGCCAAAATGTTTCAGTAAAAAATTAATCGGTTCTTTTTCCCAATATGGTCCATAATGTTTTGTCAGTAATTTTTTGGCATTTCGATGTTTTGGGGGCTTCATTACAGGCTTCATTCACATAATATTTCTTTTGTTCTCCACCACCGACTTTCTGGCTCATACCTCCCCTTGCACTATAGATTAATCCTTGTTTTTTGTTATAAAAAATTTTTTCGTCGGGGCGAATTTGCCATTGTGAAGGTGGTTTGATGAATACATTGCTGGCCTGCTCCCAATTGTGGTCGAAGTAGTCACTTCAAGGCCTAAACACTGTTCCAATTTTAGCTAAAATGCTTTCATGAGCCTCAGGATCAACGAGAGTCTCTATTCTCTTCATCTCCAGGAATGGAAAAAATTACCTTTTCCTTCTTTAGGTTTTTAGAGCATGTCGTGTCAATCAATATTGAAGCATAAACATTATCGATGTATTTTTGTTCTCGCCCCCACAGCAAGCTGTCATACATCTGAGGACCGTATCCCGTCAAAATCTGTATCACATAGCCTGTGGAATAATTCGTAAGCAATTTTATTTGACTCTTTGCGGTATCCATGCTCTCCCCAAGTGTATATGAATACGCTATTCTTTTGATGAGCTCTGTACAATGGTAAAATTGTACAGGTACTGCTATCTACTGTAGTGAACAGTTTGGTTTTGCATTTTTGGCAATGCAAAGTTCTTTTGGCAATCGAAAATCGGAGTAAGTAGATCCTCTCTCTTTACCACGAGGAGAGCAAAAAACAATAAAGCCCGCTTTTTGTGCAGTGTATATTCCATTATAAGCCTTTGTGTTTCCTGATTATTCACATACGCTACATCTTCTTTATGTTCAGTTCACTGTGAGGTAATATCTCAAAGAAGTCTTACCGCAGATTATAAGCTGACGATTTGGTTATATTCTCCAAAGGCAAAAACACCCAGAAATTTTAAATCAATTTCAAAACTGTCTGAGCTCACAAAAATACAATTTTGAACTTCCTAATTAATGGATATATTCCCGTATACTACAGTAACAATCACTATTTCATTAAATTATATTCTGTTATTTTAGAATTATATATCAGAAACATAAAAATTTTGTCACCTTGTAAAATATGAATAAATATTATCCCAGTTTATTCGGTGCTTATTGACCTTTCGATGTTACAAAACAGTTCATATATCAAAAGCAGAGTTTTGTAAATAAAATCAGCAACCGCATTCCATTTGATTTGAGCCGCAAAGCGATTCGTTCCAAAATCGATTCACAAATGACCTATAACTAAATCCTCATGTTGTCCGCAGATGCATCCATCCAACGACGTCCAGATCGACAACACAATCATCCACTTCGATGCATTACCAGGCTTGGAAACAATTCTGTCAACGATCTCCATTAGAGTTACTCCCAATCTCTTCAGGAACGGCAAACTTAAGCTGCGATGTTTGGCAACAATGTTTACTTTGTACACTTCATCGAAAGAGGTCGATATACAGGAGGCAGCCCCACAACTCGCTCTTATCATGGTTCCGTCTACTTCGGCTAATGGTTTGTATAATTTGTTGCGATACTATGTACTAATAGACTCAACTTCACTGTTCCAATAAGATAACAACTCATTCTATGCATTTCGCATTATATAATGCATGCTAGAGTACCTCGGTAATTATGAATTGATAAGTTTTCAAATAAGAATACTCAAGTGAAAATTAATAATCTCATTATATCATTTGATTAGTATACAGTATGGCGACTTTTATATTTGAGGTCATCTATGGGTTTTGTAATACATTACATTGGTCTGCAAAAAATTTTAATCCAACCCCGGTATTATTTTTAGAGATTCTTATGTAAAATGACGTCCTGAATCCAAATATAACTGCTGTTATAACCCATCATTTTCCGGCCAGCATATTTACCACTTTAATAATAATAATCAACTTATGGACATTGATTTAATTTGAAGGGATGAAAAGAACCATTTTATCCAAAATAATTATAAATTATGAAGATATGTACTATTATTAGGTGCTTGCTTTCCTTTTATACCTTGTCTAGTTCTAAAAACCAGCAATACTCCGCCAACATGCATTCCACGTTCCTGAAAATCTCTTCTCCATCTTAGCGATGTCTTGATGGAACCGTTCTCCGTGTTCATCGGCAATTGCTCCTAAATTTTCAGAAGAAAAGTCCAGATGTGACTTGAGGGACTGTAATTTAACAGACTTGTTACATCCTATTATTTTGTACGCTTTTTTCTTTATTTAGGTGTTCAATAAACGTCGAAGCTTGAAAAATTTGTTTTATTTGGGGATCCACAAAAACTCCTTAATTCAGCTTACCGAAAACGAGGAAATTTAGTTTCCCAAAATTGTCACCTGTCCATTGTTTTAACAAACTGCTTGATTTATCCAAGTTTGAAGTGCAAAGGTGGCAAGTAAATATTTTCGAAAAGATCGGGGGAGATATATTTTTGACCAGGGTTAAAATTTTATCGAAGAGACCAGTTCCGTGCGGTGTAATGTTTGTCTCGAGCTCGGCTGTTCCATTCACAAAGGAAGCGGCAATATTATGTGAATCCTGTAAGCCCGTGACTAGGGCAACAACTTTTAAGTTATCGCAAAGGTTCCATTTATTATCTTGATAACTAATTTTATCAAGGATTTTGCTGATATTTTCGTACGTCTTCGTATATTTTATCAATGTTCTTATATATTTGTATTTCATTATAGTTTCTATGAACTGTTAGTAACATTGTTGTCATACACTTTGCGATAAATTTTATTACTTGCTTTGGGACATTGAATGGCTAGAAGCTGAAATATGTGGAAAATAAGAAGTGAATGTCCCTCACAAACGGAGGGTTAGTGATTAGGAATATTTGATTCAGGAAGTCATTTTACATGGGTATCGTCAAGAATGTTCGAGTGTTATTAGGAAGGTCTTTTTAGTAACTATTCATGTCCTAACAATTTGTATGGTGATTGATTTGTGTATTATTATAAATATTATGTAATTACCTTATCAACATCAATATTGATACTTGACCATCGAAACTTAATTGACTTTCCGTCAATTAAGTGAATTCTGATAATAATTGGTTGTGGAGATAAAACACGTACACAAAAAAAGTATGTGTGTTATTTAATGATAAATATGTAATGATAAAAATGATAAATTGAGAAAAATTCAGATGATTGGATCATATTGAAACCTCTCTAGAAGTAGTGGAGAACCAATATCTGAAAATAAACAACTAAATGTTGTGTTAGCCTCTCAAGATGATTCCCATATTAGTTCACGGCAAGTAGCATTAGATAATGACATAGATCATTCAACAGTTTTTAGAAAGCTGGAGATGGAAAAGTGGCATCCCCAAAAAGTAAGTTTAGTACAAGAACTAATGGAAGATGATTTTGATAGACAAATTGAATTTAGTGAAACAACAAATAACAGAAATTCGATGGCTCTTTTCTTTGATGAAGCTACATATCTAATAAACGGTCATGTTAATCGTCAAACTTATCGGTACTGGGCTACGATAAATTCACACAAGATGCCAGAGTACCGTAGAATGTTTTAGGAAATCGTTTTGGCTTTACAACCACTCTCCACATACACCTAAAAGGTATTTTGTACACATCCTATTGTTCTGCTTCCAAAATACATGGACTTCTCTAAGAGGAGGGTTCTAATGTCCCACTTTCCTAGTAGTACTACTTTAAGTTACTTGAGCCTTTTAGCGAAATGACCAAGACATTAGCAGAGTAAATGCTCTGCTGTTTCCATGGCTAGCTCGCAAAATCTGCAGTTATTGTCCTGTGTCATAGCCATTATCTGATAGTGTATTTGAAGAGGCAGTAACCTGCCAGAAGACCAATTACCAGTTTCATGTCGTTTCTGGTCATCACGAGAAGTTCTTTAGATATATGGTATCAGCTAATAGGGTTATGAATCTTTTCGATTGCCGGGTGGCCTGGAAGTCAAATTAGGGTTACTTTGTTTTTGTTGCTTACACAACAGCTTACAGGATCTTTAAAGTCTCTTGCCTATTCTAGAGAGGTTTTTAACAAAACATTCTTGAGCACATTTGTTTATTGCTAGCAATTCTACCTGAAAAATGTGAGTGAAGTTCCTAGAGGTATGAAGAGCTTGCAGTTTTGTTTGTAAATGCCCAGTCCAGCTTCTTGGGCTAGCTTCGAACCGTCTGTGTGAAATACATTCCGAACTCACAAAGATTTTTATTGACCTAAGACTGGAGGTTGTTAATTATCGCTTCGAAGGGGGTATCTTTGTCTAGTATGCTATGTATTTTGTCTATTGGTTTGTGAAGGCTTTCTAGCTTGATTGGCTCTAGAATCCTTATCATACCAATAATAGATGATAAGATTATTGGACCATACTTTTTCAAAAAATCTCAATGTCTTCAAAACTTCTTACTCCCCGAGTTGAACCAGTTGTCTCTAAATAAAAATGATTTATAGCTACAGAAAATCGGTGGATAGGTCGAAGAGGAACAATAGAATGGCTACCAAGATATTGAATTCTCTTTGTGTGAGACTTTAGAAGTAAAGTGTATCAAAATAGACCACAATATATCAAAGATTCAAAGGTAGGATACGTATTGAGGTTACACAAATAGTTTCGGAAGTTATAGAGAAGGTTAGAGAAAAGTTCACGGCTCGTCTTTCTCATTGTTTTTTAGTTGAGGATGAAAAATTTGAGCAATGAATTCAGGTTTCGTTGTATTTAATGAATATTACAATTTCCAATTTATTGTAATAATATATGTATGTATATGTAATAATGATAATAATAATTAGCGATGACGACATAAGCTCACGTAGATGACGTCAGAAACTGGAAGATATCGAATCACCAACAGCCTGTTTGAACATAGAAATTGACGCAATTGAGGTTGGCGGTGCACGAAATAGGAAATTCATTTCTTTCTTTCCTTTTCACCATACTGTAATTCAGAGCTTAATTATTTCATGTCAAATCGATTAATAGTTGGATTCAACCTCTTTTAATTTGGACAAAGTTTCATCAAGTATGAAATCTTTCTCCTAAAGTTACTACTCACTTCACTTGGATCCCGATGCCTTTCTTTCATTTAGGTTGAGGTTGAATCATAATGAGAGTATCCTTTTCCACAACTATTTCCTTTCTTTTCTATCCTGGTCTGTTATTACATTTCCTGCCATCTTATTTTTCTATTTTTACACGCCATCTCAATTTTTTTGAGCAGCTCCTCCTCTACTCTACTTCAAACATCTTCCGTATTAATTTGTTCTCTCCTTTTCTCATCACATAGCCAAAATATTTTAATTAAACTTCTTAAATTTTGTTTTTTTCTCCTATAATATCACTTCTAACTTTGTCGTACCTTGATTTATTGTCTATTTCTCCTAGAAATCTTCTTGCTGCTCTTAGTATTTGGCCTCTTCTGTGTGAGTTTCTTTTGATATATTTTCAATCTTTTCTGGCCAGAAACTGTGTCTTAATTGTATCGAATAATCTTTCAGATGCTCCAGCTATCTTGGTCATCTCTTTTCAATCTCCTATCTTGCTTTAATGTCATTCCAAAGTATTTTGATCTTTGTCATTCTTTTTCATTTGTCTTCTCCTTCAGGCTTAATATTATCGACTCAGTTCTGCGTATTGCTTCTTTTTTAATTATGTTTGATGTCTTCCTTTTTCCAGTGTCGGACTTTATACTGTTTTATTTGTTTTCATGCTCTTTTCATTTCTTTATTTAACACCATGGTGGATAATGGTCCGAAGTATATATCTTTGCTTCACTTTTTTTGTTGTTTCCAACATATTTGATACCTCTTGCCATACTTCATCATCTCTGTATATGAAGCTGTTACTCCGTTAATTAGTTTTTCTTCTATACCTCTCTATTCTAAAATCTTCCACTTGTATTGTATTATTGACTCTGTCAAATGCTATTTCAAGATCTATTAAACACAGTGCTACCTTTTGCTCTTTCATTTATTCATCTAATTATGAAGTTTTTTGTAAATCTTCCTAATTCTTCCATAGTTTTTCCGACATCATAGTCTGTTTTCTACTATTCTTCATTTTATCTTGTGGACTTTGACAAATAAATGTTATAATTTCATAATTAATAGAATTTCTTGTGTCTCTTTTTTTGTATATTGGTGTTACTATACCCACTTGCCAATCTTCTGGCACTTCTCTGGTTCAGTGTGAGTTCTGATGCCCATATTAGTTCCAATTCCCTGTCTTGCAAGAGTTATCTGAAGAATTTCCAATCTAACAAAGAAACAAGAACGTTATTTTCATAATATTTTTTACTTTTCAATATAATCTTTAATCCACTTCAACCTTAAGGTCTCTCTTATAAATGAGAGTTATTCAATTCGAAGTAAAATTTTTGAAATTGACCCATAAGTGGGTGATTCCGTTCTAACTGTGATTTTTTGTATTCAAAATTTCAAGATTTTAAAATTTAACTTTTCTAACTTTTTTATGCATATTATTCATCTATTTTACTGTAAAAATAAAACTCTAAGAGGAATTTACTACAACTTCAAAGTATCACGAGCAAGACACAAATGTCGGATTTTGAGTTCCACGGTACTGACTCATTTATCCACGGTACTGACATGGTAACTTAAGATATTAAACAACAAGTGCATCAATTTTCCTCAGTTTGATCATAAACATTAGAATTTATAAGGTAATTAGTTTAAATCATTTGTTACGACAAAAAAAATTAATAATTTATCGGTAAATTCTAGGAATGGACATGACACGGTACTGACATTCAAGTGATGTAGTATAAGTTTTCTTTAAGTGGCAAGTTATATTGTATAAAAATAATGTTTAAATATCTTAAGAATTATTCAATTAACACAAAATTTTTATTAATTGATTATTAATTAATGACTAGTACAAAAAAACAATACAGGACATTGAATATCACAGTTATAATGGAATCACCCAAGTATCATTCAAGTGTAAGGAGTATGATTGACAAGCATGGATAGATACAAACATCAACTGTCTCAAAAAACGCTCACCATCATTTTTTTCCTCCGTTGAAAGCATCTTTGCCTTTTTCAAAGCAACTTGGAGCTTTTATTGCTCCGTGAAACCTACTAATTTTTGTTTGCTTTCCAAAAACAGAACTACACCAACAACAAAAGTTCCTAAGTCAACCTGCGAACTGAAATTGAATGTACAATATGAAGTTGATCACCATCATGGAAATAGCTGTTCAGGAATGCTTATGAGGATTACCAGCATGAAAATAGATGTTCAGAAATGTCTATGAGGAGACATTCAATGTTTCCTCCAGACTTATTCTATAATACACATATTTAAGCGCACTAGATATACCATCAAACCACATAAAACGATAATTTACTACAGTTTAGAAATTTATCATGTTAGTTTTATGATATTCAATAAATATTTAGTAAAGAAGAGTATTTCGTTTCGGTACATTCAAATATATGAAGGCAGAAATTCCGAAATCGTTAAAGATAACAAACGATTCAAAGTTCAAACATAAATTGGCACTCTATTGCGGTATGCTTATCCCATACCAATTGCATTTTTTCTTTAGAGAAACCTTACAATAAAGTTGATCCTCTGGGAACAACCCAACGAAAATCCATATTTGTATAGAAGAGGGAAGTTATTTGAATTGGGAAAATTTTGTGCTAGTTACAAAAAGTGTGTTTTCACAAAAATTAAATCATCAACCATTTCAACATGTTGAAATCTATTGAAGTGATGTAATAATAGGAAATAAGAAATAAACCAATTTTACGGAGAACCTCGAAGTAGAATAGATTTTTCTTATTAAAATTCCCTTGCAGCGCATTTATTGATATCACGATCTAATCATATAATTAATATAAGACACTTGAATAACTGAAATATACACACTAGTATACCTTAGGCTCTGATATCCTCTTGTACTCAACGTGTATATACTACTACTCTTACATTTACACTAACTCAAAGGGTTTCTTGCCTTTGAGTTTTCTTACCAAATCGTTGTTGTTGTCCAGGAGCTAGAAAGCCTCATGACAGAGATGTTTTCTAGCCCCACTGATCTTTTCGGTTTTTTCGATGAGGCATCACGCATTTAATACCAAGACAAATATGGTGTGAGAAAGCTGAGTTAGCGTCAGTGAAAAGAAATATAAAATAGAAGACGAGAAGTAGTTGATAATAATAAATTGAGGAAACTTCGGAGTGATAATACATCTCAATGGTAGACTGGCTTAGAATTGACTGAGAAGTGATTAAGTATGGACTGCTTACAACTATCAAATACACAAACAACCGCAGAACTTGTTTCAAAGAATACGAGTAAGTAATCTATTCCAACCAAACCTTGCAGACCCTATATCAGTAATTTCAAGTCTATAGTATGCGTATTCCTAGAATTACTAGAGATCCTTTGAGCGTACGTTAAATTTGTAGTGGTTATACTAAAAATACCGAGGAATCAAAAAAGGTTGTACGAGGTCAACTCTGTATATTTTGAGATGTCACGAAACTAGAGAGATTTGAGCAATCAGATGTACGGTTCAGAAATTTTACTTGGATAACACAAAGTTGAGAATTATTTGATCTGTATTTTGGTCAGAAAATGGTTTTTTCAATGCTTGTTGATGCAAAGCTTACGTTTCTGAGGTTGATCCAACAACGACTGTTTTTCTTGAGAAAAAAAAGTGTTTAAGTTGGCCTTGTATGAGGTCAGTTGGGTCGAATTATTTAATTTTATAACCTATTAATGACGATGTTTGATGATAGGATTCAGTATTTTCATTTCGTTGGTATGTATACAAGTATTAGAAATATTGAATCAACATTTATCAATTTTTTTAAACTTCTTACGGTAATATTGAAATCGATTTAATTGACGCCTTATACGGTTCTTATCCGTTCCTCCGCAATTCATTCAAGGAATCCTTTTTTTCTTTTTTTTCCTGGAATCCTCTCAGCTCCGCGATTACGTACGGATTCGGCAAAATGTGAATTAAATTCCGGATTTTTAGACGGTTCATTAAAAGTTCTTCGTAAGCCGTGTTTATTGCTCACGAAAATAAATACTTTTACTCGTTCTGAGCACTTTACCCTAGATTAAGGATCTCACAAATGCATAAGGAAACTGTAATGAAATTTTCCAATTTCCTACATATTATATGATACTGGTAAAAAAACAGGGAATTAATCGTAGTTCATCTAAGAATGTTGTTGAATATGGTATTATCAAAGAAAGTTTGTTTATTTCAATTCAATAATTGATTATTTGACAATGGAAGGTAGTAGAATTTTCACTACTCCAATATATGCATACTTACTTCTCTTTTACTAACTGCAAACGGATTTGCTTGAGCAGTTTTGTTTAGTCTTCAGAGACAGTAACTACAAAATTAGTAATATTTATTCGTTAATGTGGTTTATGCACTTATAGGTGTCTTTTCTAAAAATTGGATGATAATGATTGTATATGAAATACATTTTCCTATTTCACTCGTTATAAATAGTATATTTAGTATTAATGGATAATAATTTGCGAGTTTGAAATTGCTACTTTTTGAACGAGTGAATCATTAGTAACTTTTACCCTATGTAGAGTGCCTCAGGAAGGATATCATGAAGATACTATCAAGTGCCTCTTTTTTATTAATTTACATAGTGATTTATGAAATTGACCATAAATTTTGTTTGGCAATAGTGTTTATACAGCTCATATGATTTTTTCTTGATGCAGTAAACTACTATCAAGCTTTCGACTGCTATTGGAAATTCCAGGACTGGCTTTGGAAAAAACTATTCAGGGATTCGTATTGAATATTACACCCTTATTTCATAAGCGATAAATGATTTTCAAACTATATGAATAACCAATGTTCTCACACTTTTATTCAAATTTCAGGGAACAATAAAATCTCATCAAAAATAGCACAACCATAATGACGTGGGTACTAAAATGATAAACGAATTAGAATAACGAAAAGCAATTATTAAAACAAATGATATTATGTCGTTAAGACACATAACTAAAAGCTGAAAAAAATACAATAATTGCAACAAAATTGAAATAATTTGAAGCAGAATCTGGAGTGGAATTGATAATTACTCTATTAAATTATGAATACTCTAAAGATCGTTTGAATAGTTTAATTCTACCAAGTAATTGTTGACCGTTATTAACACATATTCTTTGTGTGAACTAGTTGCTTTAATTGTCGTCAAATATTGTTATCACCTGGATTTGAAACAGGGGATCATAAAATAGGACCTTCACGTCAAATCCACCTGTTACCCATATCGCCTCTTGCAAATATAGAGTCTATAGAGTCTTGTACAGCGTTGGTTGATGATTGTCAATCCATCTACGTAATTTCAACTTATGGATTTCATCCCTAGGATGTAGTCTATGAACGTTTTGAATATGATATGAGTACAGATGATGTTTTCGGAGCAATCTTCTGCGCTCCATCCTTATGTTTTCTATTTTTTCCTTAGGAAAAGTGCCATTTACCAAAGTGCTAATAATTGAAAACTGACCCAAATATTGGATGACTTGGATTTCAACGATCAGAAAATCTCTGCTCTGCATACATATTACATAACTCACAGACAAAAATGATGTCGGCATTTTGAACGAAAGTAACGAAAGCTTTACCAAAGCTAACATAATAGTATATATCGTAGAGGAGAAATATGTATTACTGTGCACATGAATGATAGTTGATAATGACAATAATGACAATGGGTTTAGAATATCAAGAAACGTCAATCTTAATTTTCAAAGTTTTCAGAGCTGTTTTTTATTTTCATTTGGTACAGTGGATGCAATGTCTTATTATCTGATATAAAGTTTCAATCATTTACAATGAACACATACATGATATTTGATCTTTAAATCATGTAATTCATCATTGAAAATAATGCCCCGATATGCGATTTTTGTCTAGAAATTCAAAATTGGAAAACAATTGGTACTGCCTTTAAATGCAATACAAAGTGATAGTAAATATTTAGTTGAATTTAAATATATATAATAAATTATGTTCTAGCCACTCATTTCAGTTCAAATAGTCAAAATTGATAAAAGTTGTTTAAATTATTATGTGATACGTCATTATAGTTGATCTATTTTTCAAGATTTGATCGTTCACTGTAAATTGAATTAAAGTGTCATTTCCATTGGTTATTTATGTAGTTTGAAAATCACTCATTGCATGAGAAAAAAAATATTGTTCATGGTTCAATAACTCAATAAATCTCTAAATTGATTTTTGCAAAGCCGATCATGGAATTTCTAAATTTAGCTAATAGCAGTCGATTTATAGTAGTGCACTGCATCACAAAAAAATTTAAAAAAAACCAAACACTAAAGCCAATTAAATTTTATGATCAATTTCACAAATGTTCTTGTACATTGATGGGGAAGAGGATGACACATTTTAGTAACCTCATGATAACCTCCTTGAGGAGCTCTTATGAGTTACTCATAACAAACTCTGTATATTTAAACATCTTTTTCGTCTTAGTCCATTAATCAAAATCTTCTTCATATCTCCATCAGTCAGAAAATTGATTGGATTTCTACAATTGATAAGTTATCTTTTTTTTTAACTAATTAGTACAACGTTGATAAAATGAATATAGTTTTAAAAAACTAAAAACACGCTTTTGAAGCTCATCAAACCGAAGCATTGAAAATATTTTTTTCTCAAAATAAGCTTGAAACAATAATGAATGAGAAATACTAATATTATCAAGAGAAAAGTGTCGGGCGCTCCCTTTACGAGAAATATGGAACAAAATTTCACGCTTTTTTGACAATAGTACCACTATTTTTCATTCATTATTATTTTATTTTGAGAAAAAAATATTTCCAATTTTTTAGTTTGATCGGCTTTAGAAGCGTGCTCCTCAGTTTTTAAAAATCATTTTCCACTTCTCAGTTTCATATGCTTTGGAAGCGTATTTTCTGTTTTTTTTTGAACTATATTTATTCCCCACTTTCCAGTTAGATTTATTGCTGAAAATAAAAAGGTTTCTTCAAGCTCTAGTCATTAGTAGTGTTAATTTCCAACGAAGGGTAGACATTTTGAAAATTACCAAAAAAAAAATTTTTTTCACAGCGTGAACGGGATTTGAGCCCACGACCAGGGAGTCCGAAGGTTGATGCCTTAGCCCGTTCAGCTAACGAAAGCAATTAATGTGGTAGGGGATACTAATAGTAATGAGCCACAAAAGAGAGCAACAAACAAGAAAACAAACTCACTTACATGTGAAGCTAATAGAAGCGGGTTCAAACTGAAAAATATTTTTTGTAAAAAGGTTTCTTAGCTAGGAAAAATTAGTTTTTACAGACACCCCACTCTATTACTATTCGTGGGATTGTGAACAGTATCCCTCATTGAGCAGAGACCCTGTCGGTAACAGCTACAGGTTAAAGATCATCAATTTTTTATGAACATTCTAATGTAGCAGACGTGATGTGTTCTTTCTTACTATGTACGAAGTCGTTTGAGTTTGATTTATTTATAATCTGTTTCTTTTTCAGGCATTTCCGTTAGTCCTCAAAAGATACTTGTTATTCTACACACGTTCTTCATCCTGTTACTTCTACGGCATACACCAGATTAGAAAATACATTTCTATTCCTTCAGTTGGACTGGAGCCAAACAATATTATTTAGAACTTTTGAAAGTTTCATAAAAGGTAATAGTGCAACTTTTATTTTTGAAAACATACAATAGTGAAGTGAATTAGTGTAATAAATGACTATGACCTACAAGTATTTGTCAAATATTTGTGATATATGTGAGAAAATTAAGTCCGAATGTGCAATAAAATTGGAACAATGGACTTAAAAATGAGTGTTATTTGGATTATATGTAGGTTTTCAGGAACCCCCCTCATTTCAAAAGCTATTTCAGAGTTTCAAATCTGTAATTTATATAAGTGTGTGACCTGGAGCTTTCAAGATAACAAAGCGACAGAGTTTGCCAATTCACAAAAATAACGTAGCATTAGGGACAGAGTAATAAATGTTGAAAACTTTATAGAACGACAATTCTAATAATTTATTGCCAGAAGAGTAATTTTAATTTTCATATATAAGATACGGCAATATGGCGACAGCGTTTTGTATGTTACTTATATTACGAGATAAAAGAGTATCTTTTGTTAAGAAAAACACTTAGTCTCAATCAATTCGTGTTATATAGGGTGTAGCGCGAACAGTTATGCTAGGAATTTATTGCTTTAAAAATTTTGGATAAAAAAATAGATTAAAAGTTACACATAACTTTTTGATTACAGTTCTTCAAGCTGGAATGGGGTGCTTTTATTTTACATTGCCAATTATCATTTGTCCAAACTTCACGAACAGTATCAAACTTATCAAACCATGTTTCATCGAAGTAATAGTTTTGTCTTTGTTGACTCAATTGAAGACTACTTTCCATTACCTTTTGTTCACTTTTATATATTTGAAACTATGTTTTATCTAAATTCCCCAGTGTTCTTACCGTACGTACCATATATTTCCTTTGCATTTCTGCGAGAATAGCTTGAAGATTTGGCATTATGTTTAATACGAATATACTGTATACTGTATCGCATATTGTGGTTAACTCATATGGTTTAATTCTCAAAAATTCACTGAGACTTATAATTTTGTAGAGTGTAATCTGTGAAGTATTTCTCAAAAACATTGTTTCCTGGAGAGCTTCTCTTTTGGACATCCCTCAACTACAAATTCAATTTATAACAGTTGAAATCACCTTTCAAGCGTCTGTTCTAGATTCTAATAAAAGATTTACCAAATCTGCAAATCTACTGCACAGCTCACAACTAACTTCTGGCTGTGAACCGGAAATCCCACTAAACGTACCTACCTGATAGTTATAGGAAACATATTTCAATTTATCATTTCAATAGAATACATTTCAATGTATCATTTGATTTATGAATTGGTTCCATTTGAGAATTCGAAGGAATTGATTTTCTGTGTTGTTGTTTATCTGTACTCTTGAACTATCTGCTGATTTTATGGAATAAATATTGGAATGCGAACCTAGACGAGTTGTTAACCATCAAGTTCGCAGTTGTGAAGATGAAATTTTAGCTAGGTGGTGACCGACATTACACTGAGTATGAGAACTCAGTATTACACTTCCGGTTATATGGGAATTAGATGTTTTCGAATTTTATGTGAAATTCTAAATACAGTTGATGCATAATATCCTTCACAAAAAATGTAATGAATATTTGCGATCGTTTTATTAGGATTTTGAAAAAATACTAGCTCACGTTAAATAACGATAACTTCATTTATACCGTTGTAGTAACGTGCAATTGTCATCAATAAACAACAGACGTTAACTCCATATATCCAACTCATCAATATTTCATACAGGAAGTTTTGAATCGAGCCTCCTATATGCCCTATTTGAATCATTATAAATTTTGTACTTTAAGCAGAACACCGTCCATTTGATTACATTTTCCATTATTTTTTAAGCTGATTCGTTTGTTATTGCTACCTCACTTACCTTTACTTAATCATTTATGAGATATTCCATTATATTAGTCAAAATATGATAACAATTATTTCAACATTAGTAAAGTGTACACAATTGGTTAAGAAAACCTCCAGAATAGATGTCTGCAAAATATTTTGTGAGCTCTATTCCTCGTAAAGTCTTTTATGAAGAGGTGCTACAAAATTTTGGTCTATTTGTTCCTTGTTTGAATTTGAGATATAAAACAAAACTGTCTATATGATAAATGTATATCAATCAAATCATTATTCAGTATTTGTTAAAAAGAGCTAATCACTTCACCGCCATGATTACAAACATTCACCATCCAAAATTCTCTATTGGGTCGAATCAAATCAATATTTATGCAAATATTACGAATTCCGACACGCAAACTCTCTGACAGATATGTGAAATGTCTATTTTCGTGTATTACGTTTCGAAAAATCATTCAAACAAGAAGTTTCTTTCATTACCTGTCACAAGTTAAAAATAACTTAGATAAAAGAATGGATCATATCCTGGTGAAGAAATTAATAAGGACTGGCTGGCAATGGGAGTGAGGAAGTTCTTAACTACTAATTGATGAGGATAAGTGATACCCAGAATGTCGTGCAATAAGCCTTATATTGAAAAATAAATTTAAACTCAGAAGTGTTGTGAATAATCATAAATTTGACAAAATATGCAGGCTATAGTGCAAAAATATGCATCTTGCATATAATTAGAGCCTCAATAATCATTACTAGGGAACTTCACAATATTACCAACCAATATCCAGTTTCCAGATTTCACTACCATCATTATTTCCAAAAATATGAGCGAATTTTTGAATAGCACTGTATAAACATTGGTAACAACCTAATATTCCTCATTTAAATGAAATAAAATGAGAAGGATTATTATTCATTGATATGCCAGTGATTTAGCGTCAATTGCAGACCTTATCTCTTTTTGTTCAACAGGAGTCTTCCAAAACTCCATTTATTTACTAAAATCCGACAGACTAACAAGCACTGGAATTCATGACATAATGATTGATTTGAAAACGAAGCTCCATAACAAACTAATCTATTTTATAGAAGCAGTTTGATGAAACGCCAAAGATAAGCTTCAAGATTGATGTCAATAGCTCTTTATGAATTATTAACATGATTGGTATAACGCTAGCTTCTAGATCACGACGAAATGGGAGAATGTATAGCTCAAAGCTGAAATTCACATATAGAAAACTTTAAGAAAGTATAATTCATGATATGAATCACATTAACTGCACGATATATTTGGAACTTTAAGTAAAGTCTAATTATTTTTATCAAGATACATAAGGTTGAAATTTATACGCAATCGAAATACCAAAATCAACGACTTCAATTGCAAAAACTTTTCATCATCCTATTGTTATAAGCAGAGACCTATTAACCCGTAACTGGTGAGGTGTGGAATCTAAACCCTTCCAAATAAAAACACACCTGCAAGTTTCTTAAATATAGTGATAGGTCCGCGACCAGCTGTGTAGCTTACAGTCAATAATTGGTATTCTAGTGGTAATAACGAATTTCCATATTTATACTGTTGTGGAATACTACGATTTTTATGAGTTTTGGAAGACAGACGCACTACTGTACGCGATATGTACGCATTTTATAACGAGTCTGTTAATTTTGGAACCATCTAACTCCATGACTTATAAAACATATAACTATTGTCTCGCTAATTGCAATTTTGAATCAATATACTTAAGCCTTGAATACCTCAGATATCTGAATTCGAGTATGACTGGACTAAGAACACTTTCAGAATTAACAGTTCAAATGTACTGTGCACTCAAGGTTCTCACGAGTGGTGACAGGACAGGAATTCTACCTATCCCCACTCTCGATTTATTCGTTGCTCGCTACGTCTTCCACAAAATGGACGTTATTTAAGTATCTGCATCAGCTATTCAATGGTGTATTAAAACATCAATATACCGCAGCAGTATGTATACAGGGTGTTTCAAAACGTTCTCATGCGAGTTATATTACTGCATTAAGCGAAAAAAATCGATGAAAAATCAGCAAACAATCAAATGTCTATAATGCATAGATTAATCGCAAATTAACAATAAGGTTTAGCCAATCAAAGCTTGTGGAACGTTTAAGTTCCTCCCTATCGAGAGGTCGAGAGAGAAGAATTTAGCTGCTGCCGCATTTTTATACTTATAGACGGTGATTTTTAATCGATTCTTTTCGCTTAATGCAGTGATATAACTCGCATGCGAACGTTTTGAAAGACCCTATATATATATATATATATATATATATATATATATATATATATATATATATATATATATATATATATATATATATATATATATTCTATAATAAAGATTTTTTCTTCCAAACGATTTGCTCGATTTGATATAATATAAAAAAGATGTAAAAATTGTTCCATCCTCATAAAAAATCGACAGTATGCTGAACGACAGTAAATCAAAGGGATACCAGCCCACCGTCTACACTCTTGCACTCGCGTTTTCTCGTGTAGTCCCGTAGAGAGTCTTCAAATGTAGCCCGTGATACTGTTGTGAATTAAATAATAAATAATAACAGGTAGTTGAGATAATTTTTTCCGAAACATAAACTGCTCTCTTAGATTTTTTTTAATTGTTCCTGGTTGACATTTCTAGTCTGCACCTAAACTATCGTAGCTCTATCCCGATTGACAAAATAAAAATGAAAAATTTGGAAAGAAAAGTTTAAGTTTTCAACAACTCAGTCCTAAATTAAAAAAAAATACATTTAAAATCGATGCTTACGAGGATATTCTTTTGAAATGTGTAAAATTTGTTGATGTTGTAGTATCCATTTACAATAACAGTTATTTTAATGCGGCAGAGATAGATAAGCTTACACAAACATTAATATTCGTTTTTTGGTATTCAAAATTATCAGAAATTGGGAGAAAATTAGCCACCTAACCAATTAGTATTTGGATGAGGTTATTCAAAATTCGACATGATAAAACGTGCAATGCAATGCAAGACACAATATTTCTTGATAAAAAGCATGCGCAGATTAAGTTCAGCTTATCAACATTATTTATTTGATGCTATTTTTATTGTGCACAAGCTGAAATTCTAGAGAGGAGTCTAGTTAATTTTTGCGTTCACTAATCACTTTTATCTTGACCGTTTTACATGGCTATGTTATTTTCATTTTTAAAACTATCAAAAAATATTAGATAAAAATTGACGTTAGGAATTTGTTTAATTTACTATAGATTTTTTGTTAGTGGTTTTCATTTCTTTTGAACAGATTAAACTACGTCTAATCTCAATATTCTTTTTTTTTCTTGGTTAGACGCTTTACATTTAGGCCCTCGTCCGTAAATGAGAAATTTTTAATACTTCTACCATATATGTAGAGCTCAAGAAGTATATAATGTGGCTACTAGAAAGGAATGCGTGCATCGAGCACACAGATTATATAGGAGGGTGCATCTAGCGCACATTTGGAGGTATAAAAGACGGTATCTTATATCCCTGTATTTAGCTTAGTTTATTACCGTGAATTAAAGGAGAAAAATTATAAAATAATTAACAACAGAGTAATGAAGAGTTAATACTTCCTTATCAATGCGATTATAGTCATAGTCTCCTAGCCTAACCAAACCTAACCATTCTTAAATTAACAGGCTTTTTTGTGGAAAATTCTAAATACTCAAATACGCAATTTTTTAATTATTTTGAACCTTATACCAAAAATGCACTCATTTTTAGGAAAAATGATTTTTTCTATCAATTTTTGTTCAACGTTTGCTCATTTTGGAAAATCTTAGGGGTTGCTGATGGATAATTATTCAAAAGTTCATGTCTGCCCATCTCTAAGATTCACTTACACAGATCAAATTTTCTTGTGCACTTGTGCGGATTCGACACAGGTTGTGTGCGCTAAATGTACCTGTGCGCTCGATGCGCATGCGCTCCTCCCTCCCCACTACTAAAAAGTGTCAACACCTCTTCTTTATTAATTTACAGAGTGATTGACCATACATTTTATTTCGCTATAGTGTTTATACAGCTCATTTAATTCTCCAATTTGTTTTATGATGCAATACACTCAGGAATTTCAAGACCGGTTTTGGAAAAATCAATTTAGGTATTCGCATTGAATATTGCATCCTGTATTATATTTTTTTTCTAATACAATAAGTGATTTCCAAACTACATAAATAACCAATAAAATTTAGCTGATCCGTAAAGCTGAATGAACACTGGAGCCATCTACATCTACATCTTTATAGACAATTCCACAAATTACATTGTAATAATTTAATAAAGGAGAAGTTGACACTTTTTGGAAGCCTCATTATATCGTCCCTATGGGGCATAATTTTAAAATTATGTCTCTTTATTAAGTTTCTCATGACTCACCCTGTATTACTTTGCATGATATACGGTCGTAATAGTGAAGTGATTTTGGAATACTGCTGCCGTTGTAAATGGAGGACTATAGTAGATTTAATTAAGTATATGAATTTTGTATCTAATTTTATTAAATCATTGTTCAAAGCATGTAATGCTTGATTTCTAACAAAAATGTGTACAGGTATTTCAACTTTTCAAATGAATTGAGTAATAAAGAACTGTCAATTCATATATAATGAGTTTTACTGCTTCCTTTTAATTGTTATTCACTTATACGTGGTTCTTAAGGAGCTATACGTGTTGAGGTTAGCCCAATAATTGTTTCTAAAGACAACTAACATGATATTAGTATTTAGTGCAATTAATATTTCACATAATACCCCCACTACTATTTAAATTTAGAGCGGAAGTTAACTCAGACAACACACTGTATATTATCACATGTTTTAAGGAAGTGATGAAAAAATACATTTCCATTCGTGAAATATTGTGAATGGAGACAAATACTTAAAAATTCCTCTATGGAATTGGATTGTGATTGTGCCGGACATTCAACATTTCAGCACATTACGCCCGGGAGCTATGAAGGCCAATTCCTGGATTGGAATACAGATTATATTTACATACAGATTTATTTATCTCTGTCTTCTTGATTTAAATATGTTATCTTGTGCTCCTTCCTGGTATCATACTGTTAATGTTTTCAAGCCGCTTAATATGAATTTTCAGCATCTTAGTAGTGTTCAACATCAACTTATCGGCTGTCAGAGCAATTAAAGATTTGCTTGTTCTTGTGGTTTTCATGGATTAAATGTCCAGCATAGATTCAAATTGCAAATATCTCTGCTTGAAAATTTATGTCTAGAAAGCCGCTCGCCCCGCCACTACAAAAATCTGGTGCTATTTCCATCTGCATACCAAACCGTCCTTTTCAAAAGTGACTCAAATATAAACCTGATTTGGCTACCAAACATTTCTATTATTATGTTACGAAGCTGACATACTTCACAGTTTTTCTAGATTATTTCGATATTCTCTAGATACTTTTGCCACCCCTCTGGAAGCATTCGAATGCCTTTTTTTGTGATAATTTATCGGCTTGTCACATAACCACTTGCGCACGCAGGAATTTACCTTCATATTGCGCTTTGAATGGGCCAAATAAATAATAGTCACATGGTAACAAATCGGCACAATAAGGAGGGTGTTCCAGTGTTTTCCAGCTCAATTCGTTCAACGTTTCTATCGTAAGTCGAGTTGTATGTGGTCTGCCTTTGCCTTGCGGCAATTTTACACTACTGATTGGAATATCGCGACGTTTTTGCTTAAGAGAGTTTTTGACGTGTTTTTTAGGAAGCTACTATAATAGTGCACGTCCACAGTATATTTTTTAGTTAGAAATTCAACCGCAATTACTCTCCCAATGTCCCGAAACATGGTACGGAACACCAACAATGTAACAATCGCTTCAACTAGCGCAACTTCGTTTTTTTTTCTCCACTCTATATACGTACGTTTACTCTGTGTTTACTGCTGTGTTCTCATGTCTCGTCTGTGATAATTATTCGTTACAATAAATTTCCTCCTGATACTCCTACAGGATATGCGTGCAAACCTCCCATCGTATAAATTTCTACTGAAAATTCAGAAGTCTTGACACCCATCTGGCTGAAATTTTGCGGTAACTGAGCCTTTCATCAATTTTTGGATCAATACTATCTACGCTAATGCCTAATTTTTGAGCCATATAGCCTACAATACTGCATTGGTCTTCCAAAATGAGTTTTTATTTCAGTGATGACTTTCTCACGAATAACATCGGTTCTGGGACGCCACGCTTGTAATAAGATTTCCTCCATTCATTGACCTCGTTGGAAAACCGAACACCATACTCTTGAGTCTTGGAGAGGCTATCATCCTCGAACTGCTTGAGTAATTTTGAATAAATTCTAGCAGATTTTTAATTATCTTTGATCAAAAATGAATAATGATGCGATGCGCAACAGAGACAGGTACATATATTTCTCGTTCAAGATTATAAGTATCCTAAAGCGCGACGTTCGTGGTGCCAGATTCATAACAGACCACTTCAACATCCAGTGGAGCTTCTTGCACGTCACTAAATTTTTCGCGCGTTTATTCAAACACTTCAGTTTATATTTGAATAACACTCGCATTTGTTCGCGAATTTTGAACAGTGGATTCATCAATATTTTTATACCACTTCATATGTATAATATGACGTTTTTATATTTGAACTCAACTAATTCTCAAGTTTCGCTTATGGATTCATTATAAATTGCACTAAAAGACATATGCAAAAACGGCATGTTATTTTGACGAAAATGAAACATGACGTAACGTTGCTGGTATGGAATTTCAATCTTTATGTACATCATATACTTGTTTGTCCTTCTACAATAGCAAAACTGTGGAATCTTTCACCTTTGGATGCGTTAGTCTTAGGTCGATGAGGTTATTCGTATTGGGAGGACTTGTGTGAGTAGAAGACAGAAGGAGCTGACAAATGACAAATATCTGTATTGTGAAAATGTGGCTGTTATTGAACTGATACATTAGTATATTCGAGGAATTCAACATATACTGCTAAATATAGAGGCTTTTTCTACGGAAACAGGTAATATAAATTGGTTTTTAGTATTTATTAGGATTTAGTTAATCTTCTGAGATTATATAGGTTGATCAATTGAAGTGACGTGCTTGCAAGTGACCAGGATAGGCCCATTGTGACAACACAATATATTTCTTGTTTTTACAACTACATAAACTATATAAGCTGGAGCGTAATCAAGAAGTATCAGCTCCTAGTGGACAATTTCGCCTATTTATAATTATTATTATGGAAATTCCTCCCTACTGAAATCCATAAAGTTCTATGGGGAGATCCCGTCTCTAGGATAGGCAGAATACAAAGAAATAATTGCGATTTCCTTTTTAAACCATCCATCCGTATTAAAAAAAGGACGTTAGGGAAAAATATTTATACCGGGTGGGCAACCAAAAACGGCTATCTCAGTGAAAATATAGAATTAATAAAGTAAAGTTCTTAAAATTTAGCGATTTCAATGGCACTTAATTCTGCGCATTTTGCATTTCACAAATAAAAAAATAAATAAAAGGTAGGTTATGAGAAAATTTCTGTAAGTCCGTTTCTGTTTGTTCCAGTTCCATTGACCACGTAAATGCTAGATGACGTTCCATACATTTTTTTGTGATTTTTCATTAAAAATTTAAATAGCATAAAGCATAAAAGTTTAAATAAATAGTTTCTCTCTCTCGAGATATCTTAATAAATATGTAAACGGCAAGATTTTTTCTTTCAAACGACTATTGGGCTGGTGAGTGAAACATGGGAACGGGCATTGTTTCATTACAAGGTTTCCACTCTCCCCCACTACTTATTTGATGAGTCGTCGGTTGCGAGTTAATTAAGCATATTTATTTAATATTAACGAAGCTTTTTAATCATCAAAAACTCTAAATTTGTTGAATGAAGATTTGAGTTGAACTATTTACTGATTAAATTAACCAAATCAACCATAAACATAAATGGAAGTATCACTGAAAAACTTTTACAAGAGAAAGTTTGAATTAGAGTACGTTTCAAAATAATTGGATTGTGAATTCTTTTTAATATCCTATCACATGGCAGGGTTACCATTTGATTGGTTCGTCATAATCCTGGAAAGGGTTAGTAAACACAACATTTGTGAGTCTATTCATTTAATCTTTCGTTTCTATGCGAGTCAGACAGTATATCTGCTATTCTTTTCGCTGTGTCTTCGTTCCAGTTATTAATGAGTAACTATTGTAATTCTATTGAATCCTTTTGACAAATGAAATTGAGCTGCTACAATAGTACTGAATAAGCAAATGAATATTCAACATATGATAACCAAATTAATAACTCGTAACCCTTTATAAGCAAGTAAGTTAATTATACATTGACGCTAGTCATCATATGTGATGATTACTTCACCTTACACCAGTATTAACACACAGTCAATTTTCAAAGTTTACTTGTTGATGTATAACCATTACAAAGATAGAACTTGGAAGGAACCTTTGAATGTCATTGAATCAGTTTTGTAACCAGATGCGTCGTTAAAATGATCATTTAGAATAACCACTCACATTTCTAATAATAGAATAAAATACAGAAAGTAAACAGTTTGTGGAGCGGAATAAACAGTTAAACAAACATCAATTTTCTATTTGCGGTATTTCGCTTGAAAACAGAATCACTGGAAGTAATATAAAAAGTTTGTATTTAACAAACAACAATTTGTCTCTCGACATGTCTAATTTGAACTGATTATGTAATGAATTATCATTCAAATGGATCAATTATAACAGTTTGCTTAGAACGTGATCCTCATCTATGTGTTAATCAGATAATTCGAGTGACGAATATTTAGAATGGAATATGAATTTGTTTTTTTTTGCATACAGAAAAAAGAGTTTGTAAATACGTGCTAAATGTTACGTGAAAATTACTATAAGAGGATACCACAAATGCATAGAATGACTCATATTTTCAACTTAGTCTTTTTGGGGTCAAAGTAGAAAGTATAACGATGACACGTTGACGTGCGGCAGTAATGATCAAGTTTAATACGAAAACATGTTAGATAATATGGAGAAGTTTCCCAAAATTTTCCAGATCATTGTCGGAGACCGACAAAAGATACTCTCAGATCGAAAAGGAGGGACTAGCAATAATTTTTGGAGTTTTGAAGTTTGATCAGTACCTGTATTTAAAACATTTTAAAATTATAACAGATCTCAAGCCTTTATTAATAATTTTTAGCGAACCCAAGAATATAGCGCAATTAACAGCTAATAGGCTGAGGCCATGGGCAGTAATCCTATCGGGGTAGAATGATTGAATTGAACACGTGAAAAGTAGCATTGATTATCACGTATGCCATCAGATTGAAATAATAATTCATTTAATAAAGACAAGACTGTAATAATCTATTTCTATTTCTAACAAACAAGATTTTGAAACTGTACAAAAGATAACATTCTTCAACTGGTAATGTTTTTGATTAAAAAGGGATAGCCTAGAAAAATATTTCTTAAATGAGTTTGAATAGTTTATAATTGTATTATGTTGAATCACATAATCGTTATTTCAAGCTCAATGAGGCAACAAGTATTACAAGAGTTACACAAATCCCACATGGAAACTGTTAAAGTGGTTTCCAAAATGTGACGCATGTGTTTTTACATTCAAGTAATACTGATGTAAAATATAAGTAATTCAAATATCTCCATGGCCATAGCCAAAAGGACATTTGCAATTGCCAGGTGTATAGAGGGAACTATCTCACCATTTGGAGTCTAATCATCTTGATTTGAAGTTAAACCAAGAAGTATGTCTCACGTATACAATAATCAAGAAGTTTCTAATAACAAGAATGCGATATTTTGGAGAGATAGAGTGACTTCTCATTGCCTATCTGCAAAGCTGGTCAAAAGTTCGCCCATATTAAAATTTCAAGCTTACGCTCAGATAGGCCAAAAACTACTCAGGCTGGTGATTTATAATAACTGGACAAAACAAGCACACCAATTACTTGGTCTTAAACAGTTTTACACACAAAAATTCCTTGATGCCTGAATAGGCACAAAATAATAATTCTGAAAATCGCCTGTTCTACTCAATGTCTTGTACAGATAACGCTATCAATATTTTTAATGTTGAAGCTACTCAGAACGTGAATGCTACAGGATGTATTGCGTGAAGGTCGTCCAAAATCGACTGTTGTGCCAAGAATTATCGATCCTGAACGCAAATATTGTAATTGTAATATCGTTATGTGATATACCGCCAGATTCAGGCACATTTGAGCAATCATGGCACGTGCGTACAATCAACATTGCATGCATATTCGGCTATTAAAATATTTGTTCACGACCGCATAATTTGACAAAAAAAGCTCGTGTCGAGTGGTACAAAGAAATGTTATGAAAATTCAATCGCGGTATAGGTCTTTCAAAACAAAATTTGTTCTTACACTTCGAAGCAAATGGTTGCCTGTTATTTCGAAATAACTAGAACTGTCATCTCGTTTCCAGCAGAGCAGTGTAGAACGGGCAATTTTGAATAATACACCAGCTTTTGTTTGCCAGAAATGTGAAAAAATCAGGTAAACCAGTCGCAGAAGACGAATCAATCTCTACCATGAAATGCAAGCTATCACAAATCAGCTCAAACAAAAACTTTTTTGAACAGTCAAAAGATCGAATGGATGGTTCATGGGCACTGTGTTTGGAATCCAATGATTACGTCTAATTTCCGCAAATAAAAATAACTTGCGAGGTCAACGTTTTTCTACACCTGAAGATGAAGCTGTTACTCGATTGGAATGGAATACCTTCATTAAGATCGATACACTTTTGTTTATTGATATTTTGAAAAACAATTAGCACATATCTAATTATAAGTATATGTTTACATTTGTCTATCTCGAAACAACCCTCGTAATGATAATTCGCTATAAGGAATTAGACTACTTTACTAGAGAATGTGATCATTGTAATGTAATGATCTGACGGAACTAATCTCTTATCATTTGAAAATCGTGATTTAATAGCATATAATAATAACATCAAGATAAATATATTGAAAAGAATTTTTCCCCTTATTTTCGAATTGTTTTTGGTAAGCTCAATGCTACAAAATTACTTTGAATGAAGTTACAAATAAAGCTCCAATTCTCCGGAAGGGATAATTATCTTTTTCATTTAATTCCATTTAATGTCAATTCTAAGCTTAAGAATCTCTCAGAGCGAATTACTTTTTCCATATGGCCGATAATTTGTGAAAACTCTTCTTAATTAATTGGCATTTCCCTTAGGAAAAAGTAGAAACAATTAACAAAATGCGTGGAAAAATTCCTTTATATTGTTATCGACGTCGGATTAGGCGTCCAGGACAAAGGGAGGGCTCTTTAGACCTTATAAGAAAAGAAAGTGGACTTCAACCTGGGATTTCCTTTTTTAATCTTCTTAAGTTAACTCCAAGGAAACATTTTCCATAGTCCTCGCTATTGTCGTTATCGTTTCAGAATTGATTTTGGTAAATAATTCGCACAAAAGAAAAATCTTCGAGCAGTGTTGCAGAAGTTTATAAGACGAAAAAAATATCATCTAGTTCTGCTGTACCACATCTAAAATTATGAACAGTCGATATTTAATATAGACCATAATAATTATGTATTTGAATTTTAGATTTTAATTGAGCTACACGCTCAGCAATTCAGTATTTGTGCCCCGACCCTTTGTAACGATAATAAATTTTTCTGTTCCTGCGTTACTTTGTACTGTTTGTTCTATGTTCTCTACCTCGTAACAAACCAATAATTTAGAGGTCGTAGAACGATCATTTTCATTGATAGTCCTCATAGTACTTTAATTCCCATATATCAATTCATAGTTGCTCTTGCTTTTTGTTTCCAAACAGGCTCAACTCTAAAAGAAGTCATAGAAATTGCTTACAACGAGAATTTTGACCAAATATATATTGAACCATCAAATACCCACATTCTTGCCGACGGAGATTATAATATTGTATCATGAAAACGTAAGATTTTGATAAGTTGAGTTTCGAAGACGACGTGTGTGATACAAATCTCGTTTTGTGTTAAGCTGATAGGTGATCTAGCTGATTCAGTATCATATTTGCTAGAACATTCGCGTTTAAGTTTAGCTTTGTTTCTTAATTCAACCATAGAGCATCCACAAATCAATTGAGCTCACAGGCCCACTAAAGTATCTGTAAATTGAATTGACTTTGAAGCTTAAAGACTTTTCAGTGTTGATAGAAAATTAGTAAATGACACGTATCAAGTAGGGTCATTTATCCTAAAGTGACATAATTTTTTTAAACGATCGATATTTATGTTATGCCTTATTTTCGAATGTTTTTGACATAACAGTAACCAAGCTTTTAATAGTTCATAGTTACATTGAGGTTGAATAAGGGACCAATGAGCACATTAGCGTTCAAAGAGGCCGTCGTGCCCGACTGGAAAATACTAAAGGCCGATGTTGCTTTGATTTGAGCCCCTCATTTGGCAAGCTATTAGGCTTGCTCAAGTGTTTGAACCACGCTCGCATGTTTGCTAGGCACTCAAATGACGTGGTCTGCGGTTTCATCCTCATTCATTTACCAGCGGCACTCCGGATCTTCCGTGAAACCCATAGTGTAGAGATGACGTCTTAGATGACAGTGCACTTAGTTAGAGCGGTTGTCTGGTGTAAGAAGCACAATGTGTGTGTGTCTTTGTGTGTCACATCCCAGGTGCCACAATAATAACACTAGCTACATCACGAATGAGCTGTAGGCCCATCACCGATACTAATCTGGCGAGTGAGTCCGTCTCGTCATTGCCTTTGTTGTTTGAGGGCCTGTGCACCCAATCGTATTGGATCTTGAAGCTAGATTTTGTAGGACTTTCTTGCACTCAAGCATTAGTGTAGAACACACCTTTTCGGCTTTTATGGCTTGTGTGGCATCTGTGCTAACTTAGATCATTGGGTATATGTGGCGTCCATTGAGTATAGCGCATCCGTTTTCCATAACAGCGAATCATTTGAAATATATGGAGCGATTAGAGATGTGTCGATACTAAAATTTTTCGAATCTCGACACCGATACCTAAAAAATCGTTTATAGATTGTCGATACGGATACCAATACTATCGATGTTTAATAGCCCCTTGTAAAAAAAATTCTCTTATTAGAAACATATAAATAATTCGTTTGAACAATCTACAAACCAACTTTAAAATAATTATGCCTATACAGGGATAATTTAGGCAATTTCTAATGATAAAAAATGTAAGCCATACGCAAAGGTTAAGTTGTCGAAAGCATTTAATAAAATAAATATCACGAAGAAATGTGGATGTAATTTCTCTTGCGTAAGGAAGGCACAGCAGAGGCGGACATAATTGTCGCCGAATATAAAGGCAACATTTTCGTTTTTAATTGTATGTAGTTTTATTTTATCATATCATCAATTGAAATTTCAGCTCTTTGTTTTTTTTTGCTTATTGTATCAAAAATAAAAAATTATTATTCAAGTTATTTAAAAAGCAGGATTTTTCTACACTCTACATCTAATATAACAAAGACGAGATGGAACTACTTTGTCGACGCAATAATTGTACTGGAGCAGCCTGTTGTTTAAACAAAGATATTTATATATTTTATAATATTTCAACAAACGATTTTCCAAAATATGATATTTTCATAACAATATGAACTGGATTAAAAAATAATTTTTCCGTCCATTTACTGGCATCGGTATCGATTTTTTGAGATCGATTCTCGATCCCGATATCAATGTCCAAGAATCGGTGGTATCGAGAATATATTTATATATATATATATATAAATAGTTTTGAATAATTGACCTAAATTTGTTATTTCGATTGCGATGTGCTTCTTGTTTCATTCTAACACATACACAAAACCTACGGGATTTGAGATACTAAACAAAAAATAATAATCCAGACGTACAATAAAGCGATTTGTAAGTGAATGTGATATCAAATTTGTAGAATAATAAGTTTTTAGTAACATTAAATAGACGCTCTATTTTGTATTCGAGTGCTGCAGTGAAAAGTTCATTAAGTGCTGCATTATACGACAAATTATCTTAAAAACACAAAACAAGTGTTTAATAATAAATATTCTCACAAAGGCAGAGTTGTTTTATGCTAAAATTATGTAAAACCGGCGTTTCTCCAGTGAATAAGGATTTCCTGGTTAAATAAGTTCATAAAGAAGTTGTGCTGTTATTTGTAAATAAATCGTGAACGAAATTCAAATATCACTAAAGTTTTTGTCTAAAAGGATTGGTCGCAGTGAGATGTTATATGACCTTATAGTCTTTCCAACCCATTAAATAAGTATCAGAGATCATTACAATAGAAATGAATCAATATTATTGATTTATAATTTCTTAATTTGCTTAAATATTACTTCGACTCATCTGTAAAACTTGCCAATAGTTTTTAAAGGCTTTTCTGGTTAACCAAGTGATGGAAGTGAAACTTTATCACTGGAACAACACATCCCAACAGTTTTATCTTTATGAATTCTTCTCACCTGCGATCGTTATGGCGTTTCTATCGCTCTTCTAGCTGGCTGCAGCGTAGCTTGTTTTTCTGTAAGAAACTCGTACCTGAAAAGGAATTCCAGCTGCTTTCAAAAGACTTTGTCGCTCTGCTTGTTGTTTTCTCATCTCTGTGTGATACTTTTGCTGCACGGGGCTTTTGCTTTCGTGGCATATTTAATAAAGAACAGTGTGAAACTTAAAACCAAAGAGTACGTTCTAAAATAATTAATAGCATGTAACAGCTGAAACTGTAGTCAATTGGATTGGATGTTGACTTGACCTATGGTAATACAGTGCAACGGTATTATAGAATTCAGGGTTGGAACTTTATTACTGGATTCCTAGATGGCGTTGAAGTTTAAAATTTTTGGCAAAAAAATGTTTTATATCTCGTAAGAAATGATTTTTTTTCATAAAAGTTCCCTATATTATTTCTAATAACTCCAACAATATAAGTATAAAATTTAATGATGATCAGTGGGGTAGTTTTCGCGTAAAAACGTAACAAACAAACTTACATTCACATTTATAATATTAATAAGGATTCCATTAATGGGATAAGTCATTCAGTAGCGTACGAATATTCCTATTTATTTAAACAGTTCTTAAAAGGTGAGGTGAATTTATACACACGGTGTTTGAATGATGAAAAAATCTTATGAAAATATTCGCTTGCTTTTAGATAAAATTGATTACAAGTATAAATGACAGATATATGGGGACCTGAAGATGATTGGAATTTTAATGGAACTTCAGGAAGGGTTAACGGGATATTATTATTTTCTTTGTCTATGGGACAGTCGGGCAGTAGATAAACACTATGTAAAAAGAAGTTTCAACCGGGATCTCAAAATTTTAAGCTTATACCACTTGTTGATCTCAAAAATGTTCTTCTGTTTCCCTCAACATTGATCTTGGATTGATGAAAAATTTTGTAAAGGCTATGTGTGAAGAGGCTGACGGCTTTAAAGACTTTAGAGAAGTCTTTCCTAAGTTTAGTAATGCCAAATTGAAGGAGGGTATTTTTATTTATACACAAATAAAAAAGTTGCTGGACTATGACAATTTTTTGTTAGTTTGTTAGTTAGTGAGGGGATTTTTGGGCAACAATATGTCATTGAAAATTCATTTCCTCCATTCCCATCTTACATTTTTTTCCGAAAATTTAGGAGCTGTCAGTGATGAACAGGATGAAAGGTTCCATCGAGATTTTAGAACAATGGAAATTCGGTATCAAGGACAATGGGATTCGGCCATGGTGGGTGATTACCCTTTGTTTTTAAAAAGATAAAGTGCAAACTTTCATAAAAGGAAAAAGTAGAGCTAATTGATATTTAAAGTGATTTTTTTTTAAATTTTTTATTTTTAATAGATGTCAGGCATGTTTATTAGATGTAAATTATGAATATTGTCAATATATGCGATTTAAAAAACATGATTTTTTTTTAAATAAATATCAAATATTTTACCAATGAATATGGTTCTAAAAATATCACTTAAATCTTACTTGTTACAATTATTTTTCCATATTTTCGTATTTGTGAAGGTCCATCTTATTACAATATGTTATTCATTCTTGTGTTACTACAAAAAACTTATTTTTGTAGACCAGTGATAATAAACCGTATCTAAGAGATCTACAAAAAAGTCTCTGTATAACATCACGTATCGTGATTGTAAATGTTAAATATACTTAAATCAGATTATGTGTTCACTAATTGAACATGTTGTAAGTTAACGTCATTACAAAGATTTATTTTCCAAAATAAACATAAATTTACTTACCTCTAAATGATGTTACCACTCACTGATCGTATTTTACCGGTTAGATAAGCTAGATTACAAAAATACTAACTATACGGTTTATTTTTTTTTGCGCATGTGCCAAATGTCACAGTTCAGGGTATTAATCGAAACTAATTTTTATATAGTTTGAAAGAAAATAACGATACGGGGTTTTGCAGTAGATTCGAGAATATTTCCATCATGTAGGCGCACCAAAAATCCCAAAAAAGTCAGATACGGGGTATTGGTATAATATATAGACTATCGATATGAATCTGCAATTGGATCACGGAGCAAAAGTCGACCTTAAAAGACGTGATGTGACGACCTAGAATCGTGATGACGAAAGATATTGAGGAAAAAACAAGTATTAGTCTTGTTATGGAAGAAAGAAGAAGAAGAGAACTAATTCACTGAAAACAAAAGAAACCTGAATAAAAAGACATGACGTCAATCATATATCCCTGAAATACAGTCAAATACAAGAAAAACTTTGTGACCTCAACGTGGGAACTATCCTATATGGTGAACAACCTTGTTTTAGTTACGAAGGAGATGATAAAGGAAGATCTATAATTAATTCACTCAGTAACCTTAATTATGCAACATTATATTGATTTCGTAGTAAAATTAATATTCGGTTCCAAACGACGCTACTGGAAATCTACTTCAAGCTCGTGATTAATGAACTTAAACTGGATTGAGTTTGAAATAGACGACATCTTCGTTCAACAACTTTACACCTCTATTATTACTTTAAAATAAATTGGATAATTCTGAATAATCTTTTTTGCAAAACTAAGTTTTAATAATCGTATAAAAATTCGTTATAACTTTCTTTCCAAATAACGAAGAAACTTTAATGAAATTTTAGGGAATCGGACATGTTAGTGTGATAAGAATGATGAGAAAAGATACTGAATGTCTCTAAGTGTGATGAAATATACATTTTTAGGTAAATCTAACTAATTTGGATTGATTCATGTAAAGGAAGCGAATAAACTTTAATAAAAACAAGAAATTATTAATTATGAATGCCTATAAATTACCTAGTTCAAGAAAAAATCATCAATCTATAACGGAAAAGATAAAAAGATAGTCTCTTAGTTACCTAGGGACCATTTGACTTAAGTGAAACTACATTTGTAGAAGATAAAAAATTCTCGAATCCAATTATTATTTTTTGAGGTTATACCCTTCTGGCTCTCATGAATATTAGGCTCCTTAATCCCCCTCCTAAATTTGAGGATTTTTCAATACGATTATGAAAATGTTCAGAAATCACCTCATCTGTTCTCTATTAATTAATCAAATTGCGCGAAATATTCTGTCTTTTCACTATCACTCGGAATGTATCGACAATTGTCCCACCATTCTTCATACGAAAAATTTTATTATTGTAAGGTCTGGGGATCTAGGAGGACCAATATCTCATTCATTGTTTATCAAATCAGTAATACTTTGTGTAGAATGAGCAGGGGTACTGTCATGCTGAAATAAATAATTAAGGACTGGAGAAAAATGCAAAAAAAACATATGAAAATAGGGGAAAACCAGAAGAAACAAAACCAACTGAAAACTAACAAATACAATTATGGAACATTATCGATTTTTAACCATCTAGAACTGAAGTTGGAACAAATAACCAGAGACGGAAAAAAGGAAAATATACAAAAAGGCTATAAAGCCCATGGAAGAACCAAAAACCTATTAAAAAACAATAACATAACCAAACAAAACAAAATAAAAATGTACATAACCATAATAAGAACAGTAATCACGAATGCGATGGAAACGAAGAAATAGAGAAAGAGCTGGAGAAGACAAATATAGTGAGATACATAAAAGAATGGAAAGAAAAACAACTGAAATGATCAAAAGAATAACGAAATGGGCCCCATTGTAGTCAAGGAAAAGAGGCAGGCCGAGAAAGACTTGGAGAAACGAAATAGAGCACTTAATATAGAGAACTGGAGGGTAAAATGCCGGAACCGAAAGTGATGAAAAATAATAACAAAAGCAGCCAAGACAAACGATAAACTATGACGAAAACAAAAATAGAAAACGAGGAATAATCCAAAGCAAAAAAGGATTTGGGAGCGTATAAGGGATAGTCATATTCCAAAGGAGTGAATGGCTTTATGATGATGATGATGATGATGATGATGATGATATTTGTAGGAGGTAAAAAATTCTCGATTTCAATTATTATTTTTCGAGGCTTCGCCCTGCTGGCTCTCGGAATAAATATGTCCCATTCATTTTATTAAATTATCCTAGACCAAACTGATTGTATAGCAAATCAGTAATACTTTGTGTAGAATGATCAGGGGTGCCGTCATGGTGTAATAAATGAGTCTGTCGAAGATTTAACGGAAATTAATCTTTGTAGAATTTATAAGTAGATATGCTGATTTAAGGTTACTTCAATTAATAAAGATCAAACGATTCCTATAGTCTATTTTATGAACAAGAAGTTATCAAAATGAAAGAGTATTGGTTCATAGTAAGACAGTTTTGGAGTTTGCATCGAATATTTTTGCAAGAAATAATATTCATATGAATATATCGGGTGTACCCTTATTTTCTCGGTTTGTATTTTACAAGGACTATTTCTTTGTATTTTTTATTAAGTACATTATCTTCAAGGCAAGTTGTATATTTCAACAGAAACTCAGCGAATTATTCCTTTTTTTCTCAAGAATATATCAATTTTTATAAGAAAATGAGTATTTCCGTCCAAAAAAGATGGTTGAGTAAATCATAACAAAGTTGATGTTTATCCAGCCATAGCAAAGAGGTGAGGTTAATAGGAAAATTTATTATGTACATTATGCAGTACGTAGAGAATAAATAACATTGTCGGCAACCACACAATGCTTAGAAATGATGCATACCTATAAACCGCAAGAAGGGTAGCTAATGAAGTTTTTCCCAAGGGATTTTAGTAACCGTACCAGTATATTTAAGGTTAATTCGAATTTTCTCGATTATATTATGAACAAATGAGTTAGGTAGAAAGAAAAATTTGTAATAAATGCAGGTTTTATTCTTCAGTTATTATGTGAATTGACCAATGAGGCTTTTGGACAGTTTATTATTCATTATTTATTATTTTGTTACAGGCAATATAATCAATTTGACATAATTCATGATGCTCCAACGAATTAAAGGAGGAAAAAGATATAACGATAGTGGTTGGAATTCATCTTATTATGAGGCACTTTATAAACGATATCAAGTTCTTTAACAAATTCTGTACATCTTTAATTGCAGAAGTTTTAGTCTATCTTTTCAAATAAGACGTTCGAAACCTTTTCAAAAAGAAATACCTGTAAGTTTGGTTATACTTAACCGATTTTTTTTAACGAGATATATCACGAAAAGTGTGAACAGAAAAAATTTTTCGTCAATGAAGCTAAGTCGCTCAGACTTAGAACTGATTCTGGATTGGTAATTGTTACATTGGCCTATCTGCAATAAATTGAACTGTTATAATCTCATTATTGCCGCTAGATTGTGTTATCTAAATCTAAAGTTGATACCACTAACAATTAGAGCCAATCCTTAAATAAAGAGGTGATAAATCAATTTTATAATTAATAACGACCTAGATATTCAAAATGTCTTCCATCAATTTCTATACATGAAGTCAATCTCTGACGGGTGGATTGGAATACTTCGTATTGCCTGTCGTATTCTTCCAATAATATCACCTCTTCTCAAGAGTCTATTGATGTGAACAAGATCTTTTATTAGGCCTCACAATTGAAAATCTGAGCAAGTTAGGTCTGGACATATGGATAGCTGAATAATAAACTTTCGCGACCTATCCACCTGTTTCTTAGAACTAAAAAACGCCGTATATTTGTATATGGAATAATGTTCTATCTCTCGTATGTCCTCTATGTCCTCAGAAAAAAGTAGCAATTCGTCACTTGGAGAGTCTAAATATCTTTTTCCATCAAGTGTCTCATTATAAAAATAACCCAATAATTTGCCTGTCTAGAATCCCGCATTTACAGACCAACGACCCTGATGTTAGTTTCCCTGCATTCAACGGCGATTCGTATCTGACCAGTAGTGTATATTATGGCGATTCATTCTACCATAACTACAAAACGCTGTCCCATCTGTCCACAAGATTTATAAAAGTATTTTAGGATTGTCGCTTATAATGGCCAATTGCAATAATCCGGTATTATATCAAATTCCACATTTTATGCTTTGCTTCACTGGCAAACAAATACAACATTTTAAAATAATGCTGCCACTTTTGTTAGATAGTTTTTACCTGTAGTTGTAATATAATCTGTTCCTGGGGTATGACCTACGGTATATAATTCATCCGGTAAGATAGATTCTATTTCTATACCAGCTAAATCGATGATAAGATAAATTATATGGTGACAGTATATAAAATAGCAATCCTCAATATCTTCTCTTAAGGCGACTATAGTTTTTCTATTTCTTTAAGATACAAACATACAGTAAACCTCTCCAGTATTATACGTAGTTCATTATAGTCGTGGAGAGCGTGACGTTTTTCCAGGAAGAGATTTCTAGCTCACTTTTTTTATCTTTTTGGACCATATTTACAGATATAACCATAATTCTATAGAGGATTTGTCCCTGTTTCAATGTTTTATTTATTATGTTCATACTTTACACCTCTTAAGAATAAAATTACGCTGATACTTGATGGTAAAATTTTTCCCGATAATCAGAAAATCGCAAATTCCATAACCACTTCTTACGAGAAATGCAGACACAAGAATCATAATAATCAAAATCATGATTAACTAACCTACGCGCTCCCTCTTGTTGTAAACATTTTGCTGATGAAAATGATAATATATCATTCATTTTCCTAAAATCTCCTTCACCAAAATCTTCAACAGAGTTACTTGAATCGAATAACACAATCTGAACTAAATATCAGTTCCCAAATCAATTACGAGACTCAATATTAAATTGCGTGATGAAACTATAAAAACCATCAACAGATCTCAACTATTGCTCCATATCTTTGAAATATACAATGTGCGAACTAATGGGAAAGATGTTTGATACAAGATTTACGGAATTCTCACCACACTGAAGTACTATGAACAACTTGCCTATCTTTCAAACATTCAATGCAGACTCTCTTTACAAAAAACATGAGGTTGGGATCATTGCACTGGATATGGAAAATACATTTAATACTTATAAACTGAAAAGGTGCAACTTTGAAGGTAACATTTTTGCTTTAATACAACATTTCATAACCGATAGATCATTCCAGGTGACCATTAACGGCTGAATTTCTTCATCAAAAGACTATCTAGATAATGGCCGAGTTCAACGTCCTCATAATAGCTATTAATGATTTGTTATGCTCTTCTAGTAACCCCTCTATTCATATCTCTGAATACACAGATGATCTAATTATATTTTACAGCAATAAAAATGAACAACCCACATGTAACTTGATTCAAGAAGTGGTAAATCAACTTAGTCAAGAATCCCTTTCAACTAGTTTAAACCGCCTAATTAAAAATCATTGAATTCAGTGAAGCATCAAGATCTAACATACTCCCTCAAATACAGTTGAATAATAAATATCTTTCAGTTTTTTGGATCAAACCATTACTAGTAGGTTAACCTGGAAGGATCATATTAAAGAAATAAAAAAGAATTGGATAGTACAAAGGAACATTTTAACCTTCAATGGGGAGCTAATAGAAATACTTTGATGACCAATGAATTCCAGCAATCCTTTCACCACTCATAACCAAAATCAACCTATCTGGAGAACCCATTATCCATCTTCCACTAGCGTCTATAAAAAAGAATTACATGCAATCATTCAAGCTTCGAATTCAACGGCTAATCTTCAATGTCAGCACTGCAAAATACCACTGACAATTATCACATATTAAAAAGTCGTTAACATATACTCCAATAAACATCATAACCACCAGCTAGGAAATTTGCTCCAAGAAACTTTAAATAATGAGGAACAGTTATCATCCCTCATCCATTATTTAAAAGACACCATCTATATAATGAGTTTTAAATTCTTATGTATATGATCCAAAGAGTTTTTTCTCAAAATTGTTTGTCCTTTTTCCATTTTTCATTCAATATGGTTACCTACGATGATAATATAATTATTATATCGGTCATACAGTTTTTTGATATAATTTTTATAGCTCAATTTGTCTTTGGTCTCAAAATACGTTAAAAGTGTAAACTGATAAGCTGCCATTGAACGTCGTATCACTGATCGTACACTAATTGTACACTAGCTTCCAATACACATCGTATCAATTATTGTACACTAAGGGTACACTGAGTTGACCGTCATTTTATGTCGTATCACTAATTGTAAACCTAGCGATCACGTTGTATCATTGATTTTACACTTGCAGTGTCGGTAATAACTTCTTAATCGCCGAAAAATTTCTATCTAGCCAGCATCTTATAGAGATCTGAGAACAGAAAAATGTGACTGGAGGTCAAATTTGAACAATACAGTGGATTCTGAAGGAAAATCTTTGCATAATATTGAGCCCATAACTTTCCCTCCCTACTTTTGCGTCTACGCATGCTTCGGAGTCGATTCATAGAATGCAGTCCACTCGGCTGATTGTTGATTGGATGAAATTGTCTAATGCATTGTTTAATCTCCACGTAATGAATTTATCACATTTGAATAGCTCTAAAAACTGCTCATAAACATTAAATCGCTCTAGTTAGATCTCAATCGGATACACTTCACGATCAACCTAAATTGTAGCGTGGATTTTTTTGATGTTTCCTTCAGTAATAGTTTTTCGGTGTGTCCCATGCATGCATCATCTTCGATGCTAATTTTGCCTCATCTAATCTTACAAAACCACTTCTCAACGGTTGTTTCTCTGGGGCAATGTCCGAATAATGTTCATCAAATCACGCCCTGAATCAATATGCCTCATTAGCACACGAAATTCCTTTTATTTCACATTTTAAAACTAATAAAAGCTGCTTTAATCAAATTGCTTTTATGGGCAAACCTGGAGAACGCGGTGGATGCTAAAGAAATCATAAAATGCAGTCCACTATTTTGATTGTTGATTGAATGAAATGGTTAACTTCAGTGTCCACGCAAAAACTTGCGTTCACTACGTTTGATTAGCTCTAAAAACTGGCCAGAAACTTGCTCTGGTTAGTGTCTTAGTTATATCTATCGGATCCACTTCACGATCAACTGACATTATATCGTGAACCACTTCTCAACGGTTGGTTCTCTGGGGTAATGTCCGAAAAATATACAAAGATCTGCTCGCTCTGCTATCCCGAGAAAGAATGACACGTTTTGCCTGGGTATGCGTAAGTGAGAAATAGAAGGAAGTGCCATGAAACAATCTGACGTAGCTGTGTTGGTTACTCTTTAAACGTGCTACCAGGTACATAGAAGAGAATTAAGTTTGTTATATGCTGTTAAGACATTAGGAATGTTATAAAAGAAATTAGCTTCTAATGCCCAAGAGAAGACAAGTTGGAATTCTTCGGTTCGAGGGTTATTGTTATATCAAGGAAATTGTTTGGACAAACGATGAAAAGATGAGAAATTACGAATGAAAGTGCACCTGTATTATATATTTTTGAATGCAGGGCACTTGGTATGGTCGCCATACTATGACACACAACCCAATGGTTCAATGGCTTTCAATGTTTCAGAAAACGAATTTTGCGATTTATTCAGCAATTGTTCAATTACCTCAGTCTCTTCACCTCACCCTGTTTATTCGTCTATTTGCGTGGAGTGTTTCTATCAAATTTGTATCAAATTTCAATCCACCTACTTTGCATATTTTCTCGTTTTTGATAAAGATACATTGAGATTTTATTTATGTCATTCTTGGATGATATTTTCAATCAAGTTATCTTGATTTTTGCCTTTGTCTAACGAAGATTTTGAATGTGAAATAGCGTAGACAGGTTAATGGTTCATGACACGACTCACAATTCTATTGTTAGTGTATCGCTTCCCATTGGATAAAAAGTTACATCTTATCAAAAAAACTTGTACAGTCATCAGTCTTATGTAAAAAATTGAATAGAAATATCCTACAAATTATCAAACTCTATCAACAATTTCAAAATTTTTCTTGTAAATCTGACAAGAAACGAAATATTATTAGTAAATTATATTGCTATATAACCCCATTGTATGATACAGTGGTGAGTTTAGTGAGCTTCTAGTGTAGCAAGACCCGCTATGCAGAGCACACAATTTTCAGATTGTGGGCGGATATTAGAAACTAGCAGATTTTAAATGGAAAGTCGTTGAGAGTATGGTGGAAAAAATTCTAAGAAGAAAGGAACAGGACAGTAGACAAAAAGGTCCAAACACACAGCAACATTAGAAGATAATAGATAGACCCGAACTCCTCATCCCTGCATGCAGCAGGGGAAGGGAGACATAGGGAGCAAAACAGAAAAGAAGGAATCACAAAAAAGGCAGCTCATCATTATGAAGAAATATTTGTTGATGGTGCCAAATGATTAATGAGCGGATTTCAGATAAAAGCGACTAACAGAGGACATACAAACCGTCCGAGCTCCACCGCGACGCAGGAACACGCAGTGGAGGTGAAAGTTTCCCAGCAAAACTATTTGCTGTGGAAGTGCGATAAGTCGGTAAAAAAAATTAAGACCCGTGATTTAAAAAAAAAACGGTTAATGACTAAAAACCATCCATCTTCATCGTTCGCCAACGCATGAATGAAGGATTTAACATTGAAGATCAGCCTTTCTGTTCTAGTTGCTTCCAAATCAAACTTCATTCCTCACAATAATTAACGGGCGATAATAGCTACCACCCCAGGCGATATGTTTATCTATTTCTCTCATGGATTTGAGTGTGAGTATTGCTTGGAAGAATGTTTCGAATGTCTGGTAAACGAGTAGATTGATAGTAATATACCAAGTAAACGTTGGCACCTCTGGTGGTGGATTAATCACAGTAACAGCTCTGTCGTTCACTAGGACAGTTTATTTGAATTTTCTTTTTTGATTATTACTAAAATTGAGTTTATTCCGATTTTCGTCAACTTTTCCAGTTTGTTTCCCATGTGAAATATACTTAAATAATTTTTTCATATTACTTATTTTTTTACCTTTGTCATAAGACGTAGAACAGAATCTCAAGTTTTTTTTGAAATTTTCTACATTTTACATTCATTGTGTTTGATACGGAATGATACAACTCCGCCAATCTCAATATTTTTCCTTTCCTGTATTTTTGCCATAAAAACTAATGTCTCATCACATTGTGTCTTCAATGCCATAAATTTGGATAAATCATGTTTCATCCCATTCCTGCATTTGAAACTTAATTTCTATATTAAAAACTCTTCCACAGAATATACCACTGTTTTGATTAATGATGTTTACTCTACGGCTTTGAACTTAGTTAAGGTATAATTCCGTCTTTTCTCCATGAATTTCATTTATCAGAATATCAGAAGAAGGAATCAGTTCAGTTGTAGGATTCAGTGCAAACATTTCAAAACGTAGCTTCGTCTGAAAAGCTCCATGATAATCATTTGAAAATTACAGATTCATCCCGGAAATGGAGTCTCAGATTCTTGCTGAAATTATCCTTGTTCTAATTGTAATTTCTTGCACATTTTAATTAGGTTCATTTCGTGACAAAACTCCAATCTTTAAAATATTCCCGACAGAATACGTAGTGATTCAAACGACGGAAAAGAATAATTGTACAAATTTAAATACGGGACTTGAGCACTGAATTACTACTAGGGAAATAATATTATCCCCAACCCGTTTGTTTTATTGTTTGAAAAACGTTTTCTGCATTTAAACTCACGTTCAAGTAAACAGAATACCTCCACCTTCATTCCAAAAACGCTCTGCTTCTCTCAGTTAACAATCCGTGTTTTCTCCCTTAGATGTTTACTACTGTAAGCTATAAGTTGTCTTAGATTGAAATCAAATACAGAGTGTCTAGAAAATAAAGATGCTAGGCGTTGTTTCATATCCACAGAGCTTAAAGTAACTAATACCCACAAACTGCATGAGCAAGATTCTGACTAAATCCATTTTCATCCAAAGAAAAACTCCACCTAAAACTTGTTTGTTTGTTTTTGGATCTTTTAGCTGCCATTAGGTTATCACTTTGCAGCCTACTCATGTTCGATAAACTTATACACATAAATGGAAATTTAAAGTTGATTGTTTAGTTCACGGTCGTTATTTTCACGTAGATCACCTTTTTTATTAGATTACCTAATTGACCATATAAAAATTCTATGTCAATCATTATCTTACCTATATGAATTCACTCATTATCTACAAAACTTATCGTTAAATTTGACGCACTTCAATTTAAGAAATACAAATGAATTCATACACCGCGTTTTTTGCTTATTTATTCATTTTATTTATGCACTTATATTAAGTACAATAAACTATTTACTATACACCAAGACTTATAACCAACACTTATGTAATTCTCAACATATTAATTTGCCTAAACTTACCGTTTACTAGTCTATCAGATTATTTATTGAATTAATTCTAAAAAACGGCTATTACGCTAATGTCAATGTATGAACTGTATAAAACTTTCGCCGTGAACGTCTTGGCTACATGATAATCTGGTAAAGGAATGATTTCTAACGTTACTCAACATCTCATGCCTAATATTCTCATGATACGTCTTTTCAAGTCTTCTAGCTTAAGGGTTTAGTTTTGTATAGGTACAGTACTTTTAACACATCCTCACAAAAATAAGTCAGGTCGTTCAGATCCTGCTGGCAATGGGGCGTTGCTTCATTTTGCTGAAATCATATTTTAACTTGTAGATTCATTGGATCTGGATATAAATTGACACAACATTATTTTGTACAAATTTTAATCATATATCACCATTATAGTTGTAAGCAATGGAAAAGGAACCTACAATATAAGTTCCAACAATTCCCGCCCTAATATTAATGTCTACATGATATTGCGTATGGTCTTTTCACATCCAGTGAGGATTATCATTAGACCCATAGTAGCAGTTTTATAGATTAGCATGATCCTAAAGGGTGATCACACTGTTATCTAATATTACAATCATTTGTTCACAAAAATACATTTTCCTATCGAAATTTTCTTCCATGAGCTTCTGTGCTGGTGTCATTATATAGAAATGCATTTTATTTTTTATCATATCCGAAAAACGATGAACAATTTTTTTATACTATCACGTGAAGCAACGAAATTCAAACAAAAATATCATTTTTTTGTATTTTTTTTTCAAATTCGTATCAGTAAAAGTGACTCTAAAATGCTCTCTTCTCTGCTCTCCATATCAAGAGCTAAATAGTAAATTAGTATTGAGTGTAATGTAGCGAGTATGTGAAATGAGATACTTTCCTTCTTTTCAGTTTTGTAATAATAAGTCCGAAAACAAAAAAATCGAGACGTTTGAAGATAGGTAAAAGACATTGTACATGAATTGTATCTATAATTCAAAATCCAAAAAACATATAATATTCAGTAGATTGAATTCAAAATAAGATAATTAGTATCAGCTACTGTCATATAACACGCACTATATAATTTTTTTTGGGAAAATTTGCAATCAAAAATAAAAGTCAACGTCTTCCAGCGTTTTCCCAAAACGACCTCATTTATTTATTGAATTTTACTGTTCTATACCATAAATCTCAACTTAATTTTCAGTTCTCGATGACTTCATTTTTGTGTCTGATGTATTATGTAAGTTAACATTGACTTTAATTACAAATCAAAATTGTAAGTCTGACATTACTAGCTGAGCACAATCACAATGGAAATAATAATATATATCATCTTACTAAAGATGAGGATTGTTTTTAATAGGTCCGAATAATTCATTTTGATTCTACTTATCTGCAAACAACTTGTTTCCATCTGTATTTAGAAAGACGTGAAGATGACATTTTCAGAACAGGGCATTATTTTTCCCAATCTCCGATTTTTTTCTGTGCGCTAAATGAAAAAATACAACTGAAATTTCAGCAGAAAAAACAATATTCCATTCATAACACTTTTATGGAAACAAAAACATCATTAGTATATTTGGTGATCGTTGGTATTAATATTAACATTTGACGTACAATAACTCAAATCGTGCAGTTTTTTTTTTCTAAATTTGAACGTTTATTTAAGAAAAACATGTACAATATTATCATTCAGAGTATTGCCCATCTAAAGCTATTACCTTTTCACATCTTGCGTCGGCTTGGCAGCCAAGAATGAATCAAGCCAATTTTTGATATCTTGCTCTGATGTAAACCGTTTTCCAGTGACGCCGCTCAGCATCGACAGTAACAAATGATAGTCAGAAGGGGCAAGGTCTGGGCTATAAGGTGGGTGAGGTAAAACGTCCTATCCATTGTTTTCCAAATAGTTCTTAACCGGAAAAGCAACGTGGGGTCGAGCGTTGTCACAATGAAAAATTATTGCCTCGTGTCTGATCGCATATTTTTCGGCCACTGCTCTCTTCAAATGGATTAATTGTGTTCGGTAACGTTATCCATTGATAATTCCACTCGGAGTTGGCAGCTCATAATACAGCACACCCTTCTGATCCTAACAAATACAGAGCATAACCCTCGCGCCATGGATATTCGGCTTTGCCGTTAAATTAGCTGGTTGGCCGGATTTCACATATGATTTTTTGCACTTGGGGTTGTCGTAATGGATCCATTTTTCATCACCAGTAGCCATCCGATGCAAAAATGACTTCCTGTAGCGTTCCAGCAGCATTTTGGACATGAAAGACCACCTTTCGACGTCTCTCGGCTTGAGTTCATGTGGAACCCAATTTCCTTGCTTTTGAATTATACAGCTGCTTTTAAACGTTTTGAAATGGCTGCCTGAGTGACATCTAAAGATTCTGCAAGCTCTTTTTGTGTTTGACAAGATTTTTCATCGATTAAGGCTTCCAGTTCTTTATCTTGAAACTTTTTCGGCTGTCCAGGACGTTCATCGTCTTCCAAGCCAAAATCACCACTTTTAAATCGTACAAATCACTTTTGACACGTTCGCTCAGCTAAAGCATGTTCACCATAAACTTCAATATACGATAACTTTCGGCAGAATGTTTCTTCATATTGAAGTAATGAAGAAGAACTCCCCGCAAAAACACTCTTTCAGGAACAAAGTTCGACATATTTGAGTGAAAAAAAATTGTTGTTAACGTTTCAAATGAATGATATATACTGAAAAGACGTACAATAGCTTTCCAACGCAGGTTCGAAATATAAGAACGATGTAATATTATACAAGTTACACCATCTCTTATCAAACCGCACGAAGATGTTACTTTTCCTAATGGGATGTTGCGGAGCTTATATTTTGCAATCAACAATGTTTGCGAAACTTCTATTGTTCTTTGTATAGATTCCTCTATGTATCCTTATGCTACGTTGAAGGAACGCCATCCTCCGTGTATTTTCGGTGTGATCAATGTAATGTATCTTCGGACTAACCAATGATGGTTGACCATGTAAGCTGTATAAAAACATCAAAACTACTTCAAAATAATCTGTATATTAAATGATGAAATAAGTAGTTGGACGTTGTTTCAATGATCCGTCGACTATATTCGAACGAACACTAGAATATTAAGACATCTTTCTGTTTATAGATCTGAAATACTTGAAAAATCCTATTGTTTGTAAGGTTATAATTATCTATGAATATATAAGTCCGTTTTTGAATATTCAATGGAACTCAAGTGTCCAAGGGACACCTAGATTAAATCATCTAAGATGTGGGTCCCTTTTAAGATCGTATACAATAAATCTTGATGAATACAATAAACCCTGAATTAAAGTAGCTAAATTCATCACTCACTCACATCAATATAAGACAGAAATTCTGTAAACCGAGAAAATACGTTAATGGAAGATAAAAATGAGGAACGTTATTGTATCCTTCAACTAAATGACTAATAGATTTACACACAAGAGATTTTATCTCTGTCTGGGTTACATTTGTGCTATGTTTTCAAATTTGAATAATTTCAAATGGGAAATTATCAAGTCAAAATAATCAAATCAGAGCCGATTCCCACCAAAATGGTTGTCGATGAACGTCTTAGTCCATGTCCGGTATATTCTTCGGGGTGTCTCTGTTTTAGGTATTTTGTAACAAGTTTCGGGACAGCGATGATGGTATAGTATCGAACATGTTGGGTGTAATACCTACCATTTCGGTATATGCAACAAATATTATTCTGCTGTTGAATTTTTCTGGCCGTAGATCTGAATATTGTCGGTAATGTGCACAGGGCTCGAATCTACATCCCTCATTGGTAATTGTTAAATTTAAGATATAATTGTTTTATTTCGCAAAATCACCACAATAATTCGCCCATAACTTCCACGTTGTCTAAACACAAACGTGTCAAAATCAATTTAACCAGTATATATTGTTCATGTGATGTGGTTACTTGTTCCACCGTTAATACCCTGGACTTTTTATATATAGCTCACATCCTGACGCTCCAAAAAAGCAATAGCAATGGCATTTTCGAGCAAATGAACTAGAAGAATATTATCACTGTTCCAAATTTTTTGAGATCTCGTTTTCACATCTTGACCTAGATTTTGCTGATAACAAATCTGAACTGGCTCATGCCGCTAGCACTAATACGTTATTAGGAATATCTGGATTCTCTTCACTTCATAACACTAACGTGAATTAATCTGACATGCTATTTTCTGAAAGTGACTTAATCCAGTCAACATCTCATGATTTCAGTTCAGTGCTATTTAATTTAACATATACATTATTCATGATGTCTTCAAGGAAACGAGAAATAGCAGCGGTTTTGTTCATTTTGTGTATGTCAAAGAAAAACGAATTGAAGAAGAGAAACAAATGGGTTAAGTCTTGATTCCGAAGACCGGATAATTTAGGCGCTTACCACACATTGACTTGTGAATTGGAACTAGAAGAAGCCCAGCAATTACGAAATTTTTGTAGATTTTTTGTAGAATCAAATCAAATTCATATTCTTTTTAACATAGTTTCAGATAGGTATGATGAAAAATCCTTATTTCCAGACTCCTAATGAAATATACTTTTTTTGTAATGGTCACTCACGTTAAATATAAATTAAACAAAAAATATACGTAACAACATATTTGATCTCCAGCTTTGAAGGCCTATAACTCATTGGATTGGACAGTGGTGATTATTGTCATGATATATATGAATATGTCACCACTTATGAGTGACCTAAAAATAGATTAGCTCCAAGTTATACCAAATACGGCTAAATTAAAAATGTATGAGTGACAATTTTTAAAATAAATTGTAATAGAGACTTTGATAGATTTTAGTGAAGGGTGGTTAACCTGGACCGAGCGAAGTTGGAACGATGGTAATTATAAATCTGACAGCGTTATTCACAAACTTCAACCACGACGGAAATTACACGGAAAATTTATATCGAAATTAGTTATTGCGTGAATATTCCAGAATAATCGATTGTGTGACCACATTAATTTGAATACCACTGATGTATGATATTCTCATTGCGGTAAACACTAACAAATTTGATTAACATCTCCTCGAATGATGATTCAAGAATGTTTTCTTCCAAATACGTGTCGAATAAACTTTCGAATTTTCTATAAATCTAGTTCAGTGCCCTGGAAAACTTTCCGCGAAAATGGTTTTATCATCTCACTTCTTATTAAATATAACGAAGGAAGAAAACTTTTATTAAAAATTATTTCATTAAGTTTCCGAAAAGACAGTTGAATTTATCACTGCACAATTTTACATGGAACGGTGTGTCTCTAGGAGTTTGTTTCATTCACTCACTTTACAACGCGTATAAAAGTTCACAGTTAAATAAAACCAAGAAAGTTCTCGAAAAGTTTTTGGTCGTAGACGTGTCACGGCGTTATCTTCTTTAAGTTAATTTATAGTCATGGGAGTGTACCTACTAACACTTTCCTTGAATTATTTACGATTCAAGGACTAAGCTCGACGAGTCGTCGAGAAAGAAATCTTTGTGGTTTTCACGATAGAAAATTATCTAGATGGAGTCAACATAGCCACTGTAGGTGTGAAATCCAAGCGTGCTATGAATATCTATAACTTTAGATGAGAAAGAAATACTTTTTGACTTTCGAAATAAAGCAAAAAAACATTGATACTGCAACAACGGTTAGGAAACTGAGAAAAGTACACAGCGAACTGAATGAAAGTGATTCCACATGACTTGACTTCATGCTTTATTTGTGAAAAACCGATTTATATAAGAAAAATGTCCATACATATTATATACATTATATATACATATACACATTATATACATACTCTTTGGATTTTGATGTCAATTGTTATAGATATATAAATCAACCATATTTTTTGAATTATCTGATATTATATATACTGAAAGCGAATTTACTGAAAACTTTCGTTTTTTTAGTAGTTAATAATTAAATATGGAGTTGTGTACAAGGGTCTTGAGATACGGCCGGTATTATTTCCCTTTTCCAGGGAAAATTATAAACTCATTGTTATTTCAAATAGATCACCCTGAATATCCTCAAGAGAAACTTATTATTCTTTATCCGATGTTACCTACACCTAAATGCCATAATTTCAGAGTTATAGCTACATTTGCGTTATCTCCGCCGAAGTTAAAATAATACATTCAAATGGCTATGACTGCTACAATAACAAATTTGACGTTTCAATAAATTATTATTGTTAAAGTTTATTGAAAGTAATGATTGATATTTCGATGATATTAGGATGGAAGACAACAAGGAACGTATAATATCTTTAATAATTTATATCCTAACTGAAATCCCATAGCATGATCTACTATCAATAAATTAGTAAAAAAGTTTAGTGAAACTGATTCAGTAAAAGATTTAACCAAATCAAAAAACTGCATCAACTGAAAACAAATCTTCAGATTTTCGTTAGAAGACGATTTACACTTGAGTACTAGACAAATATCTAGGAAATTAGATATTTCGCATCCGTAATGAAAATTTACAAATGTAACGTTGATTCAAAAGTTGTCAGATGACGATTTTGATAGATGTGAAGATGGAACGATGGAAAAATGTTACAATCAAAACGATCCAAATCTTTTTAATAATGTTATGTTTTGCGATGAAGCCACTTTTTGTATTAATGTATATCGGCATAATTGAGGCCGTCAGCGCAAAACTGGCCTATTCAAGAGTTTCCTTATATTAAAGTTCAGTACATAAACTAATTCAGTAGTGTCAATATTTAGATGCCTAAATGGCTTAATCTCCGTTTCTCATGTAACTAAGAGATGGCACAACTAAATATCTTTTTCCATAGCAGTAACATCTTGTAACAAAAACGCAAAAGCGGCCCAACCTGGTTAATCCAATTTTGCACACTAGCAACTCTAATTTGGCGGGATAGGTTAACAATGACATTACTCCATTTATAAGACAATAAACCGCAATAGTTATCGGCAGATGTGAATTTAAGTATTCTGTACTCTCCTTGCGCTGAATGAGTTGAAAATCCAGTATTCCAGTTTATTTATAGCAAATATTTAATGAACAATTTAACCTAATTTTTCATCCCCCTGTAACAGATTCATACAAAAAGTGTCATGCATTTAATAAATAATAATGAAAAAACAAGACTTGTAATTTGCTTCGATCTTATGAAAACACTTCCAACCCCTGTTATTAGCACAGGAATATGTTACTACAAGCGTCAACTGTGGACATACTGCTTAGGTGTTCATAATATGAAAAATGAAGAAGTGGACATTTTTTTGTGGGATGAAACTATAGCATCCAGAGGTGCTCAAGAAATAGCTTCCTGTCTATTTTATTTATTAAAAAATATTGTAAAATGCAAACATCTTATAATGTACTCTCATCAAGGTGGGGGGCAAAATAGGAATATCAAGATTGCTTTTGTCTGTCGGTTTATTGTTTCCAGTTCTACTTAATATGGTATTTATAAAATTGACCACAAATTTTTTGTGAGCGGACATTCATATATGTCATGCGATCAGGATTTTGGTTCAGTGGAAAAACAGAAACAGTTCTTCAAAAACATCTATGTGTGTATTTTTTTTCGAATGGTTGAAGTTGTAACGGCTAATGTTTTGTGAAGTGCGTCCTTTTAAATATTCTAATAATAATGATGTTCTTTTTCGTTAAGTTGACCTCAAAAAGAGGAATTCTTTTATCATTAAAAATCTTGAACTTTTAAAATCCACTACTCACACAATCAGTAAAAAGAAAAACAAAGATTTAATAGAGTTATTATTATTCATCATAATTTTTATTGTTATATGGTGTAATAAAAATAAAGATATTTGGTAATATTGATTTTTATTCCTGGCCTAAATGGCCTAACATTATAAATCGATATTAAAGAAATCATAAACTGCAAGAGTGCCTCAACTCACAATAAGTGAATGAATATTACAATTTTTATTTCTAAAATATTTCTATCTTAAAAGTAAATTAGATAAAACAATAAAAACTAAAAAAATGATTCTTATTGAAATTTAAATCTGTCAAATAAGTTTAAAATATGCTAATTTATAAATTAATTTTTCCACATCATCCATATCTTCCAGGCTTAAGGTTTAGGCCACTTCTGCGCTTGTGGCCTCAATTGTAGATACTGGTCACGTAACAATCCTCGTTGGATGCGTGAATCTCAAACCCAATATCCCGAAAAATTGAATGTATAGGCTGGGATGACAAGCGACAAAATAATTGGTTCTTTTTTCATTGAGGGTGACTTATATGAGCGAATTAGCGAATATAGATTTTTTGAAAAATAGAATCATACCTGAATTGGCTCAGATATTTCCGAATCCAATTTAGTATTTTCAATTACATTAAATAAAAACTTCATTATTAGAAATTTTCAGACAAAAACAATATCCTAAACGACAATATTTGGCTACAACAAGATGGTGCTCCACCTCACTATGCGTGTGTGGTAAGGCAATACCTAAATAATGTGTTTCTCAAAAGATGGATTGGAAGGCGTACTTGAATATAATGGCCCCCGCGATCACACGACATGAATCCTTTAGACTATTTCCTCTGAGTTCAATTAAAAAATATCATTTATAAAACAAAACCTGCCAATATTGAGGAATTAAACATAGGATTACCTCAGAAATTTTGAGCATCTGCTGTAATCGCCTTTACTATATGTTTTCTAAAATTCGTAATTTTTCTACTTCACAAATGTGAATCCATTTCTAACAAAACACAAACATTTGAAGATTTGTCTTCAGTTGTAGGTTTTCTGCGCCATGATTTGGATAAATATTTTACTGCACCAGTTAAACTTTTTACTCACTTACTGACACTTGACCTTGCTTGTACGAAGTTTGTATTAGCACATAAATTATCAAAGAATAATCAAATTAAACGATTCAGTCTTATCCATCTAAATGTACAATTTTGGTTTTTAAGTATAGAGAATATTAAATAAAAAATAATCAGTATTTCTTAAGGATTTCCATGAACACAAAATATATAGGGTGATCAATTTGAAATAACAAAGTTCATTATTTTTCCAGAAAAAGGAATCTTACACTTTCTTCTTTGCGTGTATTGCTGTTTCTGTCATCTATTTTATAGTAATTATAGGTATTCAAGTGTGTCTTCTACTATTAATCTAATTCTTCTCTCTAATATTTTTTCCATCGATTAATGTTATTACTCGGTGGTTTTTGCAGCCTTTTGCATCATCTTTTCTGAATATTGGTACTGATAATGCTTTCTGCCAGTCTGTTAAAAATATGGCATAGCATGTCTTTTCCTTTTTCATCCATACTTTTGATCATTTCTGAAGTTATTTTGTCGTATCCCGGTGACACTAGTTCTCTGATTGCATATTCTATCTCTCCTCTACTAACTATTCTACTAATTCCACAACATAAATTCTACATTTCATACATGTAACACTTTTTTTCACAGTAAACATAACTTCATTTAAATAAACTTTAATTTGAAATTATAAATTGATGAACAAAATCCATCAACATCCTAACTGCTTTTCAGCATAGGACAAGTCCAATCTTCTTCGTTATGTTATGGTAGGCTATGGTTATTTGACATTTGAATTACAAATATGGAGAAAATTGAGGATCAATTATTATCAACTTTAATAACAATTTAAGATCATATTACAACTAACAAGAAAGTATAATTTATTTGATTATTAAATATTTTTAATACCTTATGGCTTATTTCTAAATCGTAGAGTATGTTTCTGTATTCGACTGAACCCTTACAGGACCTAGATTTTGAGATTTAGGGTGTTCAAAATTTTAAATCAAATCAAGATTTTACCATAAACCAAGAACGCCTTTGAATTTTTTTTCAAATTTGGTGATATGAACGAGCTTTGGAAAAATGTAACCAATGGCGCACTGTCAGTGTTACTGTTGTCAGGGTTGTCACTTTTATCCCCCTATTTTTTACGCCACCGGAACATTTTTCTTCAATATTGTTTTAAATTGCTTGATTATTTTTAGATGAAAAACTGATAACCTTTTATGGAGCTGAAATGAGCGATTGAGCATCCGTTCATTTTGCTACAGCAGCAAGAAATTACTCAAACAGACGTTTTATAGGAAAATGGATTAAACGGGGTGGACCCAATTGTTGGTTTCCAAGATCACCTGGCTTGAATTTTATAGATTTTTTATATGGGGCTATGTGAAGTCCTAAGTGTACGAAACAATCATAGAATCTAAACGGTTATTGAGATATCTCTGTGGTAGTGCGTTGTCGGTCGAATATAGAAATACTCTGTATATGTTAAAAACAAAATATCTGAAAAAAATATCCATTATATTGTGTGTGTGTGTGTGGGTGTGACTCGATGGAATTACTAAAAATGTATTATGTATTGCATTCTATTGGTAAAAAATTATGCCAATCTGTGGATTCCAATAAAACGTATGATTACAAAAGATTCTCATCATAAAATTCTTATGCTATTATCATTTCGAGTGCTCTTCTCAAACGATAATGTTCCAAGTTCAATGTAACAAATGATTTTCTACTTCTCAACATAATGCATTTCACTGAAAAAGCGAAAAGAGAATGTTACAAATGGAAATCTCATCTAGTTTCAACTATTTTAAAACATCTAGAAATGAAGGAATTCAGAATCGAGTTAATTATTGAAGAAACTCCATTTATATTACTTTCATTTGAAAAGATAAGAAGACATCAACATTATGAAATATGTTAATATTTTATATAGAATTGATTATTGCTTCATGTGATTAGTGAATTAATAACACTGGTCGAGAAGATTTTCGTAACACAGGTGAGACCTTTATTTTTAAAATGGAAATACCCGTCCAATAATAGATAAAATATTTATTAAGCCCTAAAACGTACCACTTTTCAATAGCTTAGCATCATATAATGATAAACATAAAAAAAATAACTTAAAAAATTAGTATTCTGTTGAGTTTGATAGTAAGTGGTTCTCTGTTCATAATGCAAAAAGTGATTATAAATACGAAAATATCGAGTGACAAATTTTTTTCTATTTGTGGAGAATTTATGATGAAATCGCAAGCCAGGCCACTTTCCGAAAATGTGAAAAAAGCCTACTTCAAATATTTGGGTACTTTGATTGGAGACCAAGACAAACAAAAAAAAGCATGCCTTTTGCAATCCAAATGGTATGGTGGGAACCTACTAACCATTTTGACGACTGCTATTTTTGCCTAATAAAGACTAAAGATTATTCTTAGAAAGGAAAGCACAAGATCGAGTATCCAAATTTGCCGTTTGCTATACGACCTATTCCCCATAACGAAGATTTACCATTACCGATTACGTCTTTAGATCCATAAAATATTGTTTTAGAAGATACTGGAGACAACTTATCATCAGGAAGCTCCAAAGAACAATCCATCGACCCTATTTTTACTTGAAGTACCAGTTCCGGCGAGCCACATTTTATTGTTCAAAGTGAGTTGAATGATTTAGCACGTGATTTAAGGTTATCAAAGAACTGTCTGATTTTCTTGCTTCCCGTCTTCAGGAAAGGAACTTGTTAGCCAAGAGACATAAATTACGACCTTTATAAAAAGAATCGCTACAGTTTTTGCATTCTTCAGTATGGAAAATGCGTTGTGTGCGTGTACGGATATCGATGGTGTAATGAAGGAACTTGATATTGAGCATAATCCCAGTGAGTGGCGCCTACTTATTGACTCGTCTAAATACAGTTTAGAAGCAGTGTTATTACATAATGGAAATTCAAATCCGTCGACACTAGTCGCTCATTCTGTGAAGATAAAAGAAACTTATGAAAAATATTCCCTGTATGAATGACAGATATGTGCCCCTGTCCCCCTTTACATGAAGCTTGGATTAATGAAAAACTTTGTAAAGGCTATAGATAAAGTCTTTCCCCAGTTGGGTGATTTCAAATTGAATGAAGGTATTTTTATTGGGCCACAAATAAGAAAATTGCTGGACGATGACAATTCTGCAAAAAGGCTCACCAGACAGAAACTTAAAGTATGTAAGGCCTTTGTTATTGTAGTGAGGGGATTTTTGGGCAACAATATTGGTCCAAACTACCAACAGTTAGTTGATGAACTTCTACACGCCTGTTCAACTGTTATGTAGGTGTATTAGAAGTTGCAGAACTAAAACTTCTCTCTTGGATATCTTGAATGTGCCTTCACGAAAGGTCCTTTTTGGTGTGTGATATTGATTTTTGTTTTCGTGAAATCTCTGTTATGAATTTTTCTTAGTGATAGAATATGATTTTAAGCTACTTCTACAAGCTTCTGCAAGCTACAACTGCTAGGGCTACCACCATAAAATAGAATGCGACGCGGATATTCTATGGCATTGAAATTGATTCTTGTTCAATGATTTTGACTTTATCATGCCCCGTGTTCACCTTTAGTTCTCAAAATTTTGCGATTATTGGATTCTTCGGTCCTTTGGTTTCTCTATTTAATCCTTCCTGCCTCATCTGCATCCTGCTTGATTTCATGCATCCATTTTTTCTTTATGCGTCTTCCTTCTTCTACCGTCTTCTCCTTCCTTCGGTACCATTCTCGCATTTCTCTTCTGAAACAATCTGACAATGTGTCCTAACTATCCTGCTATTTATGATCGAACTATTTGTGTTATCTCAGACTTCTTGTAAATCATAATTATTTCTCTGTTTTTATGCCTTCTTTAAATATTTTTTGCCAGTTTGACACCGATTTATTAGTATAAGAGCCAGAAGCATTTCCGAGAATTTCAGGTAGACCATTTTTGTTATATGTTATTTCTCTCACTCTCCTGGACGTTATTCAAGTTGGTAGTGGTGGTTGCTTTCATCAGTGGGTATCCTACATGTACAGGTAAATTAATAATTTTCCAAATCATTTTGAGAAGTTTCTTTTTTCTCGTATTATTTTTATAATATGAATCTATTATTGCTAGATATTTTTATTGTTGTTTAAACTGTGAAGGAGCTAATTTTGAATTGAAAAAAATTAGTACGGGGGAAATTTTTATATGATGTTGTCCAAAAACTTTATAATTATTTGCAAAACAATTCGATTGCTAAACCTTAAGCTAGCCCGATCTAAAAGTGAGAAGTGATTGGGTATGTTGGAAGAATACAGACAATTTAGTGTTAGTGGCGCAAACACGATATACGACAAAGCTGTTTGTAATCCAGATGGCGTTAGTTTAGTCAGATTCAAGTATTCATTGCCATTGTTTTTGATGTTTTTGACAAAATTGTGTTACAATAATTGGCGAAAAAATGAAAATGTGTCTTTTGTAAAGACAGAAACGGAAAAATGATATCTTTCATGGAAGATAAATTGGAAAAGTATATGGAAGATCTACAAATACATGTTAATTTACCGGAGCAAGTTAATGCATATCACAAAAATTGTTACAGCTAACAAAATATCGTGAGTTATCTTTTCTGCCAGAAAATAGGTCTAAAAATTCCTATTCAGAAGTTAATATCCAAGAAATTGACATTTCTAACGCAATTATTCGGTCTGGCTGAACACATTTTAATTGATCACTAGCCATTGTTACACAATTTTGTCAAAAACATTGAAAATAACAGCAACGGATACACCAATGTGACTAAACTAACGCCATCTTGACTACAAACATCTGCTGTCGTCTATCTCGCTTGCCCCACTCACACTCGATTGTCTGTACTCTTTCAACATGCCCACTCACTTTTCACTTTTAGATCGATGTGGCTGAAGGTTAGTAATTGATTAATTGTTTGACAAATTAATTTTAGATTTTTAGATACTCAAATAATATCATATGAAAATTTTAGCTCTACTAAATTTTTTCAATTCAAAATTAGAGCCTGCACAGTCTAAACAACAATAAAAATATCTCGCAATGATAATTCATGCTACAAAAATAATAAGAGAAAGAAGAAATTTCTCAAAATGATTTGGAACACTAGTAATTTACCTATACTGGTATGATTCGCTCTGATAGCTTCCCGAAGTGTGGTAGCTCTTTTTATTTTTCACTTAATTCGAGTTTATTTCTTTGTTTGTTTTTCTGCACAGAGAACTGTGTGTCTTACAATTGTTTCAGACTGATTTTGACTGTTCTTGAAACTTTTTTGCTCTCAGTATTTTTGATAACGGTCCTACCTCTTTGTTACCTATCTTCTTCTAGGTTTATAGATTTTATGGTAACTCCTAGATTATCAAATTGATTGACTTTCTCAAAGTTACATTCTTTGCGAGTTTTTCTTCATTTCATATTTTTGTTTTCATATGTGACTTCCAAAATGTTTTGCTTTATCTAGAAATTTACAGCCCTTTTCATTCCACTTCTCGACCTTATTGGTTACACTATCTCATCGGCACACGCATTCCATTGTGCTTTATGGTGCAAGATGTAACTTGTTGTTTTTTTGTTACTTTGTCTAAATGCTATCTTTAATATAATATCGAATATTTCTAAATTGACAAATGTAATAACTGTCAATACTTGTCAATTGATAGTGTGAGGTACCCGTCAAACCACCCTCGTAATGTCTCTATATATTTTTTGGGGAAATCACCGACTTTTTTTCTACATAGAATTAATTTTGATAAAAAAGTATCTTAATTTATATTCTATATAATCTTATGAACAGCACCTGTGAATTAAATCATCATTTATCAAAATGTGAAAAAATACGACCAAACATTCCCCAATTCCAATATATTTTTATTAATAATCTGATGCTACTTATGTCGAAATTGCTACATAAAAACATCTCTAGTGAAATGAGAAGTCTTGATTTATGTAATCATATTCAAGCTTGGAGATCACTTTTATTCTAACACTGCCTTTTTTATGAGAAAATAAATCTTTCCTTTGTTTCTTTTCAGTTATCCTCTCAATTTCGTCCTTGATTATCGTATTTCAAATAACCTTTGTCTCCGGAACATAGATAAAAGAAGCTAACGCCAGACTAGAACGATTGTTTTTTTTTTGCCAACAGCTGAGGATTTTTACATTGTATTCCATAATTAACTTTGTAAATGAAAGCTGTTGCTATTTAAAAATTACAATAACGAGAAAAAGTACGTAGAAATATTATTTAAAAGAAATAATTACATTGCTCAATATTTTAGGAATTTTTTTTTTCTCATAACCAAAAGTCAAATGAAGAGTACTGAGTCCAGTACTATTGAAAATGATAATGGACGATGTATAGAAATAAGTGAAAAAAAACAGGTTAAATATGAGACTAAATCTCTAAATTCATGAGATGAATGTTTCAAGTATCTGTGAACAACTCAAAAAGCACTCGTTCTGAATACGTTCACCATTAAAAATGTGAGACTTCATGATGGCAATGTCAATTCGACATATTCACACCAGGTTTGCCATATTTCAAAACTCAAATAGCAGTTCTCGTTTGAACAGGAGCATCAATGGGGAATGGATACTTGGAGACGCTAGGTTTGTTAGAGGATGATGCCACGTGAGGAAGAAGGAACCTCTCGAAGAGACGGAAATCTAAAGCAGCACACCCCAGGATGTATAGGAAATTCCCAGTGCCAGAGAATGAACATGGTACACAATAGATCTCTTGGGACGACCTATCTATATATGATACATGTTCAATGACATATTCTACTTAAAAGAAATCAATACTGTATAAGTTTTAATTTATGTAGTAGTGAGTTTTCTAATTTAAAGCTCATTTATCATTTAAATAATATGAATATTTCTACTGATCATTCATTTTCTTGCAATTACAAGTACGAATCCATTCAATTATTTAGGGAACTATAATTATTACAAAACCTCACACTTAGTGAACCTGCCAGTGCAATATGTACCAAATAACAGATATTAAATTGGTTAATAACGTCCTTGGAAAGTTAGGATGATTAATTCTACAGGAAAATTAGTAAACCGACAGTAATAATTCAATGATATGGAAAGAGGAGCATACAAAAACTCGCAACAGTTGAACACTGTTAGAAAGAAATTAATAGTTCATTTGATGATGGATGATAGTACGATTTTTATGACCCAGGAGTTAGACTCCTAATAACACATAATAAATGAGTGATGAAGAATGTATAAAATGGAGTTTTCAGCATTATATGCTCCGAAATTTAATTAGTTCGAATCAAAATACAAAATTATTTATATACTAGTCTCTAAAATCCTAATCATTGTACTCAAGTTAAGTCTAGAATCTCTACAGGAGGAAATATTCACAGCTCAAGATCAATCTAAATAAATAAATAAACATAAATGGAATAACAATAAATGGAGATTTGGAGAGGCCCCGCTCTGCATGAACTACATATTTCTTCTTAAATGTGACACAGTGTTGGTCATCAAATAGCAAAAATATCATCTTCACAAAAAGAGGTGAGAGACGAATTTGAAAATAAACAACTTCTCTGGGTGCGCAATACAATATTCAATTTCTATAATCAATGAATCAATCAAAAGTATAGATAAACAAGAACAATACACAAAAAAATAATCCCCAGATAAAACTAGTCACTAAGTCGAAGTATCCTGAGAATATAGGGTATTAAACATAATTCGAAATATTTTTTCAATAATCTTCAGGTAGGTACTTTTGGTATTTTTCAAATGAAAGTTTTGTCAACAATAAAGTTTATGGCAACCGTGGCTCCAAGATCAACCATGAACAAGTCGATTTGCAAATTTGGTTAACGCTCTACTACATACTCATAAAGTTTTAAAGGTAGTTGATTAATCCTTGAGAAAAAGTTAAGAAGAGTCCATCCAAACATTTTTTTCTATGTGTCTCATTTATCACCAATATGTAACACTGAACTACTTAAACTATGTTTTTTCTTGGCAAAGGCATATTTCACATTTCTCTGTTTGTACTAATCAAGCATGCAAGCAGGAAATTCAGATATTTTCGTCTCCTCTCTATATTTTTTATAAGCCGTCATATTTTTAGAAAAAATGTCTCTCATACCTCAAAGCAATATTTACGATTGCCATCTAAATTATTTTTGAATAAAATGGTCTATATTTAATTATATTTTTTAATTCTACATGAAAAATGGGGTTGACTTGGAATGAGGTGACTTAGAAGTTTGATCCTGAGGAAACGATATACTTGAATTACCAATTAATCAAGAGAATTGGTATCATTTATTGACACAAAAGCACAAAAAAGCATCGTGTTAAGATTAGAGCAGGTCAGAACATGTACTGATGCACATGCCAGAAATGTGGACCAAGCTAAAAACTATTATAAACACCAGTCGCAGGTTAGCATCTATTTTGTTGATAAAGGTGAAGATTTTTCGATTTACAATTTAAGGAAGGTAATGCTGCAGATTTGATGTCAAAATGAGATCAGAGGCTCATTAAATCTTTTAAGGGCAGGAATAATCAACAATGATGGTTATGACAAAAGTCGTGATATCTTTGCCAGAGAGTATAAAGCATTTTGTAACAGCGTGAGAGTCAACTTCTGAAGTCAACAGAACTGTTATTGATCTTATGTCGAGATTAATGCTCGAGAAAAAACGCACTAAGAATAGTGAGGAAACAACGCTGATAACGACTCAAATATTTTGTAATCTTGATTAAAATAAAATGGAGAGTAAGAGTGATAAGAAGATATTTAATGCTTTGATTGTGAAGGACCTCGTTTAAGAAGATATTGCCCACAAGTAGGAAAAAATTTGTTACTTTTGTAAAAAGCCGGCTATAAAGAGAAATTTTATTGATTTAAAATGCAAAAAAAATAAGGTCTATTGGTTCTACTGTTGTCCAAGGAATTTGCTTTTGTTAGGAAAAATATTGGACAAAAACCTGAAAATGTACTCAAACAAAAATAAGTCTAAGTTGGTAGAAAAAGCAGCAGAATGGAAAGAATTAGAACTTTCATAGAATGTTTCAGTTTTGTCAACAGAGAGTAATATAATTCATATTTTGCATGATTGACATAAAAACTTTGCTCATATAAATATGTAGAAGAAGAAGTAAGCATACCCTTCTGTAGAGAATGTTTTGTGAAAAAAGAGCAAACAGTAATAGTAGAGAAGAGGGTAATTTGAGTAACTAATCAATATCAATCAAGACCATAGATTTGTAAATTATATATGACCGTCAACATTGCAATGGCATGAAGTAGATTAACCTAAGTTTTGTGATTTGCATTTGTGATACAATATCTTTCATTACGGTTAATGATAGATATTTTATCGGGCAATGATATACAAATAAAAGCTGTTTGTGACAATCTTGCTTAAAGAAGATATGAGATCATTTATTAAAAGGTACAAAAAACGAAAATATTTCATATACAATAGACAACCACAAAATATATCTCAAAAACTTCAGTGTTAAGAAAATAAGCTCCCTTTTTGCAGACCATTTTTTACGGCGAAAGTCGCATTCATAGTTAATGGCAGCGTTCTGTCCATTTCATTAAGCATCTTCCCGCCTCTCGTATGTAAAACATCTATACCAAATTTCTCAATCTTTATCGAATTTGTCACAAAACAAACATCGATCATTTTCGCTTGAATCCACATCTATGTAATATAATGTTTGTCATAATTGAGATTTGTCTTGTTAATTCCGTTGTCCTCGGAAGTATGAGGTTCTAGTTCTATATTTCATTCAATTTAACAACATTTCATTTCCATATTTGGGTTCTTAAGCAACATTTTATTTTAAATAGATGGCTTTAGTGAAGTTACGATTTATATTTATATATTCTAGTTTTTGTACGTAAAAGTAGTAGAACCTACTTACTAATCCAAAACTTAGTACTGTCATTTAAAATATTTATATAGGATAACCTAAATATTTTCCATAATTCTGTTTAAAAATTAGTTTTTTTTGATAATTTTAAAAACAAAGATAAATTTTGACGTTTCGACTTTTCTTCAAGTCTTTATCAAAATATGATATTGACACTGACAAATTGCTTATTTATATTGATCACCTTTAACATGAATATTAAAATAAGGATAAAATCAACTCAGAACTTCGTTCTAACAAGAAAAATTAATTCGTGGAAATTTATCTTTCTTTCAAAAATTTTCAAAAAAAACTAATTTTTAAACAGAATTATGGGAAATATTTAGGTTATTCTGTATAAATAATTTAATTGACGGTACTAAGTTTTGGATTAGTAAGTAGGTTCTACTACTTTTACGTACAAAAACTAAAATATATAAATATAAATCGTAACTTTACTAAAACCTCTATATAAAATAAAATGTTGTTTAACAAACCCAAATATGGAAATGAGATTTTCCACAACAGAATTGTTGTTAAATACTTTCAGGTTATTTTGTACCTATAGCTGGAAATAATTACAGATTGTAGCAATAATTAATTTTGATATTTATATATAGAGAAAGTTTTCTGTAAAATTAAAGGAATTCTCTCAGTTCAATAGTTTATTATGCTATAATCGATAGTTCCTTCTGTTATCATAATTGAGCCTCCTTTGTTCTGTAACTATACAGACGTTCCACTGTTGGTTTATACCTAAGAAGTATCTTTAAAATTCAGTTAACGATCTAATTAGATCTGACTTGTTTACTGAATTGTATGAAGTTATAGAATATTCCACAATTATATCAAATACTCAATTAATTGGAGGATTATTCCTTAGAAATTGATTTTCAAGTAATAGTTAGGTAGTTGTTGAATTAAGAAAGGGAATTATAATTTGTAAAAACATTCACTTACATAATTGATTCTGACGTACTTGTATTATAAAATTACATAATAACAGATATCGATTATTAGCATCCAAGGGTAGATTCACGAGGTAAATTCGGCCAGATAGAAGATGGATCATCTTTTGAAGTATTAAATTTGGCCTAAAAAATTTGGGGTGCAAAATTTTCCTAGTTTACACATTTTTGAACCGAGATAACTCGGTTCAAAAAAAAGATAGTAACTTGCGGTTTGCACTATTTCGATATTAAATTGGAGAACTTTTAAAAGCCAAACTTAAAAATTCATTCTCCTGTTTAAATTTGATAAGAGAAATCACAATATCCAAAACATGGGAAATAACGCCCTCTAAAATTTAGATTGTCAATAAATTGCTTGGAGTTTATATATTTTGTATAAGTCACTCCGATGTTGCAGTTAATTCCAACAAAAATGCAAATATAAGTCTGGATTGCGCGCCATGGAAATTTACCTATTGAACCTTAATGTTTTTAAGGATCCAGATTTTCTGGTAGCACAGATCCTGATGGCACAGGAAGCAAAACAAATCGCTGAAAACAACATGTACAGAATTTCGCGTGGTCTGATGGTATAATTTCAGGACATACATCTTCTTCGGCTAGTTCATCAAGTAAAGATCAATGCCCTAAATCTTTTTTGATAATTACTCGTAATCAAAAACTTATTACTGATCATAGAAAACCCGCATCTTTTGCTGCTATCGCAGCTACACTAATCATTACTCTATCATTATCGGCATTATCCAAGTTAACTTATATCTTCAAAAATGTATAAATTGAAACAAATACAACAAATTCTGGAAAGTTTGGAATCAATAAAAAAAAAATTCAACTAAAAATTGAAGATTGTAGAGTAAATAACAAGTTATCTACACATCAGAAAACTAAGCAACCGATTTTACTGACTGAAGCCTAACCTAACCTGAAAAAGTTTTTGGGTCAAATTTAACAGTAGATTTAATACGACTTTCGGGGAATGGAGGATCAGTAAAGTCATTTGGCCCAGTAAAAATCCCCTGGTTTGTCGAGAGGGTGTATTTTCATTGAAAAAAATAACCTTGATATAAATTTCTCATTTTTAAAAATTATTTTCTTGCGTTTTTACATATTCAGACTAGCAAAATTTCAATTTTTTCCCAGCCATCCATAGAATAATTTCTCGTGTAATGTCCCTGTTATATTTTTTCATTTGTTTGCGGAAGCTTTTCACTTATTTACTTCAGGAATTGAAAGTTATTCGAAGGAGCAAAATCAAGTTAATTTCGCGGATAATGCAATAAATCGATATTCATAAATTGGGATAATTGTAGAAATTATTCAACATCTTGCATAATTAAATTACCGCAACTATTCAATGTAAAACTAACTTTTCATCTCCATACGTCCGTTAAATGTTAAACCATCATTCTGTTAATCTCTTGAAGTTCAAATTCATGATATAAGTGAGTTAATACTGCGGTTGCTAGTCTCCTGAGATACTTATGTTTATTTCATCAGGATTAGTTTGTATTCTCATATCGAAACTGTTGGGTTTCTGTATATTATGAAAAAGCCAAATCTATATTGAATTATTTCCTCATGCTCAAATTCCACCCTGAAGATCGGTATTTTATAGTCAGAGAGCGAAGCAAATACTCAACGGTACATCTAATCAACGCAGGTGTTCATCAAGGTAGCGTTTTGGGTCCGCTACTATATCGTCCGTATACAGCTGATTTAACTACATTGGCTAATATATAACATATGCCGATGATACTGCTTTACTAGTGAGATTCTAAATCAGTCCAAATGACCTTCACAAACAAGCGAGGACTGTCCCTCCAGTAAAATAAACGAACATGAAATTCCACAAAAGGAGGAAGTCAAATATCTTGGAATCAATGTGGGTAGAAGTTTTTCGTGGAAGCACTTCTTCAAGAAAAGAAAACAGCTTGGGATTAAATTTGGGCAATTATATTAGATATTTGGTGGAACATCACAACTATCTATCGAGAATAAGTTATTGGTATATTGAACCTATTTGGACATATGGAATAATCCAGCTGTGGGGTTCAGCGTCAATTTCCACATATTTTTCGGGGTCACTTTCGTAATATTTTTTTTTCCTGAAGCTATCATAGAATTGTTCTGATATATGGCAATTAAGTTGTAGTAAGCGTCAATCAAGTTCTTAAACACGAATTTTCTTATTGAAGTGACTAAATATCTCAGACAATATACAAAGAATTCAAAAAACAATCAATTATAGGAATCTATTATATCATTTATTCAGGACATACATTGCTTCACTCCGTGGAAAACTCTGAAAAGATCTGGAACTTTTCCACTAAGAAACGGTTTGTATACAAATGTTGAACATACAACTTCACAATATATAATATAATCTGGTTAATTTATCGTTCGGTATGTCACTGTTTTCGCCTATCTGTCTTTTTTCCTCTTTCGAGTATTCTTTAATTGACTTTCAGTCAGCGTGTTAGTAGTTATCTACTTCGAGAAAGTTGAGAACTTTGAAGTTAAGAATTGAGTTTCAAACAGTGAAAACATCTCAGATGAATCTAAGACTCTTCAGACAATTGGAAAGTCATTTGAATGAGAGGAGAATCAGTTACCGGAATAAGCTGTTGCGAGTACGTTCGTTATGAATTCAATGTAGTTGACGAGCTTTTGTGATAAAGGAACTCATTATACGAGGTTCGCTACTTAAGTTTTCAGATAGACAAATGAAACCAAATATTTATAATTGAATATAGCTTTATTGCTTTTCAACATATTCTCTATTAAGATCAATAAACTTTTGCATGCAATTAAACCAATTGTTGAAGAATTTCTTCCACTCCGATTCATGTACTTTCAAAATTTTGTTTTTGATCGGCGGGGTTGAGAAGAAACCATTGGGTGGAAAACAAAGACTGTACGTTGTTTAGAATATTCAAAACGTTTAAATGATTCGTCTTCTGCGATTGTTTTCCCTTATTTCTTCGAACATTTGCAAAAAAATGTTTATTCAGAATTGACCGTTATACGTTGTTCCAATGAAACTGTGGCGATATGTCCAGTTATTCCGATAAAGCAGGCGACCATTAGGTTAACAGTGCTTCGTGAACAGTTTTTGTTGTTTCTTGAGTAGATTGTTATTTAGTTTCGGGTTCATATACATAGATTCATTAATCTTCACATATGACGATCATATAGACGTCTTTTGAAGCGTCAAAACGAATGCGGTAACCAACGTGGACAAATCTTTTTGACAGCTGAATCTTCAAGCATTATTGAACGTATGCGAGTGGAACTAATGACTAAGTAGGTCTTAATATATCTGTATGTCACATGACGATCCTACAATGTCAGTTTACATATAGCATTGATATTTTCTGGCACAACAATCTATTTTGAACGACCTTCACGAAATTCATCCTGTAGCGAAGTGCGACCAGCGAAACACGCTGGCTCTGCTTCATCACCAAAAGTAGAAGCGTGTTGATCAGATGGTTGGGTTCGTGATTTAGTTCCATTTCTTACCAAGATCATTGTTTCTAGTAAACAACTAAATTAACACTCGTATGACAACACGTTCTGAGTACGTTCACCATTAAAACTTTGTGATGCCCAATGTCAGATTTGACATATTTAAATCAGTGTTGCCATATCATGAAACTTAAGTAGCAAACCTTGTACTTTCTAGTCGAATTTCGCTTGTAACAAGTCTGAGAGTAAGGTGGAGACTTCTTCATTCGTTTCATGATAAAGATTGAATCTCAATCGTTTAAGAACTTGATGAGTGTATGTTATAATATAAGCTTTATTCCTCACTACATCAATGTGATGAGTTCAAGACAATTGAGTTCAATAAATACGGAGTGTTCTCAAAGTGCTATTATTATTCGTTGTTTCTAATTTTCAGCAGAAACTCATCTACTGTGAACTCATAGAGTTTCTAGTTATGAACAAAGTTTGTGCAGAAAATTCTTTACAATTACATTAAACAATTTGATTAATGAACGGCGCCGTTGAATTATGTGTAACTATATACCCGTCAAACTATAGTTTCCATCAAATTAAGTTATGATCGGCGCCAATAGTAACCGTGCGGCTGTCTACCCGTTACAGATTTTTTTGCGAATAATGTCGGATAGCTTACATAAAAATTTTCTCTCTTAGTATCTCCTCAACTAATCACTATCTTTTGAAGTTTAGAAGTTTCATATAACAGTTATCAATATTCAGAATTTTGAGTGGACAGTTTTGAAGTCAATTACCTAATAACTGATTGGAGTAATAAAACGTAGAGTTCCCATATTTTTTATAAATAGAAAATATTGATTATGGTTATTCATTTATGTTTGATAAAAAGCTCACACTGATGTCTATGTTTCAACAAATTGTCAACTTTTCTCGACACCCTTTCAAAAACTTATCTCCAGCTTTTGTATTCATGAGTCGGAGAAATTTTCCGCCAATCGGTTGAGAGAGAGTGTGTGATCTCAGCTTGGTCTTCATCATCACTCTTTCAGCATTTCCTACCTAAGTATTTGTTAAGCTTGGAGAAGAGGTCAGTGCTGTAGCACCACTCAAATTCTTCCAAAATTTTCGTGTTTGAAAGGCAAAGTGAGGTTGAGGGTTGTCATGAAGAAGCGTCACTTCCTTGGTCAAAGACACTTCCTGCGACTATAGTTTGTTTTACCCCTACTCCGATTCCAAAGCACAGTCGACATAACCTCTCCTGCCAACTTTTGTTTGTATTTCTTTGGTGGCGGTGAAACAAAGTAACGGCACTGATTTGATTCTAGTTTTCTTCCGGGGGTGTAACGAAACGTCTATATTTCTTCTCTTGTGACGATAGAGTCCAACAAAGTATATTTGATTCGTACCCCCTCAAATTTTTGAATGAAACTGCGAGCACAGTCAAGGTGGTGCTTTATGCGTCCATCAGGGAGACTGAACGAGCACTCACATTGCGATATCCTAACGTTTCTGTTAAAGATATTCCAATTATTATATGAGAAGTTTCAGTCATTTTTTCAAAAAATTCATGGACAAACGCATCTGAAATCGGCGGCTTTCCACTCCATTCTTCAACGTGAGCTTCCTTGTGCCCATCAGCAAAATCCGTATAACATTTGCAGACGTGCTGAACAAACCAGCACTCAAACAACTGCCAAATGGACACTGAGTAATGTAGAGAATCATGAATGGATGGGCTTGAGAGTGAAAGAGTCCCTGCGCGCGACATTGTTTTCGGATTTAACCTGGTATCTCCACGAGACTGTATCTCATTGGAAACCTCACTTTTGGTACAACTCTCATAATATATTAGTAAGTGAGAAAATTATTTTAAGAATATTATATTCTCAATGGTCAGTTCATTATGTGAGAGAAATGACGATTCGGGGCCTTCTTAACGGATTAGAAGATGATTTGAGACAGTAACGGTAGTCTAGAATACAATTAAATATAAATTGAGGAAGAAAACTGATTAATGTAATATTCAATATCAATTCGATAAAGAAAGAATTGCCCAGTGCTTAAATTGAAATAGATAGTCTTATTCATACATTTTGTTTTCTTTCCAAAGTAACAGCTGGAGGAAACATTGAGAAAACATAAAAATAATAACATCAACAAAGGATTTTCCGATTATTACTTGAATATTTGATGAAATATTCGATCAGAAATACGTACCCTTTGTGATCTTCCATAATTTCCTCAATGTGGAATTTTTTGGTTTAGTGGTCAAAGATACTACTCAAGTTTCACGATATAACATGTACATAACGATATATCATGTCAAATGTGATATTGCCATCATGAAGTTTGACATTTATAATAATTAACATTCTCAGACTGTGTTGTCATACGAGTGTTATTCAAGTTGAACTGATTTTGGAAGATCATCATGTGACATACCATGAGATAAATGCATACTTAGGAATTAGCTCCACCATTAACAGTTGGTTGTCAAAGAGATTTATTCGCGTTGGGTACCGCAAAATTTGTCAATCGTTGGAAAAACCTCGTGTCGATTGGTACAAAGAAATGCTGAAAATATTCAATCACGATGCTTCAAGAGATGTCTATAATATCGCGACAGACGACGAATTATGTATCTATGCATATGAACTCGAAACTTGACATCAACTGACTATATGAACGCCCCTTGAAGAGGAATTCGCGAAGACACACAAAGAATGATATACATAAAATTATAACTTATTCAAAAGTCGATTATCATTATTTTAGGTTTCATCACAAAACACTTGATAAATCTTTACAGTTTTATTTAGTTTATACTAAAAAAGAAGATTATGAAGGTATGGTAAAACAGCCTGCAAGATAAAGTTCAACTCAACAGCCATTTCCATTTTAATATTGTAGGTATTAACCACCCTCCTATGATTTTATCATCTTTCCAGACGAGCACAAGTTGTCCGCGCACAAATCAAATGGTCGCTGGTTTTTTTGGAATAACTGGACATGTTGCACTTAGAGCAATGTAGAACGGTCAATTCTAAATGGATACTAGCATTTGTTTACCAGAAGTGCTCAAAAAAATTAGGGAAACCAATCTATAAAGAACGAATCATTCTCCACCACGACAATTAAACACGTTTTTGAACATTCAAAGCATCCAATTGAATTATTTCTTCTTATTGCCGCAGATCAAAAATAAATTGCGAGGTTGACGTTTTGGAAATACCTCAATCGGAAAAGGAAAAATGTTACGACAATTGGTTCAAACGCATATAAAAGTATATTGATCTTAATGCAAAATATTTTGGAAATTCATAAAGCCATATCCGATGATAAATATTTGTTTTTATTTATTTATCTGAAAACTTAAGTAGCAACCCTCATATGTGAGAAATATTTACGTAACCATATACTTTTTTCATGTAATAATTAATATATCATTATCTGCGTCACCATATAACCCAAGCATACAATTTGTGCGAAGCAAAAATTTGCACTTTTTTCAATAATAGAGAATCTATTACAATCTGGTTCGTATCATTTTTCGTTTGAAGGAAATACAGATATTTTCATAGTGCAAACTGACCCTGTATAAGAGTTCGAAGGTCAAATAACTTTTGATAACTTACATAATAAATCTATGAAAATGTCAGTTTTTTTTTACTTGAAATTCAAAAATCTACTACAAATATCCGAAATCAACGAAACTGATCGATCACTACATTGACTGGTAATATGTACGTCCTGTCGACAAGATTTCATTCTGTCAAGTGAGTAACTACCCTATTAAAATGTATTGGCAGACCACGTCGGTTTGTCAATTCAATTAATTAATTCAATTTGAAATAGTGTTCCATAATGTCGCAAATAGCTGTATAAATCGTTCGAGTGGCTATAAATCCCGAAATGATGTACCCGATTCGATTGTTTCTCGGTTGGAATATGAAATCGAGTTATTTTATGCATATTGTGGTCATGTTGAATAATACCATAGGGTATTTTTTCATATTATAGAGATAAATGGTACGTGAATATAGCTAACCAAAATATGAATACTAATCACTATTTGTTCTAGATACATTAAAGTCCAGTTTGCCAATATTAGTTAACCCATAATTATGCGGTATTCGTTAGATTTGAGGTTGATGTTAAGTGTGAATTCCTGGAATTAATTATAATATTTATACTGAATTCATTACCACCACGCCAACAATTACGTTGTCTGACGCGCATTTCGATAACCAAGTTATCGTCTTCACAGACCGAAAGTTTCATGGATCAGTGTGTATTTTATGAAGTTGTTCACTCGTCCTTTGCAAGATATCCAAATTGAGACACAGTTCACATTCAATGAATCTTTTATCATTAAAAGAAGCAGAATTGAGTATATATATTCGGAAAGGTTCCCGCTGTCAAGATTAGAACCGTACTTTGAAAATTCTCAACTTTACGGCTCTTTCTTTCACCCGACATTAAAGCTAAACTCATATCTTGATAGAATCATCCCGTATTTTTCGTATATATAATATTTCTAAAATCCACAAATCCGATATTTAACTATGTCTCATTGTCAGTGCATTTAATTTACCCACTCATTTCCTGGACTAACATCCATCGTTATTCCATTAGTCCAGAGATATTTTTGTTAGTTTTAATATTGTCCCTCAATTCACCAACATCTCAATCGATAAAACATCTATTTTGGACACTAATCACCACATTGTCCTAGATTATCCTCCTCTCATAAAACTCAGTCTCTCCATCACCTATTTCATAATCCAAGACAATTTCTACAAACAAGATATTCGCACAATTTTCAAACTCCACTGGAATCTTTTCCATCTAATCATATTCGTCATAGATAAGATTCCTAATGAACACCATGGGTGAGTATGAAATCCCTTGCTTAGACTGTCCTTGTTCCAACACAGGCCAGACAAATCGACGTTCTTCCCTCGGAGCAAGAAGACAATTATTATTTGTTACTTATTAGGATATTTCCTCTTTCCTTGCCTAAACTATCGCCTCATTTTGCTCCTTCACATCCAGAATAATGTGAGAAGCTATCGAGAAAATATCCAAAATATCAACAACTTTATGTTTTTTCCGATGTTACCTAACCCTGTTCCAGTATCACTAGTGCCCATAACATCGTTTTGTCTGATTTTTTTACCCATCCTGCGCTGAAAAATCAGAACCAAAATATATATAACGGACATTAATTGGAACTAAATGAGTCACAAAGTAATATCTAGACAAACAAATATATGGCAGCCTCTGTGTGGGCCAGATATCGAATTGAGTAGAGGCTTGATACCAGAACTGTATAGAGGACGCCACCATTTGGACGACTGGAAATATACTAAAGAGTTGAGTTAAGCCTAAACACAAGGAAAAAATAAAACAGATGATTGAAGAAATGATATCAAATCAATAGCAATGGAAGGAGAATTAAATGAAAACATGGAGATCATAAATGCTCTGATGAAAATTATTAGCTGAAACAAAAAAAAAGTCATGATTATAGAATAGCTACTGTAAGAAACAACGCAGAGAAAAATAACCTTATGTTAAGAAGCATACCTGATAATAAGGACAAAGACCAAGATACGCTCTAAAAGAGAATATAAAAAGTAATGGATCAGATAGCATTCCAAACAGAAAAAGAATTGGAAAATGGAGAGATTAGGTGTTTTTTAACCTGGACAAATGAGTTCCAATCGTATAAAAGCAAGTACCTGGAATGTAAAAATAAAAAATACTATACTGATATATGAATAACGGATGACTTTCCAAGAAAGGTACAAGAGAACGACCACTTCCATTTCGACAGACAAATGTTGATTTAAAACACTTTCTGATGATAAATAAAATGAAACTAGCCGTAAAAATAAGAAAAGATACCAGAGCAAATAAAAATAAATGGAACACAGGAAAGCTGAAAAACTGTCCACAGGAATTCATTAATGAGTTGGATAGACTTTTATAGATAACCTCGGAAGAAACATGAACAGGAACTGGGAAAATATAAAGAAAAGTATTCAGGACACAGCAAATAGCACACCACAAATTAAAAAAACTAATAGAAAGAAAATCAATGGCAAGAGTAACATGGCTAGTGACAAATAAATGGAAGATTATGAAACATGTCGAACACTGAGAAAGAGAAGTTAGACGAAAGTAACACAGAAGTATGAATCAGTGAAATAATAAAAGAATTAGACGATAATAATAAAATGATATGTACACAAAGAAGAGGCTTTTGTAGATGGAGAAAAATATTAACCAACGCTCAATGAAGTAGAGACATGCAAGAAACTTCACTTTTAAAAAAGAAAAAATATTGGAACGTGGATTGACACACCACATGAAACGATTCAGAGAGTTTTTGATTGAGCGGTGGTTTTTCCTATTGGAATGTACAAACGATGATATAAACATTATATTGAAACATTGAAAATAATTGATTATAGTTCTTGCAAGTAGCTTTTGAATGAGAATATTCTTATCTACTGTCAATGTGCCTGACTAATTTCGTTTTTGAATCGGTAGGTTATTGCTTTTTTCATTTTTTTGATAACGTTTGTCCACAAGAGACTAACTGAAGGCATTAATTGTACCAATTTTGAAAAAGGCGATGTGAACTATTGAGGAATAACATAAATTAGTACAGCAATGGAAATGATGGGAAAAAGATCTTGAAGATACGAATGGGCAGAAGCACCCAAGATTAAGTATTTATTATGGAACAGGTCACAAAAAAAATATAAGAAAAAAAGAAATTGTACGTGGCCTTCTTGAACTTGGTAAACTTGGCAAACAAACAAACGTGGTAACAAAGCAGCATTTCAGCCGCGGCGTACTGGTGATTAAAGAAAAAGAGACCAAGATACATGAAAGAATCGATTTAGGAACTACCAAAACACATGAACAATAATAGACGACTGTTTTATGTTTGAATATTTTTTAAGAGTCATAAATTCGTCAAGTAAACTTGGTTCTCACTATTTTGAATTTGTTCCCATTCAAATATACACCTTTTCGATTATTTCAAAAAGCATTGATTGTATATAAAATTCTCGTTGAATTAGAATATAAATGCTATATAAATTATCTCTAGTTTGATAGATGATCACCTAATTTGGTACGTTTATTGGGTCTTATCGCGATTCAAGAATAAAATCACAGGTCTTTCATTGCACTTATCCGCAAGATATTCATGGAATGTATTCATAAACTACCTCTGACTTCATCTATATATCGTACTATGCCCATATGATAGTAGACACCGCTGTAATGCGTTTATGAACATTTTTTCGATATTCTAATGCAACTGACTTAGAAAGGAACTAACTGATGTCAAGAAAATAAACAATTTTTGCATAAATTGTATTATTACCTATTTGTAAACTCGTAAATTTTGAATCAAAACTATGCGACATATGTTATCAGCCCTGTAACATAATCCCGTAATATGGTATAATAAAGATTATTGAATAACCCTGTACACATGAATATATTCAATTCGATTGAGTCAATACGATATTTTATTTGTTCAATAGAAAGAATTTCTTGATTACTTCCGTTACTTTGGCATACGCATTGTTATTGTTGAAAAGTACAAGCTCGTAAATCCATTTCGATTTTCTGGTATGCTTTCTTATTATATTCCAAGAAAATCGAAACCATAGCTTTTTGATTCTAGACTCGTTATTTTAGGACACGAGAAAGGATTGTTTGTTTTAGCATGATGCCACTTTGTGTTTTCTAGAGAAAAACCACTTTGTATGATGAGTAAATCCAATCGGATGACGTTGGGGAGAACAAGAACATGAAAAAATATGCAATATTTACAACGCGATGTTGGAGTCTCTGATGAAAAATTTCAAATTCCCAAACAGCATCAAGTATGTGATGGAATAATAAATTTGGTCTGTTGATTTCGGTATCGGGACGAGACCAACGCCATCTCGTCTCTCATTTGAATTCGAAAGAGATGTTTTCTGTTTTATCATAAAAAGTTTCGTTCGTGCTTTTCCTTCGTAAATTTAATTGAATCATATTTTCCCATAACAAAATAATAACGATACATTTTCAATTTGAAAGGAAGCAGGGTCAGACTTATTGATATACAGAAAAATTTACAAACATTTTACGTCGATTTTGCTATACAGGATATGGAGCGAAAAGTTTTGGGTAGTTATCATATCATTATAATTTGGAATCTGTTTATAATCGTCCGTGAAAAAATCGACTAAAGTAGCATGTTCGCTTCAAATTTTCTAGTAAAAAATTTGTAGCTTGCATTCTCTATATGATTTCAGCGTATAAAAATCATTAATCTTAGTTTTATAATTAGTGGTCTATGTTTTCATTGATTCCTTTTTGCCTAAGAGCTTAAGCACTTTCTTGGAACTAATAATAGCTTCTTATCGCTTTTTTATCCATCTTGTTCCATGCTATCTTATTTTTCAGTCAACACCTTTTGAGCTCCGACTTCGTAGATGGTGCAGATATTCTCGCCCAAAATTTTCTCTTCAGTTCATCCCATGAATGCTTGATTAAAGTCCGAGCGACGAGCTAGGCAATTTCGACATCCTGTAAATTCTTCCGCAAGGAACCTCTAGTATGTGGACAGCTATTTTTCTACATTTGGGATAAATTTGTTGCCGATGAAATAATTGATGTCGAGAACGACGTGATTCCCTCAAATTTTTTCTATGTATTGGTTCGCCCTTAATCCCCTTGCGCTCTACCGGCAGTTTCAATAAATATCAACTTGGTATTTGATAGATGATAGTTGTGGATCAAGGAAATAACCTTCTATGGAAAGTTATCCCAAATCAGCATTATTGTGAACGAGCATAAAAAAGGTGGTTACTGATCATAACATAGTGTTGGACTGCAAGAGTAAGAAGCATCACAATATTCTATATCATTTTACTAAGAAAAATAACATTTAGTTTGTTTGACAGTGAATTGTGATTGCGAGAGTGTCGCCTGAGTCGACTTTTCTTTTCACGAGTGTAGATGACTCTGAATTCATTTAAAATATTGTTTCAGAATGTGGCTTTCCGTCTATACCGATATGAGGTAGCAAATTTGAACTTTACTTGTAATTTCATACAAAATTTGTGCACAATGTGTTAAAATTTTTCTGTAACAACTTTATTTACTAATTAAATACTTTACGAGAGTACTAACAATTGTTTGAATATCATATCAGAGCTTTAAAGCTGTGGCCTCGAGACTTAAATAACTTATAGTAAACAGACTTAAGTTGTCGCACTGCGCACTTTATAACATAACTTTCTATTTTTCTATTCCCATTTTCTCACAGCATCTACTAAGTATTCAAAAAGCTAATAAATTTTCTGTTAAAGATTTGATAAGAACTAATAAATCTAATTCCATTACTTAAACTATTAAAGATTTGGGTGCGCGCTGAACAGGATATATGTATTTGACCTTGTATTGTGAACTGAGTATTTCATTATTTGAATTAAAATTTGTATTTGATTTTTACAGGTTAATCAATATTGTATAAACCAGTTCATATTGTTTAAACTGGAATTAGGATTCTAGTTTAGATATGTTGAGATACTAACAATTAAACAAGATTTTCAGAAGTTTGTTGCATGATTTGCATTTGATTGATATTATTTTTCACAGAGGTTCACCAAATGACTGAAATATAACTCAAATGGAATGAAAAGGAAGCTGCTTACTCTTAGAAGAAATATAGTTTCTACACCTATAAATGTATATGACAGGAATTAACGGATTTACTTTATTTTTTTACTGGTTTGAAAACTCATTTATTATCAGTTCCAGATATTTAAAAATACATAGCAGCTTTTTTTTGGAATGAATCTTATTAATTTTCAAATCAAAATTATTTACTAGTTTATTTTTTTGGTTAAGAATTATATACTTAATCTGTTGGAATTCTTTTCCATCCATATGGCACCTTTTTACCAAAATTTGTAGCATTTCGGATGTGATATTGTCATCTCGCTGCTTCACCTCTTTTTAGCTTTATCTTCTTATCTTTATATCGGTTATTTGTTTTCAACGTTTCCTAGCTCTAGATGCCTTTCATCTTGGATTTCCACTTGTTCCTCTTCTCATACAATAAGTAGCTCTCCAAAGTATTCCCTCAATTGTTATAAAAGTGTTTCAACTTGTCTCAATATAACCTCTTTTATTTTTATATCTGCTTTATATTGTTAAATTTTCTAATTCCTAATTTAATAATAATAAAGTATTTTTAGGGCTCTGTGGAAGAGTTTCCGATTACTTCTACTGTCTTTTTTCCTCTCTTTGTCAAAGTCTTACTGTGCTCCATTCTTCTTTGCGATTACCATGTTTCTAAACTTTCCTCTTAGAATTCCATAATTTTCATATTTTTCAGTCATTCTTTTACGATATTCGATATTCGATATTCACTCTATTTTTGTTTCTTTACTTTAGTTTGTCCTTGTTTTGTCTTTGCTCCACCATCTTTCCACTTTTTTATTGCCAACAGTTCCGGTAAAGCCACATACTTTAATTGCTGTCTCTATTATATCCTTGAATTTATCCCATATCCCTTCTATTAATACACTTACTGTTCGATCTTGCCATATTTCCATTTATTTTTCAGTTTATTCTTCAAATTTTGCTACTCACTCCTTCACCTTTATTTTTTGTTTATCTAATATACTCTTATATATTATAATATTAACTCATTAACGCCGAGAATAATTCTTTCTGGAATTTTGAAAATAAGACGTCCAATTAATATATATTTGCAAATAAAAAATCCCTCTAGATATTATTTTTTTAAAAAAATTCTGGGTCCATATGGTACCCTTAGGCGCTTACTGGATCTTATTTAAATTTAAAGAAAATCACTTTTCTTATTTATAGTGAAAATCTTTAGAAAATTGTTAACATAACCTCACTTCGCAATTTGAACACAAGCAAAAATAAAAAGTCAAAAGAGAAAAAACTTCTCCGATGCTCTAGCTGACTAATTTCTTTGTCAGCTTTTCTTCTAAATAACTATCCATTCTGTACTGCTGCATCCACTAAATATGTAAATATTGGCCAGTACCACTTTTTTGATACAATACCTCTTCGATAGCTGAAAAAATATAGGAACAATATGAAAACAAAAGGACATATGTCCGTGAGAACTTCACTACGAAATATTTTTGTCGTATTTCTCAGATCGGTTAAACTTTCATCGGTTTTGAAAAGGGCTACACCAAATTGTGAACTAGGTATGGTAACAAATCCATTATCCAACCAACGTATGTACTGTATCCCCGAGTTTTTCACAAAAGCTGAAGAAAAATTTTCTTGCTTTCGATTGTCGAGAACATTTTTGAAGTGAGAGAATATCGGTTGTCTCTTATATTGCCCCCGTAGCCATTAACTTCTAGCGTACATAGTAGATTAGTGGATGTGAAAAAGTTATCAAAGTTATATCGAAGAAATGACTTGACTCGCAGTTCTTCAATCATTTGCAAAAGTGGGGCTGAACATTTACCAAATAAAGACTCAAAATTAGCCCTAGGATTTCGTCCTCGAAACTACTTAGGTAACTATTGTGGAGGCTCCAGCCCTTGTAGCCAAAGCGATTTGGCTCGCCCCTAATGAATTATTTACAACCGTGCCGGCCGTAGTATCTTATCGTCGACTCATCATAGCGAAGATATTGTTCAGGCACAAAATGAGTTGAAACTTGTTTAAATTGTGTGTAACAAGCGAAGCTTATACATTTTGTTTTTTAAATCTATACTATCGTTTTCCGCGAAATGTATAAACATATTTGCAGAAAACGGTTACGCCTTATGGCCAACAACTCATTACTCATATCGGGAGAATTTTCCCAGTAGCTTCTTTTAGAAGGCAATTGATTATAACCGCTTAAAATAAGTAGTCGGGAAAATATTTTTAGCTCCTCAATAGTAATTAGGGGATTATAGAAATTTCTCAAAATAGCGTAATTTCGCGTTTGTTTCAGAATTTGTTATAATAGTTCATCAGTAGAAAATAATTGAAACAATTCTACACAACTTGAGTAACTACAAGTAGAGTAATCCCTCTAAGGAAAACTGTATTTAGAAGATTCAATGTCGCCTTTAACTGAATAATTATTTGCGTCTTTATGGATAATACAAGTGGAAGCCTTTCCTGTATGTTCTTAGTGGATAAACTATTGTTTTCCTCTACAGCTTGAATCTCATTCAACTCCATAGACTCCATATCGCGCTTAGGTTGTCCACAAATCCCGCCTCATCCTCATCACCTGAATCCTCATCTCTTGAGACATTACTTTCAGAAGGTTCAATATATATATTTCCTTCATCTTCTAATTCGGCGTGGGCAATATGTAGGGCCTCCTTTAGCGTAATACCACCGTCAAAAAAAATCTTATTAGCTGTTAACAGCCTAGTGATAAAACAGAAAGAATCAATTTGGCTTTCTAGATCGATTCTACAGCAGTTTACCTAGACCAAAAACCAAATAAATTCTAAAAAAATTAAAAAATAACTACACATATTTACTTACACCTACTTGAAATCCATTTTTTCATAGTAAATGAGTTACGCTGATTTTCTAAATCATAAACAAATCACTTAAATAAGTAAAATCTGCGCAAATCTACTAAAAACGCGCACTCTGTGTACTCGTATTGTTTGAGCAAATAATTGAACGAGTTTAGGATCACTATAAAAGAAGCACAGATCCCACCATTTAAATGCTCCCACCTTTGATTGATCCATATAGTCCTCTTAGACATTAATGAGTTAATATTATAATATTGTACTCTTGAAAAATAATGGGCGCCGTATATTTCTAAATTGAACATCAATAATCGAAAAACAAAATTTCTATAAACTTTCCACGTCTATTTACATATTTTTCATCTACTACAAACGAACACCAACAGTTATATTGTAACATACGAGTTTTGATAACAAAATTTTTATTTTCAGTGACCCTTTAGTGAATTTTACAGTTCATATCACCAACGGTTTCATAAAATGGAACTTGATTTATATCATATTATCGATTCGACATATAAGTCCGATTCATTTGAGAAAGAAAAGTGTCAAAAATTTACTACAGTTTCTAAAATACGTTAGTGAATTCCGTTTAATATTCTGAAAAGGTTTTTTATGTATCCGCATTTGTTTCTCGAGTGTGAACTGAAATGTGGAGAATTAGGTGATATTTCTCCTGATGGATGTCAATTTATCAAGAGACACGAAAGTTATGGAAGGCAATTCTTCGAAACTCTTACAAGCAAAATGATTTATATCACCATAATACTGATATGCTTTGGTAATTGATAGTTTTCGCTAGTACCAACTTTTGAATTTATCGCAAAGGTCCATTTTATTAGTGAATACTTACTATGATAGAATTGGAATTCGTGCAAAATGATACATTTAGTATTGATTCAGAATATTAACATGTGTAATCCATTTAGAGTTTCATTTGAGACAATTAGTTTCATCATAAGAAAGTCAGGAGAAGTGCACTTTTGTTTTATAGATCTTTAGAAAGCTTTTGATTAGATAGACACTAAAATTTAGAGGAATAGACGACGCAACGATAAACGAAGTCAAAGGACTATTAAAAATACAACGAATTCTATTAAATCGATGAGAAAAAAAGTGAATATCATGTGAATAACTTCAAATACATAGGCTCAAAATAAATGGGAGAAGGGAGAATGAGGAATACAAGATTTCAAAAATGTAGTCAGTCATATACTCACGCTCGAGGCAGAAATATCACAAGAGGAGATCGAGAAGATAAGATATCTGAAGAAAATAGGAAGGAAAATGAGATGGAACATAATGTGAAATAATAGATACAAGAAAAATTTAGATACAAAAACTATAGTAATATAGTCTATTTTTATTAATAAGGTAGTGATAAAATGAAGAAGAAATCGTAATCTCTAGGCTACTCTTTAAGTAGATAGTAAAAATATTTTTTCAATTCATACCAAGAATATAATAAATATATTTGGTGTACTTATATTTTCACTTTATTGACCTACTTAAAACTTCTGAACGGCCAAAGGTAAAATAGTGAATATTTTATTTTTCAAGGAGGTATATTGAGAATATTATGTTTTACTAGTTATGTAGTTGTAATTTGATTATCAAATAACCTCAAGTTCATAAAGAATAATTCCAATATTAAAACTCACCAGTATAAGTAGAGCTACTTCTTAAAATCCATATCAAATTCGAAATCAAATGAAGAGTAAGATGAACTATTGCAACCAATACTCACAATTAGTGGTTCTATCATTTCATTAATCATATTTTCGAGCTTCTACATTTTCTATTCTTCTTCATTCTTATGAATAACTGCTTTTTCCCAGTTTTCAGGCTTCACATTATCCACAGCCACTAAATACAACTGTAAACAATTGGAAGAATAATTTCTTTTATACTTCTCCCTTGGTTTGTGTTCAATCAGGTCCAAGAAGGTTTAGTTCGGAGTGTCACTGCACGATTTTCTGCAATTTCATCAATTTCAAATTTTTTCAAATGCTCTTCACAAAGGAACTCAGATAATATAGTTCTTATCTCACAGAGCCGGGATGGAACTTGATATTCTTTGAATTTAGCCAAATCTTTTTTTCCAGCCACTTGGTTCTGAGCAATTAGTTCATTTGTGAAGACTGGTTTAAGTCTGTTTGATCTCTTTGATCACTTCTTTAGCTGTTTCATGATTGAAAAGAAAAAGAAAGGGTTTGAAATGCCCCCTTGTCTCATTCCTCTGTCAGTTAGAAAACTACTTCCATCGTCAATTGTTCGATAACTTACGCCGCTCTTCTTATTATGATTGTTCTTTGTCTCTATCTGCTTCTTTATCAATCAAAAATTCCACGAATCTCTGAAGATAAATATGATATTCCTACTCGTAAATACCCCAATATCAAGCATCAATTAACACCTACTTCAGAGACTGCTAAATCCTTTTGTTGCTAGTCCCCTTTTCTCTTGAATGTCTGCGCCATTGTTCGTTGAGATCCGCAACTTCCACGAGTCAGTATATTGAGAAAGATACAAAATTACGGTCGTCTGAGAGGCAAAAGAAAATTATTCTCATTTATTTGAAAGGGAAATTAATGAATAACTTTTGTGTTTGAAACTCTTGGCGGAGGATAGTTAAATCGTTCATTTATGCAAATTTTTGAATTAATTGAAAAAATGTATAATGATATTTTGAGGTTATAAATTAATTAATTTGTATAAATTATCAATTTTTTTGACTTTATAGGTTGTTTATAAGCACAATGATGTTTACCGATTATATGTTCACTAGCTGGCGCCAGCGGTAAACGAGGTTTGAAATAGAGATGTGGAAACTGTTATTAAGCGCGTGAAAACAAATTCCAATATGAATAAATTAAATTTCTCAACCAACTACTGAAAATCTTCCATAACTAATTGGATATCGAAAATCACAACACTAATTAGAAGGTCTAATTATTTTTCTTCGCGTCTAATTCAATCATAAATCTAAATAATTATTGAGCATCATATCACATTGTAACATACTTTGTATAGACCAGGGGTCGGCTACCTTTTGAGGATAAGCCTAGATGCAGCTTTGAACAACGCAACAAGTACAACTATAAAAACTGTATAATGTTATAAGAATAAATAAAGCATCAAATTGTGATAAAGAGTGATAAAGAGAGTCACAAATAAAATGAGAAAAAAATTTTGAAATATACTTAAAAAATTTTGACAAGAAGCCTTAACAGTGGGCACAGGCTTTACTAATAATATGATTAAAGTGAAATTCAGAACTTAGAATGTTCATTTTTCAAATAACTGTGAAAACACATCGAACAGTTTATTTTATGAAGTGATTATTATTTGATAAAGATAAAGTAATGATAAACTGGAAGTAAATCTCCAAATTAACTTATCAGTCTACACCAAGCATCGATATACCTGATTTACAGAGCTTCTGTGCGGAGGCATTTCATGTCTAATTCGTTTCATTGAATCTTCGCAATTATTGGGTCAGTTGACGTAGACCGGACTTTTCGTTATGTGTCCATAAAAAAAAAATCAAGAAGGCAAGATCAGGTACCTAGAAAATGAAGGGATGAAAAAGACGAAGAGATAGAGAATTATAAATATTTGAAGAAAGGCCGAAAGATGACGGAAGACGGGGAAAGGAAGAAAAACGAAGAGTAAAAGATATACGTGAGTTGGAGAGAACGTGTGAACCACCTCCTATTTTGTCACGCAGGTTTTGACCTCTATGGATGTGCACATTGGGATGGGAAAAGAAAAGAGCTAGAGAACAGGATTGGGGAAATACCGCCAATAGACAGAATCGTAGATTATATGCTGGAAACGCAACGAATTGAAATACATCATGATCAAACTAATGAAGAAGAAATGAAAGGAGGATGGATGAGACAACGGGTATGGCAGTGCTGCCTTTCCGACGACCGTCACTCCCGTGGTGTTTAAAGAGAAGGGTAGTTCAAAGAGGTGAGAGTCCCACACGAACTCAAAGCATTGCACAGCTCGCTGTGATAAAGTTATAAGCTTCCATCCTTCCTCGAGGGTTAAAAAGAGGTAACTTAAAATTCCATTTCTTTTTAAGTTCTTATTGTTTCATTCATGTGAATTCACTATCAAAAACCAAATTTATTTTTTCCTCTATAACAAGAAGAATGTACGTTTTATGAATTTTGCGCCTTCCTCTATCATAACTCTGGATTGTGTGATGTATTGAAGAAACTCTTTCAGTAAAAAGAGGCTTCTTTTTTGTAATGGATATCTATATAGAGGGTGACTGTACTCATCCGATTCTCTATCACGTAAGCTTTCGTTTCCATCCGTATGATGCGTTAAAACCAAACCCTCGAAAAATGCAAAAACATTTAAGAAAAAAAAGTCGTTTTGGAGCTCTTGGCGAGTTTTCAAATTTTTGATGGGAAACCCGAAGGTTTTACGAAATTATTTGAGGAGGAAATTGGAGCTCGACATCTCAGCTACAAATTGTATGTTTTAGTTTTCTCTTTATTTTGCGAAAATGGCTGGTATTCAACAACTTATGAAAAAGTATTCAAATATGTCAACTGTAAAAAAATCTAGCATTAGTAAAAGTAGTTTTTTCTTATCACAGAGTGAGTTGAAAGGTATAATTGGTCTCATTTTAAAAGTAATCGTCTAATTGACGACCTCAAGCAAAGGTTCGCTGCTAGGTTTTGCAGAGTCACAGACACATATGTTTTAAGTTCACCTAGGCAACCAGCAAAAAACAATCCCGTTCATGTTGATATCCAAGAAAATTTGGCATGTATGAATTTTTTGCAGTTGCAGTTAATAAGTAGAAGATTTAGATATCGTATGAGGCAAATACTCTTTGAATAAAAAACTGCGTTTGTCAAATGAACTCAATTGCCATCATTAGATTCAGTCCTATGAACTGTATTATCTTATGGTGGTATGAAGCTGGTATATTTTCTGAATGTATTTTCTCACGAAATCTACATCAGATTATTTGCTTATATGTTTATTGCTCCTATTTTTTCTTGTATCCATATCAGAATATGTGCATTTATGTTTGCTACTCACCTCAAAACATTGATATACAAGTCAGGCATATAAAACCTAGAGCTCCAGATCTATTTTGTTATTCAAATCAACGCCAAAAAAGCTGAGCCCTTGTGAGAAAGTCCGAATTAGTTGTCTTGGTCCTGTCAAGGAGTATCTGCTCCATTTATAACAAAAGACAAGCTATTACTGGAAAATAATATCGTCGAGATGGAGTCTATTATTTCGAATACGGGCCCCTTTTCAAAATCTTCCAGCTCACGGACTAACATCTCTACAGGGATAGCTACAAATTGCATTCTCCAACTAGTGGAAATTCGTAGTTTGTTGTTAAACACAGCTTTCAAAGAAAAATGACATACAATGATAGTCGGGGAAACATGAATGTGAGTTCATCTGTCCAAATACGTTTTAAAAAAATTCTAAATACTTGTTGGAACGATTCAAGAATACGAACGTATAAAACCTAATTAACAGTACCTGTAGCCTCGTGTTCGAAAAGAAATGAGGTCTATAATGACCTCATAGAGCATAAAGATTATTACTTGGAGGGTACTGGTGGATAAAGTGTAGATGTTCTAGAGCCCAGTAACGTGAGTGTTCCTTTCTAGTATTCTGTGAGCAGAGTCTTCACGAACTCTAAAAGTATTCAAACAATGAACAGTTTTTGGAAATGGAATTTTACTTCTTTATGCGAAACTCGTCTAACCATTAGAGTTTGCATTAGAATCACTCCAAGTTAACCGTCTTAGTCTCCTGACTACCAGTTTCCTCATCGTTCTAGCATGTTCTTGTGTTATATTGCATCTAAAACTAGAGTGTTCATTATCCAGTATGTTCACTGTTAATTTGAGGTCCTTCACTAAAAATAATCTGGAACCTAAAAAAAGACTCTGCATTCATTCGCATTTACTTCGCGAAGGTTCAAAAATATATTACGTCGAGTATGGCTGATAAAGGTCCATCGTGGTTGAATAATTAGTAAGGAGGGAGCAGTTGTGAAGGGAAACGTTCTTAGGGACTTTCTAGAATTTTTTAATCAATTCACAGCACTAAATTAAGCAGAACCCGTTAACTAAGTATAAATGTCTAGCACTTTCAATAATTTGTCATAGATCTGGATGTGATAATCGTTTCTATTGGGACGTGAAGAAGGTTGGGCTGGTCTACTGCACTGCTTAAATTATTAGACAACCAAGGTATCAAAAGGCTTAGAGGCTTTAGAAGGGTTTGGGGTACGAGAAAGGCACTAGTTGCAGCTCAAGTACTGCTTCAGAACTGCTACTACCAGAAAGAAAAAAGATGTAGTTGTATGTTTCATAGATTACAAGAATGCTTTTGACAAAATGCAATACCATAAAATTGTTTAAATACTGAAGCGACTTGAGACCAGAAAGATATAAGCTGTATTCAAAACTTGTATTGAAACCTATCAGCTGTATTTAAAATTTACAACGTGACTTTGACTTTCAGAATATGATTAACAAAATGGTGTTATTGTACATAATGGAAGGCTACACTTCGAGATTTCCATGAACGGCAATAAAAAGCAACGAAGACATTCTGAGGAGAATAGGAAGAGAATGTGAATGACTGGGCACGATAAAACGTAGAAAAATAGTAGATGTCGTGGATATACAATATCAAAAATTGGACAGTGATAAGAACCACAGGAGAATCAATTCATACCATTAGAGACAGGATAAAATAGTCAGGAGCTCTAGCAAACATCCATTAGTGGATAGCGGAAAAAAAAGGAGAAAAAGAATACGAGGAGGGATTTATTCCAATATGCAGATATTGAGACTTCACAAACTTTATTAAACAGCTTGTCGTCGTAACAGCTTTTTTGCTGTTTCTTATAACCTGGTGATCACTTTCAATAACAGGGACTAATACAGCTTTAGCTATACCTACTACTCTACCCACTATTACTTATCCAATAGTGCTTTGTTTCTTGGAGCCTTTCTCTTTCATAAATCCATAAGAACCCAGTAAAGAAAAATACTCTATTAAGTCATCAATGGAAGAAAAAACAATCTTGATTGATAGTAGAACAGGAAAAAGTCAGTAGATAAGTATGAATAACATGCTATCTTATCGAAAGATTTCCACGTAGATTTGTATAGTAAAAATTCAATTATTTTTCAAATATGGAACAACTTACTTTGAGTCTTGCGAAATTTAATTGTCTCTCACCAGAGAGAAAAGCAACGAACAATATTTTGTAGTTTCTCACGATAAAGCTTTTATTTGCTGGAAAAACATTTTATCTCGTGAAATATTTTATTGAATTGTCTCTTCTTTCTTGTCGGTGCTAGATGCTTTGAGAATAAAAGATGTTCGGACGTTTTTTCTGTAAAACTTTGATCTATTCTATTAGATTAAACCATAAACATGTCTCTCTAAGAAGCTTGATGCATTCCCACGGAATAAATTGAAAAAGTCCAAAACTATTTTGAATAATCAAAAAATGGTTGAATTGAATTTACCAAAACTAGAAGAGAGATGAAATGAAAAGCTACATGATAAAATTATAAAGATAACTACAACTAGGTTGTAACAGGAAGGTAGGTCATGAATTTAATTACATACTTAATTACCTAAATGCAAACATACATACAAAAAAATTCACAGATCTTGGAAAGGACAAAATGAGTGTTTAATACCTTGTAGTGTGAGAGCATTCTTCATTAAATATTTCAAGAGAACTAAGAGAAAGTGAACTTTTCAAAAATGGTAGGTCTGCGTTGAATTATGGGTAAATTTGATCAGGCTAAGCCAAGGTGTTCGGTTATTATAATTGAATTTCAAGGAAGTGACTGCAAAAGTTTAGAAAGGAATGGAAGGAAAGTTTAAATCTTATGATTCAATAATTTGTTCATTTATGATTAGATATAGATTATTCTGTAATAACTGGGGTTTTTAGACCCAGTTCCACTGCTATTGAGAATCGTGATGATAAACACAAGAAAATCCGAACTCAAAAAAATTTTGTTTGTGCATTCTGAATAGGTGATAATTTTTTAAAACCAGTATTTTATAGAAGTAATTTGAGTGGTGTAGACCCCTTGCAGCTCTGATTCTTGTATTGATTAATTCAGATCGCGTGTTGAATTACAGAGCTCATTTGGACAAGAATTTGTGAAAATATCATTCTTTGTAAGTGCATATGAATTAGTATTGAAATAAAAATAGGCCTTGGAAGATTCTTATTATTATATACTAGATACAAAGGGTCAATTCCTTACAGCCCACTCTATGGTTTAGTAGTCAAGTAATAAATATTTCCCGCCAAGGAGGTTTTTCCGCTGGAATTAACAGTGTAGTCAATATAGATTTATATTACTCAAAACATGACATTTTGTGTACTAAAATTTGGTAATCTCAATTGTGTTTGAAAATTTTTATTTTATCAATAAATAAGCACATCATTGAAGAACGAACATTGCTAATAAAGTTTTAAGAGAAGAATAGAGTCAAATATTTATAATTGAATAGGGCTTCATTGTTTTTTAGAATATGGTCCATGAAAATCGATGACCTTTTGCATGCTTTCAAACCAACTGTCGAAGCATTTTTCCATTCCGATAGAGGTGCATTTTTATTGATCTACAAAACTAAAAAGAAATCATTGGGTGTTGAAAAAGGACTGTACGTTGTATAACCCATCAATTCAATGAGTTGACTAGTCAAAAGTGTTTTTTTTTGAAATGTTGTGTGAAGACTTACATAGTCGGGGTGGGGAATTCATCTTTTGGTTTTTGGATTTTCAAATTTTTTCAAATACCTTTAGGAAACATATGCTACCTTGCTCTAACAGTGACATATCCAGTTATTCCGACAAACAGACCATTTGCTTCAAAGTGCTTCGGCCACGAACAACTTTTGTTTTTACATTATCTTTGACCAAAAAACGAATAATGATGCGTTCCGCAACATCCTTCTAGCTCAAGGCTATATGTACACTGTCCTGGCTATTCTCTGCGGTTTGTAATAATCCAATCTAATATCTAGTGATGTTCACTAAATTTTTCGCGAGTATATTAAGAAGTTTAGTCCATATTTTAATTATCCACGTACTTTTATTGCCAGAGTTTAGAATTGTTAATTTGTTAGGCGGTAATGATTACATAGACGCTAAACACACAAGAACTTAGAGCTTGGAACTCATTAGTAAGTGTCGTTAAGCGATTTTTGGACACCAATAAGAATGCAAACTACGGAGTAGTTAGTAATATTGGGCTTGGGTATGTCATGTAAATCCAGTTTCTTCATTTCCTTCCATCATTTATTCTTGACAATTTGGGTGCTGTTTATGACGAGTTAAGTGAGAAGCTCCACCAAGATATCAAAACAATGATAATTTAGAACCAAGGGCGGTGGGATATTGAATTGGAAAGATACGCCCCCTTAGAAGTTAATTTTGTCAATATATCATAAAACCTTTCGTGTTATATTTTTTTGTGCTAATTTTTGTATTAAGGTAGGTCCATTTTTCTATTCTATCCTATCGAATTTCAGGTTACAGCAAGATATGTTTTTCTCTGCTATTAGTAAGTAAGAAAAATCCAATAACTACTCTTATGAATATTTTGTCTCTAGTAATGATTTTTCATAGTTTTTGTTTGGATGATGAGAAACTTAAGAGTTTCTGAATGTGTAGGGTGAAATTTCTAGTTTAGAATATGCAAATCAGAGACTCTCGCCAACTATTCAATTTCTTTCCGTCTGTACAAAGTTCGAGGTAAAAATTCCCAGAACTTCTTTTATCCGTTATTACCATTAATATACATTAGATAATTCCAGCATTGTATATCTTCAGTTAATCGATCTCTAATGAAAGCAATCAATTTATGTCACTTCCTTCGTCATTCGAAGTTTAAGTAAAAACTTCTCCTTCATCTGTGTTCGTGAAACTATCTCTAACATCTAACGATACAACGCAATTAAATGCTAAAATAGATTCAACCGTAATTTCCACTTTAGTGGAAATTTTCGATCAAAAGCAATCGTAATTCTATTCTCAGGATGTGTGAAGAAGTCCTTTTCCAGGAAAATAAGAAAAATCAATAAAGCAATGAAACAGGGACAAAACCTGCATAGAATTCGTATTATGTGTAAGTACGGTCCAAAAGGATAAAAAGGAAGTGAGTTCGAAACTTTTTTCCTGAAAAACGTCACGTCCTGTACGACCAGAATGAACAAATACTACAATACTGGAGAGGATTATTGCACGTTTTTCTCCTAATAATGGGAATTTCTCTACGGTGTAGAGAAAGAGACACTGTACTCCACTTTGAAATTTATTCAGAACTACATACTTCAACCATATCACTTATCACTCATCATCAATTCACGAAATATTCATCTATACTTTCATATTAATTTGAATCAAGTTACACAAAATTCAATGTTTCTTATATGGATATATATTCCAAACTTTTGTTTGTTTGGAATAAACGATAGCACCGAGTGGGCAACTGAGAAAAGCCGTCGTAGTCCAGTAACTGAAGACCTGAATATATCGAAAGCTCCAGTTAATTCCGATAATTATTCCCTTGTGGCGCAATTTGTAGGTCATGACAAATACTTTCAAGGGAGAAAATCTTTAACACGATAGCGGCTAAGAATGGGGCCCAAAATAGGCCCCTAAACCCTGGAAAATGGGTTTTCCGCCGATATTGGCCAAAATATAGGACTTCTGGTTTCGACACAAGTACAATAACACGCTTCTTTGTCAAACCTCCTTTTTTCTTCTCTTTTTCTATTGAAGCTGGTGAATTACAGAATAAACAATTGTTTTTGAAGTCAAAACCACCACTGGAACGCTTTTTTTGTCTCTTTGGGCTTGTTAAATGATCCAGTCTTCTTGAATGGTGCTTTGCAAAGTCGTTGTAAGCGAGCTTGCCTCGAGATTTAATAGTGTAGCGTTCCCTACACTTATTATGCATTCGTACGGAGGATTGTTTCTGGAGCATTAGGTGAAAATTATCGCCTCTTTCCTTACTCACTTGAATCAAAGTGTCTAAACCACGAGCAACATTTACACTGTCATCCTCAACATCCTGCTTACAAACAAAGCATTCTGAAACCGAGTCCGCCTCCATTTCTAGAACAAGACCTACACCAAAAAATCAATAATATAATTGTCACAACAATAATCCCAAATTGATAATGTAAATCAAAAGCACCCAAACCTTATTTTCTGCTCAACGAACAACTGAAGAAAAAAATCTTCAAAATTGACTAATTTTTTTTAATGGCTGATTCAAATTTTGAAATTCCCGACTAAACACTTTTCACTTTTTTTAAATTCCCGAACTATTTATATTTATTTATCGAATTAATTCATTATATTTATTGGATAAATAAATAATATGAATAACCGGGAACGCCAACGACTCCAAAACAGAGCTTGTTTACCAACAGAAGCAGCCGACGAACGTGGCTGCGTGGCCACGTGAGGTTAGGGTATGTACCACGCCACGAGTCTCGGACGGAGAGCGTAGAAACGAAGGGATATAATTGTAGGGAACGTTCAAGAATTAAGGAGAAAAGAAGGAATAAATTTATATCACCGGAAAGGTCAGAATAAGAGCTTTAATTTGTTGTAGTTATTGATCCTTAAAAAATAAAGAGCAAAGAACAAGAAGAGTTTAAACATGAAAGTCCAGTTTTAGCTCATAGTCTCAATTTTCCTTGATTTCTGGGGAATTCCTAGCCCTGATTTAAAATTGAAAAATGGATTCAGAAAATAGAGAATCTCAGTTTTCATTGATGTGCCTTGTTAAACAATCCAATGAATAAAAAATTTTTAATTCGCGCTTGTTCTAAAGATTCTATGGAACTCCGAGCACGGCTGAAAAATGCTAATAAACAAATGAATTTTTTTTGAACGCGAGAAAGATGGTGTACAAATTTTTCTTACATCATTTAAGACATTCCAAGGGCCCATTATAAAAACAAAGAAACTGAAAAGAATAATTTTTGGAAAAAATATGAATGGATTAATGAAATCGACTCAAAATATTGTAAAAAAATACTTTGACCGCTTTTTTAAATATTCTTGGCAAATAGAAACGGACTGCGAGTTACATGCCGTAATAGGGATTGGTTTCCCCATTGCAATAAACTTTGAATCATGAAAAAATGTTAATTTTTGGCCAAGATATGGAAAAAATTGTCCGCCTGCTTACCCAAGTCAATGCCTAGACAGCGGCACTCGCAGAGATCCAGCATCGTGAGAATGAGCGGACTTTTGGGTCCCATTATCTCGAAAAATATCGAATTTCCGAGAAAAATGATGAGAGACACTTTTGTAAATAATGAAAAGATCTCCATCTTTTGTCTAAAGGAAATTTCTCTAAGTCCTATATTCTGGCCGATATCGGCGGAAAACCCATTTTTAGGGGCCCATTTTGGGCCCCATTCTTAGCCGCTATCGTGTTAAAGATTTTCTCCCTTGAAAGTATTTGTCATGACCTACAAATTGCGCCACAAGGGAATAATTCTCGGAATTAACTGGATCTTTGGACCTTCAGTTACTGGACTATCGGCCATATCTTAGGAATTGATTATATTACATCATCCATTATCAATTGATACTCTCTCGATTTCCACAGGTGGTTCCCTTACTTATAATAAAAGTTCATTTATTCTGTCGAATTTCAATTGATTATCTACAAATTCACATTTATAATAAGGATCTTTAATTTCATTACATTCAACATCATCATCCACTAAATCAAGTTCATTAACATTGGGAAATTTATTTTCACATAACTCGCTAGGTATTGATGTGGATTTTTCACCTTTATGAATTTCTCTCACATGAATTACACATGGAACATCTTTTTAAATCTACTATCAGTGGTTATTATTAGCAGCTAATCCAGTAGGACACAGCGCTTATACTGCTCGCCGATGTGTCTTATAAAAATTTATATTTCAACTAATATCGAGCATCGATATTTTCTTTTAGAATAATGAACTTAAATGTTTAACGTGTATTACTAAAAAAATTTTCGCTTTAGAAAAAATCGAAAAATTCGATTTCGATGAGTTTATTTTCAAAATCTCCGTTTTTACGGCAGATCTATGAGAAAAAAATATAGGAAATATCTCACCTATAAATTTCATATAGTTTTATATTTCATAAATGCACTTCTTCGCATATAATCTTTTATAACTTTTATACAAAGCATCAAAGACAGTTCATATATTTTTTTGTTAATCTACACAAAAAAACGAACATTCTGGAAAAAAATGTTTGTTTATTAATTTTTTATTTCTTACAGTATGTTACCTTAGCAAAATATCATTTTTTTAATTGTGAAAATTTTCAATTTTCCAAAGTTAACTTTTAATATTGTACCCACACTTAATTACAATAAGTGGTTTTAAGAATGTTTTTGTTCATATAATTTTAATGATCACTTAATAAAAAAGGTACAAACAATTATATGTGAGAAGAGGTCAATTTTAAGAGAAATTGTCAGTATTTTTAATTGTAAAAAGTTGATAAATCAACATTTTTGTATGATTTTTTTTTTCAATTTTTCAATTTTTTTCATATTTTTTCAAAATATATACTGAAGTTATCATTTGATTATTTGGAAAAAATTTAACAACAATTATACGTGAATGAGTGCATTCTCATTAACATTCAAAGCCCCGAAACCAATTTTTTTTATTTTCATAATTTTTCCCGTAAATGCGCCGCAAAAGATTTGGAAAAAATCATGGAAGTGGGATGATTTTCTAATTTTCTAGAACCAAAAAACGAGGGGAACGCGAAAGTATGAAATAACCAAAATTCGTTCATACAGAGAACTAATCAAAATCCCAATTTCTTCATTTGAAAGTTGATAAAAATATTATAATAAGCGAAAGAAATTTGCAAAAAATTTTTATTATGTGAAATTGTAGATTCATTGTAATCGCTAGAATTCTCATTGAGTTATCTGGAAAAATTTTTTAAAAATCAATTTGGAGTACCAAAAATTTATATTGTAAACTTGACATCATTCGATAAAATTATATCTTATTGAATTTTCGATCCTCAAGTGTTAAAAGGGGGCTCTACTTGACGTAATCCTACTCAGGTACTAACTATTAAGATATTAAATATGACACGTTATCATTATAAATTACGCTGGCGACTATTTATTCTATCAAATTACTGACGATAATAATACAGCCGCTGTATCCGCTTTTGGTTTAACTTTAATAAGAAAAAACTATACTCTCTCCTCGAACTATCTATTCCGTTCGTCTAGTTTTGCTCTTTATATTTCAGTCAATACCACACTACCCTCCTATACTCAACCACAATCCCAGTGGTGTAGAGAAAATTTTTATTATTATAACTGTAATCTCATATCCAGTATCAAAATGTCCCCATCCCTCAATAAAATACACCAACGAGTCTCTTTGCTAGCTCCAAATGACATACTTTCAAATTTCCATATTTTTGCCTCACAAATCAAGTAATAGCGTCCTGCGACGTTGTCTTGCCATTGCTTTGCATTGTTGTAGTCTTCCTCTCTTAGTCCTTGCTCTCTTATTAGTAGCTTTATTCCTTGAATCAATTTGTCCCTTGGTTTTCCTTTTTTTCGGTTTTCTTATTGTGTCCATCTCATTCCTTCCTTTGGTAATCTTGCTTCTGTCATTCTGTGAACATGCGACTTCCAGACTAGTGGTTGCATTCCTTACATGTTATAACTGTCTGTTCTACACTCATTTGTTCCTTAATTACTTCATTAGTCACTCTTTTCAATCTTCTCGATGCCCTTGTTATTGTATCCATTTCTGTACCTGTCTCATACTTTCATTTTCATTTGTTCTTTTAGTCACTACGTCTCTGATCCAAACATTAACGTTGATCATGGTATTATATATTCTTGGGACTCAAATATCATATATTCATTTTTTCATATCCATCTTTTAAATACTGAAATATAATTAAAATTCTCATCTAATCTATTTATTAGAAAAAAAAATAAGACAAAAATCTACTGGCAATCCGTCCGGTCGATTTTCTTCAGTTTTTGCCTGCATGGTGTATTCGAGACATTCAAACTATGCCCTCCTCAAGTTATACTCAAATATGATTCTCCTTTCTTCTTCTAATTAGGGTAAATTTTTCGTTTTGGTTTAAGGACACTCAGTAATTCAAGCCCTTTTTATTTGAGGTAGAATATGAAAGAAATGGTTGAGTCTTAGGAGAGGTAAGCGCCATCCACATTCACCTTCAATTGAGTTTGTTACTTCCTGCTGGAAATTGGCTATAGTCAATACCCTACTAATAACGATGATGACTCATGATCAATCACTCACAAGATGTGCAGTTCTGGTGTCTAAGAATGAGCACTACTCTGGAATCAATACAAAGGTTTCAGATCTCTTTCCAGGCTTATCCACCACTCATACCAGTTTGAATATACTAATAACAAAAGATGAAAGCTACCTACTGAATTCTTGAACAGCCTTGATATGACTAGTTAACTATTCTACGAGCTGTTAAAGGAAGGGGCTGTTGTAATACCATCGAGGAATTTGAGCTTGGATTCGGTAATCATTACTGGTACAAATGCTGGACAAAGGGTATTATTACATAGCATTGACTTATCACCATCTGAAGCTACTCTTCCCTTTCCATTTAAACGAAACCAATTTCCTATAAAAGTAGCATTCTGGATCATTCACCATTAACAAGGCGCAAGAACAAACCATTGACCGAATGGATGTATACTTGCCTGAGTCAGTCTTCCGTCATGTTCAGTTATATGTAGCCTAATCACGTCGAAAATCATTCAAAAATGTCAGTCAAAGATTAAGCTTAAGGGTCTAAGTGCAGACAATGTTGTTTGAACGAAAGTATTTGAAATTACATAGTACATTGTATTGTGAACAAGTTTGAAATTATTGCTGATTTTTTGACTGTACACAAATACATTTCGTATCCCTTTGACGACATATTTTATGAATAAGCTATGATTATTTATATAGTCTTTGCTGCCGAGCAACACCGGTCCATTAGGTTATGATTTAATTATCAGTCTCATGAATCTGACTCAACTGAACTGGAGTTGAGGGAAAAAAGTCAAAAAGATCCCAACACATTTTTCTCGGACATTCCAGTCAAATTGAACTTCTCCATTCATAACAATCATATGCAGCACATTTTTCCTTTCGATAAAAGTGAAGTTTTTTCAATATTTTCACTCCAGTTTCATCTCTTCTTTCTATAGCAATGAACTGCTATACTAAATACACACCTGACTTTTTCGGAATATCTTGCATAACAAAACAAATGTATTTATAATAAACAGACTTGATACCAAACCGGAGAGCTCTAACTATATAATAAATAACAATGTTACTCATATGAACATAGAAACTGATTCCAAAGCGGTCATTTCGAATGAAATTTATTTTTTTGGAATGCTCGGGAGAGCATTCGATTCATCAGTGCATTAGGCGATCAATCAATCGTTATTAACGAACCGACAATTGGGACGGACGAATAAACCAAATAGAGCTTTCCCTTTTCACAGCCGATGGAAAAAAAGTTAACACAAATTTTTCAGATTAACTTTAGTTTGTTCTATTCCTGGAAATTAATTTCGATAATCGAAAACACAAATTAATAAAAGTGGAAGCAATAACAGCTTATCTTGAGTTTTTGTTCGTAAAAACTTTTAGGTTCGAATTTCTGGCAAGGTTGATGATATTCATATGGCAGATAAGTTCTCCTTCGGTGTCTGAAGACGGTTATCGAAGCACGCTTCAAATAGTGTATCGTATTGGTGTACTAGTAGTTTCAGCCACGCTCGAAAGCAATAACGGTTTTAGGTGATTGGTTCTGTGTGGAACAAGTAGAAAATTTTATAAGTCATCAAGCAAACAAGAAAGATCCAGCGCCACGGTTTACGGAATGTCTCCTAAACGGAACACGGCTGTAGTCCTTTAGGATGAGATAACAACGAAATAACTCACCTAATTATATTCGCAAGGTCTTGGAAAGTCGATAGAATGAATTTCTTGAAAACTCACTTATGGAGCATACAAATAACAAGAAGAAGATTGAAAATATGCTGTCTACAACTATTCATCAATGTAAATTAATAAGTATTTAATTAGTAAGAGCTACCTAATTTACTTGGATTTACTAGCTTGTATGAAGCTAGTTTTGTTATAAATCATGATGCAATTTTCTCTTTCTACGAGTATTTGGTTTAGAACTAATTTATATAGATGTATAGATACAGAAAAGCCTACATTAAAATCTGCCTGTGGTCTTTTCTCTCTATGCAAAATTGACTCATCGATCTTCAAATCGTGGGACTAGACAAAAAAGTATGAGGATCTTCAAAGCCCAAAAGTTGAGATTCAACAATGTTATGCTAGAGCGAATACTGCGTTTAAGTTAATTGGAATATACCATTATGAAAAAATTGTCTGTAATAGGATATTTGGCGCAGTCAAAGTTTCAACACTACATAACAATTAATAAAAATGTATTCGGACTGTAAAGGCTTAGATTTATTGATCGAATACCGAAGCAGAATAAATCCTATTTGTAGAAGCTTTCATTTGTAAAATGGAGAATAGGTTTAAATCGACCAACTCTGAACTCATCCAGCTTTTTAGTTTTTTCCCATCCCCTGAATATGACGATGAGATCGTGATTGTAGTAGAGAAATATTGGAGGGGAATCTACTTCATTTCAATTATACAATGAAATTGCTATGTGTAGAGAACATTGGGGCTAAAGCCACTTGAAGTGGAAGTATCGTCTACAGCAATCGAAGCCTTTTGCGACTCATCTATAACGCTTTAGCCTAATACAAAAAATATTCTGCACTTGCTTTGATTTCTACCTATCACTGACGAAAAAGTTTTTCATGTAATTGGTAATGTAATTAGTGGAAAATTACTTTAGAGCCAATGCGACAAGATAGACTCAGCAGCCGGGCTCTGATAAATTCAGAAGAATACAATAAACAAGAAACCTTCAGAATTAACTATAATAGCCTAAGAAATCTACATATGGATCTATTTCTTTGAAATTTGAAATAAACTGTACATCTATTTTGATGTGAGCTTCTGAATTTAACCTATTACATATTTGAAAAAATTCTTTCAATCACATCAAAATTAATTTTTATTTGAGTTTGTTCAAGCATGATTTCAAAGTCATAAAATATTTGCTCTATTTTTTTAATACAATAATTTAAGGTTCCTTATGCACGTATCAACATTTTAATACATTTACCATTAGTACATGTGATGAAGTTTTTGAATATCAACACAGATGGGTTTGCTTAGAGTCCTATCCTTCCCCCCTCCATACTGATTACACTGTTTTAACCACCACCACACCAACTACTCACAATTACACTGTTTGAAGCCCGTTTCGATAACATAGTTATCGTCTTTAGAGACTGAAGGTAAATTAAAATCTAATGAGTTGACTTAACTGTTTTATACTAAATTTTCCCACCAACAAACCTTCTCCCGTGAAAATTAATTCAAACGGGAAAACCTCCTTGGCGGGAATCCTCACATTCATTCCTCGACTACTAAACTATAGGCTGTAAAGAATTGGCCCTTTGTCCCTGTTTAAGCTTTTATATCTAGCAATTTGAATGCTTCCAAATGCATCCAACAATTTATTATTGGATACATTTTTTGGCAATTTCACATTGTTAATAATTATTTCATGATTGTGACTGGTAGCGTGATCGGCAATAACTGATTTTCCGGTTCGTCCATATTATAAATGAGCTATGTGCTCTTTAAACGGGACAATAACGGATCTCTTAGTTTGCCCAATATACTTTCCGTCACAATCACAACAGCTAATTCTATATCTACCACTCTCTTCCAAATTTGGTATTTTCTCCTTAGAATTGCCCAGCAATTGTTGGATTTATATACCAATTTAAAACACACTCTGCTAAATATTCCTGCTAATCCTTTTGTATAAACAGGATTGGAAGGTATCAGAGCAAATTTCCTCTGTTCTCTATTTTGGATTTGGGAAAAAGTGGTTTCACATATAGATTTCTTAAACTGACGATTGATTAATCTTTTAACAATTCTTTTATTAAAACTGTTGAGTACAGTCACATTCTCCATGAAACTTCAAGAATTCAGCTTCATTATATGAAATTCCTTTCAAAAAATTTTTTCCTATACAACTCCATCCCCAAATGAAATTCCACCGCTGGTATCGAATTGTGTTTGCAAATTTTCTGTTTCTTTTACCATAGTTTTTGAGAATCGACATCCTCGTGGAATAAATATGATGCTGCTGAACCTTCTAATATCAGGTTTAGTGGGTTTCTGACTTACAGGTTACGATTTAATAACAATTAATTGATGGTGAGATTGAGAACTTATTTAAACAATAAAAAAAAACAAAAAAAACCATAATCGAACGTCTTACATCTACTCTTAATGGTTGTGAAAACCTTCGGATATTTGACAGTATTCTAATCTGTCAATATAGTTTGAATTATTTCAGGGGTTACATTTTCCATCTTTGCTTTGATTCGATCTGTAAGATTATGAATATGAAATTAGGATCAAAAATTGATATTTTTAGTAGTTAAAAAGCACTGTTATAATATGAAAAAACTGAATGTGTTTTTGAAATATAAACAGACTCTTCGCTTAAACCATCCTGTTATATGCGTAGTGAAATCTTATTCGTATATTATATATCTTTATTAAATCTCACAGTTGTGTAAATAGTACGTATATATTTTCAATAAGCTCCACATAAATACGACAACGAATCGGGTCTTACAACTATCTAGAATCTGGAAGACTACTACGTGACTTAGTAAAATGCTGCAGGATCGAAAAGTATAATAGTGCCAACAATATCTTATATCAGTTATATCCGAGCTTTTACCATGATATTTCGAAAGTATTCGGTCGCAGAAAAGTGGAATTGAGCTTTATTGATTTGTATAGTATATTCGTATATGATATTTCTATGTATAGACACACTGCAAGAATCCATTACATACTTTTATTTGAAAGCAGAATTACCTTCCTAAGCCCTTGTTCGAAATATGAGATTAGTTATATAAAAATAGATATAATTTGATATAAGGTATTACTTGAAAATAGTGAGAGAAAAATCAAACACGGGAAATATAATAAAACAATAAAGAACCTGAGAAGATACAAATAAAAAATTGTAGGAAAAAATAGGTCACCAGGTAATGATGCATTGAATGGGAAAGTACCTCTACGAGCTACTTAACAATCTTTGATACATAAAGAAGATTGAAAAGAACAAGAGTAGACAGAGCGTAATCGACGTCAGGAGCTTATAACAATGAAAAAGATCAAAACAAGCATTAGAGAATTAAAGAAAAGAGAATCAACAGGAAGATATCACCTAAAATGATAATTAACCTTAGGAGAAGTACTGCTATTGAGAATATTTAATGAAGTTTGGAGAATAGCTATAGTCTCTGACGATTGGAAGATAATGTAATGTTTTTCTTATTTCCTCATATGATATTTATTCATGGGGTTAATCAATAAACACTGTCTCTCACGTTCCTAATTGTTTCAAATATTATACACTACACTTAACTAACTTACTTAACTTACTTATCACTATCACTCAACTGACTTTAATAATTTATTCAAATTTATTAGCTAATTCGTTCCGTTCACTACGACTATTTATTATAAACTGAATTAAACTGCGCTGAACGAAACTACTCATATATCCAAACTTATTCATACACCACATATAGAATTAAACAAACTTCTAGAATATGAAGAAACGAAACAAATGAATAAATAGATAGAAATCATCCAAAAGAAACAATGTTAATCAAACGCTTGCTAGATAAACAGATATAAAAAACAGACATCACACCTATTCCGGGCGTCCTTCACTGAATTTTAGAATTTAATTACATCTAGGACCAGCTCTAGGGCAGAGACACGTTCGTGATAATAGGAATTCTGATTTCGATACATAAAAAAGAAGACACGAGGAATTGTACAAATTACAAAATCATCACTTTATATAGCAGTGTTTCCAGAGTATACTATAGCGTATTAAAGACATTAGTTGAGATGCAACGAAACAAAACCTAAAGAAAGATCAGGAACGGATACAGTGTACAAGTTAGTGTAATGTAAAAAACAATAGGCTTTTGTTATTCTGAAACTAACAACAGTTAGCCGGAACGAGATAAATGTATTCAGAAGACTGATAAGTAACAAGTGTTTTTTTCAACAATAAGGGTTACGTCAAGAAAAAGATGGGGAGGGAAATTGAGCATTTAGATTTACCTCCACAATTTCTAATTTGATCGCATCAACCGCTTCTTCATGTGTAGAAAAAGGTTAACCTCGTAATTTATCTTTGATCTGCGAGAATAAGAAGAAATCATTTGAAGCCAAAAAAGTACTGTAGGGCGGATGAGCAATCAATTTGATATTTCAACTGTCAAAAGCGTTTTTTTAAACTGATGTGTGAGAATGATTCGTCTTCTGCCATTGGTTTCCATGATGTTAATGTACCATTTGGCATTGACCGTTCTACGTTGCTCTAATGTAACGATGGCGATATGTCCAGTTATTTAAGGAAAACAGGCTACCATTTGCTCCGAAGTTTTTGTGCGCGAACAACTTCTGTTGGATTTAGCTCGTCATTGAAGACCCATACAGTCGATTGTTGTTCATTTTTTGTGTTTATATGTATAGACGTCTTTTTATACGAGCTTTTTTTGACCGATTGTCAAATTATGCGGTACTCACCGCTAACAAATCTTTTTAACAGCCAAATGCTCATGTAATATTGGATGTATGCGAGTGGAACTAATGCTCAAATATGCTCCAATCTGTCGGTATGTCTAATGACGATAGCATTGGACAACCTTCACGAAATACATTTAGTAGCGAAGTGCGAGCACGATTGAATTCGGAAAACCAACTAAACACGGTGGCTGGAAATGGGGCTCCATCACTAAAAGTCAAGATCCATGTGGAAAATCATTCCAAGCATCAATTCCATTTTATGGCCAAGATGAATGTTTCATCTGTAAATAACTCAAAAAGCACTCGTATAACAACACGTTCTGAGTACGTTTCCCTTTGAAAATCTTAAACTATTATGGCAATGTCAGATTTTGGCATCTTCTCATCAGTGTTGCAATATCTCAAAACTTAAGTGACCCTCGTTATAGTCATCCGCCTTTGCAGATGACTAAATTACATCAAGGTATGGTAAAGAGAGAAATAATTTCTACGGAATTTATCGAATTCAAATTTTTTTTCATGACTTTGCTTAGAATTGAAATCGAATTGTTTACCTGTGGGTGAAGCAAGAAAATATCAATGCATAGAAACTGACAAAAAATATATATTTTCCAGTCGTAAATGAGCACCGACTTTTTCTTCAAACTTTTAGGAGGCATATATCAAATGCATCAATACGCCTGCCTGTTGTGCTATTCTTAGCACACTTGTCACCTCTTGCTAGATAGTTTTATGTTCAATCTGTGTTCAGAACTTTGTTGTTACTATTTCTCTTTCTCATTTCCACTCACAAGAATTATCATTCTTCCGTTTATTGTTATCTGCTAAGTCATACAGTACACATAGTTTAAGTAAATATTTTGAAGATTTGTTAATTGTTTTAGTTAAATATACACGAACTTTTGGATAATAACAAATAGGATGATGTCTAATCGAGACTTACAACATATTATTGATAATTTGTCTGAAATGTCGATGAAGATAGTTCAATTATTCTTACAGTGAGTCTAAATAAGACGATGACTATGTATTTGTAAAGAGTGAAGGATCTGTATATAAAATACCAGTTTCTACTTTCATTTTATGGTAAGATTGAACAGAGTTTTCACATAAACCTAATTCCAACGGTTGCACAAGAACCTGTAATATAATTAGATGTCAATTACATAAGGTGTAGAGACTACCATGAAAACTTTTAGAACAACCAGTGGATTGATTTAATTTCTATATGACAAATTGACGACTTAACAAATTCTAAAGGAATTCGCGTCATATCGGACAAAACAGGAAAGTGATAAGATAGAAATGTATGGTTCTTTTGGACTTTTGCTATCTGTCGGTAATTCGAAACAACATATCTTTATTGTTGAAAAATTTCACAACTTTTTCTTATTTAACTGTGAATTTGATATTGTATAGCATTATTAATAGCATAAAATTTTTCATATTGTATAAATATTATTGTGTTCTATTATTTACAAATTTGTATAGTCTGTATCTATGTACATCAGAAGAGAATTGTAATCAGTTACCATATTCTAGAACGTGGGGCAGAGGACTCTATTCGTTCACGTCAGGAACAGAGACTATCTGGATAAGGGTTGAGCCGTTGCAATGATTGTAGTGTTATAAATATGATAACGGAAGTCAACGAAAATTTTATCCACAAAATCGCTATCATTCTCCCATTCACGAGGCATAAGATTTTATTGCATGGTGTTGAAATAGAAAAGAAGTCAAAAAATGAAGATTACATGACATTCAAGATCAGAAACTTGCAGGAACTATTCTGTATATTTACTAACGAAGACGCGTTACTCCTAGAGATTTCATAGCCTTTTAACACAAATATGAAACTAGAACAAAAGAGGAAATAATTGGAAATCAGTGATGAAGCTGAGAAACTGCTAGTCTCTCTCAATTTTAAATCGTTTGAAACAAATCAGTACTCTGAATCTTCAATATTAAAGAACACAAAATTTTCTAGTTCTTGATTTTGTTGAATTTCCAATTATAAGGATCATTCAATTCCAATATACACTCAAAATTCTTTTAAATGGTTTTGATGGTTACAACCTATTTTGGAAACTTTAGAATTGTTAATCTTGCCAATAGACTTACATTTTTACATTAGTTTTACAATTTTCTTAGAAATTGTAACAAAAACACATGAACTTGATGTATTTTCTTGTTTTGGATCGAATGCAATTGACTCCAGCTTGTTAAGTTGGTCCTTTCTCAAGATATTGAAGTTTTTCTATTATATAGACGATCAGTCTCATCAAAAAATATTCAGAAATATTTGACTTGTTATTCGTATTACTACATGAAATGTAATTTTCTGTGAACATCCACGATAAATGATATTCTGGTCATACTGACATGATCTGAAAAGAGACTAGCATCGAAATTTTCAATTCAATATCTCAATTTATCTGTGATTAAAGCATCCAACTGAATTCAACTGGCAGTTTGATGTGTTATCCTATTCTCGTTAATACTAACAGGCATATTTCGCGTCACTGCACCTTTTACAGACCACCTCCCAGTTAGTAGTAGCTTTCTGTGATCTGTAAAAGCTTTTATTTGATTTAATTTCGTGTTGTAGCTTTAATCCAATTAGCAATGTGTTTGGTTTGTCTACCCATTCTAACAACTGTGTACAACATGTTGTAAACAATTTTAAAAGGGTCGAAAACAATAACAGAACAAGCGATTTTTCATAATTAATTGCAATTTTTTAACATCATATTGGAAATTTTCGTTATTATTTCACGTTTTGGAAATAGATACCCGTAGCAATTGAGTTTTTCTGGATTAAATATAAAAAATTTCATAGAAAATGAACGATAATATGTATATTTGGATAAAAACTAAAATTAATGTATATAATTGAAGGATCATAACTCGCTAATAATCCTATTAAAGTTTCAAATAAAATATTCAGTAAAATCATTCTAATGCCGTCTGCAAGATTTGTAACTGCAAAAAAAGCAATTTAAAATATGTTTTTGACAGTACACGTTCCACATATAAATATAGCTGTCCGCAGCAAGCGGTTTATTTACACTGTTTCTTTTGGATACTTCCTAAGAAGGTCTATGTATTTATTTATTTTGTTTATTTTTCTACAATTCTTGAAAACTTCGTTTAGATATATAAGCGGGCTCGTTTAGCGCAGTTTGGTTAAGTTTATGATGAATAATAGTTAGCAAAGTGATCGAAGAATTTGAATAAATTAATTGAGTTAGTTGAGTGTAGTGTATAGTGTTTAAATGGGTTAAGAACGTAAGGATCACTGTTTATTAATTAATCCCACAAATAAAAAGAGTGTAAATAAATACGAAAAACATTACAATATTGTAGGGTTTCTCTTACTGTAAAATAAAATGTTATGATGGGTAACCACCATTTTTATTTTTGTTTACAATAATGCTAATTAGGGGTAACTATGAAAGGTTATCTGACTGACTCACCACTAGTAATCAAATGTCAACACATACACATTTCCAACAAAAATTCTACCCTATTGCAACAAGGGCAGACACAGCGTGGCCAGTGCGCTGAACCTGAGTTAGTCTGCTATTTCCTGAGTTTCTCGTCGTTACAAAGAGACTTATTATTTTCATAAGAAAAAGGGTTACATTCAAGTACAAATAATTTTCCATTAGATGTCGCCACATATTTCAAAATTATATTTAAACTGGATACTCAATTTTTCAGAATATTAAACCACATTGAAGATCGCTGGTCAGTGACTATTATTGGAACATCTACCTTTTTGTTGAAGCAATGTTCCTATGCAAAGTAATTATTATTTTTTAGCTGTAACGCACTTTCTTTTCTTTAAAAAAACTTCACCGAACACCTGTATATTGATATGCTTGAGAAACCTAATGTTCAAATTGTTTCCCATTCAAGAATTTTCCTATATATTCCTAGCTCTCTCATAAGATTGGAACAGTCTTTTGAATATTTTATATTGTCTTCCCTAGAAATTGAACTTTGATCTTTGTTTTTTTTTTCTCATATACCAAGATTTCAATTCGACACCTCGTATATTTTGGAGCAAAATAATCTAGAAATGATTCTAGGGGGTGCATACTTTTAACCTTCAGTGCATAAGATATAACATGTCATAAAGCTTTTCATATGTTTCCGAACATTGAGATTAAGGGCAATATCTTGACTAGACCGCTTGACATGATGCAAGACAACGTGCAAGAAATTACATGTAATTTATTGCAAGGTCAATATATTGAGAAACGAAAAGTCTTATTAGAAAATTTTTCAAATGTCACAGAATTATTTTCATGTGATCTATTCCAAAATTTTTTCCATCAAGTCCCGTAGCACCTTGTATAACAGTACTGTTTATTTTGAAATTGAAACAGTATTACTTTCTGCTTCCCAGTCATGTTTAAGTTTTTCTTTTTTCCTACAAAAGTATTAATTTTCTTGTTGTATCTTTTTCCTAAAATTCTCATAAATGTACATGAATTAATACAAGTTTTTGTCTTTTTATTGGTGTCTGATAACTCTAATCTCTAAAAACGATGAAAAAGATTTGGACAAGCCAAATGCCACGTGTATTGAAGCAATATCGTAAGACTTATCTCAATATATTTGCTAATAAAGGTTAATTTTTATTTCAATTTTAAGAATCCCTTCCCAACAACTTTCGCCAAAAACACGTTATTCTGCCTAGTACCTAGTTGTATATTCTTGACAGCTAATTAAGTGTATTATGGAAAATTTTTGATACAGGTAAAATAGGATTAATCGCCCGAAATTGAATTGGGTGATTCTGATTTTCTAGATTCTTGAAGGTTTTCGGTTCCTGAAATACTCTTCGTCCCATAGTATTCCAGCAATCATTACTTCATCGTCATATGTAATAAAGTCCTCGAAAAATACTCCAGGTGCTACTGTATCGTATGCTTCAGGAGGTTGCAGAGAAATATCTTCAACTTCTGTTCCAATTAATGACGAACAAAAACCACAGTGAGCAAAACAGTTTTATATAGTAGTATTAATCACGTTTCGTCAAGCTTTATCAGTCATTTGTATTGCTTGTTATACATCTATACCAAAATCTTTCTTTTCTTTGATATCTTGCAACAAATTTTTCTTCTTTCTTCAGTCATTTACTCAAACATTTCCATAAACCAGTTTCGGAAGATTCGAAGGAAGTCATCCAAGCTTATTTATTCACTTCAATTCTAATGGCAGCGATTTTCATTTTGAGGAACAGCGAGGTTTTTTGATTTTCCGATAAGTGAAGGTGAGTTTTTCTGTACTTGTTATGTGTGCAACAAGTAAAATTGTTAAACGTTCTTTGCTATGCTGTCCTCCATTGCATTTATCATATTTGAATGTTAGTGTCTTATCAGAAATACATTTGAAAAGTAGACCCGTTCAATTTGCATTGAAGATGTTTTCAGGCTTCTAATAATGTAACAAACCTATCAGTTTTCCGTTTGTCCATTTGTTGCATGTTGCAAGATTCACACCCCACAAACTTTCTTGAAAACAAGGTCATGCCTGCGCTTAAACTTTTCCAGCTATCCATTGCTTGCTCTGAAATCATAAAATCCTGAAGACTTTGAATACATTTCAGCTTTTTTATTTCTAACATAAGCCTACTAATGCTTATATTTTCTTGACGAAACTGTTTGAACAACTTTAATAAGCACTCTTTCAAGCCAAGAAACTCGAGAATTCGCTTTTTCGCAGAAACTTTGACCACTCTCAACTTTTTTATCATATCTTCTCCATTATTTATTATCGTCGAAAGAGTACTTGATGGTATACCAACTTGTTCTGCAACATCTTTGTTTTTTTTATGACTAATCTTCTTTACTTCGAGAACTTATAATTTTTCAGCAAGATTCAAGGTTTTTGAATTCACATTTCACACTTATTGCTCATCAATTTCTTCACGTGGGGATCAAAATTGATCTGAATTGCCGTAAATCCCAGCTAAGTATAAGTTTTACAATCAATAATAGAAAACCTGATGCTAGCTATAAATTCCATCACAATTTTATAGAATTAATAATTCAAATGACATACTTAAGTACGGTAATCATTTTATATTCGAGATACAGAGGTCCAAGTTTATTGATTCGAGTTTAGAACGAAAAATATGTACAGATACAACTTGTACAGACTCACTAATTGGTGGTGGTTTTGATGCTTGAAGGAGAAGGAGGAGAACTATTTCATCCAGTTTAAGAAGCTTTCGATTTACGGAGGTTCTACTATATTTCTACTATAATACTATTTACTATAATACAGTTAAAATTATTTATTTTTATATATAAAGATTAGAAAATATAACAGCAATTAGGGTAGGAAATCTAGATAAAAAGTATGACCGAGCCATCTCAAACGGGTGTTATAGCCACTATTCTAGCAACAGGCATATCGGAAAGATTTTAGATAAAAACTGCACCTACCATATTTCCTAGAACATCACAGGTTGAAAAAAAAAACCAATTGAATTAAAGAGGCTATAGAAATAATGTTACGTCTGAAAACTGTGAAAATGCAAGAAGTCATTTAATTGAAGAAAAAGAGAAAATTTGAAAGTAGAACAATATCATTCATGGAATGATTGCAACTTGAAAAAATAAGCATATTAGTGAGGTCAATTTAGACATTCGAAGTTACATAAATTCCCATCAAGCTGAAAATCGATAAAATTGTTTAAAATTCAATTGAACATAAAATTTGAATGTTCGCCATCATTTCCGTGTATGTAAAAAAATTTATTCAAGGTCAAAATGCAAAAAAATGAGTTTCTCGCAATTTTCAGCAAAACGGAGAATTTTATCATAACAATACTCTAGACAAAAATTGTTGATCATAAAATTATCCACAAAAACCGTATCAATACCTTTTTTCCTACAAGCCACTGTTTCTGAGTTATAGTGATTCAAAAAGTCGTATTTAATGGTTTCACCAATATATTTTCAGTAGTATACTTTTCTTAGAACATTGAAATGAACCGAGACTTGTTGTGAGTATTTGTAAGAAATTTCTGTTGGCTGATGGGAACTGTCATAAGTTCATCAAATGAATTATCAATTAACGAAGATGTTGCTAATGTTCGACGATGTTGATCTGCAGCTTTGGTATTTCTCGTACAATAATTATAGCTATTAAATACAACAGTAACTGTGAAACATAACTTTTACAACTTTTTGAATCAATATATCTCAGAAACGGTGGCTCGTAAGAAAAAATATTGATACGTTTTTTGTAGATAATAAGCTTACCATTTTGCTGATAATAATTTCACTGACTTTCAGTTTGATGAGAATTTATGTAGCTTCACGCTATTTCTTGATGTAATTTGACCGGACTAAGGTTACGAATGTTCTTTTATTTCAATATTATATAATATTATAATTTTCACCTTCTATATAATATGATCTTCTAATCGATTCTATTCCTAGATTATCCCATTTTGAATCACTTGAAATATCCTTAAATAGATTTTGAAAACTAACCTTTTCCTTTGAATTTCTGATTCTAATTGTACCTGAGGCAAACACAGTTTTTATTACAAATGAATGTGTGCATAGTCGGATTGTGAAAAAGTGAAGAGTTTGCGCGAAAAAATTTGTTAGCTTCACAGAAAATCGGTATTAATAAAAAGACAGTGAATAGCAATGTACTTACTTAAATTAATATAATTTCGCCATCAGAATTAGAAAATGCACTAATAATATTTATTCGAAACTTCAATGATTTATACAGTAATAAAAGTACAATTCTCGTTCTTATCCATTTACCAACTGAGATAAATTTAATTCAAATAGGTACGAAAGTCACTTCATTTTGTATGTCTTTAACTCTTCATTTGATCATTTTACATTGTATTAAGTAATTTCAAAAGCGGTAACGTCTTTTGTTAGAATCAAATAATGGGTTCTCGTAATTCAAAATTATGGTATCTCATTTATCTTTTCTGTGAGATAAAACGATTTAGGTAGCATCCATTATTAAATTTCCTAATTTTTCATTCATAACCCCCTAAAATACATGAAAGGCGAATATCTTCTGTCGTATCAATGTTATAACTCACAAAATTACTCCAATTATTACATATAATGAGAAAAAAAACTAGATTATTTCGTGGAAAATTATGGGAGCTATATTTAGTAGAACTTGGAAATAACGATTGTTCCTGTTAAAACGAGAATATTGGTTTAATAGCAAAAAATCCTATCTCAGACAGATTTGGTCTCTTAATTTTTCTAAATATGCAAATCTTTACAATTTAATGTGAGAATTGGTTAAATTGAAAGTTATTTACACAAAATCAGTCATATGAAAAATTTTCATTGATAACACTAGGCAACATTCAAAGTTACTCAAACCAAATAGATTGTGCATTTCAATGATGGCACTTCAAAAGTTAAAAAAAATGTCAGTTTTGCATCTAAAATATTTTCAAAGGTACCGAAAACCGACTGTAACTTTTTATTTTAAATAGAATATCCTGTATATTAATACATATCTGAAATTTTAGTATACTATTGTCTAAGAACTTTTTTCGAAAAATGCATACTTTCTGAGTTATTAATTTTTTTGTAAAAAATTTGTCCGTTGCAGACCCTTATAAATTATTTTTTGATGATGATACCCTCACAGATATGAAAATGATTTCTATTTGGTAGCTTTTAGCAAAGTCAGACGTCTTGAAAACTATGTTGAAAAAATTTTTATTTCATTCGGAGTGTGTATAAAAAGTAATCAAAATTTATTTTTTTTTTCAATTGATCCACCCGGTTTATTCTATCCTAATGCATTCAGGGATAAAAAATGAAGCAAATTCATGTATACTTTTCTATACTTAATCCTTTAATCCTTTATCCAGATATTGAATGTTTTCTGTAAATTTTTAGAGAAACAGGTGTGGTCCAAATTTTATTTTGACCCGTTGATACAAGTACTAAGAAATAAAAAAATATTTTTTCTATCTTGTCAAGGTCTATAAAAAAATTCAAATCGAATTGAATTCACTAATCCTATTCCAACTTCAGTCAATTCCGAATTAATTTGATATTTATGAAGTAAACTTTGAACACTTTCTATATACACCTAGTATAAAATGAAATATTTCTCAGCATAGATTCAAATACGTCTGACCCTGCTAAAAGCCACCGAGTAGAAACCATTTCCATTCTTTAACGGTAACCTCGCAAAAAAATAATTTATAAGGGTCTGCAATGGACAAATTTTTTATAACAACAATTAATATCTCAAAAAGTATGAATTTTTCGAAAAAAGTTTTCAGACAAATCTATACTAAAATTTCACGCAGATTTCAAATATGTATTGATATATAGAGTATTCTATTCAAAATAACAAAGTTACAGTCAATTTACGGTAGAGCCGGAAGTCGGCCATGTTTGAAAATATTTTAGTTAAAAAGATCGTATCCTAAAACTCAAACGTAGAAATTTCATGATTTTACTATAAGTATTTTGTCATATACATATAGTTTCAACTCATCATGGTATTGATTAGTTTGGTTAAGTTTTTGTTGGGTGCTGTTTTTGATGGCTCTAATTTCATTTCTGTTGATCGATATAATCCTTGTAATGAATGAAAAATATCTGATTTTTGTTTTGGTTTTCATTTTCCTTCGATTAACAATTTTGTTGTATATAATCACGAAAGTAGGTGCCTCGACATTTATTGGCAGAGAGCCGCAATTAAACAAAATTATTTTCACAAAACTTAAATTGAATTAATTGTCAGCAATAAAAAAAAAACTAAAACTACATGTGTATTTTCAAATTTACTAATCATAAAAATTGGAGTCTCGCATCAGCTTCTGCAACTGATTGGAGGTGCTACATTGGTAATTGCACGCTTGAAGATACCATCTATGGTTTTTAGGGAAACAACTCGCATTAGATTGTCGTTTCCTGAATGAAGATCTATCAGACGATCTAACTACCAATTGGTCGGTGGTTCATTGTCGAATTGAAGAAGGACCATCGCTACCAGCTTTTTTGTTTTGTTGTGGAAAGCACAATTTGGATATTTGCAGCAAGGAGTGTAGATAATTGGAGCTGCAAGCACGCCAGAACACTTGTGTGATTTTTCGTATCTGATTAAATTGGTTTAGACGATGTGGAATGGAATTTTTAAGATCTTCCTGGGACAATGCAACTAAACTTTGGCTAATCAAGAAATATCTGGCCGTCTGTGCTCGCCAGGTCCATAGTATCATTGGGTAGATGGGTAATTGCTCGGGAGTTGAGGATTGCTTCTACCTGCGTGAGAACAGTGTAGATAATCTTGAAATCGAGGTTCTTGCTTCCTACGACACGATTCAAGTGGTATTTGAATTATTTCACTGCGGTCTACAAGAGACCCCCACAGAGTGGCAGCGAGAGTTATTAAATGCCATGTAACTCTATTCTAGTTGAAGTGAATCCAAATCTCTTTTAGAGGGTATGTTTCTGCCAAATCTACAAAAAACCCGCTAAAAGGAGAAACTGGAGTTACCTTGAAAGTTGATACAGTTCTCATAATCTGATTGATATGGACAAGTTTTCTACGAAGAAGTTATTTACTTTCTAAGTACAAATCTAGCTTTGTTACTGATCCAAAATTTATATCTTGTATGGGAAAGCGTAAATTGAGTTTCACCATGTGAATATTTCAAATTATAGGGAGGGGATTAAAAGGTTCTGAGGTAGTATAATGGGATATTTCTATTTGAATCTCAGTTGCGAATGCTTTAGGGCCATTAATTCTGAATGACCCAGCTTCATCTAACATTTCATTCAATCTAAAAACTTCTAGATTCAGAAACATTTTACCCATTTTTCAAAAAATGAATTTCAGTCTTAAATTATTCAAGCTGAACTGAAGAACATAAGGCAACTACAGCTTTTTCCCTAACACTAATATAGTAAGACATTTTGATTCTTCCTAAATCTTAGAAGATAGGCAATTACTCTGATTAGTTTACCATAGGTAGTAAATAAATCGAAAATATAACTATGCTTCCGTGAATCTCGATTCTTTATAAGTATATGTCAATGTTATGACTTCTTTACGGACTTAATATTTTTAGTCATGGTATCTCTACCCTTACGTAGAAAACGAGGACCATACCACCAAAGTTCGGCACTTTTTAAGAATAACGGATCTAATACGAGACTCAATTATCACTAGTATTTTTAAGCTTAACTAACTATATTGGGATATAATAACAAGAAAGGGGTTTTTTGTTGCGATATTAGAGAACCCAGTATTTACAGTGGATCCATTAATCTCATTCCTTGTATAAAGTCTAGAATGTGGGATAGCTCATTGCCAGATATCATCGTCTTATATTTCAAGCGCTCCCATGTGTAGAGCTCTGGAGTTCCTGAATCTTTCATACTTCACGAGAATGTGGATAGAGGTTTCATCATCTCTGCAAGAAAATCTGCACGCCGTTTTATCTGCTAGTCTAGCGTCTTCAGGTGTTTGTTGAGGCAACATTGCGCCGATAGAACCCCTGTTAGTATTCGTAGATTGTTCTTACTTAGATTGATACATTCAGCAGATCTACTCTAGTTATAGTTTTCTAGAAGAGTTTTTGCCTGCTTCAGCCCTTTGCTTTTGCTCCTTTCTACCTCTTTTCCAGTGTTTTCCCATTATTCTGTAGCTGACACCACAGAAGAGTTCGGGTCCCATATAGGGCTTGCCTGCCCTTGCTTTAGCGAGCTTATCAACTATTTCATTCCCGTTCGCTCTGGGGTATCCCGAAATCCATTGTAGGGTAATTTCATTTTTTTTTTGTCTAGCTCGTTTAATTTTTCTATGCAATCCCACGAGTTTGGATTTTATGAAATTGTAGCTTAGAGGTCTAATGGCTAGTTGACTATCAAACAGGATGATGATCTTCTGTTTGCGATAGTTTCTCCCTAGATTCATCTGAACACCTTTTTCAATTGCATAGATTTCTGCTTGGAAAAGGCATGGTGCGCTGCCCATGCTTTCAGAGCGTTTGGTTCTGGCTACGTACCTATTCCAGTTCCGTTTGCCCCATTAACTATAATCGTCACTCTGTTTTTAAACTGTGTTTCAAAATTATAATTCACTTTTTATGTAAAATGTTGAATGTGAAAAATTTATTCACTGGTACGATATCAAAATGTCGATTAACCACAAAACAAACCTAATTTTGTTAAACGGTAACGAGATAATCTCATAAACAGAAAGTTCATTATCCATCGACATCAACCTCAAACCAAATTACTTTTCCAATTTATTTTCTCAATCGCTATATTAAATTCAGCACACGTTTAAGGTTTTGCTTTTTTATTAAGTTTTAAAATAAAATTTGCATCTACTTAGAATCTTTCTAACACGAATTTGATCAATTTCTAATCTATACCGTTATTAAACTTGCATATCCTATATCGTAAAATGTGAGATAAGACTTGCATGAAGTCTCTTCACTTGACTTAACTCAATATTAATCCTAAATCAATAACATGCACCAACATTTGAGGTGATACGATCTGATACTCAAAACCTAATTATTTATATATTGCCTAGTACTTTGCTAACGATATTAGGGTATATCTGTCTAATATTATCTCCGTATAGTGAAGTCGCTAAATGTTCCATAAACTGAGACAAGTTCCTCATATTAAATCGTAAAGCAGACACGCGATGCATAAAACGTAGCTATAGTTAAACCTTGACTGAGAGCTTTATTTTATGCAAATTAGTTATAAGCTTGTAAAATATGAACGTGCTAATAATTTTAACATCAATAATTGTGTTTCTATAATAAATATAAAAGTCTCGTCTCATGCACGATGACAAACGAAATTATTATTTGTTTTTTTTTATCCGATTTAATTGAAAATGGAGCACAAAAAACATAGAACAACCCCACGACAAATATTTTCTCCTCATTTCCCTGTAACATCATAATGCTTTTATCAGATTTAAGCAAGGTTAACCTTATTGAGGAAAACCTGACGAAATTCACGATAGGACGCATCAGGCTAAAACTATTAAAAATAAATAAATTGTCATCAGGTTCCTCTGATCATGTCCACATTAGAAATATCTCAGAGTTATCTGACTGATAAGGAAAATATTTCTTATTAGGTTATCCTGACGAGGTCCACACTAGGACCCCACTAGGTTAACCCTATTGAAAGTGAATTATTTTACATAAGATCTTCCTGATTACTTCTATACAAGGAATCTTTAAGGTTTACGTTACTTGAAAAATAATATTTTTTTCAGAAATTTGATGCTGGAAAGTCAATATTCCCGAATATTGCTATTAGAAAATCACTCATTTTAGATCATTCAATTGAAACCTCCTATAAATTTCAATATAACGGAGCTCTAATTTCACTTCTAGAAATTGCTTATTCATTTGACTGTTGAATTAGATATCAAACTAAAGTGTGAAACACTTCAGTAGATGCAGTTAGTCAATATATAGAGATGTTGAGGTCAATCTATATCTGATCTAAATCTTTGCGCAAATAGAGAATTCTGAAGTAAGTTCTAACATCGCTTATATTTCTTCAGTGCTTGTATTGGAAACGTTCGGATCTACCGAACGTTCTCTCTAATCCAATTGTATAACATTACTACCGTCCAATGTTGTCACTGTTAATAATTTTCCCATTTATTTGAGACTAAAAATGTTGTATTCTATGAAAAAATAGTAAACCAAGTTTATTTTAAAATAATGTAAAAAACCTTATAACGTTGAGAGGGTTTTGAAAACGTTATATACTTATCCATGTGATGCAAATGTATCGGAAATGTGGAAAGTAACCTGAAGAAAGATTGAAATGAATAAAAAAACATTCGTAGTGTAGCGATTACCAAATAACACTTTTTTTATTAACTGATCAGAATCACCGCGATAATATGAAACGTAATTCTAAATATTTGATTTCGCACATTGGTCAAAGACAATATAATTATAATTATTCCATTTTATATTATTACTTAGCTTTTATAACAGAGAGAATGTGACATAACATATAAGTATAATCTACAAAAACTCAAACGTAATACTCTAAAAATAAATGATTTATTTCATATGCTAATTCACAATATCATATTTTGTCAAACTTACTTTGTTATACAGGTTTGAAACTTCATTAATAGTGAAATTCTCACGAGAATAGCTCCATTAGCAAAAATAATTAAAATCTTTAAAGCTTTTTAAAAATTATGGGTGAAGATATTTAATTCCTCTATAATGTATCAGGTGGGCAACTAAGAACGGACGTCGTCCATATCTTAAGGATGGTTTATATAACAACTTCAAAGCAAAATTTTTTGGTACTACTCGATTTAGTGGCACATTATGGACGATAATCAAAATCAAAATCAAATTGCACATTTTTTTGCACAAGTAGTGGGGGAGGAAGTGGAATGTTTTTAATAGTAAAATGCCTTATCTACTTAGCCGACTTTTATAAACTACATCTTGTTTGAAACAGCTTTTACTTAGCAGTACAAAATAAATGAATTCTATTATAATTCGTTACAACTGAATGCAATTTTCCCTTGATATATTTGAAAAGAAGCATAAAATCTTAAGTAGTTCTCAAAATAAACTAAATTAACATCATAATAGCAACAGCATCTTTTTCCGTTCCGATATATCTTAACCTTTGAACTCCGGTGCTTTTAAAATTAACGTAGATGTCGATGCGGGATCCCTTAAGGACCCCATATGAAATATACAGAAGAATATGAAAAGAAAGGCCAGTTGAAATTTTCTGAGAAATTTCACACAGTTAAAAAATAAATACATTAAATTAAGAAAAGAGAACTAAAGTGGGTAACATAATATTCGTAACAAATGATTGCCTATTGTAAACTACATACTCCGTATAAAATTGTTCATTTTTTTTTCTTCAATTAACTGCGCACACAAAAACTGGTAACACCTTGCTAGTTTTCTAACAACTGTCGCACCTGTATGTTGGAGAAGATCAACTTATTCTCGAACCTCGAATCAAACACCACAATCTTTTAAATGTAATTTATGAAACTTTATTTACTTCGTTTTCTCGTGCTGCTTTTGGTAAAGCCCTCCCCCAGGAGTAGAAGAAACGAACGACGACGTGATCTATTGTTATTCTGAAAATCAAGATTTTTTTCCATGTATAAAGCAAATGAATTGAGAGCATCGATATCAACCATGTCTATGAAGTGACTAAGGAGCCGTTTGTCTAATACATGAATATTCTCTTATCAGTTTGTCAGCGTTATCAACTGCGCCCTTGGTTTCGAAATAATCTGAAATTATTGAAATTTTGTCATTGTCATGTTACGTAGAAAGTAAGCGAATCATTCTATTTTTTTTGAGTAATGTACGAAACAATCGTTAGGTCTTCGTTACACGGAAACATTGATGATTCTGGAAGCATGGAAATCACACTAAGTTGTGGCGCTGTGTAGGGCTTATTTCTGCGAAGTATTCCCAAATTGTTAATTGTTCCGCTAAGTAATTTGCAAGTGGGATTCTCTTAAAACTGTCTGTTATTATATCGCACCAGCTACTGTGGTATGTTTCAACAAGATCTGATGTATCACGACACTCTAAATTCTTCCTGCATTTCCTGTCGAGAACTTCCTAGTGTACACTTGAAGATTACAAAGATATGATGTTTTCACGTCCACGATTGCACAAATTCTCATGCCATGACGCCCCGATTTTGATTTTAAAAACTGACTAAAGTGATACTTAGCCCTAAAAAAAACTAGATCTTCATCAATTGTAACGCTTTCGTATGGTGTAGATTTTTCGTCGAATCGTAAAAAGTCAATGATTTGCTCAAATTTATTACTAGACATGGTGGCTGTAAATAACGACCGTATGGACCTATTCGTTTACTACATTTACTGGATTGATCGTTTTCTACATCTCAGTGCCCTAGCTTTGATCATACTGACTATAAAACTATCTAGTTCGACCTTCTCGATCGGTAACCATGTTTTTGTTGTAATATATTGTAATCTCTAAGAGCTTATTTGATGGTTTGAAGCCTAATTAACTCTTCCACTTGACTCGTAAAAAGCAAATTGAAAAATCTAAGGACGCATTTACATCCACACTATATTCCGTAAGAGGTGCACTCACTATATTTCTTCCTTGTCGTTTGATAAAGGCAAATCGAGAATTTTGCCATTTTAGATCAGACTTTGAGGTATACATGAGCAATTTAAAATCTGGAACAACACTTTGAGGTCTGGGTACTATGGTATGGGGTATTGGTACGATACGTTGAGGTTTGGGCTCCCCATCTGAATCATTCACTTTCGGTCCGGAGTTTCAGTGGGACCTCACTTGTCTCTGTAATATGCTATTCGGTTTGTTACGTTTTTTTTACGAACATTTTGAATATTCCTTTGTTCAGGTATTGTGGCACAGTAGTCACTTCTGATTTATTTATTCTAACATTTTAGTTGAAAAAATTGATTTGTCATCGACCTCCCATTTCATATAAGACATTGAAAACCTCGGAATGTATTCGAAGTCTTCCTCTACCTATCTACAGTTTAAATCAAAGTAAATGTTATTAACGTTGTGGTGATTTTATTTTTTATATTCATCGCTCTAAAAAATTCCAGTTATCTTCATCGATTTTTATTTGATTAAGCAAATTTTGTATGATAGTTTTCATATAGATTTGTATTTTCGATTTTTGGGAACCTAGAAATTACAGATTCCTGTTTAGTTATATTTTTTATATCTTAGAGCATAAGCACCTTCGATTCGAATCTGTTAATTCTAGTCGTTCCTTATTCAGTAAATTCCATCTGTATTCCCGTTGCCCTCCTCATTTTATTTTTTCCGCAGTTTTACAGCTGCCAGGTTCGAGTTTCAACCACACCGAAAGAACTCAACCAGTACACCACACACAAACAGAATCAACTCAACTTCAACAACTGGGAAATTAATGCGATATTTTGTATTAAACTTATTTGTTGCTTAAACATTTCTCATTGTTCTTAGCAATAAATATTAATTAATAAAAAATGAGTTTAAAAGATGATGGCGTCCAATTTAATATCAATTGTCATAGTTACAGGAGCAGTTGTACTTTAACATTAAAAAAAATATTGTACTGGGATCCTTCGCGGACTCACCATCTGCATTCTTGGGTTAAATATGTCAAAAGTGAGAATTTTTCCTCAAACATCCAGTGAAGTGAAGATGAAGTAAGTTATGTTAAATTTTTTCCATTATACAAAAATGTTATATTTGTTTGCCAGTGTATATGTATAGTATACATGTCAATAAGAAATAATTAATTGGATTATGATTCAATTCTCTCATTAAAGAATTCTGGTGTGAATATTAGGCATTAAAAACACATGAAATTTATGATAACACAGTCAAAGAGCACAATTCTTGAAACTTTCGACATTATCCTTGCCGGCGCCATACTGTTTCTTATCTTACAACCCTTGTTTTGAACTACAACTATGAGGAATTTATACATAACAGAGCTTTTATGAAAGTTTCTCGAAGTTTGATATGTGTGTGTATTATAAATTATAAGATTTATTGTAGTGCTACAAAAAAACAAAACTTTGCTTCATTGCTTATTGTTTTGAATTCAAAATAGACACACGGGTGAAATAGCTTCGAAAATCTAATGAAAAGAAAATTCTATTCTCAATTTCCACTGAGATACTGTATGGGATTCAAAGATATATCCAGTTTATCTATGAGTAAGTAGCATAAGTTTGAAATCATTACTAAATGATAGTAATAATAATGAAGAATTTTCCTTTGGTGACTTCGTGATGAATTCATTGAATAATTTAATTTACATCTAAACAATTTCATATAAAACAATTTGGGTGTCAAATTATATCACATATATGGGCAATTAAGCATAATTCACCTCAATACTAATGTGCACCGAAATTTTTTTCCCTTTTTGTACATCTTATCACTTTCTAGAAAAACCAGTTATCTTTCATGTTCTTTCTAGCAAGGATAGCGAACACAACAGCCCTTTCCAGGAAAAATATTCAAAAGATCCCATTTCACTTTTAGTTGAATTTCTTGATGTAGATAAGGCATCTTCAAAATTGGTATCACCTGTAGCTGGTAATAGTGAGTAGACAGACAAATGAAACTGTTTGAGTTACTGAAGCAACCCAAAAAACAATCTCAAACCAATTAATTTCGAAGGGTAAGCCTTTGTGTATAAAATAACTGGGAACCACCCTAGATAGTGGAATCTTTGGAAAAGGCAAGATTAGGAAGTTACTAATAAAGGCATAGAAACTTTAATGGTGTGCAGTTGCTGCGCTGAGAAAAATTGGCGATGTAACTGAAAAAAACTGTAGTGGATGTACACGGTTATGGTGATACTAATAATCATTTATAGGTCAGTGTACTCTGGCGCACTAGAACTAGTCCAATCACCAACATTTCGGATCTTCAGAGATTTTTAGCAGTTATAATTATCTCTCATTCAGAACTCTCCGAAAGAAATGAGATCAGCTGAAAAATTTGTGCATCTCAAGTACTACAGCAAGAAAAGAGGGAAATTTAGAGATTTGTATCGGTTTTCTTGGAAAGCACATGTTTCTCAATTCAATATCAAAGATGGGTTGAAAGTCATGGTATCCGATTGAACATATGGACTGTTGCAAACTCGCCCACTGACATAGACCGGGAAAACGGTCTTGTTCCATTTTGTTGATCTATGCTAGGATGCGCTGGGTACTTTCTGTTATATCTGTTCACCTATTCTTTGTTACCTGTTCACAGTATGTTACGACTATTTTCACAAAGACAATTATTAAGAAGGCATTTTTATTTCCTTAAAGGAAAATAGAAATTTATATATTAAACGAAATTTATAGATAGAGATAATACTATTTAAATGAGGCTGAGGAGCCGTAGCAGGCAATAAATAATTTGATGTCATAGTAAACAAATCGAGGCAGTGGAGGTAAGCCAAACGATAGATTCAAATAAATTAGATAGAAGTATTTAGTGATAACAGTGTTAGTGGATAGTGAATTCTTCAGTGTGTATAGTTAAAGTGTATGAATAAATTCCGTGAGTGAGTGTATATAAATCAACTTCAACGTTAAAAACCTGTTAAAATGAATAAAAAGAACATTGTAGTACAATATAACAGGATTGAAAGATACAAGACATCACCAGCGATTAAGAAAAGCACAAAATTCAAACAGAAAATTCACAGTTTCAAAATTTCAAAGCTGTTTTTATACAAAATAATGAGGATATTCAAACTGATCAGTTATGCGCAACGGGACGGGCAACGTTACAAGAAGTGAACTGAATAGGATTGAAAGATACAAGACATCACCAGCGATTAAGAAAAGCACAAAATTCAAACAGAAAATTCACAGTTTCAAAATTTCAAAGCTGTTTTTATACAAAATAATGAGGATATTCAAACTGATCAGTTATGCGCAACGGGACGGGCAACGTTACAAGAAGTGAACTGAATATTCCAGTCAGATAATGTCAGCAAAATTGAATAGAATATGATAAGATTTTTGCAGTATTCGAGCAATAAAGATCTTAATATATAACATAACGTCACTTTCTGCCTTTTCAACAATATATTCAGAGTATAATAATTTTCTTTTCATCACATAATTAATATTACAAATAACTGAAAGACATATTCGGTCAAGGTAGCGTTCTAGGCCCATTTCTGTATCTGATATTCCCAGCAGACCTTCCAAGTACAGACAATACCTTCATAGCAAACCTTTGCAGACGACAATTATGGCAACTGATGTAGATCCAACTGTAACTGCAGAAAAAGTACAAAATCATCTAAATTTACAAAATTTACAATATCCTTATCTCTATCAAACCAGTTTTCGAGTACCTAGGGTTGCATTTAGATGAAAAAACTAATCAACAAAAGGTCTCAACGAAGACTCAAAAATAAATTGCTCATCTTCTAAACTGTATTTATAACAATCTGATCGTATAGAATAGAACTATGGGTCTGCAGTAAACCTTCACATACCAAAATACTAGAAACATTCCAATCCAAAACAATCCGTATGTTGAGAAGACCTTACCAACCAAACAATTCATAATGATTTAAACATCCAACTAATGTGATGTGATAAAGAGCAATTCCAAAAGTGCTGTATATTAATAGAAAAATATTTTGTCAAGGCTTTCTCCACGACGTTCTGGTCTATCGTGAAATGATAAAATAGTTTTTGTTTCATGTGTATCATAAATTTTCACTCCTCAGTTTCACGAGTACGCCTCCGTTTTAAGTCTCGTCTTCGCAATGGCAGACAAGCCAGCATATGTTCATCTGTATCAAGGGTATCTTTTTCAATTTAACGAATCGTGTACCAGATACAATCCTTCTTATATAACAACTCCTCCATCTACTAACTACGTTGATCGTAATTTTATAATTACATAGTAAGTTTACTTTGTAATTATCAAATGATAAATCCTCTATCAATACCTTGATGACAAAAAAATGCATAATAACAGTTTCCACAATTTAATCAATTCGAGAAGGATAGACGTCAATTTTAATAAATTTACATTATTCTCCGTCCATTATTTTTCTTGATTTATTTATTTTGCATTCATAAATTCCACTTGGTGGAGCAATCTCATTGTAGATAACAAAAGCTTTACTTCCCAACATGTGAGGGTAACTATTTTTCATTAAATGCATGTATTTCTTGACCTGTCTTCTCTATTTAGTCCAGAGAAGTAGGGTTTAAAAATCCAACTAACATCAACTTTATCCCATAGGGATAAACATGCTCACGATAACTTTCCTGAATTGCCTAGTACTCGAAAATCGATTCTTTCATGATAACTGTTACTTTCGCACAAAAACAGATTGAGATATCTCATCTATAGAAAATATTATAACATTGATAAGTGGATTTTGGAAAAAAATTGGGCCACCCTAAATTTCACGGAACTTGTGAACGTATTTGAAAATTTGTTTATATATGCAGTAAGTTAAAGCAAAATAACAAAATGAGATTAACAACATATGGAAATTGGGCTGGCTGGTGAGATAATTGGGATTCAGAGGAAAGTTTGATTATAGTTTTCGTTTTGTCACCATCTGTGCTTTCTGGTTAACTGAACATAAGTTGGAAGTTTGCAGACAAAAATTTTCTTTCTTTAGTTGATGAGTAATTGAGATATTCTTGTATGTGAGTTCATCTTTGGGAAAAGAAATATCACTTACCATTATCATCTTGGTCCACAGTTTCTTAGATGGTCTCAGCAACTAACGTATAGATGAAACCAAGTTCGTCTGTAACTGCGACGTAGAAATGTCCGTCCTCATCAGTATTTGTGACAACTGCCTACATTGTAACGTTATTGCTCGACCCCTCACAGTTTATACAAAGATAGGTACATTCGAGTCCCGCTTTTGAGCAGGTATTCACGCATCTGCATGTCAATAAACGCAGCAGTTCGGGAGGAACGGAGGCTTGTAGAGAGGTAATCGGTTCCAGACAATTTGAGGCTCGCTCCCTGCCACAATCTTCCGCATTTTTCTTAACTCCCCGACATTGCTACACCTGGTGATGCACCTTAAAACTGTTTGTGTATTCACAGTTGCTGATTTAGTACATTGTACAGAAATAAAATACTATACAATAATTTATTGGAACAGACTTTAATTGTAGGTGGAACAGCACAGGTACAACAACGACATTATTCAGTTTCAAATAAACCTGTGTCGATTTATTTCATGAAATATACAGTATCTACAACTTTTCTTAGAGCTGCTTTGGTACTTACACTACTAAATCTCACGTTGGCCAAAAGTTTGCTCTAGGAGCAAGACACAAAAAATTTGGATATGAGAAGCGTAGGAAATTTTATATACTCCTATTTTGTGAAAGAATAGGATTGTCCTGAAAAACCTATCATTCTAGGCAAAAACTGAAAAATTGCCACATTTTTTTTAAAACTTCCCTTAAAAATGAGGTTTCGAAACAGATATGTCGAAACAAACTTCAAATTCGTTATTATTGTCCCAAATACATAAATAGTGATCAAATCAAAACTATAGCAAAACTTTCCTCTGAGATTCCTAGTATTTCCAGCCTAAATATAGAGAAAATGTTTCTAACGAAGTTGGTGTTTTCCAATTTTGGAAATTCAAAATTGCTGAAACTGAAAAAATAAACAAGATTTCCATAGTATTATTCAGATTTATAAAATATCCTAGCTAATCAATCAATAATGTACTCGAAATCACAAACTAGGACTCTGCCATTCTGTTATTTAGGCTTCCCTTATCAAAATTTATAACGGAAATTAACCTTAATTATCCAATGTTCTTTAATAAGAGTCTATCGTATACTTCTTTGTGGTTTCATCCGTACCGGACCTGTTCAGAGCTCATAGAATGAACTACTGCTATGCTATATCGAAGGCTTCAGAAAGATCCAATTACCAGATTTCTTACAGTATTCTATCAGAACCTAGGATTTTGCAATTTGTTATTTCGGCTTATCATATGAAAATTTATAACAGAAGTTAACATCAATCAATTTTCTAATGTTCTTTAATAAGTATCGAAGGCTTAAGAAAGATCCAATAACAAGATATTATATGGCTTCACTCTAGGTCTCCTTTCTTGCACGAGCTTTTGGAAACAGATGTTATTCAAAAGGATCTTCAAACTTCTTCGTTTAGCGTGGATCAGTAGGAACGGAAAACACTTACCGACAATACGACTAAACACCTGGCGGCTTACACGAATTTTTTCACTTTGAAACCCGTTAGGACTCTCAAAGTGCTTTGTTTTCATACTAATGAGCTAATCGTTGAATGGCGGCCGAAGAGGGTATTCAAACTCAGAATAAGGTAATTTCGACCCTCGCATTAGAACTTTTTCTCTAGATTTCGGTGGGTATTGATTTCGTTTTGTTATTTTTATTGAGCTTGAACGTAAAAATAAATTTATTTTCAAAAAACATTTTTTAATCTACTGATAGACTTTAATAAGGCATAAGATTTCCTACAATTCTCATATAATAATAATTATTTTTGCAAGCAAAAATGGAAGAGTTATAAGCGTAGAGGACTCGATTTTCGAGTCTGCTGAGCTGCATCGCAACCTTATTCGAAATCTATTATGGGCTGATATGTTTCCAATTAGAGACATAATATTCCTTATAGAGAAAAGTTGGTGATGGATTCCTAACTTTCCCGGACTAATTGTTCTGTCCCGATTCAAAGGAATACATTTCAACGAAAATGATATATTAAGTTGTTATGATAGTAGCTCTCAACTGGGCCACTTAGCTACTAACAAGCCACTTCTCTTGTTTCCGATACCCCAAAACTAGTTACTTCGGATATGAGCAATGTACAACTAGAACTACGTTATTTCCTGTGCCAACTACAGCCGGATATATCAGCTTTGATATACTCGCAAGAGGTAAGGAGAAATTGTCAGACTTGAACCAAACCAAGGGTCAAGGAAAGTTTATGTTTCAGATTTACTTTAATTTACAGTTAAATTTTGGAAGATACGGTCGAATTTAATGAAGTTGAATGAGAAGTCAAGCGCATCAAACTTATAAATATTGAAAACGAGTTTATTGTACAACAAACATGAAATTAATATTAAAAGATGAAATTAAAACATGAAACATGTAAGATGGTAGTATCAAACAATTACCACATTATCATAGACTATAAATTGAATTGGATATTTGATGAAAACGATTTTTCATGAGAACACGAAGTATCTTACGATAAGAAAAATGTATCTTCAGCTTTCTTCACGTTTTTCATGTCAAAATTCCGTGAAACTTAGTTCTGATACTCATACGAGGGATGCTACATAAGTTTTGAGATGTATGATTGTGTCAAATTTGATATTGTCATCACGAAGTTTGACATTTTTAATGGTGAACATACCCAGAACGCGTTGTTATACGATTGCTATTTGAGTTGTTCACGAATACTCAAAACATTCATTTTAATCAGAAAATGAAATTATATCGAAATCATTTTCGTACGATTAGTTTCTGTGACTTTCGGCGTGGATTAAATTAACAACAGTGTGCCTATCAAATCGTTTCGACTTTTGATGATGAAGCATCATCTGGAACCTCCGAGTTTCCCAAAACGTATGAAAAGAAAATATTGAATTACGATGTATCCAATCGTTGTATTCAATAAACATGATTATGTTAGATAACCTAAATAAATCGGTAATTTCCACATCCCGCTGTCAGTATAAATTGAGCTTCACAATCAAATATGTTGCCATACCAATAATGTGAATATGTTTGACATTTTTATTGGTAAACGTACTTTGAACGTCTTGTCATACGAATGCTAGATGAGTTGCTTGCATATACTTGAAACATTTATCTTGTTAGAAAAATTGATGATTTTCGATGACTTATGACCAACAGTACTGTGACGATCAACTCGCTTCGACTTTTGGTGATGAAGCACTATCTCGAGCCTCCGAGTTTCACTACTTTCCAAATTCAATCTTGGTCATCCTTCGATACGTTTCGTGTATTTTGTCCAAAATCGGGTGTTATGCCAGGTAACATCGATGTTGTGCGTGAATTAATATCGCCATGTGATATCGCGTAAGATTGAGGCGCACTTAGGTATTAGTTCCACTCGTATACATACTATATTGCATGAACATTTGGTTGTCAAAAAGATTTGTTCGCGTTGAGTATCGCATAATTTGACAATCGCTCATAAAAAAAGCTTGTGCGAAGGAAAAAAAATTCAATCGCAGTACTTTAGAAGACGTTTATAGGATCGCGACAGATACCGAATAATTTCAAGTAACACACAGCACACTCTTTTATCACAGAGTTGTTTTATAAATATCATATAACTGCTGTGTGAGAAATATGATGAGTTTTTAAGAGTAATATTAGAGGTAGAGCCAGTGACCAATTTTAGGTGGTCATTTCAAAAGTCAAGATACTTTTCACAGTCAAACCTTAATACCTACAGATGCTGAAAAGCCTCTTCTGGCAGCCCTATGTGGCCGGGGTGAACTACCCTAAATTTTTAAAGATGGTCAGAAATAAGACTTATTCTTGTTAAAGTATAGGTCATAAAGTTCTAGGAAATTACTTTCGCCAGTATTGTTACTTTTTGCCAGAAGATTTACATCCCTCCCAATTGTTGACAGAAATTCCATCACCAACAGTCTGCCAGAGCGAAAAATGTGTCCGTGCGAGTGCGAGCAATGCATGGAAACCTGTAAGCTAGAGTGAGAGCGCTTATTGAGCATCTGTAGACTTTATTGGACGTACATTTAGAATATTCTTTAGGTAAGAGGAAACAAATGTGTAACGGTAAAATTTTATCACCAGTTTTTTTGTAAATTGCACAAATCATTTTTTAAAAATGCAACAAAAAAACTGAGTATAAAAAAAAGTCTGCAGCAAACGATTCTGAGGTATTTTATAATGGAGTAGGAAAATACCTCACGATACTTCAAAATTTTCTTTACATGAATATGTTGTCAATTTATTCTGATAGCAAAATCAACGCACGAGTAAAACTGAACTGCACTAGACCTTCTACGAATTGTAATTTCGAAAAGAGTACCTAAAATTACCCGTTTTAATATTTTCTCACAGTAGCTTTGTAAATGACCTGAAGAATATCTGCGTCAAAGGTACAGAAATATCTTTCAAAAGTGAAATCTCAAGAATATAAAGAAAAATCTATTTCATTATATATGATTCTAAATGTACGTCCAAAAAAGTCTACAGATGCCCAATAAGCGCTCTCACTCTAACTCACAGGTTTCCATATGTATTGCTCGCACTCGCACGGGCATGTTTTTTGCTCTGACAGACTGTTGGTGATGGAATTTCTTTCTAGCATTAAATATTATGACTTATTAATCTATTTTATTCATTCTGTTAAAATTTCAAGACTGATCAAATGACAAAATTGGATTTTTTTTTCATAAATATTTATAATGTTCTGTCAACAATTGGGAGGTATGTAAATCTTCTGGCAAAAAGTAACAATACTGTCGAAAGTAATTTCCCAGAATTTTATGACTTATATCTTATTTCTGACCCTCTTGAAAAATTTGGGGTGATTGAAGTTTGTTAATATACCATTTCAAATTTATTATTTCATTAGTAAGAGACGAGCTTCCGATTGCTTACGTTTTTCTCATCGCAGAGTTAAATCAAACATATACAGTCTTCTTCGGCACTTTATAATTTCCTTCTAAATCAGTTGATCGATTCATAATACTACATATGACACTAAAATAAGCATATTTTGATATCACTGTAATATTGGCATTTAATGATTATAGCAAGATAGTATCCCAAAAAACAGTTGGTGATATTGTCATTTGAGTTTACTTACCGAATTGATAACTGAGAAAATTACTAGGAATAACATAATAATGAGGTCGCATTAAGTAGTTGATATTGTCTAAAAGTTATTTAGAGGTAGAGAACAAAAAACGATGGTGCAAGTAACGTGGTAGATTATCACATTATTTTCATAATAATTATTTCTTCACTATTCAGAACTAACCCATTTTCAGGAAATTTGTCATTGATGCCGATGAAAGTCGTTAATGGTACAAAAGTTTTGATTTTCGTTTTCGCAAGGATTATGTGATTAATTGCATTCACTTACATTCAATGAGGGGTCGTTTTATGGAATTCGTTCGAACTTTTATTTGCATTGTTTCTTTAATAGTTTTAGAAAAGGTCAATATCATATCTTTATAAAGACTGAAGTTGAGTCAAGACCTTAATTTTTAATTAATCTTTCAAAAACTATAAAAAATAAATTTTAAAACAGAAGAGACCTAAAATTAAAACTTTTAGAAACTTTAATATATCAAAATATCTTAGATGAAGTATCACATTTTTTTATTAGATTTGTAGAACTTAACGTTTCGCTCCTTCCTTGGGAGCATTTTCAAGAGAATAATTAATATTTGATGATTAAAATATTTGTAGAATAGATAAAACATATTAGTAGATATCTTAAAAACATTATTGAATAGATAGTATTGGAATCAATGTATTTACTTGTATCTTACGAAATTTCAATAAAACGATATTATACCAGGTAGATTGGAATAAACTAATAGATCAAATTATTGTAACTTTGGCTGAGGTAAATTTTCATATCTTATCTATCATTCATAGAACATTTATTTTGTTTTATGTACATCATTTCTTTGATTAATAATTTTTGGTAGTTAGTGTCTTGAGTTAAGAGCAAAATCATATCTCTAGACGTTGTCTCAATGTACACAAATATTCCTAATGATCTCATAACACACTTATTGAAAAATGGATGAGATTCAATCAAACAACATACATCACTCAGCTATGACAAATTTCTAGAAAGTATCACGCAAACTAATAATTATTCCCAATATAATAACTATTTTTTCCAACAACTAAACGGATGTACAATGGAATCTCCAATTTTCGCAAGTCTAGAGCAAATTGTTACAGATATTGATCTAATGCTTTTCAAAAGATACGTTGATGACTGTTTAGCGGTAATTCCTAGTAACAAAAGCAATACATTTCCTGATAACTTTAATAAATTCAATCCAAATATCCAATCCACATTAGAAATTTCTTAGACATGACACTTATTAAAATCAATAATGAAATAACAACTAAATATTATACAAAAGAAACATGGTCTGGAAGATATCTTAATTATAACTCATGCCATCCGAAATCACAAGAAACAGCCTCGTTATAGGATTAACATATAGAGCATTAAAATTAAATTATCCACAATATCACCGTGAAGCAATAAAAAAACTCAAAAATACTTTGAAGAATAATCAATATCCAGAAAATCGAATTAATAGAATCATCCGACAACGCACATATAAATCACACAATAAGAACAATATAATTCCAACTACACAAATAAATTCGAGTGAAGAAAAAGATACATATATAGCACTCCTCTATACAAACCAACTATCAGAAAAATTGGAATATATTTTATCGAAATATAACATCAATATAAGTCATAAATCATAGAACACATTATCACCACTATTCACTACACTAAAAATCAAAACTGAAGACACTGAGAAATCAAATATTATATATTCCGTACCATGTCTGAATTGTCCTAAAAATTATCTAGGAATGACTACACAATAATTAGAAAACACAATAAATGGTCACAAATACACTAAAGATACAACGACTGTTCTACATAAACATTAAAAAAGTCAACATCATGAATTTAATTTAAAAAAAAATCTTTGCTCAAGAACGAATTACCCTAAATTATAAATCAAAGAAATATACATAAAACAAGACAAATGTTAATGTGAATATTAAGTGAATAATAGACAAGGTAAAAAAGATATGAAAAACCTCAGTCAAATTTACCATAATTTGATCAATTAGTTTATTTCAATCTACCTGGTATAATATCGTTTTATTGATATTTCGAGGTGAATACATTGATTCTAATACTATGTTTTTAATATTGTTTTCAAAATATCTACTAATATATTTCTATCTATTCTACAAATATTTTATACATCACATATTAATCATTCTCTTGAAAATGGAAGGAGCGAAACATTATGTTATACATATCTACATATCTAACATGAAAATGTGATATTTCATCGATTATTTTATCCAAATAACCTACGACCCCAAGAAATTAAAGAGAAAAAAATTATATATATATATATATATATATATATATATATATATATATATATATATATATATATATAGGAAGCTTGTGTAGCGTGTAGCTCAGTTTAGTATAGTGAATAATAAATTAGCAAAGTAATCGAAGAAATTGGAAAAATTATTTGAGTTAGTCGAGTCATGGTGAAAAGTGAATAGTGTAGTGTATAGTGTTCAAATAAATTAAAAACGTACGAGACAGTGTTTATTAATTCACCTCACTAATAAAAAGAGTGTAAACTAATACAAAAAACATTACAATATTCTTTCTACAGACGCCATTGTGCACATGCAAAAATGACAAAGTTATCGAATATTATATTATTCACTTCACATGCACCTGGTGCAGCTTTTAAAGTGGCAACTATTCCAAATAATAAGTTAAAAGTCGTGCAATTGAATTCTTTAGTGATACAATATATTTACTGAGTAGTGGCTCATGAGAAGAACTAAATAGCTAGAGTCAAGTTCACTTGTGGTGCTAAAGTAGCACTACATAATTTGTTACTGTTTTTACCACCTTAATGGAACAGTCAAGTAAAATGGACCTATTCAGATAAATTAGAGCTGTTTAAAAATATATTAACGGGATTCCAACCATTTTGAGTAACATAAATCTTCTAAAAATTGCTATCTAAACGGTTATTTCTCATGAATAAAACTAGTTGTGCTACTTGGGCTGGGTCTATGGATATGAACCCAAAACTGAATAACAATCGACTTTATGGGACATATTGTGTGAATTATTATCAATATGAGTCAATTAATTTATACAGACTAGGATAAGAGCTCATTATGGTGAACATATTAATAATTTTTATTGATAAATAGTATAATCAACACCAATCTTCTCTTTACGACCAGTACACAATAATCTAAGTCGTGCCTTACATAAAATTTACCAACTGCTAGCAGATATTGAGTAAATCTTAATTCCTTGAAACTTGGAATTATACTTGCCAACGTTATGTCAATTGAAAATCCAACCTCCGTTAATAATACAAATGATCTATTCTACCAATTGTCATCATTGGATATTTAGATATCTCAGTAATTAGATTTTTTTGTAATTACCCTTTTAAGATACTTTCATATGATAATATTCCATTGATTTAATGAATTCATCGCGAAAACACCCTCTAATCCATTCAATTAAAACTACCCATTCATCTGTCTGGTTTAATCGGATTTACAATTACACCAGCATTCAACATAACCCTACATTTTCGTTATCGACGTTCACGTGCCTTTATATCTTGAGTTAAAGTTATCTGACTGGATTAGCCAATTATGAGGATTTAGAAGGTCGTTTACGAGGTTCAAGTTTTGACGAATGTGTTTTAACGACTCAGAAGGCAACAGTTGGTTTCCGCTATATCTATTGATCTATTCCCGTTAATAGCAGCATTTGATACGCTCTTGGATCTTGACAAATATGAAACTAAATGATCATCAATATCAGGAAATTTGAGCTTCCAAATTTGGAAAAATAATTGTATCAGAGTCGAGCCTATAAAAATATTAAACGTGAATAATTACGGGATGGTTTTTGACGTAAGCTCCGTTATCATATGGCTTACAGTAGGCTAAGCATTTGATGTTATTGCATCGAGAAATCATTCTACGAGGATGTATTGATATCTAGTTAGCCTAGACCAGTTCCATGCATAAACAAAATATTGTGTTACCATAGCAACGAACAATAAATTATTAGAAGTGTCAGTGTAAAGTTTGATGTCAAAAGAATAAACCAGAGTTACGCAATAAATTAAAAGAAAAAAGATGTTCACAGAAATTGTGAAAATCGAAAAATTGGAGTATCGAGCCATCATCAAGTACGTGTATTTAAAAGGGTTGAGAGGTAAGCAGATTTACGAATATATGCTTAATACCCTTATTGATCAGTGTCCTTTATATGTGTGAAAAATTGGACTGCAAGCTTCAAAAAAGATAAATTTTCCATTGAAGATGATAACCGATCGGGAAGGCCAGTTTCTGTGTCAGTCCCCGAAAATATCGATGCAGTTCATGACGTGATTTTATCATACCGTCGAATTGAGCAGATATCTGGATCACTGAATATTTCATACAAATGCGTTCATCATATAGGTCACGTAAATTTGGACATTAGAAAAATTGCTGCAAAATGGATCCCCAAATGTTTGAATGTTGACCAAAAGCGTGCAAGGGTAAAAGCATCGCGTTCGATCTGTACTCTATTTGAAAACGATGTAGACTTCTTAAATCGAATTGTTACAATGGATGAGACTTGGGTTTACATTTCTACGATCCAGAAACAAAGCAGAAATCGATGGAGTGGCGACACTCTGGTTCTCCAAGACCAAAGAAGTTTTGTGTCCAAAAATCTGCTGAAAAAGTTCTTACTTCAGTTTTTTGGGACTACCACGGAGTAATCATGATTGTTTTTTCTGATAAGGGTTGAACAATAACTAGAGATTACTATTCGACATTACTGACCACTCTACGGGAAAAAAATTGAAGAGAAAAGACGCGGAAAACTATCCAAATGTGTTTTGTGTTTGCAGAACAACGCTCCTGAACACAAATCTCATGTTACCATGCATAGAATACCCCCCCTATTCACCATTTAATATATAATAGGCTAAGAATCTTTAAATATATCCCCGTAAATAGTTATTATTTTCGATGCTAAGAAATCAGTTACTTTCGTTGTTTGTTTTAAATAAAATTCTAAATACAACTGAAATCTATCCACATAAGTTGCACGTGGCACGGTTGCAAACAGAAAGGTATAAAGCATGCTCAAAAAACATTCATTTATTGCTAAACGAAAGTTACATTAAATTAGAGAGCCTTTGCCTATGTAGAGCCTTTCACCCATAGAGGAGATTTCGGTTTTCTTTCGTTCTTGACAGAAACGAAAAAAGTTGTCGGGAGCTTATCCGATATTCTTCATATGGTACGTAGTGCGCTATCCACGAGTTCTTAGCCTAACATAAAAAGTTATAAAAGAGAAGCTGAATATTTTCCAACATAATTTCCTTTATTTCTACACACTTCTTAGAACGTCTGATAAAAGCTTCAAAGCCACTTCAAAATGATGGTACATCTCTAGTGTTAACATGTTCATGTTTAATTTCTTCATTGCCTTTGAATTTTTATTCCATAACTCAACTTTTAATCGGGGACAACGAGGTAACGCTTTGAATAGATCTACATAAAGCATTTGAAAGATGGGCTCAATACTTTGGAGGAATATTGTTTGAATAAGAAGAAGAACAGGAAGGAGATATAAGAGAGGAATTGGAAAATTACAGATAAAAATTTTGGGAAACTATTACGGTGCAGAAGAAATAATAGAACAATATGTTCAATATCAAGAATGGAGATAAAAGTGAATGTGAAAAATATATAAGGATGTGGTATACAAAATTTGGACTGAAGTTGTGAGAAGCAGACTCAGTGAGTACGAAGAACCTCTAGTAGGAGAATACCAAGGAGGTTCCAATACAGGAAGAGGAACAACGGATCAGATATTTACCTTTAAGACGATCACGGATATGAGCGAAGTCTAGACCTGCCCACCCAGAAAAAGATGGACCGACAACCTTGAAGGATAGGAGGCAAGGATGTCGAAGATAAAACAGGCGACAACGCCTAATACACGGAAAAAAAAAAGAAAAGAAGAAGTCTAGAGCTTCATAATATTAAGCATGCTGCCTAGAAATCGCGAGAAAAATTGAAAATTGTCAAGTTGGTCAAGATTAAATTAGATAATTCACACAGTAGAGTGACGAATGATGGAATTGGTATAGAGAAATTAAGAATTGAAGAGAGATTGAAAAAAAGAGACCAAATATCTACAGTGACTTTCAATCTGGTGTTGGAAAAAAATGATCGAGACAGCAAGATACAAACAACAACAAATAATTGCATATAAAGACAATTTGGCTGTAATAACAAGAAAAAATAAAGAAATGAGAAGAGCATTCTGTAAAATATTATGGATTGAGAATAATTAAAAAAGAACAATGTATATTATATTAAGACGAATTGTTATTGGTAGAAAGGACTACATAGAGATTTGAGAGGGAAAGGACAAAACATATAAGATTACAAAAATTTGCGCATTTGGATACCTGGCAGCATAACATTGATGGAAAATACTGTAAACAGGTATACCCGGGATACTGACAGAAAAACTAGAGGACAGAGATACCGTCCAATCATAATATAAGAAAAAAAACATAAATGTTGGTTGCTCATCTATATTTGGTTGGTAGAATGAAAGGGATAGATTGAGTTTAGAGGACTTGTGGCATACGATTGCACAGGTTTGGATATTTTTAAGGCTACAATGCTACTGACGCGGTTTTATTTCTTATTATACTGCTTAAGGTTGCACAATTAACAAAATCGGAATAATATAGCATCAATTGATAAGTTTGCATCAGTAAGGTCCATATTTCTTTAAATACTGTTAGCAGCGCTATATTCCATTGAAATACCTCACTATTGATTATGAATTGAAAGCATTCAGTGGAAAATGCCAAATATGACTTAAAATTAAATGCCTTGGTGGGCAGAGAAACATTTTATCTTCTAGATCCTCGAGTATATGTCGATGTAGAACATGACTCTACAGGGTCAGAAACGTTCCAATAGCTACATACTCGTACATTATTCGCGCAAGAAGAAATATTACTCTCGATAATTGCTTGTTTAACTACTGAGGGATCACAAACTGATATCTGTGGGCACTGCCAGTGAAAATCTTATACATCTAAAAAAGTAAGAATATTTCTATTAGATCCACATTAAACGACGATAATCTTATCGACTTCTCCAGCGGTGGACTGAAAAAGCCCGAACTAATATAGTTTAATAACATGACCAAAGGGGATGTCTCTAGAAATAGCTACCGCTGGCCCCTTAGCTGTTATTTTTTTCTCTTCTTGATAATGCTGGAATTTACGATTTCGTTTTACACTTGACCACTAATTAAATCGCCTTCCAAATCCAAAAATTCAGCTTGGTGTACGAAGGAAAATTTTGAATATAACTAGCGAACCAATGCCAAGGCGATCTGACGTTGGTAAAAAACGTCAAAAGTCATCCAGCAGATATCATATTTCTTCGAGAAAAAGGTTAGAAAGATGCATTACATTTGTATAAAGTGTAGAGCTCACATATGTGTAGAGAATGCTGCTCAGATCTGTACCGAGTGTAGAGCTCAAAATAGCGAAGAAATTGAAGACACATTTTGTCATGGAAAAATGTATTTTTCCGTTTTCTTCAAATGGATTTCTACTTTTTAATTCGAAGGGGCTTTGAAGCGATTCCCACACACTCCGGTAGGTAGGTTGATCTTGAAATTCATTTTTGATTACTAGGTAAAAGATGTATTGCGAATCGTGTTTAATTCTCACCGTCTTGCCAGGGGCGAGGAGCTGCTCTTCAAGTGTTCCTAATTGACCAAGCTTCTTCCTGAATACGGTCGCTAATCCTCGTACGTTATTGATACGCGCAGAGATGATGCAGGCCAGTGAATAATTTTTTGGAAAAGTGAACAAGTATTGTTGTTTTTCTGTAGTGACTCCATATTTGGAGCAGCTTTGCCTCTAACTCCGTTCAGCACTGTGTTTTCTTTCTTCATATTGTAGTATATATTTCACGCTTACTATATTTTTTTTGTTTTTATTTTTTAATGGAATAAAAGACATGTTTTTTTTATTGGAAATACATATTTTTCCGTTTTCTTTAAATGAATTTCTACTTTTATATTTTTTAATATTATTCGTGAATTGGTATTAGGTAGAATGAAAAAATGAAATTGTTTTGTAGGTTTTCATGACAAAAAATATAATAAGACTGTTTCTATATTCAACCAACACCCTTTACCACTGAAGCAATTTTGTTTTAAATTAATTTCAAGTAACATTAAGCGTGAGTAGTTCACAACAAATAAAAATTATTTATAATCTCAATTGTTCAAACTGTTGGCCACTTACTTCAATACACTTATTACACCGTTTTGTAATTGTGAAACCAGTCTTTGAGAATAGAGAAAAATCTATAAGATTTAAATCAGGTGATCTTGGAGGCCAACAATTGGGTCCACCCCGACCAATCCAGTTTTGTCTAAAACGTCTGTTCAAGCTGTTCAAGTAATTTCTTGCGGCTGTAGCAAAATGAACAGATGCCCCATCATGATGAAACCACATGTGTTATCTAATATTTAACGGTACATTCTCCAACAATTCATCCAACATTTATAAATTGCTCCATTCAATTTCTTTGGCTGTATGTGAGGCCCTATTAAGCAGTCTCCAACCATACCTACTCACACATCAACCGAATATTTATCCCCTTTCACGACAATGTACGGATTTTCTTATCTCCCTAGTAAATCTAGCCTCGTCCGTATACAACACATACTTTGGAAAATTTCGACATATTTGTAATTACCAGTTTGAAAATTCCATACGCACCTGAAAATCTCTAGGTTCTGATATTTGAATACTGGCCAATTTACATGGATGTAACACTTGTTCTTTCAAAACTTTCCATACAGGAAAATGGTCTACTATTTTTTTCATCATAATAACTTCTGGAGTATAAAATGTACTTAAGCAGCTGTTCGCAAGAAAAATGATGCAATTGAACTGAGAGGATTCGAATCTTCGAATATTTTAATCTGACCTAATAAATATTTAAATATTATTTATTTGAAATCCTTATGAAACCTTGCATTTAGCTTGATAGGATGAAAATATTTATTATAATTATATAAAAGTACTAACAATGGAATGCTAGTGTATATCAGACAGACTTATGTTATTAAATTTTCACTATAGACTGTTTGTCTTGTGTCTAAATTTTTTTATCGAATAATTTCTCTCAGGATCTACGAAAATGGCAAAGAAACCGTATCATCATTCGAAAACGACGTGCTGAAATCAAAGACTGTCAACGGAGTTTCTGAAAGTATAACTTACAGTTGAATAATTAATTTTGAATAATTATTTTTTTTTCCACTTTAGCCTAATTGTAGTACTTACACAAATCTTACAATAGGACATATAAATATTATTCCCATTGAATCTCAACGCTAATGTAATCGTATATCGTGTTAATTGTTCTTTTTTTGTAAAATATAGATGTGTCAAGGTGTACAATTAGTTTAAGTTGTTCGTAATAACCATATTCTGATTCGAAACAAATTTGCACACACACCTTGCATTTTTTTTGGTATTACAGTGGAGACTTGATTAACCGGACTAAAAATTATCTAATAAAACCAACAATAATGAAGAATTGAACATATGTATCATTTAGTTTCCATCGTTCTTAGAAGATTGATTCGTTGTCAAATTTCAAAATACTTCTAGGTGTACCTCAAGAAATTGTAGTGGACAGATCGAGACGTTGAGTTGGTCTTATTCTTTCCCTTAAATCCGGTACAAATGAACCTAGTCGAAATAAAAAGTTGTCACTGTCTTCCGTTACTCCATTTTACAATTTCTTGACATTTCGGTAGTTTAGTGTATATGTCATCATTTAAATAAAAAATTTTTGTGACAAAGCACTGATCCGATTTGAAACCAGGCTTTGCTGATATTCACTAACAAATTAATACATTAATAATGCTTGGTCTTTATCTCTTTATATTTTACCGAATGAATCATTTTTTTTCCAGTTCCATTCCGTTAATGACATTAATTTTTACGTTAATTTTTTTTTTATTTATTAAAAACAAAAATATAAAATATAAAGGGTAAAGATTATGAAGTGAATTTCAGTAAATCTCTATTGTAACCTCACTACATTGGCTTCAGCAGTGAATTGACCTACAGTTCGAGTACTTAAAGATGGCCTTACAAAAATATTATTCAATATTTCCTCTTCAACACGATCTGTTCATTTTACTGCCGCGGCAAGAAATTACTTAAACAGGCCTTTTAAAATGGATTGGTCGGGGTGAAATCATTTGTTTGCCTCAAAGATCACCTGACTTAAATCCTATGAATTTTTTTATATTGGGCTATATGAAGTCATTAGTGTACGAAATACTCATCGAGTCTGAACAAGATCTAATAGCTAGAATTCAAGCTGCGGCACAAATCATTCCAATTCCTTCCAGATTTATTCTTAAAAACACGTTTTTCAATTACAAAACGGTGTAATAAGTGTATGGAAGTAAGCGGACAACAGTTTGAACAAATGAGAATATGAATAATTTTTATTTTTTTTGAACTACTTACGCATAATCATTATTCGAAATTAAATGGATAATTAATTAATTTGTCAATTATTTACGTGCTTGCAGACTTTTGTTTAGAGGAAAATTTCTACAATACTGTTCATTTTAGCTCTATAAACGGTTTCCAGTTTTTGAACTAAAAATAATCAGTCAGTCAAAATATAACTTTATTAAGGAGCATATTGGTTACAAAATTTGAAAAAAAAATTTTGAGGCATTCTTGATTCATGGCAAATTTTTGATTTAAAATTTTGAACACCATATATCTGAGCAACTAAGGCCCGTAAGGGTTGGTATTCCTATATCAAAATAAAACATTTATTGAAATCTCTCTGCGGTAAAGCGTTGCCGGTCGAATATAAAAACACCCTGTATAAATATGGGGTATTCTAGTATACCAATTCTGTTATTTCATTTTTCCATTGGAAAATTACCAATATAATCCAGAAAACAACAGTTTTATTTAAAGATCTCTTTTGTAAACGAATTAGTAGTCTGATTATGAAGCTTGAATTCCAAGCTATAAGAATATTTATTATAATATTTATTCAATAATATTCGAATAATATAATTACGCAATTGAGGTAATTCATCATTTATATGTATACGTGTTTGTCGATCAAGTCTATTAAGCATTCTCTCTCCCTTATAATGCAACAATCCTGTTTGACGTTAACGAATTTGATCAACATATTAGCATCATCTAATCGACAAAATAGTCATCTCGATAAACAAAAGCCATTGTTCTACAGGCAATAAGAGTCTCTTGCATCGAGCTCGAGTACATAAAGCGGAGGATATAATTGGGATAAGTCGAGTTCCGATATTGGTATTGTATACCGTTGTAGTGGTTGTACACATAAATACATAAACAGCCACCCTATTTGTAATATATTTGGACATATATGATGATAGAATATTATTTTGGTTCATGTACTTCTACTATTTCTATAGAAAAAGCTGAAATTGTAGAAAAATGTCTACTGGATGGTTAATATTTAATAAATAGTTAAATCATGTGATGAAAGTTAATTTTTTTTTTATAATTTACTGAATCAAAACATAAAAATTGATTATTCATATATAAATGATTAGTGTGTCATGAATTATATGCTAATTCATCAAATAATATGTTAACAGTGATAATTAGATTTAGATAATACTGTACTTTGTTAATTAAAGCAAAATTTCGCTAGATGGCGATGACGAGGTAAAGTACTGTTTGATCATAGTACTTGAAAGTTTGCTTGATTCGTTCACCTACTTGTCACAATGAGTGGTAAAAAAAAGTTTTATTGAACTATGGACGTGATATTGGTGTGGGTAGTCGTATTATATTTTTCAGGTTTTAGTTTTTTGCTTAACTAAACATGCTACATTATAAAGCTTCACAATATTAATGGTGAACTTACTCAGAACATGTTTTCAAGTTATTTGAGTTGTTCACAGATACTGGAAACATCCATATTGGTCAAGAAATGGAATTGAATCGCGAACATTTCCATGCGATGAATTTCTATGACTTTTGAAGTGGATTAAAACAACAGCAGTGTGCCGAACATCACGCTTTAACTTATGGTGATGGAGCACCATTTCGCTGATTTTCCGAATTCAATCGTGGTCATACTTCGCTACAGGATGATTTTCATGAAGGTCATCCACAAACGCCTGTTTTGCCAGAAAACATTGATGCTGTCCTTGAACTGATATAGCAGGATCGTCTTGTGACATACTTGATTATGAGTTCCACTAGTATTCATTCAATATTGCATGAAAATTTGGTTGTCAAAAAACTTGTTCTTGTTTAAAACCACATAATTTGACAATCACTCACAAAAACCTCGTGTCGATTGTTGCACAGAAATGGTGAAAAAATTCAAACGCGGCCTGAAATATTATGACAAGCGACGAGTCATGGATCCATTCATATGAACCTGAAACTACACAACAATCGACTGTATGGCTCTTTCACGACAAGCAAAATTTAAGTTTTTCGCAAACGAAGCACTCCGAAGCAAATGGTCGACTGTTTTTAGGGAATAACTGGACATGTCCAGAGTAATGTATATCGTTCAATTCTAAACGGTACACAAACATTTGTTCGCCAGATGTGCTCAATAAAATCATGAAAACTGATCGCAGAAGACGAATCATTCTCCTCAACGACAATTAGAGCTCTCACACATCTGTTCAAACAATAATGTTTTTGAAAGATCAAAACATCAAATAAATGGGTAATCTGCCTTAAAGTCCTTGTTTGGCACCCTATCATTTCTTCTTATCATAGCATATCAATAATAAATTGCGAGGTCAACGTTTTTCTAAACCTGAAAAAGCTGTTGATGCGCTCAAATCACATGTTCTGTAAGAATGGTAAAAATGCTTCGACAATGGGCTCGACACATAAAAAAGTGTATTGATCTTAATGGAGAACATTTTGTGAAACAATATTGCCATCTCTAATAATGAATATTTGTTTTTATTTGTCTCTCTTAAATCTCAAGTAGCAACCGTCGTAGCAGAAACTAGTATATTAAGGTTATCTAATATTGAATACCATTCAACAAGCTAAAATGCTTTTTATCATAATTAAGTTCCTTCTAAATCGTTACTATATGGTAAACCAAAGACTTTACATTACTATATTACACCAATTTTTTGTAAAGATGGTTTGATCTCGCAAGAGGCATAAGAAATAATATACGCCAAAGTATTTATTGAACCTTCGGGAACGAATGCAGTTTTAAACGATGAAGACTTTGGTGTGAAAGGGAACGGCCATGACCTTCATAATTCATCAAAAGGACAAATTGAAACTTCCGCCTAGGTGGAATTAGTGGACAAAACAAGAGTTGGTAGTCACGAAAATGGAAATTCACTAGCTGCTATTTCGATAATTTGTCAATTTTGGAGTATTTGAACTTTTAATGACGAAGTTTTCGCATTCACTCCACAGCAGATATCAGTCTATGCAGTTTTTAATAGTCATTCAGGATCCCAAAGTTACTAAAGGAGAGCTATAATGTTTTGTAGCAATGTTGATTCTCTCAAGCTATAATGAATTACTTGGCAAAAAATATTCCTCGGAAACTGATCGTTATATGGACTCAGATACAGGAGATGGTTACTAATCGAGTATCAGAACTACGGACATAAAGTTTAACGTATGTAATAAATATTTTGCATCATTTTGTAGCATGCCATTCGGCTTGTTACATTTTTCTTCAAACATTTTGAATATTCACTTATTGTGGGACAGTATCCATTTCTGATTTATTTGTTCTAACATTCGAGTTTTTGAGGAAATTAATTTGTTATCGATTTCCCACTTCTTTCGAGAAACTGTGGTGATTATTTTGTTTATATTCGCTGTTATACAGCAACCAGATTGAAGTATTAGCCATCTCAAAAACTGGGAATCCAGTTCAGAACTGCCATCATCCCGAATTTCCATAGATTTGTCCCAGTCTTCTGTTTAATATATATTATTATATTTATTTGGATAATCGTGTCCGACGATAGTTCAATTTTTTTCAATTCTTATATTTTAGCTTAAAAAGCTTGTGGCTTCCAATTCAATATTAATTGTTCACCCTTTCTGAGTACCAGTTATTTATATACTTTGATTGAGGTTGAATAAAACTTCCTGAGGAGAAGTCTCCTGCCAAGGAACTAAGGTTATAATTTCATATAAAATACGAGGGCCGTTATTTTTTCAACCTCCGATCGCTCCGTGGAAACGCTACGTGGGCAGAAGAAAGCGGGCATACGCTGAAGGCGACTACGAAGTTCTCGCACTACACACTCCGCCATTGTTGACATTCAGGCGTCAGTCGGCGTTGTGATACAATCACGTAAACATGTACGCCATTATTAATGCTCACATCAATTGTGATTTGCGAAGTGAGATTCGTTTTCTACAGGCTGAAGGCCAAATCCATTGGATAATGAGTCGTGTGTATGGGGAAAACCGCAGATTCACCATTACTCCTTTGTCTATGGCTAAGGCTACATTGGTGGCAACTTTCTTTGAAGAGGGTATTGAAAAGCTTGTCCACAAGTATGACAAATGTCTCAATCTCTTCGGTGATTATCTCGAAAATTAGCCATGAACGTACCAATCTTTTAATGATAAAATTATTATTTTATATGAACTTATCTTTTATTCATATCCTATCGTAGGCTGAAACAAAAAACGGCCCTCGTAGTATCAATAAATCCAATTTCTAAAAAATATTTCATTACAATTATTTGCCGAGTTGATTGTGGAATATATTTTTGTCGAAAGTTTTGGTTTAAATAGTTATTCGTTTATTTAGAGAGAAGAATAACAGACGAAAATGTATTCATTAGGGGTGGATTATAGGAATTGGAACGTTCTGAAAATAGAGGGTCGTATCATAATTTGAAAAGTGGAAACTGTTTTATTGTGAACTTTTTGATGTCGAAGTTTAGTACTTACATATCGAGCCTCACAGTTTGCGTAGTGACTCAAGTACCTATGTGCTCAATATTTGACGTCAAAGTTCATCATTTCAACGTTTTCACCACTTGAAATGAAAATCAACAACAATTATCAAATAATATAAATACTTTTTGAACTATGAGTTGAATCTCAATTTTTTCCATTTACTATGATTATCTGAGCTTTTCTCTACTGCTACTTAGAATGTTGAATTTTGGAAAAACCCTCATGTATTATTTCAAAAGAAATATTGTCCAATTAAATCTACTCTCTGCCAAGTTCGCAGAATATACTGAATAAAAATCTGTAACTATAAAGAAACTTAAATATGGCATATTTAGTGTGAGGAAACTTCAACGATTCATACAATTAAAAGTTAAGTAGGAACTTTTAAAAGATTGTGAATTTAAGTTTTATTTCGAAAACTCAGAGTAAGTGCTTATAAATTATTGAACAAATGATAATTCTCGAGTTCATATTCAGGTTTTGTCGGCAGTTGGACAAAGAGAATTTAAAAGTTTCAGTTTTGCATGTATAAAGACATATTTCTCTAACTGTAAACTTCAGAATTCTTAACGTGCTAAACGAACACTTTCAGTTTTAATACGAATTATTATGGAAGTTTTACTCGTACATAATTTGAAGTAATTCATTTTTGTATTCTTTTTATACTTTTTTTAGTGCCACTTCATTTAATATCTAAAGGGAAACTCGTTTTCGTATGTTTTATAAGAAAGAGAGAAGTAACTGCCGATATTGTAGTTAAAAGAATTTAAAAAATATACAGGATATTCTCGAATCAGAATAACGATATAAATAGTATTATCCTACAATACATGACAAAAATTACATATTTCTTCTGAGCGCAAATCAAAAGAGGGAGACGTAATTTCTCCAAGGTTTTTTTCTACATATTTGCGGTACTGAAAATATTTTTTTCTGAGGAGGGAAAGTGCTTACCGACTATTTATCTCATCGAACAGTGTTCGACGCTACTCCGACTGAAACCATTTCATTAGCCTTGAGTGAGCTCTGCTTAAGAAAATCGTCGGGCATTACTTTGAGTATAATGAATATTTATATAATAGGGACAATAAAACAGGTAATTCAACTTATAAGGTTTCGGTTTACCTTCAGTCTCCGAAGACGATTATCGAAACGCGCGTTTGACACTATAGGTGCAATGGTAGTGTGAACAGTATATTCATTATTAATATCACCAACGGTTCCAGAAATTCCAGCTTAGTTATTCCAGATTTATCAATTATCTAGCATCTTGTTTATTATATTCTACCTAGTTATTTCTCCATTCTTCTTCTTTCCGTATATCTCAAGCATTCAAAAAAGGTATGTTCCACTTTATCTCTTGCTTTGAACTATATGAATTTGTTCCGTACATGTTTGGTAGTTTCCGTGTCCTGTTAGAAGTAGCCTGTTGATGTTTTCAGTTGTTCCAAGTTCTCAAGCCTGATAAAATGTTTCTGTCCATTAACCATTTTCTTCCTGTATTTCAACCTTTGTCTTGTGTGATTTGTTCAGTAAGTGATTCTTCTAATTTTGTATTTATTTTTTGGCAGCTTTTACTCGATTGATTTTCGAGGAGGTGCAGGGTGCAATTGTCGTCAGAAGAGTGGTCTTCGATGCAGAAATATACATTTTCTAGTAGTGGACAGATTTCTTCTATAAATTGGTGATTCGAGTTGTTTCGTGCCAGATAAAAATATTTTAGGGAGAATATTTGGTTGTTTTGAATGATGGGAAAGAGGTGATATAATTTAACGACTTCGGCTTTGATAATTGGTATATGTATAGCAGAAATTAATTTATTATTAGCAAACGAAACTTGAGTGCCTCAAAATTGGTAATATGTTAGAATGTTTTTAAATTTTGTGCATTGGTTGTCAGGGTAAATTTTCCTTAAATATTCTTGCGTTTTTTGTAACTCTTGACACTGGATAATAGAAGGATGAAGTGTGTTTTGTTTTCCAAAAACTATGGAGTCTTCCAAATTATCTAAGAATGTGATAAAATTTTGACAGTCTAGATTTATTTGTGAAATGATTGCTTGGAAGGTTAAATACTTGTGTGATTCGGTGATTGATTTTTGCACGCTGATTTGAAATTTTTCCAGAGAATTTGTAAATTTTTTATAAGATTCTTGGAAAGTGAACCTTGTAGTTTATTCCGTAATTATATTTTGTTGGTTTGTTTCTAGAATTTTTATTTCGTTATCATATCTATTACCGTAATCATTTTCGTAGTTGATCGAACCTGTCAAAAAAACTTCTTTTATTACGTATATGAGGTTGTAAATTATCAAGTTTCGTACATGTAATTTTGATGAGACATTCTGTTCTGAACAACAACAACATGTCTTGAGATTAGGCATGATATGAGATTTCATTAGTTACAATTCTCACTTCTAAATTATTTTTTATAATAAAAAAATGTTTTTCAATGTTGAACAATTGTTTAATAATAGGTTCTAAATTTAAATAATGTATAAAGTTATGTATACTATATATGAAACGAGCGTCTCCTAATTGTATCGGTAATAAAGGATTATTGATAGTAGTTAGGTCTATGTCTTCCGTAGCGTTACTCTTGTGCAGTTTTTGTATTGCCAGAAGTGCTAGGAATATTATTTTCTTCTCCCCCATCTTCCTGAAAAATTTGTTTTTTATTAGTTTTGGGTTTTCTTGCACTTGCTTTGTGATAAATGTTTTTTATCCGTTTTCAATTTATTTTTTGTCTGAGCTAATATTTCAAATCTATCGAAGTTTTTTGTTTCTTGTTTTTGTACTATATAGGCTACTTTTTCGTTTTTATAGTCAGATGCTTCGCTGCGCTTTTCGTTTCTATCATTAATAATCTTTTTTTATGGTTTTATTAGTCTCTGTTATATTTTCGTAAAGTCTTGTGGTTGCTTGTTTGTGAGCTTGTACATAGTCTGAAATTATTATGTGAACATTAAGGTCAGAAGGGTTTGTTTCATTTATGTGTCCCTTTATTACCTCAAATGGTGTATACTTGGTGACACTATGAATTGAGTTATACCCGAGTTTGGCCCGTTTTATCAATTGATCTGATGTGAGACTTCGATTTTGTTCTCTTAAACATCGTACATGTGTTTCCTGGAATTTAAAAACCATCAATACGAATATGTTGAAAAGGACGTGGAGTAGTTGGTGTAGGTTGAATTTTATTACTGATAGGTTTCGATCGTATTTGGTTTTTTTGACTAATTTCGCAATTATTCACCTATTCTACACGGTCATCGGTGATTTTTGGCTAATAAAATCGTTTACCAAGTGCTATTTTCAATTTTTGAAGTATGATTGCATCGTAGTCGTGAATATTCTAGGTAAATCGCGGTGTTTGAAATAAATAGCGTATCTTTTGTTTGGGGCGAAATGTTCTTTTATAAAATTTATCTATTGGATGGAAGAAATGTTTGAAGGTAGTGTAACATATAATCTAGTATTGTCAAAAATTTTGGCAGTTTTACATTTGATCGATTCTATTTCTTCAATTGTTATGAATATTTGGTTCTTGTATGTGTTTAATACTCTTTTAGTAATTGGAATAGAAAAAATAGGATTCTCTGTCGACGTATGTTGAGTCTCAATGTCAGATTCCGAGTTTGAATCTTGAGGTCTGCCTGATTCTTTTTGTATGTCTCGAACTACATTTGTCTCTTGATTTACGGTGTTAATGGGTCCTTTATTATTCAGTATTTCCTCGAGGTCAGGACTAGAGAGTATAGGAATTTCGTCAGGATTTTGAAGGAAGTTTTCTATTATTTCATTCGCATCTCCTACGTTTTTTATTATTGATTCATTATCCATAGCATTCAATTCTATGCATGGATTTCTACTTAGGGCATCTGCGGCTCAGTTCGACGATCCTTTTTTATATTTGATGACGTAATCGTACTCTACCAATTTCAATCTCCATCTGAATAGCACAGAATTTTAGTCTTTCATGGATAAAAGCCATTGCAGTGACTTGTGGTCTGAATATATTGTGAATTTCCGGCCGAATAGGTATGGGCGAAAGTATGTGCATCTCCATACTATTGCTAGGAGTTCTTTCTGAACCGTTGAATAGTTTATTTCGGCTGGATTGAGAGTCCTTGATGCATAGCATATAGGGTGGTTAATTTGTGAAAGAACTGCGCCTATTAAGTAGTTGGATCAATCTGTTGTTACTTCAAATTCTTTATCGAAATCCGGATAAATTAAAACTGGTTCAGACGTTAAAATATGTTCAAATGTTTCAAAACAATCTATAAATTCTTTTGTGTGTATTACTTTATCGTTTTTCTTCAGGCATTTATTCATAGGCTTTGTGATTTTAGAAATTTTTTTTATAAACTTACGGTAGTAGCCTAATAATCCTAGAAAAGATTTTATTTCTTTTTGTATTTTTGGTAAGGGAAAGCTGAGATTTTTTTGGGTTGGGTTATCTGTTGTAACTATATGACCTAGACCTAGTTGAAAAACAGTTTGATCTTCCCAATTTGTCGAGAATTAATATTTGGTATCGGATATTGATATGGGATCGTTTTTTCATTGAGTTTCCGATAATCGATGACTAGACGATATTTTTGTTTCTCTGATTGGTCTTCTTTTTTATTAACAATCCAAATAGGGGATTACCATGGTGAAGTTGTGGGTCGTATTATGCCTTTATCTAACATTTCATTTATCTAGTTATTTATTTCCTGTTTAGGAATATAGGGATATCTGTACGATTTACAATGTATAGAAATTTCGTCAGTCGTTTTAATTTCGTGTTTTGTTCTTGCCGTGAAAAATAATTAATCACCCGGTTTAAAGAAGATGTCTGAAAATTTTCGAATAAGCTTCAAGATTTCAGTTTTTTCTTCTGCGTTCATATGGTTTGTTCTAATTAATTGTGATAAATCGATTTTTTTTGGTTTATTATTGTCTTCGTTATTTAAGTTATTAAACGAATTAATATTAAAAGTATCATAACTAGATTTTTGAAAAGACTCTACCTCTAAAGGTTCTTTAAGATTAACTGAAATCATTCGATCTGTTTTGTTTTGGATTTCTACAAGAGTAAATCCGTTTCTGGCATCAGTCAATATTTGCGGTATATACAATGGTCCTATTTTACCTTCATTTATCGATATTTCTCCATTAAAAATAGAAACAGGTAACTTCTTTAGAATTTTTTGTTGTGATTCTACTGAGAATAATATATTTGATTTTTCTTTTCATCTATATCTGGGAGGTATCTCAGTATTTGGTCCTATTAATTTGTTATTTATAAGATCAATATTAAAGTTCATATCTCTCAAATCATTTAGTCCTATAATACCATCGAAATATTAGTGGAAATCAAATAATAGAAAGGAGATGAAATAATTTGGATTCTGAAATCAGGTAACGCTCTAAGTGTTGATTGATATACAATATCTTGACTAACCAAAGCTGTCTTAATTTGTGCATTGATTCGATTAACGGAATTTGGATAAGTTTTTTCTATACTATCAGGTTTAATAATTGAACGTGAACTACCGGTATCTATAAGTAATTTTAATTTGAGGTTATTAATTTCTATGTAAGGTAATGCGTTTTCTGATGAAATTTTAATTTCTACTAAGGTGTTCCTTGTTGTTGGCTCATTTGGATAAAATTTTCATTTTCTGTATTGTCATAGTTATAGTACGTTTGATTTTGGTCATTATCGTCCGTATTCTGATTCTAATAGTAATGTTGTTAGTCTGATTGGTCGTAGCCGTGTGTGAATAGCTCTTAGGGAGTAAAATTTGTATTCTGTATAGAATTTTGAAATTGTTGATTTCGATTATAATTGTTATTATTTGGCCATCTTTGTCTTTGTGATAATGTGGAAGAATTTCTTGAAGTCGTTGACATAGGTGTTAGTTTAGAAAATTGGTGTATGAGTTTTTGGTTTGGTCTGAAAACGTTTTGTGGAGGTCCGAATACTTGTCTGTTCGCATTTGTCTAGGTTAGATATTAATAGGTTGACTGGGGAATTGATTAACTGGTTTATTATTGTCAACGGAATGATAGGGTGGTGTTTGGTACAGGATAGTATCTTGGTTGTGAATAAGGTTTTCGATAATTACTATTAAATCTAGACGTCATTGCTCGGTTATTGTCATTAAGATTGTCAAATAATTTTTCAAAGTTTTCAATTTCATCTTCCATTGCATCTTCCAGTGAGGCTGGATTTTTGAGATGCAAGTTATTTCTTAAAGTACCACCATAACCTGCTATAAAAGTACTAATTGCAGTTTTATCATAATGGTTTATTTGACACTTTCTCCGCGTTAGTTATGTTAGGAATATTACTAATTTTCTGCGCTATACTATTACTTAATAATTGAATTCGACTTCCAAAGTTCATCAATGGTTCGTTCTTAAACGGTTTCATTCTAGTGAGTTCTCTACAATCAGCTAAACATTAAATCGGGGCTTCTTTCAATCTCGGCCAATCTGATAACTCAGCACGATTACCTACTAATATTTCCGCTTTACCTATAAGTAACTGATTGGAATATGTGTTTAGATAATTGTGCATCATTAAATTACCGATAGTTCATCTTAGGCATATATAAAGTTGAATTTATTGATTTGAAAGAATTAGTGAATTGTTTATTGATATTCAGTTGAGTGTTAATATTATTTTTGTTATCTAATCCTATATTTGTAATTCCGTTAATTATTTCATTAATATCGCTCATGAAAATAATTTAAAATTAATGTTTATAATAAGCAATTTATTCTCAATGAACAAAATTTAACTATCTTTACCAAAATCCTCATACAGAGGGGTGTGGAAAGGTAAAAAGGAGAAGGCACTTACAGATTGTTCTTCAATTCAAGCGCTCTGCTTTCCTGGTCCTTTTTCTTGATTCCCTGCTCCTGTTGCCACAACTTCGAAAGTTTATAAGTTCGTAATACGCACTTAAGGTGTAGAAACTCCAAGGTCCCGAATTTCACTTGTGTTTTAGCGAAGTCATTTCATATGTTATATACTGTCAGCTGTTACTTCATATGTAACTTAACACGGTCTAAATTAATCCCTATATATTTTATTGATACGTGACCCAATTGTGATTTCCTTTATCTATCTTCTGGCTGCGAGTATGACCACTTCGATTTACTGTGCAGCTATTTGCAGCATTCACCTGTGTATACATTCGATAATATTCTTCATGACTCTTGAATGTTTTTTTCAATCTATGAGAATCATTGACTGATACTTCTGCTGCTGGGTTGTTAGCCTTTCCAATCAGTGTTTAACATAAAGAACTAGTAGTCTGAATACCACATCAAAGTACAGTAATTCGAATGTCAGTCAAGATGAAGAAACTTACTAAGCGTCCAAACAATGGAAACTGTTCCTGGATTAACCAAAATAGTCGCGAATGCTTTTCACCAATATGTGGAGATATAGCTTCAAACTCTCAATCTTTGTATTCAGTTCTGACCGGTTTTATTGAAACAAATTAAACAAAAATTTTCTTTCGAAAATTGGACAACAATTATAATTTCGCAGTATTTTGATGGAAATATTATCTTAGCAATAGTAGATCAGTAGATCTTCAGCGCTAATCATCGAACGACATAGGTTGGTGTAGAGCTGTAGAAGAAAAAAATGTTGTATAATGTTGTATGGATATATCCGAGCGTATCATATATTGACATTAGCAATGATCTACGTATTTTCAATACGTCGTGTCCTGGTGCAGTTCATATGCCGGCAACTCAACTTTCCCCACAGCCTAAAGCGGTCTCACGACATATTTTATTTAAAACCTCCTCCAAGGCCCAAAAGATTGAATTTGAATGTTTTTCTAGAGTTGGACCGTCCTGAGTCCTTAAAACATTACCTTACACTTGGTCTATTTTATTTTGTTTTCATATTTTTTTGTTTATTTTTTGACATAATGCGAATAATATTTGATTAAAATTTTTATTGTGTATTACTTTCACATTATCTGTACCTATTTTTGTTAATTTTGTTTCAAAGGGTATCAAAACATGTCTAAAACATATTACAATATAATAACAATTATTTATGTTTTTCCGAAAGATCGAAGTACAATAATGAGGTTTTCCAAAACAAACATCGCAAAAAGTCATCACTTCGAACTTACATTAAGTTTTTTCTCATTTTCTTCCACTGTAACTTACGCAATCTCTTCTCACCTTGTGACTTAGATCCTGTTTCTTTACTAGTCAATGAGTATTTTCGGTTTGCTACACTGATTTAAGAATCATTTATTGCTGAATTTTTTTCCTCATCCCTTTATGAAGAAAATAGGTATTTATCATTGCTGTACCAATTAACAGCTCAATAGCAAATTTTCCTATACCACAGCAATGCCTTTCTCAAAGATGTGTTGTCACTTGGCATTTGGTTATATAGATGTATAGAAGATTTGCCTTCGTTATAGTCGCCTTCGGCTTGAGGCTTTACAACCACTCTTTATCGTCATTCGATGCTGATTGTCTTATCAACATGCTTTCTAGAAAGCATCAACATGTCACGCACTGGGCCCTGGGAAAATTTTCCGCGGCAAACTTTCCCTCGGGCCCAGATCGCACAAAAAAACATCATTATTTCACATTTTTTATTCCAAATAACTTTTTTCTCTATTTTTTCTCGATTCAACACCCTTTAAGGAGTGTAGAAATAAAAACCAAACAAAATTTTTGGCCCGTGAGGAAAGTTTATCAATTTTTATCAGTGCTCAACGGGATAATAATATACGTATGTTAATTTGTCAAGTGTTGAGTGAACCTAAAAATAAGGTCTCTTTCAATAATCTGACGATTTCCATGTGACGCAAACTCGTTGCCATTATTATGATGTGCAAAAACAATTCGCCTTTTTGAAATACTCAAGATACTATATAAGGTTCATTCTCATATCTCATAATCCGACGATTACCTCAAGGAATTCGCCCAATCTGGCAAAAAAAAGTTGATCTCAAATTTTCAGATTACTCAAATAGACACTTTTCAGCATGTAATCAATTCTCCAAACATCAATCAAGAAATTCAAATGATCAATTTTTTGTTAGAAATCTGATCTTTCATTCTTGATAGTCGTCTTTATATATGGAGCTCTTATTTGGTGGAGGTACTTAACCAAGTATAAGGTATCCCTCTGTATATTAATCTGCAGTAAATATCAAAATCCCCACCTGGGCTCTTGTACTATTAGGTTATCATAGAAACTTTTGCACGAAAAGTAATAAATGTGCAAATAAAAATTTGTTTTCTACTAGAAAAAGCGTGCTAATCAATAAGCACAGATCTTGTCTTCCACCTGACTAGTATTTGTTTTTTCATTATTCACATCATCACAATTACCTAAATCTACAGCACCCACGCAAAGGTCCAATCATTTCATCGATGGTAGTGTCTTCTCCTACTTGATAGCTTTCTTTGCATCTTTCGTTGAATACTTCGAATATCTCTCTGATTGGAGCTAGATCATTCTTGCGGATCTTCCTGTCATTCAAATTGTCAAACCGAACATCCATCAGTAGGAAAAGAAATTGTATTCTGTAACCCATAATTCCTTCAGATTCAGGTGCTGAGCTTTTTTTAGGCCAGCCATATAAAGTAATCCTAATAAGGGAAAAATTTCTGCCAAATTGGTGTGTAGAAAAATCTAGTCTGTCATTCGATCTAAATAAAGTCTCATTCATAGAGTCAAGGAAAAAAATCTTCCAGCATTCAACTGGTGGCATCGCACTGCGAGAGGAAACTGTCACACCAGGTGGACGAATGACAATGTTTTTCTTGGCAGTACGGACAATTTTCTTCCTATAAAACATTTTCAGGATATACCTTTTTCAAATGAACTGATATCATCTTCCGATTGCTCAGAATCCGTATCGTGATCAGAATAAGCACTTTGAGCATCAGTTTCGAAATGATCTAATCTGGTTATTCAGATCCAGTATGTCGGGCTGCTGGACTTTCCATGATAGTTGGACTAGAAAAATAAAAAATAATAAGAAATAATATCACAATAAAAATCAGGAAAAAACATAACAGGGTCATAACAAATTTACTTATCAAATAAATCATATTACCCAATGCTGCAAGAAATTTTCCTCTACTAGTCATAATTATGCTGAAATATGATTTAAGAATTAGGCTTATTAACGTATTGAAAGCAACACGATTACTATGAAAAAATACTATGAATAAAAATTACTATGAAAAAATATCTCAAAGCTGGAACAAACTTTGTAACACCGGAACTCGCTTTGAGAGAAATACTCACACTCGGAATTACCTCAGAAATCACCTGCCAGTATATGCTCCAGATAGATACTGGATCTAAACCAATAATAGCACCGCAACAGTTTATCATTAAAATAAATGTAAAATAGGTAAACTCGAATAATAAAACTTTTCTCTTTAGAAAATCGCTGTAAATTCACACCGTGTATTCGCTTGGTTTTCCACAAATAAAATAGGGGACTGATCAGTTTTGGTAACAGAAGAAAAGCATGAAGGATACACATTAGGGTGGCAAAAAAAACTTGATTTAATTTTCATAGCTATCACAAAAATATCATCCACAATGACGAAAAAATTTTTGGTAAGCTTTGAACTCTTAATAGCAATATTTAAAGGTGCCGCATCGTGATTTTTGATTTCCTACTTAAGTACACGGGACTTTTTCGAATTTTAAGGAATTATTGTATCTTAAAAAGAAATGGATATTTTTGTAGGAAATTAAACGATGAGATTATGTCTATTATTAAATTATTTTTCATTTGAAATCAGTTTTCAATGCTTTCATTCGAATCGTGTTATATAATTTTCTCAATAAATTTGGAAAGTAAAAATGAGAAGAATCACGAAAAATAAGTTCTTTTATGTTTTAAAGACAATTTTCTGTAGAAATGTATGAAAGGTTGTGAAAGTCATCATACATTATTTTAGGTTTAAGTTTAACTGCGAACAACTTTTAAAACTGAGTCGACTTAGCGAAAAATTACTTCAGACATTTTTTGTACGTCATTCAATTTCCTACAAACATTATTTCGTTGAAATACATTAAAATTCCTAAAAAAGTTACAGTGAAATTTAAATGGGCAATCAAAAATCACGATACGGCACCTCTAAATATTAATATTAAGATCTCAAACTTCACCAGATTTTCGTCATCTTGAAAGATATTTTCATATAAGCAGTAAAAGAAATTCAATGTATGAGAAAAGCTCTTTCATTTTGCTATAATTAGAATTTTATGAAATTTCTTAGTTATTTTCCATATTTACAAACAACTACGAAGGAAAAGAAGATTTTGGTAATGAAAAATCAGCTTTCTAGAATCTGTTCTTTCTATAAATATTCGTATTGAACGTCAGTAAAAGAGAGAAAAGCAGATTGTGTATTTTTTCGATATTTTTTACTTTACATAAATTGACTTGACTTGAACACTCCCGTTAACAATGTCGTTAATAAATAGTCTCGAATAATGTAGGGTTAATATTTTCCGGTACTTTTATATTGGTATAATTATTTTCTTGGTTATATTCTAATCGTATATCGTAAATTTCCTCCAAGAATCATTTGAATAATTTTCAAAGATATCTACATAATACGGGAAATCACACAAAAGACATGTCCCAGTTCCGAACTTATTTTCAAAAAAAGCCAACCTTCTACTCAGATAAAATATAATAGACAAAAAGGAAGCGAGTTTCCTCTAGTAATTGGGTTAAACCTTACTACGTATCCTTGCTTCCCCAAAGAATAGAGGAATAAATATTTATATATCTTTTTTTCTAAAAAGTAGAGCCATTTAAGATCTAGCGCAGATATACCTTTCTTACAAAGATAACAAAGATTGGATTAATTGGGTCCAGTTCATACCATAGACGTTTCTAGTCAGTTAACTCGTAAAAAATAATGTTCTAATGGAAGACAAGATTTTTTATAGAGTAATGTTTCAGTAATTTTAATTCATATATTATACTTACCGTTTATCCATTCGTGGGAGATGGAGTGAAAATTAATTTATTCATCTCATATATAATAACCCTCAATTCAATTAATCTTTTGGTCGCGATGAGAGTTCTCGTTATTTTAATTTAATTTAATTTAATTTCAATAATATACTATTTCTGCAGTTCAATTGTCAATATGAAGTTTTTGCAACCTTCCGATAGGCGCTTAGACTTTTATAACACAACCAAACGCTAATTGATTCTGAATTTTATTTGCAACTACTATCAGAATTTTCATTTATAGGTAAGAAAAAATATTAATTAATAAATAAATTGAATAAATTTTTTCAAAATAAGATTATATTTTTATTACACAATGCATTACAAACTGCCTTTGCGAACAACTTCCATGGCATTCAAATAATATTCGCATATTATTTTGGAATGTTTCCCACATACAAATGCTGGAACACTTTTCACACGAGTTTGTAGTGTTTGGTTTCTCGATTTGCACTGCTTACACCACCTCTTTTAATTGGGCAAGAAATAACAGTCTCTTCAACGGCTTCAGCTGCCGTTTTCTGATAACAAAGACTTAGAAACGCTTTCACATCAATGGGAAAGCTTTTTATATCTGCCCTAGCATACAACTGTTTCTCCATCAGATCTTGAGCTAGTTTTTTGAGATTTCTTCAATCAGGAAATTCTGCTGGAAATCGTGAAGTAAACAATATCTCGCATAATTTGTCAACAGTACTAACTCCTCCTTTGGTTATATTCGAACCCATAAACTTTTCTGGATTCTTGTTCACTGTTCATTGAACGACTGAGACCTTTTTGTATGAGAATAACTTGAAAATAAACAGTTAGCCGGAATTCCTATTTCCTAATAATAATAACGAAAATATCTGTATGCAGTTCAACCAAATAACACCTACAAATACACCAAAATTTATACATTCGAAATGTTCTATCAGTGAGGCTAATCTTCGAGACTTATACGAGTGATTTATCAGTAATAAACCAGGGATAGTCTCTATACAGAACATATTTATTCTCAAATATTTTTATACATGCTTAGTATACATAAAAATATATAATTGGATATAGCTCCTTTGTTAACCTAACCTAACCTCGCATTTTTTTTTTAATTATAAGAAATCGTTGGATGCCAAAGAAGGCTGCACAGATGACCCATCAATTCGATGTTTTCACTGTTTTGACGTTTTTCTTTGAACTTATGTGTGAGAGCTTTTGCATTGTCGTGATGGAAAATGATTTTTTTGAACACTTCCTAATGGAACATGACCAGAATCCGTGTTAGAAAAAGTAAAAGTCACTAAAAGCACAAAAAAAGTGATAGCTGTAAAAAATTATTAAAAAAGGCTTCATAAAATTATCCGAGGTGTGCATTTGTTTCATGACAATACTTCAGTCTACATTGCTTCGCTTTCCAAGGCTACGAATATGATTTCACAGAGATTTAACACCCACCATATAACCCTGATCTGACTCCGTCCGATACAAATCTGAAGGCCAATTTGAAGGGAAAGAGATTCAACGGCGAGTACCAACATTTTGACTATATAGATGTATCATATTACTTTAGACATTCTGAAAAGTGTGTGGAAATTAAGGGAAAATACTGGAAAATAATCACGTAATGATACAAAACATTTATGAAGGATGTTGATTTCATATATCTAGCAATCTTTTATAGCTTCTCCGATAAATATAAATATGCAAATTGTCAGTGTCAATATGATATTTTGAAATATGAATGTCAATGTGAAATTAGTAAAAAAACGAATTTTGAAACAGAAGATTTAGAAACATAAAAATATTTCATAAATAGATATACGGTGTCCCAGTAAGTACAAAACACTAAAGTAGTGATAATGAAGATTTCCATTTGGAGCAAATTTTAGTTTAAAACAAAATAAGCGAAATTTTTATAGAAAATAACCTTTGGGCTATTGGACCTTCTCAAAGATTTTCATTTGAAGTACATATGTCACAACAAAAGAAGGGGTAACTTTTACGATGGTTGTTACCTAACTAATCGAATAGACAAATAAAAACAAATATTTCTAATTTGATATGGCTTTATTGTTTTTGAGAATATTCTCTATCGATATCATCACAGTTTTGCATGCGTTTGAAACAATTGTGGATGTATTTTTCTCATTCCGCTGGAGCTACATGTGAATTGCACGCATCTTCAGTTACAAAGAAATGTTGACCTTGCAATTTATTTTTGACCTGCGAGAATAAGAAGATATCATTGGGTATCAAACGAAGACTATATGGCGGATGGCCACCGATTCAATGTTTTGATCAAAAATACTTTTGTTTGAACTGACATGTGACAGCTCGCATTGTCGTGATGGAGAATGATTCCTTCTCTGTGATAAGTTTTCCTGACTTTTTAGACCATTGACAAACAAATAGTAGTATACCTTTTAGAAATGAGCGTTCTACGTTCCAATGGAACGGTAGGGATGTGTGCGCGAACAACTTGTGTCGGGTTTGGCTTGTCTTGGAAGACCAATACAATCAATTTTTATTAAGTTTCGGGTTCATAGGCATAGATCCATGATTCGTCGCCTATCTTGATCTCATAGACATCTTTTGAAGCACTGTTCTTGAATTTTTTCAGCATTTTCTCGCTCCTGTCGACCTATGAGCATTTTTCAAGCGATTTCTAAATTATGTGGTATTTAAAACGAACAAACCTTTTTGAGAACCAAATGTTCATGCAGTTCTGAATTTATGCGAGTGGAACTGATCTCGCGGTATGACACATGATGATCTTACAATATCAGCATCAATGTTTTCTAGTACGACAACCGATTTTAAAAGACCTTCATTCTGTAATAAAGTGCGACCACGATTGTATCCGGAAAACTATTGAAACTCGATGGTGAAAAAAATGGTGAAACTTGTGATGGTGCTTTATCACTAAAAGTCGAAGCGAGAAAATATTCGCGATTTAATTCTATTCTTTGACTGACATGGATGTTTCAAGTATCTGTAAATATCTCAAATAGCACTAGTATGACAACACGTTCTGGGTGCGTTTACCATGTTAAAATTCATGATATCAATGTTAAATTTGACATACTTAAGTTACAAATCGAAATCTTCAAATACTTAGCGACAGAAATTTGGATTTCTTCTCGGCGGTTTTGTATTAATTTGTTCTAATTTCGAATACGAGGACGGCTTGAAACTCGAATGACTTTTCAATAGATGAAGTTCATTAACTGTGAAAAAAATATTCAATATCCAGTTTCTTTGAACCATATAACAAGTAAATTTCCGGAGGCTCCGCGAAATACGCAATTGAGAATTTCAAAAATGGATTCTACGACCTAAAAACCGCCAAGCTAATATGTTCGTGTTATTATCCTGATCAGAATAGATAAGAAAGTATATCTCGGCGAAAATAATTCCCAAATAGACGCTGGATAAAATTTTGAATGATTTTATCGCTTTAATACTTATCTTGTGAATATTCATATTGGATTGAGAATGAGATATTATTATTCATTAGTGAAATTTAAGCGTTGGTGAACTGTGATGCGTAGATGTTCTAGACTTGGATTTCAAAGAATACAATCCAACAATAGTGGTGCCTTCTTATTGACAGTTGTAAATGCATCTTACTGTATGGAAATAGATTTGCAATAATTTCAATTGCGCATCCAACAGAACTAGAAAAAGTATATGGAACTGTTTAGTTTAGGATTAATTTCAGAAAAAATTAGTTTTTTCGATCATCAATTACCAATCTATGTGGGATCATTGGAAAAAGTATATTTGGTGTGTAAGAAACTCATGGTAGAGCTAATATATTGAAAGATCCATTGAAAAGCAAATACAATACTTCCACTCAATACAAAAAAGTTGTATGGCCCTTAAATATGACAATACACGGAAGATACTGATCATCAAAATTATGAATGTTTTGGAAAATGAAGCCTGGAAAAATTTTGTGCTGGTTATTAAAAATTGTCTACGGGACTGTAAATCATAGATTTATGAAGAAATTTGGCGAAATGTGCTAAGAAACTATCAGATTATAGGAGAAAGTATCAAACTATACCATCTCCGCATTAAATCGGATGAATCGAATGAAATTGTAGTAAATAACAAGGGGCAACTGCCACTATGACTTAAAAAAATAGAGAAGAGGTATTCATAAGTGATTTCATGGTAATAAGCTACGGATAGGTTCTTTATTTATATAATTGAACTTTTTCAAACTATACAAAAAGTAATCTTCCGAAAATTTCACAAAATACGCAATTGGGACTTTGATAAATAAATTTAACAGCAAAAATTACTTTGAAATAGATGCTTTAAAGAATTTTTTCTAAAATTTCGAATAATTTTATCGCTCTAATAATTCCTTTTTAGACGAGGGTTGTTTTTTCTTCAACCTCCGATTGATCCGTCAGATGCTACGCGGGCGAAGGCGAAGGCGAGCATGCGCTATAGGCAACTGCGTCAGTCGGCGTTGTGCTCCAGCCACGTAAACCTATCTGCTATTATTGGTGCTCCCGTCAAGTGTGAATTGCGAAGTGTGATTCGTTTTCTACAGGCTGAAGGCGAAATCCATTGAAGAATGAGTCGTGTGTATGGGGAAAACTTCATGAGTGATTGTGTTGTGCGTGTAAAAAGTTTGAAGTTGGCCGTGATTATTTGCATGATGAAAGGGGCCAAGGATGCATATCTGCCGAATCAAATGACCTGATTCAACGAGTTGACAGAATAGTTAAAGAAAATCGCAGATTTACCATTACTGGTCTGGCAGTTTCAAGGTCTATTTTGTACTCTATTGTTACCGAACGGTTAGACTACATTGGCGGCAACTTTCTTTGAAGGGGGTATTGAAAAGCTTGTGCACAAATATGACGTGTCTCAATCTCTTCTGTGATTATGTGGAAAAGTAACTATAAGAAAATTATTGTTTTATATGAACTTGTCTTTTATTTATAGCCTATCGGAGGTTGAGAAAAAAAGGCCCTCGTATAAAAAAACTATGTTTAAATATTCAGTAACCATGTCGTTTTTGATATATTATCAATTGTATGTCAAAATATCTCTTATAATTCACATATTTGTTACAAAACACTGTATAAGCTCAACCCCTCTACTACGAAGCTGATGCTGGTTCGTAGGTTTGATAGAGAATCGCAAAGGACAATCGGGAATCCTTTTTGTGTACATTTATTTCCATTCGTCTGATTTATAGAGACATATCGATTTCTTTACTCTTGTTATCGAATCCGGTAGTAAATCCTTATAACGAGAAACAAGAAGGTTGTTCTGTTAGAAGTAAAGCCTCGGGTGATTATAGAGAATGATATACAGGGCTGGATACTTCAACAAAAAAATTATCAAGTGAAGACTAAGGTAATATTAAATTTATCTGTGATGAAGAAATTTCACATAGGTTCAGAAACTCTAATACCATACGATTATGTGAACCTGTACGGAATAAATGAAATCGAGAGTAGAACTGGACAGCGTTCACCACCGCTCGGTCCATTGAAGTCCTACTCAGATTTCACGACACAATTCTAAGTTATGCTTAAAACTCTTACAATGAACCTCTTGGCAACGTGCTAAAATCTGTTATAGAAATCTTCTAACGTTACTTAACATCTCAGGCGTGATTCGTCTTTTTAATATATGTAAGCTGAGGCATTTACTTTTTTAATCAATACTTTTGTTATATTTCCACAAAAACAAGTCTGATAACTTTAAATCAGGAGATCGTGTTCGCCATTCTATAGATCCGCGCCTCTCTATCTCTATCAATTTCGTATAGGTACTGCCAGTCTTGATTTGATAATAAAGCGGTCCCAAAGAGTTGAAGGTAAATATAGAGCAATGCACATGAATTATGCCGAAAATCTTCTCAAGAATCCTAAAAATGAGAAATATACAGGGGTTTTCATGAGA